>NC_081203.1:28861273-30219252 GCF_902713425.1 Acipenser ruthenus | reverse complement strand
TATGAATTGAGTTATCGCGAAAAAGTCAGGGGTGTCAATCTCAAATGCCAACTTTTTCACATCTCAGTCTGCTTAATTGGTTGGAACACTGTTTCCAGGCAGACAACGTAACTCTGGACACTAGTTCCATGGACTTGAACATTTTAATTAGCACAATATCAATAAGGCTAATTTTAATCATCAAGTTTATAATGTGAAATCCAGTCTAGATTGAAATAATACTTTTTCATGTCATCATTATTATTGTGAGGTTTTAATGATCTGAGGCAATATTTAAGATATAAAATGGGTTTCAAATATCACCAGCTAATCAATCATTTAGCCAATTGTTGCATTCACATTGGAAACAACATTTTCTGACAGCAAATGCTGTAAGTACCAAGTGTGAAACTTTACGTATTTGAAGAGTAAATAAGACTATGATCAGTCTTACATTGCGACTGTGCTTTGTTTGGTGCTCCCTGTAGACATACAAATTGGCTGCTCATTATCTTTATGTTTTGTGATTTTAGTTATGGTGCATTTAGTTTTAGGATTATTTCTAAAATCGGATGTTCATTGCATTTTAGAATCTTATTATCTATCAAGCAAAACACATTTTTGTCCTACCTTAAATGTATAAGTAAATGCACATTGCATTACAGAGTGTGAATATCCAGATAATTGCTTGGTAATAACTGTGTAATTTCAATAGATCTTGCAGTTACACAGTAGCTGCTGTGTAATTCCAAGGAAATGGTTCTGTGAACACCACCATTTCCTGATGTAATTACATAGAAACACAATACAGGCCAGTTACATGTAATTATACACTTATTCCACCAACATGTAAGCAAAAGTTGGTAATTACTATCATGTTAGTACATAGTTATGCATGTTTCATAATCTAAAGTGCTTCCTCTGATTCTGTGTAAGTAAAATGTGTGCATCAACCAACAATACCAGCAATCTCTGCTAGGTTCAGAAAGGACTGGCACACGACAGGTTGTGAGGCTTGTCATTCATTTTTGGAAATAAGAATGATGCCAGTAAATGTGTGTATCAGTATTACATTACATTTACTTACATTAGCTAACCCAGCCCCTCACTGGCAGTCAAAATACTGTCCAGGATTTGGGTTAAGGTCAACGACAGTGACACATCTGTCCCAAAACCAGCTGCTTTACCTGGTCTGAACAGTCAAAAGTGGACTGAACTAGAAACTGGGGTAAAGTAAATATTTGATTCACTTTACACCAGTTATTTCAGTGTTTAGGTTTATCCATTATGCATTCATTAATGTATTTAAATATCAATATGTCATTTAAATATCAGATATTTTATTGCACACAGAATACAGCATTACATTTCAAATATTTTTGTATTCTATATTGATCGAGATTGTTAGCAGTTACTTTAGAAATAATTAAACCCATTATGTGAACACAACAGTATTATTAACTTGGAATGACATATATACCTATTGTGAAAAGAAATGACACATTTGAGAGCAAAAAAAAAAAAGGCTATGATCAGACTAATTATGGTGACCCTGCTGAGATGTCCTTCTTAGAACAGAGACTTATGAACGTCGGCTCATCACCTTTCTGCTTTGTAATAGACTATATTCATTATAATATGCATAAAATATGTCTCCTGTTAGCTTTCTGTGTTGAGCCTATGATGTTAGCAATGTAGACCTTTTAAAGGTTTTCTGTGGCTAGAAATTTTTAAGCCAATTTATGGTTAATTTAGTTTTGAGTTTGTTTCTTTGACTTCTGATAGGTTTAATGTAATAGCTAATATAATTTATATTGCCACATTAACACATAACAAGACCTTTAACTGTTTCAAAATTCCATAGACAATAATTCAGGCCATTAATGCAAAAGCTAAACTGCCTTAACTTTCCAACCCATTTGCCTGTGTATCCATGCAAACAAAAAGACAATTCTTAAATTGATATTGTCATCTCATGTAGCGCCTAAATTTAAATGCCATCTATCTGTCTTTTAGCGCTGTTTATGGAAAGTCCTATGCTGCTGTTTTAATAGGGTAAACAGTCCTAAGAAACTAGTCAAGTAAATGGTTTGGGTGGAATCTATAGCCCTATTACATGACCCCTAGAAATATATTTGCTTTGTTTTCCTACCAGAGAAGAGGACAGTGTGTTTTGAGGAGGCTTGCAGCAGTTAGAAGTCTGTGCTGCGTTCCATTTTCTTTCTTTATTTTTTATTATTATTATCATTATCATTATTATTATTATTATTAGTTTATTTAACATACATCTTTATCCAAGGTGACTTACAGAGATTAGGGTCTGTGAACTATGCATCAGCTGTAGAGTCAATTACAGCAACGTCACACCTGAAAGATGGCACACAAGGAGGTTAAGTGACTTGCTCAAGGTCACACAGTGAGTCAGTGAGTGAGCCGGGATTTGAACCGGGGACCTCCTGGTTACAAACCCTTTTCTTTAACCACCGGACCACACAGGTCCTATAACTCAATGAGCAGCACCAATAACAAATGTAATTTATGGAAGGAGGGGGCACAGTGTTACCCAGGCATTAGGTGTCTCTATAAGATGGCAACCGTCCAGAGAAAAGCAATTCTCATGGAGTAGGGCACGCACTAAAGACTGCTTAATACCTTTTTTGTATTGCTTGCTCTTATTTAACCTTTAATAAAGCAGTAGTAAACTGACTAATTATTGGGTTGAGCAAATCATTCTGGGGTTAATCCATCACTAAAACTCACCCTAGTGAGTCACTTAAACAGGATTTGTAATATACTTGATTCTACCAAAGACTCCATGCTGCCCTTGTAGCCCTTCCAAACCCATGAAGAGCCTTGAACAGGATACTTCATGTTTTAATCAAAAGAGACATATTTGGAAGCTCAGACCAATATATGGCTGGAGAGCTATCTGACGGTCAGCCCTGCTATAAGTAATACATTGTTTTGTTCTCAGAATTACTTGGAAAAACGTTTTTGCTGGTAAACCTTGTTGCCACTGGGATGAATGTGAATTACGCTGGAATCCAAACAGCCTCGAACAAGCCCTTTGGAGCCCGTACAACATGTTCAAGCTTTTGATTACAGATGGGCACCAATATTTATATTTTGATGTGATATCGATATTGCTTGATAAAAATAGATCAGCAAGGTGTCTAAAATAATTTGTGTAGCTTTTTAAAGTCTTTTTTTTTATTCATTACAAATAAGTTACGTATTTGGTGGATCAATCAATAGATTTTTATTTAATAGCCTAAATTAAATTCACCTCTGCTTGTCTGAAAAAAAATCAAATGAGGAAGAAAAGTGTGTGATGTTGGTCAATTGTATGTGCTTTACAGTATGAAAAGTAATCAGAATGTAGTCAGTGGCACTAGAATCAATTCCTTAAATGTTTCCAACCCCACATTGTTTGAAACACTGCTGTAGAAAAGACAGGTGTAAATGTCTATTTTCTTGTCTTTTTTAACTTCAGCTCAAAGACTATTATTGAGTTCAAAAGGAGCCTATTTTCTAAAAAGAACATCAATCACCAGTTATAACTACAAAAAAGAAGCATTCAGTATAGGTGTGCATGAGACAATTCATTGTGACAAGAAAGAAGATAATCGGCAAACTGACAGTCCATTTGGTGTGAAACTGTCTCACACACACAATTTACCCACAGTCTTGCCTTCAGTTTCCATTTGTAAATATGTCTTTCAATTCAGCCTTGCTTCTGTCTTAATCAATGAAAGCTATTGCCAGCGGCTCCAGACAGGGTGTCTGTTGCTGCCCAGAGTGACTTTTATCATAATATGAGGTTACACTCTCTGGGTATCAGACCTATTAAAACCTCTGGTGAGAAGTATATACTTAACTGAAAATCATTATTTAAGCTTTGGAATAATTATGATTTTGTTACATTTTTTCAAGTGGTTAATTTAAACAATAAAAACTGCAATATCATAATGAGACTGAACAAAAAATGTCGATGTTTGTGAACTGACAGTCAGTCAATTTGTTTTGTATTTGCACAAAATATATAATCTTAAACTAAGTGTATGTCAACATTCAGAATCATTAAAATTATGCCAAATATTTCCAGTTACTATAAATATAAATTATTACTAAATTATAGTGCTAAATTATAGGTCTGTTAACACAAGTACAAACCCAAGTATATTTCGGTGTCAATTCAAAGGTGTTCAGGTTTCTAGTCTTAAGATAGTTGGACACAAGTAACACATCTGATACATTAATAAAGGAAGGTGGATGTCTTTGCCTGAGCCACAGTACCACAGAGTTATCTGATAAACTCACCCATTCAGCATGATGAAAGCTTCCATGTACACGTAGCTGATTTTATGGGTGACATGCTTACTTAGGCATGATTTGCATGCTGTTATTTAAATGAGCTGCTGTTTACTGTATATAATTTTACTACAAGGTGGATTGGTGGTATGTATGTGTTTTTGAGAGGTATTCTACAGATTCTAAGGTCTATTTTAGGAATCTCATTCCTGTGATTGCTGTCTAGTCCCTAAAACATAACACTTTTTACTGAAACTGGAACATTGACCTGTAACATGTAAGCACAATAAGTTAAATGTTTCTAAAGATGTGGCTGACCATTTGAAAGAAGTAGCAATATTAATATTTTAGGCATTCATCAACCATTAGACAAAGCTATGTATTTAATTGTCATAGCATATTACTTGCCAGGAACATGTTTCTCTTTATGAGTGCCAGTTCACAAATACAAACACTAATATAAAATCTATCACCAGCACAATAAGAAACCAACTGAGGAGGAATGAATGGGTTAAGATAAATGTCTCTTCTCAGGGTTTTTCAGTTGCACACATTGATGGTTCATTTTAATACAACTGAAGAGCTGGTGGCCAGGACTCCATGAGGCAATACCCTACAGGCAAGACTGGTGAGCTCAGTGGGAAGCTGAAGCAAAGAGATTATGCACGGATCCTTATGAAACTATACATGCTAGTGCAACTGTCACTCCCTGCAGTGTTCAAATATCTGGAAAATCACATAACAATGAGGATGAAATCAAGGTCTGTCTGGTAGTTTAAAAAAAAAATACTAACAACAGATTGAGTTAACTGTATCCCTTATTGGTTTATCAATCTGCTAGACTAAACTGCAAAACACAGGTGTTCCAAAGCACAGTTCAAACTCTTGCCAAATCCACCTCCATTCAACTCAGCAGTAATCAGATAAAAATAAACTAGCAATATAACCTCTGATTCCCTGGTGTTCCTATTTTTACAGTTAGAAACTACAGGCTCTCCCTTACGACTGTATTCAGTTTGAACTAAACAGATACAAGGTTATTCATCCGAGGGCTGGAACTAGATAGGGTTGGCCTTCAATTATATGAGAAATGAGAGTTTAAACTAATAGGTCTAAATGTGGTATTCCGCTTCCTTTGTGATTGTAAAATTGCGCAGAAAAAGAAAGACAACAAATTAGGCTTTTTGTTTCATCTCCTCAATTCCAGTATCCGACGTTATAAAGAAATATACATTGGTAGCGGGATTGTGGGTTAAGCCATCTATGTAGGTGTGGTTGGACCATATACTTATGTTGACATCTACTTTTGTATATGTTTTGTATATATCCCACAATCGGTTGTGATGTAATGTACATGTTACCTGGGGAACAACCAAGCACCTTCCACATTTATTTTGTTTCACCTTGTAAATAAGGTTGTTTCATTCTGTACTTTTGTAGACAATGTTTTTATCAGGGGTAAAAAGCTTTTTAATGCATGCTGAGTTTGTGTACGCTATTGACAGCATTCATTAAAAATGAAACAAGCAATTAAAGTTAGAGTAGGGTAACACTGTGTCAAAATCAATACCAGTTAATGGTTATGCTGCACTTATTGGTGTTTTTTATGCACTGTACATATTAAAGGTATGAGTTCTAACTGCTATTCTTTATATCTGTCAGTCTTTTGATACACATTGTAGATACATCACTTCCAGTGTGCAAAATATGAATATCATGACTGGTACATAGTTTGTCACATTACTACAATGTCTTTTTTTAAGTAGAATATTGTAGCACTAGTGTCCATTGCTGTAACTGAGGGTTTTTTTATTGTTCAAATTACTATTGCACATGCTTATCTGAATTATAAATGTGTATATCTGACAGGGCGTACTTTTTGTTTACACTAAAAAATAAGAATAATTAGAAAATTATTCGGTTCCACAGCTCCCAGCTCTAACTGTCTTCTATCATGCTATAAAATGATCCTACTACGTCAATGCACTCAAGTACGGACTTTTTCATTTTCATTTGTAACCCAACAAGAGAAATGTCTAACTGGATACTATATAGAAATTTAGCTATTAATTAAAAGGCAAATTGGTCCACAATTCTTTCAATAAATCCTCCAGTGAATCCTCTAATAAATGACATATATCAAAGAGAAAATTAACAATTCCCTCTAAAGCAACACATCCTGTGTCTGCCACTGCCACATTAGCTAATTCATATCCTGTGAGGGATCAATTGAAGTTTTCCTTATAACAACTAGCTTAACCTCAGAGTCACTCTCAACCTCAGACAGCACAATAACCTCACCATGTATCACCTCGGAGGTAGGCATCCACAAATCACTTGCAAATGTGCAAAGTGGTGGAAGATGAAGATGGAGATATACTAATCCTGGGAAGGGGTGGTCATTATTGTTCTGCCTGCTCTGAATCTGTCACCTACTGATCCGCTCTGTACTCCCTGTTGTTGAAACCTTACGACTCTGGAGTGACAGAAGTAAAAAAAAAAAAAAAAAAAAAAAATCAACTGATAAGAATGCCACTCTGATTCTTACTATGCCTGGTATCTCTCTTCTTTTGACAGTTGCACTCTTTCTTGAGCAAATGCTGATTTCATTCAACCAACAAGCCACCCAGTTTGAGAATTTCCCAATTTTCTGGCATTCAATCAACAAGCCACCCAGTTTGAGAATGCCCCAATTGTCTGGATTGATTGACACTGTTTCAGCCCTGAGTGACCTATAGTGGCAATTATTGTAATCCGATTTTGTCAGGTATTGCAGCCAGTATCATCAAGGAAATCATATTCCATATTTTGCTCCCATTACCCACTAAGCTAATGGCTCAGATGTGTGTTTCATGGCACTTTTGTTATAAAGCACAAAGATCCGTATGAGTATTAGTATGATTGTGGTTACCAGCAACAGTTAATACTAATGACAGAATGTGGAATAACACATATTGAAACTTTCCAGAGATTTCCTGTCTGAAATTAAATGCATAATTTACAATTTTAATATGCCCCAAGAACATACATTTTAAGCTACATTGCCTCTTTTAAAGAACATCACCAAGGATATCATTTTCCAAGCACTGATAAAATACACTACTGACACTGATACAAGGATTCAGTTTACTTCTTTCTTTCTTTCTTTCTTTATTTCTTTCTTTCTTTCTTTCTTTCTTTCTTTATTTATATATCTGTTTATTTTTATGTGAATTGTCACATTTCCCTTGGGGTCAAAGTATTTTTTTATTTTTTTTTAACATTTTGACAGAAAATAAGCCTTACGTTAAGTGTCTGTCCATAGTTAAATTTATGTTGGAAATTCAAGGCCAAAGGATTTGAATAAAGATAAAGCTACATTCTATTGTTGATATAACCTTGTTGCTTACTGACGTCTCCAAGTAGGAACAAACACATTTAGATTTTACAAAGCTCTTAAAGGTTTTATTCAAGTCATCTGCTGTATACATTATTACGTGAAACCAAATGGCAAACATTGTATCATCTTAAATACCTTGGCCTTCATTGTGGTATCTTACTCAGCTCTGAACTGTGTTGGTTTTATTGGACTGCTTTTTATTATGACCTTTGTATAAATGTGTTGTTTACTTCCAGGATGGCCGTAGTGGGGAAAGATTACCGGTAAGTATGGAATCTTATTGATTTTTATCACATTATGCTAGCCTCTCATTCCTCTGCACACATCTTTATATATACAACTACACGTGTATTGTAGAATATTTCTAGACATTTCATTATCAAAATGAAACCAAGTAGCAGCTTAGTTTCTCCACTATCCTGAACACTGCACCTCCAATTATTGATCCATTTTCAGTACATTTTATTCATGTGTACGAATCCCATTTTTTAAATGTATGTATTTGTATTTTATTTTATAGCACACATTTTAATTGCATTGTCAAAGTCTGCACTATTTTAAAACCCACTTAATCCCCTTGGTTGATGGTCAACCAACCTGCAGTTGTTCAAATCCTTTGCGTAGGAAAGGTGTGCTTTTGAAATGCTGTTTTTATACCCCATGGGGACCGAGTGAAGTGGTATTGTTAACAATAAATGTGGGACCCTAGGGCTTTTGGTGCTGCTGGTGTTGGTAAGGTCATGTTCTAGGTTTTATTTTTCAGGTCTTTTTTTCAGTCACTTTGGCGTTATGCTAATATGTCACTATCCATGAAAAGAAACGCTTCAGTAAACTTGTATTCTTGCCAATTGCTCTTATATGCAAGTAGTAAGGTCTTGTGGGGCAGGCTTGGGTGTCCAACACAAGCATTTTGTGTTGCCCTTACAAAGTATTAATTTTGCTGATGCATATTGAAAACCAGTGGTATTCTGATCCTCGGAGCTGTCATATGAAAGCTTCACATGCAACGTTACCTGAGGGGGACCTTGATAGACAAAGGGTTAAATTAAAAGCAATCAGTATGCATGCAAGAGCTTTAATTTTTACTTCTAAGTGACGTTGCTATTTCCTTCCATTCTATGAACTACTATTCTCTAAAAGTAGAATACTTATTTCTAACTGAAGAAGATGAGTTCTTTGAATCCCTTTTTTATTACAATTGAGCCCTAGGAAGGGAATTAAATGTGCAGCGAGAATACAGAGTTGCTGAATCTTGATCATTAGAGGTATTCTTCTATGGTTGCTGCCACCTGGGAAAAAACAAAACAAATTGCAAGTAATCCATATTAATTATTCTGGGTCACTCTAGTGAACCAGTGACAGTTACTGTAAAGCAGTGGTGTGTAGCTGCACCATTCTGAAGTTGAGAAAATGCATTGATTGTTGCTTCGGTACAGTGCTTTGTTATATTTAATCATCTTCACAATGTCAGGAATTTTTGTTACAAGAAAAAAAATATATATATTATGCAGGTACATGCCTTTAAAAAATGTACATTCCCCTCTAATTGACCTCTTAAATGTTATGTTTTGAGTATGTATCACTGAGATTGGGATAATTTGTTGAAAGGCACTTTTAATGATGTTACTGTAGTCATGTTAAGCAAATTAGATCAGATTTTAGTTTATGATACCATTTGCATAATTTATAAATAAGTTAATATGAACTATTAACACAAAATGAACAATAGTTGTTAATGTTGTTAGTAAGCAAGTTGTTAACAGTTAATAAACTTAAAAAGTGACCCTAAAATAAAGCATGAGCATCTTCAAAGAGTTATGATATATGTTCATGTTAAACACACTGGGGTGCATTTGCACCCCTTGCCACTGGGAAAGGGTTAAATATATCATCCCTGCAATGCCAGACTGACTATTAATCAACAAAGTGCACAGCCAGTCTAAGTGATGTGATATTCTTCATTAACAGCAGTCAATGTCACCTTGATAAACAATGAAAATATCAGTCAAATAGACCAAATGTGTTTACCTTAAGGATTAACAGGACAGCCCCAATCAGATGTAGGTCTGTAATTTGGTCCGGGCATGCTTATGTTAGCCATGCACAGACGCTTCGTAATGCTTTACAATTTGCATACTGTAAGAAAAAAATGTGCTGATGGCCACAATATGTTTTATTTATTTGATGTTAAAAACGGTATTGCTACAGGCAGCTATCTTTATAATTAGGTTAGATACGAAGTAAACTGCAACTTTAGTTCAGTATTATTGTATAATAATAATAATAATAATAATAATAATAATAATAATAATAATAATAATAATAATAATAATAATAATAATGACTACTACGACTACAAATAATGCGTAGATATTTAAAGACTTACGAACAAGTGTTATAATAAAGATGATCAAGCACATGATAAACAGAAAAAAACATGAATGTTTAACAAAATTGTTGGCAAAAGAGCTTAGGTAATTTTCCAGATTTCTAAATTCGAGATTATTAGTGATATAAAGGGATTTCCAAGATGCTGACTTTATGGAATTGAATATACAAAACTCAATGCCAGTAACAATTTAAAACAACTTCTGTTAGACCACAGATAATTACTGTGCATTCCTAGCACTGTCAGACGTGCAAACCCCAAGGTTACTGAATAAATGAATCCTTTCTTTGCATGTGTTTCTTGCATAATTAGCCACAGAGGAGTGTTATAAAGGGCATCTCATGGAAATACAATATGTCTTCTTTTAAAAGGGTCTGTGTCTGTCTCCTTTATAAGCATTTAAAACGATGTGCATCCCTTAATGTAGGGAGGGCCATGATACTGCAGATATCATAAGGCTTTTCAGAAGTAGCAATCTTCCACCATCATACTCTTTCCTGACCGTGCATATTCAGCCCTACCCTTAACTCTGTCAGAATTCTAGTACAGCTCTTTGTCCTGAAAACTTCTGAAAACATGTAGTCTAGGATGATTTAATTGGTTCACAGAATATTTCACACTTGTTTTTTTTTTTTTTGAATGATGACTCAATGTAATCTGTCAACAAGTTAAGCTCTCTGTTTAGATCAAACAATAAACCTTTAGCTTACAGTCAAAGACCATCAAATCCCACCGTTGACAAATATTTTAATACAAAATACTTCTCTTGCAACAATTCTAGTAGTTGTAGCTTTTCTTTGAAAATGCATTGATTTGAAGATAATAAATCATACCTCTTTTACCAGACACATTTTTATGACGTTCATATTACAATGTAACAATTCAGATGGTCGCAAAAACTAAGTACAAAACAATGTATTTTGATGGCTGATAATTTACCCTGGTTATTTATATTGCAAAAAACATCTATGAAATAAATAAAACATTCCCTCAGTGTCCAGAACAGCTATGTTAGAATAAAGAGAACAGACATATAAAGATAAATGACCAATTAAATAAATATATACTGAATATCAACATTTTATTATACAGAACTTTATGTGGGAGGACACGAGTGCTTTGATTCACAATCCCTATACACAGCAGGGACTATTAAACAAAGAGACCACCAACAGAACATTGCAGCTGATATATTAAAATCACGGCAGGAGCAAATATGGGGCATCTTGTGGCTGTGTATGATGAAACTACATGTCAGAGGACTTGCTAGCACAGAAGATAAATGCACAATAGTCTGATTGTGAATAGTCCTCTCCCATGGAAAGGTTTGATGTCTTTATTTGTTTGTTTGTTTGTTTGTTTGGGGGGGTTGAATGCCAGACTTTGGCAATATTAATCAAGATCTGAGGGTATCCACTGCACTTCCAAAGGCAGATTTTAGTAAGACACAATTGGCAATAAAGTAAATATTTTTTACATCTATCATGCACTGGAGCTGATATAGATCAGCAGTTCCTGGAAATTTTGTAACAAGAATATTGTTTTATAGATTTCTGTATATAACCCATACATCTATCTACAGAAAGATAATATACTTTCAAAGGTCATTTTTGTAATTCTGCAAACCAAAAAAAGGCCAGTTTACTGTAAAAGGTTAATCAAACCACTCTTACCTGACCTTTCAAATTATTTAAAAAGAATGTTTGCAATTTGAGAACAGAGGCTGTAAATGGATGTACTGTGGAGGGACCGGATTCTTTTTTCTTACAGTATTCAATCAGCAGAAAAATGACAAGAAGGAGATGTACATTTGTAACATTGGAATTTGGCCAAGTCATCTAGGTTTAAAATTATTCATTATAAATAGTACCATTGTGCCATAGTTCAACACTTAATGCCAAAGGACAGGGTTGGGTAGTGTAATGTCATTAAGGGGGAATTGGTCATCTAATGAAATTTGCATGAGAGGAAAGAATGCCCATTATTGAAAGATATACATATAGGTTATCCAAACTTTAGTTTACATCAATGGACAAATACAAAGAATATAATAATACAGCATGAACAAATGCATGTTTAAAAATACAGGTTTTTAATTTGATTTCAAGATATGGATTCACCAATACGTAAACAATCGTTTGGCTTCCAATTATATTACCTTTGAAATGTCAATGCTGGGCTTATCGTGGCAAACCACACAGTTAAAATGAAGAACAGGAACTAAACAGATGAAAGATGTTTTCTGTAAAAATGTGGTAGACTCCTTTTCTTACTGTTTTGAAGAAAAAGACCATTCTAAGAAACAGCGACATTCAAAATGTTCCTAAAGGCACCTTCAGATTGCCTACAATGGATTTGTTTTGTTTTTTTTAATTTGTCTGAATATTTGGTTCTGCAAAACTAATTTAACAAAAAATGGAAAAAATGGAATATGCATCATAAAGAAGTGTGTTATGCACAGAAGCATGCTATAATTAAATAATTATGGTAGATATTAATATATAGCCTCCTTCTCTCAACCTTCACACAACAGTGGCAGAACTAATAGCCATGTCATCAATACTCTATTTCAGCCTCAAGCATTAATAAAAGAAAGTTTATTGTGAGTCTGTCTCTCCAGAAATAAGCTGTTGTTCACTGTCACCTGGCAAACAGATAAAGACAAAATATAGTACGTGTGTTAGAACATTTGATTTATATATACTTGAAAACTCGAAATATCTGACTTTATCCATTTTATTTAGCTGGATGTGTAGTAATTGCTTTGTGGCAGGCAAACAAGATATATGAAAAATCTCTCATCCTGCTTTCAGTGATTTTCTTGCTGTGCAACATACGTGTCTTTTTTTAATTTGCAAGCCCAAGCAGGCATTTCAATCAGAACAAGTGCTATGAATAAACGCAGCGCTTATTATCCAGCTTAATAACTTCAGATCTTTTGGGGTTAGGTGTATTGGCAGCAGGTATTTCAATCTTGAAGAATTTATCATCTACATTGTTTTTGACTGAATTATTCACCAGATTTAGTTAAATGGATTGTCATCTTTAAACCAGGCTTTATAGAAGTGCTGGCATTTAAAAAGTATGCACTGTCTAGTATTGATGTCCAACCTCTAGAATACATGTGCACCCTCTAATAATGATGTACAGCCACTGATATTGATGAAATATCGACGTGCCATCTGAATTTCACCTTACACTTTCCCAAATTGATGTTCCAGTGCAGATCGTCCAGTGGAAAATGGTCTTGAAGCATCTGTGAATCAAGGAGAATATACACACTTTATATCACTAAGGAGGCTGACTGATACCTTTAAGCTTTAGATAGCAATTCTCAATGTTGCTGTAAGCCTTTGAGTGGCACTGAGGTTAGTGTCCTGGGCTCCCACTTATTTTTTTTTAAGTGGTAAGGAGTTTAAATTTAATTTGTATTCCATTTCTTGCAAAAAAAAAACAAAAAAAAAAAAACTTCTGATTACAATATTGTTTTAGTTTGACTAGGGTTTCATAGATTACCACCAGGGCAGAAGAAATTTAAAATGGTAGATATTCCAGGAGCACCCTGTGCATTTGTTATAAAATATTGGTTAAAGGGAAGATATTTCAAGAGCCTCCAGAGGAAAAAACGTAGTTGTGTTATTTGACCTAACGTAATGAGATTGGTTTATATGTAGAACTATAGGTGCTCCTAAGACATAGATGCGCCCATTTCTCATCGGATCTGCTGATCCACCTACAATATTACAGTACTAATGTGATTACTGATGTCCTGCTAATTATATGTATATTACTCAATAACTGATGCATTTTTGAAGAATTTCTCATCACAATTACCACCTTTTTCACAATGAAAGGGAATTTACGGACTAGAATTACGGTTACAGCTGTGTGTTAAAGTTAGAAGTTCAAGAATGATCTGAGTTTTGAAAAGGTTTAGTTTAGCTTTTGATTTGGTTCCAGTGACAAATATTGTATACATTTTACTTAAACTATGGATGAGAGGTTAGGAAGAAGAAAAGATGGAAGCAAAGCTGGTCAAATATGAGTTTTGCGTTGTGAATAATGAATTTACACACATTTTGTCTTTTTTTAGGGCAAGAATCGAAAGTGGCTTCTCCTTCTTTGAATTCAAGCGATCATCTGACTGTTATTGATTCCATTATTTATTGCTTTCCTTTATCAAAGGCAGTCACTGTCTGGAATTTGTCAACAGCCTAATGACTGTGTCTTCACTGGATTTCTTATTCTTTAATGGAACACCATCTCTTCACCCCCTTTCCCTGGTAAGTGAGTAAGTTAGTGAATTTCTAAAGGGACTTTTGTCTAAAACATCTACTTGATTTCTGATAGCCATGTATGCGGTAGGGATACAATTATATTTAATTTGTTATGTGTTTTAATCATGTGTGTATTAGTGTATGAAACTGGTTATGAAAATATGTATTTATTTATTTATCTTTAATATAAATAGCTGTAGGTCTAGTACCTTGCATATACTATTGCTTTACAATAATACCTTAATACCTGATTGTCTGAATTTGTAATGAATTGGTACACTACTGTAGAGTGATAAACTGAGGTTTCTGTTGAGTGTATGGGGAAACGGGGACGGTGTGGTAGGGTTAAGGGAGGGAGGAAAGGAGGGGTGGGGGGGGGGGGTGTAGGGTACATAACAGCGACCCCTCACTTCTAAACATAGCACTACACCCCTGAATACATACACATTTTGCAATAGCAAAAATGATGGAATAATTTAAGATAACACCACTCTGCTTTCCACTTGTTTTCAGAAAACTCAATATGATTGTGTGCCAGTATAAACAATCTGTTTATACTGGTTAGTGTCTGCTCAATGATTCAGGATCCAAGTCAATCATGATATACATTGCCTGATACATACATGTACATTAAAAGTAAGGTTGTAAAAAAATGCAGCTTGCCTTAAAGAACCGTTTTCTAACTATTCTCGCACATCAAGGCAGTGAGTAGTCCGTATCTCTCATCTCTCACATCTGTTCTTCCGGGCTAATCTTCAAATGGTGTTGCCAGTGTTGGATAAATAAAAGAAGCACAAAATAAACAAAGGTTGTTTATGTTATTCTTCTGCAGTTTGTTTTCAAACACACTCCCAAGAGAAAGGTATGTCAAGCATTCTGAAACGTTGGTTGTTTGATCAAAACCATACTGTATGTACAAATATAAATTATGCAGGTTTTTTTTTTTTTTAGTAAAAACAAATAGAATTTTGTATTAGTCCTTGTGGTTTACTTGTGTTCTAAATATATATATATTTTTCATAACTCATAATGCAAATTAAGGCATGGACAAAAATGAAGGTTGGATTGTATACTGCACTTTTAGCATGTTGCACATTTATGAATAAAATGTATAAAATATGCACTACTCTCTGGTTCCATGAAAAAAGAAATTAAAATGAGTGCTGTTAATGCCAAATAAAATAAGTATGAGGGTATTTTGTGTAAATTAATAAAATATTTAGAAATTAAACTGCAAACAAACTTTTACCATGTAACGTACCCACAGAGTATTAAAAGCCCTTTATAAAAAGCATGCCACTTCACATGTAAATTATCAAAAGACACTATATAAAACTAATGCCAAAAATGCCTAATCCAAAAGCTATTAAATATCACTTTTAATAGTAAAATCAAAGCCAGTAATGAACAATTAAGATATTAAGAAAAAACACACAACAACCATAACAAATCCCAAAAGATAATAGCAATAGCGGCTTATCTGGACTCTGGACATGGATTACTTGTTTGCAAACGAAATTGCGCATTGCTTTCTTGTAGAGCTTGCTTTGATAACTCCTTTGTGTGTCTTGAAAACATGTTTTACTTTTGAACAGTAATATTTCAAGTTGAAAATGTTTATAAACCTACCTGTCTTTATGGCACTATATAATTGCCCTGTTTTGTTGTTTCGATGATTAACTCTCTGCTGTGCTGGAGTGTCTTAGAATTCCCTTTGGTATGTGTCACCACTACGGCAGTTATTGATTGTAATGCTTTTACCTGTTTTTCTTTTTATTTTAAGGAATGTCATAAATGTTGCTTGTTTAAGGTAATGCTTTGTTGGAGTGACGGTAGTAAAAAGTCACTGGAAACTTAAGACAAAAGAGGTTTGTATCATTCATCACAGTGGCATGGTTAACAATACTCATTCACTGTTTACTGATGTTAAATTATAATGCGGAAAAGGTTAAACTCCCCCCTTCTTAGGGCAGAACATTTGATATCCCAACATTACACATAGTAGGCAAAATCAATATACCTGGGAATTCCAGAATGAAAACACTACTAACAAATAATATTGAACATTCTACAAAAAAAAAAAAAAAAATTCTCTTTACGGCGCTTGTCAAAGAATTATGATAATAGTACAATTGACTGAGTGTTTTATAGTCACAGTATAGATTAACATTTTACAAAAAAAAAAAAAAAAAATGCCAGTAGCACTGTGAAAATTGGAAAACATTCTTGAAAAAAGTTATGTTACTTACTTTGCATAGTAAATGTCGCTCCTGGAAGTACACGTCGTGTCATATTATATTAGCAGTTGATAGGTCATCAGCATCCTTTTGTTCAAATGTTATTAAGTAATTGCTGGAGTGCCTTTGTATAAAGAAGTTCAGGGCCAACTATATAAACTGCTAGATAGCTATTCCATGTATCGCTTTTAAACCTTAAGCCCACCACAGACAGCAACAACTTTTCAAATGTGACAATAAATCCATAGAGATAAATCACTCTGAAAGCCTATTATTCCTTAAGTAACCATCAATACGGTACACAATAGGAATGAGTATAGTGTCACATGTGACGCACATATTTTAAAACTCAAACAATCTGTTACCCAACCAGCTTATCTTGTTAATAAAAAGGTGATAATTACGCTATAAACATTATATCATGGATTACTTTAAATTAGTGTGATGAGGGCCGTATTAACACGTGTATATACGCTCTGCAAAGTTTATTAAAAAGCTGGTAGCCACAAGGTCCTTAAACTTAAACATGCCATGGGTCAATTCATAAATGTTTTAACTATCATTGATTAAACTTCTCCCTGAAAAGAAAATCAATTAAGCAAAAGTTGTACTGAACACCAAGGTTCATGTTAAAGATACTATATGGCCCAATTGGTTAATGCACTTTAACTTTGGAGACCCAGATTTGGTCAAAAGTGCAACTCAGTTGTGGATTTTAATCTTAGTGGAAAATGACAACATACAATTCTAAAAAGTAAGCTGGAAGAGGTTCACAAGGCCCACAAGGATTGCTGAAAAATTGCCGTTGAGTGAAAAGTGATTGGCTTAAAAGTGGGAACAGGTTACAAATATTAATGAAAAAATGTATGTAAAAAAACTGAAGTAACTTTAAATGTATATATTTAGGACGGTTTTTCCTTAAAAGCCCATGCTAAAAACATTCACTGAAAAATTTAGTAACAGAAACCAAAGAGTTGTTTTAGTATTCAACTGAACATAAATGTGTGGTTGCTTTAATTTAAACTTGACTTAGCTATTTTACATGAATCTGAGTCAGGAAAGTCTATTTTTAGCCTCACCTTGTTGTGTTATTCAAATGTTCAAGATTTCAAAAAGAAAACATAAAATGGTCTAACTTGACCCTTCTCTACATATCCAGTCTGATAATCTGCACTTTTTTTTTTTTTTTTTTAAATCAACAGTAATATTTATGGGCAGCAGTGTGGAGTAGTGGTTAGGGCTCTGGACTCTTGACCAGAGGGTCGTGGGTTCAATCCCAGGTGGGGACACTGCTGCTGTACCCTTGAGCAAGGTACTTTACCTAGATTGCTCCAGTAAAAACCCAACTGTATAAATGGGTAATTGTATGTAAAAATAATGTGTAAAAAATAATGTAATTGAATGTAAAAATAATGTGATATCTTGTAACAATTGTAAGTCGCCCTGGATAAGGGCGTCTGCTAAGAAATAAATAATAATAATAATAATAATTTAAATAATGAGCGAACACAATGAAAGCACCACCAACATATTTAAACTTCCAATAGTTTAAACCATAAATAATGCTCAAAGCTATGTTTTTTTAAGGGGCTATGTATTGCATCAACTACTAGAGGGAATCTATTACAAAAATGTTGGGCCATTAGCCTGATATGGATTTACTTATCAGAGTAACTAATGGATGACTTTCATGTAATGACCCAATTAGATTTTCTGTTCTACCTAAAGCAGATGATTTTGTTTAAATTCTTGTCATCTCAGCATAAATAAGGGTATCATTTTGACTTGATCAAGTGTTATATCAGTTTAATGGAAAAATAATAATTACCAAATGTGACTTTTTGATCTTTTGTATACTAGCATTTTACAGACGCTATGAGTTAGACCACATCTTAAAAATGGGATCCGCAAGATGTTGCCAGAAAACTCTTTCATTTACTTATCTACTTCAAACACTAAGGAATGTGTCCAAGATGCTGTCATTTATCACTGACACATTATACTGAAGTATGTAATCATATAACAATATCGGAAACAACTTGGGTCTCTTGTCCAGCCAGCAATCATGATTAATTGCTATTGTACAGTACATAATTGTGACTGAAAAAAAATAAAAGTTTGATTTATGGACAACATGCATGATCTGCGTTAAAACATAATTTTAACATCAAGGACACTTTAGAACTACCCAGTCAGTAACAGTATGTTACCACTGCAGGTGATATTACAATATATTATAATCTGATCTTGGCAAAACCTGCTTGATATGTTGCCCTGTAGATGCATCAGGACAGCATTTTATACAAATTCAAATAAATCTAATCGCAGTGTACCATACTGCTAGGATACAGCCTGAAAACATTAACTTAGATACAAACATTTATGGAAGAAAGGGGTAAGCGATGGGATTGATTAGCCTACAGCCCGGAGAATATGTACTGTGTCTTTAGCTACTTATTCCTTTCCAGTGAACAGATCATACATCTATTGTATTGATCAGTGAATGTTTTATGACTCTAATTGCAGCACAGCTTCAAATTTCACAGACAGAAATAGGTTATGCAGAAGAATAAAGACGCAGTTGCATGATATCGATTGCTAGAAACCCAAACCTTGCGCGAAATTAACGAGACATTTCTTGAAAATCAATAAGATATTCCATGTCTCTGCAGAGAGGATTTTTAAATCCAATTAAGCTCATGTCTCTAGGTTCTTTCTAGGTTTCATGATATGATAGGGGGTGTTTAAGTTGATCACAAAAAAATCTACTCCTATCAGAACATTTTTATCAAAAATGCAAATTTTTTTTCCAAACCTTGATAAATAAAATATATGCAAAATGGGTATTGTCCTTAAGTAACTTACAATAATATTGATTTGTTAAGATTTTTTTTTTATTAACTGTGGTTTAATTTCATGCAGTTCAAATTATCCTTAAAATTGTGTATACTATGGTTATCAATATGCGGCCCAATTATCTTGTGAGTAGCACAACAGCTGACCCACGATTATTAAGCCTTTAAGGACCGTGATCATGTGAACACGATCATACTGAAGTGTCATTCTTGGCCTGTGATTGGGTAAACATGATAAAAAAAATGCACTTCATTTCTTTGACTTACTGGGCCACCATACTTTTTAAAAAAATTAAATATCATGTTGAAAAAAAAAGCACAAAGTCTGTATGGTTTCTGAAGTACTTTATAATGTTCCAGAGAGTATTCTGAAAAAAGGACACCAATTTAAAGATGCTACTGTAAATTAGCATTACTGTAAAGATGCTACTTTGAATTTCTTGTAAAAACAATATTAAGATACAGCCGTAGTAAGATGCAGTAATAGTAAACAGGCTGATGAATGGCTTGTAGTTATGTAAACTGCATCTGCGTTGTGGTGGTTAAGTGTTTTTGTTTGTTTGTTTGTTTTGTTTTTAATAATCCTGTAATTTAATTATAAAACATTATAATATTTAAAAGTTTGTGTAAAGTGTGTGTAAAACTGTGTGTGAACTTGATTTGAAATACCAGTACAAGGGATGATGTGGATACCTGTCACATTATGCAAGGCCATTATTGACGTAAAGGCCTAAATTCTGTGAAATTTAGGATAAAATAGTATAAACAGTTTCAGGATGTGCAGTTTATGCATGTACAAGTGCTTATGATCTGGAAACATATTAAGGTTTTAAATACTCAAGTGAACCAAGACAAAGTGAACCAAAACCATTACAATTGCATAAAACAAATGGGGACTAAGATGATGTAAATATGTATTCCAAGTTATTTGGTATTCATGACAAAAGCAAAACTGGTACTATAAGTAAACACATTTTGAGATCTCATTTCATTTCATTAATTTCCAATTAAAATCAGTGTGACATGTACTCCCTATAGTCAGGAAACAGGATGATGAGATGGATTTTTCCCCCCTGCACCCTTCCCTTTGTTGCAATCATAAACAGCTTATTAGTGAACATGCTCCTTTAGGTGCAGTGAGCCATGCTGTAACTTGACTTAAAATAATTAACTTTTTTTTTTTTTTTAAATATAACAAAAGTAAATAATGTGATGGGTGTCTGCTGAATTCATGCATGCCCTGGCATATTTTTAATTGGCAATCAAAAAGTACTCAACAGGACTGAAATTACATAACAAACACTTTTTGTTTGTTTGATTAATGAATTGATGATTATATATATATTTCAAAGATCTTCATTCTGATAGATCTAAATGCCTCCTATTAAATTAGGACCAATCCTGACTTTTTAAGACACTAAAGAGACTCACACAATAACTGTCTAGTACTGTTAATATCACTCTGCATTACAGACACACACAATTTGTGTGCCTGTAATGCAGGGTGATATTAACAGTACTAGACAGTTATTGTACTGTGTGACAGGGTGGTCGAGTGGTGACGTCACAGGTTGAGACGCAAACCCCCTCATATTTATTAATTATAAATAAAATATTTAAACAAAACAAAAGACTTTTCCCAACAAAATGGCACAGTGGACGAAATAAACAGATACAATAAAGCAAACAAGTATCGTGCTGGTTTAAAGTCAGCACACGCAGCAATTGTTATTTCTTTTCAGTTCTTACTTTTTTACATTCCTCCTCTCTGAACAACCCTTCCTTGATGAGCGACTGTATCTGCACACCTCAGGGTGTTTGGCACAAGGAAAGACAAGTGACATTAAAAAACCAAGGCCTGATTTAGAACCATATTTGAACACCCTTGAGTGTGTTATTGCACCCTAACCCACATCTCCCAGAAGAAATGGCTGTCAAGTGAATCAGGAAAGAATTCTGAAGTTCCAAGCTGTGCTAGTATGGAGAAAACAATACTGAGTTATGGCTAAAATGTATATTTGTCAAACAACATGTTAATTTAATTGGGCTGTTACCACTGAAGGAAATATTAAAATTACTTTTCCAGTTAGGTCAAGGTTGTGATCGCTGTTACACCACTCATGGCTCTGCCACAACTCATAAAATAAATCCTACATGCTCAGTTGGGCCATGGCATATTCCATACAAAAAGACACCCACAGATAACTGTGGGGTAGAAAAGGTTACCACAAAGTTACCTGAAACTTTTTCAATCCATTACTTTCTGTACTTTGGATGCAGAAAGGAAATCCTACACCAAGCTGGCCTGTTCACTGAAAACAAAACTCAATAATGATTCCCTGTAGGATTTTAGTTGACTGACGATAAACAAGACTTATGGTTCACGTAAAACCTATGCCTTTATAATGTCCTATCCCACCAACAAGAATGATTAATAGGGCACAGAGATATCTGGAAGGCCCTTATCAGAGGAGAATGCTTATTTAAGATATAATGTATGTAAGCTGTGACATTTTATTGGAAAAGTATTTCAATGTTAGTGCAAGAACTTTACTTAGCATTCTGCTGCACTAAGGCTTTGACCCTGACAGATGTGATATGTGTCTTAAGAAAATGTGGTCTCAGCTTAAATGATTATGAGTTGATTAGGCACGTATTAAAAAGAGTGCAGTTATAGTTGTGCAATACAGCAGTGTCATATGTTTGTCAACAATCTAGCAGCGGAGGCAAAAGTTACTTAACCTGAAGAAAAGAACAGAAACTAAAATTCAAATTAAAGCTGAGATCTTTTTCTGTATATTACACTGCTTCTTGTCAGTGTTGCAGAACAAACATATTTGATTTCATAATGATCATCACCAGCTAATATTTGCTATGTGTGGTATTTGTTTTTACTGATATACATCTCAAATAAAGTCACTTGACAAGTTCAGAGATATACTTTGGAGGAAGTATGCATCATAAAGCAATAAAGCTTGGATAATAAGATGGCTGTCAGTACACAGCAGATTGGTAGGGATGCTCATTTCTCTTGTTCAACTTTACTATGGCAGCGGTAGGATACCTGAGGCCATTCTTCACGGCTATCGTCAAGAAATCAACACAAAGGGGCTTGATCCCTTTCTACAGTGGTCAGGACGCTTGCTTGGGAACATTTCATATGTAAATTAATACTTCCCCCACCCCCCGAAACTTGATTTTAACTACAGTATAGCACTCTGTGAGCCTGTTTTTACTTGTTCCTTAAAAGATATTAAGGAAGATATTGAAAATTACTTCTAGTCAAAATATTTGTCATTGAAAGTTTTGTGAGGTAAATATCTTTCAAACGGGTACTATCTAGTTTTTGACCCCGATGGCCTTCCATAGTAACATGATCTTGAGCATGTGACATCTGCTGGTGAATAAAGGTATTTCAGTTCTAATTCTTGAAATTCCAGTTTCTAGAATGCAAAA
The DNA here is from genome assembly GCF_902713425.1 of Acipenser ruthenus. Taxonomy (NCBI): domain Eukaryota; kingdom Metazoa; phylum Chordata; class Actinopteri; order Acipenseriformes; family Acipenseridae; genus Acipenser; species Acipenser ruthenus. The sequence continues at coordinate 30,196,369 of NC_081203.1, read as the reverse complement.
CAAGCAATGGCTGGTAAAAATGGCACTTCACAGCAAACTCAATTGTGGCACAATTTATGACAAATGAATTTGTGTCACAACTGTCAAAACAGGCAGTTCCCATTGTATCCTCATATTTTATTTATTAGCTCGTTTTTTTTTTAGGTACAATAATTTTAAAAAGTTTCGGTGTTGGTAGCTATATGGATATTCATCCATTGATCCATTGACTCAACGCATTCTTGACCTTATTACATATTTATAAGCAACATAAGTGTGACTACTGTTTTACTACTGATTAAGGGTCATTTGTAGATGGAATTAAAAGGTCAGAAAATATCCCATGTCTTTATTAGTTTGTGTTCTTTCCATGGCAGAGAAGGCTGCAAGACTCATTAGTGTTATGCCAGCATTTTTGCCTGGTTGCCCCAAAGGCATCAGTAGCACCTCTGAAATCATTAGCTGAAGCAGTGCAGTAATTTGAAACTGCCTGGGCAGAATGCTGGGTTGCAACTGAAAGCATGTTCATTCCTTAATTACCATTTTTCAAACATCAGTACACTATTTATTCTCCCAAGATTAAACTTAATCTAAATTAATTATTAATAAAGTAATTTTATTTTCTATCAAAGCCCTCATGGTATTCAAACATGCGTGACTACACCTTGGACATATATTACCCTTGTATCCTGGGGACAGTCATCCAGAATGCAGGCTGTAATTATCTGAGACATGTTTTGTTTGTAAAATGTTCAATTTAAGAAGTGCTTTGCACTTTTGGATTTGTTTCTATGAAATGAAATGCTAACGATCTACAATTTTAGTTACAGCTTTTGTACTGTTTTGATGCACAATTAGTCATGGTTGTTTTTTTGATTACAGTAAGACATTGATTAAATCAACCAGATATCTTACTAAAGTGTACCTAACAAAATGATTTCATAAAGCACCTGACTTAGCTGGAGTAGATAGTTCTCAAATGTGCAGTTTTGAATGAAAGCAGCATGTTATACTGTAGCAAGCATGTATTTACACCTCAGCAGTGTCAGCCATGGAGTTGAATGCATATTATACTCTTGATATCTAATACATTATCCAAAATACATTTCAAAGGCATTTAAATTGTTGTAAAAAAATATTTACCAACACAGTCACATTGGACTACACATTTTCTGTTCTACATTTTATTAGATCTTTGAAAACCATATAGTCTTTTTGGCTCAACATTTCCATCTAAATTGGGCATCAAAGAAATTTGAAAGAAAGCTTTCATTTTTAATTCATTAAACCAAGAAGAAATAGTTCAATGACTATAAATATGCAAAATGAAAGCTGCCTTTGTAAATATTAATAGTTTTTGTTAAATGATCAAAGAATTGGACAGCAGTCTCTTTTCAAAAGAACACGGTACCTTCATGGTTTCTCAAAATAAATGTATAATTATTTTAGTTAAAACACTTTAAACTGTAACACTTGCTATACATACCATTTTCTGTATGGCCCACATTTATAAAGGACAAGGAGGTTTTGTTTGCAAACACAGTTATAAGAAAACATATAATTGCAGTAAATTATTGTACTCGTGTTTTCTCCCAAGTTTAAAATGTCTAATTATGTTCCCTCCCCATAAGAACTCCCAACTCCAATCCCACTGCCATGCAAAAAGCCTTTTATACACCTAGGAGCTCAACACATTTGGCAGCACAGCACTGCCCCCTGCAGAACAAAAGCCAGTCCTGCAGGTGTCCACGAAATCCGGGTCAGTAGGGACCACTGATGCTTTGTGCGAGAACACAGCCCTTGGCGTTATGGCCAGTGAAATGTGGTCATGCCATGACCAGTTGAACCACCTGGGGACCGGTCTTTATCAGATCAATAAATAACGTGACTGTCAAATGTGAACGCTTGCAGTAATGCCATATGCAGACCTGTGGCTGACCCATTTAACCTGTCACTGCTTTCCAGAAGTATTTCCATCGCACATGTGCTTTCCCTTTTCAAAGGCATAGATAATCAACTACTATATAATGGCAGACCCATTTCTTAAACCTGTACTGTCAAAACCATTGGGGGTGAATATTGATCTATAATAATATTTATACATAATTATATGTATGCCACAGTTTGGGATTTGTCACTAGCACCTAACAACAGTATTATTGAAAGTTACCAAGAATAATTTATTCTGCATGGATCAAGGGCTCTTTACCTCTTAACAGGTGAAGTCTATTGATCTGTCAGAAGCCTCAGCATGCACATTTACAGCCCTTAGTGACTGTGTAATATCAGGTGACGTGATAATGTAATTTCAAGGTCTCTTTACTTGATAACCATAAGCAACTTCTTGTTATAAAAGCACCTCTTCACATGCATTACCTTTGTGAGGTAAAACCCCAAGGCTACACTGGGACTACAGCTGCTTTCAGTTTGTATTCATTAATTACTCTTGTGTTGTCCCTCTTCTTAAATCACTTCTACAAATGTTGGCATTTTATTTTTCTCAATTTTTTTCTGTTTAACTGTTAGGGTATTGGATATTGTTTACATATGTGAGTTTCCCATTTGGAACTAAGAACAGACATCCTTTATTATAGAGTTTTAGTTTTGACATTTGAAAGGGGAGCTGGAGGGAGCATGATCTGGTACCGGTATAATAAGACATTTGTAAGACAAATCCTTTCTGATGTTGAACTCAGTTGAACTCCCCAATGGAAGTTGAGAATTTATTTTTTTTTGCCATCTGATTTATAAATATCAAAACAATTGGGATTATGTTTCAAAATATATTGTCACAATACAGTCAACAGGGGATACAGAAAATGCACAGTAAATAATGTGCTGCTGTTGTCTTCATTTGACTTGAAACTGTACATGCAATCCTTGGGCTTGATATATTTGGCTAAAAGAAAGTGCTGTAACTGACTGATATGAGAATTATATGCTATGTTGCCATGGAAATAACACTGTTGAAAAAAATAGATCATTCTAAACATCATGTATATATATAGGTACGTGCAAAAAAAAAATAGTCCTATAATATACAATTTCCTACATAATGCCGCTCCCTGATCGACAGCTTCATTTAAAAATGACTAGCTTATATTACTAGCTTTTTCTGCACAGTAAAGAATGGTCTGCATTAAACCAGACTGCATCATTGGAATATAGTGTAGTCATTAATGTATGTAAATTGGTGTATTATTTCCATACGACAGCATGACACTAGGGTTAAGAAGAGGGCTCACTTTCTGTAATATTACTCGCACTGTTATAAAATTTCAGCCCTGTTCTTAGACACCAACAGCAAAATATAGATAACCGTGGTGTAGAAATGCTTCTTGGTAAGTATTTTTTCATACAAGCAGACAAACTCCACATAAGGTGTCAGACATAACACAAAAGACATTGCTGCTCATCAATTATATCATGTGATATCAATGATTATGTCAATATTCGATCAATAATTAATTAGGTCATTGGCTAACTAAGTATTGAGCTACCAAAAACATCCCATTCTTTTTTTGCAAGCACCCATAAAAATTGATTTTCTCCTCCTTTCCTCAATATTTCAACCTTTACCGTACTTTCTCTTCTATATTTCCTAGTTAAATGTTTTTCTCTACATCAGCCTCAGGGTAAATCGGACAGCTAATAAAAGTGTCTGGTGTAGTTATGTTCTGGTTCTGAAAGAATACTTTTAATTTAGAACAACGAAGTATATTTCAAAGAAGGGGACATTTAAAAAAAAACTATATAAATAAATAGAGGGAGGCTTTGTAATGTGCAAATATTTAGAGGTGTATTTTATGTTCTAGATATTTCTTTCCCCTAAACCAGGTGCACAGCTGGTTGCAAACAACTTACTCATATAGCTGTTGATGTTGAGGCAGCTATTCATAAGCAATTCTACATTGGTTGTGTGGAAGTGAGCTCAATAATTCACAAAATAAAGTAGGCCATGGAGGTCATTGTCACACAGGTAGACTGGCATATACAAAGATTGTGGGAAGCATCCTCCAGGTCAAGGTCACAGAATACCAAGCCAATGTTCTGTTTTTGACATTCTCAGAATCAAACAGTTAAGTACAAACTTGGTTCCTATGGCGTTTAAAGTAGGTCAAAATAGTGTCTGTTTTTGCCTTTTTCAATGTACCATTGAACCAAGAACCAAAACCATTGATCCAATAATGACCGGCTAAGGATTCACATATATTGAACAGGAGTTAATTGAGAAAAAACATAGGGCCTGATTTACTAAGTGGCGGTAATTTGTCCAGAATTGCAGGAGGAAAATTGAGATGACTGTGCATTGTATTTCCCAAAGTGTCCTATTTACTAACTAATTTGAAGCAAAAATACCCGTCAGACAAATTCGAATTAGCATACCCATTGTGGGTGGCAACAGGTCTTAAGTTGCATACAGTATTTATTCTATTAACAATGAAACTTTTTTTTTTTTGGGGGGGGGGGGGGGGGGGGGTATGTTTTGCTCCAGTAAAAACCCAACTGTATAAATAGGTACCAGAATTTGAACTGAATTCAACTGTTTGACACAATGTTCCAAGATTCATCAAGATTCACTGTTACAATGTAACCTCACAACTTTAAAGCAAGGAAGAACCTACAGAAAAATGCACATTGTAACTATGTTTAGTTACAATTTTAGTAACTATATTTAGGCTGGGACCAAATCAAAACTTTGACAACCCGCTAATCGCACTTAACAAAACTGTATTTAATTGTGTTTTTTTTATTATTTGTAAGTATCTTATTTCTTCTACTCAAAAAAGAAAACGCTATTAAATACAGTTTTTGTTAAGTGCGATTAGCGGGTTGTCAAAGTTTTGATTTGGTCCCAGCTTTAATTACAACTGTTATGAATCTTGTAACATTCTGTCAAACAGTTCAAATTTGTTTCTAACACTGTTTGATCAATAAAGGTATTTAAAGGTCATACATGTATGAAATCCATTTTACATATAGTTTTTCAACTATATGTAATGCTTGATGTCTTAAAGGCTATTGTTTAGTGTATTAAAATGGATGTACAGTATAAACAAATCAAAGTAGTATGCAGTTACTTTAATAGTCTAAAGATTTGTACCCTAAAGTAAACGTTGAAATAGGCATGTTAGCCATTAATTTAATAGGTTATCAAGTCTTCATAAGAAAACATGAATCTCATATTTTACTAAGAAAATGGTGTGCAGTCAAGGTAGCAATCTCATGGGCAAATATGCAAATATGGATGGAAGTGATGATCAGTGGACCTTTCAGTTCCATTATTATTCCTGCGTTCATTATTTCTAATTATCTCCCACAGAAAATATTTTTTTCTATGAGATCACATGAAGCATTTAACTTCCTTTTTTCATAATTAAAATCAGTTTACTCTCTTTAATAAGTCAACAGATACTTTAAGTCACCCAACCAGAATAAAGGGTTACTGCTTTGGAATTAATTGTCATTGTATGTATCGAAACATTAAGAAAAATGTAATATGATAATCCTTTTTTTTTTTAACCCATTTTCATGCATTCTATTCATATTGCATTTAACAAAGATGACTACAAGGAGTGCAAGTGATATGGTACTGTTTGAGGGCTTGCAATAAAATGGTTGAATTGCTCTGAAACTCATAAAAAAGGTTAACAGCAATGTATTCAAGAATGACTAGCATATTGCATATACAGTTGTATAGTTGTAACTTCCTTCATTTAACCTCAAAGCACACTCAGACCCATGCCACTGCTTTCAAGTTCAACCTCCTCCTATGTATTTATTAAGGACATTCTAAATGTTAGTGGAGGCATCTTACCATTCCAGAGTAAAGTGCAATTAGGTCATAATTGTCATAAGGAAATACTGCAGAAGAGGAAATGCAAACCTGTGTTCGTCAAAGGCATTCCAACCCCTCCAAAGACATTTTAAGATGGGTCTACAGCATTTACAGTGAGATGGTCTACTACATTATTGAATGTCTTGCCCAAGTAAGATACCAACGTAACTTTGAGATAAGGATACTGTACCTAGGAAGCGGACTATCTCTAAATAACCTTGTTTATTTTAGTTCTGTACATTTTAGTTTTTATAGTAGCACCTGCATTTTGAAATACAATATACAGTATAACATTACAAATACATGTATAACCCTTTTAAGTTAACACTGCATCATTATTTTGGCTCATTGTATAAACTAGCAATTGTGTTTATCTATAGTAAAAGCATTTTTTTCTTTTGTTCTTCTGAAGAACTTGTTACCTTGTTACTCCACAGGAGATAAAACAGGAGAGTTTATCGTTGCACTAATACATCTGCTTCTCTTGCTTTCCTGATCCCAGAAACACTTTCCTGACCAGTGGAGAGGCTGCCCCTTTTTGTGCACCTTGGCTCCGCCCCTTACCACCAGCCTCCAAGCAGGCCGACTTCTACAGAATATTAACCCTATAGTTGCCAGAGCCTGCTGGATGGACAGGTTATTTTTCAGTGCAGGTGTTTCATCTACCCTGTCACAATCACCTTAATTGCATTTCTATGCTTTTTTTCCTATAGGTTACTGTCATTATTGAATAACTCTTTTTGTTTTTCCTCCCAAATTAACTTTTGCCACTGCAGAATAATGCGGAAAAACACAGATTTTCTATGCTGTTGGAAAACTAGGATCCTTGGTGATCATAAACACAATTTTATTTTTCAACTAACACATTTAATTGGAATAATTGGAAACAATGTAAAATTTAAACAGGAATACAAATTGTATACATTTTCTTTATTTGAAAATAAGTAATTTGTAAAAAGCTCAACTTGTTTTAACAAGCAATTGAATAACAACCGTATAGCTAAAATTAGAATAAACATGAGTCAAGCGAATATATAGGAACTACTGTAAACAACAAAACAATACAAAAATATTTTGTAAAACATGTAAACTAAGTATTATATTTCTGTGAAGAATAGGAAATACAAGTTATATTTGCTTTAAAGGCATACAAGACTAGTTTGGTTTGTATTTTGTACACTGTATGTACATTTTCTGTTTTTGATAGATACACTGCTGTACTCTGATCCAATTAATTTTCTTTTTTGTATAAGATGTCTGTTCATGCTTTTATTAATGGAACTCCTGTTTTGTCTGTGCTTTGAATATAAAGCGATTTGGGATTGTTTGACAAATACTGTCCACTACTTGGTATTGTGTCGCCTTATAATAATAGCACTTCCTTGTATAATTGTGGTGAATTGCCTCCAGTTAAAAATTGCTGGTCTTTAATTTCATGCATTGTCATGACTGGATATTAACTGAACTAGTTTAGCGTGAAATTGATTTGATCAGCATTTGAGAAAAGCTTTGTCCAGAAAGTGATCAAATTAAAGATCAAAAGTTAAGAAAAAAGTGAATCTTTGTCATATAAATTGAAGTGACTGCAAAACTATTTTTGTGATGAGTTTCTGATGATAATGGGGGTTTTGGATAAAATCACAATGAATATTATTTTGTAAAGCTATTTAGTCAGATTTTCTTATTCTGAACACTGCTAAAGTTAGCTATTTCGGCCTAATCAGATTTTAACATAAGACCAATGGCCCCAGGGTACTGAAATGCACAACAGTGGCAATATATCACATGGAAGGCCCTCATTAACGATCTTCCATTGATGATAAAAACATTAGGGTGCAACTGTGGAGGATGAATTAGTATTGAGCAAGCTGTATGCCACTAATCATGCAACTGGCTGATTCATCAAGGTGTGTGGGACTTTGTACCATGTACTTGGTCTCCTTATTTCCTTACCAGGAATATGGTGTATTTTCTTATAAAATAGAAGCCATGGTAGTTTAGCCATCTTTATTACCCTGGAGGGCATGCCTTTTTTAAGACGAAAAAAGTATGTGGTTGATTATTCTCATCACCCTTTCTGGAATTTGGAAATGTAACATCTTTTACAACTTTAGTATTTACTAGATATTCACTCTTTTTCCTCACCTATGGCTTTATCAAGGGTTCAGATAAAAGACTGGAGCCAGGGGCATATTGTTGTTTGTATCCTGATTAAAGTATTTGCCTTCCTCATTTAAAACAAAAGTTCATCCAGGTCAGAGATGCCAAACATTGCTGACAATCATTAATGGTCTAAGTGAATTGTGGTCAGCCCCCAGGTTATGTCTGGTTTACTGGTCGCTCAATATTGAATGTTCACAAGCCTTTAATACGAATACAACCTATTGACAACTAGTCTAATACTAAACAAAACTAATATAGAATTAATTTAATAACATTTAAAATGGTTATATCTCCAGTAGTTAGTCATATGAAAATATGTTAGTTCTCTTATCCATTTAACATGATAATTAATTAAACAGCCAGAAATACCGACAAAGTGTATGGTGTGAACATGTGTACTGTATAGTAACATTTAAAGACATCAAAGATGTCTTATGCCACAAAACAACCACTAGTTTTCCACTTGAAGACGAATATACCAGATAGAGATCTGGTATTTCAATTTGAAGATGAAGAGCTTCCTTTCACAGCTCTGAAAGCACGCCTCAATCCTCACTGGAACACCCTCCTCAGTCCCAGGTGTGAGAAAGGTATGAGAACCCAGGCCTCTAGAGAAAGGGTATGGTAAGGATTGTGAATTAAACTGCTGTACCACTTCACCCTATAAAATACTACTTTAAATTTTAATATGAATGTGTATTTATGTTTTGCAGCCATTCAAGTATCTAGCTTGGAGCTTGTCACTAAAACACTAATGCATTTAATTAACTGCGTTCTAGTGGTACAAAATTTAAATCAGACTCTCCTGCTGGAATTGCTAGGAAACTATATGATAAAATCAAATAATTGCCTGGCCTAATTTCGTGTGAAAGTACTGTAGGTTCATAATCAATCTATCTAATTTAGGTGCTATTAAAAATACAAAAGAGTATACAGTAATGGAAAGCTTTAACATTTCTTCATGTGCTGATAAATTCTGCTTTAGGTTTAATATGATCTGAAAAAAATAGCAGCAAGTAATAAGAACTAACCAATGGAGAATGCAACCTTAAATTGTATATCTCTTTGTGTGAGCCTATAGCTTAACTAAAAACTCATAAGTAAGCACTAACGAGTAATCCTGACTGAATTCCACTGGTGCAAGACCAAATTCAAGCTCTAGCTGAACGCTGCAACCTCTGCACAAAGCTGATAAAGTACAAAGGTGTGGATGGGAATGGCATATCACAAAATTTCTTGACCCGCAAAAAAGTTGCAATAAAACATGAAGACAATCCGATCCTGCGATAAGCAGAAGTCTTCGACTATAATACATTTACTCTTTATTGTGAATATAAAAAATAAGGCCCAGAAAAGAACAACAACACAGCAATTAGTCAAAGAAAATTACCATCTTGCTGCAGGGCTTTCTACTTAACTGCTAATGTTGCATCAATTTTAACATTAAATGCAGTCATTAATGTAGATAATTGTGTTTGCAGACATCTGTAATCCTCAGATTTCATTGGAGAGTGAAGATTATGCATGGTTTGTGTTGTAATTTGTATACACCCATCCCAGTACTTAATTGTCACACAGCAGTCTGTTTTAAAGAAATGCATTTGTTATAGTTGAAAACAGATGACATTGAAATATCCAACAAACGAATAGATGAAATTGATATTGCCTATGAAGCAGAACACATTTGAAATAGAAAAGAACCTGGGTTAATTCTTTCATAACACTGGGGAAAATTGAGGTGCACGGCAGGGAAATACTGGGCATGCATCCTGTTTATTTGCAAGCACATTACCGTGGTTATTTTTAGAAAAAACTGCAAGTCCACTGTGACCTTTGCAAATGCATTATTCTTCATTTTCCAAATGAACATGTGGTGCTAGATATATGTTCATCATTGTGCAACATTGTTGGTGTATTCATGGGTGCACTCTAGGGATACTGTTAGCATTTTAAATTTGAATGGAATCAACCTTCTTGAGACTCATTTTTATTTCCAGTAGACGTTTAGAAAAAGAAAGAGATGGAGTACCTGGTTTTAAAATGAAATAACAGTCATATATAGAAATATCACCATATTGTGCTCTTTACTTTTTTCTGAAAACGCATACGCATTTTAACCAAATCTCATTCATGAATTTCTCATTTTTTCAAAATATATGCTTCACATTTTTGCAGTACCATTGTTTCTATATGTATATACAGTATATATCGGATTCTGCTGAGTCAACGCCCAAGTTTAAACTATCGCCCCACCCCCACTTTTAGCTGAATGCCAATTTTTCAGTTTCTAATGCCTGAGATTTCAAATCTCGCACTTCAAGTGAGTAGAACAAACTGTGCAGTACAGTAGTTGCTCTGTGCGTTGATTGAATACACTGTAAGCACTTTTCGTTTTGTATCCGACAATACAGACTGAGAGCGATTGATTACGCTTTCCTGTTAAGTTACAATCCAAATTATTATTTTTTTTTTTTTTTCAGACAAACCCTTTACTTTGTATTTCACCATTTAACACTAGAACTGCCGCGGGCAGTCATATTGATGGTTACATTTTAAACAACATCAGTATTAAAATGAAAGTCAAACTATCAGATACAACTCAAAAGTTTTATTCAAGTACATCATATCAAACATCTGCACAGCCGAGAAGCTGTATTTAAGTGAACAATTAAACAGAAAAGGGTTTATTTTCTAACTTACCACATATAAAGCACTACTTAAAAAAAATGAAAAACTATAATAAAATAAACATTTCAAAAGAAACTAACGTCAACTCTACGTGTTGACTCGGCAGAATCCAGCATATTATATATTATATATATATATGTATATATAATTCATCCAGGGTGACCAGTCCTGCTTAAGGGATTACCCACATCCTGTCATCTTGCCATCTCATTAGGCATTCAACCATGTCCACTTGGCCTGTGTGTATAACTGACAGCTGCAAGAATGTTTTTATTTCCAAGCTGATTTTGGTTAGTAGAACAGGAAAAAAGCCTTTTGAAATAAACATGAATCAACATTTCTAAAGGAAACTTGATGTAGGTTTGATAAAGCAGCTGCCATCGATCGCTGTAAACAAACATTAAAAGGGTGATTTGAAAAACCTATATTAGAAGAAAATAGATACTTACCATTAGGAAAATATTAGCAGTCTGTTTTATGTATCAGGGTCTTTTCTCTACTGGGAGACCTGCTAGTAGACAGGCACAATTAAAATCTGTTGTGATTATATATATATATATATATATATATATATATATATATATATATATATATATATATATATATAACTATATCTATATATATATATACACACACACTGGAAAATCTTTTTGAGCAGTTTGCTTAAGGCAGCAGTGAATTTCTAGTGATGCACAATAAGGAAACTGTATGTAGGTATTAACTTTTTATAACAAAGAAAATATTTTTCTTGGTTTATTTTTGGTTTATTAACTATTCTGACTTGGCTTATGCACAATTTACTTGGTGGAAGAAGGGCTTACATGCCCATATATGGTGATTTATTTACCATTTATGGGCATGTAAACCCTTCTTCCAGCGCGTAAACCAAGTCAGAATAGACCACTACGTGCATATCCTCTGAAGTCAAGCAAAATGATTCAGATTTTATATTCCTTCAGTTCAGCTCAAAGCTCCCACAGATATGGTCCTTTCAATCACTGAACACATTTTTGCATTTTGACATATTCCGGCCTCATTGCTCTAGTAGAATTTTATAGCACAGCTCTTTGGAAATGTTGCTAAATATTCTGGCATTATGTTTCAAACAGCACAGCAACGTCCCACATAAAGTGCTGTGTTGTTTGAAACATAATGCCAGAATATTTAGGAACATTTTCAAAAAATTTAACTGGTAACCTTGCATAGTTATAATGAAAATTGTTATCAGTAATACAGAACCACTAAGGCGTTCCAAAATAGAAGAAGGAACATGCCTTTATGGCATGTGACATTTTGGCAAACTGGGAACAGTGTGACAGATGTTCCATAAAGGAAAGGATTGCTCTCCCTATGAGTCGCAACAGCAGATACGCCAGCAGCACACACACACACACAGTTTGTAAAGCAAACTATCACAAACAAATGTCCACCTAAAACTAAACTAAAACTATCAATACAAACAGTTTACCCACATGTTCCCCAAAACTGAGCCTTGCTACCAGTGAATTATGTGGAAGGGAAAAAATACTTTCAACATGCCTTCAGAGTAACAATGTTACAAATTAGCTTGTCAGTCTGTAATGAAACATTTTAATAAAACATTTTGTGCAGTATTTGGAAATGCCCATTTTGATATTTGAAGGATAATGATGTATTGTATTTTATTTTGTTTTGTTTGTTTGTTGTTATATATATATATATATATATATATATATATATATATATATATATATATATATATTATAGTGGTGAATTGTAAATTATCAGAAGCTTTTAGTATGTCTCTGTGCTCCTCCTGTATGGGTGTGCATAAAGCTGAAACACAAGTCCACATGATAAACTTTCTCAGCTAAGAATGATCAGTCCAAGCTCAAAGTGGTTCCCTTCAGAGGAAGCTTTGTACTGATGCTGTTGAGGTGATAACTCAACAAAAAACCAAGCACATTAAAATGTATTCAGTTATATTTACATACAAGGTTACAGCATCCCTGAACTTTGAACTTGAACTACACTGTAAATGTGCAGTCTTTTTAACAGGTGAACTTAGATAATTGTGGAGTCTCTCTAACTGTAAAGTTCTGCCAGTGGTTTACACTTATCAGTGTAATGCCACAATAACACAACAATGTTGGCTTGTTTACTGTAATAACGATCTATGAAGTTTTATCAAGTTGCTTTTATCACTATGCACTTCTAAAATTGATCTCATTGTTTCTTTATAGAACCTGCTGAAAACCTGTGCAACTTTATAAAGTTAAATACAGTTTAACAATCACAAGTTCTTAACATTCTTCTGCATTAGAAAACTCTGAAATATGAATGTAAAGGTTATTTGTACTTGGAATTCTTTTTTCATGCCCGATTCTTTCATCAGCAGCCACAAAAGATAACCTACTGACTTATTGCAGAGAAAGTGTGTGAGGGCTTAAAATAAAGATCATATCTTTTAATTTTTTTTTTTTTTTTTTAATTGTGGGTGTTGTCGAGTGATTGAAATTTTGAAAGTCATTGATAGGAAAGTCTTTAATTTCCCGTTCCTATCCAGTTTCTCTGAGTTACAAATGTACCAATCTGAATGGATCAGATTTTTTTTTTTTTTTTTTAACGTATTCTCATTTTGTTGATCATTAATGAACATTTTTCTACTTTGGGTGTTGTCGAGTGATTGAAAACGAGACATTTTGTGTTTGAATTGAAAGTGGTCTCGAGGAGTCGAAAGGGTCACAGTTCAAGTATATTTTCCTCTAGAGGGTGGGAAATTTGGGCTACGTCTTAAATTTGAGGGCGTCTTAAATTCAAAGGAATACAGCAGTTTAACACCTGTTGCTTCAGTTCTTTGTTGTGCCTATTCCTTCAATCCTTACGAAAGGTCTATTCTTTTGTATTATTTACTTAAATGTGTTCATGACTCTTATTTCTGTTCATTGAAGACCACCTGTCTCTGGTTCATACTATTAGTAGCATGGCATTCATTTTTATAATCCTGTTTTTGTGATGACTTGGTTCACGCAAACAAATATGAAACAGTTTTTTCAATGCTGTGAAATTCTGTTTTTGATTTAGTACTTCAAGTCATGGACTACAACTCTATTATTGCAGTACATTTTGTACACCTGAAAGTCATCCTCTGAGAAACTAGATGAGGTTAGTTCAAAGAGCTCATAAAGCACTAAAAGCAAAAAGACAAATCCATTGCTGGAGCTGAGAAAAAAAAAAAAAAAAAAAACCTTGTAAAAAAAACCTCCATCAAAGTTACTTACATTTATTTTTAATATACTGTTAATAAGCCCTTAATATAGATTAAATTACACAGGGCTATGCATTTAACAGTGTGTCACAATAGTTAATGAGCTTGACATTTTTCAAGTTGTTTTAAAATAAAGCTACTATTGTGCGAATCTTATTTGTAATACTTTTAGCTATTAGTGTAAACTGTCTACTCAAGTATGAACACATTTGACATCAGTATTATTATAATAATAATTATTATTAGTAGTATTACTTTTTAATTAAGTTGCCATGCTTGTAATGAATTACATATGAATTGTATGTGCCTTGTTTTTCTTCATGTGTCTATTAATACAATTTACTCTCAATATTAACTTTAATCTGCTTATCGTCCAAATAGAACATGTTCAAAGCCTAACCAGAATAGCTGAACAAAATAGCTTTGCATGAGCTTAATGATGTCTTAAATTTAGTGTCCATTTACTTTAAATTCTATTAGAAAATGTCTGTTCTATTAAATCTGCAAGGCAATCAGTCTTACAATTTCCAGACTATTACTTTTCTGCATTTTTAATTACAATTTTCTACAGTTTACAGCAAATGGATTGACCCCCTCCCAGAAGCTTGTATAAATCATGCAGGAAATAAGCATTCTATTTCTATGCTCTACTGTGTGTCTTTGTACAGCGTAAAGAGAGAGCAGAAAGAGAACATACTGTTAAAAAGGAATCACACAAAAATGTATAATAAGGTAGTTATAAGCCAAATAATTGGAAAGGGAACAATATACAAAGTATACATAAGGGGTGTGCCAAAACTCGTATTTGTGTGGTATTAATTAAATAGAATGAAATGTGTTAATTACTCAGCACAGAACAATGCCGTCCCTTGGTGTCGCTTGTTTACAGAATTACTGAGTATCAATCAATAAAAATCTCACATTGTTATCTAAAATAGAACCTGTCGTGATCAAACTAAATACAAGTTATTTTTATTTTATAAGCAATTATTTGTCTTACATTTCTTTTATCCTTCTGATATGAAATCCTTTGTTTTTTCACTTTGCTTAGTTTCATTGGAAATATGTCATCTCTGCAGTGAATTCTGGGATTGTAGTCCTGGGCAAGGTGTTATCTTTGAATAAACTCAACAATGAAATGCATTTCCCAGTTTCCAAAGTTTCCGAGGTAGGTTTTAACGAAAGATAACGTTTATGTGATGAATCAGTTGTATTTGTTAGTTTTGCTACACATTTTCATTGTCAGATTGGCCTCTGTACGGCAACACAGCAATACAGCAGTAAATATGTATACGGATGAGAGGAAAATTCACTTTTAAAGGTAAAGGTGAGGGAAGGGCAGCTCATCTTTTTAAATATGTATGTTTTGATTAATATAATACCTGCCGACAAATACTTCTTAAAGGTAATAACTGGGAAAGCACTACCCAGTATACATTCCTTTATATCTTCAAGGAAAAGGTTACATCGTAAAAAGATGGTCTCTGGAATTTAACATACATTTCATTTACAGATAGAAGCATACAATATGGGCATCGTAATGTTTTGAGCATTAAAATAGGGCCCCTGGTGTTTTAAGCTGAAGCAATACACTCTTAATGCTGAGATGTTTTTTCTATTTTCTCAGTCTTAGCTGGTCATTGACGCTTTATACTCATTCTGTTGCATCTACTTTGCATTCGATTAAATCAATTTCTGTTGCAAATTCACCAGGTTAAATCGGAAAAGCCTCAAAGCAGATGTTAATAGTCTTACTGGATCTCATTTAACCTTGTTTACAGCTTATAGACATACCTGAATGGTAATTGCACAACAGAAATAATTACACTAGTGATGAAAGTCAGTGAACTAGAATGCCCCTTTTGGTGATTTAGCCATTCATTTAAAAAAAATAAAAAATAAAAAATAAAGGTTCTTGAAGATACATGTACAGCATCGGGGTGCCATGGTCCCTAAGCAAACATCACTGAAAACAGAATGGCAATAGAAGAAGCATATTGTCCACACAAGAAAAGTGTGGAAAGCATTTGATTCTTGAGGCAATCGAGGTAACCTAGGGGACACATAAACCATAAATTAATTTGGCCCTGACAGATATATAGAATGTGAACCTTAGCAGCATTCTGAGAACAGAATTGACTGCCTAACTAAATAATGTGTTCAGATTATTGGCACACACCAGTTCACTGAAGCAGAAAATGGGAAATATGCATTTTAAGCATCACCAGTTGACTTGATCAAGAAAAGCAGCCCTCGGGAGACACCTTATGCAACTTTAGCAAATTCTTGCTGAAAACAATAATTGCATGGCTAATTATATTTAATTGGAATTTATCACAACAATAAATATACAGCACACTTCCATAAAGTCAGCAGATTACAACTAAAAAAAATAGCAAATGTAAAAAAATAGCTTCATTATGTTTAACCCAATGTTGCATGATTTGATATATATATATATATATATTATATATATATATATATATTGTAAAATTAGTCAAAGGCCAACCACATCATCAGGGGCCCTATTAATTTAACCTAGAGGGCTCAGTAGACATGATACAACATTCATTGGGAATGCATTAGAGAAACACATTTAAAACTGTGGTACAATATTTAGTGACTTTACCCAAGGCAACACAATGTAACCACAGGGTCTTTGATTGACAGGAGGGAACCAATTGGGGACAGATTGCAGTGTGTTTAGTTAATGTAGCTGTTCCACTGTGATATACCATCCATTTTGAGCCAGCAGTTAGTACCAAATACAACTGTAGTTGCCTTGCTTTCTGTATTTAGGGGTACCATGAATTCACTACAATACGGTCTTGCCCTCCTCATTAAATGTGTAGTGTTATTAAATCATGAATTCTAAATAACCCTGCAGTGATACCACAAACCCACATTTCAAACAACCACTTAAATCCTCTGTTTGTGAACAGTAATTCGGATCCATAATAAATACTGTATTTAAGAATAATATTATTGGCTCCGAGTTACAGCTTTTGGCTCAATGGTTAATACAGTATTTTAATTTCCATTTAGTTATTTTATTCTGAATGTGTCTATAAAACATTTTAGAATGCATAACTTCAGCTGACCCATCTATAACATATAAGCAATATTTCCAAACCCATCTAGCTTAGCTGCATTGGAAGAAAAGTACATTCTTCAGTAAGATAATAACTCAATGACAAGTTTACTTCTAAAAATGAACTGCAAGATAACGTAATTTCTTAGAAAATGTACAGTATTTATCCATAATGTACTAAAAAAGGGGGGGGGGGGGGTAGCAAATTAAGTTGTATTGCTATTTACCAATAAAAATTCAGTTACACAATTGTAATGTATAAAGAAGTTTGTAACAGTTCTTTTTTGTGGTAGGGTCAGTGATTCATTTCCTACTGCAAATGACCATTTCGATATGCTTGGTTAAAATGAAACTGTGCAACTCAACTTGGGATTTTCTGTAACTATAGAGCAACATAATGAAGGCAACAGTGAAGCCACACGGTGAACTATTAAACCTGTTTCTTACTTGAGTTATAACTTCATAAATCTAAGATGACCAAAGTAGGCTGCACCTATCAGGAAAACCTTTGGCATTTTCATTTTATAATTCATCATAAACTAATGAGGTGCCATTTGTTTACTGCTGGGAATACAGAAAGGACTATAAAGCTGGTAGGAAAAAGTTAAGATGATTATGCATTCAAAGTTACATCAGTAACTTTTCATGATGGCATATTCTTCTATAGTACCAAGGGAGGGATGACAAATTCAAACTTCTACAATGCCACTGATAGGAAAAGTTGCTTTTTGGGCTATCGAATTTATCTAATCAACATAATCATTGGAGAAAATACTGATACTTAAACAATAACGTCTGAGGAACAGGGCATTTACTGAGTATCCTGTTGAATTCAGACTCCAAGCGGAGCAGCAAATAACTGACTTTAGCTATAATTAGCTATATACAATGTGCACCAGTCTCTGATGTTATCACACTTATATCAATACTCCCTGTAGTTATTGCTTAAATAACGATAAAATGTAGACGAATAATTCCAGAATATTCTAATACTGACAAATACAACTCCCAGTTCCCTACAATGTTATACTCATACAACTATATATGCAAGTTTTGGATTTGTCTAGTGCTAGATGCTCTACAGGCATCAACACTTTGAATAGCATCTGTTGTATAGAGAATGTTATTTTTATTCATGCTGCTGGTGATAGCAATTATGCAAACAGAAATTGACTTTGAGGTAAAGATTAAGGTTTGGGGTAAAATTATAATTAAGATTAGGGTTTATGCGTAGCTTGTTGCCTCTGTACAAAATGTGCACCACATACTGAATCCAAAACTCATGACAATGTAAGGGATTGAGGCCCATTTTCTACAGTGGCATTTCAAGCACAAAAATATCTTGAGCTAATGAACAACACTGTGAGAAATGATGGTGCGGTAAAATAAAGGCTGGGGAATTAAATCTATTTTCTTGACAGGGAGGAAAATACATACACCACAGCAATGTGCTACAAAAAACAGGGTTACTGATTAACACTATTAGAAATAGACAGTTGAACATCTCTGAATAATTACATTGGAAATATAAACAGTGTGTAGAATTGTATTCTGGTTCTCATCCCATTTTTGATAATATACCCGTGTGCTTACAGACTGGTTGATATATCCCTACACAAGCAAGCTTGGACACCAAGCCTTCCATTACGAACCAGCCATATCCACAATGCACATACACATACTACCATAGAGGATACTACCCTTACCGTGCTATACAACATCATGCATATTGAATAGTATGTATATGGCTCCCTGAGCAGCAAAAGGTCTAGTCTTCCAAGTTACTTGAGAGTGTTGTTCTGTTGTTGTCCCTCAGGCAATACAGACTAGCTTCTATAGTGAGACACTTAAGCATGGCAGGCAAACTGACTGCAGTGTCTTAATCTAATTAGAAGGATTTTAAGGACTGGTACCAACCAATTGTCTTTATTTAGGTCACAAAAACTGAACTGACTGGAAAGACCTTTTCAGCAGTCCACAAGCTTCCTGCAGGATTATACAGCTGCACATCTCAATCAATATGTTTCCAACAGCCTTCAAATGCAATTCTGACTGCTCCTTGCAATTGCTAGGTGGTGCCTTTCCAAATGATCCCACTGAGGTTTGATTGGATTATAGTCAGCGGGTGAAAGAGGGTCACTGGAAGTGCTGCATACATATACAGCATGTTGTAGCTGCATTAGGCTCATTGAATCACTCAGTCACAACCTATTATCATATTGGATGTTATCCTGAATTAGGGCAATATATAAAAACAATTTATACATTGGGAAATAACACAGGTGTATGTAATTTGTTCACTAAAATATTATTTTTATGTGTTGTACGTAATGTATGTGCGGGTGAGTTTAGTCCTTAATAATAATAATCTTAAAAAAAAAAATAAAAAAAAAAGATTGTCACTTATTAACCTGTGTTCCTATACTAACCCTTATTTTTTTGCATTGGTGGCCCAGATACGGGGAGCTGGGGGTCCTCTTTTGGGACGTTCACTTCCCAACCTTAGGCCCAGCCCTCACTTCCCAACCTTAGGCCCAGCCCTGGCCCAACCTCCGAGAGAAAGGTTCTCCCTGACCCAGGGGCAACCCTGCACTTTTCACAAGTCCATGTTTTCTATCACTTGTTCCCCTTGGGGCAAGCATACATGCTCTCCAGCTTTGGAGCCTAATCGGTTCGGTATGACCTCTGAGAGGGGTCTCTCCTCTGAGAGGGTGGCTCTCTCAGAACCAGGGAGAAACCCTGTATTCTTTACTAACATCTTGCTTTTATCTATGCCAGTGTTCCTCTCTGGCCCCTTTGCATGTTAATTTCCTTCTCTTTCAGAATTCCTGTTTCCATCCCTGGCTCTGTCTTGGAGGTCTGGCCGCACCGATCTCCTGAAGCATAGGCATTCCTTGTTAGTCGGGGCGACTTCTAGTCTTCTCAGATGTAGCCTCTATCCTTCTCTTCATTTTCCCCTTGGTGGAAGGAACGTTTGTTTCCCAGCCGTGCAGTTCGCTGTCACCTCCGTGAGAGAGGCTCTCCACGAGCCAAAGGGAAATTTAAAGTCTCAAGCGCAAAGTTCCTTTTAAGTCCCAGGGCTTATTCCTCACAGACTTTGCTCCTGTTCTGTGAAATTCTAATAAAAAATAAATCATACCTATTAAAAACATGTTTTAAATAATGGATATTGTAAATATAATTAATTTGGGAGCACAAAAACTAATTAAATTGAACATCCAAAATAAGAACATGTGAAATGTATTGTTCACTCTCGATATACTGTATATTAAATGACTAACAAGAAATATTAAAGAATGCAATGTTATAATATCGGTCATATACCAGTAAAACTAGCACAGTAAAGGATTAGCAAAAAGTGTAGGTGTTTATCAGTGAAAATAATTAACGCTTGCTGCACAATAGCAGAATTAATATAAGATGTTTTTGCTTATCTTTAACAAAATCCTTACCAGCTTTGGAAGACCTTATTCCAAAGTGATTTAATCTCCATTAAACTAAAGGACCTGAAATTGATCACGTAACTGCATTATTATTATTATTATTATTATTATTATTATTATTATTATTATTATTATTATTATTATTATTTGTTTATTTATTTATTTATTTAGTAGACAACCTTATCTAGGGTGATTCACATTTGTTACAAAATATCACAATACAAAATATTACATTATATAGAAAATAAGATCAAATTCAAATAAGAGCAAAATAAAGAATACAGTAAATATTTACATTTAAGAGTACAATTCGACTAAGAGCAGTTACACTTATAGTAAAAGTATTTGCATATAAGATTAAATTCCATTAAGAGCACATAGTAAGTACGATAAATGGATAAGAACAATTTCAAATAAGAGCAATTACAAAAAATGTCTTTCTTTAAGGCGGTCAATGTTATTTCTGCTTTTCTCATTAAAGAATTCATCATTGTTATATACTGGCCAGGTCTACATTACAATTCAGTCTTGTGTTTGGTCTAGGCTTTTAATTCAACATCTTCTCCTCAATAGGTCATGCATGGCTGAATATAGTAAGTTGTCAGTGAGAGATAATTCCAGAGACAATCGAGAAATCCACAAATTGTATAGGCTTTTTCGATCTGATTGGAATCATTATTCATTATAATGTCCCACCTCACAGGGGGAGAGACAGTGTAATTTTGGATGAGGTGGCAAGATACTGTCTTTGTTCTGGGTTGGTGGAGCTTTATAAAATTGGGCAGGATAAGCAACATTCTCAACTGCACACATGTGCAGGTCATTCATGCAAGCAATATTTTGAAAAAGATACCAATTCATTTTAGGTAGAAAAATGATTTAAGAAAATATAAATTAAATCAATAAACAGTGCAAATGTGAAGCATGCCATTGATGAAGAATAACTAAAAGAGCAATTGCCACATTTATTTGAATTTTCCTTAAAAAAAAAAAAAAAAAAGAATCCTAGCCGAAAAAAAACAATTACATCAGGTCCTAAGTCATTTCATCTACAGTGTTCCCATTTATGGAGAATCACAACAATGTAATAATAATATTGCTATGGGATAATACTGCTCATACAACACATGTTTCTAATAGCAGAGAAACATCAACGAGCTCTTGGTTTTAAAAATAAGCATTGTCTTGAACTGGTCTGCCAAACTGATCCTATTTCATGAAAATGTCCTGTATACAGTACTTCAGTGTGTAAACACAAGATGCGTGGATGGAAGGGAGGACAAATTATTATTTGTTCTAAAATCACGTTTTCACCACAGACAATTTCTTGTTCTTTACTGCAAGATACATTACATTAGGAATGTGTAATTGAAAAAGGCGATGTCTGTGTGTGTGTATATATATATATATACACACAGTTTTAGCTCAACATTTGGAGGGCTAAAAAATAATAATACAAATATGTATCTATGAAATTTGAGGCCAATATAGCCAAACATGATAAAAAGAAACACTTTTGACAGCTGTAAAAGGTTACTGGGAGAATGTATTCGGCTGATTTAAGATTATTTCCTGATGAACAAGAGTACATAGCAAAAACACTGTAGGCATTCATTCAAAGACTCCATCTGTGAAAGGTCCAATAAGAGAATACAAATGGTTTTATTCAGCTGGAACAACAACAACAATCATTTAGGCTTGAAGCGCATGTTTTAGGGAATGTGTCTTTAGAATTCAATAAATGGCACTAAAGCATATATTTTCGCTGCACATCACCAACATTGCACTGCTAAGTATTCCATTGATTTAAGCTATTCCATTATATTAATATAGATAGCACAAGATAGTTGTTTCAAAATGTATATTGACCAGTCAAAGGGCCACCAAAATAGTATACACTGGGTTTTGTTCCCTTGCAAAACAAAGTGATCTAAAAAACAAAAGCAGGCCCTAACTGTTTTATTGTTAGCTGTAAATTACCATAATAGAGATATGTCATCTCAGTATGTAACCATGGTGGAATAATAGAGAATAAAAATTAATTTTGTGTCCTTTAAGCTGTGTTCAGACTGCTGTCCTTGGGACGGATATTATCTTCAAATGATTGAGCAAGCAGTGACAGCATAAGATAAAAATGATCTAACAAAGGAAAGAATCATGCCACCAGGATTTTTCTCTCCCTTGTGTATAGCTAGCATTATCAGAATTCAAAGCATTTGATACATTTAAATGGTATAAATAAAACAGCACACACAATAAATAAAAAAAAAAGTACAGCAATAGTGTAACTAAGACAAAATAGTTTGTTTCTGAATTACGTGCCATTATAAATAATTCACTGAGGAGTAGGCCTTTGCTCTGGGCCTACAGTTGTAGAGCACTACTGATACTTTATCATGTTTCTCTAACACTCCCTGAAGGAGTGACATTGACCTGAAGAGGCCATCTTAGGCCAATTAATTCCCAAGTACCATGATTTTTCAGTACAATAGAGTACTTATGATCCACACAGTAGGCCAGAAGTCAGGAAAAGTACATAAACAACTGAAATATTATTACAAAAATAAATAGTACACAGCAGTTTCCCACATACAACCACATATTTAGTTTAGTGTAAGAAAAGTTAGGATGATTTACAGAACGCCATATTGAAATGTATTTCTCCAAAATAGCATGTCACAGCTGCATTTTAACTAGCGATAATCCTGACTCATGGTGTAGGACGCACAGTGTGATTGTTTATCTTCACAAATAGTCAAATATTAAAACTATTAAAAATGGTTTCCTAGTGGCATACTTTCACCAGAGCTAATTTATTGACCCACTTTACATAAAATACAACATATAGTAAAATGAGGGCTGTAAAATCGGGTTTAGAAATGTTTGGAGGCAATATTTATACCCCTCTATTTAGCTCATTATAATAAATTCCTCAGTATATAATTGCTTTGACACATTTTCTCAATTTTTAATTTAACTGCGTGTTAATCGGTTGAATACACCCAGGTACTGCATATACAACAAAAAACAACTGTTTTTTGTTATCTTTCGATGGCAGTTCTGTGAGGTACATGTATTTAAGATTAACTCCATTAAGTACCTTGGTGTTTTAGCTTGGTACAGTAACTAATTACATTTCTTGACAGACTAAAGGAGATAATTAATGTTACTTTTCCCCCAAGCCTTACCTGTAAAGCACCCTTCCCCCCACCCAAACCCTCTTATTAATGAATTTTACATATTCAAATAATAACATAACTCAATCTACAGCCCTATAGTAAATGATCCAGTCACATGATCTAATGAACCGTTCATGCAGTTAACATAGCTTCATTCTGTTCCCTGCTTTACTTCCTTGAGTTGCCAACAATGTGATTCCTATTCATGAAACATCTCATATTGCTGTGGTATAGGACATGTCATATTTTTCTCTTCACTAATAAGAGTGGGAAATGAGTGTTGTAAAATAGAAATTGCAGACAGCTTCCACACTATACCATCCTCATTAAATCCCTGAGGTTGTTAAACTTCACAGTTTTAAACAAAAATTGAAATAGCAGGTTGTACATCAAACACAATTCAGCTGGATGGTCTTAACATCCCTCCAATCCTATTAAAATTAAGCTTTTTGAATCATCAAAGGTGTCATTGACTCAGGTGGAGGAGGATGGAGGCTGTGATCTACAAGGAAAGAAAAGTCATTTCTATTTAATCATTCTAGCCTGGAAAATTTCTTCTGGGGTAGCAAATTGCTGAGTTGGCTCAAGGATCAGAAAAGAAACCAATACTTTGGTTAAACAAATATTCAGACATGAATATAATGGACCTCATCACATATAAAACATACATAGAAGCAGGATCTTTGTATTCAAGTTTTTACAGTCTTTACATATTTACAAAGAAGCAAAGACAGAACAGATGTAATCATTTATTAATACAGTTTTACTGTAACAGTCTGTTTTACCAATTTACCAAGATAAGCAAATGCTTTATACCATACCATATATTTAACACTTTCATACTTTTTCGTAGATTTGAATAAATGATTGTAAATAACTATCCATAAAATGTAAAAGGCCACTTATTTATTTAGAAACCTCAGTACTTTTATCCACCAATCAGGGCACTACAACACAGTAGTTGAACCTGGAACTTTCAGATAGAAATGTCATTTTTAAAAAAGCAAAAAGGAAGTAAAATCAAAACATTGAAACGGTAAAATTGCCTAAATAGGTTGGGATTACTAACCCATTTGAAGCCAAGGGACAAAAATGGGTTTTGTATTAAAATAATTTGGAGATGAGAAGATGTTAGCATTTAAGGCAATATTAATTCAGTCTTGTCATATATTTCAGCTTAAAACAGAATGTGATTTAATGGCAGCTGTCAAAGAGCAATTGTTAATGAAGATATTTCCAGTCAGAGGAAAATCAGCTCAGAAGCTGTGAAAATGCCATAACCTTATTGAGCGTACAGAAAATGAATTTGGTTCAGGTCATGTGGAATGGTCGACTGCTTTGATATGTGTTTTTAAGTAAGAAATGTAAACAATCTGTGTATGTTTCAAAAGGTTATCTTATAAACCCACTTTCATAATATTGTTTTGCTTCCTAAGCTTAAGAGAGCGTAAATATAACACATCTTGCTTTATAATTTACAAGACAACAGTTTTCAAAACAGTATGTTTGTGTGTAAGCCAGTCAACAACTATCCCCTGAACAAAACAGCAATGACTAGATTTAGTCCAATATTCAATATCCTTCTTGACATGAGAGGATCTGACTCGACCTAACATGCAAAAACCTTCTAAATCAATTGTATAATGTATAACCATAAACCTATGGAACTGACAAACCTCACATTTTTTCAAATATACATTTAAGACTATATTACACCAGTCACATACTTACAAGAGGTTGGAATTGATAAAATATCTGGTTCATTGGAATGATGAATGATAAAACAACTTTCCCCCAGTGGAGATTTATTACCCTTTTTTTTAACATTGCACTAAAACTACAATGAAATAAGGTCTGCAAATAAACGTGTGCATACATTTTAGGGCAGCAGTGCTAAAATCCACCACTGTATAAATAATTAAAATAGGTTGTATTGTGTTGCTGGTGCCTTGTGGAATTTCTGGAATGTTCATATTTTATAAGTGCACTATGATAACACACACAAACACACACACACTGTAAACAAGGAAATCAATAGGCCTGAGAAAATGTGTGTGTGTACAGAACAGAGGAGAGACACATCACAAATTCAGGCCCTGATAGTTAAAGGCTTTGCTGTTTATATATTTGTCAGAATAGTCAGAACGTTACTGTTTTGCAGAATTCACTAAAAAAGTTAATTGCGCATATACATTTGGTTCATTTCAATGTTTCAGGGCTCAGATTGCTGTTCTTTGTTTGTCTGGGAACTAAATCAGTACAATAAGCACATAGTATATTGAATATGCAAAACTGTCGTAATTGAGTTACATCATCCTATAATGTAAAGGCGATCTTGTAAACATAAAGTCATTTTGCAGTGAACCGTGTTGCTCAAACAATGCTGTGCCTCAAAAGATATGGTTTGTATTGTAGCTACATTGAATGAAAAATTGCTCCACAGTCGAAAAAGCTTATAGGAATTAACCTTATGAATCATTATTAAACAGATCTAAGGACTTGAATAGCTAGAGTGCAGTGGGAAGATTATATTATGTTGCAATACAGTAATCAGTTTATATTTTGTCAGTTAAGAGCCAGCAGCAAAACTGTAAAGCACGAACAGTCTTCATGTTTCCATCATAATAAAAGAGATTACCTGACTCTGGCTTGACTTCACAAAATGTGTTGGGACACAACAGAGATAATCCTTTACAACTATAACCCTTTATTCCAGCAGAATGTTACTGTTACCCATGATAAATGTTCTGATTCCTCAGCCACATCAAAGGTAACAATTCCTTCTATGCCGGAGTAAAGTCAATGTTGAAAAAATAAATGTTGTCCCTTGAGTCTTATCAGGTAATCTAGGTCTTAGTTTAAGGGGTTAAAATGTGAATCAGTGTTGAACATCTATCCTTTGTCAAAGCAATCACTCAGGTTCCTAAGTTTCATGTTCATAAATCCTTGTTAATACTGGCAAATTGAGAACATATTTGTATTGAAGTACTGTATATGGCTCTTTGGTTTTTAACTCGGGTTGTTTTTTTTTTTAAGTTGCTATTCTTGTGTTTTTTTTAAAGGTGGATGTTAAACAGTTTATACTCTATGAAGTCCAGCTATCCTCAATCAAGAAAAGACATCCTTGTGAACAACTGATTTTCTTCTGCTATGATCGAAGTTACATAAAGTATTTTCATATCACTTTTGGCAGAATTTAAATGATTATAACTTGAGATATTTATACCCAATACTTCTAACTATATATTGGCCAATTTGTTGATTCTACAGGCATGTGCCATAAACAATGAATGACATTAATAAAGGTATGATTTGTGCAAATGTAATGTTTCCATAATATATATTTAGTCCACATCCTTTACAGCAAGCACATTTAAAATAAGAGTGCTCCAAGTTGCGGAGCAATGCTGCCTGCATCACAACCTTTGACCCTGTTTGCAGTGGATCTGGCAGTGGATGGAGAATTTATTAACTTTGTTATCAATAACAATTATCCATTTGATACACTGCTTTGTCACTGGCAACTTGATTATCATAAATGTGAAAGCATGAACCAATTACTGTAGCTTATTTAGAATTATGGTAAGACAATATTTTAGTTGGCATGGTGTATTGCCATGTGGCATTTCAGCATCCTTCTGGAATGGGTTACACAGATAATCTCAATGAATCTGTAGTTTAGTAGTACATTTAGTGATTTGTTTCAGGATGACATTGTTACAATTTATTGGTCAAGATATAGATGGATTTTTGGTCTATTGCTTGGGCTTGGCATCAATTAGGTCAGTACCATTACAAAACACTGCTAACAATTCCACAAGTTTTGTTAATGTGTTGCATATTCAGGGTGGGCCACAATTGTGTATCTATTCATTAAATCACAGTACAGTACCTTAATGTTCCACAAGAGTCTGGCAAAAGGAACTGAAACAATAGCGAAAGCAGTAATAGCCTTTTTATGTAATATATTAATGCAAATATATATATATTTTTATTAGAAACCAGGTCCAAGGCAATTAAAAGCCTACATTTGTCCATGTTGGTATCTTATATAATTGTTTTATATTTGTTCAACACCCAATAAGTCACTGAACATAGAATAATTTAAAAAAAAAGAAAAGAAAACACACAAATATTTATATTACTTTATCAACTGAGGAATGAGTAAGAGGAAATGTAATTACCATATTTTTGATCTCATTTAACTGGAAGTAAGCTACCTCGTCTTCACATAAGTGGATCAGAGATTTGACACGTCTCAAACTAGACACAATTAAATCTACACTACAGCGATCCATTGATAAGTTTTAAAAGGCACAGCGACCTTTTCTGACATTTAATAAACTAAAGCTTTCATTCCCTCTTGAACACCTTCTGTTCTTTCAGGTAACCGTCTCTCTCTCTCTCTCTCTCTCTCTCTCTCATTCCTTTGCTTGGTTTTATTTAGTTTTGTGTATTTAATATGAACATACATGCAACTGATATTTAAAAAAATTGAACAATGCAAGTTAAAATATAAAGCTTCACTATCAAAAGGTGTCACCTTTCCTTTAAATTGGATGCATTTTCTCATGTGACAATGTCCATATCTTGTCAGAGACATTCAATATGGTTACATTCAGTCGTCTTCTGGTTCTACAACTGAATTTGTCATGGTAACAGAGGGCCTGTTACTTCCCTGAGGGACTTTTGACAGCTATAATAAGGTGAAATGGCTAACAGTCAAGCATCATACACAAGCTGCCTAGGTGTCCTTTGTTTATTCCCTGCAGCTGCTATATTTGAAAGATAACAATCATTCACAGGTTTTAAGTTGGAGAAAATATATATTACACAGGTCATCTTTCTATTGCTTTCCACTTCATCTATACTGCAGGTTCACGGTGGAATCCATTTCTCAATTTCTGTTTGTACTTCAATTGCTATTTGAAAACACAATTTGTCAATAATGCAAGGAAGGTTCCATTAATAAATAATTGCATTGACACGGAAAATAGCATGCAGAGGCATGAGCTTATTTAATAGAGAACTAGAACTGCAGACAAAAGTTAAAAAAAAAAAAATAAGATTTTTCATCATACAGTATGTGAGGCATTGGTATTATAATGTAGGATTTATGGAATGGAGGAAGGATAATTCAGTTTATTATGTAAGATAACCAGGACTGGATAACTGCAGTAATCTACAAACTAGTTTATTCTTGCCATTTCATTTCAAGTGTTTGATCTACAACAGACACAGTTATATTCAGAATATGATCATCATATTATGAATTATGTTGATTTCATATACAATAAAACAAAGATAGTGTGGTCTGATATGTATACTGCATACTGTGTTTACTAACAATTGTATGATATTCAAAGAAAATAAAACAAATGTATCAGTTTAGTAGCATTACATTATTTTATCAGGACAACATGGTGTTTTAATTTGGCTGTGCCTAATGTATAATGTATAAACTTATGCATATAAATATACAGTAAACCTGGCCATTATTATTGTTGTTGAATCATTCGAATTTACTTAAAATAGTTACAACTATAAATGAACTGGGGACATGCCTTCAATTTGAAAGCACAATGTCTCTTCAGCACAGAGGTATATTGCAATGACATGAAGCAATTTAAACAGGCAGTGCTCATGGGGAATACACGACTGATACTGAAACATAGATAGCACAAAGGATAAATGATACCTTACTGAATCAGAATTTAAACACACATTACATTTTGCCTGAACAATCCTGAAAGAAAAAAATGTTTAAGAATTAGAGTTTGGGGATTATTTGAATGCCTTGAGAAAACACCTTTCTGTGAATTAATAAGCATTGCGGTGTATCTCTAAACTGGATATGCAAGTAGCCAGAAGTAGATCATTGTATGTCTGTAGTTAATAAAGTTACATGCAAACATTTTGTTTATTAAAATCCCATGCATTGTCCCACTAATCAGGAAAACAAATGGATGTATCCCTTAATCCAGATCCAAACACCTATAAAGTGTGGTTGTTTGATGGCAGATCTGTTAATATAATAAGCAGCATGTTAGTTACATAAATGAATCTGTATTTAAAACATATTATTGTTGTTGTTTGTAAAGCTACCAAATGGTTTGGCACTCCAGGAAATGTACAGTCCTGTAGTACTAAAGAATAGATAACCAAACACATACATAAAATAAATTGCTATGTATATAGTCCAGTATACTGTAGCTCATGGTCATTACAAAGACATTGACAATGAGCTATCTTTGGAATGTTTGTTTAATTTTATTATTGTTTATAAAGTTATCCAATGATTTGGCACTCCAGGATATTTTAATAAGTTTATTTTTCTGTGAGCTAGTACTGTATCTTTTATGATTGAGTGTGAACAGTTCTTAATGATTTTTAACCATAACATTTTTTTTTTAAATCTGATCTCCACCAATGTGTGCTGACTGACCACTAAGAGATTCAGTCATTTTGTTAGAAGGGATTGAACTATGTCAATGTAGTGAAGTGGTTTCCCTACTGGTGGCGACTAGAAAGCCAAATAATGTCATCTTAAGCTTAGGGCACACCTCAGGTGGTTGATTACTAAGTACCATTGACAGGAGATGTTAGCAGGAAACCTTTAGACCTGAACAGCACGCTGGCCTCTCAGCTGAACTGATGCACATACAGTAGGAACATCTTTAAAATACAGAAAAAGCTTTGTTGAAACTAAATTATTTCTGTTGAAAGCCGCTGTGGGTAGACAAACAATTCCATTTATTTAAAAGTTGGCAAGCAATAAAACTTTAAAGGACTGGTACACACGTTTTTATAGGTGCGCATGTAAGCAGCGCTTGCCACTGCACGTACATATTAACATTTTGCACAGATGAACGCTCTCGTATTAAATGTGAATGCAAATGTTTTAAAAACGAGAAAGAAAAAAACAGTGATGTTTAGGCCCTGCGGCGCAACGCAGATGTCTTAAATTCCCTACAGAGTGTTGCATGTTTTCCTTTTTGAACTTACAGGGCACTGGAGGATGAAGTGCTTCTGCAATGTACCGTTGTAATGATTAAACACGATCGATCATTACAAAATGTCATGGTATCTTATAAAAGAGGCAAAGCTTATTTTGTCATGGAAATGAGTCTATAAAATGTATTATATATGTTTTATTTAAATTAAACCTAGATCTATCTGTATATTATTTTACACATCACCTCTCCATAGAAAACAAGCAAGCTTCAAGCCTCAGGGCATTTTGATGAATCACAGCTCAATGTAAATCAACTGAAAACAATTGTATATAAAGCAATCAGGAACTGAAAGCTACGCTGCTTGCAAACCAGGAGAAAATATTTGGTCAGTCTTTTTGAAAACGTGAAACAACATTTACAAACCTGCCTGTAACCATTCCCAATATAACTAAGTTGTGTTAACTGATACTAAAACTGTAGGTCCAGTTTAAAACTCTACCTGAATAAGTTACATATAAAATATGACTTGTTATTTCTACCATCCTAATCACTATTGACACAAAAAGGAAGACATGAAAAGTAAGATAAAGATCAAATAACACAACATTTTACTTATGGCAGAAGAAATGCCTGTATGCTGCTTGTGAATATTACAAGCCTGTCAAATGTTACCTTGTTGCTGTATTAATTATTTTTTTTATACTGAGCTTAAAACAAACATATTTTACACTGGATACAATAACACAGTTTTTATACTATATAAGAAATGTTTTTTAATCTGTCCTTTGAAGAAAGCATGACCATTGAAATGTAATGCAACCCCAACAGAAAAATGAATTTTATAAATAAGTCTGATTCACTAAGGCTAAAATCCTTAAACATAGCATAGTTCCATATGCAGTATTAATGTATTTGTTGAGAAACTGTAAGTAACTACATTAGGGAAGTACTGTTACATGAAACAGAAGGTTTCACAGAATGATGGAAAAGCTTGGGAGTAAAGCTTCCTCAGACGCTTACTGGAGCAGATGTTCCTTCTGTTGTGTTATTCAGTGTTACACAACCACTGAGATTCAGGAACCTTATTTTGGATACATTGCGTTAAGCATATCTGCAGTCAGCAGAACTACAGTAGATACACGAACACACATGATGAGGTTTAAGCATGTTGCAGTCAGTACTCTATCTCCAAGTAGGTGCTAGGTTTTACATTCTTGTCAGTTATCAGTCACATAATCAATTAACCAATTTAACCCTCTAACTGAGTTCCAACAAAAAAATCCATACATATTTAGTACACAACACATTCACACATATTTGTTCAAGTATGCTCAAAAGAACACATTAAATCCAATAACAATATTCCATTATCTTTTTTTCTGAAAATTGTCTTTTGAAATGTGAAATTATTTGTGATAATTGTATGGTATTGGGCCTTATTAATAAAACATTGTTGTTTAAGGAATGCATTTTAAATGCTGCATTTTTTATATATTCTCTTAGCTTAAAAAGTACTATGAAACAGACTAGTTAGAGATTAATAATTGATAAACATTTACTAAGAAGTTAAAAAGGGTTTCACTAACCGCAAACATGATTTAACTAATACATTCATCTTTTACAAAACATTTCTTAAAACATTTTATTAATAGGGTCCATTATCATATATTGTACATACAAATGCTGTAGAAGGAAAAACAAATAACATACTATTCCACATTTTTATGTCATTCTTGTAAAATGTTTGATGTCGAATTAGCTTTTTATTTCTATCACATCTTGCTGCATTTTTGTCATTGCATTTCATTTCAGGATGAAATTGCATGCTGAATTAAAAGTCCCTCTCATTGTAATGTGTATTGTATTTTTTCTGGCTGGGAGAGAAAAGAAAAAATTCTGTGAAGAATGTTACTTCTTTCATAAAATCCAACAAAAAGGAAAACAGAAATGAAGGAAAAAAGGAATACAGTTTGCAAATGATTGGCAGAATCGTTGGATTAGAATGAAAGGCAGTGTTCCTTTCCTGTACTGTATGGATTACTTCATCAAAATCTCATTTTCAGCATTAGACCCTTTTGTTTACCTATAGTATGCAGTTTAACCAAATGATATTGAAATGAATTTGAATACCTTGAAAAACATAAATCATGTGTTGCAAACCGCTCCCACACCAGCAGTATGGTATGAAAACTGCCACAGTGAATGAAATAAAAATGTATGAGCTCCTCTCCTTCACTCTGCTCCTGTATTTAATATTAAGATGGGAAATCTCACCATTAAGTGTGCCCGGATATACTACCAGATGCTCCATATTATACAGATGACAACCCCATTGTGGCACATGGAAGAGCACACTGACATTTCTTTCACATCAGCCAGGTACTGCCATGATTGCATGCTATCCAATGATCAAAAGAGATGCCATGAACAGGCTGAATGCAGGCATCGAGCTCCATAATTCTCTGCATTAAAAAATGAAGCTACTATCCTCCATACTCACTCCATCAACCACAACCCTGGTCACGATGAGCCCTGTCCACATTAACGTGTTGTATGTCTCAACAAAATTGGGCTTTTCTTTAAGGATTTTATCTATGCCCGAGTAACATTTGAAAAATGTCTGCTAATACAAATTGCATTTACAAGTGTGTAGCGTTTGTTAAAGGCTTTTTAGAATTTAGAAATGATGTTGGCAGTGGCGTAGTCAGGATTTTGTTTCGGGGGTGGATGGAGATTTTTTTGATGATGGTTAAGAAGTCGATACCAAGTTATTTAAACAACAATTACAGTATGACTGTATATGTTTCGTGCAGTCACTGAAGCATTTGAAAATGGACGTGCTATCAGTAATGAAACTCATGAATATGAAACTATTTGACACTGAACCTTCTAAGCAATCATGTATCCTAGTACCTGAAGGACATATAAATTATCCCCCTGGAGAGAACATAAAAGCATGTATTGCCCTTTAAAATTGTAACAGAATACAATTTAAATATTTTGTTTTTGTTCAGTGCAGTAAAGTTCATTATATATTCTTTTAATTAGCACAGGGCATATGCTAGGTTTTAAATGGAACTATCAATCAAACTGAATATATAATTAAATACATGTAGGTTATCTAAAGGGGGGTGAATATGTATTTGCATTAAAAAGCTGTGCACTGGTTATTCAGTCAAATACTTAGCTCAATAAAAGGCAGAAGAATCACTCTCACCACAAAGCATACAATATTATTCAGAAACTGCATGTTGAGTATGCATTTGTTAATCTGGGCAAAGGCATTTTGTTCAAAAGTATCATGGGGCATTGAACAGATATGTCATTTCTAATTGAAAATGAAAACAATATACATTGGTGCCCATCCTCATGGCACATACTCCAGCTCTGTCAGTTCTTTATTAGCCTGGAAAGGCAAGTCATTGTTCCATGATAAGAATATGCTTAAAGATCTGTGTAACAACCTTGTGTAAGCACTGAACTGCCCATATAATATATAATGTATTCGCTCACATCAGATAAATTAGCTAAGACATTTTACATTTGTCAGTATTTTTTTTAGATAAAAGGAAGCATGTTTTAAGGCAAAAAGCAAAGAAAGTATGGCCAAACCCATCGCATGATTGACAGCCAGCTGAATGTATTATGCAATCTCAGTTGTCATTGCCTTCCTTATAACAAATTGTTATCAAAGGTCAAGCAAAACAATTAATCTTTTGGAGAGATGTTCCATTAATGAGTGGCAGAAATATAATCATTCCCCAAGTGCTATGACTTCCCCAAATAAATAAATGGAAAAGGTATTGCCTTTATGTCAGAATCACTAACATCAATTCGACCTGTGAGGTGGATGAACCAGATTACAGTTTAAGACCTGCTACTGTTGGGAAAGTGTGTAATTGCTAACCAAGAAAGGTCAAAGCTATACCATACTATTACACCTCATAACAGTAATACAGACTATTCTTTTCTGGGTCAACACTTGCATGTGAATGCTCAAAATGGCGTGCACTCCACCTTTATATTGCTAACTACATCTGAGATAGTTGTCTCGCAGATTTTATTCCAGCATTTGAAGATCTATTGTGTATGGACATTTCTGACACTTTTTAAAAGTGGTAAGATGTATTGAATTATTTTGTTATTTCATCCATAGGATGGAGTCTTATTTTACACAGTGAAATATACTGTGGGTGTGCGTGTGCGTGTCAGTCTTGTGGAGTCCTACAGGGTTCAGTCGATCCTATGCGGTTTTTAATATTTAATATTAGACATCATTGTTCAAAACATAATCTGTACTGTTGATGTTGCACAGGCTGGTCTTTTCTGGCTTTAGGTCTTTCCAGTTTCATCATAAATTGAAATCACCTTCACTTTAATGACTGCTATAACTCCAGCTAAAGGAGATTGCAGATTTTATGCATATGTCCTTTTTTATTAAGTGTTGAGTTTTGGCATACACCTAGACTTCAGTTTTCCTGGTCAGGTGTACTGTACTTCAATCAATCTTCTTTATTTTATATAGCGCCTTTCATAATGGCCCACCAATCACAAAGCGCAATATGTTACTTAAAGGAAACACACATAGGATTCTGCCTAAAATGTACAACATACAGTAAACAACAGAATACTTTGAGAAACTGGTGCAATACTGTTTGTATAATGAACCAAACATAATGTGTTTCATTCTAGAGTGACTTGTTCCTTAAAGAAAGACAGTATTTTCCACTTGCACAGTTTTACATGTAGCACTGTGTATGCTGCCCTTAAGAGCTGTGCTTTAAATGGAGAGGTCACATCAGTTAAGTCACACCATTTAAGTCTCACAATGAGTTTTCTCTTTCATTACACTTTGACTTTATGAGTAGGGACATGTGCAACTACCTGAGCATTGTCTGAAGACCATCTGTCAAACGTGTAAAACAGCAGATTGCTGTCTGTAAAACATAAATCAATAACACGAGAAAACATAAATCAACATTGATTGCTCAAAGGACTGCTTTCTGTCATAAGAAATGGCTTAGCAATCAAGCAATCATACTGATAGCAAGAGGCAGAGTTTATTTCTGGAGAATAGTGTCTGAAAGGCATGACACTTGTCATTTTTAGTGGCGATATAGATGATGGCTTGACAGTTAAGAACTATAGTTCTGCTTGTTGAGTAATCCAAAATGCAGTAGGTCAAAGGCAATCAAACAGTTAAACAGCAATCATAACTGATTCCTAGTAAACAGGAATTAAAGTTCAGTAATATCTGGTTTAATACGTAACTAGTCATCCATCTGCACTGAGACAAAATGTTTGAAATGCTTAGACATTCAATTCTCCCCCTAGCTGTCCCAGTTGGTTTACATCCCTATGCAACGACAGACAAATACAGTTATCAAGTCTGCATCTGAAAAGCTGATTAAATCTGACAAGAGTGTTACAATACCAAAAATGTGAATGGGACTTATTGAGTTCATATATTTACAATTAGTTATCAAGCAAAGTGTCAATATTTCTCAATAAATGTCTTCCACACTTTACCCATGTAAAACTCAAGCTGACTATTGATTGTGACATTATATCAATAGCAGGAAAATGTTCTGAAGCTGTTCAGTGTCATTTGTCTAGTATCAAGATCTTGGGATTGAACTTACTATAGTTTTATATTACAGCAACAAGTTCCAATTGAAAAAAAATTACTTATAGTAAGGCCTATGGGATTTGCTATTTAAAATATTTTCAACTGCAGTGCAAGCTCCAAACTGCTTACAAAATTAAACTAGTTAAAGTTCATTTTCTCCACCATCATTAAGTACATCATTTACCTTTTGTTTGACTTTTCTAGCATGATATTGTTCCTACTCACCTTTTACGGGTAGTGCCGAGTAATGAATATGAACAAGTATTCATAACAATTATATAATACATAAGCACAAAGTTGTCCTTTCTACTTCAGTGATACAAAATACAGATTAGGAATTCAAAACTTAAAAATCACTGACAAATAACACTTGAGTGCTAAATATAAGTTTAGGACACTTGCCCTTTGGTGGTAAAAAAAATAAAAAAATAAAATACACATGTAGACCTCAAAACAATCAAACTACGTAAAGCACTGTTCTTTCAGTTTATGTGTGCCAGAAATGTGTTTACAATACATACAGTTTTAGCTGTGCCCACTTTTGAGCCCACTGATGCATCGACCTTCCTTAACTGGATAACTTAATTCCTGTGAACTTCCCAAGTCATTGTATTCCTATAATTATGTTTTTATTGGCCTCTGACTTTGCCTGTGTTTTGTGTTTCCTGTTTTTACAGAAAATCAGATTGTTGCAAAGGATCGAAAAAAAAAAAACTGATGCTGCCAAACTCAAATATAAATAGCTTAAATATGTGTCAATGTGCAGAAGTGAAGGCGCACACAAGACAGTCACAAATAATAAGCGAAACATATCACAGTTGCATCTCTATCATGGTCAACAGCATGCAAGGAACATTTACACACACTCCTCTCGCTGCCCTCTTCCCTCTCTCCCGCTGACTGATTAACATGTGAGGGCTCTACACATGTTTCTGTTGCCTAGATGTGGATTTATGTTTGGTATAAAAAAGGTTTGGTTCAAATAAATGTTTTAATACATTAAATATAGTTATTTTAAATGTATAACATTAACTTGCCTTAGCTCTTCTACAAAGTCAAAGCAAATGGTAAAGCTTTAAAAGTTATTTAGTTGCCTCATAACTAGCAGCAATGTAACTAAAAGTTGAACACATATCCAGCACCATATATTTGATATTAGAAAAGCCTTTGAAAGTAAAGTGGCCTTGTAACCGAAAAAGGCATTTTGTTTTATTCTCAGTGGAAATAAATACACACTGGTTATATATAAATATGATCCAATATTCTTTTTATAATACAAACTCGTTGAGCTGCTCAGACACTGATTCCTGGGCAAAATCAATGTCTTCAAGGCACCAGTTCGTATTTAATTCACTTTGGTCTCTGGTGGCAATACTACAATTTTAAATTCAATGTTTGCACAATATGCTTTTGTACAATAAATGAAATCCTACATAATGGATGCATTTAGTCTCCAAAATGGATTACTTTGATATGCTAGTTAAATTAAGGGTCCTTATAGCACAGAATAATGTGACCGCACAAAACATTAAACATAAAGACATACTTTAAAAACGCTAAGAGAATTAAACTGTAACCAATAAATACAAATCAATGTGTAAAACGGTCATTAGCAGTTTTATTTTGATGAAATATGGACTTTTTTAACCTCCCAACATGGTGGGCATTTCTTTTTCATTCAGACTTCAAAGCAGTTTTCACATTTTTTCCCCTATTGCCCTCAATTTTACAAAGCATGCATTTTAAGAACATATTGCATTGATTTTGTGATCATCTTAACAGTTGGAAACAAGCGTACTCCTGGGGGGAAATTTCTTCAAAACAAGTCATTTTGTCTTCATGTGTTCAATTTTGCAGCTTCAAAATTTTTCATTGGGTGTAACTGAAAGTATTTAGGTCACAATCTTACAACCAAAAACGTGATGTTTATATAGAAAACACGATAAGTGCATGCAAACAAGATTATTAAATGCATAGAATTAAACCTGATATAACTTGCCATCAGGACACAGCTCAGTGAATTTTCGAAGAAAGCCCTCAGGGTTATCTATGTCTTAGATTTCAATAAATCACCACTTATTAAATTATTTGAATTCTTTATTGAATCAGAACTCCAACAGCATGATATAATGCTATAGTAATAATGTAAATCTGGATATTGGTATCTTTGAAAGTAAATTGCATTGGCTCTATAGCCTTACTGCATCAACATTCCCATACATTGAGAAATAATACCCGAAATGGAGACACATATATTGGTGGATAAATTGCATTTTTCTTATTAAGGAAATGTAAAAAAAAAAAAAAAAAAAATGTAATATGTTATAATATTTGTATTACAAATAATATATATATATATATATATATATATATATATATATATATATATATATATATATATATATATATATATTAGCTCAAAGAGCCAGCTGCCCAACGTTTCGATATGTTGTACATATCTTTCTCAAGGGAGCCTGTGTTTTCATATATATAATTTGTTTGCTGTTCGTAAGTTTTATAAATAATGTTAAACATCCAATCATAAAATCTGAACTGAATGTATGCCCTTTGTACTTGTGGTGCATATTATTACAGAGCTTATATTATTATTATTATTATTATTATTATTATTATTTATTTCTTAGCAGACGCCCTTATCCAGGGCGACTTACAATTGTTACAACATATCACATTATACATTATTTTTACATACAATTACCCATTTATACAGTTGGGGTATTACTGGAGCAATCTAGGTAAAGTACCTTGCTCAAGGGTACAACAGCAGTGTCCCCCACTGGGGATTGAACCCACAACCGTCCGGTCAAGAGTCCAGAGCCCTAACCACTACTCCACACTGCTGAAACTGATGCAGCAGACAATCTCTGTTTCTAGTTAAACAGTGAACAGAGCAACAGAAAAAGAGGAAATAGCGTACAGGCAGCTATACAGACAACGTATAACATTACTTGACTTGTCTCTGAAGAAGTCCTTAGTCGATTTATACTTTGATTAAACATAATAACATTTTGGTTTATTTCCAACTCAAACATTTAATTTATTTGTGGTTTATTTTAAACAATACTAATTACCAGTGCTTAATTTGTAAAGAAAGAGGTGCTGGGGCGCAAGCAATGACAATAATACCGTTCTTAAGAAGTGCACATTCAAAATCAGCAAGAACCGATTTTTTTCAATGCAAATGAGCCCTATTAGAACGATCACGTACACGTACATTGAGACTTGCTGCCTGTCTGTCTTGTATGTGTCCTCTGTGCAGTTTCTCCATGACTCTTTTAGATTTCCCTAACTTGCGATTTTATGCAATCGCAATGCAAGCAGAGTTGCGAGAAGGGTGAGAAAATTCGCTCGGCCATTTTTATGTTTCTATAATTACATTCAAGCAGTAAAATCAAACTATTTGGGTTTTTTTTTAAATAAATGATTAGGAAGGTGAAAAAAAACAAAACATTTGTCATGCTCCAGTTTTGTAGTGAGACTAGCATAATGTGGAACATCAGCCTCAGAATACATTAAAGCTATCAGTGCTTTTTTCAAGGAGTAAAAAAAAGTACCCAGTATTTGGTCAAGCCCTTTTCCATTTGTATTCTGTGTCACATAAAGGTTAGTGTAATGCTTTTTTTATGGTTAATTATGTTTAATGTACTGGTGTGTGATTATCGTGAATGGATTATAGATATTGATTTTGAGCAGCTTTTCAGTATATTCTTAGATTCCTGAGAATGCATGTGTATTAACTCAGGAAGATTTTTTAGATTTGCTGTTGTAGGATATCCTTGACCAATCAAGCCTTCTTCTGATTGGATGTGTCTGGCTATAAGAGCAATGACCTGTTGCAAGATCCTTCCATCTATCAGGCCGCCACGTGCCAAAAATACCCAATCCATACTACCTAAATAATGCACAGTCAGTATGCCATTCACTTCATTCACAATCACGTTTTCAAAATGTGATGATTGTGCATACTGCATAGATAAGACATGGTTCAGCACCCGCTAGGGCTTAACTACTCATTGATTTGTCCAACACGATCCAATAATAAAAGGAAGGTCAGGTGCACATTGCACTTGATGTTCCTTAAGTAATTGTTGCTAATTATTATTTTCACAATCATTAAACCAAAGTGCCCTACGTTGAAGCAAGTATAAAGGCAACAATTAGATTGCTCCAGTAAAAACCCAACTGTATAAATGGGTAATTGTATGTAAAAATAATGTGTTATCTTGTAACAATTTTAAGTCGGCCTGGATAAGGGTGTCTGCTAAGAAAGAAATAATAATAATAATAATAATATATTCTATTGCATCCTGAGCCATTTGAAAAAAAAAATGCATTATACCACAGTAGTGACATCAAAAAGTGATAATTCCACTAGAGGAAAATATACTTGAACTTTGACCCATTCGACTCCGAGATCATCATTTTCAATTGAAACACAAAATGTCTAGT
Source organism: Acipenser ruthenus (assembly GCF_902713425.1). Classification (NCBI taxonomy): domain Eukaryota; kingdom Metazoa; phylum Chordata; class Actinopteri; order Acipenseriformes; family Acipenseridae; genus Acipenser; species Acipenser ruthenus. The sequence continues at coordinate 30,155,685 of NC_081203.1, read as the reverse complement.
TTTCAATCATTCGACACAGTACAGCATTGTTCATTAATGATCAACAAAATGAGAATATGTTAAAAAAAAGAATGTTAAGCTGGTACATTCGTATCTCAGAGAAACTGGAGAGGAATGGGGAATTAAAACTTTTAAAATGACTTTAGAATGAGCTGTTAAACCTATTTGGTAAAATGTTTTGAACGCTTTTCGTCCCACAGGCTTAAAAAAGGAGAACTTGATCACATAAAGCATGGAGATATTGAAAATCCAAGCCTGAACTGATCTTGTTAGTCTCATTAGCAAGCATGCTGTGTCCAGAAATGATTTCAAGCATACTCTATCTAGTTACTGATGTACAAAACATGTATTACAAACCTGGAGGAAGAGGTTGATATTGATTTATCAATGTTCCCCAAACTTAAATCTATAAAGCTATTAGAGAAGTGTTGAGTATGACAGGAGTGTTCTTACTTGTCATGGTTTTCAGTGAGAAATGAAGAGTAACCCCCTATGTTTATGACAGACAAATCATTGCATTAAGTTCTGTGTGTTTGCTTAATTTGTCACACACGACCACTTTGCCATTATGACCAGTATGGCTCAGTCTGTATACAAAGTACACTCATGCATTCAATAATAAGATACAATATATATGAAAATGACTTTTCTCACAACAGTTTTGAAAAACAATATGTATCATTTTTGTTGACTTCGGGTCTATCATGATAGCCCTATGTATGTAAAAGCCATGACGACTATATTATTGAAATATTATTATTATTATTATTTATTTATTAGCAGACGCCCTTATCCAGGGCGACTTACAATCGTAAGCAAATACATTTCAAGTATCACAGTACAAGTAATAATACAATTAAGAGCAAGATAAATACAATGACTTTGTAGACAGTGGTAGATGATTTGTAAATACAAAACATCTACCACTATACATTACTGTATATATACTATAATGTATTTGTAGTGTAACACTTTTTGTCTTTCAATAAGCAAACATAAATTATTGATGATTTGAGTGGGGGAATTTCAAAATATTTACATACTTTAGACAAAGCAGATATTTTAAATAAAGAGTGAATAGTTATGCTTGTTATGTGGTAATGTTGTAGTTTAATACAGTCTTGAATAACATAAAAAGTAAAACACATACTACTTAAAGCAGCAAACAGATGCAGAACACCTTAAAAGGCTACTATAGCAGCCAGCATATTCCAAACTATGTTTTACCAGACCATGCCAAGGATTATCCACAGAAGTATGCAAACAGGAACCTGAGTTTCACCTGAGAACCTCCGAAACTGCTCAAGTGAATGCAGTCAACAGATAGCGAGATCAAGGGCTTAAAATGTTGCTTTCAGTAGTCAGGATTAACAGGTATGCCACTGTATGATTATTTGCTTAAACCACTTTGTTATGCATTTGCTGAAAATATGTTTTAAAATCCACCCTGGTATTAGTTTCAGAGATCTTATTGACCTGGTTCCTGGATAGACCATTGTCTCAGAAAACTTCATGTTTTCAGTGCATCCAATAATAAAACTCACAAGACCAATAAAAGTCCAGTCCTTTTCTAATAACCAGGTTGATTATTTATTACCACTAAATTGCTGAAAGACCAAGAAAAACGCCTTGGGCAATACTTCTTAATACAATTCTACTTTTCCTGTCATGGATATGAACAGTCAGTCTGAGACTTTTACTACATTAATAAAAGCAATAAGATCTGGTCTGTACCTGGCTTTGATGAAGAGGACAATAGGGGTTGTTCCACTAAAATATGTCTTCTACTGGTACAGTACAATTGTATCATATGATTTGAAATGCAGGGTCTATTGTGTCTATGTACAAAAATGCATAATTTGGCATTTATCTTTGACTGATGTGTGATAACAATAAAATGGATTACAGTCAGAGAGCAGTTGTTTAAGTTCACATGACCCTGTATTCTATTTCTATTATATAGATATAAATGCATAAGAAGGAAAACATTTTTTTTTAATTATATATATATATATATATATATATATATATATATATATATATATATATATATATATATATATATATATATTCCTTCTTATGCATTTATATCTATATAATAGATAGGGTTAGTTAGGGTTAAGTTATAGTTCTGTCCACAAACATCAGGTTCTATTGGAACTAGGTCACATCAGTAATAATATTTAGCATCCCAATATTATTTTTTATAACATGCACACACATCACTAAAATAGCATTCAAAGACAAACATGGCCAATTGTGCCCAAGATTTTATTTTTCAATGAGATTCAATTGTCAATCTGAACAACAGTGGATCTAAATACTGTATATTAATCTAGCTGGAGTTTTCCTACAGGGGTGATTTACAGTTATAGACACACTTACTGTATTATTTATATTATTACATACAAAAAAAAGATAGTGAAGTTTGTGAAAAATCAGGTTTATACATTTTAGGGTGGTGGTATTAAGATAAGCTGTTGTCCTATATCATTCAAATAGACTCCACAGTTAGTGAAAAGGATACTGAAATGATCTAAGGATAGGAAAATGTATTTAAAAAAAAAAGTCTTAACATTTATTGAGCATTCTGCCCGCTGTTTCTGTATAAACAAATCTGCATCAAGCAGAGTTGCTATAGATTTATATAAAATTCACATTCAATGCTTTGAAGCCTGGTGCCTATCTGAACTTCATAGCAACCAGTACGGTAAAAAGCAGGACATTGCACAATAAATCTCATTATCCAAAAGTGTGCTGTGCTGTGTGGAAGAGTTCTGAAAGCATATCCAATAGTCAAGCTATCACTCCACATTGCTCATGAATTTTTTTAATATCTGCAGGCATTCCTTTTTTTGTATAGATTGTGTCATTTTTCCTTTACTTCAGTTTGCAGACTGCCAAATTGAGGGACTACTGCTGCATAAATACAGGAACTTGATGTTCAATTTGTGATTAGTTATCTACCCATGACGAGATGAAACTACTGGCCTGAATTCAGATGGGTTCATAAGAGAATAGGGTCTGCAGTGTTAACCAGCTCATCATCTATCATACAAGTCCACGCTCACTAAGTTCCTTCATTCAGGACTGTGGGCAACAGGACAATGAACAAAATGAAGGATGGTTTCATCTAGAGGCTGCTGTATATGTTTGAACTTTACCACCAACCTTGACGATGTGTTCATACATCTTTATGTACTGCCTGATGTTACTAAGTGGAATTGTGTTCTGGGGGGGGCAACAGATTCTTTTTTCACAAATGTGAATTAGATAGCTTTTTTGAAAATTATATTAGTGACAAAATAACAACCACAACATAAAAATGAAAGCCAGAGACACCTTATCTCAAATTTGAATTACAGAGATAGCAATGTTTTATATCTAAAGAATATCAAGTATTCTGATCACTTGTAAGTGGACTGAAATAAAACTATTTGAAATGAAGATAACTTAATGTTTGTGTGTTTTTTCTTCCAGAAAGAAACATTTGACTCACATTTGATAAAAAGCTAAATTTAAGAAAGTGTTAAAACTAAAAGCTGGTGATCAAAAGAAAAATGGAGAAAGCAGTCACAGTGGTGGCCATTAAAACATAAGAAAGGCACAAACAGATGAAAAAGCTAATGGTAAATATCCCCTTGTGCCATTTAAAAAGGTCAGTGGTTTATAGGACCAAATGTATTAATCATTTTAGAAAGTTATGTTGCTTCAAGGTTTTTCTTGACACGAGGTCAACTTGACAATGTTTAACTCTAGGCTACCTTAGCTTTGGCCTTTAAAGAAAAAAGCAGGATTGCAGCTGTCATTTATTTGTTTTCATAGACAGTTTTTATGACCATATCTTTATTTTTCTATGGAAACATGTACACCAGAATATGTTCACAAATATATGTGTGAAGAGTGATACAGTATATATACAAAACGTGTTTCTGGGTAACATTACACATACAGTACATTTTGGTTATATTATTTTATTGCCATTAATTATTCAGGAAATGTAGGGACAAAATATCAAATATCATACTGGTATGCATTTTTTATACTCCCTGGGATCAGTTGTCTGGCGGAAATTACAAAACAATATTTACAAAAAGCAGGAGACCCTTTTTTTGTGTGTGTGTCTGTGCTATTAAATCTATGACTACTATATCTAATTTACAGTCAGCTGGGATCAGCAGGCTTGTTCTGTGATAGATGTGTGGGACTGAGTGACTTGTGCTTCTGAAATGCTGCTTATGAAGGTTTACGATCCTGTATATTTGTGCTGTAACTTGGCAGTTTAACATTCGTATACCTTTAATTTTGTATTTACCCAGGTATTTACAGTGCTGTATGATTCACTATGCTTGGTAAAGCTTTACACTGCTTTTATTATGTCTTACTACACTTTGCTTTAACTCGACAAACTTTTAAGAACATAAGAAAGTTTGCAAACGAGGGAGGCCACTCGGCCCATCTTGCTCGTTTGGTTGTTAGTAGCTTATTGATCCCAGAATCTCATCAAGCAGCTTCTTGAAGGATCCCAGGGTGTCAGCTTCAACAACATTACAGGGGAGTTGGTTCCAGACACTCCATTTGTGACCCCTGGTCCTTATTTCTTTTTTCAGGTCAAAAAAGTCCCTTGGGTTGACACGGTCAATACCTTTTAGAATTTTGAATGCTTGAATCAGATCGCCGCGTAGTCTTCTTTGTTCAAGAATAGATTCCATTTTTTTTTAGCCTGTCTGCATACGACATGCCTTTTAAACCTGGGATAATTCTGGTCGCTCTTCTTTGCACTCTTTCTAGAGTAGCAATATCCTTTTTGTAACGAGGTGACCAGAACTGAACACAATATTCTAGATCAGTCCTACTAATGCATTGTAAAGTTTTAACATTACTTCCCTTGATTTAAATTCAACACTTTCCACTATATATCCAAGCACCTTGTTGGCCTTTTTTATAGCTTCCCCACATTGTCTAGATGAAGACATTTCTAAGTCAACATAAACTTCTAGGTATTTTTCATAGATTCCTTCTTCAATTTCAGTATCTCCCATATGACATTTATAATGCACATTTTTATTGCCTGTGTGCAGTACCTTACACTTTTCTCTATTAAATGTAATTTGCCATGTGTCTGCTCAGTTCTGAATGCTGTCTAGATCATTTCGAATGACCTTTGCTCCCACGCACAATGTTTGTCACTCCTCCTATTTTTGTGTTGTCTGCAAATTTAACAAGTTTGCTTACTATACCAGAATCTAAGTCATTAATGTAGATTGGAATAGCAGAGGATCTAATACTGATCCCTCTGGTACTCCACTGGTTACCTCGCTCCATTTTGAGGTTTCTCCTCTAACCAGTACTTTCTGTTTTCTACATGTTAACCACTCCCTAATCCATGTGCATGCATTTCCTTGAATCCCTACTGCATTCAGTTTGAGAATGAATCTTTTATGCAGGACTCTGTTAAAAGCTTTCTGGAAATATAAACAAACCATGTCATATGCTTTGCAGTTATCCATTGTCGATGTTGCATCCTCAAAGAAGTCAAGCAGGTTAGATAGACACGATAACTGTACAGCCCACCTAGAGTCCACCATAACTGATGGTCATTCCCAAAATCATTTGATAAACACATACCCATGCTAAGCATGGTTAGAACGTTTGGTATGAGATCACAAGGTCTTTTTATTCTCATTCGATTGCACCGTGGCTGACGATTTCCATTTATTCTGATGCAAGAGTTCCCCAGCAGAAAGTGTTTTTTTATTCAATTAGACAGCTCAAGCACCATTTTTCTGAGTGGTGTTCTTCCTAGATTTATGAACTCATTTTTATATGCCAGAAGCTACTGTGCTAGCGGTTAACTCCGATATCACTCCTTCAGTCAAGATTACCCTTAGTAGCATTCATCTATAGTTGTTATGTGCATTGAGCCTGTTTTACACAATTGCTTACTGACAATAATGAAATGCATCTTTATTTGAGATGGGTCAGTCATGCATCACAAATCCTGTTTTAAAACCAGAGCTTTTGTTAATTTGACAGTTACAGCAAAATCACTCAGAATGAGGCAGAGGCAGCAGTGTGGAGTAGTGGTTAGGGCTCTGGACTCTTAACCGGAGGGTTGTGGGTTCAATCCCTGGTAGGGGACACTGCTGCTGTACCCTTGAGCAAGGTACTTTACATAGATTGCTCCAGTAAAAACCCAACTGTATAAATGGGTAACTGTATGTAAAAATAATGTGATATCTTGTAACAATTGTAAGTCGCCCTGGATAAGGGCGTCTGCTAATAAATAATAATAAAATAATAATAAAGTATAATTAACCTGTATGACATAGCAGAAAACAGACAGTATGCATTGTTCACTAAAATATTATTCTTTGATGTTTATACTGCTTGGTGTTTACTACATTCTCCCATATGGTTTAGGCTTCTGGGTCTCCTCTAAATGAGAAAACAGACCTTGGTGAGTGAAGGGTCTTTAGATTCTCCAAAGGCAGTTTAAAAAAGCTTCCTCCACCTTGGCCTGGATTGCCACGATGTCAACATGCCATAGGATCTGCATTGAAGCAATAGGAGATTAGAATGGACATCTGCATGGCCTGTTATAACCTAGGAGGCAACAAATGATATACAGAGGTAATTAAACTATAACAAAAAGGTTTGATTTGATCAAGCGATAATCCACAGTGATAAACCACTGCTGGATTTTTTTAGAGCCTTTTACAGAGCTAGGGAATTGTACTGGATTGCATCAACCTCAGGAATGTTGATGTAATCCAGGGGATTCCCCAGTGCTATAAAATTCTCTTAAAAAACCCTCAAATGAACTCCTTAGACAGTATTATATTTTAGAGTAAAACACCTATAGTGTTGATATTTCAAATAAACATAGGAAATTAAACCTTTAAGTAATGTCCAGAGCAAAACTCCCATAAATGTGTTGTTTAAACATTTTCAAGAAATTCATTCTTAGAACAGTTCCAGCACCTGATTAATCCACAAATATATTTTGATTAATGTTAGTCTAATTCATCACACTGAACATTACATTTCAGGGAAAAAAAAAATATTCAAAATAATGCATTTACCCAGATAACCTTTTACTGTGTATCGAAACATTCATTAATGATAGTGGCTGATTTTACCCAATGCAGAGATTTAGCACAGAGCCCTCTACATTTATAATACACCCTTTAGGCAGAACAATCATTTTTTCAGTGCCACATCACCAGTTATTACAAATCCCTCTCTCCAGCATTTTTTGGAGCATGCTGGCATTCTATGGTAAAGTCTTTTTTTTTCTTTGCAACTTATTTTGGTGGGAATTCTTAACTGAGGGTTATATAAAAGACATTAGTTTATATTAAAAATTGACTGCAAGCGAGATATGAAAATGTTCCTAATTTTCTCGAAGATAATACAACTTTATTTCATATTCTGAAAATGGAAAAGGAATGGATGTGTTCATTAAAATGATGAATCTCTGTCTGTCTGTAATAGACACGCAGAGCTTTACATGTATTCCAGACATGTTTATTTATTTATTTAGTTAGTCATTCATGTATATTTCAGCAGGGAAAATGATGGATAGGATGTCTTAATTTAAATGAATTCATATGTCTCCTTTAAGCAGCATTGACAGTTTTGTACAATTAAATGTACTTTCAAATGAGCCTACTGTAGGTAGTGCAATCGAATGCATGTTCCAATTCCCAGTCTTTACTGGTAACAGCGAACATTTTTTGTATGCTGAGCTCCTCCTTAGTGCCAACTAAAGTAACCCTTTAACCTTGGACACCAAGGTAGAATGATCAGAAACTACTTGTGGCATATCAATTGCTGGCAAATGTAAAAATGCATTCTCCGTTTTTGCTGCTCATAGCTGATTGTTTAGCTGTTCATTTGTCATCATTGAATATCTGTTTTACATGTTGACAGGCTGATGGAGATTTATACAATCAGAGGGGCTGTGGGCTAAAAATCTTATCAACTCTGCTCTAATATTTCATTTGCTTTAGTTATTTGCATAATAAGGCACCATATTACTTTTTTCACTTTAGTGTAATTCAACTTTACTGAAAAGGTGAGCGAAACCAGAAAGTTTCTCTATAAATGAACCCAAAGTATGATATTAATGACGTCAAATACCATTGTACTATAGATTTAGCTGTCAGTAAACACAGATTTGCCTTACGGGAGGAATGGGGAAGGGTTAATTGGAGTTGAAAAAAAAAATCTGTCAGAATTTACTGTTATATTCATCTTCATTCTGTAAAAAGGTTTTGTGTTTATGCATACGCCTTGTGTTGTCAAGTGGTTTCCACTTACACAGGGGAAATTATATTGCACACTTTGTCTTCATCCCACCGCTATCCAGTTTTGATTAGATATTTCTATATTGTTTTGTATTTTAAATACCAGCATGCACATGGGAACACATTTACAGTTCTACAGTACCATGATTGAGGGGAGTGAGATAGTCAAATAGGTATGTAATGGCAGCTTTGACAAACATTTAGATAATGATTTCTGGTAATATCATTGCAAACCTTGCCCTGATCACATGGGTGCAAGGAAACAATCTCCCATGGCATCTGTTAAGTACTCGATGCCAATAGAAGACTGCTGATAGGGTGTTAATCCAGCCTCTAGCTACAGCGGTGGAAATCATGCCCTTCTCATCCTGTAGCTTATTGAGGTATTAGACTATAATGAGTTTTGTACTTAGGAGAGGCTTTAGAAATGTTCATACAGTAGGTTGCACATACAGACTTCACATTCATAAGGAATTATTTATTTCTAAATATAAATGTCAGGCCATGTGAACTTGAAAGACTTTTTACCAATATGAGATGAGAAGGGCATCTATAGTTGTATCAATCCAAATATCAATACATGTGGGAGAAGCAGGTACACAGCAATCAAACCAGGTTTGTGCAAAATAGAAAGTCAAATCCAAAGTGATGGTTGAATTTTCAGTTTAAAACCATTAGATACTAACTAGTGTTACAACAGTAACAAAAACTTCCTTTTGCTTTTTAGAAGCTTAAAAAAATGCACTTTGTTTCTTTGACTTACTGGGCCAGCTTGTTAACACATATCATTGGATAGGGGGGTTGAATTTCACTGCCTGTGTAACAGGGTTAAGCTTTCTTTGCACTTGATTTTGTATTTATAATTTAAGATGTGTCATTTTTCTATTGCACTTTGATTATTTTATATTGATGTGTTTTTTAAAGCATGTGTGAATGTGTGTAAGAAAATCACATAGTAAGTGATTAATTAGTCCAATTGTTTGTAGCTAAATACTTTATAAAGCTTCATTAAGAAGAACGAGGGGAGGACGTTCAGGATAAGGAGCAGTTCATGTGAGCATGGATGCCGGGTTGGGAAGTAGGAGCAGTGGTAGGGTTTTTTGAGAAACTGCTACTTTGTGTGTAAAGTTTATGAACTGTAGTGTATACTGGCGGTGGTGTGTATCTTCATACAGCATGTGTTGCCGCTGCTGCTACATTCTTAGCCTGGCAGCGGCTCTGGCTGTAGTGAGAGGGGTAGGGGGAGATCTAGAATGGCTCCTATGTGATTATTTGGCACGTAAAATGAAAATCCACTTCCTTTCTTTGATAGCTGTGAGACTGCGATTATTTAGTCAATGGAATACGTGTCTGATGCTCGGTATCTGAACTCCACTGGAGGTGAGATTGAGGACTCGCTAGGTGTTGTCTTGTTTAGTTGGAGCACCGAGTTATTTTGATTTGAATATATTTTGTTGACTGAGTCCTCAACCACATCTCCAATTCACCAATGCAATTAACTCTGGGATGTTTTATTCTGCTTAGGTGCCCTTCAGTGCTTTATAACCTGTGATGCTGACATGTTAACTACTTTGTCTAATTTGTGTAGCTGATGATTAATATGCCTCAGTTTTTAGGAAGCCCTGGAAAAAAAGGATCCATTTGATATTTTATTTTTGTAAATGCGAAAAACATATTTTATCTTACATTAAAACAAATTCAATTTTTTCTTGCTCTCTACTTTTCATGTGGTTCATGCATTGCTCTTTCCCAATAAAATAACCTGTGCTGTTAAACTAGAGGGCAGAATTGGGAAACAGTAAATTGTAGATGCTTTCTTTATACAGCTGGCCTAGTCTGATTACTGCACGGCATGGTGGTGGCTTAGCCAGAGCGTAGTTGCCCCACTGTAGCTGGGCACACTTTCATAAGTCATTTAATTTTTAAAGGGTGGAGACATTTTTAGCAGCTTGCAGAAAAAAAAAAACCATGACCTAAGAACTTGTTTACACATAACAAAAAACATGAAAACACTGTAAATACGATGTATTTGACTTATAGTTATATTTGAATATTTATCCTGCCCCATGTGTTTTAATATGTTTTTACAACATTTATACATATCCAGAAATGAGTGGATATAAGCAGATAATATTCATGAACTAAATTTATCAGGTACTTTTTCTTTTCCGTATTACTGTTATTGTACTTATAAATATTAATTTGAGAAAATAATCAAGAGTAGTGTCCATTATTGATTATAAAGATCCTGAGAATAAATGTATATTATGTCACTGCAATCACTCAGGTGAAACAATGTCTTGTAATTTGTACAAACATCAGTATATTTCAACAAAACTTTCAGGAAGTATTGTAAGGTCATTGGGTTATAGAACAACATGTTTTTATGCATGTATCTCTAAGCAGAATACATAACAATAATAAAAAAGCAAAAAGTGTGTATGGTTTCTGAAGTAATTTATAATGTTCCCCAAAGTGCTCTGAAAAAAAGGACACCAACTCCAAGGAGCTACTGTAAAAAATAGATTTTTTGCAATTTTTTTTTATAAGATGAATCAACTACAGCCAAAAAACCCTGGTCCTGGGGGAGCATCCCGTTAAAAATGCTTTGTCCTTAAAGGGTTAAGGTGTTGTTATTAAAAATGTAACAAACTCACAATGCTAAATGTTCAGTAAGATTCATTTTAACTTCAAAAGTATGGTTATTTATGTGTTAGCCCTGACAATACATGAAAGAGGTTACTATTAATCAACCCACAAGAATTGTTTTGCTTTTACCCATCAGGTAAAAAAAGTGGTTCCGCTAACATATTGTTTTATTTGACATGTAACATGACTTGCCTAAGCCCATCAGGAGACCAATATATACTTTCAATTGTGCATATTCCTGAAAACAAAAATTTCCCTGAAGAATCAACAAAATGATTTATTGAAAATAGAAGCCTTTTTATCAAAGCCTAAATTGGAAAGCAGCCCTCAGTCGACAAGGTTGATTTGTTACTCTGGAATAAATCAATGCAAAGGACAGAAATACAGTGAAGATTATAACATACACTGTAAATAGGCAAGGTTCCTTATAGGTATATAAAAAAAAAAAAAAAGATTTATGTTTACTAAAAGGCTGCTTTCTGGCTGTAACATACCAATTTTAATGTAAGGCTTTACATTGTAAAGCTACATCCTCACTGGACAGAGCAACGCGAGCGAAGTCACTGAATGTCAATTCAGAAACTTGGAAATGATCCAAAAGACATGACTACATGACCCCGCCCATGCATTCCTATTGGACATACTAGAGATGGGCTGTCCCATTACAAAACAGGGTTTGTGTTGATAAAAGGTTACCACCCTGACCTCCAGCAACTCTGTTGCAAAACAAAGGTTGGACTTGTAAAATCTATAGATCAGAGTTATTGAACATCCCTATATATCCAACAGTTTTATTATTATCAATATTATTAGTGGTAATTGTACAGTTGTAGTCATAGTATTTTTTTTGTGTGTACTGATTTGAAGCCAGTAAATCTGACAGCTGGACAACAGTAGTATAGTTGAACTGATATTTTCAACAAAATGATTTTATTGTTCTACATTTATATATACAACTTACTGCAATCTCAATTGTGTTTCTTTACAAATTCCTTCTGTGATCCTTTTTGTTTATTAATTTTTGTAAGTATTTTAAAGTGCAGCATTATTATAATAATTATTATTATTGATTACATTGTTGTTACGCACTACATAATCACCATATTCATCATTATTATTATTATCATTATTATAATAATCTGTGTTCTTATGCGCAGGTCACCACTTACCTTGTATATTATTTACTTTTATTTAGTTTTTCCTTTTAAAACAGTCCAGTGAACTTGACTGAAAATGCTTTATAAATATGGCTCATAATCTTCAAACTATGTATGAGCTTGGTAATGTTGAGATGTGTCTCATAGAATACAAACGTATTGCTGGCTTTGTTTTACAACCTATAGACTAATAGAACCTTGGTAATATTTTTGTTTGTTTGGTGAATCTCCACAAAACTTCACTTTATGCGTATGTAAAGACCTTCTCGTCACGGATTTGTGCCACAGAACAATTTAGTGAATAAAACGTTATTTATCATAAAAACAAACAAACAAATCAAAAAAAGCCATAGCTTAAAATTAGGTCACATGTCAAGTTGTGTGAATGCGGGACCTCTTTTGTGTCATTTTTAAAATCCAGCAAAAGTGCACATTTTCCATTTAAATGCTGGATATGTAGACTGCATGTATGGTCCGGTTTATTTTTGCTTATTAATAAACCTATTTTTATGCAACTTGCATAAAACGGTAAGAAAATGTCTCGGTGCTGCTCAATGCACCGCCTGCAAGACACCCAGGCATTGTCTTTCTTCTGGGTGTCTTTGTAGTCGTTCAGTTTGAATCATATAATAATGGATACTGCTGCACCTCATAAATTAACTTTTCATCGTCCATGATTAACTTGTTTTGAGGCGTGACGTGTTTTCAGGCATTTGTTTGACGTGTGTCAAGGGTGTTAACCTTGCTCCTGATTGGCCAGTTTCATTCCAGTCGTGCGACAAAAAAATAAATAGAAACAGGTTCTGTTTTAGCGACGCAAAACGTTCTCAAAGCGACGCCGCTCGCTGCTGGTGTGGATACTTCCATTTGACTGCAGTGACTTCTAAATCATTCTACATCAGCTTTTATAGGGCAAGTTATCCAAACACCTGCAGTGCCACATAGAAACATTTTATAGTTCATAAGGGGAGGATGTACACATTCACATATATACTTGTCTTGGCAAACATGGCTACAGCAGCCACAGTTTGTATGTAATAATTTGTGCATTACAAAAAATGTAATTGGATTATATAACACACTCTATAAACATATTTTGATTAGACTTTTTGGACCAAGGAGAGGTAAAATAATGAAATGTCTTTCAGCAATGCCTCCATGGTTTAAAATCTAGGATGTGTTGGCTTATTTCTACTCCTTACCTAATTAAGCCTCTATTAAACCGATAAAGATCACCTTTCACAAACTATACTCCCACACCAGTGTCTACCAATCCCATCTTGGCTAGGATTTCTCATCATATCCACTGGAGTGAAACAGTTCATTCCCCTAAGGTTCAGGAGACAGACTCCTGACTTTATAGTAATCTGAAGTGTGGATGGTAAACAGAATTTAAAAAGACTATCTTATGTAAAGCATTTGAACAAGTGAAGGAAGATGCATGCTACTAGATCATCATTCATTTTAATGGCACTGTTCATTAAAATACAATGTAAGCCTCATTATGACAAAACATCTTGCACTTAACCTGTCGCTGTTTGCATGTTACAAATGACTAATTTATTAGTATGTAGTTTACACAACATGTAGTGCTAATACAGCGACAGTGGTGACAGTGAGGAAATATAATGAGTTTTCTATTGTACAGTACATTTTAATAAGTTTGACATCAACTGAGTTATGTATCGCTTCATCAGCAGTCTTTGTTCCTGCTTTTTGGTTTTGACAGATGGGAATTTTAAACCATTCGGTTGGCGATATTTAAATGATGTCTTGTGGTTTTTTTTGGTTGTTAAAATATGTCAATGCAAGCTTTTTCTATCCTCAATTCAAGTAATACATTGTATATTATGTTTGATATCATGGAAACGTAAAAGATCTATTGAAGAGGAAAACAAAACATGAAAGACAAACTAAACACAATGGTGGGGATTACCATAACAGGATTTTCCACTTAATGTCATAATGTGATTTAAATAATTAATCTTTGAAGATAAACTAGTCTCTTAAACACCTGGTTGAGCTTGACTCAGATTGATCTTCACTTGAAAAATCATTTATATTAAACAAGGGACAACTTGCCATTTTTTTCCTGATAAAAATGTTACTGTATTATCAAAAGGATTTAAGCAATTGTAGTGTTTGGGTCAATCAAACAGACTACAATGCAATAATTAAACAACCACTCTTGTAATCATGTACATAACAGATACAAAACAAGCATATAAAGCATTCTGTATTTTGTTCTTCCTTTATAAAGTAGCATATTAAAAGCATAGTGAAAGAATGGTGAAGAACAGGCAACTCTGGTAAATGACAGACCTGCACTGTAAAGAATAATAGCAGCTATCAGTAACATGAAAAAGTAATAGGCCTATTGTAGGCATATGGACTGATGCCTTATGCCACCAGATTTTAATATTTCCAATATAGTAGCTTCATGTCCATACCAAGTTTTATAAGAATTGAATTAGTGTTTAATAGGGGTGTGCACAGAACCCATTACTCATACTCAGAATTGTGCTCGTACTCGGATGACGTCACCAGAATTGGACAAGGCTAAAACCAAAAGTGACGATAAATCGTATCTCTGCCTGTGATTTACACTCAGACAGTGACCTTTGTAATGTTTATTTAGCAATGCTTTTTATCATTTTAAAGTCCTAAAGTGAAATTTGAATTCATGTTGCCCAAGAATGTTTTTCTTATTATATAGGATGTCTGCGATGGGGTGGTAATTAACATACATATTGAAGTTGAGACCACTTAGACCAGATTACAAATTTGGATTGGCTCTCTATCTCTAAATTTAAGATTTTATAGTCATTGCTGCCCTACTGGAGCCAGGAACTGATTAAATGCATTTTTGTTTTACATTTTTGAATAATAAGTAAAAGCAAAAATACTTTATGAATATTCGTTTGTATTTGTACTTGGGCTCATCTCTGGTGTTTCATATGTATAAAAACATAGAAAAAGTCTGATTTACAAGTAGTTGGACTGACAGACAGACAACCCCCATGCACCCCCAGATTCAATAACTTTAGCTAATGAATATTTTTAGCAAGCTTTATCACATTCGCTTTATACTTGCAAAACTGTGACATACGGTATATAACGATGGTCTGCACTCAGAATTCATAGGAAATGACTCATCTGATTTGTGCGGAGGTGAGAAGCAACTTTACATATAAGGTTTTAGCTCAGGCAATTTATTGCTAAAAAGAGCATTTGGCATACAATTATCTTAAATGATGATTAAGCCAACATATTTATTGAAGTTTATTTGCAGATTGTGACACACTATGATATTTAAATCAAATGACAAATGTCAACAGTGTACCATCTGCTGAGATGCCACATTCAGTGAAGTACCTGGCATTTCTAAAGTATTGCTGTTTTAAATATCATGGCAAGAGCAATTGGAATTATGGCAACATTAAATGTACAGCATAGCCTTTGAAAAACCTACTTGAAATTCCCTTAAAATAACTTTTGATGAAGCTTTCCAACATAGAGACATTTTCATTTTACAGCATTAGTCTTGTCTTTAAACATCTTAAAAACACATAGATTACTTTTCCATTTCAATTGAGAAATAGTCTTTTTCTTGTTGCTGTTGTTTAGAATCAAATGATTTTTAAAAGAATATTTAATACAATTTCACCTCTTCCACCACAAACACTTTCTGGTACCAATAGGTAAATAATAAAGCAGACCCTGGCTTCACTAAAAGCAAACTGCTAGTTACCACATTCCAAACGTACATGCACATCATTTCCACAACACTCGCACACTTTACTTCATACACGATCAATGTCCTAATCCTAATCCGATCTGGCATTCGAAAATACATTTCAGGGTTTCTTTTTTTTTCTTTTTTATAATTCATTTATTACAATCTTTTCCCTGGAAACATAACTGAGATACAAACACACTTGACAAATACAAATACAAAAGCTAATAAATAAAAAAAAATCCAAAGATGTTTTACAAGATTCTTTCAAATGAATGATAAATAATGAATAATTGCACACAGCAGGGCCACGAAAAGACGGTAAAGCCTTACAGTGCTATGCAAGTTAAAGCTGCTTGATGCCATACAGATTCAATTGATGTCACTTGCATGGGCCCTTGAAGAGTCCTTGAAGATTTTTCTCATCAAAAGCAAATCTTAATTTGTTAAACACAAAGGGATTGAGATGTGTTATTGCCTCTTGAAGTCATTTTGCAGAGTAACCTCCCCATACCAAACATTAAAGGTTGTATTATTGCTGCTCTCACACATCGCTAATTAAGCTCTATTGTTATATAAATAAGAATCTCACATGTTGACCCTGTGAATACATATAACAGGGTTTTAAAGAGACGTTTTTTTTTTCAATATTTATTTCAGAGAACTCATGAGTGTAAATATATTATTTATAGGTTTTAATTTACCAGTACACTTTTACGCAAATCATTTCATAACTTTTTTTTTTCTTTTTCTTGATATCTGGATCTCACCGGGCACAAATATATATTTTGTCAACATAAGAAAAAAATATATATATATACAGTACTGTGCAAAAGTTTTAGGCAGGTGTGAAAAAATGCTGTAAAGTAAGAATGCTTTCCAAAATAAACATGTTCATAGATTATATTTATCAATTAACTAAATGCAAAGTGAGTGAACAGAAGAAAAATCTAAATCAAATCCATATTTGGTGTGACCACCCTTTGCCTTCAAAACAGCATCAATTCTTCTAGGTACACATGCACAAAGTCAGGGATTTTGTAGGCATATAGTCAGGTGTATGATTAAACAATTATACCAAACAGGTGCTAATGATCATCAATTCAATATGTAGGTTGAAACACAATCATTAACTGAAACAGAAACAGCTGTGTAGGAGGAATAAAACTGGGTGAGGAACAGCCAAACTCAGCTAACAAGGTGAGGTTGCTGAAGACAGTTTACTGTCAAAAGTCATACACCATGGCAAGACTGAGCACAGCAACAAGACACAAGGTAGTTATATTGCATCAGCAAGGTCTCTCCCAGGCAGAAATTTCAAGGCAGACAGGGGTTTCCAGATGTGCTGTCCAAGCTCTTTTGAAGAAGCACAAAGAAACGGGCAACGTTGAGGACCGTAGACGCAGTGGTCGGCCAAGGAAACTTACTGCAGCAGATGAAAGACACATCATGCTTACTTCCCTTCGCAATCGGAAGATGTCCAGCAGTGCCATCAGCTCAGAATTGGCAGAAAACAGTGGGACCCTGGTACACCCATCTACTGTCCAGAGAAGTCTGGTCAGAAGTGGCCTTCGTGGAAGACTTGCGGCCAAAAAGCCATACCTCCGACGTGGAAACAAGGCCAAGCGACTCAACTATGCACGAAAACACAGGAACTGGGGTGCAGAAAAATGGCAGCAGGTGCTCTGGAATGATGAGTCAAAATTTGAAATATTTGGCTGTAGCAGAAGGCAGTTTGTTCGCCGAAGGGCTGGAGAGAGGTACACGAATGAGTGTCTGCAGGCAACAGTGAAGCATGGTGGAGGTTCCTTGCAAGTTTGGGGCTGCATTTCTGCAAATGGAGTTGGGGATTTGGTCAGAATTAATGGTCTCTTCAATGCTGAGAAGTACAGGCAGATACTTGTCCATCATGCAATACCATCAGGGAGGCATCTGATTGGCCCCAAATTTATTCTGCAGCATGACAACGACCCCAAACATACAGCGAAAGTCATTAAGAACTATCTTCAGCGTAAAGAAGAACAAGGAGTCCTGGAAGTGATGGTATGGCCCCCACAGAGCCCTGATCTCAACATCATCGAGTCTGTCTGGGATTACATGAAGAGAGAGAAGCAACTGAGGCTGCCTAAATCCACAGAAGAACTGTGGTTAGTTCTCCATGATGTTTGGGCCAACCTACCTGCCGAGTTCCTTCAAAAACTGTGTGCAAGTGTACCTAGAAGAATTGATGCTGTTTTGAAGGCAAAGGGTGGTCAGACCAAATATTGATTTGATGTAGATTTTTCTTCTGTTCACTCACTTTGCATTTTGTTAATTGATAAATATAAACTATTAACATGTCTATTTTTGAAAGCATTCTTACTTTATAGCATTTTTTCACACCTGCCTAAAACTTTTGAACAGTACTATATATATATATATATATATATATATATATATATATATATATATATATATATATATATATATATATATATTTTTTTTTTTTTTAAATGGATTTCCTGTTTCTGGCACCGATCCCAGAACAATAGACATTATAACCATTTATTGGAATCTGGGAATTTGATAGATTCTGTAACATATGCAAACTGTGTTTACTTATTTTTTCTGTGTTTTGTTTTTATTTTGTCTGAATATAATGTAAAAAAAAAAAAAAAAAGTTGTTCATAAGAAGTCCATAAGTGTTACTTATGTTTGCATGAAAATCCATTCCCAGTGCATTATATTTTGCTATTAAATTTAAGCATTGTCAGTTGGTTAACCCAGTCTTCAGTCTTCATGGACTGAAGTTGCGCTGTAAAAATGTGCCCATATGAAGAAACACTTCTTTCAGCATCCACATAATTGGTAACAACTGACAAATAAATGTGAGCCTTTCTTGCTAAATTGGGAAACAGTTCTTCTGCATTTCTTTTATTTTGCATATAGCTGATATCCCTCCATGTGTGATTTACAGTAAGCATCACACCCTGGAATACAATCTAATGGGAGGGGTTCTTTATCCAAACTACAAACATATTGTGGGTCTAAAAACCTTACTGCTTTCAGAAACGTGTGAGCTGGTTGAATAAAACGTGGTTTTGCTCTGCATTAATCAGGGTTGTAGAAACTCATCAATTTTTTAAAAAACTTTGTGGAAAGTTTTAACAACACATTTTGTTTATTCTGCCATCTGTGCTGTCCGTATGTATTTATTAATTCTGCAACTTTATTATACGTTTGATGAATTCTAACGTTACTGCTTTCAAAATAAGTTATACCCATTAGTGTGCAGCACACCGGGTGGATATTACTGCGAAATACTGTATAATATATAACATAAAAAGGTCAGTGATTTTGATTTTACAAAAGCTGTAAACTTTTGTAAAAGATTATGACTAAGCAACCAAGAAACCAACCCATTTTTGTCTTTTTAAATAGTTGTGCTTACATTACTTGTTTGGAGCAAGGGAATGTTAACCATTTAATGCCAGATCTGTGTTCTCTGAGCTAATAATGCTTTTTAGTATTAGGTCAATGTTGTTTTTAGTTTTCTTGTGGTCATTTGGCTCCACCTATTGAAAGACTTTTTGAACCATGACTAGGTCTGTGACATGACAGTCAGATAAAGTGCTGACTGTATTGATTTTCTGTTGTTGTTTAAAAGTCGTTGTCAGTTATATATGCCCTGCCTTTCCCTGGCTTAGGTTGGCTGAGCGCCCACTTGGCTTGCTCTGTCATTCATCCAGTCACTGTCCTCACAGCAGAACTACACCACCTCTCACTTGTAATTAATATCTGAACAGCAGGCACAGATAGACACATTATCAGACACAAATAATTCAATGAGTGGTGGATGTTCTAGATTAACTGTAGGGTTTAATGTAATAAATACCTGTGGGTCATTTTGAGACTGCAGTTAAAATGTAAACATAGAACAAGAATACAGTGTAACTAAAATGAATATTGATATGACACTTCCGGTCAATGTAGTCTATTTAAAGAATCTAAACTGCGGCAGGTCTAAATACCGCCCTACCTTTAATGTTATATAAATCCCACTGGTGTTCTGACCCACAGGAGATGCAATGCCTCTTTTTAATCCCTGAATACAATACAATTACAGATATATAAAGTACTGCTGTTTAAAACCTGCACTGTTCAGATGTTCTAATATGACCTTCCTTGCTCTGGTTCTGATCATCTCAGAGCTCAGTCACTCTGCAAACACTAGAAAACACCAACATGATCAATCATAATGACAGTGACCTCCAGATTGATAGTCCCTGGACACCCTGAATGATATGATATGATATGTGAACAATAAACTATGCCATGACTAGTTTATAATGGAGAGTCATTAAAGTTTCTTTTAACTTTACAAAAGGAAGAATTTCTCTGGAAATAAAAGACAAAAAGCACTCTGTGTTTGCTGTGAAATCTGTTATCAAGTGCCGGATTATACCTTAAGCCCTGCAGAGACTACTTAAATCTGCACAATTAACTCAGATTCCAGTTCAGTGGAAGCAGTCTTGTAGGGCACCTCTCATTGCAGAAAGTAAGGATTCAGAACTGCAGATGTATACAAGAATTTTATGCTTCATCAATTGCACTTTCTGATAGGGAGCCCTAACCCGGGCAACATTCATGGTAAAGTAGTGTATTACTTGGAACAAAACATTATTTGAGATGTTTAAGCCATATTATGTGTTTACTTTTTTCACAACTTTTGTAACGGCAAATAGCGTAGCCAGAAAAATTAACCCATGTATGTATTTTTTTTTTTGAAAGTGGATATACTTTTTACTGAGAGTGAGTGGATGATGATGCATATTTTGGATGCCGAATGACTGGGTGTTTGTTGACCATGATAGCAATCAAATAAGATGGTAAAGACTCTAACTCTATGAAAGCACTGATGCCTGCTGAAGCGAACTGTAAGTTTGTTAAGAATCATTACCGGATGCTCTTCTAAGCGATAACAGATTTTGGTCAACATGCAGTTCTTTACACTGCATAGTCTGCTTGAAATAACTTGCTGCCTGTTTAAAGTGCCTTGGTTTCTGTATAGAACTATAGTTTTTGATCCTCTTTAATTGGTTAAATCCTTGATGGTTGATTCGATTTTTGTAATGTTGTGGATAAGGTTTATTACATTTACTATCAAAAGATGTTCCCTCCATCTCCACATACAGGGTGATTAGAAAGTAAGTTCACCACATGAGATATGGTGCGTTGATGTGGTAAACTTACTTTCTAATCACCCTGTATATTAACAGATTAATATGTTATATTGGAAGTCAATAAGTGTTACTTATTTATTTTGTCAATAAAATGAGTTTTCAGCATTAGCTTTGAGTTTATGCCCCCCTGTTAATTTATTTTTTCCACTTGTTCATGGCAGCTGAGTAGACAATTCTTTAAATATAAATATATAATGACACTATGGAATTACAAAAGAATGTTCATTTGTCATATTTATTTGTATTCTTTTTTTATTGTGCTTGGGTTAATCAGCTATATTTATTTTCTTTTAAATGAAGACATTTACAGTTTTGAAAAAAAGATGTGTTGGTTTACAAAACTTGGAGACTGGATCCCTCTAGTGTCTTTAGTGGCCATTGCTAAAAACAAGTTCGGTCAATTTGGGTCAATTAATATATTCCAGGGAATCAGATTGTTGTAATCAAGAAATCTTACCAAACCAATAATCAGTTTCCATGTGTCACCAAACCTAATTAGAAGCAACCCCAGTTGTATTTTATTACGCTTGCCGGCACTAGGCAAATTACTTTTCTGAGCTTTTGACTGCTGTCATGGTCAAAAAAAGTCCAGTCATTCAACAGGAACTTTTGCTTAATTATTATTATTATTATTCATTTCTTAGCATTATTTATTTCTTCTAATTGAGCAATACTACCATTTTCTTAATACAGGGGTCCAATTTTTTCCGTCCAACATTATTTCATTTTTTTTTCATTAAGCACCAAAAGAAGTATTTCAAATTAAAAATAGTTATATTAACATCAAAATATCAACATTTAGCTGAGAGAGAGAGTGAGAGAGAGAGACAGAGAGAGAGAGAGAGAGAGAGAGAGAGAGATGGTGCAATCAATAAAGGAAACTAACATAATTGTTTTATATTGAACCCAATAGATCCACAGCAACGAATCTATCAAAATCTGTGCGGCACTATAATACTTAGTATGAAATGTGTTGCAACTGCTATTGATAAATGATCATCTGACATACAATTTTCGTATGTTAATTAGTAATTAATAAACTAGACCAGGGCAGCAAAGGTATATACACTATGTATACTCTACACTGAAGTTTAAAATAAATATTAATATTAATGAAAATGTACTTCTGTAATTGTAATTCTACAAGTAAAAAACATAAAACCTAATGGATAATGCAAACACAATGAATATGTGAGAGAAGAGATCACCACACCACACTATCACATGCCCTTTATATTACCCCTAAACCAACGCTAAAGAAACCCAAGATTCACTGTATAATCAACTAGCATACAAGGCAGAAACTGGGATAGTATTCTAAAGCAAAATGACTACTCATCACCACAGCATTATTGTTATAGCATCATAAAAAGTAATAGCTACGGTAAATATTTTATTCAAATGCTTTTCCTTCTTTTTCAAAATCTTTTAGGTTTGCATGTTCTTTGTGGCATATTCTGGAAACCTGTGCTGGAACAATACTGACATCGTCTGGTACTTTGTTCCCTACTAGTCCAGTTAGTGGGTCTGAATAGGTGCCTTAATGATAATCTCATAAATCCATGTTTCACTTAGTCATGGATCAGTATATTATTGTGTATACATTTTGTGACAAAAGCTCATTCAGTAGAGATTTGATTATGTTTAATTGTTTAATGTAACCCTTATGGTTAAACAGATTGATCTTTTTTAATGTCATGTCAATCATATTTTATGAACAGTAATGCAAATAATGAATTATAATCAACAGTGTCTTAAACTACACTAAACAAACTTGTGTGTTGTGTGTGTTACATTTATAGAAACATGTACAAGTACACTAAGGTGGCATGCATTTTGCATGGTTATAATTGCCAAGTTAACATACAGTAAGATGCAGAGCCCTGTAACATACATATATAGAGATTTAACTACTGCCCTAACATCCTTACACCACCGGTCAATAGTCTCGGTCTGTCATGAGATTGGTTCACATCACTGTCAGTCCCGCCCCTTTTCAAAGGAACGCCTTTCTCCCTTGCACTCTTCACAAGAGAAAATTGCTGAACACCGATTCTAAGAGTTAACAGAAAATTAATTACAAAACATACTACAAAAGAAAGATGCTCCAAACACTAAAATGGTGATTAAAATGTCACTGTCACTGTTTTCTGACTTTCTGAAATTCAAACAAATTCAACTCGATGATGTAAACAAATATGACGGGCGGGATACAAACTGGATTATGCAGCAGTCAGCAAACCAGTCGGGGATAGAGAAAAACTTTACTAACTATACGATATGAACTTCAAAAACATTTTCTGTTATTTATGTTATGTATTTACTTACTTATGCTGTATTATCTATATTTAAACAAAATATATAAAGTCATATTTACTATCCAACCTTGCCTCACTTATTTGCTTGACTGATTCATATATTAAATATGTACTGCAGACAAAACCTCAGTGGAAAATTAAATGCCCCTCAGGAAGACTATTCTTCCCTCGGGTCAATAATTTTCTACTATAGCCCTCCTGTCCAGTCCATATATAGTCTGTCTGTCTATCGATCGATAGATAGATAGATAGAGATAGATAGATAGATAGATAGATAGATAGATAGATAGATAGATAGATAGGAGGTTGAAAACCTATATTTCACTGATTTGCTTGTATTTACTCATTGTTATACCAAGACAATGTTGTATATTCATCAAACGTAACTTTTAATGTAAAATCAACATGGGCCAAACCACAAGCCCCCTGCCGATACAGGCAGAAAATATCCATAGTTCATCACTGAGGTAACAGTGCCTTATTTAAAATCCTTCTGTGTTCTCAGATCAGTCAGATAACAAAAGGAACGTTGCATCTTTAATGTTCATTGACTTTTGACTTCTTTTATATTAAAGCCAAGCAAGCTTCAAAAGCCCTTAATGCTTCTGAGACCAATTACTCCCACTGTTTCAACATGCAATCTCTCTTGTTCTTTCCAGGAAAAGGCTTTGCTATTTGCCTTTAGAACACCTGCACAATGCATGTGTGGATGCCTATATATGTATTTCTGCAAAGTGTAAGTACTGTTGTGTTTAGAGATTTGCCTTTGGACCACTACCAGCATGGGACTAAAACCATCCAAACTATATTTATGCTTTAAAGATTATTACCAGTGCAGCCCACAGAACTTTCCGGGCCCGGGACAAGTTTTTAAGAATGTTGCAAATAGGAGGCTGAGCTTACTTGTTACTACTGGCACATCAAAACTCAATGCTCTTTTCAAGTACTGCAATTGTAATGCAGAACACATTATTTCATGCCAATTGGGGTTCAAGTGCTTTTATCGATTATTCCCTTGGTGGTGACATTTAGGCTACATTTTGTATTCAATGACACCATGGCAGTTTATTTAGTAACACCACAGCAGTTTGGTACCACAATGTTGAGCTCAGAGGCTGGTAATTGTTCTCCAATTTCTCCATAAACATCAAAGACAAGTAATTTAAACTTTGCATTATTGATATCATTTAACTCTACAGTAACTGTATTTTACTTCTGTTTTCTTTAGCGGAGACACTAGGTGTGAAAAGCTTTCTGATGTAAAAAAAAAAAAAAAAAAAAAAAGCTATGAACAGTGTGTGGGAAATCAATACATTCTGATACAGCATTAGAAGCTGTATTTATGTTGGTTGTATTTCCTCGGTCCAAACTTTTACACATTTAATAAAATATCCAACAACACTAATGAAAAACAGTGATAGTGACTGAAGTATAAACCGCTGCAATGTCATACTGTACACAACTATTTTGCAAAACAGGATTTAATTTGCTGAAAATAATTTTAAACTTCAATTGTCCTTGATGCATCTCTAATAGTATATGGAAGAGTTTCCAATCTAACATGTACAGCTGTACAGTATATGTTGACCTATCTTTTACTTGCATGCATATATAGTAAGAGAAATACATTTAGGAGATTAATGTTTTCTATCAACTAGTGTATAATATAATAAAAAAAATCTCCTTATCAAAGTTGGGCTGGAGGATACAAAGAAGGAAGCCCACAAATCTTTCAACACTGTGCACAGGCTGAGGAGGCTCTTTTCATTGATTATGCTTCTTCCAAACCTGATTCAATGCCTGGAATTTTCTAATAATCAATTAACAAGTCACTCCAAGCTAACATACATCATAAGTTAATTAGCGTGGAGAACACTATGATAAAGTATGACACAATCACTCCCTTTCAGTCATTTGTTTTATGTTCAGCTCTGAACTAATGTGATTTATAATGTGTTCCAAAAATAAAGCCTGATTAAACAGGTAGTACGTTACTGGAAGATTAAATTGACAAGTCCATATTAATAGGGTCTACTGTATTGACAGGATATTTTTCTTATACAATTATTACTCTTTATTTTAACAACCTAGCACTTTTTATCCTGGTTAGCTTGAGTAAGAATGTAAGGTTAATCCAGGGCAATTAACAACAAGCACATCAATACTGAATATGATGCACAGAATAACCAGGCTGCTGTCAATAACAATGCAGAGATTATATTATATTAAACACTTAATATTTCATCATATCACATTATGTTGTACTAGCAAATTTGTAATTTGTAAACAAAGACTGTATTATGGTACTTTTAAAAAGGAGACACATTCTAAGAGACAGATTCTTTCTTTGTACCTCATGGATCAGAAGTAAATTACCAATCTATTGTATTACTGACATAATTCAAAAGATCATGCATTATTGTACAGCACATCAGCACAGTATATTTACTGAAGCAAGTGTGCATATAGGGTGGCTTGCCACGGTTGAGAATTCATTACGACTATATTTTGTTGTATGTTTTCTTCTTGTTTGTGGGTTTATTTGTATATCGAGATACATGTAAATAAATGTGTGAATTATCTGCAACATTGATCAATATGACATTCTTTAAATGTTTTAATGATAAATACTAATATAAGTTCAAATAAGATTAGGGCAGATTTAAACGAAAAGAAAAACTACAGCAATGTTAAATAACTATATTACAACAGCAGCCTCGCCAAATAAACACCTTGTTATTTATTGTATTTATTTAACTGGTTTTGAATGGTTTAATGTACTGTACTCTATTTTTACTATTGCAAATGAAATACACATCAGTCTCAGTTTATTCAGGGGGAAGTGATTTGGAGAAGAAAGCATGAACAACAATTGCCTGCTCTTTTTCACCCAAACTACACTGAAAGTTAACTGCGTATTTTTGCTGAATCTTCCAGAACTTCCCTGCAACTCCTAGCTATTCTTGAGGTTGACTGACTTTGAGGGAGATTGAGGAAAGTTAAGAGCAAGAAGTTTCAGTACTACGCTGCAGGGAAATGAGTTTGATCTACTTACCGAAGGTTGTAAGCTTTCAACTGCTCATGCCAGTACAATGCTTTTCAGCTGGGGAATAAGTCCCTGCATCGGATCACAGCCTGCAGTGAAATAGTGATTAATGCAGGGACTCAAGATTAGATTTCTTTGTTTTGTTCTCGGGTTTGTTTTTTTTTTGTGTTTTTTTTTTTTTTTTTTTACAGGTAATACCACTAAATGAGTTAGTGTGGTTAATGTGACAAAAAACAAAAAAAAAATGTTAATTCTTACAACAAATATAATATAACATGTATATCAGAATACATACTTGACTGAAGATACATAATATAAATATTATTCATCTTCCATTAATATTTTTCATAAAAGTGTTATTAAATAGTTCCCATGTCAGCGCTATAACTTAAGCATGCGAATTAGTAACGCCCTGAAACAGTTGTATTTGAAAAGTCGAGGTATACTATACCGTGCAAAATACCCATAATAAGAACTTTTGAAAATTGTTTAGAGAATGTGGCAGCTACTCATATATTATAATTAGAAAGTTTGCATTACAGTTTAGTGTTAACCAACCTTAATTTATAGTATGCATTAATTAAAAATGAAGGTCGAACAAAATGCACAGTTCCCATTTCTTTAATGTGAGGGAGTACCCTTAAACAACATGCCTGCCTCGACTTCATTTCAACATCACGTGATATATAACACATGACAGAATCATATGACTTGCTCACAGCCGCAGAATGAATATGGCTGTTAAACAGAATATTTCTGCGTTTAAGTTTCATGGGATCGTTAGTATTTTCGTTATATTTTGCTCCTATGTGTTTGCCTGCAGGGCCCAGAGCTATATTTTGGATGATGAAAAAGGATTAGGAAGAGAATTTGATGGAATTGGAGGTTTAAGCGGAGGAGGTGTAAGTACATTGAGATGAGTGCTGCCTTTTCCTGTTTGTTTGAATACCAGAAATGTGGAGTTAAAATTGTGTAACTAATGAAACAATTTAATGATAATATTACAGTGTGCAGTAACGGCGTTCATGTCAAAATCCTGTTTACATTATTTAAACCTTATACTTTTCTCTGTTAACAGTTTGTCAGTGTTTTTTTTTTTTTTTTGCATTATTATTACCCAACTACATGTTTCATCTAAACAGTACTCTAATATGAATATTAATATCTGATTTGCACGCTATTACACCTGTATATGTGTTGTGTTTTTATTTTTAGGCTACATCACGCCTGCTTGTGAACTATCCAGAGCCTTACCGTAGCCAAGTGTTGGATTACTTGTTTAAGGTATTAATGTTAATATTGTTAGTTGTAGTTACTTTAGTTATTTTCTTGATGTTTCTTTTAGGTAATACCGTTCCTGTTGTTAATAGATTTCTGTGCAGTGTCTTTCACCTCTAAGCATAACCGTCGCAGTTTTAGTTGCACGTTACTGTGTGAAATTATGCCGTTTGTTTTATGAGTGACCATTTTCTAATTTTAATAAACCATCCTTATTCTTCTAGCCAAACTTTGGAGCCTCTTTACATATTCTGAAAGTTGAAATTGGAGGCGATGCACAGACAACAGGTATGAATGTCACTAAAGCTGTGTTCCCTATGCATAGTATTGTAGGAGTTGTTCCTACAACCTGACCTACAGCATTGTTAAAAGAAAAGCGCACAGTTGTGCCAAAAAATGCATACAGTTTGGATTTGCACGGCTAACTCCTGTACTACCTTTTTATGTATTTGTAGATGGAACTGAACCTTCTCACATGCACTATGAAGATGATGAAAACTACTTTAGAGGTTATGAATGGTGGCTGATGAGGGAAGCAAAGAAAAGAAACCCCAACATTACACTAATAGGTATCTACTGTATTCCACTTAAATTAGGGAAATTATAGTTGTCGGACTGGTGTTATATGATGCAAACCTTTTATAAGATGGAACATGACCATGATAACTGGGTGTTTTTCAGTATGGAACATAGAACACTGAGAAGGGGAACATTTCAGTGTGGAAAATGTTTGGCACTTGGGGGAAATACAGTAGTGTTCACTGAGTCTAGCTACAGTATAGGGAATAAGCATGGGTTTATGTTCTGATGTTGCCTTTTTAGGGTTACCATGGGCCTTTCCTGGATGGATTGGACGTGGCAAAAATTGGCCCTATGATTACCCAGATATTACTGTATATTATGTTGTCTCTTGGATTATTGGTGCCAAGCAGTACCATGATTTGGATATTGACTATGTTGGGGTAAGTGTTTTATTTTTTATTTAATGTAATCTGCAAGAATTCAATATATATTTCAATTAGATATTCACAATTGTAGACAATGCACCTTCCTCAAGTAGTAGTCTAGCCTTTGGTATACCTTGTCCTTTTTGTCTGTTAAGACATTTTGACTCTCCATTCTCCCTGCCTTTATGGCTTGAAGACAGCTCCAGCAGGAAACCTGGGGCCTGTTTCCCAAAAGTAACTTTAACCTAACCAGCTTCGTCAAACTGTCCAAAGTGCAATGTTTGCAAACTGCAGTGTTTCCCGAACAGCGTCGTAACTCCAGTCGCTCTTAAACGCCTACTTGAGTTCACGAGTGAGCTGGGGTGAGCTTGATGTGTTCATGGAGGTTGCAATGCACTGTGGGAGCGTAAAGACAGAACTTAGCAAGGGCTGCTGTTCAGATGATAGTTACTTTGACTTGTCGGCAACACCGCAGACGCCATCTAAGCGTAAATCCTGCCATTTCTTGTGAACCTCGTTGCCTCACGGAGGACCAGTGTTTGAACCTTTTACTTTCATTGCACTTTTGTTGCAATTGATTTGTTACATTATTTTTTAGTTTACAGAATAATATATCCTTGTTTATTTCTACTTCATTAAGTAATATTTCTACCTCATTTTGGGTCAATATATTTAGTTTTTTCAATTATTTTGCCTGCATTTTCAACCAGCGGTGCATTTTTCATTTGATTGACAAGAAAACTGTTTAATAAATTTCCAATATTGTAGTTTGTTCTATTACAGTATATTCTTGTATTTTATATTCTCTGCTTGTTTATGGAAAATCAACCAAAAGGAACACTGCCCTTTTCCACAAAGCAGGACAAAGGCTTCAGCTACATTTTCTGAAGAAGGGAAATATAACATTTGGAAGATTCAGCTGCAGTAATTGACTGACATGTATATACCATAGAGTAAATGTTCCTGGCAATGTAGTAAACTGTTGTTTTACAACTTTTTGGTGTGTAGATATGGAATGAAAGGAACTTTGACAGCAAGTACATTAAGGTATGTCATGGAGGGCATTTGCCTTTTTTATTTAGTACAGTAAGAGTAAATGTAAGGTTACAAGTATAAAAGTACCAATTATACTTTTTACATGGTTCTCGTTAAATGCAAAAAAAGATTAATTTACAATCAGCCACCACCATCTAATCCTGAAGACAATAGTGATAGACATGTCTTGGTGTATAACACATTATTTTTCAAATTTTAATTGAATTACATAAAATACGTATAATTACAACCCTTGTCCGTATTTTTTTCCATAGTATAGTCCTCAATCTGTTTCTTCCCTGTCTTGCATAACATTTTATACCATAGCATTTCATTTTCTCAATTAGTGTGAATTGTTATTTTGATATCAAAAGCACACATCTTAGTTGTTTAAGTGTGGGGTTTACTCTGCCTTTCTGTGTATTGTCTATTGCTAAGGTGCTTCGTCAAACTTTGGATAGAGTTGGCTTAACCAGTGTTCGCATCATCGCAGCAGATGGAGACTGGGGAATTTCCAAAGCTATGACAGTTGATCCATATCTCAGTAATGCTGTTCAGGTCATTGGGTAAGTATGAAGTGTAGGGATTTCTAGACCTGGGCGCTGGAGCCAAGGGGACCATGGCCCCCTCACTTTGACAAAAGAAACATGTGCACAGTGGTAAAAAGGCAGTTGTAAGCACACCGTGTTTATTTGCCGTTATACTCTGCATCCTACATAAAAGTGAGGCGCTAATTATATCGTATCTACCTTTCTTTCCCGATTGTCTAAATGCTACTGCTGAGTGCAGCTTTTCGGGCCTTCAGTGGCTGAAAACATACCTGCGATTATCCACGACTAAGGCTCTATTTATTTATTTTTCTTCACTGATTTCACAATTTCTGTGAAATGTACCCGTTGTTGCCCAGCCCGGACCTGGGCCCCCCACTTTTAGAAATGCTCCGGCTCAGTTGTTTCTAGAAGTATTGTTACTCAAGCACTGTAAATTACAAGTCAGCTTCCTCATTTGTCAAAAGCATTCTATGTCTTGCCCTGGCATTTTCCAAAACCACAGGGCTTTGTAGTTTGTGTGCTTCATGATGGCTAACTGCAGTACATAAAACACCTCTAGCCTTATATTGGAATTTAGATGTTTAAAGAAATTTAATAAGACTTTTATACTTGGACCCCAAATTTTTATAAATGGATTGACTGTTGGTGGCTGATTTAAATATTCTTTTTTGCATTTAGAAAATTGTTCTAACACCTCCCAAGCATTTTAGTCATACACAAAAATATCATTTAGGGATGGATATCCCTGTGTTTTAATGTGTAGAGCATGTATTTATCTCCATAAAGATTGGTCAATCGAAGTGTGTTTAGATATAAATGCATTAGAATTGTTTGCTTACAAGTCAGTTATATGGTACATTTTCACAGGACATTTATGTCTGTATGTTGCTGTATGTTTTATATGATTTCACAGTTTTAATTTAACAATGCAACTGCCCATTTGATTTGCAATACAATTGTTTCAGAATTATAAAATAGCTAGTTTGAATTATTTAATTTGAAGCTGTTCCTATGTCATTTTCTTGCTTTTTCTGTCCTCTTTCTTTTCTGCTGTCGCTGACAAGCTCCTTCGATACACGCTGGATAAGCATGGTTTGGAACGGGTAAAAATCATAGCCAGTGATAATCTGTGGGAGCCGATTTCTCTATTCATGATGCTTGATACCGAACTTCGTGATGTGGTCGATGTTATAGGGTATGATATATCTTCACAAGATACAGAAAAGGGCTTTATAAAAAGTATAAACTCAGGTCAGATTAGAAATGCATTTAAGATCTTATAAATATTTTGTAGACTTTGTGTAAATATTTATTTCAGAAAAGTATTCAAAACAATCAAAGCTCTATATGTATTGTAGCATCATAATCTCAATCAAGTTCTAATTAAATATAACTTAAAATAAAATGGTCTCCAAACAATCAGGTCATTCCATGAAAATTCAATTTTTGTTAAATTGTATAATTCATAAATATCAGACTGCTGTGAAGTTCAAGATGTTTTGATAATCAAACTTTTCTGCATTAGGATCCATGCATTGTTCTAGTTTGAGAATAATCGTCCTCATTCTACTTTTGGTCAACCAGCAACCCAAAAAAAGAAATCATGCCAAACCTAAATACTATCTTATTACAATGAAAATAGCAAAGCATTGCAAAGCAACACTTTCTTTCTGTTGGTGTTTTAGGGCACATTATCCAGGTACCTACAGTGTTGCAGATGCTGTGAAAACTGGGAAGAAGCTCTGGTCCTCAGAAGATTACAGCACTTTTAATGATGATATTGGAGGAGGGTGCTGGGCTCGAATCCTCAATCAGAACTATGTCAATGGACTTATGACCTCGTGAGTTTTTGTTTTATGATTCATTGCAGTGACATATGAATATGACAAAGGCAAACATTGGCTGAAGATTTTATTTATTACATTTTTTTTTGTCAAAACATCAAAAAAGCACTTCTTAGGCATGTACTAACCATTTACAAATGTTCAGTTGATTAAATTATACAATTAACCAGGCACAAGTTGAAAGTGGTATAAATTCTTTATGGAGTAAATATTTTAGCAATAGTTTATAGGGTACATTTCAAGACTCGGAATGTACATTTTATAACGGGCCATTCTAAATCTATTTGTTTGTGATTTAGCACCATATCTTGGAATCTGGTTGCTAGTTATTATGAAGACCTTCCATTTGGGAAAGATGGGTTGATGACTGCACAGGAACCATGGAGTGGAAACTATTTGGTGGAATCTCCTATTTGGATAACGGGTATTCACTGGGATGATTAGGGAGGCTAATGTCTGAAGTTCGAAATAGATCAGATGTGATTTTATCAATGATAACCAAACGTTAGATAATTTTAGAACCCCTCTAAAAAGTAAATTTAAAAAATGACACTGTGTGTCTGTTTGTCTTCCCACGCTTACTGATTGCTTTACATTGCCCACTCAGAACCACATTACAGGTGGTGTCTCTTTTATCTTGTGTGCAAATCATTGTCTGATTTGACATAACCCTTATGTAATGCTATCAGGGATACTTTGTTTTTGTTCACAAAAACTCCTGTTTATACTTGATTACGTTTTTTTACAGTTTGTGTTTTTGATAAGAACTATGTTATAAATGTGCCCTTGTGACCTGTTAATTTACGGAAGTTAATATTTATATGTGGCCTTTCTTTAGCAGACTTATCAAAGAATTAAATTATTTTGTACAAATTGTGTATAATTTCAGAAGAACCAGGCTTGGTTAACTATTTGTTAGCAATGCTTATATTTTTTTGGCCTGCCATAGCTTTTGGATATTCATTTTACTGTGAATAATTACTTAAATGTAGAGTAATGTAATTCATAATGTTTTCTAGCCCACACTACCCAGTTTACCCAGCCTGGATGGTCCTACCTGCAGACTGTTGGACATTTTAAACATGGTGGAAGTTATGTAGCACTGACTGACGGATTGGGAAATCTCACTATTGTCATAGAAACCATGGTATTTGATTTATTTTAATAGACAATTTATTATATTATGTTTCTTTTAAAGAAAATACTAGAGGTGAAAGGGTTCCCCCCCCCTGTACAAAGTGATATTTCTTTTGTCCTTCTCGGTATTGATAGGTTTTTCTCTTTTTTGGTACATAATTATGTTATTGTACATTTTTTCAAAAATGTATTAAAGCTGAAAGGGCTTTGAGGAAAGGTTTAAAAATAACACTTTGCTTTATTTGTTTTTGCAGACTCATGACCACTCGGTTTGTATAAGACCTCCTCTCCCTGGCTTCAATGTTTCTGCCCAGAATGCAACGTTCTCCCTAAAGGGATCATTTGTAAGTACTACAATGGAATACATGGTATTCCAAGGAGTTTGTGTGGATAGACCAGTGTATTCTATTCTTTAAGGTTAAAGTATTTTAATAACTGTGTAGCATTTGTATCTCTATGCCTGTTTATCACATTCTTTTCCTGGAAAAACACTTAGATAAAATCTCAGTACCGGTATAACAACCATTCAGTAAAACGTTACTAATATGTCTTCCAAACTAGAAATATTGACAACTTTTTTTTTTATAACTAAATACTATATTTTACTTTGCCTTTTAGAGTACACTCACAGTTCTTCAAGTATGGTACTCCAGATTTGATTTTAAAACAAGAAAGCCTACTTACTTCAAGCAACTCAGTCCAATCAAGGTAAACGAATGGGGAATTTATTTCAGACCGAAACAAACAAATAGCCTCATGATGCCAAAAGGTCTTGGTGGTAGCTGCAGGTTGAGATTTTTAATTTCTGTTTTCCATGAAGGTTTGCTGGGCACAGGTTCACTTAATAGCGATCGACAGTTACTATAGGAATGCACAGGTTTAAAGAGAAGACATTTATTGGTCGTGGTGGAAAGGTACTTTTCCAAAGAAAGAGAGCCTGCAAATCACTGGTCATGATGAAGTACTTGCAGTTTATGTGTTTGACTGTGGATGTGAGGGAGTTGTCACTTCACAGTAGATCATGCCATTGTGGAAGCATTAAGCACCTACAAAAAGGAATGAACGGTAACAATCACTTACCTATGACTGTAAACAGATTGCTGTGGGGATCTTCACATTCTCTGCAGAAAGAGAAAACGGTACTTACACAATTTTAATGTAACATTATGGTTTTACAGCTGTCTGATGGATCATTTACCTTGAACCTGAATGTAGATGAGGTGTATACGTTAACCACGATTACAACTGGGAAGAAGGGAAGTTACCCTAAGCCCCCAGACTCGAAACCTTTTCCTAAAAAGTACCTGGATGATTTCAACGTTCGTAAGTAAAAGCATAAGTTTCAGTCTTCATTAGCTAACCCGTGCTGATTTATCAAAGGCAGGTGTTTGACCAGTTTACCCCCATTGCATATGAAAGCCTTGAACTGAAATATTTTTTGTGCAACAAAAAGGACACTATACAGTACAAGCTCCTGGGTTTATGTTTTCTTCTTTCCTTGACAGGTAACCCTTCCTTCACGGAGGCGCCATACTTTGCTGATCAGACAGGAGTGTTTGAATATTTTATCAATATGTCTGACCCTGGGGATCATGTGTTCACCTTGCGTCAGGTTGTCACCCAAAGACCAGTTACCTGGGTTGCAGATGCAGACCAGACTATAAGTGTTATTGGAGACCACAGCTGGTATGAATAATAGCATCTTGATATTCAGCAAAAAATGTTTAGGCTCATTCTAGTAAAGTTAGTTTTAGTAATTGAAAGTAGTTTTGATTAATTAAATGAAGTTTGGTGGTCACATAACTTTGTGCTATTGTTAGTCAAGCTAACTAGAAAAGTTTAATCTTAAAACTGTGTTATTAGTCAAATAAAATAAAATAGTTTAACTCCTCAATTGAATATAGTTTACAGAAATAAATGTTTTATAATTACATTTTACCTTTGGACTGTAACAAAATACCTAAATTAAATTGCTGACAATTCTGGTGTATTTTAGGCAAAACATGACTGTGAGCTGTGATATCTACATTGAGACAGCCAACAAAGGGGGAGTATTTGTAGCTGGAAGAGTGACTAAAGGAGGAGGTGAAGTTCGAAATACAAAAGGGATTTTTTTCTGGGTTTTTGCGGACGGTACCTACAAAGTTACCAATGATCTCCGTAAGTACTTAGTGTAAATCTTTATGTTTGAGTATCTTGATTGTTTTACTTCGTTGTTTTGTAGACTGTATGTTGAAATATTTCTGATTGACCAAGCATAATCTTGTAAGCAACAAGCAGGACATGTACTCCTATTTGTAATTTTGTAGGTGGAGAAATCGTATTAACTGAAGGCCTGTCAGGCACAAGAGCAGGTGTTTGGCACACATTAACTCTGCGCATTGAGGTTAGTATATCATTGTCTTCCTTCAGGTTGAGACTCCAGTGGCATCTAAGCTTATGTTAGTAGAGTTACTTAATAACATTTTTTTTTACTTGTTTTCCTTTTTTACATGTTAAGGAAGATAGAACTGAACTTTTTATAAACACAAAGTAAAATATATGTCTTGGTAATTGGTATCTACCCAAATTCATCCAAACCCAGACTCCTGCCTTTATTGATTGATTGATTTATCAAACCTGTAATTTCTCCCTACAGGGTACTTTTGCTTCAGGAATGCTGAATGGCTACCCACTATGGATGAATGTAATGCTTCTGGGACCAAGCAACGGATGGGCTGCTATTGGTACACGTGCCTTTGAACCTGCACAATATGACAACTTTTACGTAGAAGCAAACTAATTGTTGTCTTTGTTAAACCATATGAAAATAGCATTTCCAGTTTTGATTAACACCATCAGTGCATGTCATATCAAGGCGTCAAAACATTGCAAGTGATTTAAACTGTAGGCTTAGATACTATGTTTTCTGTCTCAAACGGTCAGACCCGAGCAGTATTTAAGGTACCAAGTTACCGCAATAAAATGTTGGCTACTATTAATCAATAGAAAAATTAAGTTGCTTTACCAATCAATGTTTTGCACTAGGTTCTTAAAACAACTGATGGATTTTTTTTTCTTAAGCTGTTGTGTAGAGCATTTGGTTTAAATGATAGATAAACTACTGTAGTGATAGAGAAATAAAATAATTTATTTTTTTAAACCGTCGCACCATTCCATCAAATAAAGATCATCAAAATGTTCAACAGAAAATACAGAAATTGTAAACATATAACTTGCTGTACTGTATTATGATTGTATGTAGGTGTGCTCCCCAGGTAGCCACTACATGTTCATTAGTTTCAGGTTTTCTAAAGTACATTTGAAACAGGTTGTATGTATGCTTTTAGAAATTAGCAGTGTGTTAAATTAAGATGGCTGTTCAATGGTTTCAGAGTGTTATTACTGCTCTGCTGTCCTATACATTCACTCAATAATAGGTTTAACTTCACATCAAAGGGGAAAATGTAATAATAATGAAAATACTGGTATATAATATTTGTACACAACTTAACTGTAGTTGTAGTGTAGCTCTTCAAGCCTTTCAATGGAAAAAAATGTTTTTGACACTTCAAGGTACACTGATTTGGCTACTATGCATTCTGTAATTTAATAATGCAGCTTAAAACTGTGGTTAATAAATTCATTTTGTAATATATTTGCGTATATGCAATGGTTTTGATACATGTTGTCCTTAATACAGTTTAAGAATATGCACTGAATTTCATGATTTACAAATAATAAATGTAGTTCTACTAATGTGAACCCTGCAAGAATTACTATTGCAAAATGTTTACTTTAAATTGTGTTTATCTCTTCTAAAGCTCATTCAATAAAAAAATGTCAACCTGTGTGTGTTTAACATAATGTGCACTTCCTCATTATTCTAGTGATTGAAAAATTAAAGATCATAAAGCAATGTTTAAATTGGATGGAGCATAGTCCTTAATATTGAATCATGTGTTGGTCATGTTTGTGATTATTGGCCAAACATGTACAGCTATGGTCGAAAGTGTTGCATCCACTAGAATTTTAGGATAGAGACATATATATATATATATATATATATATATATATATATATATATACTAACATAATTTAAAAAATTAATTTAGCATCATGTAATTGAAGAAACTACACAATGATATTGTGAAAGTCTACCGGAAGCCATAATAGTAGTAAGGCATTTCATGTTAGATTTAGAAATGTCACATTTTTCAATTTGTCAGTTTTTTGTTTTGATTTGACGAAACGATATAGCATATATGAGTGGTGCATTAAAGTCGCCCTCACCAGCTCCTGCCTGCTCAATTAATGTGAAGATTACTGCATAGTTCACAAGCTGTCTGAAGTAGTGCCTGTATCCAGTCACGGCCCCTTCCTAGCAACGGGAAAGCAGCGTATGTTTTGTTAGCAACGGCAGTCCTCGAGAGTGGTTTGCTATGGCAGACGAAGAAAAAGAAGTTTTGCGCAGTAAAAGGGTTTTTATTAACCATATCGATTTGTACACATCCAGAAACATTGGAAAGGTAAGAATTAAGTTATGCTTAATCAATTGCGAGTCGATTATAAAAAGACACAGCGTTGTTTCAGCAAGGTGTACTTGTTTTGTATCTAGCTGTTGAAGGAAAAAACTAAATTACAACTGTACCGTTTTATACAGCCACGGTTTATATTTACGGAAGTTAACTTTTGTTTTAGTTTTAGTTTTTCTAGACTATGATTTGGGAATAAACCCATTATTTTTGCTAGTTTTTTTTAAATGCATTTCCTTTGTATGCCCCAGTATCTGTCAAATTGTGTTGTTGGAGCATCACTAGAAGAAGCCGGTGGTGAGGAAGAGAATGAAGAAGAAGATAATACATCTCAAGACACAAAAAGCATTCAACCTAAGGGGATAACCTTCCAGATTGTCGGGACCCTATCCAAACCAGAAGAGAAGAAAACTGCTTTTGCCTTAGAAGAATACTCGGTACGCCTAATACAACAGGTTGCAAATAACGTTTTAGGCATGAACCTCAATTTAAGCACCAAGTCATTCCTTCATCAAGTTAAGATACAATTTAAAGAAAAAGAGACACAAACAGATCTGTTGATGACAGCTTTTGGTGTTTACTTGTAGATATCAAAACGAGAAGAGCTCCTGGATCGTCTTATGGAGTGTGATGTTATCATTTACAACATTACCGAGGATTTTCAGCAGATTGATGAAGCTTGTTGGGCAATCTCAGGTTTGAATTTATTTACATTGTACAGTTGACTTAGAAATATCATGGATCCATTGGAGTGCTTTAAATTAATAAATTAATTAAGATTTCTGAACAAAATATTGATTATCTGATATGTGAACTGAAACTTGTTTTGATTTTGTGCTGTCTGCTTGTGTATCATTCATAATGCATATTTGATCATTAAATAAGAAAGACAGAAAAACTGGTCAAAGATTCCATTGTCTATCTAACCTCATATTACTCTTTTTTGTTTGTTTGTTTTTTATAATCCTAATTTTAGCACTACATTCAGAACTGGAACATTTCAACAGTCCAAAGATGTTCATTTTAATATCAACTGTAATGACATGGAGTCTTAGCAAACCCATTGACCCCGTAAGTAATAATATCGTTTTACTGTCTGACCTTACTATCTTACAAGCTGAAACATAAGCATCACAGAAAAACAAACAAACGAACAAACATGGAAACATTGTAATGCATTGTTTATTTTTGATATTTTTAGTTATGACATTTTTTTTTTTTTTTTTAGGATGATCCTGAAATCCCCTTTACTGAAGATGACTACAGGAGAAGACGACCTCATCCTAACTTTAAAGATCACATTAGTGCTGAGAAACTAGTGATTAAAATGGGAAAAACTGTAAGCAATTTTTAAAACATAATGTATTTAATACTCTACCTACCAACAAAGTGTTTTGAAATAAATCCTTAATACTGTTCCCAGGATCTGAAATCCAATAAAAAAAATATACTGATACTGTACTGTATGGATTTTATCTTTAACTTTCAGAGCAAGAGCAAACTTTCAACCTATGTTCTTGCGGCAGGCCTTCAATATGGAGCAGGTGAACAGATTTTTCACTTCTTTTTCAAGGTAAACAGCTGCTCAAGTTTGATGTATGTAATATATGTTCATGTGTGAAAGTTGCAGTGCAGTGCAAATTATGTAACTGTGTTAATATGTTTTCCGGTTTGAATAGTTGGCTGTTAGTTTCTGTGGAAGCATGTGAGGTTTGAAACTTCTGAACGCTTTGTTGGACTGATCTGAATAATTGTGTAGTTGTGTGGGGGGGTGAAACTGGAAGTTAACATTTTTTACAACAGATTGTCCCCACAAAATCCTAAAAACCAACCTTCTGGCTATTAATAGTTCTGTTTAAAGCATACCTACCTGCTTGCTTGCAGTGCTTGCTTTGAACAGATGATGAGTATGTGTGAGAACACGTTGGTGTGATATGCCATGTTAGGCAAATACTCTGCTAGTTATAGTTATAATTAAACATTTTTTTTGTTTGTTGCTCTCTTTTTTAGACAGCATGGTATGGAGAGGTTCCTGCACTCCCTGTCTTTGGACCAGGAAACAACTTTATTCCTACTATTCATGTTAATGATTTGGCAGGGTTTGTTTTGTTTATTTTCCCTTTTTTTCTATGGAAAAGTGAATTATTATATTATATTATATTATATTATATTGAGTAATAAATCTTAATACAAAATATAGATATATTTGGATCTAGAGACTTATCTGCCAATGAAATGTAAACTAATACTGTGCCTTTATATGTTTCTTTAGAGTGTTACAAAATATAATAGACCACAAGCCAAAAACTCACTACCTGGTTGCTGTCGATGATTCTAAACATACAATTGAAGACATAATTAAGGTGGGTACGCTTGCTTTGTAGGATAAAAAAAAGCTGAAAATATAAATGTGTATACCAGTACTACTTCTGTTCATTATCCAATTGGGAGCAGTCTAATAGTTAAAAAAACAAATTAAACAGTAAATTGTGATGCACTTGTTTTACTGTACCTATTGAATTATATGTCTTTAAATTAATTCTATGAACTGAATCTAGAAAAAAAGGCTTTTTAAGCTATAAAAGCTTTCAGATTGTGGATGGTTTTGTTTCTTCAACAGGCTATTAGTATTTCACTTGGGCCTGGCAAAGTACAACAAGTGCCTAAAGAAGATGCCTTCCTCAGCAAAAACTTAACAGTGCGTATTACACCGTTTTTCAGTTTTTTTTTCTTTTCCCAAAAGTACAAGCAGACAATAAACCTGTAGATAAACTGACACACAATAACATTTTAATTGAAAAAAGAATATTGTTCCATCCTAGTGGACCTGATTAATGATAGATGTTGAAAACCTCCTGTCGTGCATTATTGTTTCATTTTTGTATTTCTATTTAAATAAAATTAGAAGAAAAAAAAAAGAAAAAAAACTAATGAAATGATTACAAATATTTTTCTTTGAAATGTTTTTTGCAGCAAGCTGATGTTGATTCACTTTTGGTGAACATATGCATGGAAGCTGTTTTTGTGAAAGAACATTTCAATATCAACTGGGTGGCAGAGGGTGGGATGATAGGAAATATAGAACATGTCGTTAAGGAATACAAGCAAAGCAGAGGACTTCTGGTAAGTAACACAACAGGACTTGGATCATATTATTGTGATCAGCTACATGGCCTTTCATGTTTTATATTTACCAACAAACATTTAAAACACCAACTAACAGTATATAACATGTAACATGCTGCTGCTGAACATCCAGTAATTGAAATGAAAATAAGTAGATTTTAACCATAATACTCATTGGTGTAGCACATATTTTGCCACGGTCTGTTGCATATTGTGTTTATAATCCACAATTTTTGTTTGGTACATGGAATAGCATTGAGTTACATTAATAAAATAACTTTTCTCCATAGAAAAATATGTGTTTATTACAAGGTTACAATATTAGAAATCTATTTTGTGTTTGTTTTTCACGGTAAAACCACTAGATGTCAGCATAACCTAATGAATAAAATAGGACGTTCCTAACGTGCTTGGAACTTTAACCTTTTTTTATATGCACTTTAAAAACGATATACAGTACTGTGCAAAAGTTTTAGGCAGGTGTGAAAAAATGCTGTAAAGTAAGAATGCTTTCAAAAATAGACATGTTAATAGTTTATATTTATCAATTAACAAAATGCAAAGTGAGTGAACAGAAGAAAAATCTAAATCAAATCCATATTTGGTGTGACCACCCTTTGCCTTCAAAACAGCATCAATTCTTCTAGGTACACTTGCACACAGTTTTTGAAGGAACTCGGCAGGTAGGTTGGCCCAAACATCTTGGAGAACTAACCACAGTTCTTCTGTGGATTTAGGCAGCCTCAGTTGCTTCTCTCTTTTCATGTAATCCCAGACAGACTCGATGATGTTGAGATCAGGGCTCTGTGGGGGCCATACCATCACTTCCAGGACTCCTTGTTCTTCTTTACGCTGAAGATAGTTCTTAATGACTTTCGCTGTATGTTTGGGGTCGTTGTCATGCTTCAGAATAAATTTGGGGCCAATCAGATGCCTCCCTGATGGTATTGCATGATGGATAAGTATCTGCCTGTACTTCTCAGCATTGCGGAGACCATTAATTCTGACCAAATCCCCAACTCCATTTGCAGAAATGCAGCCCCAAACTTGCAAGGAACCTCCACCATGCTTCACTGTTGCCTGCAGACACTCATTCGTGTACCGCTCTCCAGCCCTTCGGTGAACAAACTGCCTTCTGCTACAGCCAAATATTTTGAGACTCATCATTCCAGAGCACCTGCTGCCATTTTTCTGCACCCCAGTTCCTGTGTTTTCATGAATAGTTGAGTCGCTTGGCCTTGTTTCCACGTCGGAGGTATGGCTTTTTGGCCGCAAGTCTTCCATGAAGGCCACTTCTGACCAGACTTCTCCGGACAGTAGATGGGTGTACCAGGGTCCCACTGTTTTCTGCCAATTCTGAGCTGTTGGCACTGCTGGACATCTTCCGATTGCGAAGGGAAGTAAGCATGATGTGTCTTTCATCTGCTGCAGTAAGTTTCCTTGGCTGACCACTGCGTCTACGGTCCTCAACATTGCCCGTTTCTTTGTGCTTCTTCAAAAGAGCTTGGACAGCACATCTGGAAACCCCTGTCTGCCTTGAAATCTCTGCCTGGGAGAGACCTTGCTGATGCAATATAACTACCTTGTGTCTTGTTGCTGTGCTCAGTCTTGCCATGGTGTATGACTTTTGACAGTAAACTGTCTTCAGCAACCTCACCTTGTTAGCTGAGTTTGGCTGTTCCTCACCTAGTTTTATTCCTCCTACACAGCTGTTTCTGTTTCAGTTAATGATTGTGTTTCAACCTACATATTGAATTGATGATCATTAGCACCTGTTTGGTATAATTGTTTAATCATACACCTGACTATATGCCTACAAAATCCCTGACTTTGTGCATGTGTACCTAGAAGAATTGATGCTGTTTTGATGGCAAAGGGTGGTCACACCAAATATGGATTTGATTTAGATTTTTCTTCTGTTCACTCACTTTGCATTTAGTTAATTGATAAATATAATCTATTAACATGTCTATTTTGGAAAGCATTCTTACTTTACAGCATTTTTTCACACCTGCCTAAAACTTTTGCACAGTACTGTATATTATTGGCTTTTCTTGAATGGTTAAACATATATATTTCTTTTTTTAGCCAATACAAATGTGCATTCTGGGACCTCCTGCAGTTGGTAAAAGCACAGTTGCAGAAAAGATCTGTAAACACTTCAAGCTGCACCACATTAAAATCAAAGATGTCATTACTGAGGTTTTAGCCAATCTTGTAAGTTAAGTACACTTTTGTAATATTGTTACCTTTTCTTATATTTATGATACTTTTTGAAGGAGGAATTTGGGTGATGTTTGTGTCTTTTATCAAATGTTACCCCATACACAATGTTTTCCAAATCAGTCAATATGTTTGTTAATATCTCTTTAAAAGAAATGCCCTACAGTAGTTTCCTACAATAACAGACCTCCCCTCTAACATAATGTAAGTATATGTATTAAATATATTTTTTTGTAACTGTTTATTTAGGAGAAACAGACTCGCTTACCAGAAACAAGTGAGGAAGAAGGTGATAATGATGG
This sequence comes from Acipenser ruthenus, assembly GCF_902713425.1. Classification (NCBI taxonomy): domain Eukaryota; kingdom Metazoa; phylum Chordata; class Actinopteri; order Acipenseriformes; family Acipenseridae; genus Acipenser; species Acipenser ruthenus. Next base: position 30,112,288 of record NC_081203.1, on the reverse strand, counting down.
TGTGGCAGATGCTCAGGAATTACTTGATGTAGTCAAGGAAAACATGGAACAGAATGGAGGTACAACAAGCATTATCAATGAATCTTTTGATGTTTAATCCACAGCTGTGCTATGTCAGTGACATATGTCAGTTTATCTTCCACCAGCAGGTGACATTAGAAAGCAAAAAGGAATCACAAGCATGCATATCAACTGTATTAATATCAATTAATTACAGACGTTAATTTGAAAGTATAATAAAACTCATTTAATCTTCCACCTGGAGTTGTGCCAAGGAAAGTGATGCACTTTGCATGATACTATATATTGTTAAAATTGTATTTGACCTGTTGTAAAGAATATATTATACTGTTTAGAGTTACCTAGTAATTCAGATATGCTTCTTTAAATTTTAGCCTCTTTGAAAGTATGCTCCTTTGGTTTTGTGAGTAACTGTTAGTGTGTATTACTGTGCCATTCTTGATATTACAAACTTTTTACAATTTCATTTGACGGTTGCAGGGATAACTCATTTTGATGTGATGGCTTCCAAATTAATTGCATATTTTGTTTTGCACATACAGAGAAATGACTTTGAATATTGATTAATACATGTTGTTTTGGGTCTTTTAAATCTTTAGGTCGTTTAGATGATCAATATGTCATCCGGTTCATGAGAGAGAAGCTGAAGTCAAAACCGTGTCAGAACCAGGGATATGTTCTTGATGGATTCCCCAAGAGCTATGAACAGGCCAAGGAGCTGTTTTGCAGTAAACCATGACTTTATATACATTAAATGCTATTACTAAAAACCCATACATTTGGAATTAAATGACTGTTAGTAGGACTGTTTGTTTAAGGGTTGCCAAACAGTACCAAAACAATTAAATTAATTGACAGAGCTTCAGTTTATGCCTTCTAAGACAATTTTTAATGGGTCAGGTCTGAAATGCATTAACAAACTGCCACATTAGCCCAGATTAGTGTTTTTATAATATCTTCAGGTTTAATGCAAAAATATTAAATTCCTAAAACTGACTTGGATGTAATTGAAATTTGTATTTATGAACATAATATTTAACAGAATTCTAGTATTCGAAAGTTATAACTGAGAAACAGCAACATTGGCCCAATTCTATTAACGTTCAAAAGCATATTAGGATCATATTTAAAACAAAAAGCATCATGTATATTCTTTAGGCAGTATTTTGTTTGTGTTTAAGGTGAAGATGATGAAGAAGGAAAGGAAACCAGAGGCAAAGCACATAACTTTGATAAAACAATTATTCCAGGTTGGTCTGTCTATGTAAGAAAGTTGTTTTCTTCGTCATTTAACGTTTAAATAGAGACCATCAGCTGTTTTTAAAAACATATTTTAAATTAACAATGTAGTCACTGATGTTCACACATAATGCCATTCATTCATCTGTTAATTTCACTGTGTAAAGAGTGCTCCCTTGAAATATTTAAATTTGATACTTTGTGGTGTTAGTAGTGTTTTGGAAAAATTAAAAAGTTGCTCCACATTTTTTTGTGAAGTGTACTTGAAAAACTACAGTTTACTGCAATAAACAGTCCTAAATACTTTATTATATCCTGATCATTATATAGTATATTCTAAAAAGAAAAACTGCAGTGTATTTACAATATATATATATATATATATATATATATATATATATATATATATATATATATATATATATATATATATTATTAGCAAGACTTTCTTGCATTTACTCATACAGATATGTTTTTAGAAATGAAACTTGGCAATCCTCTTTATTTTTTTTATATTATGGTCTTATTCTGCTAGAGTATGTTTTTGCTCTGGATGCCTCTGATGAGTTCTTAAAGACTCGGGTGATGAATCTGCCCGAGAGTGTTGTAGATGGGACTCATTACGCTCAGGACCAGTTCCTGCGTCGCTTGGCACTCTTCAGAGAATATAACGTGGAAGACGAGACTGTGCTCAACTATTTTGATGAGCTGGAGATTCATCCTGAACACATTGGTAAGAAGGGGGAGGCACGTTATTTTAAGTCAACCTGTTATGATTGTATTATCTTTTTTCCTTGAACAATAATATGTAAATGCACACATCTGACTCAATTTTAAGGATATAAAACAGTACCTATATTTCAGCTAATTCATTGAATATACAATTGAGCTAATGAGTTGGGGGGGGGGGTACAATATTTGTGTTTGTCTGTTACATGAATTATTTTTATTGGGTTTAGATATTTCCATGAATGGGGATTTTGAAGATACATCTGTGACTGAAAAAATAATAAAAGCAGTTGGAAAACCCCGGAACTACGGGCTGTCTCCAGAAGAGCTGGAGGAGCTTGAGTGCAAATTAGCTGATGAACGATTTCAGCGTGAAGAGGCTAAACTGGCTGAGAGAGAGCAAAAAGAAGCAGAAGAGGCAGCTGAAAGGGTTGCACGCTGGGAGGAGTGGGTAAGTGGGTAAAGCCATAAGTAGCATGAGAAAGTAGATCGCCATGACGTACATCCACCTAAAGCACCTATAAAAATGTAAATTATGGACAGTTGCTAACATATTGTTCCCATAGATTCGTATCCTCTTAATTACTTATGCAAAGAAATGTCCTTTTCAAGTTCCATCCCCATTGGATAAGCAGTTCCCTAGACCTTATGTAAAATTCTATATAAAATGTATGCATGTCTTCCAATGGTATGGTGGCATCCACTATATATCCCCATCACCTGAAAAATACATCCCCAGCAGGGGATAATAAAATGAACCTGTGCATCTATAAATCCTCTGTTTGTCACTTAGGACCGGAAGCTAATTTGTATTTAGTTAAATCCAGTATTTTAAACAAAAATGTTGTTTTGCTTTAGAACAAACGTCTAGAAGAAGTGAAAAGACAGGAACATGAGTTACTTGAAGCTCAGTCTGTTCCCTTAAGGAATTACCTGATGAAGAATGTCATGCCAACACTCACCCAGGGGCTGATTGAGTGCTGTAAGGCCAGACCAGCTGATCCAGTGGACTTTGTGGTAAATGCAAATTGATCATTATTGCATTAAAGAATTACAAGGTTGACAAGCTTTCCTTTATAGTTTTGTGATTTTGTTAAAAATAAATACATATCAAAAGGATGGTAATATAATATGAGTTAAAAAAGCAAACAAGAGCAGTACATTAAATATTGTCACTTAAGATATTTAAAGTTTATTTGTAATTGTTTTGATAGGAATGAAAATACACCTTCTATTCCTTAATAATAATAAAAGTAGGTACTGTTTTCAAATTTTGGAGACATTTTACTTATAGTTGGGTCCAGGATATTATAAAATGTTTTAGTCTTATGTTGTGGAATATAATTTACATTACTCTAAAAACTGTATGCATTCTAATTTTCCTTTTTTTTTTTTTTTTTTTAGGCAGAATATTTATTCAAGAACAATCCTCAAGTGGAGTGAACACTTAATTGATCAGTTACTGCAATAGTCAGATAAATTATAAGTAAATACAATGCTGTGACTGATTAATGCGTGTATAATTATACTGGATATGCCTGTGTTTTGTCATTTTAGTTTTAATTTGTATTAAATAATAGTACGTTTTGCTCTAATATTCTATGTACCTCCGCCATCTTGTGTTACATAGTGGTATTGCACCTTAACTACTGCGTTTCATCTGGCTCATATACTGCAGTAAAATGAAGATGGCCAGTGCCAGTAGAATTAAAATTGTTGCTTACAGAAACTGTAAATCATTTGTTGCAATAAAAATGTCTGAAATGGGAAAATGTTGAAAATAGTTTTTTTTTTTTTAAACTAAAGTATTTGTTGCAATAAAAATGTCTGAAATGGGGGAAAGTGTTGTAATATATATTTACATTCAAGAACATATTACCCAGTTCATGCATAGTTTAGTTTTAATAGTAAAATAAAATTTTTAAAAAAGTGATGCAAAAGATGATCGATCATTGTAGCAAAGGAAACATCTATCCACCACTACTGCAATGGAAAATACAACATTGAACATACATTAACAGCAAATCAACTTTTTCATATAAAAATACAAATACTAAAGTACAAAAAAAAAAAAAAAAAGTTGTTACAAAATGTTACCACCACCATCCACAAACCAGACAGCATTCATGATTTCACGAGTCTGCTTAAAGATGTGTAATGGTGTGCAGTCTCGGATTTAAAAGCAGCCTGTGATATTTAATGTGTTATCCTAGTAATACACCTGCCCATTTCAAATTCGGCACCTTAATACAGTATGCCCATGTCTACACAATACCCGTCACCTTAGCAGTAATAAAAACGCGTACCGCGTACAAATACGCATGTGCGTGCCTTACGTCAAACGTCATTTTACAAGGTTGCTGTGGTAGCGGTAGGCGCCATGTTGAGACGAAAAAAAAGAAACGATAACAATAGTGGGAAAACATAAGAGAAGAAAAACACATTTTAAAGAAATAAAAAGTTGAAATGATCATGATTGGGGAATTATTGGGTAATAAATAGTACGCTCTGGAATTACCATGCCTTTGTAAGTACATAGCAAGGTATTGCTTCTTTGAATAATGGAAAGTGTTTATTTCACATTGGAGCAGATCAGGCCTTCTCGAGTTCAGCCGAAAATGAAATTAAACGAAATACAGAAACCCGAAGAGAAGGACGCATGTAACATTCTTCGTTGTTATTCATTAATGTTTACATTGTATACCTGCAGCCTTAAAATTTGATGGTTTTTGTTTTTCTTTGTAGTTTGTATTCAAACAGAAATTATACCGATATTATATGCTGTAAACAAACTTTGTGTAAAACCATGTTTACATTTTAGAGCTTCAAATAAACATTGGATTTGGTTTATTTTCTTTATTTCTGTGCAAGATATGTGCAGGTATTTAGGAACGAAATGTACTACTAGTGTGAATTAAAGGCAGTTGCTGGATAAACATGCGTGCAGAATATTTGAACGGTCATAATGTATACGACTTAAAGTTTATGTAATTACATTTTGAAAATGTTACTATATTCACATTTCGTTTTAAATAAAACTTACAAGATCAGGTTGAAACGTGATTAATGACGTTTGTCAGAAAACAGTTTAAACACTACTAGAGCTAATAAATTGAAGCTACAAGTTGTATTTGTTAGATACATCTTGCAGAACCGAATATACAAGTCCAAGAATGGCCAAAATAAATAAATTGTTCGTGCCCCTCACCCCCGCGTCTTACTATGGATGAAGACAAAATATTTTACTATGTGGAAGGGAGTTGAAAAATTATGCCTTTTTGTTTTGCTAAAAGTTTTACAGTCCAATAAACAAAAATACGCTTAACATACATATAGACCAAGATGTAATAAAAACTACAATGAAGTATGCGAGTTATATGTAACTAAACACAAATATTAAATTACATTACATTTATGCAGTGGTTATCTAAATACATCTACAATATGTACACTGTTATTATTATTATTATTATTATAGCTTTTGAAATTATCGTGTATGTTCAGGAATTGAAATATACAATAACCAATGTGATTGATGTGTAGTAACCTACTTCCTGCTTGCTAGCTGTGCGATTTCACACCAGGAAACGGCTATATAATGAAAATAATGTAATGTAAAAAAAGTACTTATTTATATAGTTTTATAAAAAAAAAAATAATAATAATAATAATTGGTGTTGTGCTTTTGACAGAAATGTAGTACATCTCTATTTCGGTCATTACATCACAGACCTAGGCCCGGACCAAATCAAAACTTTGACAACCTGCTAATCGCACGTAACAAAATTGTATTCAATACGCGTTTTATTTTTTTCAGTATCTTTCACTATATTCTAAAAGAAAATGCTATTAAATACAGTTTTGATAAGTGCGATTAGCGGGTTGTCAAAGTTTTGATTTGGTCCCAGCCTTAGTTTTCTTCTGGTATGGAGTTCATGGTAGTGAAGGTAAGGTCAACTTCCCATGCTTGTCTCAAAGTTTGCTAATACTTTTCATATTACGAATTAAGCAACTTGGAAGGAAATAACATGTTGATTGTGATACATTATAATTATATTATTATTATTTATTTTTTTACTGTCTACCTGGATGAATTGAAAGAGAAAACTTTGTGGATGGTATGCTTGTTTAGTTCCCTGGTAACTTGTGATTGAAGCATTACACAGTATTGTTGATGACAAAGCTGGTTATTCAAAAATATTTTTTTCAGCCCTGTTGTAAATCAAGTACTACAAGCAGCACAGCAGTCCTCAAAACATTATGGTATCACTTCTCCAATTAGTCTTACCCAGCCCAAGGAGGCTGATTTGATTCTGACTCAGAAGCTCACTGAGGCACTGAAACCTTATGGGGTTTTTGAAGAAGAGTTGGAACTGCAGCGCAGGTAATTACTATATGCAGGAATTTTAGAACACCCTTAGAACCTTAAAAGTTGATTGAATTCACACAAATTAGAATATGACAACTAATACTTTTCTTGGATATGCATTCAGACATCATTGAATGCAGTGATATCTCATGTTTACATTTTGTCATTTTTTATTAAAAAAAAAAGTTTGTTTGAATGGTTTTAGCTTATGATACAAATTCCCAGTTAGTTGAGATTTCTTAATGAAGAAGTAAAATTAATTTAAGTCATGTTTGTTTTAAGTCCTAAGGCTTCATTGATATCGCAGGAACAATATTTTGTTTAGACCTTTTAAATTGTTTTGCATTAGTCATGTATAATAGTATAAATTATGTCTTTGAGTGGAAAAGATGATTAGCATTATTTTGATCCTTTATTTTGCCCTTGTAGAATTTTAGTCTTGGGAAAACTAAACAGTGTGGTTAAAGAATGGATCAGAGACATGAGTGAAACAAAGGTAAACTACTAAAATTATTGTAAATACATTTCTTGAAGTTTTTATGTAATCTGTTACATATTTGATAAAAATGTTTAATTCCGAATAATTTTTGAACAGTATTTATGAACAGTTATCTACTAATGTGTACTTTGTAAATGTTCTGGTTGATTATGTATATATACCCTGATATGACTTATTTATTTTTTTGAATTTGCATAGCATTTGCCTTCCTCTATTATTGAGAACATTGGAGGAAAGATTTTCACCTTTGGTTCCTATCGGTTAGGAGTTCACACAAAAGGTAACTGAATTTATTTTTGCATTTTTGTTTAAGTGTGAAGATCCGTGACAATTACACAAATATTTTAATGAAAATTAGAACAGCATTGGACAAAATAGTTATTAGGGCCACCATGGGCAGTGACTGTATAATCTAGATACAGTGTCTACTGTAATTCAGATATGCCAGTTAGCAACACGGATGTAACATTTATAGGACTTCCATTTGCAAAATAAATCAATGCAGTCCATGTATACAATGTTCCTATCTGGTCCATTCTGCTTCAGTTTGCAGGAAAGTGAGTGAAATTAAAAGGTTTGATTTTCGTCCTGAAGTAAAGTAGAACCCATACCTCAGCTGTGTCATGCTTTGTCTTTGGTTTTATTAACTATAGTTAGTGATATGTAATAAAAGCAATCCTCTGCTATTGGTTGAATGTATTTGGTTACAGGTGCTGATATTGATGCTCTCTGTGTGGCCCCACGTCATGTGGACAGATCTGACTTCTTCACATCGTTTTATGAAAAGCTCAAAGAACAAGAGGAAGTCAAGGATTTAAGAGTAAGTAACATGGCCCGTGCCTGAACAATACCAAGCTAAATTCTTAAAGGGGTCTCAACCAGTTGAAATGGCAGTTGAAGACTTGCTGTAGGAAATTGTTGTTGTATTGTGCAGCTTGTGGACTTCATCACCTTTTCTTTATTGTATAAAAACCAACACATTTTTCTTTTTTGCTAACCTATTATATTTTTTTAGGCTGTTGAAGAGGCTTTTGTACCAGTAATAAAACTATCATTTGATGGCATAGAGGTAAGACTTGCACTGATTTAAATTAATGTTGAGTTTTACATTTTAAAACCCTTGAAAATATGTAGACTGTTGTGGACTGATCTGTTTACAGTTCTGCCTTCTGTCCTGTTTCTAGATTGATATTCTGTTTGCCCGATTAGCTCTACAAACTATTCCTGGGGACCTGGACCTTCGAGATGACAGTTTACTTAAAAATTTAGACATCAGGTGCATAAGAAGTCTTAATGGTAAGGCAATCATTATGTAGGGGTTTAAAGTGGTGGGGGGGCAGACATGTTTGTTTAGTAGACTGAGATTTTTTTTATTAAATTATTTTAAATGGATTTGTTTTCAAATGTGTTAAAATTATTAAAAAAATTATATCCTTGGTATCAAAAAATGTTTGCAACAGTGTTTTTTTATATACATAATACATTAATTATATATGTTAATTGTGACCGAGAGATTAGCTCGCTTATATATTTTCTGTTATGTAATATCACACCATGGACTATATACAGTAGTATTATTTATTTATTTTCTAGGTTGCCGAGTTACTGATGAGATTTTGCATTTGGTACCAAACATTGAAAACTTCAGACTTACCCTCAGGGCAATAAAATTATGGGCAAAGCGTAAGTGAATTATTTATAAATATGTCTGCACATAAATCAGTAATAAAAGAGTAATGTATTTATATTTTACATTCTTACAAATTGGGTTAACACTAACCCACAATTCCCAAATTATTTAGTTTTATGTCTCATCTGAAGGACTGAGCACAAGGAGGTTAAGTGATTTGTTCAAGGTCAAACAGTGAGTCAGCAGTGGCTGAGCTGAGATTGAACCTGGAGCCTCCTGGTAACAAGCCCCTTTCTTTAACCACTGGACCACCAGGCCTCCTTAATACAATCCTGGCTCTTTTAGAAACACAAAATAAGACTTATTTCGATCAAAATGTTTGTTGTAACACACAGGGCTGCAACAACGAGTAGATTTTATGTTGACTAGCTGGTGCCAGCGAACATGGAAAGGGACAGCGCAGCTCAGAGAGAAAACACAGTTTAAAAGAGGATTATTATTTTTTTTTTTTTTTCAGGATCAGTTTATAATTACAGGAGCAGAGGATTAAAAGAAGGTTAGGGTACAACCTTTTTATTAGTTTAGCAACACTGACTGTTATTCGTTTAAACCACACTGGGGTGTGCTAAATTGTAACAGAACAGCAACGGAATGGAGATAGTGGAGCAGGAGATCACTGCAGTGCAACACAGTTCTGTGGCACGGCTTTATTAATGTATACAAAAACAAAAGCAACTAGTCGACTACTGATTTTGCAAACAGACTACCCCATCAATCAACCAGTTGTCGACTAGTTCTTGCAGCCCTAGTAGCACAATGACTCAACCAGAAAAAAAAATCTAAATAAAACATGTTTTCTTGCAGGTCATAATATCTATTCTAATATACTTGGCTTCCTTGGTGGTGTGTCATGGGCTATGTTAGTTGCCAGAACATGCCAACTTTATCCAAATGCTGTAGCATCCACACTTGTTCACAAATTCTTCCTGGTTTTTTCAAAGTGGTGAGTTTTATTGTTATTCAATTTTAACTGATTTGACTAATGTGCAGGGTTAAAGTTGTATGGCTGTGGCTGTCAAATGGTATTACATTTGTACAAGTAGGCTGAATGTCACAGTTCTCATTTGATCATCAAAAAGTTTCTGTTGACAAGATGACCTTTGTGCTCAATCTTTTGGTAGTTAAACCTGCACGGTGCTATCACATCATAGGATATAAGGGCTGTAATTGATGATTGTAAGCATCTCTCTAATTATTTTACCAGTGAAAAACGTTACGCTGAATATTTTATTTATTTATTCATTCATTCATTCATTTTTTTAGGGAATGGCCGAATCCAGTTCTTCTGAAGCAGCCTGAGGATTGCAACCTCCATCTTCCAGTGTGGGACCCCAGGGTAATTTTTAATATTAATGTCCAGAAAAAAAAGAATGCTGTCTGCAATGCATAGTTTATTCTTTGACAGTTTTTGTATTGGAAATTCAAATTCGTTTGACAGCATGCAAATGGAATTTAAGGTTTATTTGTTGTATTTTATTTTTTCCAAAGGTGACTCCAAGTGACAGGTACCACTTGATGCCGATTATTACACCAGCATATCCACAGCAAAACTCAACCTATAATGTCTCAGTGTCTACACGTGCAGTCATGATTGAAGAGTTTAAACAGGGTAAGCAATAAGAGTGCCCACAGCATATTTATAACTGGAGTCATATACATGTTCCCTGTCTGGGTGTAGAACTGCTTGCACATAGACCTCTAAATCAGTTGTAAATGTTTTATATTTCTTTTAGGTCTTGCCATCACAGATGAAATATTACAGAATAAGGCAGAGTGGCCCAAACTTTTTGAAGCACCAAACTTCTTTCAGAAGTACAAGTATGTATTAAATTGTTTATATTGTTGGACACAAATGGTGAAATATATGTGCACCAAGTTATTTAATTTGTATGTAGATTTGTATTTTTGTCATTAATTAAAGGTACAGTATTTTTTTTACCTTTTAACCGTTTAGACAGTTTTCTTTACTTTTTTTTTTATTTAAGACTGGGCATAGAAGTATGTAATTTATGTATTTATTTAATATAGAAGGTAGGTAAACGTTGTTTTTATTGATTGATTTTTATGGATGTCTCCTTGTTTTTTATGTTCTTAATTTATATGAATTAAGCACACTGTAATTCTAAATAAAATATTTTAGCTCACAATCTGCACAATGTATTTCTTGTTAGACTCCTCAATAGTTTTTATTTACATTTTATTTAATAATCATTTTAAGGGGTATACAAAGAAAAGAAAATTACGGCCGATATATTTTTACATTCACTTCTAATGGGATTTTAGTATAGCCAATGGCATCCCATCTGGTATCCTAGTAAGTTAAATGCAGCACCTCTTTTAAAGGGAAAGTTTGGAAGAATTGTAAGTTTTAAAGCCCTTAAATATTACAAGTAACATGTAACTGCATTTTGATTAGTATTTAATAAGGTAGAATTTCTGATTCCTCAAGACATTTATTGGTATTGTCTTTGTTATTATAAATTAACCCTTACTCATATTTGGAAAAAGTTTGAAACTGCCCTCCCTGGGGTCTACTTAAAAACAAAACTAAGTAACTTTACCCTGAGATAACTAATGAAACAGTGTTTTAAGTGGGTGTTGTCTTTTTGTTACTACTAGAGCTGTCCTTTTTTCTAGACCTCTGTACAGATGTGTAATGTTGAAAGACTAAAACAAAATAAAAACCTATCGTACCGTACAGTACATTCCATTTTGTCCATTGTTCAGTGTTTAGTACATCTATCCTGGTCGCTGTACTTACCAATATACTGCCAGACCTTTTAGCTTTAAAATAGTATACGTTTTCTGCCAGAAGCAAAGCTGGGGTGAATATCACCACACTGCAGCCTACCAGTGCACTGTACCAATAAGCAATCAAAGGCAACCTTTATGACCAATAATTGACTTAAGAAAATTAATATTTGGCAGATAAGACTTTACTTTGTAGCCTTTGGTATCTTTAATAGTTTACAAGGATATATTGCAGTGTCTTATGTGTTGCTTTCATAAAGGATCTATTGTACTATGTGCAGATTTTATTTAAACTGATATAGGAAGAATTACCAGTCAGTCTGAATCAAATTAAAGAACTGTTGCGTATTATGCTCTTCCGATTATTGTATTGTAATTCTGTACAGTGTTATACAGAAATCACTGTAATGTTTGAATAAATTAATTTTTTTCTTGTGTCAGGCATTTTTATTTTATTCTTAACACCTCATTTAGAAAGTATTGCAGTGATGCAAAGGTGTTTACATTTGTCCTTGTTTGTAAACCATAGCTCATGCTGTCAGACTGTGCTATAGGCAACAATAACATGCAGGAAAAATAGGAGAACCACTTTATTTCACTTTTAATTTTCCTAGAGTACTGAGCACTTTTCCTGTATCTTTTGTACAGTTTATTTATGGCAGGGGTTGGGACTGTTCTCCACTGTATACCCACAAGGATGCATTACAACACAAAGTTTACTGTAGTCAGGAGAGGCACAAACCAAGCTCCTTCAGTTTTGTTAGCGATTTCAATCAGAGATTTTCAAATGATAATGTGTGATCTAAATTGGTGTGCTGTTTGACTTCCTAGCATGTTTCCATTTTTTCCCAACCAACTTGGGAGATGTATTCATCAGCAGTTTACTAACTTAAAATAAGTTGCTTGTACTACCATTTTATTAAAACAGGTTGCACGATAAATGCTAATTACTTCAGAAGGGTACGGTACCTATGTGAGCTCAGATACTTTTTGTTTGTTTGTTGGTGTAAAAATTGTAATTATTCCAGCCTGTCTTTTCCAAATCAGAATGCAACTCTAAATTATAAAGACATAAACCTCATCTGTCTCTTGTTACACACTTCAGGGTGATGGAGTAACGGATTCAATTAAATACAGTACAATTCAGGTGTTCCTTCAGTACCGCTGTAATTTGTCTTTTTCTCTCAAAAAAATGTGGAACTTCTCCTATAAAAAAAAATTAAGTCATTAGGTCAAAATAAAACTTTGATAATAAACACTGACAGAACAATTACCACAATGTAATAAGCTGCTCAGCAGTGGTTCCCTCTGTTGCTACAGAAGCCAGAGAGGTATGGCAGAACAGGACACAACATATTTATATATATTTTTATCATAATTCACTACTTATAACTTAGGTTCTAATCAGCCAAATGCACCCAAACTTGGGTCTCTGGAACCAACCATAACCCTTACAATTTTAGTAGAAGTAATAATAATCATTATCATAATAAAAGACTAATTACATTTTGAAAACTTGGACTTTCAACCTTGTCTGCAGTACTTGTACCTTTCCCTGTGTCTGTCTCTGATTCCCAAGGGGCGGACTGAGCACAAGGTCAGTGTCATTTTTAGCTTGTGTGCAAAATAATAATTTTGGTAATTATAGAATCTAGTCCCAGTATACATTTGTAAACCTGTCTAATATTATTTCAACAAGGCAGATTAAGTGGTTCACTTACACACACTCAAGTATATGCTACACCTCTTTAGCATGTTTTTTTTTTCTTTTTAAATCTGTGACTGCCATGAGTTTACACTTAAGACCTATGCAAAGTGGTAGTATGGAGACAAATTATTTTTGTTCCTTGAACATACAAAACTGTATGTCTGCCTTTCCAGTCAAGGATGGGAAACACAATTTACTATGACTAAATGAAAGGATGTAATGGAATTGTGCTGTTTTTTTATATTCCAAGGCATTATATTGTGTTGCTAGCAAGTGCACCTACAGAAAAGCAGCACCTGGAATGGTGAGTAGAATAAAAAGAAAATGGCATTATACATGTAATTTTATGATTAACTTAAGTTAAGGCTTTGAAATCTCAAAATTAGAATGCTTCTGTAAAAGGACCCCGGAGCTACATTTGTCTTTTGTCTGCACTATTAAAGATGTGCATTGTGGGTTTCTTTCATCTTTGTATTTAGAACTGGCATTATGCAGTAATATTAGGGTGAGAAAGGTTATAGATGTTATGTTTGGGATTGATAGAAGACTACCATTTTTTATGTTATATAGAGTCTGCTACAAAAAGCAAGTCTGCTGTTTTAATTGATTCACTGTTCATCTGTGTAAAACAAATCTGAACCATGTTGCCAAGAAATGAATGATTGCACAGGCTAACAGTTAATTGTTTCTATATAGGGTTGGTCTGGTAGAGTCAAAAATCCGTATCCTGGTTGGAAATTTGGAGAAGAATGAGTTTATCACGTTAGCCCATGTAAACCCCCAATCATTCCCAGGTCCAAAAGAAAGAAATGACAAGTAAGTTAGGTTTTTGCTTGACAAAATAAAGGTAATGGTATCTTTCAACAAACATTTTAAGTTTTTGTTATCTATCGGTGAGCACCATTTTATAGGTATCTTCCTTTTTATCTTGTTAGCTAAAAGGCTGGATGTCACTGGTACTAATAAATGTTGTACATACTGTAGTATAGGTCTATTCAGTGAGAGTTTCTAGTAAGTTTATATTTAGTGCTTGAATGTAATGTGTGTTCTCTACTTCAGGGAAGAATTCAGCACAATGTGGGTTATAGGGATTGTATTTAAGAAAATGGAGAGCAGTGAAAACCTCAATGTTGATCTCACATATGACATACAGTCATTCACTGATACAGGTAAGCTTTTTTGTTATTAGTTGTTGTCATCAATTGTTTAATGTTCTAAAATCTATAAAATACATGGTTTCATTAATCTCTTTGAAGAACTTGTGAAGCCAACTGTATAGTAGCACCGATTGGTATTCTAGATGCTAACAGTTCTACTTTTCAAGGTTTCAGCTATTGCAGGTGAATTTTATAATAAATATTTTTACAAGCTTGCTAATCTGACTATCTGGATGACATGATCCAGGTCTGTACAGGAATACTGTCTCTGTATGTGACTTACACGGTTTGCTTTGGATAGAATGTGATGCTTATGCAGATCATCTAATATCAGAATGGTATTGCAGGGGCTTGAGTGGCTGCTATGTGCTTGCAGCTTTGATCACATGGTTTTCCAGAACCACAACCAATCCTTAATGGCTTACACAGTGCTTTTTATCTTTTAGTTTACAGGCAAGCAATAAACAGTAAAATGTTTGAGCCTGATATGAAAATTACAGCAATGCATGTCAAGAGAAAACAATTACACCAGCTTCTACCGAACCTTGTTATACAGAAGAGGAGAAAGGTGAGAGGAACAGCACATTCATGTTTTAAGACATTAACCTTAAAAACAAATGTTGGCACCCGTCCTAAATACCCGACATACAAAATTGAAAGCCCCCCCCCCCCCCCCAAATACAAAATATCCTTGAATTGTTTAACTGAAGTTTGAAATCTAAAGCGGTCAATAAACCAGGTCACATTTTCCTTTGAATAACTGTAATTCTATTTTATAAAATGTTTCCTATTTATGTGTTTTGCAGCATTCAACTGAAGGCATCAAACTGATGAATGAGAACAGTATCGATCTGTCATTGGACAGTGACAACAGCATGTCAGTACCTTCTCCAACTGCTGCTTTGAAAAGCTGCTCTCAAAACCATTCCACCAGTCCACAAGGGTAAGATATACTGTAATCTTTTTAGGATATATTAAACACATTTCAAGTTACTTTTGTGAGGCCACTTCTACTGTCCACTTAATTTTGTTTTGTGCACTGCTTAGTCCTGGGCATTATCTGTTGATTTGCATACCATGAAAGCAGTATTTGGTTCATTTTTTTAATTTATTTTTATTTTTCCTTTTAGCAGACTAAGCCCAACAACATCTGTGACCAACACTCAGTCTGAAGCTCAGGCTAAACCTGAAGCTGGAGGAAACTTGGTTATCCCGGGTGGTATGTTTGCCTGATTTGGCTTTTATTTAATGAAAATTTCAAACTCCCTGATTTTTAACACATGGTCCCAAAGCATGTTGCAAATTTGCAGTGATTCTTTCAGAGTGGGTGTAAGTCCCTTCTGTACTTGTTTCCAGTGGGTCAATAAACATGCTATAAACGTTCTGTACGCTATTGTGAGGTTCGCGGGGGGGGGGGGGGGGGGGGAGAATGCACTTTGACTTTGCATAAAAATAGTGTTTTGATTTAAAGACAAATTAATTGTATTAATTTTACTTTAGGTATATTGGGTGAAAACATTCTCAAGCCTCCAGCAGCTCCCCTAGCCCTAAAGCCCTCCTTGACCTGTGTTTCATCTACACAAGTGATTAACCAGGCTCCGCAGCCTGCGGGAACCCCTGGTACAAAACCTGGAATAAAGAGAGCAGGGTCTCCTCACCCAGAGGAGACCCCAAAAAGACTGAAAGCGGATGAGGTAAGTCGCAGTGAGAAACACTGTTGAGCGGTGGGATGATTTGTCGTGGAGTGAAATAATTTAACTGCAGTCTCCCCACATTAGTAAATCTTTTAACATCAGGACACACCACATCTACAGCAGAACCACTGCATACATATGTATGTCTTTAATAGATATGTAGATGTGCCATGTGCTGCAGTGCATAATGATAGCTTAACATTTCAACAGGATAATATCTGGCCACACACTTCTCATGAAATGTATACACAGGGTTTCCTACAGGATTATGTCTTCATCTGATTTTAAAAAGTGATTTTGTACAGTAGTGGCTGTTGAAAAACTGGAATATTTATGAATGGCCACAGTTTGCTTGAGACACTTCAATCCTACAAAATACTAAATAAAAATAAATTGGAATTGTTTATAAGAAATATCTGATTATTGAGAATAGGCATAACATGTCTGAATTCTCAATTTACACTATATTCACTGAACTGAAATACTACAGGCAAATCAATTTTACATTTAACTAATCATGTTTATTTTTATTTTAGGAAACAGAAAACAGTTTATCAGCAGACATTTGTGCAGTTCCGCCAGATACTAAGATGTCTACAGAAATGGAGGTATATCTGCTTGTTAAATATATACCATAACAACATGATTTACAAACCAAAAAAACGGATTCATTCTTCACAATTCTTTACTCTTTACAAAGTGCACCACTAGTAGTGAACTATCCATTAGTTTTTATTTTGATAATTTGACACATAATGTAAAAAAAAAACAAAAAAAACATTTTAGTAGACTTGTATATGAGATGTAATGTAATCTCTTTGTACCCTCTATAGAATATTTAAATATTTGTGTTAATGAAATTTCCAACTTATATGTTCAGTTTCCCCACAGTTTCAGTGCTTAAAGTCTTCTAATGGATATTTTCTGGTTATAGGTTGGAGAAGTTGTCAGTTCTACGAATGCTGGTGAAGGTGACATGGAAACTAAAGACAATGTTAAGGTATATACAACGGTATTTATGGACAGTTTCTGCTGCCAGTGTGCAGTGATGTATAGGGAATGTAGTTCTTCTTTGCCAGTTCTATGTGAAACATAATCAAAGCCTTTGCACTGATAAATTCCACCTTTTCTTCATCAAAAGTCTGTTACCAGGTTTTCATTTGTAGCTCATTGATAGGGTCATTGATAATGAAGAAATCTACCCAGATTCTCATTAATGACTACAAATAAACTACTACATTTCTAGTCTTTTCCATTTGGATGTCAGAAGCCATTATGAAAAAATAATTCAATCATCGTAATGTTAATGTGAATTACGTGTCTTATGCTGCTTCAGTAAGAATTCTTAATACTAACTTTTTATTTTATTCACTTAACATAGGAGCTGGATTCAGAAGAGAGGTTAAATCCACCAATTCCTGCAGCACAGGTACCCTCTTTTACTATTGCACTTTTAAAGACATTTAACCATACAATTAAATGTCAACTGTATGCACCATATTGCAGAAAATACATTTGAACATGTATAGAACAGGTATGTTTACTGTGAAAGTGCATTTGCTTGTACTTACGTTTGATATTTCTTTTCAATTGTCTTTTTACAGAGACTGTCCAGTACAGACCTCTCGGACGTCCCCACTCTCCCTCCCAACCCCATTCCAGTTGTGAAGAACTCAATAAAGTTAAGACTGAGTAGGTAGAATTCCCAAAGGACCCTGGAGCAAGAACTCCCACATCAGAAACAATAGCCTACAATGTGTCACAGACCAGAACATCAGCTGCAGGCAAAAAGGACCCTGGATGCTGATTTCAGCTTTCTTGATCAAGGGCAGTAGCTATTGTGTTCTGTGTACACATGATGGCAGTATTCCTCAATGAAGGAATCAGCAGCAACTAATGATGCTGCCGTTGTATGAGAGACCCTTAGTGTGTGTGTGTTAATTTTTTTTTTTAATGTTTGTTTTCCATTGTTTATACTGAAAGTATAATATCCATATACAGTACAAAATGCATATTTTAGTATTTACTAGTACTGTAAAAACAGGTGCTGGCTTGTGTTATGCTGTGGACATGCACTGATATTACACAAATTAAAATACTGCCTACATAAATCATTCATAAAGACCACTGCATTTCAGAAATAGTAAAATTTGCTCTATTCATAGAAGATGTCCAGTGCCTTTTTGTTTATTTGCAGGAATTAAAGTTCTACCAAATTCTACTTTGCAGAATAATGTCAACTGTAAACACTGTATTGCGGAAAATAAATTTGAACATGTATAGAACATTGGCTTAATGTGTATAAACCAAGGGTTTAGAAAAAACAAAAAATCTTGCCTCTCTATTTTGAGGTTGATCTATTTACATTTCTGGAGAGCACTGCATCATAACAAACATTCAAAAACAATCACAGCAACTACAGACACTTCTTAACCTGGTAGACAAATATTTAAGTGTCTTTTTCGCTCCCTTTGTTAAAGGTTAGAAAACAAAAAGATTAAATTCAAAACGAAAGTAAATCTGCCCTTTTGTTTTGATTAAGTAGCTTAGATGTATTTAAAAATGACAGCAGGTTTAATAAATGAACCACATTTTCTGCAAAATGTATTTAGCTTTTATTTCAGGGAATTTTTCTTAATAATGGTATAAAGATACCCATACATATTTCAAAGGGTACAGTTAAAATGAAAAGTAGATTAAGCAATTATTAGTTCTGCATTTTGGTGAACAGTTTGAGTGAGTGATTAACATACACCTGTCCTAGGTGCCAATATTGTTATTATTTTCCCTAACTTTCAGGGTTCTTGATACAGCCAATTCAATATAGTGCTTTTCAGGAATTGGCTTTTTTTTCAGTAAATCGGGAGATGCTGGTCCTTGTATAATTGAAGACAGACTCCAAGTATGGAAAACAATGATGTTACTAAAGGAATGTGCTATGATTTACCTACCCAATTAACTTATTATCTAGTTGCAACGAGAAGTTAAAGCCCTTCTGACTATTTTAAACACAGATTTATTTGATATGTTTTGTATTCTGTGATTGACATAAAAAGGGGTTGAGTAAACGTAAAGTACAACCATCTTTAGTAGATAATTCTGATACATGTACATTGTACCTCGAGTGTTTCTGTATTGTGAACATTTTTGCAGATTTTAAGACGGGTTAAATTAATCCTGTTGACTATATGGAAAAAAGTAATGTGGGTTTTCTTTTTTTTTTTTTGTTGGCTCTTTATCTAAATAATTTCAGTGAAGGACAGGAGATGTGTTTATTTTTTCCGGGTTCTATTAGGTAATTAGCCAGTGGAAATAATTCCCGTTTATCATTGATTGCAAATTGTTGAGCTGTCCAGTCTGAATACTCAAGAGTAGCAAACGCAAGTAGTACCCCTCTTCAAAACTCAGGTATTCAGAAAGAAATGGGTAGTCATATTAAGAAAAAGATCTATTGTTGGTCATTGCTTTTGCTTATAAAGTCAGCTATGTGTACATATTTTAATCAAAATCTGCTTTAATGAACCCAGATGCCTGTGTTAGTAATGTTACATATGTTAGAATGTGTT
Source organism: Acipenser ruthenus (assembly GCF_902713425.1). Taxonomy (NCBI): domain Eukaryota; kingdom Metazoa; phylum Chordata; class Actinopteri; order Acipenseriformes; family Acipenseridae; genus Acipenser; species Acipenser ruthenus. Next base: position 30,092,865 of record NC_081203.1, on the reverse strand, counting down.
GGTGAATTAATAAGGACCACTGTTGTTTGACAGCCTAGACAGCTAATGTATGTTTGCATCAGTACGGAATCATCAGTTGCACATTTCAAGATTTTTTTTTTTTCCTTACAAAATCATTTTGTTGGGATTTTTTTCTGTAAAATTGATTTTGTAAAAATAATAATTGTACTGTTTGTTTTTTTTTTTGTGTGTTTTTATTCACAAACTAAATAAAGGTTCCTTGCTGCTGGAAGAATAAAGTATGGCCTGTGTTAAACATCTTTCTAGCTACATCGAAGAAGAAAAAAAAAAGGTGTAATAAACACATTCTTAGCTTCCCAGGACTTCAAAGTTCATGTAACACAACATTTTCACAAAACACAATGAGCCAGATTTCAAGATATTTATACCAACATGTGTTACCACAAAGAGTGATCAAATCATTTTCCTTTTTGGGCTGTATGTGGCATTTTAAAATGGGGATTAACAGTATATTCAACACATAATAGACAAGTCATGCCTGTGAACAAAAATAAATGAAAGCACAGTTAAGTGAAACATGCACAGTTACAGTTGGTGAAATATACTGTTGTGTGATGCATATGTGTGTGGTGGCAAGAACTGCCAGTAGATGGCAGACTAATTCAATCTATAGCAATCAAGAACGTATCAAATTACAAATATTTGCAAAGCCAGTTATATATATTTAACATGGTTAACTTCTGCCCAGTTCCAAGCTGTAATCACATTTATAATTGTAGTTTTATTATATAAAGTCCAGGTTTAATTCAAATACATGTTTTCACCTATGCATGTTTAGTGACTCAACACACCTTTGTATGTAATGTGTTCTGGGATGGTTAAAGCCTTTTGTAACCTTGACATGATGCTTGATATGTATTCCGTAATCACATCATAAGCTACGGTTTATATGGTGAATATTTTGAAGACCCCACTTGTATTTAAATAGAAAATGTGTTTTGTTGCTTAGGAACAGTTTGCCTTCTGTCACAGCAGGGGGCCTTCTTGTGAATACCATTATACCCTTGTTCAGTGAAGACACAACACAGATCAGTCTTTTTTGCCAAACTTTTTTTTTTTCTTCTGTTTGTATTTATTCCAAATGCCCACAAAAGAGTGCTTTAAGACAGTACATTCTAGATAGCAATTCACTTCACAAGCACAATGTTAAAGTAAATAAGTCAAATAAACTAGTTTGGTCAGACCTGTCAGGTATAGTGTTCTTTATTTCAGTGTTTTCTCTGGACATGGGATTGAAGGAAAGGAGTCAATTTGAATCATTAACCTTTTTTAACTCAAGATTTCTATGAAAACTGCATTCTGGAAAAGTAAAAATAAATAAATAATAATAATATATGCCCTTCGCAGAAAATAATGATTTGATTTTAATATGTATGTTTGTGTTCATTACTCAGCTTTGTAACATGCATAATACATATTTGTTCACAACACAATTTACATTCATGTTAGATACTGTGTGCTTGGATAATCTAAGGGGCTGTTAATAGTGGGGACGGAAGCCCTTGTAGAAACATCAGGTACAGTACAAGTTTGCACAGTGGCTGGCGCCCCATGCTGATTTGCCAATATGCCTCAACTCCACTGCTGCTGCTGATAGATGTTGCATCTCTGTGGGTCTTTTCCTGCTTAAACAGAATGTAATAAATTACTGGCGAAGAGGAGCTGTCCTTGTTAGGAGCTGGAGATTTTTTTTTTTTCTTTGTTTTTAATTACAAATAGTTATTTGAGAAAACACTTAACAATTGGAGTAAGCTAAAATATTGAGCTAGTGTGCCCCTATAACAACTAATGGGGTTTCTCCCTTTACTAATTACCTTTAAAACTGCCTTAAAAGCTGCTTGAGGGACCATCCAACAGTGTTTTTTTAAAGACATGTGGTGAAGTTACTGAAAGAAATGGAGGGTCACTTTACTGAACAATAACAGCTAATCCCAGAGATGAGGAATGCATCTGTAGCATTCTGAGGCCCCTAGGACCTGAGTGTTAATTTGCTGAGCAGCTATGCCGGCTAGAAAAGTGTTAATTTATTTTAACCCTTATAATTACTTGTAAATCTAGATTGTGCCTTGTAAATAAAACAAATGTTGCACTCAAAGGCAAGCCCACTGTGAGAAGTGAATTCAATATCCAATTGTGGGTGTCTGATGTAAAATAGGTATTGTGGTGTAGGTTCACTAATTGAGAAAACTTTGTATCTGATAAAAAAAAAGTCACTGGAATAAACAGGGCTCACACTGTCTTTTCATTCACCCCTGGTCTGAATGAGCACTTGATGTCATCCTGTGTTTAGCTGCAGCAGCATTTCTCATGCAGTTTTTCCAGATCTCTTGCAGTACAGTTTTTTGGGTTTCAACCAGAAATTCTTCCTGTTAAAAAGAAGACAGTCTTAATAGTATTTACTATTATTAGAAATTCCTGGATCTATTGGTTACAAAAAAAAAAAAAAACATGCTATATTACAAGTTCACGAAGGGATAACAATCACAGCACCATATATCAACTTTTTTTTTTTTTAAGTATTCTGAAACCTGCCACCAAGGTTTAAAATGTATTAGCTAACCATGTATTTTGAATTATTAAAAAATATCAGACACCCAAGCCCGGATCTGAAATCTGATGTGTTGATGTAGCTCAGCCCTGCTTGGAAGCTGCTCTTTCCTACAGTGTCAACCTCCGACCCAAACAGAGTGAAACCCACATGTCTTATGGAAACATGGCACTCGTGCTGCCCACTTCTCTACCCTCTTACTGTCTGCAGCAGAGCAGTTAATAAAGAGATTGATTATGAAATTGTCAGGAAGTGACAGTTGGACAGGGCTGCTCCCCATGAGTGACAGAGGGCACGCTCTACTTTCACAGCCAAGAACTGCACCACCAGTGGAGTGCCGACAGCACCCAGACATGGTGCCAAGACTGCTGGATGGTGTCTGCTGAGACATGGCAGAGCCTTCTGTACAGAGAGAACTCCTGGTGGTTTGTATGTAGTGTCAGAGTTCATCGGTTTATAATAACCTTTCTTTTGGATGCTGTACAAACCTTACCCAGTTTAAAGGAGCTTGTAGACATTCTGTACTTGGCCCTTAATAAGTGGCACAGCTAAGTCTTCTTCGCGCTTTTTCTTTTTATAAAGCACATTCCTACACAATTATCTTATAATGTTATTTTAAAAGTTATTACATTTGTCAAACTGTTTTACTTCTCGTGAGTTATCCAAATGTGTTCATGTGAACCCCTTTTTGTTTTCTCCAGGACACTAAGGAGTGTGAGATGTTACATCCCAATCATTACTAATATTCTACCAATGGCTCATATACCATTGAAGGTATTCTTGTGCTACAGTTGTCCCTCAGTACATTACCATTGCAGTGCTGTTGCATTGCTATTAAACAGTTCTTACATTTCAAACGCTTTTTGCTCTATTTTCAACATCTCTGGATATGTTTTGGCGGCCGAATGTTTTGGTGCATGCAATTGGTACAAAACCAAATCTGATATGTTACCTAGCAAGACCGCATCCTACTATCACAGACATTGGCAATTCACCATAGTGTTTTGTTTCCCCCAACAGATCATTTAAACACAATCTTTAAATATTTCAACAGGAATAAGTAAAAAGGTTTTAAATTATCCATAAACCAGTCATTAGATTTATTTGAAATGCATGTTTTGTTCAGCAGTCTCTTCACATGACATGCACTTGCTGTGCCACCTAGCACAGGGATGAGGTGATGTGTTCAGTAACAAGTAAAAATATACATACGCTGAAAAGATAAGCATGCACCCACAAATTCAGATGACTTTACATCAGATTTGGATTCCGACGAGCATGTGGAACAAAAGAAACAATGATTTTGTCAGGCAGATCTTGCTAATTCTGTTAGGAAGCAATATTATTCATCAGCTAAAGAATGCTTGAATTCATCAGGAATCATTTTCCTGTTCTGCAGTGACACAATGGCACCCAAGTGTACATTTCCGAAATAAAAAAAAGAGAGTAAATGCTCAGCATAATTACACTGAATGGAAATTGGTTTCATTAGAAAATCAAATGCTAATTTTTTTTTTTTTTGTATAGTCCTTTTTGTCCTAATTAAACGTGTAATCTCCCTTCCCTTGGATTCTAATGTAATTCACATCGTTTAGCTGTCTGTCAATTTGTGTTTGTATGTGCATCTGTCCATCAGTTCTAGGGAATGGATGACAAAAGGTAGATGAATTAACTGCATATTTGCAGATGTCCTTTTTCTGGTATCTGGGCTTTTCAAACAATGTTCAAACATTGCACTGCTCAAAGACAGTAAAGTATTTCTTTCTTCAACAAGAACAAATATTTTCTTTCTTTGAAAATATAAAATTAATGACCAACACTACAAATTAGGGCTTTGGATAAAACCAAAAGTGTCAATAAAGAAGAATTTCCCCCTCTTTCCTGGATTTTGTTCCTTATTCCTGATCTGAAACCGTTATGGTGCTGGAATTTATAGGTCGGTATGTTTAGACTGGGCTTTATCATTTGATTTTGCTTTCCTAGCCTTCCTCTATACTCTTTGTTAACTATCAGAGATCAATAGTCTTTGTGTAGAGAGAATATGTATTAAAGAAATGTAATACACACAGATCAGAAAAATGTTTCACTCCATAGAGGAAGAAGCACTTCTATTGTAAAGGCAACACAGATGGACAACTGTCTTTATGGCTGTGGCTTGCACTGGCAGAATGCCATGGGCACAGACTCCCTTTGTTTGCCAGGCTACTAAACTAATAGAGATGAAACCAGGTTCCCGCTGGCTTTATATTATAAAGTCATTAATGAATACAAATAACACACTTTGCATACTGGCATAAGAGTGCTGGTCTTAAACCAGCTGAGTCTGTGGCAAGAAAACTTTTTGGATTTTTCATCTGGTCTGTACAGATCAGTGTATAATGTGTTTGGGAACAATGGATCACTTTGCACCTTGTGCAGTATTCTTTGAGAGAAACTGACACATTTTTCATGTATAAGACATCCCTCAATTTATGTTTTCATATCTTACCATTATGAATTCAGATGTCTGTTGCCTGTTGGCTTGAAGGTAGTAAACCTTTAAATATTTCAATGCCATTGTACATGTAAAATTCACCCTGTCTACGATCTTTCAAAATTGATATTTTGCGTGGTGGATATTTTATACTCTAACATGTTTTTTTTTAAATTTGCGTTTCTGTACTGTATTTAATTAAAAATGATCACACACAATGCACAATGGCTATTTAAGGCATTTTCCCTAGCAGTAGTTTGGGCAACAAAACTACAGCTCATTTGTTAGAAGAACATTCCCACAGTTTTATAATTGGAGGCAGTATCCAATTATTACTGGGGAAAGAACTGTAACCTCATTCAAACTACCCCATAATACAGTGTGACATGCAAAGGCTTTGAATCCTAGTTCTACAACAGTGATAACACTTTCTAAAAAGTGTCAGTATTTCAAATGTAATTACACTGTAACTAACATATGTTTTCCTTTTACATTTTTGCTTAATTCATATGCAGTAATATATTGTTTTAAAACCTTAAATCTTACATTAATAATCTTGAAACACTTATGCTGATGTGCCACTAGCATGTATGGAATGTCATTAATGTCTTAACAGCATTCTTTACAGTGTTACACTTTAGCAGGACATGAAAATAATGTAGACATATATATTATAAAAATGATGGAATACATACCCTGAATTATAAAGACTGTAGCCCATATTTAAAGTGCACATAACTGCAATTCCTATGGGTTGATTTAATACTGTTGTTATGATTAATACTGTTGTAATGCACTCCTTATAAAGAGTAAATTAACCATAACCTATTCATTATACCTGTGAATTTGGTACCCAAGCAATTGAATCTGCTTACATAGATACTTCACACTTTATATAAGCTAGATTGTATTTTGTGATTTTGTGATTTAAATGTGGTCTGTCTTCAGTTTTGTTTTTCTCTGATATTTTAAGGCTGGCTGTGGTGGCTTCCGCAGTGCACAATAAAACGAACACCAACAGAACACTTACACGCCCCTTACTGAGCATTCCCAGCCCAGCTCTATGCGCTAAAAGCAGTGTTTGCTCTTTCTACTTTGAGAGAACACCATTCTTAGCTGTCTTGTGTTTTCAACTGTCATTGTAATGAGCGTATATTTCATTGTTACATCCCAGTCGTTACTAATATTCTACCAATGGCTCATATACCATTGAAGGTATTCTTGTGCTACAGTTGTCCCTCAGTACATTACCATTGCAGTGCTGTTGCATTGCTATTAAACAGTTCTTACATTTCAAACGCTTTTTGCTCTATTTTCAACATCTCTGGATATGTTTTGGCGGCCGAATGTTTTGGTGCATGCAATTGGTACAAAACCAAATCTGATATGTTACCTAGCAAGACCGCATCCTACTGCGTCTTGTGTTTTCAACTGTCATTGTAATGAGCGTATATTTCATTTTTTTTTTCAAACTCTCAGAGAGTGGGCAGACAGGTGGTGTGGGTTTTCAGGGATAGCAGCAGAATGGGGGGCTAAAAAATGATATACATAAAAAAGAAAAACAAAGATGAAACGGACTACTTTGGATATTCTCTGATAATTGGCTTCTTAAAAGGGGCTCATTTTTAACTATGTCACTGTGCCTGGTGGATGACAATTAATCTGTTTTTCAACATTTTCTTGGCATCTGTGCCTATTACTTTATATGCTAATATATGTAAATTACTGAACATTTTATATGCCAGTTACAAGTATAAACAAGCAGTTTTTTTTCTTCATTTTTATTCTTTAAGCATATTAATACAGGTTTTAGTACCAGAATTTATTTTAAACTTTTTTTTTTCTTTTCTTTAGAGGATGTTTTATCAGGAGTCTATACATCAATTAACTGTACCAAATACATGCAAGCAGTTTAGAACACTATTGAAACAGCATTTTTATGTATGATGCTTTAGAGCCATTTCAAAGAAATTGGATTTTACAAACACCATTTTCTTGCTGTTTGTTTTATAGCAAAAGTTGCTTTAATGCTTGTTATGGAAATGTAGGGCATTCAGATGGAAAGCATCACTGAAAACCACTGAAAGTAACCGCCCCTGTGGTGCTGTGTTCACTTGCAGGTGTTTTGAGTTGGCCATTTGTTTTTTAAATTAAATAAAAAGCCAGATATATTCAATGAAGAATTAAAATACAAAGATTATTTATTTCAATACAATTATTTTGGTAAGCCCCAAAAGGTACAAAACACCAACACCAAAATAACATTTTTGAGGTAAAATGGAAATACAAGATTCAATGCAACAATTAAAGTCCTATATGCAATACAAAATCCTCAACAAATGCATTTCCCTCTCAAATCTTTTTTTTTTTTTTTTTCGAAAAAAAAGACTTCAAAGTGGGGATCTAATGATTTAAATTTAATTATGTTGCAAATAATTTATTTTTGTTTTCAAATGTGTGTGTGTGTGTGTATATATATATATATATATATATATATATATATATATATATATATATATATATATATATATATATATATATATTGAGGCAGTCAAAAGTAAAATTGTTTAATGACTAATGCAATGACTACATTAGTCAATAAATACTCGTCCAGAAAAGTGAATTTATGGAATATACTACCAACTCTGAAACAGGGTTACATTATAACCCTAGGGCTCTGCCATTAAATTAAATACATATCCTAAATAAATTGTTTTCTATTAGTAGTTAGTCTTCATATAAATTGTAATACAATTATTTTGAATTTTTTGTCGATGTGCCTTGACACCTATAAGCTGGAATGGGGAACGCCTTCACTCGAAAACCAAATGTTAATGAATGCATTTACCCTTATGATAGTGCATTTTTCACATAAATTGCTATAATTAATGCTGCATTATGGGTTTCTTTCCCACTCTGGTGAGCTTACACCAAGATACAAACATGCTGTAGGAACGTTTTTCCATTGTTCTGTGGCTGTTTGAATATTTTAAACAAATGCACCTGGCAAACTCTAGATGTCGCTGTTGTATTCAAAATGAAGACTGAATCCTGACTAGCTAAAATTCTGACAAAATATTCATGGGGATGTTGAAAGCAATTTTTTAACAAACAAAAAAAAGAAAAAAAATGTTTGAGCTGGACATTAGATAGGCTTTTTTTATTTAAAATAATTAAAAATTGAAGTTCCCTTGTTATTATTCAGCTGTATGACAAAGGACTTCAGAAATACCCCGGTATGCATACCATGGGACAGTTTGCTTTACATAGGCTCATGCTTCTTGCAAAGCAGTCTTCTACATTACAGCCATCTGCTGTTCAAGTAAACAAAACTAATGCATATCTCTAATTTGCACAAAAAGATTGCCATGTATCCTGAATACACGTGCAGTTGTAGCATGTGTGATATCCAGGATAGGATCCTTCATAGTCTGCATCTCTTAATTAAGTAGAACTACCAGAGGGAAATCAATCACACAAAGAAATCACATGGCTAAAACCAGGAAACATTCGATCTGATTTTCTGCAGATAAATGGGTAACCCCAGGGTACAAACAGTAAAGGAAGGGATTCTGACCATTGAGGGCTACAGTGGGATGCTCCATAAACATGCAAGCCATAACAATGACAAGGCACAGATCATTCCACATTGAAAAATCAGTGGTCATTCACAATCAATGCTATATTAAACAAAAAATGCCATGCTTAAGTAATAATGCATATATGCATTTTGAAAATGAGGATAGACTGGGGAATTGAGGGAAGCGCTTTCCTCCTAATTGTGCTGCCATTGTAACATGTATTAACAGTTCAAAGGCTGTTAAATCTTGCACTTTACCTGCTTAGTTAAATTAGGTGCTTGGGTGAGTAGTGTAGACTAAGGACCATCTTCCCACTGATCCCCCATCTTGATCTGAGCCTGGTATATGTGGCCTTAATGGATATTCATGCCAAAGAACACATACTTCTTTGGGGTACTGCATTTCACCAGACCAGACTACCCCACTTTAAAAACCTGGATTAAAAGCCAGTAAACCCCAGTACACAGCTTTTTGTAGTGATGCCAAGTTAGTATATTGGGAAAAGTGTTTTGTTGGTTAGAGTGTACTGTAAGGATAGTATCGTATCTATACCGGTACATACAGTCAATAAAAAGTTGCTTGGTGTCTTTTGTGGAAAAACAAAATAATGTCACTTGACAGGTGAAGGCACTAGACAATGGACAATCATCATGGATCATAGAGGGCTTTTTATCCTTAATATCATAATATCATATCATCTCAAGGAGGACTTCACTAAAAGCAGAATGCAGCTCATGTATTTGAGATTGTGAGTACCCATCCATCGATTGGGAACTGCCAGCTATATGAAAAACAACTGCAGTACAAGTGCATTAAAGTGGTACAAGCAACACATTATAGAAAGCTGTTGATTTTTTCTTTTTGTTTCAAATACCTTGTGCTATAAAGTATTACTTTAGTGAATTATGGTTGTTTCATAACCAAGAATCTGAGACAAGAATATTGGATAGCACCACATTAGCTTTTTACAAAATCAAAGGTAAATGTAAACTATTAAGATACACTAACAGCCCAGATTATCTGATTAACACTCTGGTGTTAACTGTGTTTTGTTTTTTTTGTACATGGGTAGCAACACTAGTCAAGCTCAGAGATGTATATTCATTCCAGTAGCTAGGCTATTTTTATTTATCATCTCTATGCACGGTATGAAGATTACTTGGTGATGGCGTGAGGTTACCATCCCTAAGTAAGTGTACAATAATCCTACCAATCCCACAGTGATGCTTGGGAATGAGTGATGGCAAGCATTGGTCACTATAGGTGCTCAGCTCTCCCTGCAGGAATCTCTACTGTAGATCCAAGGGCCTCTACAAGGGGCACATACTGTAGACTATGAATAATTTCCCCTTCGATCAAATTCAAGTACAACAGAGAAATGAACACAAGAGTCCAATGCACTGGTGAAACAACAATTAGTCAGCCTCTGTGACATACTGTCTTTGCAAGTCAGCCTGGAAACCTGTAGTTTCATATTAACATTCTGTGAAGCAGGCGTATCTGTTATCATCTCTAGTTTTGTACCAGGATTAGTCAATATTATCAAATCAAATTGGTAATTTTTGCTGAGTTAAACAAGTATAATATGTTACTGAAAATCTATCTAGTTTTGATCAGCTTGCAATGTGCAACATTTCTTAATTTTGTTCTAGAAGCCATTCTGGTTGTTATCGTACTCTGAGGTGGTGTAGACGCTTAACGTTGACATACACCATGTCATCATTCCAGTGTAATGTGAGCCTGCCTGCTCCAGGGAGTTTCTGTCCAAACACAGACACTTTCACCAGGAAGAAGGATTAATAATGATCTGGGAATCCAAGAAGCCAAACCAGCATAACCAGTGCTCCCACTCTGGGCTGCTGCTGCTGCTGCTGTAAACAGACAGGCTGAGACCCATATCACTACTAAAAAACAACTTTACAGAGCTAATTAACTAAATGAGCTTCTTGTATGCATAGAATGTGAATCACTTGACAATGATTTTATATACATTCAGCAAAAGTAACTATGTATTATAAATGTATTTATGGGGACAGGCAGTCAGTTGTTACCCATATGTTTACAGCCTTTGAAATTTCCTTCAATTTAGCAGCTGCTTAATAGATTGAAAAAAGATGACTCAGTGGTCAAAGTTAATTTTATAAATGATCTTTTGCATATTTCCAGGTGCTTTCTTGTATTAATTTCATTATACTGAATATACAACAGTTTATCTTTTCACTGCTCTTAAATAATTTAGGGAATAAGATTGCTCCATGGCCTGGCATTATAGAATCTTTTTTTAGTTGCATCCAAATTAACCTTTTTCACAGTGTAGAAAATATAAAAGAGCATTTAAAAGGTTTAACAAAATCTTAAACTAAGAGGAATTTCAACAGGAATTAAAAATGTATCTATTTCTATGTAAAAACAAGTACTATATCAGGGAATTCACCTTTAAACTGCAGTATAAGCTTAGAATTTTTGAAGATAATTTGCATATGTGTATTCTATTGTATTGTATTATCTGGTTGCATGTCTCATGACATTTAAGGGGTTGAGATGTTGGTTGATTACTGCAATAAACGCTAGTTCTAGGCATTACTGGATGTGAACCACAACCAGAAGTGAAATCTTGCATTCATAAATGTTTTAACCCAGTTTGACTTGCCATGCCTGCTAAAAAGCAATTCTCCAAGACCGTAATATAAAGCATTTATAGCTAAATAACAATCTTTGCAATCTCTTTAGAGTAACTGAGTCAAACCTTCCCACAGGTACATTCATTATAAAAGTGCAGGCCACAGTTCGCAAATTTACAGTAGTTTACCTATTTTCTTAAGTGGGTGAGATAAAAATGGAAAAAAAGGACAAAACACTTAAAAAAAAAAAAAGGTATTTTTGCTGTCAGCTTAAATGCATACAAATTGCCGTTGATGAGCTCTTCATTGGACTAACATTTATCTAGTAATATCCCAAGCTTTTAAAACCACTGAGACCCCACTCTTCAGGTGTTCATTTGAATAGAAAGAGCTGAATGAGTGTTTCTGTAATTGATCCCCTGAGTACAGAATGTCTAGTCCTGCAGAACCAACATTTTCCCAATTACTGATATGTTATTCCCCTTTTTCTCTTCAAACCGCTGCACTGCAGAATTAGACTAATGTTTTGAATAATTTCACTCTAACTTTCTTTCTTTTTTAACACCCAAAGTGCTGGCATAAGAAAACATGCTATTCTCAAGAAGAGTGGAATGTTATGGGCAATACAAAAACAAACAGTGGTCTGTGCTGCCAAACCCAATACCAGCCCATTCTAGGTCAGCTTGACAGCCATTCATAGCACTCTGCAGATCCATGAATACATTCACAATCTCATTACCTCACCCCCAAACACACACTAATATTATTTACATACCACCGATGTCTGTCAGCGAAATGATTTTAGTTTGGATGAATGTCACTAAAAAGAACATAATACATACACATTCAATTACAATTCACGACATAGAAATGAAAGCTAGAAAACGAAAAAGTCACAAATGGAATTCATCTACATTGTGTTGCTTTTGTGAGTTTAAAGGACATACATGTATAGCTACAAACGGCATTGTAATAGTTCTTTTCTTTTCTCCTTCCTTTCCTCTGTTGCTGTTTACATTCATTCTGGTTTCGAGTTCTCATTTCTGTCTCTTTATACTGAGATTTGTTTGTCTCTAATGTTCAGTTTCACTGGCTACATCACGGCATTGGATAGAAGTGGTTTCAGCGGTGTTGAAGGGATGCAGTATCCGATATACGATTTCAGAAGAATGTGAAAAAAAGGAAAAACATGGCAAAACAGAGCAGGATTGCATGCAATAGTAATATGTAGTGTTGCCTTAAAAAACACAAACATTTTACTGGACACCACTCTGGCTTGTCAGGATATTGTCTAGCACAGGTGTGGGTGGTGCCAACACCTTTAGTTTTGCATGCCTGTATGTAGACTACCTTGAATACAGATACAATTTACATCTGTATGTGAGGTCTAAAAAGAAAACATTTTGAAAAAGATATGACCTCTTCAAAAGAAGAAAAAAAACGGGGGACACCAATTATTAGGACTAAATGGTGTCTACAACTGTTTAGGTTATTAAAATAGTCGACACAGGCACGAGTGAGGTGGCTAAATTCTCATGAATCTTTGATTACCCATACCTCCCCTCCCCTCAACAATGTAACTGATGGAATTCATCTGTCCAGCTGGGCCTCAGCCGTATGAATGATGGTACTAATTCTGGTCTACAGTTACATTACAGTTGTGACTCAAATAGCCTCAAAGTTCACTCTGCAGGTGAGATACCATCCATTTAAATGACAAGGTGTGCCTCTGTCTCAACCTCCTTACCAATTAATCAGATATTGCGCCACAAAATGAAAGCTAGATTGCTTTAAAAGCATTTCCTTTTCTGTCTACTTGGCCAGACATGTTTTATTAAGATGTTTCATCAATATTGATTAATATGGGCCTGGAAAAAATACGACCTTCAGTGTCTTTAAGTGTTTCAAAGTTTTGTAACAACATGTTTTATTTATCTTGGGTAAAATTTTGTAAACACTGTGGATACTCTGCAATTACACATCCAACTGCAAAGTAACATTTACTGTTTATTTACAGGCGATTATAATGTAGTGAATGCCATAACTACAATTTGAATGTTTTTACCCTTATATTTCAGTTTAAAAACTGGAGTTACACTACATACATACTACATACTAATGACTGTCTTTAAAATGCTTTTAAGTGCAGCTAGAAGGAGAACAGGAGGGAAGAAAGATCTTTAAGAGCAGAGAGAATGTATGCTAGAAATGGAGGGTATGGGGCTAGTAACTTCTGGTTTTACTGGTACATTTAGTATACAATTCGGCTTTTTAATACATTGCTCTACTCAAATCCAACTCATTTAAATATATATATATATATATATTATACACATTTGTATAGAACCATGAAAACACTTGGCTTATATATACTGTAGCGAAGGAAGCATTGTAATGATGGTTAAAGGATTGGTTTAAGTGTAGGCAGCTGGTTAGGGAGTTGACCTGTGCTAGGTAACTATTAACTACTACAGGAGTCTTTTACCTTCAAGAGACCATCAGGGTAACAGAACACAAACATGAGACAGGAAAGTACAGTAAGTCATGCCAGCTGGCTCTTTATGTTTAATTTAAGAAAACGCTATAGTTCCTGAAACACAATGTCATGTACCACATGTTTTATATGATCATGCTGATCATATGCAAAATGTAATAAGACTAAAACAAGACAAATGTTACAGAATATTATTTTTGTTTCCGTCGCTATGGACTCCTTCGAGGTCTTGCATTTAGATGCTGTGTCCCCTTTTATTGCAACTGAGCTCTAAAGAAAGGTGAACAGCTGGTCTGAGCCGGTCCACTTGGACATTAAAACAAACATGACTTTATTAGCGGTACCCAGGATACCAGCTGATCCTTTCCTGGGGTCCTGTCGCGGTGATGTCTTCATCTCTAACCGAAGCAGACGCCAGCTCCTGGCAGCTACTGGAGGTGACAACAAATCCAATTAGCTCCTCTCCATGGTGCCTGTGCAGGCAGGGATAGCATGACAGGGACAGAGGCTGCAATACTCCACACAGCAGGGCACATCCTCTGCAGCCCCTTCACTCCAGCTGGAGTTACTCTGAAAAGTAACTCCGCTTCAGAATGCCAGAGCGCAGTCCCGCTCAGAGGTGAATATCGCCAACAACACATGGACCTAACACTATAATAACCTTCTGCTGAAAGATGATAGTGATAATTCACGGCACTGTATTAGCACATCTCATTTACTACTGTGAATTATAAGCTCAGTTAGCACAGCAAACCCTTGCTATCTCAAAACTAAAGGTCTACCAATATATTTTTTGCAGTTGCCATATTGGTCACACTTTATATACACGTATATACCATCTATTCATTTGTAATTAAAGAGTTATTAACAAGGAATTTGTTTATTACAATTACATGTGCCATCTTTTAAAAAGCTGAAAGCTCGCATAGTACTGTTGCTGGCAAATGGGAAACGACACATGTTTTTCTGACAACATAATGCACCAGTACCAGTGCTGTATTCTTTTAACAAGTGTAATACCCTCCTCTAACACCGCAGCATCAGGTATAATGTAAAGCAAAAACAAAAACAGCTTATACATATAGCTTATAAAAACAGATGTTATCAACCAAAGAAGAAAACAATGTGTCATTGTACAAAAATACCAATATAAATACTCGTTAAATTAAAGCTGAAAAATGTTTCCTTCAGCAACAGGCTGTTATTTGGACAAATATAAACACCTGCCATAACACTGTCAATAGAGTTCAGGGCCACCATAGTCAGCCATGATGGCACTGATACAATGTGATTAATCTGCAAATGTTTTAATTGTTCTGAACAATAGCATGAATACCGCATATAAAGTTTGTGCTCCGGAACAGTTCATAAAG
This sequence comes from Acipenser ruthenus, assembly GCF_902713425.1. Classification (NCBI taxonomy): domain Eukaryota; kingdom Metazoa; phylum Chordata; class Actinopteri; order Acipenseriformes; family Acipenseridae; genus Acipenser; species Acipenser ruthenus. Next base: position 30,077,754 of record NC_081203.1, on the reverse strand, counting down.
TCAGCACAATATTAATCGTTTGTCCAGGATTAAATATGAAAGCACCATCCAATAGGGCACCAACAAAAGCCCCTTATGAAAGTCTGTCAATTCTGCTGTCATTTCCACTGTGATTGAAGCATACTTTTAACAGAGCGAGGCAGCTTGTACTTGTTATAGAATATGTGAGCATGAGAAGGGAACATGTCCAAAATAATAAAAGGGGAATCCCTTATCCTTACTCACAACAGTAACATGATATCATATAAAATGATTGCCAATCATCAGCAAGGGGTTATAATTACTGTAACTGTCTATCTAAATGTCTAATCAATTCTTGAAATAGAGTTACCTCTACAATCAGCAGCAGGGCTACATGGCACATTTCTTTCTCCTTCTTCCCCTTTTATTAATGTAAAGCTGTAGGTCATTACCTCTGACTGAAACAGTAGGAAAAGTGTAGCGATTAAACTGACAAGGAGACAGATCAAATGTGACACATCAAAGAGACTGAAAAAGCTAAAAACTGAGCAACGCACTACTACATCCCCTGTGAGCTGGGAAACAAAGCCCACATACACGCTCCACATGGTCAGTAACACCACCCAGAGCCCAGAGCAGCACTGTTCAGCTTCCCCCAGGACTGCATCAGGGAGCCGTCCCGAGTGACTACATGTCCGATGATTATACTATCCGTGCACAGGCGCTCAGAGGGGCTAATTAATGCTTTAATATGTAAATGAGCGCTGCAGTAAATTACACAGCTGGCAAATACATTTGTTTATTTTTTCATTTATCAAGAGTGCAGCCAGGCTCGGTTTTATTGAAGGCAACTAAAATGCCACTTTCTGGGTTCTACTCTTACTGTGTAGTTTCAAGGTTTTAACACACATTTTATGACATCTAATTTGCATAATAATAATATGCACAGTTCTCCCATAGTGTTTCAGTTTCCCTATTGACTTAATGTGTTACAGGACCCCACTTGATCCCAGAGTTTCCTATGTGTACCTTAGGACTTGAATGCAAGGCTACAATGGGACACTGATGCCTGTGACACAGGAGGAAGTATACTTATATTAGAAAATGATTCAGTACTATCAGCCAATCAGCTTCCACCTCTAGCTGGCTTCTATTTCTACTTAATGAAAAGGAAATATTTCTACTTAATGAAAAGGAAATATTTATTATACAGCACAGGGCTGCATTTAAGAACAAAATCTTTAACCTTCTATTTCTCCAGCCAGAACCATGCTTACAGAAAGACTGCATGACACAGGACTACCCGGTTTACATATTTTAAATGAATAAATGTCTAAGAATGAATGCACCAATATGTACTTGATCAAATGAAATAGCTTTAAGAAGAAACTGTCAATCAAGATCATGATCTACATATATATGATAGATAGATAGATAGATAGATAGATAGATAGATAGATAGATAGATAGATAGATAAACTTCAAGATGTTGCTATTGAGAGGCAGTATTTACAGAATCGGGACCTAATGAAAACATCCTGTTTATCCTTTCCCAATCTAACACAAATAAATACAACTGAATCCCTCATTAGAGATTCTTTGCTGAAGCTAATGAAGGGAGATAATAATAGTCTTGGGTATCTACTGTATTCAGTGCAGCAGGGCTGTTTTAAAGATATACAAGGAAACCTTTTTGTGTACTGGACTGCAACATTACTGTGTGATGAATATATCACATTACTTGTTGTATCACAGGCTAACTGAAGTCGGTATAAACACATTTCTCACTATTTATTTTAGTGTCCAATTGAGATATTGATAAAATTAGTGTCAGGTTCTTATTTTAGTTGTCCTATGCAAGGTTTTCAAGATAGCTCCTGGGACCAACTCACAAAATGTCACATTGCTCCAGAGTCCAGAAAGTCAAGGGTTTCAAATTATGTCAACAGAATGATCTGATTTTCAAGCTATTATTTTACTCTACCCCATGCTAAAAACAGCCATGATCATGACTGCTCAATTTATGAGAGAACAAAATGGTAAGGGTGGTGTAACATAAGAAATGTTTTTGAATGTTCTCATAAGTGGGCTTTGGAGTTACTTTTAAAGTAAGCTTCCTTTCCTTAGAGAAGTTAATTAATGTTCTAATATGCAAATAAGTTAGTGAGCATAAAATCCTGACAAACAGATGGCAAGTGAGCTTAATTATTTTTTTTAAATCCAGCAGGGGCATGTATTAAAGTTGTGGCATTACTTTCCTCAGGCCTTAAAAATATGAAAAAGCACAACATGTTAAAAGAACTGATGCATTGTTTTAACAGCTGATTGAATCAGAATATTGTGTTTCTAACCTAGTGTTAACTGCAAAGTACACAATCATAGATGAGTTGTTGCCGCAGTGTTTAACCTATGGACATGGTGGGCGGCACCACTGATCAATTGCTATTATAACTTTAACAATTGTATTTACATGGGTTTATGATGGTCGATACTCCCTAATGAGCCTCAGTTAAGTCTTAAAATGTGTCTATGTGTGCGAGAGATAGGAAAACTAGAAGTGCCTTGGTTGAGATTATATTCCTTTGAACAGTATATCTTATTTGCTTACCTTCTCTTTCTTCACATTTTTGTCTAAGTCCACTCTGATCAGGGAACGGTTAATTTGTAGTGCTAAAGACAGAGCCATAAGCCCTCCTGCTCTGATCAAATTTTTACGGACATCTAGTCTCTGGATCCGAGGACTTTCTGCAATGAACTCTGCCAGAGCTACAGCTCCTGCAAGTTAAAGACACAGGGGATTAGAAAAACAAAACTGATATACTCCCTTTGACTTTAACAGGAAAAAAAGGAATAACACATCAGAGTTACTGCCTTTACACAGGAGTTCAATGACATGCTGCATCCTTCTACACATTTGTGTATGATCTCTTGATATATTTGCCAGTGAACTTCTTCAATTACAGTTTGACCAATTCAGTCACATAACCAGTCTAAAATGTAAGATATATTAACAAACAATTCTGTTTCAAAGCACTTTGTGATGTTTGCAACTGGATATAGCTATAGGATGCTATTCAAATTATTTAAATAACCCCAAAACAGCACAGAACAGTTTTATGGATATCAAATTGTATTTTATTCAACAAAACAGAATTTGTGAATAGGGCACACAAATCTTTTTTCCTTTTAACTGTTTTTTTTATTTTTTGGTTGTTTTGCTAAATTCTATTTTAGTGATAAAACGATTGTTATAGAAAAACAAGGTAACTGAACGAATGCAATTGAAAAAAGAGTTGTGATATGGAGGCCCGTGTTTATCTACAAGACTAGGATCAACAGATACACTATTACTTTCTGTACAGCAATGGGAAAATATAAGGTACTTTTAAATTGTGTAATCGTTCACCACAAACTATGGTTAGACAGACAGTAATCATGTCCATCCCAGAAATCTAACTGTTATTCAGAGCTCTTTGTATAAACTCAATGTTTTATCTTTCATAGCTGCCATCAGGTAGTACCTTCACAGGTTATTTTGGTTGAGGCCAGTCCCAGCTGTAGAAGTGATCTGTTGACTATGAGAGCATCTTTAAGTCTCTGAATCCCTTTATTCTGGAGTATATTTTGGCCAAGGTTCAATGTCTCAAGGCTTGCCACAAAAGGCTAAAATAAAAAGAATCATGATGAGATAAAAATAGGTCACATTTTAATTTAGGATAGTAACACATTGAGCTCTCCCAAAGCCGAGATAACAAAGGCACTGAGTCGGAACCAGGCATAGATCAAGTACTTTCAAAAGTACTCAAGTACAAGAACAAAGGCAAAGGTTTTTGTACCATTCGTTGTTATGCCTTGGGTGGCTGCTCCATTGGCCATGGTGACGCTAACGACACCTGGACTCAGCTGATTAGTAAAGGTTACTTCTCTTGTTCTAACGGTTTCAAAAACATATTTTTCAGTAACAAAACAAAATATATCTTTTTTTTTTTTACTGGAATTGTATTCATGAGGGTTAAGGGTACACGGCATATTTTTCCAAATCATTTTTCTGCTGCCTCAATTACGTCAGCATCTTCTTTGTTTTATTGTGCAACGCTGTCAGGTAGTCGATGACAAGCTGGAGAAAGACAAGCGCTTGCAGAAATTAGATACATGCATGACCTATTATACGTGTTACTAGAAGTTCAGCATACAAATAAAGTGTGAATTTGTGCAACAGTCCTTGTTTAAGAAAATTTAGTGGCGTTGCGGTACTTTCAGATATAGGACGGCACCACTGAGCCAGAGTAACAAACACAAGCATGGAAATGTTCTCCCTTTTTACTGTATAGTACAGTCACGATTGGTCACCAAATCAAAGTTGTAAAAACTGCTTAGGGCCTGTTAAACAGATTCGCTTTTTTGTGAATGGTAACAACAACAGCTACAACCTGCATAATGAAAGTCACTCTGTAGCTCTTGAAGCTCAATTCAGCACAGTAGTGGGACACAAATCACAATCACTATTATATATACAGTATATTGTATTTGTAGTGTTACACAAGACACTCATTTGGGCACAGTGTTCTTTTCCTTTTTAAGGGGCCTGCTCTGAGATTCAGAGAGAACATTATGAACAACTTAATATGCATGCTTCTCCACATAAATTAATCACATAACATTCTGGGACATTGCCAAGCTTTAAATCCATGCTCATAATTACAGAGAAAGACGAATTAGTGAATATATTTGATTTTTTTTTTTTTTTTTAAAGGATTCACATTATAATTTAAGGTCATGGTGGTGGTAGTTGTAGTTATCATGAAACCTGTTTCTTAATATTCAAGACACCTTATGATCCCATCAAAGTGAACTGCACATTGACATCATCTAATCCTGTGCTAATGACAGTCCACTTGCAAACTTCTCACCTGGGGCTACATTAATTAGTATAATACCAACCATATTCTACATCTATAATTGAGTTGTGCCGTAAATCTCTTAGATCTCTTAGTAGCTATATGTGCCACTAACTATTTACAGTAAGCAAAAGTATGCCACACTTGCTATGTGCATATAAAATAACTCCACTTTTTATTTACTTTGCACACATAAGCTATTGTCTGTTTTTTGGTAAAGATATTTTCCAAGTTTTTTTTTTTTTTTTTTTTTTTTACGGGTTGTGTGCTCTGTTAAAAGGGCAATGAATGTATTTTACCTATTCCATTTTTCATCAGATGAACCGAATATCACTTTTCAAAATACAATAGGGATCTATATATGAAGCAATGCATAGACCTATTCAAGGTTTGTGACAGAACAATTTCTTCTCTGTACAGTAATGATAAAATAAATCATGATGTTCATCTCAATGCCGAAAATAATTCCATTATGAAGACTTTGCCTGACCTACATAGCCTTGTTACAGCTGCTGCATATTTTACAGTATATCAGACAGTAATAGTGGTTTGAACTGGAAAAGTCTTGCAGTATCCCTTTAAAACGCCACTAATAATAACCCAGGAATTAGTCATATTGCACCAATGAAAACAACGCATTGCAATCCCAATCTCCGAAGGACATAAACTGGCAGGTAAATTGGCGATTTAATTTATTCCTGGGCATTGTTTCTCTTTTTAAAAAAGTACCAAAAAAAAAAGCGAAAGGTTAATAACAGCCTTTCCAGTGTCAGATTCGACACTACCAGCCACTGCTCTAATTATGATCATTACAGTTGCAAGGATGTCTAGTTATCCTTCTTAATCACAGACTACAAGAGAAAACCTCCCAAACACATATCTATTATTTAATCAAACTGTTCGCATTCAGTGGCACTGAAATGGAACAAGTCTGCTTTATTTTCAGCCTGGATGGATCAGCCTTGAATGTGTACATTCAGGATGAAAGAAAACGGGCCCTTAATGTGTATCTTTTTGATTTTCAATCGCCATTCAAATGACAGAAGGTGTAGTTTATTCTGACAATCAGTGCATTTGAAGAAGAATGGATATTATTAGGGATTTTATATAAGAGCTATCCTGCAAGGAAAAGTCATGCTATTTTTGGTATGCCCATTGTTTTCTTTTTTTTCCCTGACAGCTAGCAGTGTACAGTACATCTGTTATGGCCTTCGGTGTGAGATTTAATATCACATGCAAAATGAAAAACTCCCAGTGATGCAACAGCAACAAACAGTGTTGTAGGTCATTTGAAAAGTCAACACATATTTGTTTTCTGAGCAAAATATCACAGCAATCAAATAGTAGCATGTCAAGGAATACTTGCAAAAAAAATAGCTATAGTCATTGCACATAATTTAAAAAATTGTTTTCATGTAGAATTAGATGTTGACCTCATGCACCACAAACTCTTTCTTGGAAAGACAAGACCGTAACTAACACCCCTTTGGTGCATGTCACTGAGAAGCTGTACTAGGTTCCAGTGACGCTAAACACAGAACCTAATCTCCTACCAACAAAATGCAAGCCAGTAATGTTAACAGAAGTTAAAATAACCCCACCCCCATTACGACCAGGCAGAGAATTTGCATATGCTCCCTGCAGTATTTTGGATGACACACCACCTCTGCAAAGAGCACAGAAGGATCTTTATTTTTATAGATAAAGGGTCAGAACACCCTATTCTCTTTCCACTATGACATCCCACCGGATTACATTAGGGCTCTCTTGTGTATCACTTTTTGTATTATCTACAGAGCAGTTGCCTATTCAGAAATGTTACAGTATATGTTTGTGCCTGTGGCCTGTCTACCTTTAAGGATTTTACACACAGTTGGAACCTGTTTAGTTACATCTCCTACTCACCAGAGTACGTGCCAGATGGGTCATGCCTTTGAAGGTTAGTAGGTTGTTCCACAGCACTAGTTTTCTAAGACCAGTCTTCTGTACCTTTAAACCTTCACATATATCTTCAAGACCTACAACAGAAGGTTTTGTACTTAAGGTCAATCAAACCACCGCCCTTGATACTGACTGATTTTATTATACATTCACCAGGTTATATTAGGAAGACAGGAATGAGGATGATTTGATCTTAAGAGAAACTGGACAGTTTAAAAAAAAAATTGACACCCACAATAGTTATACTATAACTACACTGTGTACAGTAACTGAATTTCCTTTTAGGCATGTTCTATTTCCCATACAATCCTGCCTAGTATAATAACACTGAATTTTACCTGTGTCTGATATTAGGTTGTTGCTTAAGTCCAGCACTCTAAGAGTATGGTTGTATTTGAGAAGGTCGCCAAGCTGCATTGAGTCCTGAAAGCTGTTGAGATCATTGTCTGCCAGGTAAAGCTCCTGCAGGGCTGTGTTCAACTTCAGAGCAGAAACTAGAAGCATGCAATCAACAGAAAGATTTATACTAAAATTGACACAAACTGCACTATTAATTACTGTACAATCCTTGATAAAGGATGTGCTATCAGCTCCATGCCTAGCCTTACCTTTTATGAACAACAACTAAATAAATACAAAATGTAGTGTAAAGTGTGCAATAAACAAGGCTTCTGAAAACATAATTTTTAATCTGAAAGTTAAGAGACCATTGTATTAGATGTTAAAAAGAGTTTTAGGACACAATCTGATTAGTGATGGCATTCCTTTGTTTTAGCTGAAAGCCCAGTAGTGGTTTTGTAGGGCAGCCACTCTAGGCAGCAACCAAATGATTACAGTTGCACGCAGAATGCCAACATTGTCATCATTCACAGTTGGAACCAAGTGGATTGATCGTTGCGATTGATTCAGTCAACTACAAAGCCTAGTCCTGCAATCAAGCCCAGCGAGTCGATCACAACAATCAGCCACTCTGGTTTCCACTGAGAGACGACACAGTGAATAGAGTAGGCAAATTACCTGCCAGAAGCTCAGGTTTAAATGGGAAATAAAAAGTCAGCATAGCTTCAAATAATGAAATGCTTATCATAGAAAGAAACTGCAACATGCTGGAAAGGCAAAGAAAGCTATAAAGGAACATTATAAAAGGAATAAAGAACTGCATGCTTTCACATTACATAAAATAGAAAGCATGTGTAATCAGGTGTAATTAAAGGGGAGGTCTCTCAGTCATTCCCATCTACTGAGAAAATAAACTCACCTAGTGTAAAGAGAGGCCTACCACTCACACATGTTTTTTCAAAGTGCAGTACAGCCAGTCTACTGGACTGCAAGGCTCGTGACATGGCCTGTGCAGGATACTCCAGTACGGGTATGTTACATGCATCCAGTCTCCACAGGCAACTGCTCTGAAAAACACACATTGGAATTCTTTACAAAGGTACAGCTGCTGCTCTAAGACTGCATCTCTCCTGCTTAAATCGGAAGGGATATGCATCATTTTCAAGACAACAGTACCTTTTAATTGCCCTTAACAAACAATTAAACAGATGTGTTAACATGTTAATAAGTGAAGAGATTATAAACAAAAAAGTGACCAGTAAAATAAAACAAGACCAAAATGAATTACTGAATTGAATAATAGAAGCAGATAGTACCACTCCTGGTAATAAATTATATCGGCACTTCTCTGGTCCTCAATTAAATGTAGCATTTACATGAACAAATGTGATGTTACCTGCTGTATCAGGTGAGATAAAGACCGCCAGCCCAAGGCCCCAATTCTTTTATTACAGGAAATGTTGAGGTGTGTCGCTGATTCATAATAAGAAATCATATCAAACAAAGCAGAGGCCCCCTGAAAAAAGAGTAAATATTGAAACATAATTAGTTTTTCCTAAATCAAACTTCCATGTTGGGGGGTCTTGGTTTAGATTTTGGCTATTGCAGGGGTTTTAGGGATACTGTATGTTGTCCTATTGTGAGATTCAAGGTCAGTAATTTGAAATTTAAAGATGACTTTCTGTTCCTCCTGCACAAAAGATTGAATTACTTGTAGTAATCATTTTTAGAATGGGGCAAGCAGGTCTGTTTATTCAATCCATTTTAGGCAACTTGCTGATTGGACTGTTACAAGAAATCACTAGCAGTCCAACTTTTTTTTTAAGATGCCTCTGCTAATGAACAGTTTATTTTGCATACTCACATTTTCATCCAATTCAGCCTCCTGCAGATTGAGAAACTCGTATTGTAACAGTTTCAGTAATCCTTCAAGAGATTCACATGCTTGGTAATCTAACCGTTCATCTGAAAAGCAATTCAACTTTGCACAATTACAATTGTTTGCTGCACTGTCAGACAATTGCTGATCTCAGCCAGAGTTATCTGAGATTGGGCAGTTTGGATAATGGTAGCTAAATGCGTCCTTAAACGTAAACAGTGTGACTTTTTAAATACTTGTCTGAAACTTTACAGAAGAGATAGAGTGTTTGTCTCGGTTTGATCTAGTTATATGCAGGTCGTGCTCAAGATTGTCATGAAACACCCCACCCCCCCCACCAAAAAGGGATAATTTTAAAAAGCTGCTGATAATTCTGAAACAGATGACTTTTAAACAAAGCCTAAAGAAACACTTTGATGGACACAGTAGTCCATCTTTATTATGAAAATATTCAAAGGACCCTTTCTCCTCGTAAACTCTTATCTTCATTGCTGGTGTGTGCACCAGATTGCTCCGAGCTGCATGTTGGAAGATAATAATTTATTCATCGTTGGCATATCATTTATAAAATGATTTTTACAATAATCACTTAACTGTGCCACATAAGGGGATCTGAAAATCCCATTTTCTAATCCCTTCTGCCTGCTATAGATAATGTACAGAGACTTAAAATCAGATGTCATCAACGTGTGACCAGGAAGCAAGAAGTAAAACAAGCGAGCCGTATTAAAAGATAAACAAAAACTTTCTCCTTGAAGATATTGAAGACATTTGTCAATCCAAATGAATAAGAAATCATACACTTTAAGTGCCCCTCAGTCCCTCTGATCTTTCGCCCCCTTTAAAAGATTGATCCCCTTATTAACATCAATAAATACAGTACAAATACAGCAAAGAAAGGTCCTCAGTAGATCAGGTTTGTATGTTTTAGGGAGGTGGTATAAAAATCCACCCAGATTATTAAAACAGGTTGCTGCTATGTAAAATACCTGGATAACATTAAAAATGAACGACATATGCACTTTTTGTATTGTACTGTCCATCCAAAATGCATTACAGTTCATACAGTATCTGTGTCAACAGCATGTTGCAAGCACAATGCATTAAAAAAAATGTTTGCAACTCAATGTTAGCAAGTGTGTAGAAAAAATGCTGCAAAAACATTCATCAACGCTCCATCGAAGCTGCTATTTTTGGCAGCATCCCCATGGAAATAAGCATCTTTCATTTGAAAAATAAAAAGTTATTTCCTTTTATTTATATTTACCCTAAGCCATTTTTCAAGTGTTTCCTTTTTAATTTGATCTATTTTAACGAATGTTATCTACAATGATGAAACAGAAGACAGCAGTGGAGGGGGCATTACTGTGTGAGCTAGAGCTTTCTTCACACCAATGTGGTTGCTGTTATTAGATGTATATTAATACTGTGGGGTGTTTATTAAATATATCCAAGATTTAATTTGACAAATATCTAAATCAGCATTTAGATTCACTGAAACGAAACCTTTTTATGACAAGATGTTTCTTCTTATACTACTGGGATACTAGTAGCATAACCGTGTCATGTGGCCCCACTCTTATGGTGTGTAATATAGGTGCATGTTTATACCCCAAAGTGGTAATCATTCACTAGTAAATTGATACTATTGTTGCTGGATGGGGTAGCTCACCAATTTAAAGTAATCATTTATATAAAAAAATAAATAAATAAATACTGTAGTTGGTTATCAATGGCAGTAACAATTTTAAACAGCAATTTGATTGTCTTCCCTTGCTCTCTTCTCTTTGTGTAAGAGAAACCATTCCCAGAAGGCATGAAGAAAATGTTTAGAAAATAAGGATGTTCAGTAAAAAAAAAACACAAAGCTAGTAATTACCTTTCAGATCTAGACATCTGACCCTACTGTGCAAATCTGTGATGGTCTGCAATGCAAAATGAAAATGGAAAAAAGTCATACTAAAAAAAAAAAAGCTTTTTAAAGAAATAAGAATATACAATATTTGCATGCATAGTAAACTCGGATTCATATACCGTATGTTATTTCATGCCACTTCTTAGGAGACTATTGTAGCAAACCACCCCCATCACAATTCACTGCAATCAATTAGAACTGCTATCCATTAATGGATACATTCATTATTCTGATTGGTATAAGCATTTTTGTTAAGTTGTTATACTTTTTAAAAGCAGTGTAATGATAGCAGTGACAGAATTAAAATGTAATAATAGGGTTAGTGACCTTTATTTTGTCCTTTTTATATATCATGCTGTTACTGTTTCCTTCGCTCTTTAAGGGTATATTAGCCTTAAAAAGCATTTCGCTGCACTTAACATGAATTAATGGTTGACACACTGATTTAAGTATGACACACAGAGGAGGTCTGGATTCCACGGCTCATTAATATCTATGCTAATGTGCAACATATTGAAACATTAAGTAAAATGGTCCTCATCTTTAACACATTTTAAAGTATGTCAGAAAATGTCCTTCTGTAAATTGCTTTTTGAACTTCCCTGGCAGTGATACACACTCACAGTCAAACGCCAAGCCCCCCACCATTCTAATCATCGCATGACCGCCACCTAACTAGTTATACATTTAGACACAGTGCAGCAGGCAGAAATAGTTGTTTCAAAAAGTCACTTTATTTTTATAACTTTTTTTTTTTTAATAGCATTTTGCTGTAGCCAAATTTATCAGCATCAGAAGGGAAATAGCAAAATTAAGTGATAAAAAGAAATAACTCAATTTCAGTCATGGAAATGCTTCTTCTGCACTTGACTTCAACAAAAGCATCTCTGGTACATTTCTGTTCTTCACCTTCTAAATCCTGGAGACCTGCTAGAGCTGTTTATATTCTGGGTGGCTTTGTGTTAAGAACTGTTTCACTTCAGGTTTTTTTGTTCCATTTAATTAGTATTTTTTAAATACTTTTTGGAGCGCTTTATATCGTAAAAGCTCTCAGGGGTTAAAATCAGCTGCACATTTCCTTTCAGCATCTTTTCAGCAATAAAGCATAAATTATTTAAAATAACACAACCTTTTATCTCACACCCTTTGAAGGCAGCAAATTAAAAATGTAAATTGGGAGCTAATTAATATGCAAATGTATTCATTCCCAGTTAACAATTAGCAATTAAACCTGCAGTGTCTAGAAAGAGCATAGACAGAATTAGTAACTTAATTTATCATTAACAAAAATGAAAACGTACACAAAATTGTAATTGACTTTCAAAATATTTCCACTATTTTTCTTTGTTCATGCATTTTGATTTTAAATTCCAGACACTGCATTCAGAGGATAAAAGTACAATATGTGTTGTTACCCTTAGAGGTTGCTAGAACATATCTTTTTAATTCCCATTTTTGTATTGAGTGCTGGGCATGCGATTTACATGCCCCCCCCCCCCCCCCCCACTTCAAAAAATCTGTCTATTATGACTCTGTGGTGTATTGCACTTTGCCTATAATAAAGTTACACATTTCTGTATTCTATATTATAGTTTGGAGTCTAAGTTAAAACAGGTTCAATGACCAACTTACTTTCCACTGTACAACAAGCCATACCAGATTAACAGGACTATCTATAGTGATTGCAAGTCCCTGGTGTTCTGTATCTATTATTCATTTCATTATTATCATCATGATTATTATTATTATTATTATTATTATTATTATTATTATTATGAATAAACAATAAACATATATTAACAAGCAAGTGACAAATCTAGCTATGACATGTTACAGGAATGAGTTATACCCTCATATTTGTATCTATGTGTTCTAGATTGTGAATTATCATCCCCCGCTGGGTATATCGTGTAGGCGGTTGTACGTTCGTACGTCACACTTCACATTTTTTCATTAACTGGAGAATCACTTATCCAATTGTCACGGAACTTGGTATTAACATTATTTAGCATACATTATTGAGAATTTCAGATTCTGGTGATGTAAGGCGGTGTCTGTCTGTCTGTACGTCAGTTTATCTGTATGTCACACTTACATTTTTGTAAATATGTGAAGAATCACTTATGAAATTGTGACTTAATATTTAATTGCTGATTCTTATTCTAAACTATTCTGTACATACTTTTGAGATATGTTATAGACGTGGCAGGGGATGATACTGACATACTTGCTACTATCAATAACCCTTTTGGGGCAGTCTATAAGCAAGCTTGAGCAAGGTGGAATTTCTGTAATAAGGTCATTAGGGGTGTGCAAATATGTTAAACCCCTTTCACATTGGCATGCTCTACCAGGGTCGTGACCTGGTGTCAAGCAGGTCTGCTACCCGATTTCACACTGCTTTTTGAAGAAGCAGGGTCGACCTGGGTAAGAAGCAAGTACACTGGATTGAATGTCGGCACAAATGTTGGTTAGAGCAAATGTTTCTTCATCCCTGCTGCAATCTGGCTCATAGTGTGTCTCAATCAACAAAAACATGGCTAAACAGAAAAAACAGAAATGTTCCTTACGGAAGTAAAACCTTCATGCAGGTGTGACTTCGTCGTCTTACGAATGGCCATCATGCATTTTGTCTCACTTGACCCGGGTCAAAGCGTGTTGACCCACATCCTGAGGTGGGTTGCTGCGTGGTTTCACACTACGCAGGATTGTGACCCAGATAGCCACAACCCAACCCGGGTCGGAACCTGGGCAGGAGCAACACTGTGTAAAGGGCTTTAGATTTCACAGTACAGTGATGCCATGGAACAAGTGATAATTGGTCCCTTAAAACTCTGAAATACCCAAGTGGTTCTTTAGATTTGGAAGCACAAGTCTACCCATTGTTTGGTGTGTTGCAATCCTGTTAGTTGGATCATGGGTTGCTTCTCTTCACAAATAGAATTGGATAATAGTGGGAGTAATGTATAGTAAAAAGAACAGCTCTAAAGACTGTCTACACTAGACAGAATGTGATAGATTAGTGCCTAATTATTTTGATAATTACTGGGAGCCCTGTTCACCTCTCTAACAGAGCTTTAGTAGTTCTACTGCCTTCTGATTTATACACAGTATTTAGCTGGGTCCAGAGAACCAAAAGCAGAACAAAGTAAAACATTCAAGACTTAAAACTTGACAACATTACAGGCTTGTAATTCACCGTGAGGCCCGAAGGCCTATGCTTAAATCTGTTATTGTTTACTGCTTTTATTAAGCTGTATCAACAGAAATACCGTTTAATCTACTTTAAACATTTCAAAGGAAATACCTAGGGGTACAATAAATACTTCAAATAGCCTATTCTCAAGGTACCCTGATTCAAAATACCAAATTTAATACATATGCTATTTAGGTCTCTTTCAATTCCTTATTACAAATTCACTTGCAGCCATAGTCATAATATTGCTCTGTTTAGCTGCTGCTTAACTATACATATTTTTCTACTTTATGAACACTACCTACACTATTGCATTCAAGCTTTTTAGCCGCTCCAAGATAATACAGTATGTTGTTAATGTAAGCAGTGTTAAGTCTCAAATTTTACGAAAAACAATGCTCTTTGATCATTAATTTATGTACATGAACAGATTAACTAAACATAAAAAATATGTATTTTTGTCCATGGAAACAGGCATTGTAGAAGTGTACTTCCACGCTACTTATTTGTCATTGCTCAAAATGACAACCATTTAAAAAAGCACCACAACTCATAAGTCCTAAAAGAGATCCATTAAATCAAATTTTAAATTGTCAACAGCCTTATCTGATCCTCATTACTGTGATTCATGCCATTTATACTGTACCTGGAGTTGTTCCAGTAACTTTGGTTTGGGTTCCACTTGGTGCTTCTCACAGCTTTGCTTATAGGAAGCTATTATCTCTTTCAAGGTGATACTGTCAACTAAAATAAAATAATATGATCATTACAAATTTATTTCCTGGTTCATCTCGTTAAGAAAAGGAACATACCTTGAATTTCCTAGATATTAAGTCATTCTGTGGTCATCCATACACCCCCACCCTCTCTCACACACATAAGATATGAAAAAATAGGGGAATGCAGATCAAAAGTATCATTTGAAAGTTTTGTGAATAAAGGATGCACATTTCTAAAATCTCATAATCTCATGAAGAAAAGTGAATGCAAAGTATTAGCTAATGGGAGAAAAGGTGCCCACAATAATTAGGACAAGGTTCACTGGTAGTTCCTATGCTTTATATCCACTAGGCACATTTCATTAGGTATAAGTGTTACCCTGCTGAAGAACACCTCTAGTAGCCACAAGGCACAGGAACTAAGGGTCAGGGCTGCCTTTCAATGTTTAACTCAGAAGCGATGCCCAGAGAAAATGTCAGGTTTAAGTCCACATTAGTTAAACCTTTCTGGAGCCTCCCACATCTTTCCTTTTAAATAAAAAGGCATTTCAAGTTGGAAAAAAATTGGCTTTGTGTTAGTATTTTTTTTTTTTTGTTCCTTGTTCTGTAGCCTTGGCTCAGCAGCCAGAAACAGGTATTGTTCAACATTTGTGTGTTTCAGTTAGGTATTGATTGGTACCTGCATATACATGTAGAACTTTACTGAACAGAGATATGTTTGGCAGTAAATGTAAACAAGCATTACAACAAATGGCTGAAAGAAACTTGGCGATAATGATATCTCATGTTTGTCAAAGAAGACAAATCAACATTTGGTAAACAGCAATATTAAAAAATTTAAAAAAAGCTATCCAGCAGCCTTGTTAATAGAAAAACAAGTTCCCTCTAAAAGCTTTAGCTTTCTGCCTTAAGTGTTGCAACCTCGATTTTGCTGATCTGACTGATGGATTTGAATTAAAATCTAGTAGCCTGTCATCACCTAAATTACACCCTCCCTTTTGGATACTGGCATCGTATGTGAGCACTCATAGACTGAAAAAGCAAAGCTGTGAAAATGGGTTGACGTTAAAAGACTTATAGTTTCCATTTATTTTAATTTTAGAGGTGGATCCAATAATTGTCTTTCAGCAAACCACTAAACAAGTGGCCAAAAGATTTGGTGGTCAGAAAAGCTTTTCAATAGCTTTTTCATGAAACCCTCAAAGAAACAATCGCATTATTTAATATTTCATTTTCAACGTCAAACAAACTTAAAAGATGGAGGCCCAGAAAGTTATAAGCATTGCAGTGTCCAAAAGTATTTATCTATCATCTATTTGGAGTCTTGTTTAGCCAATCAGACTCACCAAGCTCTGTTCACCCAAGTCATGTTTTAAATAACTTACTACACCGGACACATTATCATCACTCGCCATATCAATCCCGGACAGTAAAAATGGGGAAAGGAAAATAAGGAAAATATGGAAAAATAAGTACAAAACTCACCATCCCTTAAAAAGTCCTTGCGTTCAGCGAAGCCAGACACTATCTCTTCATCCGGGGGGAAGGAGACACGTTTCTCACCTCTACATTTCTTCTCAGACTGGGGAGAAGCAGTCAGTTCTGCATTGTAGTCTTCCTCACTACCTGTCATTTCAAGCTGTCGGTAACACAAGATTAAACCAGGCTCACTGTCACAAAGTTAACTTACATTTTTGTACGGCCCTTTTTTTGTTGTTGTTGCTTTAGCGCCACTCAAGGTCTGTCTGTTTACATAGTTAGACTTCTTCACTCCAGTGGGACAAGAAACTGTTTATACAGTAGCCAGCACAGAAATACCATACTGATGTTTGCTGGATTTTAACCAGGCTTGAAGATCTTGTTTCTAATGTATGCCTTCAGGAAAGATAAGCTATCTGGCCTGCTCTAATTACACTACGTCTTGTGTTTTAAATTTAGATAAATATCATTAAGATGAACATAATTAATATGAATAATAATAATTTTAATGCTAATAATACTAATATGACTACTACTACTACTACTACTACTACTACTACTACTACTACTACTAATAATAATAATAATAATAATAATATACCAGTCACATTATAAACCTGTTAACACAAAATATAAGAATCTTAAATGCGCATCATCCCAGTTCAGCAGTGCAAAATGCTTCCACAGATGGTAAATCTCCGAGGACGTAGGCCCATGTTAGGAACTGAAGTCTCTCTGCTCAACACTTTCGTAAAGCTGATATAGGATACTGTGCAATTCATTATTTATAAGGCAGTCTTCTAACGTGCATGTGAAATTCAATATTTCCATATCAAATAGCCAGATAAAAGAAACTAAAGCGAAGAAGGCATAAACTACATTTGCACAACACATCTTATTTTAAAGGCTCTCTTAACTAAATGCTCTAAGTGTGCCCTGGGTATGTACTGTGGAGATTTCTGGGAATTAGTTCATAGGCACCAAATCCTAATTATTAATATGAAGACACAAACAAACTCTTCAAAGTATTGTTAATTGCCCCTAAGGTGTAGTGTCAGTTTTGAACGTATTATATGCAATATGCAGATTGCATATCACCAGGGTGTGAAAACACCCCAGAAAGTTTCACTTCAAATCTTCTTAGGCTTTCAGTTGGATAAAACATTTCATAACACTGTGATATTTGCATGTGTTTTTGCAGAATGACGGCTACTCCAGTTCTAGCTGCTAAAACATATTATTGGCATTAAATGACCAAGTCCAACACTACACTAACATACTACTAAATGTTAATATTTCATGTCCATCTAATTGTAATCCTTTTTTTCTAGCAACACTGTTTCCATCCCTGTAGCTTAAGAGATGCATTTTCCCAACAGTGCAAGGTCAATGATTTGCTTAAAGAGAAATAGCAGGACGCTCCCTTTACCTGCTGCTCTGTATTCTCACCCCACTGCCTTCATGATAACCCCTGCCGTCTCGTTATGTAAACTACATGACGCCTAACTGTACATCTATACCAAGCATTGGGTTTCAAAACTATTATTTATTTCCCAGTGTTAGGGTATATGGTTATAAAGTACTGCTCAGTGGATTTACTGTCCAGGAATCCCATGACTTGACACATGGCCTAATTACGTGTCTCTACCGTCTTCTTTCAGATTAAGACCACCTGCCACTGTTATCATACACTTTGAACTTCTGAGATAAAATATATGAATGTAGACATAACTACACCAAACATTGACGATTACACCATATGTTGGAGATAGTATTTGATTGATGAGACAATCATAGTACATCTTGTATAAGCCAATATATATCAGATGAAAGGCAGACTGTAATGTTTGAAATATAAAGACAGTCTTTTAGATTTTTTATGGACATTTTTTAACAGAATTTATAGACCAGATATATGTTTGGGTAGGGTTAGTATTCTATAAACTATCCTATGGTGTTTTATGTTTTTTTTTTTTTTTTTTATGTGTTCAGAAATACATGGTTCTATATAGGACGTTAACTTTTGTATCCAGAGAAAACTTAAAAAAAAAAAAAAAAACTATTAGGGATCTTCTTTTTTATTTTAAACTCAAAGATACAGTACCAAGAATCTGAGGTTTTGTTATTGGGGTATCGCTATGGCTAGTGGGTTTAATTTAGCAGTTTTTTTTTTTAATCTAATTTCTGTTCTAAGCATACAGAAAGCAGAAGTAAAAAAAAAAAAAAAATATGGTAATACAATTCAGAAAAAAAGAAAGAATTGGCTGATAGACCTTCCCCGGGAGGTTGAAGTGAATTACTATTCAATTGTATTTCTTTAATAAGAATGCAAATCTGTGTGAGACATTCTCATTTCCAAGGGGCTTCTGTCAAGTCTTGCAAGATACAAAACAATAAACACTAAAAGAAGAATACATAGAGAAAGACGTATGGTTTATTTGTCACTTTTAGAAGCCTATTTCTAGATTTAATGTGTCTTAAACACCAAAGTTTAAGACACATTGGCCATATTATAGATATGTTCATGGATATTCATACATCTAACATATTTTGCTTTTCAGATAGTGTGCAATAAAATTATAAATCATGTATAAGAATTCAACCAATCACCGTTAAGGATTTCTCAAAATTAAAGCATATTGTGTGTACATATGTAGTCTCGTGCGTTGAACATGCTGCAGAATTCTAAAGTTTGAAGTTCACACACACACACACACACACACACACACATACCGCTAACAACTTTTACAACTTTTAGTGTATCTTAGTTTTTACTACTTTTTCTCTAATAATAGAAAATGAATGGAAAAACACAATATCAATACTATTGACAATAGTACAATATGGCCTTGACTTTTCACACAATTCATTTAAAGTCAATGTAATTTACTGTCCAGTATTTAATTTCTTAACCTTTACTCTACAGCAAATCTGAATCATTTACACCTGTTTATATTTCTTCATTTCCCGAGACGAAAAGGTGTCACATATTTTAAACAGTAAGAAGCAGTTTCCAAGATTCATTCTTGTTCGGCTTCTTTTTAGAAAAAGTAATAACATACCGGTAGTTAAACTTTCTTGAAAAAATATCACATTTACCATCTGCCTACCTTCCCACATGTGACCGTACATCATCATAGCCTCGTCTAGCAATAACATTTTACATTTCACGGACCTTTACAAAAATAGAACTCCAAATCCCAGACATCACCATCGCAAAACCGGATACTGGGCGCTAGCTGGCCAATAGTATCAAGCAGTGTTGGTGGGCTGGTCGCTAGTTTTCCTGCATGTAGCAGAGTGCGGGAAGTTTGGAGGGTCGCTTAGAAAAGAAGAGTCTATACAGCTGCCATTTGCTGTTAAATACTGCATTGGGATTGACTACTAAACAAGGTAAACATTGTCTAAATGGTAGTGTCTCTATATTAATCATTTGTATACACATATATTTGGTTATGAATAAAATAAAGGATACGGAAGTTGGCTATGTTATAGGCCGCTTGACTAGAATGTGTATACAAGTAGGTCTTGTTTTTTGTTTTTAGATATACCATGAATAGTACCATCCCTAGCTAATCGTAGTCCTCTTTACATTTACGAATTCGCAAACACTAGTAGTAACCGGGTACGTAGTGAATTATGACAATGGCCTAACTAAGTGAAAACGTTTTGAACATGAACAGTTTCTTTACAGTAACGTGTATAGTGGTGGAAGTGATATAGCAAGTTGATCTTATTTGCATGGCAATTACGAATTACTTCTGCCGTTTATAAATACAACATTTGTATGTTATAACTGTTATATATGTTAGTTTGGCTGCACCACCCTAGCGATTAATGCATCTTTACCATTGACAACCAAAAAATAAATGCCAGTAAATGAGTTGTTTTATAAACGAAAACGTATAAAATGTGTGTTTTTAGATGCCACCAAAAAGCAAGCCCCCTGGTAAAGCAAGAGCTCCTGCAAAGAGAAAGTTAGCAGAAGAGTTTCCACGAGGTGAAGTTCTGACAGATACAGCCAAGAAGCAGTGGATTTTGGGAGAACCAATTGGACAGGGAGGATTTGGACTTCTTTACTTGGGTATGGTTTAACTAGTTTAGACTTTGATCTGCACTGACTATCCTTTTCACAAACAAAAACAAACTCATGTATACAAAAATGGTATGAATTGCATAAGAAAGTTATGCAAGAAACATTGATCTATTCATTCTATTTTTCCTGCAGCAAATGAAAATTCCTCTGGGACAGTTGGGAAAGATGCCCCATATGTCATTAAAGTGGTAAGTTCAAAAATACAATCCATGTTCACTACTTTTAAATGAATTATGCCTTGTCTGTTTGGAAGTAACTTATAGTAGGCCTATGCTTTTCATCATTTATATATTTTCATATTTAAGTAAACATGTTAGTGTTTGTTAAACTGGTTTGAGTCACTGTGTCAGATAAACCAATACTGAAGCATGTGCCTGCAGTTGCTCATATACTACATCAACAAGTTCCATGTACATAGTACTTATGCAGTATTCAGAAGATAAGGTGGCTCAAAATGTACATACATGTTAGGGGTGGGAGTCTGGTTGACTTAAATTAACTTCTTTGTATACTCAATTGTGTTATTTCACAATTCTGTGTCAATTAAATATGCATAGGAGCCAAGTGACAATGGACCACTTTTCTCTGAACTGAAATTCTACATGAGAGCAGCTAAACCTGATCTAAGTGAGTTGATTTTTATTTTGGATATTTTGTATTAAGCATCTCAACAACCCTGTTGTGACACATCTGTTTTTAACATCACATCACTACTTGCACCTCTCAATCACATATAGATAGGTGCCATTTAACTTGTTTGACTACAGCCATACACTATGTGTATGGTTAGATTGTGTTATATGTTACTTTTAGAATGTGTTCATAAATTTTATGGTCTGCAGAGAAAAGCATTTTTTTAACTGACCTCTTTTACATTTTCAGTTGAAAAGTGGAGGAAATCTCAAAAATTGAAGTACCTAGGGGTTCCTAAATATTGGGGATCAGGGCTGCATGAGAAAGGCGGAAGCAGGTAAATATTGCTCAACTCTTGCACTTGAATCTTCATTAATGAATGTATTAACTTTAACCTTATGCATTCGTATCTGTTTTGTGTGTGTTCTATATCTATTCCCTCTGAAACTGTCATTTTGAATAGAGATGTTCTAGTCCCTAATTCACAGATGTAGACGAGACAGAAATTAAAGTTGCACACCCTTAGTCAACTCTGAATGTGACTGACTTATTTGGAAATGTGTTCAATGGCCTTTCAATGTGAGAGCCTGGGCAGAGGGTGTAACTGTGGCATCAATAATTAGAATATTCAGAAATGAGAATAGGTAAGTGACCATATCTTACTTCACTGTATTACAGTACTGTACGATATACATGTAAGCAGTTTTTCCATCATCCTCCTTGACCATCAAAATGTCATTATATCCATTTATAGAATTGAAAGACAACCTCGGTGGCTGAGGAAGAGTCTTCAATGCTGAACAGGAGGCTGCCATTGTAGATATGGTGGTTGCAAACAACTCAATACATTTGAGGGAGATCCAGACTACAATTATACAAAACCATAACATTTTTCAGAATGTACATAGTGTCAGTCTGGCAACTATTGACCGGGTCTAAGGATGAAACAGCTGTACAGGGTGCCTTTTGAAAGGAATAGTGAAAGAGTGAAGGAGATTAGGTTCCGGTATGTACAGGCAGCAGTGTGGAGTAGTGGTTAGGGCTCTGGACTGTTGACCGGAGGATCGTGGGTTCAATCCCGGGGGGGGACGACACTGCTACTGTACCCTTGAGCAAGGTACTTTACCTAGATTTCTCTAGTAAAAACCCAACTGTATAAATGGGTAATTCTACGTAAAAATAATGTGATATCTTGTAACAATTGTAAGTCGCCCTGGACAAGGGCGTCTGCTAAGAAATAAGACATCTGATTTGACAGACTGAGAGCTAGTAGTAGACTGCACACATTAGGATTGGAATAGTTTCAAATGTAATTAACATTTCTGAATTTAAACATGTTTTCACATTGAAATCCGTGAAGTTCTGGCTGCCACTGATTGCCCTGCTTTCTAGCTGACTTGTCAGGTTTTCATCTTTTTATTGCCCAGCCTGCCCATCTAAGTGTAATGTTTCAGATTCTTTAACTGCCCCTATACAGCTTAATATTTTTTGTCACTAACGTTCTTCGTCCCTGTCCTGATGTGGATCACAGATTCCCTACCTTTTAAAGAAAATCCAAAGGGCAGCATTGTACAATATATTGAACCAATTACTCCTTATTTGCTATAAGTTGGCGGTGGAGGTACTTGATAAAGGTGCTGTTCACAAGAATCTCTTGAAAGTTTAGGGCTGCTGCTAAAATATGCTGGTTTAAAGAGTACATTCCAACAAGTATTTTATTCTTTCAGGCAATCTTCTTTTTTTCTTTTCTTTCTAGGTACAGGTTCATGGTTATGGACAGATTCGGTACAGATCTACAAAAGGTCTTTGAAGAAAATGGAAAACGATTTAGTCGAAAAACTGTCCTACAGCTAGGACTGAGATTAGTAAGTTGCATGGCTCAAGCAGTGAGTGAAGGCCATCATAGTATGAACCACCACCAGTGGCAGAACTCATAGAAATCTATTTGCAGAACCTTACAATA
This sequence comes from Acipenser ruthenus, assembly GCF_902713425.1. Lineage (NCBI taxonomy): Eukaryota > Metazoa > Chordata > Actinopteri > Acipenseriformes > Acipenseridae > Acipenser > Acipenser ruthenus. The sequence continues at coordinate 30,054,735 of NC_081203.1, read as the reverse complement.
ACCGGACAGCAACACAGTTTACATTTGCTTATAAAAATACATCCTATACAAATCCCCTCATTAGGATGGCTAAAGAGAACAACAATGTCGCCCCATACTAAGTGATCATTTAAAGGTGATGAGAGCATTTGCAGATGTGTAATTTAAAACTTTCATACAATTCACGACTGAATTTGACTAAAACACATTTAACACCAGCAGTTACTTTCATTTGTAAATATTAGTGTTTTTTTTTTAAATTGATCACATGTTCAGTGTATCCCAAATATATTTATTTAAATCTGGTCTTGGTGCTTGAGCTAATTTAATAATGTGATTTTTTTTTTGGGGGGGGGGTAGGGGGGGTGCAAATCTGTTGCACATTTAATGTATTGCTGTGATTTTAAAAGCTGTTTTTCTCTTCTGGTGTTCTAGCTTGACATCCTAGAATATATACATGAACATGAGTATGTGCACGCGGACATCAAAGCCTCTAACCTTCTTCTTAGTTACAAGAACCCCAATCTGGTAAGTGTACTACTGAAAACAGTTTCCTGTGTATATTGATATAGATACCAAACATGATTTGTGCATAATATTTAAAATTTGAGAATATGTTCAAAAGAAAACCCCGGAACCCAACACTACTGCTATTTTACAAATATACACCAGCATACACTGCAGTGATGATTTTTCAAAACCATAGGTGAACACATTGTTCTTGTATGTTGCAGGAGATAGTATTTATGCTAGAATGATACCCTTTGCATCCACAAAGCAGAGATTAGCTTCAGTAACCTTTTCACTGTTATTGAGTTTTACTTCTGGGGATATGTGCAGTATTCTATCAGTATAGTTTATAGTGTTCAGTTTCAATAAATCCTGTAATCATCTAGATAAAGCCATTATATAGAGAGAAAATAACTGGCAAACCTCTCCTAAGGAAATAAATGTTAAAAATATTGAATTTGCTGATTTTAATAATGTAACAGCGGTGTATTATTAAACTGCAGTGTTTTAAATTACTATCCCGAGAGGAAATCTCATGGGATTGGTGGGTTTAGTTGCATTTCTTAGCTTGTATTAATGCAACGTATGTTTTGACTTGCAATCAAACTGTGATTTAATAGCTTTCAAGTAATAAGCCAAGCACAATGCAGAAACGTACTAACTGTTTGCTTTACTGTACCCAGGTTTACTTGGTAGATTATGGACTGGCCTATAGGTATAGTCCGGAGGGGGTCCTTAAAGAGTATAAGGAAGATCCAAAGAGATGCCATGATGGAACCATTGAGTTTACTAGTATTGATGCACACAAAGGAGTATGTAAGTTCTTAAAACAGAAAAGCGCAACAAATATTCAAAGGGTATTTTTTTTTTTTTTAAACACAGCATTTAAAACTGACACACTAACTTTACCCCCCCCCCCCCCAGCTCCATCAAGAAGAAGTGACCTGGAAATCTTGGGCTACTGTATGATACAGTGGTTGTGTGGGAGCTTACCTTGGGAAGATAACCTGAAAGACCCCAACTATGTCAGAGACTTAAAAATCAAGTAAGCCACATTACATTACATAATGCTGTTGTAATCTAAAAAGGGTCAAAATGCCACTACCATGTTTTTACAAGTTTGGTATCCTGGGTTTTCTCATATACACATTTACTTAAACGATAACTTCAGAATCTATCGCATGAATAAAAATAGTCAACAACTATGTAATAGTGAAGAGATATGTACATTTCATTATCATATGTATAACAGTCGATCTACCAGTGTATCGGGCTGGCAATTTTCCCCACACAGTTTTAAGACACACTCGTCTCTGTACTAACAGGTAAAAAAAAAAAATGATACCTGTTTTAATGTAAACTACATTTAAAAAAAAAAAAAAAAAAATGGAATTAATCTTAAGGTGTCTCGTATGTACCCCATTTCAAAAGCATAAATGACTGGATAGTTTGATAGAAAAAAAAATAAGTTAATCAGTCATTGATATAATCTGTACTGCAATGTGTAAACATGATCTCTTTTACTCAAGATACACTCTTTTTAAATTTTTTTATTGAATTTTTATTTATTCATTTAACAGGTCCAGATACAACATATCGGATTTTATATCTAAATGCTTCTCCACAAATGACACACCACGTAAGTAAACCAGGGAAAGTAATGTATAATATGTAATGAATGTAAATGATCAAAGACCTTGAGAAAAGACTTCTAGTTTAAATGTTTGTCACAGGATTTTAAATGTACAGTAAAAATATACTGTAATGTTGTACATTACACTTATCCTTAAATTTCTCGGGAACACGATTTGTTGTATGGAATTTTAATATGCACTTCAACTTCAGAAAGGCATGTTTAATATACTGTAATACAGGATTTACTTTATTTGTTTGAACAACTAACACATTGAAAGTCTGACAAAACTGTAAAGAGACCAAACGTAGATAACAGCCTTGGACCAAGAACAGTGATAGATGGTGATACATAAAAGCATTTTACTCTCCAACATATCCGTAATTCTTACTGGAATAGTGTGTGTTCATTTTGAACAGCAGAGGTGTGGTAATTTGCCTTTCCCATATTTTTTTGGTTAGTGTGGTTACTGTAGCTTGGTAATGGCTGAATATTATTTGTGTGATAATTGGTTTGTGTTTACAGTGGATTGTGTAATGGATGTTATAATCCTTGGCTTTGATGGTTTGATTTGTCTCAGATGAAATGATCGAGTATATGGAGGAAGTTAAGTCCTTGGAATATAATGACAAGCCTTCATATCAGAAACTGTGCACTATCCTCCAGCTAGGACTCAAGTCTATTGGCTCCAAGGATGACGACAAACTAGACTTCTCTATATCAGTTAATGAACTGGCATCCAAATCAACCAAGGTAAAAAAAAAAAAAATCTAATATTTGTGTATATATGTAATCTTGAAAGAATCAATTTTGTTGTAAATTTGTGGCTTCCAGACTGTGTATAATTAAGTACACACTGTCTTCATAATACTGTGGCAGGAGGTGTATGCTCAGTCCTATAAAATACAGTATTAACATCCATATTGCTTATGGATAATAAACACTGATTTTTAAATAGTTTTTTAATTTTTTTCCTACTGTGTAAAATGAGTAAACATTTGGTTAAATATCAAATCTCTCTTATAATACAAACTTGGGGCTTAAAACCGATAACACCCCTGCTACAAAAAAAATAATAAAATCGGTATATCCAGTAAACGCCAGAAAAACTTTCACTGTGAAAAAATAAATAATTCCCAATGCAGTCCCTCCTTCCTGAATTGTATCTTGCATTGATTCGTTCTGAATACTAAACCCGCTCCAACTAGAGTGGTAGGAAATTCTACATTTCTATTGGAGGACTGTAACACGCTTGCAAAATTTAAAACAAGATGTTCTTGCTCACGATTTAAAGCTATATTACAGTACGTCGATTGAGAGTATTTACACACACGCGGAATTTAAAACAGAATTGCAAATTGTGGCAAAATGTAAAGAAATGCTTACACACGCAAGAATATAGTGACCATAAGGATTAATTGTGGAAGACAGCAAAGGAAAGAAGGTACAATTGAAGTGTGCATGTACTGTCGAGTTACTATACATATTGTGACAAAAAACAAAACTAACCCAGAAGAATAATTTCATACAGTATATAAAAAGCGAAAGCCCCCAAAAAATATTTATATATAACTCTAAAGTGGCTCAAATAAGCACTGAAAAATGAAGAAAAACAAAATCCCTATATATAATTCTTCTAAAACAATTTTTGTTTGAGGGCTGCATCAGGTAAAATAAATATTTGTTTCCAAATAAATAATCCTAGAAGCTTTGTATAGGTTTTGTACTTTAATTTTCATACCAGTCTGAAGTGTCTGTTTATTTCTTACTAATGTATCACAAATCTGCTGACATGGTAACCTTGGAGTCTGAGTTGGCTGATAATCAGGCCGCTGCGCTGTACTACTTCAGTGCAGTTTGCATATGGAAGTTTTCACCAGGGAGCTGCCCTGTGCCAGCTGAGGGTCACCTGCCCACTGCAGTTATTGTATGTAATTATCTAGCCAATCTGTTCAACTCAGCAGGGTCTGGATGGTAATCATGAGGCAGCAATTGGCAAAATTGGGGGGGGTTAGTGATAGTTCAGGTCTGGGGGAAAAAAAAGTGTTCATTATACTGTTCTTTCAGCAAGAGCCAGATTTAGATTACAGCTTTTAAGTGCATCTTCCTTGTCACATGGGTTAAGAAATATTCCTTTCTCAATAGAACTCCTTTTCTATAGTTGCTCAGTACCTCACTGCATAATAAAAGGCCCTATTTTGTTAAGATTTGTGAAATAGATGGTATTGTTACTTCTATATTTTATTGATTTTCCAGGTTTTTGAAAATGGATCAAATTATATAATATTTCAATGGGGATGTTTATATTTATGTAGTGTACTGTGTGTACATGTGGAGAGGGCACTGAACTTTTTATTATGTTTCTTGTAAAATAAATAAGTTATTCTGCCATTGTTTGCAGTCTTCATGGTTATGCAGCCTTTTATCTTTAATAAGACGTCATAACATTTTGTGTTTTCTTTCTGTAGAAAAAGACCAAAAGAAAGCTTACAGAAGTGTCTGAAGAATCTGGTGGAGATCAGGAGGTCATTCCCACAAAGCAAAGACGAGGACGGGGACGGGGACGAGGACAAGGTGTTCCATCAAAAACAGGTGAGGAAGGAAACCCTGCCAGGTGAACATGCTCTTCTCAAACTGTAGCTTTAGGTGCCTGTAGGAGACCTTAGAGACCTATTCTATTTGTCTTGCACTGTATAATTGACAAATTGCAAATAACTGACCTTGGAAAATGTCTTTTGTTTTAGTTATTATTTCAAATTTTCCTATGTGTATTTTATGTATGTATATGTATATATTTCAGAGGCAAATGGTTTGAAGGAAAAGTCACCTGCCCCCACCAAAAAAAGATCATCTTCCAAAAAGATTCTGGTAGAAACCGGCACTCAGACTTCTCCTGCAATTGGAAGGGGAAGAGGCAGACCTAAACTGACGAAATGAGTGATTTCTGATGATTTTATTCTTTATTCTTCCATACCTTTTTATTCCTTTTTTTTTTTTTTTTTTTTTTTTAAGTTCTTTCTTGCTACGTGCTTGTTCAGTGAACTGTCACTTTGTATCCCTTGGGAAATAATAAGATGTTGGAATGATTGTAGATTGTATAGTCTATTTACAGCTGTTCAAGGCTCCATGAAATTGTGCTGCAGGGGCTATTTTCTTAATAAACAAAATTCTTAGAAATAATTACTTGTTGTGGCTGTTGTGTTTTTATTTTTTGCAACACATAAGATGTTTTTGTTGTTTAATAATTCACTATTCTGGTGTTTTGCTTAAAAGTAGCCCTGACTACTTGTCAGCTTGAATAGTTTCTTTGTTACACCATACTTTCAGTATTGATATCTCACTAGTTCTCATAGCAATTACATTACCGATATGTGTTTTTATAACCTGCTGCTTGAAGTACTAATATCTTATTAATCATTTAAGCCTTACCAACTTCATATTTTCAGTGTTGTGGAAACTCCTTGGACAATATCTTTCACTTCACTTTGACCTGTGACTGGCTTGCACATTGAGCATAATTTTTGGTACACTTTGTTCTGTGATTCTCAAGTTTGATAATGGGTATTGTACAAGAAATGTGTGATTTACAAAGCCGTCCTTCTGTTACTACAACAATAGTGTCAATGTTCTTGGTTATCTAGGCTGAAACTGTAGTTTGTTTAAACTTGTGATTTATCATGACTTTTGTTAACATCTGAAATAACTAATTTAACATCCAAAGTGTTCTGCATCTTAATTATAGCATGCTTATGTTCATAGATCCAAGTGATATGGATACAGTACATCTTGGCAGGTTCCAGTTTGTCTGTGCATTTGGCACTACCATGAACTGCACTGACAGCTCATGCCAGATTTGGCATTGTGTTGCAGATTCCTTCCAGTGAAACATTTATTAAAACTGATTTGCAGAACTGAAATTAACTCACAATTTGTGAAAGTATTAATGTATAACGATGCGACAAATGTCCACATATAAACATGTGACATTAGAATATCAAGGGTCACAACAAGTTAAAGTTAGTAATATATAAAAGATAGGGCTTGCGGTCTTCCAAACTACTAATGTATTCAATGGAATATAGAAGTATGAATCTTGAGCAGATTAATTTCTTCAGAAATAAGGTCTTTATTATATCTGGCTTATTTTCATACATTTTCATGTCCGGTTACTAATGTATAGCAGGGATGGACATAAGACTGCTTTTGCATAGCAGTTTCACCCATTCCAGGTTTTACTATGTTTGATTCCTGCCCGCCCCCCTCCCCCTGTCCATAGGTAACAAGCTCATGTGTGTCTTATTAAACCCGTTTTTTTTTTTTTTTTTGTAAATGAAGGTAGCATTGTTTTGTCATTTTGAATCATGTAGAATGTATGGTACACTGTTGGCTGGAGAAGTAAAATTTTGAATCCAGCTACATAAGTTAATGAATCAATGGTACATTCTAACATCTTGTCCATAACTATTAAACACAATGGTGCTGAATTTTAATTCATATTCAACATTACATTTAATAATTGGCTGTAATTTAACATAGCCGTCCAAAATAAAACACTTATTTAAAGCTACCCCCTGAAATACACAGTTGTCAAAATGTGTGTTTTGCTGACATGCTTTGAGCTGTACATTTTAAGCTGCATCTTCCCAGCAGGTGGCAGTAGCTGATAATAATTAGACTGGGGGAGCGGAATCAACACTTGCATCTCAAACACAACATCGCCACCTTGTTGAACTGAGTTGAATTACATCTCCAGAATTTCTTAGCCAACGATCTCAGGCAGTATTTTTTGACTGTATCTAAAGGGGATATTTATTTTGTATGGGCTTATGTATAAAAACTAGTTTTCAAGAAGAGGGTCAATTAATATATTTTATTATGCAGTATGTCAGCCAATGCTGCATCACTAAACAATGTTTAAGAAAAATAGCGTTACAGAAATATGTTGAAATAAAATGTCAAATTTTAAACAAAATGTAATCTAAAAAACTGTTCAAGTTGTAATGTATTTCTAGATATAGAATTATTGGTACTTCAAAACAAGATAGGAAGGTAGATCACATCAAAAGGGACAAGTAGTACAGTGTAACTGCAATGAACTACGGGTCTCCTGCTCAAGCTGGCATATCGGCTAGCGCCTCCGATTACATTCTTAGTGGTACATTAGCATTTTATGCTATGTCGATTAAACGCCCAGCAGAACAGTGTAATGAGTCATCTTTAAAGCAGCTAAGCTAGAGAAGAATAGTCATAGGCATTAATTGTTTTAAAGGGAGAGCTTTTAAGGATGGAAAAAGAACAGAACCCTTTATCTTATATTTTGGGAATCATTTTTATTGTGATTTTGAAGAGGCAGGAAAATTATAAAACTTGAAAGTACAGTACAAGTCCAACATGTCCATGTCCAAATCCAAAAATCCTGCACATAAATATAAATGTAGTTAAAGGAGATTGGTTTTGTTTTACCAAACATTCATATGGCAGTGCAAACAAGGACAGTCATAAGTCAGGCACATTGTTTTAGTTCCTTCTGATATTGTTAGAGATGGAGTCGGAGGCATGTCATTCCAGGATGACAGAATGGTTCAGGGATAAAATCTGTAAAAATAAAGAATGATGGATTTTGGGTGTTTTGTGATTCTAGAATGTTATGGAGACTTTCCTTGAGGCTATAAAGCATCCGGATGGAATAAAGGTAACAATGTGTTTTGATGCATTTTCCAAAACAGATTTGAAAAAGGGGATTTTGTGTCTCTTCCTGTACAGTTATGGTGCATTTGTGATTCTAGTTGTGTGTAAATATTAGAAAACAGCAGGTTCTCACATTCCAAGAATTGCTGAAGCAGTGGGGCTAAGACAAGCGTTCTTATCGTTATTGTATTCACACTACAGAGTTCTCCTGCTGTTTCTAATCTGTATATGCTGCTGTGAACAAAACTGGACAGGCATTTATTGTCACAGCAGGGAGATGCTTGACAAGGGAATGCTAAACACTCCACTACCTACAATTTCAAAGGATATACTAGACATGATAAAATGTAGATACACGTTTCATTTTTTTGTGCAGGCAGTAGTGTACAATATTATACCCCTTAAAGATATTCTCAAATGTCTTCCATTCTTCACATCCTCAAGGAACAGGCCTGAGACTACCAAAGTTCGGAGGTCACATTGAGACATTTAATTTAGCCTTGGCAGCATTGAATGGATTTAGTGGTCATTAAAAATACATGTTTATCAGTCTTAAGCTGTGGATGTGTTCATTCTCCTTTACTTTTAATGTATTTTTGCCTTTCATTTTATATGAAAGGTTTCTCTGGTTGGACAAGTAGACTGAAACACAGTGGTAAAAAAACAGCAATGTTGGTTCTAATTATTTTGACATCACACACTAATGTGTTATAAAGTGAGTTAATGAATACAATCTTGGTAGTTTTCCTGATAAATGTTCAACCCTCTTGAAACCAAAAGTACTGTTTGTGTACGCTGACCTTAACTATCACACTGTCATAATTAAAATGTGGTTAAAATTATACATTGCCTAAGACCTAACTTTAATTATCTTACCTTATTGATTATGAATGCCTTGTGCTTTAAATGTAGAATTGCATTTCTAACACTAGTGGGTGTGGATTGATAGTGTTTAGAAGTCTATGTTATCTGTCCAAAAAAAAAAAAGTGTCATAAAAAGTGAATATTTAGCATTCGCCTCAGATTGTCGTTGCAGGAAAACTGCTATTTAATTGGCCTTGACTTCCTTGCTCCCTGAATGATTGTCTGCATTGTCCCGTCTCGTAATCAAAATTAACTTTTGACTTCCCATGACAAGTCTATATCCTCTTTACAACGCTGCCTCTGTTCTGTCAGCTTACTACTACAGTGTTCAAGGAGCAGAGTACAGGAAGCTGTCCACCCAGATTCCACTGGAAGGTTTGGAAAGGTATATTGTGATTGTGAAAAACTAGAGGTGCTGAAGGGGATAAATACAGGGTTCTCTGGTGGTAGAGTTTGGTAAAAAAAAAAAAAAAAAAAAAAAAAAGAATAGCAAAAATAAAGTGTGAAGTTTGCAGCAATGATCATTTCTGAAGTGAGGGGGGATGACCTAGACAAAATGCTTAAAAGATTGTTAACTGACTTTCCACCAAAAAAATAAAAATAAATAAATAACACAAGTCACTGGCAATCAGCTTACTGTGTACAACTACCGGTAATGTTTTATTAAAACAGAAAAAAATTTATTTATCTAATTTTTTTGGTCCATACCTGTATATAGTTACATTTCTGCAGATGTTATAGCTGTCATGATTATAATGTTTGCTATATATATATATATATATATATATATATATATATATATATATATATATATATATATATATATATAGTTAATTTACTACTTACTTTCTTTCCTAATTGAGCTTGACTTGTGGCTCCTGTCATTGCCTGCCCCAGATATAATAAGCTGTACCTAGAGCTCAGGTTTCACTGTAATATTTAACACAAACCTGGCACAGTCTCCCACCATTGTCTCAAAGACCCAGCCTTTCTGTCCAGATTGGGCAGTTGAGGAATGGGAGTGGAAATCCCAGCCTTCCATCTGTCAGAGAGGGATCAAATAATAGGATTTCTGCCTTGGAATTGAGGATAATTATGGTCTCTATTCCACAGCTAACCAAATGATATTAACCGTGCCCTATGAACCCCCAGCAGGACAGGGCATGGACAGATGGTGCTCTGCTTTGATATCTGATCAGAGATTAGGTCAAGTTGAAGTTCAAGTCTAGAGTGCTGTCACGAGACTGAAATGGAATGAAAACAAAGTAGAATTTCCACAGCGACTTCACTGCTGCTGATAACTAATACTCTATGCTATGGTACAACATATTACGAAATGATACATTTTATTTTGATCTGGTATAGTGAGTGTAGATACAGATTTTTGTGTGTGTGTTCTGATTAGCATGATATGACAATGAGATAAGGAAAACTAAAGGACAGCTGTGTCTGCTATGCTGTGTATGAAAATTACATTTTGGTGGTCATTTAACTTTTTTTTTTAAATGCTGGTGGTTGTTTTAAATACATTTTATTGTCGGTCTGTGGAAAACATCAGTGGATAATATGAACCTTGTCCCCATCATTTTCCTTCTACCGTGTATACTCTTTGAAAACAAGGAGCTTCAGAGAGAGTGGTTTCATATGTCATCTTTCTCTACCAACAGTGACATACCGCTTAATGCCAGAGGACAGTGGAGTTTTAATGCCCTAAGTCCCTATTAGATATTAGGGATCCCTTAAAACGCTTACCATTACCACATTAAACTTGCAGTTTTCACAAGCTTTTCCCATGGTTATACTGTGCATTTACCATAGTTTACCATGTTTTTTTTTTTTTTTAAACGTGCTTTATCCCAGTATGCCTTACCATACTGTCACAATACTTTATTACACTTTGCTATGCCTTAACTCTGGTAAAACTGTATAAGGGATTTGCAAATAACAAAACATTTGTTCCTTTTAACTATATCCAGTTCTAATGACATTTTTAAATTATGCAGTGCCATCTAGGGACCACATTGTATTGCTGTGGCAGTCATCTGTAAAGGAAAGTCGAATCACATTTTTCTTTTACCCCCAGTACTGTATAGTAGTCTGTTTTTAAAGAGTTAGATTGTCAAATAATGTATAGACCGATCTGACCACTTTGCAAGTACAGGTACACTACATACTGCAACTACTGGAGTATGTACTACAACATCTTAGGATCTTAGTGTTTGTAACTGTGAATAGAAGCACCCCCAGCAGTATATCATTACCACATTCTTTGAATACAAATGCACTTGACTTGTCCTGAATGTATTGGTTGTGACCTCTCATTTCTGTGCCCCTACCTTCTTGAAGAGGAGGGATCATCATTCCCCCATGTTGAACTCCTTTCCTTTCTTCTCTCCGAGGCAGGTCAACACTCCTATAAAAACCTCCATTTCACAAAGAAACAAAAGTATAACATTTCTCCTTTTTATGGCAAATTCTTAAGTTGCAAACCAGCTAAATGTAAGGGACATAATAATGCAATATCCTTATTTTAAATTTTCTTTGGAAGAGGTCAGGTGACAGTTACCCATTCTAAGTACCAGTAACTAATTGGTCAAATCATTCCTACTTTTTTTACAGTGAACAATCTGTTTCAAATTGCTCTGAAAATGTTCAAATAACCGATTGAAGCTTTACCCAATTCCAGATGAATTACTTCCACAAATGGACACATTTACTTTGTCCCAGTTTAGCTTTTTTCACTTAATAAATTAGCCTTTTTTTTTTATTTACAATAACCTGTTTTTCAAACAACTTTGTTTACAACTTAAACTATCTAGCATCTGGTAGGAGGTTTTCGGTGGCTTGGGTCTGCTGCTAATGAATATCCCATAGCCACTGGAATACTGTAAATGAAGGACCCTTTGAGACAATTATTAAAGGGTCTCTTGCCCAGTAGAGCACTGCACATCAGTTTTGCCACCTTGTGCTATCCACGTGAGGTCTCAGTGCCTCATTCATTAATTAGATACTAAGCCCCCAATTAAGACGATGACCCAAAAGGCCACCATGAAAAACAGGGCTCTTTAGCACTTGTCTCAATGGGACTTCATTAGGCGGCTGATGCTGCAGGATCCTTGGGGAGACAAGGACACACAAACAAACACAAATGTGATGAGAGTGAGGGTTTCTACAAGCCAAAAAATAAGGTTAATCACACTGGAATGGTCCTACAAATATAGCTTGGGACATTGATGTGGATTAAAATGTGTATGGTCCCACATCAATAACATACTGTTAACTGCTTTAACAGCCCATATATTGCTCTTTTAACTATATGTGTTTATCTGTCTTTCCCTTATGTATGTCCATCTCCCAGCCTACTGCTGTCTTACTTATCCTCTGTAACATGGAGGAAACTGTCATTCTGTTTGGAGTGGTGTAATATCTAACATGGAACCCAAAGCAATGTGGTGAAGAGCAACAATTCAGGTCTTTCCTGTAGTTGTTTTGGTTTCGATCTCTGTTTGGTCTTTGAATTGCCTAAAGGAGGCATCAAATTGTACAGTACATTAAGAATCATTTTTTACATTTATTTGGAAGATATGCAATCTAAAAAAGAATAATAATAGGGGCATACCACTGTGTCCACATCTGGACATGGTCATATAGTCCCATTTTATTATACGAGGGACCTATTTCTAGATACTAAAAAGCTATACATTCATTGTATAGCTCATTGAGAATGTGGTACATACTGTACTATGAACCATGTGTTATGAAACTTGCCCTAGTTGTGGCTGCATAGGCCCCAATTAAAACAACATTACCCAGACCCTGTAGCCCCAGAGCTATTTTCCCTTTGACTTGAGAGATTGTCATGTTTAAAATGTAAATATGTTTGGAAGGACATGTGGCATGCATACATGCCTTTCAGTAAAAGTGATAACCTTTTATGCCCTTTATACTTAAAATTACCTCATAATCCTTTTTAACAGGATTTTTTGGTTCTGGGTAATGGTAAAAAAAAAATTCTATGCTGTATTTTCCATATTCCATTTCAATGTTTGTCATTTGTTCTCATTCTGTGCTGTTTCTATTTCTGTAGGTAGGCTGGTTTTACTTTGTCAGATGGCAGACCTTGCTGGTGGTCTGCCAATTTTGAGTACAGGCCTCATAGAGTTTGTCTTATGAATTATACCAACAGTTATGGCTTTTTGTAGACATTTAATACATAGCACATCAACTCTTATGGAGATCAACCTCTGATGCTGTGTTCTAGTTCAGCTAATGGGGCTTGTGCTTTAGTCAAACTAGAATGCCAATTTTTATAACCCAAATAGCTTTCTAAGTTAAAGTACCCAATCTCTATTTAAAAAAAACTTTGCTATTTTTTTTTTTTTTGGTTTGTTTTTTGTACATTTATTATTTGTACACAAACACAATTACAATACAGTTATTTGGCTACGATACAATAAATAATAATTAAAACCTACTTTTTTAATAACAAGAACACTTTATTTATTTACTGTATACGCAACTATAGCAAACTGTGTTCGCCTTAAAACAGACATGTTTGTAATATCTGATTTGTAATATTGATTTAAGCTCATTAACCTCTGTAAGGCTTTAACCCATTTCCTAATCTCCATGTCTCCCATCTCTGAGAAGGGCTGCTTAAAACTGTAACCTCTCTGTCAACTCTACCTTCACACAGGTGTTACATGAGTCTAAGGGTGCTCTTTTTAAACCTGGGGTGTGAACTCATGAATCACATCTCAGTCCAGAACCTGGTTCTTTATCTAATCCAAATGTACTTGATTGACTTAGAATCCCACTTCATCAGAATTCTAACAACTGTAAGACTATTAAAGAAAGAACAATATATAATATATATAATATATAATTTATCGTTACTTTTATATCAATGCATATCTTTACTTAGGAATAAAGCTGTAGCACATAAGTTAATGCATATAAGTGTTCTTTCTTTCTTTCTTTTTCTTTCTTTCTTTCTTTCTTTCTTTCTTTCTCTTAGGCAATAGGCATTCTATAATTAATAAAATGCCTGCAGTACATTCTGTTTTTCCAAATGTATTTTTATTTTCTTTGATGATATTCAAAAAACGACTTTGATATCATTTTCAAAACAGATCCCTTTCTTTGTTGTAGAAATCCTATCGACAGAAGGTCTGTGTTTATGTTTGTGTGTCCATGATATCCTCTGGGACCTCAGCACCACATCATACAGCTAATGAAGGCCCACTGAGACAAGTGCTAAAGGACTGTGGTCCTCTGGGTCACCCCTCTCTAATTGGGCCTTAGTAGCCTATTAATGTTGGAGGCTCTGTGACCTCTTGTGGCTACTTTACAATAACTAACCTGACGTTGGACTGCTCAAAACATGAGGGGCCTTTTTAATTCTCCTACAGGTCTTTCATTAAGCCTTGTTGATGCAATGGGCATTCATTTTCCTAGTAAACACTGGAGTCAAAACTCAATATTGTTTAAAATACCTTAGTCTCCTGCATAAAAAAAAAAAAAAAAAAAAAAAAACATAAAACAAACTAAGACACTGTACATTTTAAGGTCTGTCAGGCATTATATTAAAACAAAGCTGTAGAAAATGCAATGGCATTCTGTCTTTCCTCCATAACAAAATGATACTTACAGGTTATTTTAATTTAATGTTCACTCTTTCCTTTTTGACATCCAATGGGTTTGTTATCATATATTCAATCAACTATTCAGCAAGGAATACTTCTTAAAGATATTTTTTTTCTTTCATTGTTGATCAGGCCCTCTTTAGACATCATTGAATGGAAGAAAAAAAATGCCTGACTGCACAGAGAAAATGTTTCCTGAAAGGAAATTATCACAGCATCAAAAAAAAAAAAACCCTGACAGCAGAAAGGTGGAATTTGCAAAAAAGAGGGCTTGTATAGGCACGCTAACAATGTTCTGCTACGGCAACTTAAAACTCATAATTAAAGCAAAGCCAGCTATTTGTGAGTTCTGGGTTATGATTATTCCATTCACAATGCCTCATTTTCTGCTGAAACACTGGAAAATTGTGAGTGTGGACCCTCTATCAATTAGGAATCAGGCCAATAACCCTTGAGAGGTTAGTGGGTGAATCTCCTCTTGAAAATAAGGAGGCCTTGCTTTTCATCCAACCATTTAGCCAGCTAAACTGTATACACACACATAGTTATAGATATAGGTATAAATAAGGACAATTTGTATTTATTAATGTTTTACTTATTGTATTATGTGGACTGGGATTACGCTATTCTACTTTTTTTTTTCTATTTCAACATTTCCATATCTGCACCCTGTGTGTTTTATATTCAAAAGGTAGAAAGCTTAGTGATTCCCCAGTAGTATATGCTGTACCTGAAGGGCCTATTAAAGCCATCTGCACTGTGAACCCCTGTTTGTTTACACTGCAGCCCTTGGGGTATTTTTTTGAGTGACACACCACTGGACCGTACTCACTAGAGGACTTCTGGCACAGTCCCCCAAAGAGGCAACCTACCCTGTTTTGCACCACAGTGTGCCAAGCCCCATCTATTACCAGGCACTCAGGGTCCATTATATGTGGCATCAGTGGGGACCAAGCCTGAGACTCTACAAAATGGCATTTCCACAGCACATCAACAGATCATTTCTCAACTGCTTCAGGCCTCGTAAATTGGACTTATGGCTCAGTTGCCAGCATAAATAAGTCCCTTTGATAGCTAGCGGAAGAAGTTATGATACTCTTGGGTACGCGTGAGGGACAGTGGCACTGTCATTTTATTTCTGCTACCCTGGCACCCTGGTGCCTCTGATCTTTCTGCAGATTCAGGGCACGCTCTCTTCATTACTGCTGGGCACAGGGGACTTGTTTTTTCTGCAAGATTAATGAGTGCCACGGAAATTCTCCAGCGCATCTCGATAATTAAGTCTTTGTTTATCAAAAAACAAGTTATATTAGGAGCAGGAAATTCACAGTAATTATTCATAATCCTAACAATTCAAGTGTAGCTACCTCATTTGCCTGTGTAATTCTGCTTTTTAATTTCTTGCATACATTTGCATATTAATTTTGCCCGTTGGCTGCTGCATGGCTCTGACAGTTTTTTCCGCGTGATGTTTTTCACAGGGGTGAGACTCAGTTGGGTGGCATTTCGGCTGGGTGTAATGATAAATTATGAATCTTTCTAATTTGCTGCATAATGAAGTAACCCCTTCCAATCCATTTAATTCAGCATTACAGTTAATGCTGCTGGATTGTTTTTTAGGGTCTTTTTTTAATAATCACCATTAGGTCTTTTAAAATAAAACGTGTGATTCACAGGTGAGGCTGCATGTGTAAGATGCTGTTTCACAAGAGTGAGAGAGCTTAATAACTCAGTATCAAATGGGCTCTGCAGGGCTTTCCCTAGAACCCAATTTTCACACTGCTAATGTCTCAAAATCTATTTATGTTAGTGTTTTAACTGATGAAATATATTGTTGTCACAGAACAGATATAGTGTATAGGAAAAACAACACAAGTTAGTTATTTCCCTCAATACATATTACTAATACAGTAAACTAGCTTCTGATCATCTCAATGTAAAAAAAATAAAACACAGCCCACCATTGAGACCACTCAGTCCTTTCAATTTGGACATCATAGATGACATCTCTATGAAGACCACTTACTAGTAACTGGTGGTTGCAAT
The DNA here is from genome assembly GCF_902713425.1 of Acipenser ruthenus. Taxonomy (NCBI): domain Eukaryota; kingdom Metazoa; phylum Chordata; class Actinopteri; order Acipenseriformes; family Acipenseridae; genus Acipenser; species Acipenser ruthenus. The sequence goes on along the minus strand of NC_081203.1, from coordinate 30,038,370 downwards.
AAATTCACTGTATTTTAATAGACTGCCCTCTGCTTACAGTTCTACGTTCAATCACTATCTGTTTTTCCTTTCTAAATCAGATCAATTACTGAGGTGTGGGTCCCCGAGTGGCTCATCCAGTTAAAGCGCTGCCGCTGGGAGCACTGGATGAGTCACACGGCGCCAGTTCGCGTCCGGGCTGTGCAAAGAGGCCGAACTTTGCTGGGGACTCCAAAGGGGCCGTCACATTAGCTCGAACGCTCCTGTGGTGGGGGATGGGAAACTGACAGGTATTACTTCTCCTCATTGTGCAACAGAGAACCTTACTGCCCAGACACCGAGAGTATCCAGAGTGGATAAAAAACAGGGCTGATCTTTGTTCTCTGGGATCGGTAGCCCGCCCATCTCTGCTCTGGATTGCTTGGCATGAAAGCGATTCTGGTTTTAGCCTTGTGAGATCGGAGGACACTCACACGCCCTCAGAACGTCTGTGCTGTGTGGGGACTCGCTGCGGTGATGAGAAAAAACATAATTGCACGTTCCAAATTGGGGGAAAATAAATACAAATAATAATTGGTCACTCTCAATAAAAAAATAAAATAAAAATAAAAATAAAAACCAAAAAGACTGAGGTGCATTTAAGCCATAGTAAATTGTACACATATTGAATAGTGAATGTACAAAATGTTTTGATTGTACAGTATGTATGTATGCGTATCTAGATTTTAACACACAAGCAGAACCATATAGTTATTGATCTGGATTTATCAAGACCCACTATGTAACAATGCCAAATGTAAATATGCAAACTACCCTTTCTAAAATGTCACAATAAAGTTGTTGTGTGATTAGTTTTACATATTTTATCATTATAAGATACATTTTATCACAGAATTCACAATTATTGCCTCACTTGTGCGTAATGACAACATTTAAATCTAGTGGGCTGTGAGAAGGTAGTTCAGAAAGTGAAAAAGGGAAGATGGCTGATAAATGTATAGTTGTGTGCCTCAGACAAGCTCTTAATTACCAGGTGTTCAACCACCCAGCTGCACTCTCTTCACCAGGCACAAAGAGGTGAAGTCCTGAAGGATGACTTGGAATTCTGGGATACAGTGAATTGCCAATGCAGGGGTAAACAAGTTGAAATTAGAACTCTAAGCAATAACAAAAAGGATTTGATACAAGCTGGGTTTATTTTGTTCAATTCATGTTATACGGTAGATAGATACATTGATTGATACTAACATAGGGCCTAAACTTTTAATGAAAAATACATATTTGCAATAAGATAAACTGACTCTAAAAAACTTAGGAATTAATCCTGTGTTGAAATGAGCCCAGTATGACTATTTAAAAACAATAAATACACACAGACTCAAATATACTTTACAACTCCTCATGCATACCTCCTGCGATAGATACTTGTATAGTTTTATGTACTGATTATTCCTAGTAAATATGCTGGTGTTTAAATATAAACAGAGTGTCCAGCAAATGTGTTTATGTGACTGGCCTCTACGCAGAGATGAAAGTGACCTGCATTTGATTACTGTGCATCCTATTCAGACCAAACAGAACCTAAAATCCTAGTTTACAAACCATCATTCTGAACAACATTGTAAGAGCAAGGCTGTTAAGGTTAAATGTCCCTCAGTGAAAAGAAAGAGACTCAAGGAAGTTGAAGCCTGTTCTTTTGTGTGTCGGCTCGTGATCATTTACATCAAGTTGACATTCGGAGAGTTTACTCTGGGGTCTGTAATTGTATTCTTTCGCCAGTTCTGCATTGCCAACCATGAAAATGGAATCTTATCATCCCTGACCAATTTTTAATGTACAAAATGAATTGGCAGAGGTTCAAAAATGCTACAATTCAAATCAGGTGAATGATACATGTATTTTATTTTTTTATAAATCCTCTGTGCTAAGATTTTTTTTTTCCTTCGACCACATTACAATGGATTTCTCTTTGGGTGCTATAAGATTTATTATCAACTTTAAGGCGCACTATTTAATTGAATTGATGACCTAAAACGTGGACAAAACCTGCTTTTAACAAAAGCAGAGATCGCTCGTGTGACTGAAATGACACCTTGCTTTCAGTCAGTTGTGGTTGAGTATTTCGTTTCATGTGCTTATGGGACAATATGACAGTCAAACTGACTGATAATATGAATTTCCCTCCCAAAAATGTAAACCTTTTCATCCTACTGTTGCATTGATGTAGTCAGGGTGCATCTATAATAATAATGTTTGATAATCTACGAATCAGCCTACTGTTAAAAAATCTTGACAGCTCTACAAAGCAACCAGCAAGGAGAGGTTCTGACAACTCTGCTACTAGTCCCTGAAGATGTCAGTTATTTCTAGTAGGGGGTCTTTATATTACTACATTTTAGGAGGGAAGTGCTAAACAATCAAATAACCCTAATTATCTGTATACATACATTGGTAAATGCATAGGAATTCAATATACAATAATGTACTGCTGCATTAAAAATGTATACATTTGCTCCAATGCACTTTGGAGAAGATGCAGACAAAGTTCAACATTTGGTGAAAATAGTGATATGAAGGCTTGAGTGATAACTCTACCTTAACCGTTACCTAAGCTAAGCTAAGCTAAAACTAAATAACCTATTATTATTATTATTATTATTATTATTATTATTATTATTATTATTATTATTATTATTATTAGCTATTAGCCTATAACCTAAAGCACTAAACATTTATCATTGTGTAATAAACATTGTGTAAAACTTGATTTTCAAAAAAGAAGTAAACACCATATGCACTTAATTTCAGTTATGACTTTTCCAAAATGTGCCTTAGGCAGAGGTCCTGACCATGTGACTCTAACAGTATGTAATAAATGCCCTACTGTATAAGCACAGTATTGGTATTTTAAGATTTTAAAATACCAGCAGACTATGCTCTTATTTGTAAATGTTATGTCTTTTTTAACTTTGTAGTGTGGATAGTGTGGAAAAGCTTCCACTGGAAACCAAATAGCACTAATACAAATGATTAGTGTGCTGAAGCTTCTGGAATCATTCACCTAAAATTATCTGAAAACTATGATCTTTTGCACACTATCAAATAAGAACATTATTCAGTTTGTTTTTCCCCTCTTAATAACGGTATAATAATATAATTTATTAAACTGTCCCTTACCTGCAAATATGGCAAAACTGAATCTCTGATAAACAGGGATGAAGAGACTGATGTGTTTGAAACAGTAACACTTGTAAAGCAAACAAGGCGAAAGTGGTACTTCCTGTTTACAAAATCCTTAAACCAGCATGGCAGCCTCTAGGATTCAGAAATCTTGGGTAATATTACCCTGAAGAAAAAATATTTCCCTGCATGCTTGCACAGACCAGAATACGATGGGCTACTAAATATCAAACTGCATAAGTATTATTTAGTCCATGTTTTGTGGTTGTAATTGTATTATTGTAATTCTATATTTTCTTTTTATGAAGCACGGAGTTATCAGCCTCTTCCAGCATTAGCTGTAGCTGCATCTGTGACTACTTAAAGCACTGTGATTTCAGGTTATTAAAACCACTCAAAATGCATCTAGAATGGCTTGTCAGGTTTGGATTCCTGCTTCCCATTGACAGTGTATCAAAGCTTCAATAAATGGTTGTTTCTCCTATATTTTAGTAGACATTACTCTAAAAAAAAAGAAGAAAAACAATGGGAGCGAGACGAAAGCCATACATATGTTAAAATCACATCAGTAATAAAGATTAAGTAGAAGTTAATAGCATCCTCAGTCATGCTTGCAGAGGTAATCTCTCTTTTTTAAATCAAAATTAGATTTGGAGGAATGAAACAAACAGGGGGCGAGACTTTGGCGTAATATTTTAATCAAATTGTCATGAATGAGTGGATACAATTAGAAATCCTGTCAGTCACTGATCCGAAGACCCTTTTGTTGCTCAGCTGTCTGGGAGGATGCGATGGGGCATTATGGGGGTGGGATTAAACTTGACCTTTCCCAGGGTCCGCATATGTGACCCCTTTGGTTTGTCTCTGTCTGTCAGATGGCCAGTGTTTTAGATTTTGTGGGGTGGGGGGAGAAGTATAAAAGAAAAAAAAGAAGAAAGTGAGCCTTACAGGCAGTGATGATGAGGCTACTAGCAGATGTAATGTCAAACTGTAGTGAGGGACAAATCGGCTAATCTTATCAAACGATACCGCGCAGTCGAGCTGCATGGGTTTGTTTGAACTGTAATAACTGTAATAAAAATTATTCTGAAAAGATGACACAAATACCCATATGAAATGGAGGGTGTGTTTTTTTGTTCCTCTGCTTTAAAAACTAAAAGACTGTGAAAATGAGTATTTATTAGACTAATTTAGGCCTGAGATTCTTTGACAGTGTGCATAAATGATCTGATTCAGCTGAGTGCCATACACTGTGAACATCAGGGTGTCTACAAAGGGTGAGATAATCTCTTCCCAGTCTAAATTAGGCAATGGGCGTTTCGCACAATTTAGAAGTTAGGAGCTTTTAAGTCTTTAAAAGCTTGTATTATATTAAAATACAGTATCATTAGACTTTCTTTGTGCAAGCTTTTCCCTTACAGTTTTTACTCAGCTGTCCATATTGTATATCCTTTAACGTATTGATCACATTTAATATAGAATATTTTTTTTGGTTTGCACAATCTCAAACTATTAGAAATGTTATGCGTTTTAGAGTTCATTGACATGTTAACACGTTTTGTAGATATTTTAAAATTAAACTATCCAAACAGTAAACTAATTTTGTTGCATTCTATATCAATTGATAATTCAATATATAATAAGAGGCATTACAGAAATTAAATTAATTAATGATCATGTTAAAAAATGCAGAGTGACAGCATCAGTATGAACTGACTGTAATCATTTTTATATTATCAATAAGCAGATCACCAGTGAATTTAAAATTGAGTTTTAGATTTCATTCTGAACCAAATGATCTATGTAGGACTCCTATAGCTAAGTGGTCATTGATTGCCAATATACATTGTGTAAGTCATTGATCTCTCAAGACTTGTATTAAAGACAGAAAAAAATACAATGATATTGGTTTTAGATTGTGGGGTGTCAGTGGTTTATGTTCTGTGATGCAGTTCTCAGTTGCTGCTTGGGATCCTAAAACATTTTCATCAGTGGATAGTGAAGCAGCCAAGTGGAAATACCTGTCATTATTCTGATCACTGAATGAACTAAAATAGTCTTAGAGATATCTCCAAATTAAAGACTGAGTTGACCATTAGGAGGTGAGTTTGCTATACATGGAGCATTGATGTGTTGTTGTACAGGACACGTCTGTAGCTGTCAAGATTTGTGTTGGACCAGTTGTGGCCATAATTCTCAATCATTTTCAGTTCCATAGAATTGGGTCCCTAGGCAACTTACTTGCAGCTAGGAGAAGGACATGGGTGTTTCAATTTCCACCTGTCTTCACAGACAGTCCAATCCTACCCACTTTACAGTCCAGATCTCACCCTGCCAGACTTCCACCTGTTTCCTCTGGATAAATATTCTCTAGTCAGTGAGACCTGTCAACAACTGTCTCTGTGTTTAGTGCTTTTGGGAGGATATTGTAGGACATGAAAATGTATAGGAGATTTTCTTAGTTATGCAGTGATCAGGAGTGCTATTCAGGATGTCTTGTCCAGCACTCCAAATAATGTGCAATACTAATGTATTACTGACAATAAAAACTAGTCTGATGATAACATTGTTACTTGACCCATTAGGAATTAACCTTCATATTAAAATATGTAGCCTGCAGGCACAATTCTTTTTATGTTGGGAATTCAGATGCAGTTCACTGTCTCTGGTAAATAAATGAAAGCAATCATGAAAATAATCATTTGCAATACCTATTATTATTTTGTAAATATTTGGCAACTCCTTTACGATCCTCATTATAATAGCGCTTTCCATCTTACAACTGTATACGTAAAAAGTCGGATGAATGAATCCCGTTTTAAATACCATTATACACAGCTGTAACAATTACTATATTCACACAATTATTGTTTGAGATTCAGCTTTTATTAGGGAGCACCCCTAAATCCCTTGTTTAGAAAGATACATGGTAGTAATGTTTGTGACAGGGTAGCTGACTGTTGTGTGGGTGCGTGAATTCGCTGCTGAGTGACAGGCAGGAGATTGAGACGGAGGTTGAAGTTGATATGCACCGCAGGCAAACAGGATTTATTTACAAATGAACAAAAGCAGCTCACGTGACTCTACCAGCAATGGCAGCGCATGGAGCACGTACAACATTGTACAAAAACGTTGGTAGGATCTACAATCTCTGAACTAATCTTCTCTGATCAATAATAAACTAACGTTGCTGAAGAGATTGATCATGGCGGATAAACGGTTAGGGTGCATATAGTTCACTGTACTGCAGAACATCATGTTTGTGTAACTTTAAATACCAAATTGCAGCTTGGCAATGCATTGTGCACTTTTTTTTTTTTTTTTTTTTACTGAGACCTAAAAGAAGTTATATGCATTACACCACCTTATGTTCTTTAATTATGAGTTGTAAATCAATCTGTTCAGGTGTCTGTTACCCACAATAACTGTCTGCACCTTTCAGTATTAACAGTACAATGCACCATCTAGCAAGGCTCTTGCAGTTAAGTATGTAAGTTACATCATTATGACTTTTGTGCCAAAAGCAAGATGTCTGTTTGTCTGTAAGGAACTTTTTTTTCCCTACGCATGAAAGCAAGGGCACCTTCTACACCTTTTAGTATTTTGGTATAACAATTGTGGTTCTCTCCTGAACAGCTTAATTCCATGGCACATTATTGTTGGTCCTACTGACTGACGTCAGAGCTTGAACAAACAATTAAAGCCAATTGGGGCCTGCCTTTCCACGGCCCTGCTTATTGTGAAGTTGAAGTTTTAGATCTTTTTCTAAAGGCTCACAGCCTTTTGAGGGTGAGCTCACCTTTATCAAGGGTGGGATGACAATAGTACTGAAGCATATTCATTTATTTTAGCAAGTACACCTTTAAATCTAGAAACAGAAACATTCAAATGTTATTCTTGGATAATGTCTGTATACTGTAACCAGATTGCCACTTTAAATAAAAGTGAAGACTGTTTCTATGGATTTTTTATGTCAGGTGACAGCATATGTTCATGTCACCAGCATGCACACCCTCTTGTGGACACACTGATAGATTTATTTTAATGCTGTTTGTCATTTTAAATGTAATAATAATAATAATAATAATAATAATAATAATAATAATAAGAAGAAGAAGAAGAAGAAGAAGAAGAAGAAGAAGAAGAAGAAGAAGAAGAAGAAGAATTAGCAACCACCTTGATCTCCATCACACACACACACATACACACAAAATATTACTATATATTATTAATATGCAAAATTTGTTTGCTCATAGATGTTGAGAAAATCCATAAAAGAACAAATGGTGATCCATGACATGATGAAAGCTAAAGTTTGCAGAAAAACTATGGTGCATGTGTGGGGATATGAAAGAAAATGGTATTCAGAATGCTGGCATTTAAAATAGTTGGTGTTTTTTCCACTTCTACAGGAATGTGGCTGCCCCATGAAATATAGCCGGTGGTATCAGGCCTGCGTGTGTTCTTCAGCAATATGCTCTCAGTCAATCAGATTTGCATAAGTAACCTCTCAGCAGGCCCGCTCCACTGCCCAGGTGCAGAATTATTTGCATATAGAACTGTGAGAGGGGTCCCCAGAGTCACTTTAGACTCCAGTGACTGCTGAGCGAGCTTACAGTCCGGAGCACTGGAAATGAAATTTGAATTTAAAACCTTGCTGTGTTGGTTTGTGCAAGGGGAGGTGGGCTCACATTGAAACACAAACGACAAACAGATAGATTGATAAATAAACCAAGAGGAGCTGATAGATAGATAGATAGATAGATAGATAGATAGATAGATAGATAGATTAGGTTATCTAAGAAGTAAAACTTCTGATTTGCTATATCTTTGCTTGTGTTTCCAATACCCTAAGCATTTTTTAATTCATGTTAAAAATGTCCACATGTATATAATATGTGACACATTTTAGAAATCTGTATTATTATATTTTGTCTTGGGCTGTGTTTTTCATTCTTTACCTTTATAACATCTTTTTTTTTAAAAAACATCCTTAAAAGTACGGTACTGTATAGATTAATGTAAGCCTGCCAGATCATGGATACATATTATTATTATTATTATTATTTATTTCTTAGCAGACGCCCTTATCCAGGGCGACTTACAATCGCAAGCAAATACAAATACATTCAAGTGTTACAATATAAGTCATACAATAAGAACAAGAAATACAATAATTCTCAAGTGTGACAAACCACAATTCAATAATACAGCAGATAATAGTGAAAGTTACATCAGGATATGATTAAGTAGTGATAGTTACATCAGGATATGATTAAGTACAAAATACTACAGATTAAACACTTGGGAGATTACAATATTCTGAGGTACAGGATTAAATGCAGTAAAATAGGGGGCAGATAAGAGCAAAATAAAGCATATTTAAATGAAGGGTGATAGTGTCCCAGGATACAACAGAGGAGTTCTACAGGTGCTGTTTGAAGAGGTGAGTCTTAAGGAGGCGCCGGAATGTGGTCAGGGACTGGGCAGTCCTGACATCTGTAGGAAGGTCGTTCCACCACTGCGGAGCAAGGGTGGAGAAGGAGCGGGCTCGGGAGGCAGGGGAGCGTAGCGGAGGTAGAGCCAGTCTTCTAGTGCAGGCGGAGCGGAGAGGTCGAGTGGGGGTGTAGGGAGAGATGAGGGTCTGGAGGTAGCTGGGTGCAGTCTGATCAAGGCATCTGTAGGCTAGTACAAGAGTCTTGAACTGGATGCGAGCGGTGATCGGGAGCCAGTGGAGCGAGCGGAGTAGTGGAGTAGCGTGGGCGAAGCGAGGTAGAGAGAACACCAGGCGAGCAGCAGAGTTCTGGATGAGCTGGAGCGGACGGGTGGCGGACGCAGGGAGGCCAGCCAGGAGGGAGTTGCAGTAGTCTAGGCGGGAGAGTACCAGGGCCTGGACCAGGAGCTGGGTAGCATAGTTGGTGAGGAAGGGTCGGATTCTTCGGATGTTGCTCAGGAAGAATCTGCAAGTGCGTGCCAGAGTGGAGATGTGCTGGGAATAAGAGAGGCAGGGGTCCAGGGTGACTCCAAGGTTTTTAGCTGAGGAAGAGGGAGAGAGTGTGGTAGATTCCAGAGGAACAGAGATAGAGAGATCAGAGGAGGGGGAGGAGGAGGGAAAGAAAAGGAGGTCAGATTTAGAGAGGTTGAGTTTGAGGTGATGCGAGTGCATCCAGGAGGAAATAGCAGACAGACAGGTAGAGATACGGGAGGAGATGGTGGAGTCAGAGGTGGGGAAGGAGAGGAAAATCTGAGCATCATCAGCATAGAAATGGTATGAGAAACCATAGGATGCGATGAGGGGGCCCAGGGAGCGGGTGTAGAGAGAGAACAGGAGAGGACCCAAGACTGACCCTTGGGGGACTCCAGTCAAGAGAGGGTGAGGTGTGGAGGTTGCTCCACGCCAGGTTACCTGGTAAGTGCGGTTGGAGAGGTAGGAGGAGAACCAGGCCAGAGCAGTGCCAGAGATCCCCAGGTCAGCAAGAGATGATAGTAGAATAGAGTGATCAACAGTGTCAAAGGCAGCAGAGAGGTCGAGGAGAATTAGGACAGAGGAGAGAGAGGCAGCTCGGGCACACTTAAGTGAGTTGGTGACAGAGAGAAGGGCGGTTTCAGTGGAGTGAGCAGAGCGGAAGCCAGATTGGAGAGGGTCAAGCAGAGAGTGGTTGGACAGGAAAGCAGAGAGCTGGCGGTGTACAGTCCGCTCGAGGGTTTTGGAGAGGAAGGGTAGGAGGGAGACAGGACGGTAGCTCTGGAGGGAGGTGGGGTCGAGGGTAGGTTTTTTGAGGAGGGGAGTGATAGAGGCTTTTTTGAAGGCAGAGGGGAAGATGCCAGAAAGTAGAGAGGTGTTGAGGAGGGAGGAGATGAAGGGGAGTAGAGCAGGAGCAGCAGCTTGAAAGAGGTGAGTGGGGAGGGGGTCCAAGGCACACGTGGTGGGTTTGTGACCCTGGAGCAGGGAGGAGAGGTCAGAGTCTGAGAGGGGCAAGAAGGTGGAGAGGGAGGGCGAGTTAGTAGGGGATGTAGTGGGTGTAGGGGTTGGAGCAGGAGGGGGTGCGGGGGAGGGAGAGGTGTTAAAGAGTTTGCGGATATCTGAGATTTTAGAAGAGAAGAAGGAGGCAAAGTCGTCAGGGGAGATAGAGGAGGGAGGAGGAGGGGGGGGAGGGTTTAGGATAGAATATTTACTCCAACATATTGTAGATCATTAAAATATGTATTAGTTGTAGGATATTCCTGCTAGTTTTGAATCCAAATAATATTTATCAAATTAAAATGTTATGTATTGTTAGTGGAATGTATGCGCCAGTATGAAGTTGTACTATAATGGCTTGTCAAATAATATTACACAGTAATTCCTTAATTTGCTGTCTCGTAGTGATGTTGGATAAATGTGTCTTTGTGTCAGTAAAAAATGTCAGTAGTAGTTCTATTAAACACACTTCCACATACAGCTCCGTGTTCAAGGAATTATTTCCCAGTGAAGACTCCTATTTTATTTATTTTTACAGCCATCAAAACACTTTATTCTTCATTTAGATACACACAAACGAGCCAGTTACACATTGTATCAGTGAAGTGACATTGCCAGCATTGCGAAGGGGCAGGGGCTGGGACCAGGCAACATTTGCAAGACAGTAATTCATGGAATGTAGAAAAGCCATAAAGAGTAAGACTCTAATGATTTAAAGTTGTAGTAACTAAGGTTTTAAAATCCATCCAACTGATGCACAACAGTGCTTCAGTGAACAACGCCAGCTTTAAAGTGCTGCAGGGATCACATGTCATATTACATGATGAAACAACTCTAATTTATGACAATGCCAAATCAAATTGGGTAGACTGGTCCTAATAAAGTAGCTTGAGTGTACTTTAGGGACAAAAGTTGAGGCAGGATATTTTTTATGCAAGTTTTCATGTTGGACAGTTTTCTGCTGCTAAAAATAGCCTAATTTATGTGGTTTTTAATAAGAACATAAACATTTGTTCTATAGCAACTTTACAGTTTCTTTCCAGCTGTTGAATTTAGCTTAGTTCTACACCAGTGATCCCCAATAGCATTGCACTCGCTATAACGGATCAGAATTTCACAACAAGCACAGGTTTAAGAATACAAATTTGAAATACATTACAATGCAAACAAAACAAAATTTGGAAGGACTGCATTATTGAGTAAAAAGAGGCATACTAGTTCAAAGAGCATTTTCTGTGTAAACATCATTGACAGTTGTTTTGCCAGGAACATTAAAAGTGTATTTTCTATGAATAGTGGATGTGCTATAGTTACATACTGGTTTGGTCATACAGCCATTGAGTATTAAGAAAACTGGCTTAAGAAATGTGTCTCCTTTCAGTGGAACCTGATTTCTAGGAGATAAAAAATGCTTACAATTTATTTTAATATATGGAAACACACACTTTGTGTCAGACAAAGGGAATACATAATTCTGGACTACTTGTTTGACCTTGTTACAAGGGCTTTTGTAACTAAGGGCTATATTCTCAAGACAACTGGCTTCCTTTTTATTTTTTTCAATTGAAATACATTCCTAGCTATTCTCTAAACAACAAGCACTCACAAAGTTTTTACAAAATGCACTGAAGTGCATATTTTGCTCACTTGCAGTGACCATAAAAATACATCTTTCAATCTGTGTTTGCATCTGATTTGGTCATTTGACTCATCTCCTTATGCTCTCATCCAAAAGTTATGTTGCATTTCTACTGAGGCTTTAAAGTGTCCTGTTATCAAAGTAATACAAAATGTAAATCAATTTATTATTTAATGCCTGGCTTATTGTTTGCAGTAATTACACATTATGAACATTATGCAAGTTTATACGTCTTGATGTTTTACCATAACCCTAGTAAAATATATGTACTAGTTATAATAACAATATTTCTGGTTGGCCAACTAAAATGTACCAAATATCCATGTTAGAAGTCATGTCATATGGAATACTGTGTTTGAAATACAATCAAATGAATAAACAACTCACAATTAAGCTGACTCGTGCTTTTTAACACTGAGCACACGTGGGTGTGGTTTAAAGTTCTTCAGTCAAAAACAATTTTCTTCATCTACAGAACTTCCTCTTGTGAGACCAAGTCTAAATCATATACCGGGACATTTGAAAGGAAACTCATAATATAGAACGCAAACCTTGTAGAAAATATATTTTAAATAGTGATATAAACCCTGGAAAAACTATACCTCTAAACAACAAGGTCTTCATGTATATAAATTTCAAACATCAGGCTAGAATAATTTATCTTCCATTTGTGATACCCTCACAATACAGTTCTGTAATGGCTGTATGCTCCATTTGATAATCCAAGAGCTTGGTCCAGAGATAGATTTTCCGAACCCAAGCTTGAGGCTTAAGACTCGGAAGCATGAGGGCATTACTAATACAAAGGAATGTATTTGGCCTCTTGGCACCAGGAATGGGTTAACATAATAGCTTCCCCTACTGGCCCTTGCGTTGTTTTTGATTGATACTTTTCAATTACAGCCTCCCATTCCCCAAACATTCAAAATGCTATTTTTCGTCTTCGATAACTTCAAACATTTAGGGGTACAAGAGCTCCAAACCCTGTTTAGCTGTTGCAGTAAATTGGTTCCATGTACAACATAATGGCGCTGACAGCCTTTTGCTAGGGAAATCAGTTCTGCAAAGGGACATGCCAACGATAAGACATCCAGCTTTGAAATTCTATTTCTTGGTATCAGAATTAAATCTGGACTTATATTTCTTTGCAGGCAAGCGCTCTGTAGTTTTCTGTCTGTAGTGTTTGATCACAGACTGAGAATTTACACGACATTCTACTTTTCCAAATGGATTTATACCCTTTCGTGGTTTTCACCAGTTTTATTAGCTATTAAAATTTCTAATAACTTATTGTTTTGCTTGATATAAAGTGACGAGTATAGATTCTTCATTTGTTTCAAAAGTCACACACTCATTGACTTCTTGTTTATTTTGGTGTCATCTACACAAAGCAATAAATGGTATGCACATCTTATGGCTACACATTGCATGTAATATTTAAATACTGGAAGGTCAAACAGGCGTTTAGTTTTGCAGAAAAGTAGACATTATTTCAAGTGTCATGAGCAGGCAAATAAACTACACATTTAACAGGCATTTATTTTCTATACATCGTACACTTTATAGTAATTTCCAAATTCCATTAATTACCACTTTTGATTAAACAGTCTGCACACAGCTGTTGCTTTATGACAACTAATACGCTCGTGTTTTTTGGTCAAAATTAGATGTGTGTTTAGATTTTCAAAGATATTCATTAAAATTAGCATGAACAATATTTCAGAATTTTTGCAATAGATGTACAAATGGCAACTGGAATGACAGGAGGCACATAGCTTGTTTGTTATCTATAGTGTAGCAGATTAGCATTTTGGGGGTATCAGATTAAACAGAAGCAGTAAATTAATTTGTGCTTATTAATGCATATTGTATTACAATGACTGTATTTAACATAGAGCACAGTGTCACCCAGTCATCAAAGACTGTTATATTTTTATGTAGCAAATGCCCCGGAAGCAGCTTGTTACAGCCTTCTCTGGATTGAACTGTCGGCCCAAATGTTGATTAGAGTAAACGTTTCTTCATCCTTGCTGCAATCTGGCTCACGGTGTGTCTCAAGCAACAAAAATATGGCTAAACAGAATAAACAAAAACGTTCCTTGCGGAAGTGAAACCTTCACGCAGACGTGGCTGTTTGTTATTTTGTCCACTATCATGCATTTTGTCTCGCTCAACACGGGTCAAAGCATGTAGACGCTGGGACGCGGGTTAACCCGGGTACGACCCAGGTACGTGGTTTCACACTACGCATGATTGTGACCCTGGTGGCCAAAACCCACATCCAGACCCGGGTAGAAGTGCCAGTGTGAAAGGGGCTTAAGATGCTTAATCAAATAACATTATATAAGCTAACTATAAAGCAAAGGCACCACGTTCATGCCTTGGCTGTGAAAGTAGGGCCAGTATTAATACTGTATATCTAAACTTACATATATATACACACACACACACAAACAACAGAATTTGGATGAATAAATCTGTATGATGAAACAAACAAATAAACAAACAGTTTATTATTATGTAGATTTTATCGTTTACACCCAAACACCATTGTGTTATTTTATAATGAATACCCTCAGGCTTAGTTGTTTTTTGAGAAAATCTAAGTTTCACTTGGGGTTCAAGGAAGCTCTAAAAAAAAAAAAACATGTAAAATTACACTAATGTTAACAGCCTTAATGCACAAGACTACACTTATGTTTGTAAGTGTGTATGTATGTATGCATGTGTGTACATGTGTATGCATGCATATATATACACATATATATAGCTATATATCATTATTATACATTCTAAGCATGTTTTCCACAAGGGTTTCTCAGTTCACACTGACATTGTGAGTGTCAGCTCCAGATCACTTTAATCAGAGAGTGGATATGCATGATAAAACGGATAAGGGACTTTAATCAAAAAAATTCGCTGGTCTGGAAACGTGACACACTCCGACAAGCACGCTTCATCCCACTGTACTCATGTCACTGCCAAGAGTTGCTTTCATGAATATGCATTGAATAAGGTACCACATTAAAATGTTGCTTTGTTTGTTCAGCTGGTGACTAGAAATACCCAAACAGAGACTTTTACTAAGTTTATCATGCAGACTTGGGGGAAAAAAAGCCAATTCATCAAATTAAAAAGTGGACTGCTGTTAAAGCAACTAGTGGAGCATTTGTCAGTCCACAAATAATATTTCCTAAGCAATGCTTACTGGGACACTTTCCAATTGTGATCAGTAAACATGATTAACAGTGTCTGAGTTGTTTAAATACTGTCTTTAAATGGCTGTAGTACTCTGTAGACTTTATTCTGGAAGTCTGGTTCTGGGCTTTTCCTGGAATTTTGTGTGTCATAGTTTAATTAAAATAAATCTAAAGAGTAATTGTCACATGTAACTTTGTAAGTTTTTTAAATCTCTCTTTAAAAAGCAATTCTAATTTGTGTTCTTATATTGTGACCTTGTACATCCATTTTGTTTATCACATAATGCTTTTGTTACTAAAACAATGCCTTAAAATTGTCCTATGTAATTATATTAGCAATTGATTTTTCAATGGCAGTATGCACATAATGTATAGACTGAAGTTTCGAACTTTGTACTTGCAACAAAATGTATCGGGAGGGCATTTCAAGGGTATGGTTTACATTATTTGCATAATAAGATTTTAGAGAGTTAATTTGTTTTTTTTTTTAATGCCACTGTCATATCGTGCACAACATTATCTTTATTATTGTTTTTTTGTTTGTTTTATGGAAAGAAACCCTGTTGTCCACTGGGACACCTTTGTAAACAAGCTTTAAAGTTTTTGTTACGATTTTAGTGTTTGCAGCATCGTTGTTTTGTAGTATGTTTTTTAATTCATTTTCTGATACGTCACAAAATCACTGTCCAGGAGGTCCAGATGCGGGTTCGTCCGCCATTTTGCTTTGTTGTGTGAAGAGAGGAAGGACGCTCAGTGTGATGATTATTGACCATAAGCAGCGTCACGGGGGCAATACTTGGATCTATGCTCATACTGTGTTCTCTAACTAAAATCCCAAACTAACTCCTATTTGAGCATGACAAGGTTAGTGTAATAATTTAATTCTTCACTACCCCAGACTCTTCATCACCAGAAATAGCACGCTAATAGGGACATTGTCCAATTCAATTCGAAGCTAAATGTAAACTGCTTTATCATACTAAATAATAAGCTAAGCTTAAGTTATGCACGACAAAATGGCATAGCAAATTCTCACTTTGCCTGTAAATCTCACCACTGGGAGAGAATCATAACTGTATACCAGTCCCATGATGCGAGACGCACTTCAGATTTACCGTTAAATACATGAGTATGGAGTAGAAACATATCAGGATTTTTCATTCCCTATAGAATGCCTTACATGTTGCCCAATTAACTTAAGCTGTTTGACAGTGCAATGATTAGGGGCTGTGAAAAGTCTAGAATGCCACTATCATACTTTACAATATTATGTTAGAGTTTGATGTACCCCTTGTGGCCAAAATATGAGAGAATTATTAAATAGTGTTTTATGACTATGAACCTTAACCTGAATACATTACTATTAATAATTGTTATGATGTATATTCAATGACACTGGAAACATGCACTGCTACATTTTAATTCCAACCTAAAAAAAAAAACCCAAAACTTTTAAAACCAGTCACATTGGCATGCTGGTTACAAAGTATCATGTTCATGTTTAACACTAATCTCTAAAAACTATTTGTGCCTGTGTTTTTTTTCACTCTCTCTTTCTATCATTCTTGCTCTCTCTTCACAGTGATTAAATATGCTAAGCAATTTTCAAGATTATTCCATTCCAAACGGAATTAGAGTGTGTCTGTGCTCACCTTTTATGCAGAGCCAGTTATTGGATCAGCTTCCAGAACAAATCCCCAGAATTCTACGGATCATCATTTGGAAAGTAGGGACTTGTTAAACTAATGATTAAATTAAACCACCCCTTTAAGAATATTTGGATCTGGTCCATGAAGCAGAACAGTGTAATGATTTTTTAAATTAAGGGCTTTGAATGTGAAAGCTTTTCTTGTGTGTGTTAAGTGGCTGCTAGCAAGCACAAGAAGGCTCTTTTGTGGTAACCTTCCAAGGTGAAAATTATATTTAAAAACAAGATAAGGTTTAGGGAATGAACAGTTGGTCAGGTGCTACTTGACACATAGATAAAACAAGGAATTCCAAAGACAACCCCCACTCGCTGTCCACCATACTGTCATAGACCTGGGACAGGTGTCTGTAGTTATAACAGTGGTCAACTTTGTTATTATCTAAGTGCAGCTTATGACACCAGCATAACTTTGACATAAACTTAAGACACATTTAAACTGTTAATTTTCTACTAAATTACAGGATGATCTAACGTTCCGGTCCTGAACGGACTCAGAACTGTGGTGTCCACAAAGGCAGAACCCACACCATACCATAGTTGGTAATCAACCTAAACCAGTGAGATTTTGAATTTTTCTTCAGGCACAGATATGTGGACCTCTGGCTAATGGCATCATTCTCCTTCTAAATTGAAGAAAGGCCCTTTGGAATAATGAATTTATCAAATGAAGAATTGAACAATTAAATATTGGACACTTAAACCAAAAAAAACAATTTTAAAATCTTTATTTCAAATCATTTGTACAAAGAAGATGGCCGTGAGTCCCTTCTTTTGCTGTTGTTGTTGCTTTCAAAACCGGAAACCAGAATTATCAGGGGTGTGCTCAAATTTTGCTCCATACTTCATGTGGTTAAATCCATTGGGCCACTCTTCTTCATTTGAGATGAAGCGGCACAGGAAGATCATTCCTGTCAAGCAGATTCATTCAAGTGTCACTCACCACCTTTCTTTTCTATTGATTTAGGCGAGTTCCTATCGATCTGGCAAGAATATTACATTTCAATTAGTCTCTGAATGGTAAGGCATTTTCAGGATGCTTTTCTGTGCAAAGCAGTTGAGATATTTATGTTGTTAATGGCAGGTCAATTATAGCACACAAACAAAACAAACCAGTAAAAGTCAATGATAAATAATGCTCTTCTATACTGTACGTGCTGACATGAATACATAGCATACATCATACATAGTAAATACCATTGTACAGTATAGGATTTCGTGATGCAGAAGATAAGACATATACTGAGCCTTAATATGGTAACCATTGTGGTAGTACAACTCGTAAAATATTGTTAAACTCCAAAATTGCAATATATTTCTGATTAGAAAAAAAGTGATGAAAAAACCTGTATGTGTGTGTGAAAATAGTTTACAAGTGTGACTAAATACAAAGAACTTAAATCCTTAGATACAAGAAAACATAAAAAAAAACTCAAGTGAAGACTTAATTTAGACCCTTATTATGCAAATCTTGTTGTAATTCTTTTGAAATTAATAATGGAATACATCTTGTATATAGCTGAATGCATGTATAATGTGAACAATCCCATATATTACCATGTTCATTTATGAATTACATTAACATACATTAACAATTGAAAAAGAAAATAGGGCACAGAAATACCTTTCTTTAAAATAACATCATAATGATTTTGTAAACACTAAGTGGTATATGACAGCATCATTTAAAGTCCCTAATGTATCCATCAATCTTATTTATATGAAATTGAACTGATTTGTACTTATTTATTGCTACCTTTTTAATGGTTAAGAAGTGGAAGAAGTTGCACAATGCTAACCAGTTATTATTCACGAGTGGGGCTTTAATTAGCACCTCAAGGTTTGCCAAGCACTCTATAAAAAAGACACATTTCATTTAATATGAGGTTCAATTAGGGTTCACCAAGGCAGTTCAGATTTTTTTGGTATCAATGTCTCTTTAAATGATGGAGGACTACAAGTACCAGCATGCAAAAAAAAAAAAAAACCTGTCCTGGTTAACCTGAAGCTATATAGTCATCCTAAAATCAGTTTATGGAAGAAGAAAAATCACAAAACAGAGCATATTGAGAAAGAGAAGCAACAGACTAACGGGTCATTTACAGTTGCTGGCGACTCATGCAGTTGGAAGTAAGAACTTGGATATATTATCTTTACATATGCTGCCAGTAACTGTATACCCACAGTGTCTCACCACAATCGGTATTCATTACTATAGCACCGGGCTGTAAAGGATTCTCATTTCAGGGTGTCATTCATGCACACTTTTGAATCTGCCAAATTAGTATACAAAAGCCTGCAGTGAATCACTAGTGTCAGTTTACAGGAACCCACAACCTAATTTACTTTAATGCCACTGCTGTATAAAGACCTACCAATAACATCAATTCATTCAAATAAAATTCCCCAAATAATGTCCTTTTATATATAGCAAATACATACATATATTGTATTCTCTTGACTGTTTTTTTGTTTTTACCTTGTTAGAAAAGACAAAAAATCCCCCAAATTATATCCAAATCGCCTTTTAGGTAAACCATATTTGATTTAATTCCACATATACAAAAACAGTCAAGTTAGAATTCCCATTTTTACTGCAACAGCAACTACAAGCAACATCAATAAAGAGGAGGCCAAGTTGGCTCAATTTTTTATGACTTCACTCCTTGCATACATATCACATAGCAATTTTTGACATCTTTTTCGATGTCTTGAACATTTTTATCGCTAGGAATTCTTAAATTGGCTTGAATTGAATTGAATTAAATTGTGTGTAAAACATATTTCTTCCCTGGTTTGCAGTAGGGACAAGTACCAGGGCAGGTTTGAGAACCAGGGTCTGGCTTTGAGTGTTATATTGAACGTGAAGGAAAAGGATACTCTAGCGGAGGATATTTCCTGCCATCTCAGCCTGGCTGTGCTTCACCATGGCGGTCAGATCCGATGCAGACAAGATTACATTTCATTTAAAAGCCTCTTGACTGTGCAAATGATATGGGGGGGGATTCACAGAGGCCAGTGTAAGGTCAGAGTTAAGGAATACAATGTCACTGGCTAGTTAGAAAACAGATTGTTCTGCATGGAACCTTGACTTGATTTTAATCATGTCAATAGTTTGTTTAAATGTACTTAAACATTACAGTAAATTCATTCTTTTGTGACAGAACTTTAGGTCAATACATGGAACTTAGCAAAATGTCATGGACCCTCACTAAGTCTGGCAACACAATTACATTTATATTCTCTAAGCCGGCATGTATTTATTTATTTTTTTGCTTAATATTTATGCTGATGCTTGCTTTTCTCTGCATGTAGCCAATATTGCTGTCTATTCAAAGATCAATAGGACAACTGCTGGTCGCAAAACTAGGTTTGAAGCTTATCATTTTTTGGATTGACCGACCTGCCGTGAGTTGTGTTAGAAACAGTGATTTGGGCTGTAGGAATAGGAATGAAGTGAACAATAAATTATATTCAGAAAAATATATATATATTTCTATTTTATTCATCATTTTATTACTTTACCTTTATTATATTTTGTTTGTCATGACCAGTATTTGGATACTAAATTTGCAATTGTTTATAAATAGGTGGGGATTTTAAACCACTTTAATTGGCTTTTTTATTTCTATCCCAGGAGTAAATAGCCAGATGAAACACAAGATTCCAAAGAATACGTGGGCCCATAACTGTAATTTAGCAAGGGCACATTCAAAGAAGTTCCCTCAAAAATGAATTATAAGGATTTAAACTGTTTTATTGGCTTTGTAGATTAATAGAACCTAATGAATTTTATTAAAATTTGAAATACTGTAATGAAAAATTAAATAAGATGATAGCTAACCAACTGTCTTTTTAAATAGTAAGTGGTTATTTGCACCCCTTGGGCTCTCCTTTAATCCCAGTAATGGCTATGCAAGCCTATTACACCCAATAGATATGCACTGCTGTAAAAAAAAAAAAAAAAAAAAAAAAATAAGCCTACTGTATGATTTAATAGTATGCAGTATGACAGCATTATCTTGTTGCTTTCCTTATAAATGTATCTTATTTGTTTTTTTTTCTGTGTTTTGTGCCTGCATCAAAAGTATAATGCAGTGGTGACTCTTGTATACAGTACTGTAATATTATTGTCATCCTTTTCTATATCTAACCTTAATCATGCTAAAATTGTCTAGGACCCAAGAAAGAAAAAAGAAGCTTAATTTGCAAAAGCTGCAAAGAAAGTATAAGGGTTACTGCATCTTCAAAGGCTAAACATAGGCAATTGTGTGCTGGGATTAACAGACTAATTGACTAATGACTATCAGCTGCATACAGCTCAATCTGAAAGACAAATCAGTTTGATAATTAATTTTCTGTATTTGTCCAGCTGCAGAGCTTGTAGCTGAAGTGTTTTTGCAGAGGCTTCTATTTTGATAATACTACTAGAAAACAAATTCTCAAGCAGTTTTATTTAGGGCTTATTCATATTTTATAAACTTTTTTTTTTTTTTTTTTGGCAAAAATAAATGCATTTAAGTTAAAAGGGATATGTGTCTTTTTAATGATAAACTCTCTTATGACATATTTACAAATACAAAGCATGCATTTCACTGCTCTTTTGTAATTTCTTTGCTGTGAATCTGAATTTGGTGACTTTATCAGTGTCCCTTTTGTCCAGGGCTCTGGATTGCACAGTGGATTATTCTAGATTAATGTTTACAGTAGTAATGTGCAATTAAAGGTTACTGTAATTATCAAACCCTTTTAATAACACATGTATAGATGCTTTATAAGTTGATCCTTACACTAATACTGTATGTGACCAAACCTGTTAGCCTATAGTGTTGTCGAGTACCTAGTTGTGAAGGATAGTGGAAGAAGGAATTTAAAGAAAGATTTTTCAATTGTAAATTGACCAACTGTTGGCACCTAATTTTAAACATTCATTTTATTGGCATCCAACTCATCTAATTGGATCTTCAAGGCTCTTTGGTGTGCTTACATTTAAATGCATACCATGATTTTCCTCTCAGGAAAACAAAAATGTATTTTTTCATAGATGTGTTCATGAACCAATAAATTATGCTTTGTTCTTTAAAATGGAAGTCTGTTTAAACATTTGACTATTCCCCTGTTTAAATCAGCAAACACTGCATGTCTGAACAGTTGGAGGAAGCCATTCTGTGCTTGCCAAAAGAAGACACGAAGGGAGGGAGCAAAAAGGTGCCAAGTATTTAGTGCCATATAAACCCTCTTTGAGAAATAACATTGTAAAAATGTAGTTTTGCTGCATTTTTTATTCTTCAAAATAAACAGTGCCAAACATAAATTCATTATATTTATATATGTTCACTTAATTTACTTGTCTTTTTTGGAGATTGACTGTCAAAGAAATGTGCTACAGTACCACTTTTTTGTGTATAAGAGAAAAAAACTTGCTGGGTATCTTTTACAACTCTGAAGAAAATAATTCTGATTATTATTTTTTTATATTTACACATGCAGTGAATAAGACTTACCACCCCAGTGTAACAAAGTGATGGTACAATACATCATTCATTTAGCTAAGGTAAAGATTGTATACAATCTAGATTAATTAGCGGGATAAAATTAGTTTTAATATAGTATCAATCTTCCTGTGTAACTTAAGGTTGCTAGTCATCATTAATGTTTTAGTATTTATTTATTTATGCTGTACATTCTATTCTCCATAGCTATTGATTTACTTACATAGAGACAACAATATAATTGTTTTGATATTCAGCCAAAATTAGACCTTGACGATGTTTAAGCCAGGCATTTGAAATCAACTGTGCATGTCTGAACGCTTAGAAAAAATATTCTTTGCTCATGCCAAGAAAAGGAGGCCATACACTTTGAGACCATTTTCACGTACAAATTGACTTTAACACTGGTACAGGCATGTGGAAATGATATGTAAAGACCTAAATTGAATTAAAAAAACAAAACATGATCCTCCCCCTTCTTGAAGAAGGTTACAAAGCCAAAAGCAGTTGTGTTGAACAACACTGTTCCAGCAAGGACACAAGCAGCACTATTTAGTCAAATTAACAGAAGTCACTATTAACTAGCAGAACACCTTTAACTTTAACGTACCGACATATTTGGCCTTAATAGAGCTGTCAGAATAATGTCTAAACTCTCAGTACATCAGGTACTGTACACCAGACCACCAACTTGTCATCAACATTTTCTTGGTGTGGTATTTGATTTCTTACACCTACACTTTCTTACACAGCAAATGTGATCTTTCTTACATTTACTAGGGACAGATTAGCAGGGGGAAAGTTTCATGGTTACACTCTGGTGTAAACTTTAACCTTAGACATGATTATACAACCTCTATTAAGATCATTGGGGTGTGTTTTAAAAAGTCTAGGCCGTGAGGGATGAAATATAAAAGTATACATAGTAAATCTAAGCAAAAAGAAGAATACATTGGTTGAGATATTTATGATATTTCATATCCAAAACAAGTTGCTCTATAATCATCTTTTAGATTGCTTCCTATTGGTAGTGATTACCTTACACTTGAGAATGCTAAGTTGACACATTTTGCAAACCAGTTGTTACTATATAAGTCAAATCAATGTGCCTGCCAGTATATGTCCTGACAAGCCTTTACAGTAGTCATGAATGATGTTTTAATGGATGGAGCAGTGCCTGGGTTGCTAATATTTCTTTTAGCCACATGGAGAGGATGTTGGCTGGTCAGCTAAATGCTTAATAATTCGATGACTGATATTTAATTAAAATTTTTATTCAGATTCATCACTCAATACATGCACCTTAGTGTCAATTTTGTTCAATTTCACCTAAAGCTAGCTGGTACTCACATGCCCCTCAGTGAAGTACCCTGAATGAAAGATGGAAATTGCCAACAGAACAAATTCAGTGCTGTTGGTATTTTAAAATTGACTGTATAACACTAGTAAACTATTTGAAATGCAACCTCATCATATAAATAAGTAAAAAACTGCATACCCTGGATCAGGCATTCAACAACAGCATGTTGCAGCCCCACCCTTCCCAGCCGGTGTTGTGATTAGGTTGTATGCATCCAATGATGTGGAAGGATATGAAATAGGGGAGAAAAATAGCACTCAATACCAAATAATAATCATAAAAATGCTAATACCTTTTAGTTCTTTGAATTGTACATACAAAAAAAAAATATTTCTTTATTTTTGTATTCATAGTTTAAAGATTGGATATAAGGACCAAAGACAGAATCCATGACCAGATCCTCTTGGCCCTGCTGAGAGAGTCCCTTTGAAAAATGAGATATGAATGAAAAGGAAAACCTTAAATACCAGCACTTTGCAGTTCCTTTAGTCGTTGGTCATGTGGTACTGTATCACATTGCTTTGACAGATCAAAAGAAACAGTGGCTGATGCATTACCCTTGTCCAAATTGTCATAACAGGGTTGTACAACTCAAAGAATAACATCTCTGGTGCTAGCGCCCTGATTTATGTTATACTCCAGTGCACCACAAAATGTATTGAGGACGCATGCTTCAAAGGAATAGTCTAACACTATAGAATAGTATATATTAATACTATACAGTAGTTGATTGACTGGCACCAACTAAATACATTCAATGCCTTTATGTGCACTGAGTGCATAGCAAAAAGATCTGTCCCCTGTGGGCTCCCAAACCAGGAGACCTTGTTCACCTATAATTAGAAAAAACAGCTCCCCCATCTGAAGTTTAGCATGGCAGTTATCAAAACTAGCTTCTCTTGTTTGTATTATTAGGCAGTGCAATGTGTTTTGATACAGCAGCACAAAGTTCTTCGTGTGAGCTTTGTCATCCCTCACCTTAACAGGCGGGTGAAAAGAAGATTTTGCTGGTTTCCATGCCTTGTTAGATCTATCACCCCTTTAATTAGTCGTGTTTTTACGAAGACGTCTGAACTGTGTCATTTCCATTATTGGAAAACCAAATGCGATTAATGAATGATTTTCATTTTTGATCCGTCATATCATGCTAGTTGATCTCCTCTTTCCGCACTGCTGAGTGATAGCATCGTTTTTCTGCCCCTCGATCAAATTTAATTTGGCCTCCTATTATATTACAGTGCTGCGACTGAAGTGTCAATTTTTGTCAGGCAATTAGAAGCTATAACCTGTGAAGTTAAGTTTGATAGGCATTGTAATTGGATTGTTTCAGCAATAGCTCGGAACTCTTCGTTCCCCCCCTCTTTAGTTTCTGATAGCAGTTCTCTACATAGAAAACTTTAGAACAAACACAAGAAGGAAGAGATGAGTGAACTGGGTTTTGGGTTTGCTTGGATATGCAAAAACTTGGCCAATACTGAATCAGGTTTGCATTGAACTACACAGTGTCCACTGCATTTCTGATGTGCGTGAGAAATGCACTTATTAAATTTGACCCTTTTAGAAATACAGTAAGATGCCCACATTGCCTAAAGCATCTGCCTTTTGTTCTGTTCTTTTCTATTTTTCTATACATGTCCTGATTTATAGTGTTGCAGTATATTAACAGAGTTGATATATACATATACTCACTTCAGTACTTTGATAATAATAGGGGAGTATTGCAGATGTCAAAATCTTACAAACATGGTATTACTCAAGCTTCTTTACTGTTCTCTCATACAAAAAAGAATAGATTTTCAAAATGTATTGTGGGGAATATTACAAAATTGGTTTTAGATGGTTTTTCTGGATTGATGAACAGCGAATGCACTTTTTCAGTTCTCCAAGTGGTTAGTGACCAGGATGTATTCACAGTGCTTAATTAAAAATCCCATACAATGTTTTGCTCTCAAAGCAGGGCTGGATTAAAGGACGTGGGGGCCCTATGCTGACTCATAATTTGGGGGCCCTATGGTGTTATTGGCATATTGTTTAATCCGGCCCTGCGTTGGGGACAGAGAGTGTGAGCGGAGCAGTGCGAGACAATTGTATATGGAGCGGGGGAGCGGAGCGGGGTAGTTGCTAGAGCGGAGCACGAAGTGGACATTTCCAACCCGCTCTTTCACAGCACTGAGATGAACTGAGCACGGTTTTAATTTTCTTAAATACGTGTTCGGCCATGGAGTTAAAAAAAGAAGGTGACAAATACAGATGTACAGTATTTTCCATTATGCCTGTGCATGGTAACCATTACTTTTCCAGTACACAAGCTGTTTTTCAGAAGAACCACCCCTTAATATATATTTAAATTGTGGGACTTACTATAGAAATGTATTAAAATCACATGTGTAGCACATATGGTGTTGCTGTGGAAGAGCTGTTGGTACTTCATAATACTTTTATGAGTGAAACCTGACAAACGCTTTGAGCAATGCTTCTTCCGCTGGAAATCCAGGTGTCTTTGTAAAAAACTGTAAAGGTTAAAAAGGTGTATCTTGGATGTAATTAACTACAGTTTTTGGCACCAATATGAAATTAGTTTTCATCAGGAGTTCTGGTTGCAAACCTGCTTGGGGTATTACAATTATATTTTAGGTTGAATGAATATATCCTGAATTGATATTTAAATAGAAATGCAGTGGTGTTGGCTGGCCCACTCCTGTTGTAATTTAGGTGAATATAGTAATGGAGCCCTGTGGCATTAAATGTTACCCCTTACAATTTAACTGCCATAAAACAACATTTAGTAGATGTGAGCTAATATTTGCCTCAAGATTAATTTAATTTAATATTTTTTTTTACAGAGGCAGGATCTTCAAAAAGAAAAAAAAAAAACACATCTGTCATATTCAACACAGAGCAGCATTTGCATAACCTAATAGAAACACACAGACTTTCCTTATTGGAAAAAACAAACAAACATGCAAACTGTTTTGTCATTTACTGTTTTAAGGGAAGTAATGGACTCTTGTCGACCAGTCACCTCCGGCAGTTTCATAGCAATGGCAAAGAGTTCACAAAGGCATACCTAAGAGTTAAATAGATGGGACTATAAATGTTTTTTTCCAACTTTCATTGAAAATATTATTCAGAGCTGCCTATTGTTTTTTTCCTTTTTTATAAAGGTTCTTACAAAAAAAAAAAAAACATAAATACAAAACAGATATACCTCTATACACATGTCAGGGGATTATTCTGTCTATAACATTGAGATAAAATCCACATTCAGTACTTGCATAAGAAACAATCATTAGATTTCACTTTGACATTTTAAAATGCTCCCTGCTCTGTTATCATTTCCTTGTTCTCAAGTGTGTCTGACTCTGTCAGTCTGGAAGTGTGTGTCTGTGTGTGCAAGTGTTTTTGTGCCAGTGGAGGGCAGGATTACATTTCAAAAGTTAAACAAACTAATTAAAATGCTAAAGGAATTTAATTTCCCCGTTAATGTTTTTGGTGAGATTCTGCTGTTTTTAAGAAGCCGTTTCTAAAATGCGCAATAATTTCAACCAGTGACAGACACGAATACACACCTCCAGTTTACTCAAGGACCCTGCATGCCCTAATGGTCAATGTAGGGTAACGGAGACCCACCTGGAAAGGGCATATGCGGCAGAAGCACAAGTCACATGCCTGGCCAACACGGCAGGTCTCTTGACTGCATATATGGACGGCATACTGCAGTCATGCACCCCTCCCTGAACCGGTGGCTTGTCACTTTTGCGAGTTCGATGCAAAACAGGAAGTGAGCTCCGTGGAGTGACGGTGGAGTGACGGTGGAGTGACGGTTTCCCTTGAGAGGTGGGACCGAGGACGTCACTCCCCGGAGGGGCCTACATCCATAAAGTTTTGTGTGTGTGTGTGTGTGTGTGTGTGTGTGTGTGTCTATATATATATATATATATATATATATATATATATATATATATATATATATATATATATATACACATATATGATGTGTATTGTGTAATCCATTGACAACTGCAATAAGTTTTACTGTTATTTTAAGTGTGTGTAAGCTCTATAATTAAAAGAAAACTGAGATTTGACTTTCTTGGTCTGTGGTCCTTGGTTGTTCCTCTGGGGGTCGGGGTGAGCTGCTAATAAATGGAAACTCGATCAACTTAAAAAATACATATTATCATTTGTGTTTAACCCTTTACTAGTGAGTTTACAGTTTTGCCAGGTTTGTCTGTTCTTTTGGGACTGCCCTTAGCATGTTGTCTGTAGTGTGAATAATCAAAATTGTATTGCTATTTCCAGCAAGAACCAACCGTGACAGATCTTTGCACCATGGGAGTTGTAGTTTTATTAAACATCTCATGGATGCCTCTGTTGAGTCTTACTCCATTTACAGTATTTCTCCAGCTAATATTTCCCACATGCTGTACAGTGATGAATGTAGTTGTCCAATACAATCCCCTGTGGGTTTTTTTGCCTTTAAACTTAGCAAAAAAAAAAACATAAAGCTAATCGTGGCTGGTATAAAGATAACTGTTAAAAATCCAAGGCATGTCCAAATATTAAGTCTCCTTATTGATGTCCAGGAATGATGTTAGTTTGATAGTGAAAATAACATTGAAAAATCTACTGAAACACATATCATAGCACTCCAATGCCTAATACATATATAAGTAAGGCTGATGTGCAGCATAAAACAATAAAATATGTTCTGTAGTACTGATATACACTGCAATACTCTTACAATACAATATATTTCTAGAACGAATATCTGCCACAACAAGCATTCATCTTTTCCACACAAACAATAAACCAATCGTGATCATTTAAAAATGACAACTACAGCCTTTATTTTAATGGAGTTTTTTTTTTATGACGTCTTAGATATTAATGCTAATTGTGGCCATGTTTTTCTTTTTTGATTTATGTAATGTACAACCATTTGGATGAGTGCAAAGCTGTACTTTGCATAGTACCTATGTCTCATGCTGTATACAGTATAGCATGCACATCTCAACCTCTCTCAAAACCCGGTTTAATTACCTCAGTAATTACACTGAATTTATGCTTGTCTTGGATCAATAGGTGTAGAGGCAATCTTACTTTCTTAGCTGGAGGGGAAGAAATTAATATTTCCTTTTTAAGCAATTAGTAAGACTTAGGACTTCTCATGCATGGTTTTATCTGTTAAAATCACATTATATAATTGCTTCATTAAAGTAGAAAATTAGTCTGTTTTTTTTTTTTGTTTTTTTTTGTGGCTCTGAAAGACGGCCTCTTCAGTGGACCTGACAAAGACAGGCAGATCAAAAGCTCATTCCTAATGAGAGAAAACAAATCACTGAAAGAAAAGTGTTACAAGTATCATTGTTACATTATCATAAGTATTATTATAGTCATTAAAATTTATTGTTAACCAGTGGCTTATTATTGGAAATCATTTTTAAACAATAAATATTTTTCCGTTTTTACCCTCATTAAAAGGTAATCTGACTTTTTAATATGGAAGATTGATTAAGTCTGCTTCAGCATTTGGTATTCCTTCAAGATCAATGCAGTGAACTGCTAATATGATGTCAATCCCCATTATGAATACTCAAAATGAAATAAACTTGTCTGTAAAATAATGTTTTCATGTGGAGTCCTCAACTCATAGCAGTTTGTATCCAATTTTGTTTAGAAGTTAAATGTTTTGTTCACTAGAATGTGTTTTGAAAAACATAGCAAACATATTTACTAAACTGTTACATCCTTTATTTTAAGACAATTGATATTTACTATTTACTGTATGGATATTAGTTTCATCCCATGTGGCTGCTGGTTAATATATGACATGGGTCTATGCAGAGGGTTTGCCACAGTCTCTCAAACACCTTTAGGTTTGCTGCTGTGAGAAAAAATGAAAACGTGATAACAGAATATATGAGCGCACAGTTCCAGATAAGGCAAGCCAATCAGTCTGTCAAACGACCAGACAAATCAGCAACTTTATTGGGAAATGTGAAAGGTATCCTTCAAAATGTCATGCAGCTTTAATGTATTTATATATTTATTTACTTAGTTAAGCCATGTGCGAGATGCACTAGTAGTAGACATGCTCCAACATGTTGAGTGTCCAAGTTAACGATATTGGAGAGTGATAAAAATGTATTTTAAAAACGTGATCTCGAAAATTGTAAACAACCTGCTAAAAGAATTAAAAAGGTTAGACCGATAACTGTTACTATGAGGCTTTTCAGGGTGTTAAAATGACTCAAGCTGTTTACAGCAAAGGCAAATTCTGTACGTGAATTAATTCAGTAATATAAAATTGCAGATTAACATGGAACACTTAACTAGTTGTTTATCAGTTGAAAAGTCCACAGAGAGGGATTATGAGGTCCCATATTGATGGCTTTACTGCCACCTGCTGGGCACATACAACATTACACTTGTTTGTCTATGTCTTGGTCACCTATTGGACAATAAAGAAATTGCAACAGCAATGTATATCACAAATAGTAAGCTTTTTGGTTTTGGCACTTGTGTGATGATGATTTCACAACAATATGACAGAGAATTATATATTATTATGGATACCATGTCTAAGGATGTTATGTACTAGCCACTTACATTACATGTGTATTAGACATTTCACTGGACACTAAACAAATACACACTTAGTTCTAGCCACCTGCTGGACATTAGTTTCAAAATCTACTTAACACAAAAATCTGAAAAATAAAACTTGTGCCACTTGTAATATATTATCAAAGCCACTTCTGTATTCTACAGACCTAGCTGAAACTATTAAAAACTTTGTGGTTGATATCATCTTGCATTATGCCATCTTTAAGGAAATGTTTTGTTAAAAGGATAAAAGCATTCACTGTGTGACAATGTTTCCCTGTCTTTAAGGGACTGCTAAATTGGGACACCACACTTTGCTTGCCTGGCAGGAAGCTGAGTGCTTTTCCTTTTTGTTTAGTTCTCGCAGCATTGTGATGTGTACCTTCAGCTGTGGCTGTGTAGGCTGCCCTGTGGCTTCTGTTTTCTTTCCTGCCAGGCCTCGATTACCTGCTCGCAGGCTGCCTCGAGTGCTCACACTGTGGCTCATGCTGTGGGTGCGGAGGTGTGCCCACCTGTGCTGGCTCCAAGACCTACAGCGGCTCACGTGTTGGGTGACAGGATGCTGCCGTATCCCCTGCTGGCCTACATACAGTGGGTAAGGTGCAGAGAGAACATGCCACATTGCAGAGCTGCTTTATCAACATCCGTAAAGTTCAATTATTGAAGTTACTTGCTATACGCATGCTGGTTAAATAAGTGTTGATAAGCATCTTGTTGAAATGGGTTGGGTTACTTTTGATGAAGACCAGTTGTTTTTGTTGTTGTTTTTAATTGGCATGTGTACTTACTAGTGACGGATTAAAGTGTCTGTACTTTTAGTGAATAAAGGAATTCAGTCTGAGATTTAAAGGTATTCAAATTCTACTGACTTGTCAGAAATATTCAAATGATTCAAATGAATTTGCAAAAATTGCATAAACACTATGAATTAATAAGAATGGAAACATTACGCTACAATGTTATGTTATGTTAGAACAAGTATATTTATTTATGCCACATTACTAAATGTTAAAGTCTTAAATATCTCCACTACTGTAGTTAGTAACTTCTTATTTCTGTATGATAAATTGCATATTTACCAGTAACAATTCAAATTTGATATTCATTTAAAAATGTATTGTTTCTTAAATGGTAACACATGGACATAAAATACATTGCTGTTCTAGCTCTAAAAACTCTCAGAGATTAGTCCACATCTGAACAGTACAATATTTCAAGATAATCTTTCAGTGGTCTAAATATATCAGCCATCTGTACATTTTTGTTGTATTAGGTATTGTTTTATATGCCATATTTTACGCAAAACAACAAAATGATACAATAAAAAATAAAACACACATTTCTGTTTTAATTTGTCTGCAAAATGCAAACTGTCTTGATATTATGTCACTGTATAATGTAACTGTGGCAGTGTGGTCGAGTGAAAGCCCTTCCGGTGCACAGGTGTGGGGAATATGGGGTGGCAGGGAAGGGGTTAAATTCTTCCCTGCAAAAACACCTGGGAATGTGGCTGGGGCCGAAAATTTAATAAATGATTAAATGATTAATTAGGCTTTAGCCACAGGTGTATAAAAAGGGTGATCACGGGTGTCAGTTTGGAATTAGTGGTGAGAATTGAGATGATGAAGGTATGTGTGCTGTAAATATATATCTCTCTAAATAATAATTGTTGGTGCGTAGGGGAGTTTATGTAGCCGTGTTTACGATTGAAAGTGGTAGCTCAGTCTACAACCGCAGTATTTTGTAAATATATATTTACAGCACACATACCTTCATCATCTCATTTCTGTTTGTTTGTTTGCATATAGATGGCAGCCTTTTCTTCTTTGCAAGGAAGTGCAACTGTTTTTAAACTGATTCTGCTTCACAGTTGAGAAAACAGATTTCTCCTGAAACACAACTATTAGCCTGAACAAATACCAGTGTATTGCTTTTTTATTGTTCAGTCATTAGTGTAATCATGAAACATTTTTTTTGTAGTTATAATTCTTTTTCTACTCACTTGCCACACCATTAAAACAAGAATACGATTGTACCTTATATGAATTATGAAGGTTGATTTCATTACCGAATTAGACGTCTGTATACCTTATTTTCTCTTGACTGATCTTGCGATAAAAGATCATAGAAATGACTGTTTATTTGCTTTTTTTGCATTTGTGATAGTTTAATTATATATTTAGTGCAGTTTCTATGCTTCCAAAAATGCTACCCACTTGCTGTACTGTTTGGATTTGAAGTCTGGTCATCCTTTCAAATGAGTTTTCATTATGATTTAGTACTAGTATTTAAACAATGTCAAACACATTTTGCCTAGTGAAAAACGATCATATCATGATCCCAAACAATGAAATGCATTTATTTTTTTGTTTCACTTCAAAATGTCCATGCCTTTTGGCCAATTAGGAGCATGCACTTCATTGCATAAAATATATTATTATACAGCTTTAAATATTAATTCTATTGAGGTGTTACAGAAAGAAAATTGCTTACACTGGTCTCCTTTATGAACATTACACCTAAAATTAAATAAATTATCACCATATGTGAAATATACTATTTAAGGTGCAATTAATATTGAAACAAAGACAAAAAAAGAATATATTCAGTAGCTACAGGAATGCAGCACATTAAAATGTTGGAAATGCTGTTACAAATTCATTTTCAGATTGTATGACAGTTCCCATACAATGTACCCAAATCAGAGGGTATTTTACAGGTGTTTAAACCAAGCCAGCGAATGACCTAAATAAAAAGTACAGCTTCTCTAAATTCAAAACCGTTTCTGTGAGATTTAGTTCAATCCCGCTTTTTATAATAACAATCCCATTAACATGGTCACATTCTTTAAATAAGTTTATGGGGATATTTTTGACTTGAGTGCCCTCATTTAAGTTATGAATTATTCTGGCACAAACAGATTTTAAAAGTACAGCTTTATTTAGCATCCTTCTTTGATCTGCTGCTTCTCACACACTGTGCCTCCAGCAGAGAGCATGCTTTGTTTTCCGATGATTGTTTTCCGACGATTTGATTACATATTATTATCCTAGATGTTTTAAATAATTTATTGTATATTTCCCTTAAAATAATTTGCATGTCTGTGACAATTGCTTCCTTTGCAATCGATTTCTAAATAACAGTAACATTCCAGTAGTAGAAATCTGTTATCAATGGACCATTTACCCTCAAATGCATGGAATTACAGTACTATACTACATTTTAAAAATGCAATTGTTATTTATTCATTTTGTGTAGTTGAAACCACTGATTGTGTAGTCTGTAACATACAACCCCAAAAAGACTAAGCAATAAGGTATGCTTTACAGTAAGTAATGGAACAGTCTTAAAAGTGTTTGGTTATTTTGTTACTTAGCTTTTCCTCTTTCCATTACGCAAGAGGTCGCATTCTAGGTTTGATTACAGCATTAACCAGTGAGGTTTGGAAACCAAAATATGTTTGTCGGTGAGTGCAGAGCCTTGTCTGTCTTAATCTGTGATTGTAATGTATTATTCCTAATCAATGTAAAGCCTACATTTATTTCAGTCCCTTTATATAATAATTTCAAGCATTTGATAATTCAGGTACTGTACTGTTTAAGTGATTTGCTGTTTGTACTTATTAAATGTATTAAACATAGCGTTCTAATTTTAATGCAATAATTAAATGTTATGATTTAATAGATTATATGTAATGTAGTTACAGTATGTGAGTATTAATCTAACTTTAACTAAACATTATTTTATAATGAGAATTATAAGCAACACTACATTTTATTTACTTCATATGTTGCTGGTATTAAATGGTTGATTCTTTAATACTTTATTATTGTATTTTAATTTGCTGTTTTTAGTTGCACTGCTGAGCTGCCCTGTTAAGTATGCCTGTCAATGATTTCCATGAATAATTTACAGAGGTTTAAAAGCCTCAACATGGTATAATGCACAAAATACTTTTAATTAAAAATACAAATGATTTCAAACTATGTATCAATTTACAGATTATAATTATAAATTATTGTACACTATTTTTGACTGATTGTTTCATTTTTACTTTGCATTATTTATATATATATATATATATATATATATATATATATATATATATATATATATATATATATATATATATATATATATATGTGTGTGTGTGTGTGTGAATATCTTTTTAAAAGTACATGATGTTTCATCAGTAGTATATACAAATAAAAAATTAGGAATTCAAATATTTTCCTAATTATTGCTACTAATGGAAAATAAATATATATATATATATATATATATATATAATTGGTTTTAGGAAACAACACCACAATGATAGTGTAATGTGAATTAATCCACTTTTGCAATGTACTGTTTGAGAAAGCATTCATTAACGACAAGACAACTTTTATTTAATTTTTAACAAAAATAATGTTAATACATTTTTGGTAACACATTGGTTTAACAGTATATGCACTGTATAGTATACTGTACATTATCAAAACAAGCTATATTTAGAACATCTGTCACTGTTTCTACAAGATATAGAAGCTCAGAACATAAAGCTGTAGGGAAGAGGTTAACCACGCTGCAGAGGAAGACATGCACACATTTAGATTAGTTGCAGTGTAACTTAAAATGTACGTTTCATTTAGACTCTTACTTGTCACAATTAGCACATTTGTATTATTTGCAACAGTTGGGTGAACTCCGTAGAAAGTGATACTATATGTACAAAAGTACAGTAGAATGTTATATTTGTCTATATATGATTAGGAGGCAACATTCCACAGTTCAAATATATATTTATTTCAGATATATTTAAAAGCAGATTTAATATTTAGAATTACAATCCAGAAGAATAGAAAAGTGAACTGTTATTTTGGGCAATTTTGGTTAAGCACTGCCAACAGTACATATTATTTGTATATAAACTGTTCATAAGATACAACAGATAACTATTATGCAAACTATTTTAAGATCAGATGATTTGTGTTATAAAAAAAATAAAATTCTAAATAAAACCCACAAAGCTTTTTTTTAATGCTGGATAATCAAAGTTGCCATCACAGACTGCTTTTTTTTTTTTTTTTGCAACAATAATTTGCCATTATTTTGCAGCTTGTATACATTTGTGGAATCCACAGAAGTTTATTTTTACCGTACCATCCAACTCACAGGGGAACTATAAAAATGCATTGCTAATTGGTAACTGGAAATGTTAGTATACACTTTTTTTTCTTCTCAGAAACATTACTTGGGCAGTAAAATCAAGTTGTTTGTCTGTTTGAGGTATTGAAAAGTCTTCACAATGAAGTATCATCAGAGCTCTAATAAATGAATCAGCCGCTTGTATTGAAAATTAACCTTCCCCGTTCCCAATGAAATGTGAGAAAATATTTCACTTAGCCTTCAGATAACAGGTTTGGCTACATCTATTAGATACTGGATTTGTTGATCTGTGTTTATTGGTTGACAACTGAAGCATCTGCGTCATGTTTTGCTGCAAACAATATTTGTCTGGAAATAGATTTCTGAGTTGATGTTTAATTGAAATTAAAGACCTTCTCCCATAATCTGCCACACTGTATTGTTCATCTTCAAGTGAATGACCTTCTCTGGGTGAAGTTAAAAGAAGAATTCATTTCCATGCAAACCTGTATACACAAGTGCACAAGATACAAATTAAGGCATGTAAAATGTAAAAAATATAATATAAGAAATATATCAATGAAAAAGTTGTACACTTGTACAATGCAATCTGAAATGAAGTAAAAAAAAAAAGTATAATAATTTGTATCCTGCTTTCCTCTTTGCTGCCCTTGAGAGCGATATCGCTGTCTCTGTGATGCTGTACCGGGAAAGATTAAGATCAGTTTCTGCATGTCTTCTTATCTTGACAATCAAACCTCCACACTTCACACTGTACTGACAGCAGCTTCATGGCATCAAAACACATTAAATAATAACTCATCTTACCTCTCATTTGCTTTTTTCTCCAACTCGTTAATTTTCATTTGGCTTTTTACATTTTTTAACATATTGAAAACAAAATATTTTAATGGAAAAAAATTTGGTTAAACTAATTAATGCAGTTACAGTAATTGAGTTTAAACTAATGCATTTCTGTGTTTTTCTTAACACAATTATTGTGTCAGTGGTACATTTCAACTATAAGTCTCATGGATCTCTAATATGACTTACCATAAATCTTCTTTGCATTTTCCTGAGTTTGTAAACAGGTGATACAGCTGGTAAGAGATATGTGTCAAGGTTTTGGAAAGCCATGGTGCATATTCCATGTCTGTGCTTCTGGTCAGAGGGTAGTGTTCAGAAGAATATTGTGCTCATATATATCCACAACAGATAACACTTAGACAACATGTGATACATTCAAACCTGTTTTAAATGGAGAGGCATGCGTTTAGTTCAATGACTTTTAGATGTACAGTAATCCGCTGCATATCCACCCATCACATATCCACCCTAAACATTTATCAACCATGATCAACCTCTTCAGCAACGTTAGTTTATTGTTGAACAAAAGATTAGTTCAGATATTGTAGATCCTACCAGTTTTCATATACTGATTTCTATATGCACCATGCGCTCCCATTGCTGGTAGGGCGTCTGCTAAGAAATAAATAATAATGTGAGCTGTTCAGTGTAAATATGCAAATAAATCCTGTTTGCCTGCGGGGGGCGTATCAACTTCAACCTCCATCGCGATCTCCTGCCTCTCACTCAGCAGCAAATGCACGCACCCACACGGCAGATGGCTACTCTGTCACAAGCATTAATACCCTGTATCTTTCTAAACAAGGGATTTAGAGGAGCTCCCTAATAAAAGCTAAATCTCAAAGCAACAATTGTGTGAATATAGTAATTGCTACAGCTGTGTATAATGGTATTTAAAACAGGATTCATTCATCCGACTTTTTACATATCCGCTCTTACTCTGGTCCCACCGCAGTCGGATATGCGACGGATTACTGCATTTGTACTATGCAAAATGGTACTGTATTTCATAAAGTTGTAAGAAGTGGCTATCAAAAGGCATTTCTGTTTACATGCATAGCAGATTGATATATGTGATGTTCCTGTGATGTAAAGTGTAAAGTAAACTTTGTTATCTACAATAGTAAAATGTTCTTTCATTTGAAAACTGAAATACAGTGGTTTAACTGTATTTTTTTATTTTATATTTACAGATACTGTAAACACACATACTGTACATACAGTCACATTTTATTCTTCACTGTCGCTGACCCAGGTCAAATCACAAAAAAAGCCAGTTTCATTTTTGACCAACACCTACTACCTGTCTCTGAAATGTTACAAGCCATTATCAGAGACAGCAGAGCACCGAATGCTTTACACAGCTGCTTACTCTGATCCATAGAAACAAACAACGACAATAACACCAGGGGCTTATATCGACACGTGACTTAATTGCGCTCACACATTGAGTGGTTTTAAGAAGTCTGCTCCTTGGCCCTTCATTGGAGATTGGCTTCCTGTGGAGTAAATGTGAAAAGTTACATCTTTACCAGCTTTTAACCTTTGTGATTTTACAAAGTAAGGCTACTGATAACTACTGCAGAAACAGTCCTTCTACCCTCTTGCTATCTGTTTGTTATTATGTTATCAATGCTGAAGTGCTGATTTCCTGTATTGTTTTTTGCCTCACTTTAAATAAACCCCTATTGATTGGTTACTAGTTTGACAGAGGGAAATCTCCCCTGATGATATATTCCTCGATTAATTGTATTAGATGTTATTACTCATGGGCCTGTATTGTATTAAAAAAAAAATCATCAGTGATAAATGCTTACCATGGTGATGAACATAACATTTACCACCATTAATCACGAGTTGATACTTTATTGCACTACTGATCGCTGGTGATAAGACCCTAATGTCATAAGCCACAGCATCAATGGAAAACATTACTGTCAGTATGCCAATATATGCAAATGTTTTTCATTACACATGCTTGTTAAGCAAAGGCAAATGGCTGTTGGCTGTAGTTTATATGAAACCAGTGACAAAAAAATAATTTTCAAAAGTTGTCTTTTACATAGAATCTTAGTGTTTATATTTTAATACTACTACTACGACTACTAATAATAATAATAAGCTTTTTTTTTTTTTTTTTTTTTTTTTTTAAAAAGGGCCAGTGTATATCTCATTTAAGTGTGAATTGACATTAAAAACTGTTGCACCCAGTTTATTCACCAGCTCTCATTTCTCACATAATGAAGATATTTTTCATTGGCAACATGACTGATCACCACATATTTTATCACCTTCACCTGAAATAATATATGGTGACATATACAACAGCGTTAATCCCTTTTTTAAATACCATGTCATGTCAGTGAGTTCACTATCTCCCTTATTTACATATGGTATACTGCTTACATTTTCAACTGGCAATACAGTATGACCGACAAGCAGTTGTAAAACAGCATCAGTTTAGGGTTTCTGTTGTTGTTGTTTGGGTGTCTTCCATGTTTAATTTAAATATCATTGTATTCAGCTAAAGTGCTTTCATGATTAAAATATACTGTTTTTGGTAGTTTACTGTCATACCTTGTGAGACAATAAACACTGTCTAAGGCTTTGCCAATATACCTTATTTTCTCTTACCTTTACTGCATAATCTATAGATCTTGTAATATTTGTGTTACATATACTGCAGCAAAATGGCCCGGCTGGATAGGTTAATTGTTACTGTATACTTCACTTTCGTCTTCATTTTCAAAACCCTTGTTATTCTCATTGGTTTGATCTGTCACTTTGTGTAGCTATTTTAAAGAACACACATGAACACATACAGTGCACACATTAATATCTATATCTATATATATGTACTATACATTACATCCATTCATCACATACTGTAACCTAAGCTGCTAGTTGCTAGAAAACAGGGCTGTGAATAACATTTTAAAACCCCTCACTTATATCCAAGAGCTTTGTTTGCGCATTGGCCTTAATTTATAATTTCACGACTGCTCACATCACAGAATGCCCGCACAGTTTCAACATATTTCAGCCTAATTCTCAGAATCATCATTTGTCTAGGACAGTGCTGAGACACCTTGTCAGAGTGGTCTATGTAAAATTCAGCTCTGTGCCTGTCTCACAGCCATTTTGGATTTTAAACTGATGTACTGTGGTGTTGCAGTGCTTGACTTTGGGACAAGTTTCCCATAGTAAAAGCAGTGCAAAGTGTAATAACGCACAGTGAAAGCATGGTAAAGCATGGGTAAGCATTGTAGACCAGTGAGGTATGGTAAAGTATATTAATAAATATGGCAAACCAGGGTAAACTATGGTAAATAGAAAGTATAACCCTGGAAAAAGCATCCCTTTCTCAACTCTAAAACGACTGTGGATTTGTTTTTTTAAATGTGTCGTTACTTCTTGTCAGTTTAGCAAATGACTCCTGTATGGTTTCTATTCAGAGTGTCCTTATTGTACAGTTTTAATAATATATTTTATTACACATAGAAGAATCCTAAATCGTTAAAATATAATCTCCAACTACCTACAGCCTCAGGAAGTGAGACAAAGTATACTAAACTGATGCTTTCCGTACATCTGTCAAGCTAAGTAAGACATGGAGGTCATTGCCACACAGTTAAACTAAATTAATATACATACCGGGACAACAGAGAAACAATGGTCCAAAAAAGATAAAATGTCACACTGTTATAAAGTTAAATACAGACTTAGTTTCCATTCATTTCAGAAGAAATCCAAAATACGGTAGTCCATGCCCTCCACCTTATGCAAGGAACAGTGTGGATGTTATTATGCTGTCTGTGTAAGGTAACAGCCACATTCTGATACTGGAATATTTGATTCTAGTT
This sequence comes from Acipenser ruthenus, assembly GCF_902713425.1. Classification (NCBI taxonomy): domain Eukaryota; kingdom Metazoa; phylum Chordata; class Actinopteri; order Acipenseriformes; family Acipenseridae; genus Acipenser; species Acipenser ruthenus. The sequence continues at coordinate 29,998,382 of NC_081203.1, read as the reverse complement.
TAATTTCTTGTTTGCTGCCAGAGCTTTTCAAAGATGAAACATGGCCTTGATAACTTTATAAAATTGTAAGTAGAAGAAGATCCATGCCTACTTAGATCACATAGTCTTTATGATCAGGTAGAGTGCATGCAAGGGTAAACTACGTGAGACTCTAGTCCACACACACAGGAATTCCATCAACTGGTTAATCTTATTGTACACACATTGATAATTGAGGGCTGTAATAAAGCTCATAACTTGCCTACACTGTGGTAGGATGGAATGACTCTCAAATTGAAATTAGATTGTGCTTCTACCGTCATATTGCATTTAAACATTTTATTCGCTTTTTATATTTTTATTAAAATATAAGTACAACACTGCATGAAAACAACTACTATTTAATAAAGCATGCGTCTTGATAGTATTGTTTATTTAGCAATACAGTACCACCCTATGAACAGAACTTATTTTTTCGATATCTGTATTTTATTATGTGAACATGTTAACTATACAGTATGCCTAACTGTGTAAATATCAATGATGAAACTCCAGCATCACAAGACATCTGAATCCGGCTGCGAGCCGAGCCGAGCCAGGGGCAGGGTTAAGGATTTTCGTCATTACGTTGCGTCAGTCAGTACACTCCACAAAGACAAAGAACAACATGCCGGGCAGTGAGTATGATGAGAGAAAAGTACAGCCTTGGCAGGCTTTAGTTTCTCTGTGGGCAGATAGAAGTGTTCAGGAAGATCTGCAGTTGTGCGTCAGAAATGAGAATGTTTATACACGTATTTCTGACGATTTGAAGCAAATGGCATAAACCGTGGGTACGGTACACTTAACTCACACATTCAAAAACACAAAATTCTAACACATTTCTCATCCTTGACCTTTATTAGATTAATATAACAAAAAATGGTGGAAATTAAAAAAAAAATCTGATCTTATTTACAAAAATACAGTAAAACAAAATACAGCTGTGCCTTACATACAACCACTGCTCTCATTGCGCTCGCACAGCTTCTTTTTTTTAAGCACCCAAACAAAAAACAACTCTAGAAAAAAAAAAATCCTTAAAACTATATCTTTGGCAAATCATATTTTTACCTTTTTTCCCCTTCAACAGGACTAATTGAACTTTATTAAGTCGATGTGTGGATTATAAAAACATTGCTGAATATATTTACAAAATACAGCGATACAAGATACAGCTGTACCGTTGGTCTATTAATTTTTGAACACCATTTGTTTGCGCATCTTTTGGCAAACAGTTAATTAATAACAATAATTAATAACAACTGTCTTTCATTGCGTGTGATGTCAGTAGCACGGCTCAACTCTGAAGTGGGAAAACAACCCAGGCTCTCCTTAACCGCCCCAGCGTGGCTTGGTTGTACAGTGGAAAAGAGGCATTATTAGACAGAGGTTTGTGGAGTAAAAGTAATCAGTTTTTCTCAACTGTGTGAAAATTATGTTATAGCTGACAGTAGTGTTTGTTGACTAGAACACCTATCTGTATATTAATCTGCTTATACTACAACAGGACCCTCAACACTGAACACAAAGTTTAAACTTGTGCGCTATTTTCATCTGACCAATTTTAACATACAAAAAACACTGATATTTTAATTCAGCAAGTATGAAGCATGTTCTTTTTTCTAGAGATAAAAAAAATTGATTTAATGAACATTTAACTCAACAGCAACAGATGACCTTCCTATTGAATCCAGAGTTGATGATGTATTTGATCAAATGCCAGTGGTTATCAATTAAATGTAGGTAAACTAGTCATGATAACAGTATGTTTTGTATTGACCATGTCTATCTTATTCTTCAGTAATGAGACCTTAGTAAATTAAACATGTCCAGAGTCTTAAATATACAAAGATAGTCCCATTCTTAGAACATAAGCCAACTTTTATGCAAAGCATATTTTAATGGGCTTATAAAAATAGCTCACAACTATAAAGTCAGGGTGACAAAATCAAAATATGGTGCTGTCAAATTTGAAATCAATGGTCCAATAAGTTACCCTAACCATTGTGTCTGCTTTGTTTAGATTTTTAGATTTTTCTCTCTATCTACAATAGTTTCTCTGCACAAATAATAAGACCTGTCTCAACATGCATTGTCCATACCCTGATCTGCATGTAGCGTCAGACTAAAATCAACAATGACAAATTACTACATTAAGGGGCTGATGGAAGGATAGGCGTAGTGCAAACAATTGCGACTGCAAAAGCCAGGTAATTATTTTGCACTGTGGCCTGTGTAAGCTTAAGAGCAATGTAAATTACTCAACACGCACAAATAATGAGCTGCAATCATGATAATGAGGGTTGCAGAGCGCCCTCTGTGCATCGGGCTATTTAGCAGCCGCACTTACAGCCCAGAGGGGCGGTGAGTTAGGAGTACAGAGAGCAGTAGGCGCTGTATGAGATATGTGGAGCACGAAAATCAAACCAAACAAAAAAATATGTCAGAGGAAGGGCAGCAAAATCTTCTTGGTGCACGGAAAAGAAAAGAAAACATTTTTGAGGAGACGCTGAGAGTCCTTATGGCTGAGGTCACAAGGATGCAAAATGGAGTTATTTGGAAAAGCTTCAGCCAACATCAGTTATGCTACCAATGAGGCCATATGGTCCTCTACAGTGGAGAAAGTCAATGCTGCCGCTGTTACCAGGAGGACAGTCAACCAGGTGATGAAAAGGTGATATTCAGCTATTAGGTCTAGGATGACCTGCGTGAGATGATAACACTTTACCACCACATCCTCCGGCATAACAAACAAAGTGACCCTGGGTTTGAGTAAGCAGGGTCTTCTCCGTCTTGCCCTTCTCCTCCAAACGTGTTCCTGCCTGTCCTCAACAAGAGCCAAGCAGCGATGCATCAGGAAGTGTACTACAGCAGCCATCCTGAAGCCAATGCCAGGTCTCTGAAGGTGTGTGCTTTTATACAGCTCTTAATTGCTTGCTTCTACAATGGTTTGCACCTTGTAAGAGGAGGTGTTAAGTTTTTGGAGGGTCAGCAATTGCCCAAGTGCAAGGCAAAATCCTTATATCTCATTATAGTGCTTGTGCCTGCTTAGTATTCCAGATCCCTGCCCAATTCCATGCTCTTTTCTTCATTTGAATACATTTCAATATCATTTAAATGGGTTAATGATGGCAAAGTGCTAATTTGATAGTGGGTTCAGAACGGCAGGTAACCATTGTTTATATACGTCACATTTTTAGTGTCCGTTAAAGTCCCTCTTTACGGCTGCTAAATGCGGTTTGCACGTGCAAAATGCAGATTTTGGCTGCAATTTGGGTGTTTTGCAGTCGCAAATCACTTTGCACGTATCCTTACATCATCCCCTAAATGTTTCCATTCACTAATCAAAATATATTGTTAAATCTCCTAGACTAATTAACAAGTACAATGTAATCATACCGTATACTGAGACTCTTTTAATATACTCTTTATTTGGTAGAATCCAAATGTGTATTGTATCTTCTAAAAATTGCTTGGAGGCACAGTACACTAAACGGATGCTTATCATTTTTTAAATGCTTTGATCCCCAGATTTTGGAATTGGTATAACCCAAGCAAATTTTTGGCCTGTGACAGCAGGTACATCTACCAATTAAAAGCAGGCTTTCGTGTAACATACTGGCCTCTATCTTGATTTCCATAACAGAAGAATCTTTTTTATCCTAAACATGCAGTTTGTTTCCCTTGCATTTCCATTGTACTTTAACATAATCAACCACAATATTCCCCCACAGTCACGCAAAAAACCGGAAATGCGTTATATTTTTATATATCCAGGGAACATTATATTCTAAACCATTTAAAACCCCAATTGAACATATTTGTTCCTGACAGTATAGTTTACAGTATTATTCCTATTTTAGGATACAATTCACATATATTCACATATACTCCTTTAGAAATAATTAGAATTGATGACTACAGTTGTTTTAGCGACAATAGATCCACATGGTTACATAACACACTGTTAACATTGTAGATACGTATGTATACATAAAAATGATTTAGTGAATAACTGAAAAGTTTTAACATTACTTATAGAACCAAAAAACAAGGAGACTGTTGGGTACTGTTTTAGCTAATCTGGAAACAAACTCTCAAAGAGAAGATGGATAGGAGAAAAAAATAAAGAAAAGCTTAGATCAGACAATTAAAATGCACAGGTTCTGAAGTTCTTCAGAAAGTTCTGTCGTTTTACATAGAGAACAAATGAGATACAGCTGTCTCGTTTAGGAGAATAACTCCCACAGACTTTTCAATCCAGTAAAACCTCAAAAATGCCATGCTGCCTAAATTAATTGTGAAGTTCCAACAATACAAAAGGTTGCAGATATGGAGCTAGCCAAAAAGTTAGTTTATTGATTTAAAAAAAAAAAAAAAACTATTGATAAATATTATGGTAAGTATTTATGATGGTTTAATAGATGACAGGACCTGGTAAAAGAAAAGGCTGGTCCTTTAACATTTCAATACTACTGCATTGGTACAAAGAGAAACATTTTGTAATTAAAATAAGTGAGTTTAAAAAAAAAAAAAGATTACGTTTTTCTCATTTATTTAGTGCTCTAAATGCATTGTTAATCATATAAAAATTAAGGAAATAAGAATAATTAAAAATAAACTAAAAATGTTAGCACTTTCGGGAACGGCTAGTTCCATGCGTCATTCTGCTTCAAAGAAAAAAGATAAATGATGATGCCATTAAAAGTGAACTAATTAAGGAAGGCTTCTTTTAAGAACTCATTAACTGTAACCTCATTTGCATAATGATGCATATTAATTAAGTTTTAATGAATCTGAATTTCCACCAAGCCGCTTTTCTTTGGCTGTGGAACAAATTGAACAAATTATTTAAAAGTGTTCTTGAATCTACTTTTCACACCAAAGGGGAGTGAATGCAATCATTTGTAGAAAATCTTTTTTTTTTTTTTTTTTATGCAGACCCATCTGTTAATTATTTTTTAAATGTAATAATTTACCCTTTGTTTTTAAAACCTAAGAGAATCATTCACTTCCACAAAATGATGAGGTAGGGGATTCAAGGGTAAATATTGGAGAACCTATTAAGTACAGCAGAAGTAAAAACTCTGCTTTGGAAGCATTCCAGTTACAAAGTAAAAATGTGAAGATTCTGCATTATGTGATGGTCTTTTTAGGTTCCAGTGAGTGAAACTGAACCCTACAGCTGAAATGTGAAGAGGCCAACTTACATGGTGCTTTCACTGGCAGCACATTGACATGCAATACAAATGTAATTTTTAATGGTAAATGCAAGGCTAATTGTATTGAAATCTGGATTTTTATTAGCATGTATTCATGTAAATATGGAATAATATATGAACTGTGAGGAATTACAAGAAAATACATTGCATCTATGGGTTTTGTCTGTTTATACCCTCATATTTATTGCAAATGCTGTTTCTTACTGCATACACTATCATAAATGACTTCTATAATCGTAAAACAGTTAAAAATATATACTTTTACCACTGGGACTTAAGTGTTTGCTTCTGTGCAAAATTTGCTCAAACACATGTTTATATATGTTTTACTTTTGTCAGATATTTAATTTCCACTTACTTGTGCACATTTAAAAGCACCAGTTAGGAGCGGGAGTGTTATTGAAGTTTGAGGTGATGGTTTATTAAATGCACTTCCAGTCATATAACACTTTCATAGAGGTGCCAGCTGCTGGTAGTTCATGCACACAAACCACCAGCGTACACACACACACAACATGGAAGAAACATCTAAACTTGTGTACAACGATAACGTTGTGACGCCAAAATTGATACTTTTTAGTGACTGTTTTATCTGAACCTGATTGAAAACCAGAATACAGTACACTGCATTAATGCAGTTAGACACTTGGTTATTGCAAAATTCATCCCAAGAGAATTGGTTCTCATCAGATTGTTTCCTGTTGTCTTCCTCTATTTAGTGTCACTTTAAATTCTGACTGGACTTTCCCATTTCTTGTTGTAATTTTTGCAGAAAAAGCTCAGCTAGAATGTACTTAACACTACAACTAGGCAATGCAGATGCTGTATGTATTCATATGAGTACTTGGAAAAGTAAGGTTTAATTAGCTTAGGAGTCTTGATTATTTTTTAGAAGGATCGATGGATTTTGCATAAAGCGATTGTTCTTTTTTAGTTTTCTTTCTTTCTTTTGTTTTTTTGAAGAAATCCCCTTTATGTTGTATTGGGTTTTTGACAGTGAATGCCTTCCTCAGGGGGGTCAGGAGTCAGAGTTTCAGATGAGACAAGCTGGCGATGTAGTGTAAATGAAAATGGAAAGCAGATGTTAGTTAATTAGGGGAAATGTGACTGACAAGACTTGAGCGGCAAGGTACACGAGCTACCCGGCACAAAGCAGCTGTTGTTACCGACTTCATTGTCAGTCTTGTACACAAGTCATAACATCCCCATGGAGAATGCTGCAAATGCTGACAATTATCAAAATAAAATTAGGCTTGATTGAATCATGCTGGTTTCTAAAAGATAATGCTTTTTACTATATATTTTTAGAGCTTATTGTAGTCATTTCTTTACTGGTGTCACTCCTTGGTTGTGGGCAAAATGTGTCCAAGAAAATCATTAAGTGTAGAAGTGTAGAAGGATAAACACTTGCATAGCAGGTAGGAGCCCTTACATTACCATTCTGAATTGTTTATGGGTTTCCTCTCAGGTAGGACAGTATTTTGCTATTTTTGTAAAATGTAAATATTATCCTTATTAACCCCAGCAGACTTCAAACATTCCTATCAGCACTGTTACTGTGCATATTTGGTCAATAATGGAGCAGTGACATCATGCATTCATTGGACACCATCGTAAACTAGCTAATTATAGCTCATATGGCCTTTTTCCAATAAAAAATTAAATATAAATATACTAAATGTGTGTTGGTTTGCACAGTACTTCTTTAAATTACGGGATGACCTGACCACCTTATATATTTTTTTACTTTTCTGTGTATAAACTTACATCATTTCAGTACCTTATTTTTTAATGTTCATCCCTGAAACCCTTTGGGAAATGTATATCGGCAAGTGGAGTAGATGTATCATGCCAAAAACACCCCTAGTTTGTTCTCTTTTTATCAGTACTTTCAGGAACACAGGGAGCCTAAATAACTTGTGCAACTTGTAACACACATGTGCATATATCCAGTTAGTATTGTGTAACACACATATGTATTGTACTTTTAATGATGAAACGTAATGATTCTTATTATACAGTATACAGTATATTGTACATCCAATTACATGGCTATTAGAGCTTCTGAAAGCTAACTGGACATAGATACCATATAACACAAGAATTAACTACATCAATCCAAGACTCTGTCAGTACTGGTAATGTTATATCAAGCTACAAAATATGTGTTAGGCAAACATTTTAATTACTTTTTTATAATATATCATACTAGTGTCAGCAACAGACAAAATCTAAAGAGGATTCTTGGTTGAATGATTCTAAATAAATGAAAACAACAAATGCATTTAGTAAGGTTTCTTATAATATCCCAGCAAATCTAATACCACAATAAAATTCTATATTTGAACCACGCTATACATAAAAAAGCGTGACTTTATTGATAATTTGTAAATAAAGTTGTTATGCAATGAAAGGGGAGAAGCCTACTTCTCTGTGACCAGGTTACTACATGTATTAGGTTTACCGTCCAAACTAGGACTTTGCTGGGGTACTGGAAATTAAGAGCTTTACAGGGTAAAGAATGTTTTTTATGGGATGCCTACATAAGTAATGCAAGGCACACTTGGCACAATGAAAACGTCGTTCCAGTAAGTTCAACATTCCTAAAATGCACCATAGTGTAAATAATAGACATGTGCCTGGCTCTTTTGACAAGATAAGCAAAAGGTTGTTTCCCTTTAGATGACAGGGAATATGTATATTTTATTTGTTATCAGTTGAAAACAGTACAAAACTGTGCTTTCAGTCTGTAGCAAATCAAAAATACATACAAACCATGCCAATCCTATTTGTTGAAGATATACAGTATATACATATATATAATATCTCTCTCTCTCTCTCTCTCTCTCTCTCTCTCTCTCTCTCTCTCTATATATATATATATATACAGTGCCTTGCGAAAGTATTCGGCCCCCTTGAACTTTGCGACCTTTTGCCACATTTCAGGCTTCAAACATAAAGATATGAAACTGTAATTTTTTGTGAAGAATCAACAACAAGTGAGACACAATCATGAAGTGGAACAAAATTTATTGGATATTTCAAACTTTTTTAACAAATAAAAAACTGAAAAATTGGGCGTGCAAAATTATTCAGCCCCTTTACTTTCAGTGCAGCAAACTCTCTCCAGAAGTTCAGTGAGGATCTCTGAATGATCCAATGTTGACCTAAATGACTAATGATGATAAATAGAATCCACCTGTGTGTAATCAAGTCTCCGTATAAATGCACCTGCACTGTGATAGTCTCAGAGGTCCGTTTAAAGCGCAGAGAGCATCATGAAGAACAAGGAACACACCAGGCAGGTCCGAGATACTGTTGTGGAGAAGTTTAAAGCCGGATTTGGATACAAAAAGATTTCCCAAGCTTTAAACATCCCAAGGAGCACTGTGCAAGCGATAATATTGAAATGGAAGGAGTATCAGACCACTGCAAATCTACCAAGACCTGTCCGTCCCTCTAAACTTTCAGCTCATACAAGGAGAAGACTGATCAGAGATGCAGCCAAGAGGCCCATGATCACTCTGGATGAACTGCAGAGATCTACAGCTGAGGTGGGAGACTCTGTCCATAGGACAACAATCAGTCGTATACTGCACAAATCTGGCCTTTATGGAAGAGTGGCAAGAAGAAAGCCATTTCTTAAAGATATCCATAAAAAGTGTTGTTTACAGTTTGCCACAAGCCACCTGGGAGACACACCAAACATGTGGAAGAAGGTGCTCTGGTCAGATGAAACCAAAATCGAACTTTTTGGCAACAATGCAAAACGTTATGTTTGGCGTAAAAGCAACACAGCTCATCACCCTGAACACACCATCCCCACTGTCAAACATGGTGGTGGCAGCATCATGGTTTGGGCCTGCTTTTCTTCAGCAGGGACAGGGAAGATGGTTAAAATTGATGGGAAGATGGATGGAGCCAAATACAGGACCATTCTGGAAGAAAACCTGATGGAGTCTGCAAAAGACCTGAGACTGGGACGGAGATTTGTCTTCCAACAAGACAATGATCCAAAACATAAAGCAAAATCTACAATGGAATGGTTCACAAATAAACATATCCAGGTGTTAGAATGGCCAAGTCAAAGTCCAGACCTGAATCCAATCGAGAATCTGTGGAAAGAACTGAAAACTGCTGTTCACAAATGCTCTCCATCCAACCTCACTGAGCTCGAGCTGTTTTGCAAGGAGGAATGGGCAAAAATTTCAGTCTCTCGATGTGCAAAACTGATAGAGACATATCCCAAGCTACTTACAGCTGTAATCGCAGCAAAAGGTGGCGCTACAAAGTATTAACTTAAGGGGGCTGAATAATTTTGCACGCCCAATTTTTCAGTTTTTTATTTGTTAAAAAAGTTTGAAATATCCAATAAATTTCGTTCCACTTCATGATTGTGTCCCACTTGTTGTTGATTCTTCACAAAAAATTACAGTTTCATATCTTTATGTTTGAAGCCTGAAATGTGGCAAAAGGTCGCAAAGTTCAAGGGGGCCGAATACTTTCGCAAGGCACTGTATATATATATATATATATATATATATATATATATATATATATATATATATATATATATATATATATATATACACAGTATTTGATCGAGAATGTTCATTATTTGTTATTTTGGACAGGATAGTTCTACCAGCCTGAAGTAAAGCCTAGTAAAGGGCCATTCATAGTCTTACAGGCTATTTAAGCAAGAGGAATGCCACACACAACACAGGTATGTAGTTCTCTTTTACAGGTTGTTAACAATAAAAATGATTGACACATTTGAAGATTAAAGCATTTCATATCATCTACATTTGATTCATATTTAATTTATTACCAATTCAATATCATACCATGTGTGTTTCATATGATTCTACTTTGCTGTTTCTGTTAAGAGTTGCATCAATGTTGCAGAGCCTTCAATGCTTCACCGTGCAGCACAACACTAATACTCTATGCTTCCCTGCAACTCTTTTATTGCTGTAAATAGTACTGTAATCAAACAAAATAACGATCTTAGCAGAAACAACATTAGAGAATCATAGAGAACACATATAATAGATATAAACAATAAAGAAATTACATATTAGGATGCTTTTCGCTGCAGTCAATTATGTAGGAAACATTTTTGTCCTAAACAGTATGTGAACAACACATTCACAAACTTCAGTGTTATTTCTGAACAACTGCACCCTGACATCACTGCACAAATTTGTCCCTTCCAAGGGTCTTCAAAAAAAGAAGTTAAGAAAAAATAAAAATATTGAAAACATCCAAAACTGCGAGGCCTTTCAGAGACCGAGATCAGAGACCGAGATCAATATTCACAGAAGCATTTTAGACAAATAAATACTCGAAATATATCCAGAACTGTTATGTGGCCTTTCTGAGGACTGAGATCCTTATTCGTTTCTTCAAAAATATCTTCAAAAACTTTTTTTTAATGTTTCCAGTACTTCTGGACAGAGTATATTATTTATACATTAGCCTCCCTTTTGGATTTAAAATAACCAATTATTTCAATGAATTGATGGAGACTGAAACCCCATAAGAAAATATTTTCAGTTCATAAATGCTCCACCATAGGAAAATGTTATTCAAAGACCTGTTTAGCACTGTTGCATATTGTGTGTGTCTATTATTAGTCATGAGCCTATCATTATTCAGAATTGTTGTACAGTTTGACACACCAGATGAAGGAGGAACTAGAACTGGAAAGGCATATTTTTGCTCCCTTGATAAATGACATGCCCAGTCTACACTTTATTGACTCCCAGAGTTTTAATAACCAGTGCGCTGTGAGATTTAATTTTGTCAGGGATGATATGTTGATAGAATTGTAGTGGTCTCCGTGTTTATTGTAAATATGCCCAGATATTCATACAGAGTTGATTGTTTGTTAATATTTATGCAGTGTGTGAAATAGATTTGAAGCCTTTTGTCAAAATAAGTACTCCTTTTTCAAAAATGTACCGAGATTATTTACGTATTGTTTAAATTCAGTTTACTCTGAAAGTTAAACTTTTTAGATTCATTTGACTGTATACATTGTCCCGAAATAACCAATTAGTATAACCTATGTTGAATAGTTGTTGTACAGAAGGTAACTGTAAAAAAATACTTACCTGTTAAATATCCTGTGTAAATATTACACAATATAATGAAGTGTGTTTTGTATTATGTTCTATTGTTGATGCTGATTACAGTTGCACACCACCTCATTTCAGAAATTCGTCTTTTCAGAAGCAGACCCAATGATTCAATTACAGTGCTGGAAAAGTTGTGATAACAAATGTTCTAAGAGGAAAAGAAAAAAATTGCAGATTGAAAACACACATAATATGGTATTAAACAGGTAAGAAATACAATATTCTGAAAATGCATATGATAAAAAAAAAAAAACCATTAAAGGATTGACCGGAATCACATAGGATGGTAAATGATGGTGTGCCATCAGAAATTAAATGGAAGATCATCTCTGGATGTGGCAAAGCCTCCAACAAAAGAGCTTAATTACAATCACTTTCATTTGTTAGTTTGCATAGAGCAATACACCGCCCCCATCCAAATGTGAAAAGGTCCCATTGGACTACATTTGATTGTGAAAATGTGCATCATTTTGAACTTCAAGTGTGCACTAATCACTGATAAAGGGAGCTGTGGATTTGCATGGCTCGCAGTTTGGAATCTTTATCATTTGCATTATGTTTTAAACCCAGCTCAAAAGACGACAAGCCCCAACTGTAAGCCAATCAGATAGTCATCTGTGATTGACCAATCAGATCAATCTGCTAGGAAGTGGTGGATACATTACAGTACTTTATACAGCTTGCAATTGCAAATGTTAGCTTTGCTAATTCTCATTGATGTTATCTCAGTTAGCATAGTCAACAAAACGATTTAACAGAACACTTGTTATTTTTGTGAAAATGTATTATGAATCATATAAATGAATTAATAATTAATAAAATGAGCAGAATCTCATGGAAAGTGTAGGTGTCCCCTGGTGTCATTTGACTCACATTGCAACTTTCATAACCATTGCAATCCCATGAGTCAGGACAATGGCCCTCAGTCAATCCCATTCATCTATTAATCAATTTGTCTAATTGTTCTCTCTATATAAAAGTCCTTCCTAATATCCCCGGGTTTCACTTAACCACTGCTTTTGCAATGGCACATTTTTTGGGTTGCCGGTCCAATTGATACTCTGGTCTTATCCCTTAAACTTAAGACATCAACCTACATTTTAAATGATATGTTACCAACCATATTTTAAATGTTTTATTAAGAAAAATACAATTTGGTTTGTTGATCTCTGGCATCGTGATTTACAGTGACAGAGAATGCTTTCTAGCTAATTTTGTATATATTTGTTTCTTACTCAGAAACATCACATCCTTTATAAAACAAATCAATGTGTAACCATAATACAAATAGCATGGGGTCTTAGCTTTCAATTTAAAAATAAAATATCCACACTTTTAATCTCTGACATCTGTAACGCTTGAGAGAGGAGAAGTGCATGTGATATATGTAAAAATAACTTTATATAATATTCTTGTGTAGTGTTATTGTGATTCAGGCAAACAAAATATCTCTAATGGTGTTCTAGGATTGGAGCAATATTCTAAATCATGGTAAAATCAATTAAAAACCATCTACTTTTGCAAGACCACACCAATGTAAATACCAATCATTTTGGGTTAAATAAATCTATAGGAAGAGTTTAGTCTGCTGTTTTTTGAGGATCCAAATTAGTTTTCATCCCCTTATAATGTATCCCATATTATTAATGGTGCAAACTAGCTTCTAATTGTAGAGAGGGTTAACAAGGTGAATGACTTAACCTCTAATGCTTAAATGAGTTTGATCACTGGGCACTGTGCAAACAACAGTTAATCAAACTACAGGTTGTCATCTTAAGAGGCAGATATGTCCAGTCTGAAGTACAGTGAATCCATTATATCAGAAGCAAGATTCATCATACTCTCAGACATACTTTAACAAATAATTCCTTTTGTTAACACAGGAAATGTTCCTCCATACATGCTGGATGTAATCTCTGGTCAGCGATATACAGGTGAAGTTGATAAATCACTAGACATTAGCCCCATTCAAACAACATATGTTAATTCACTTCTGATGTGAATTATCTGATCATTTGTGTCATGGAGAACAATATCAATGACCCAGATTATCTCAAATGCAGGTCTTCCCTTGGTAGAATGAACTTGTTTCTCCAGGTAATTGTATATGCAACTTATCAATGGTTAGTTGGAATATTTCCAATGCATATCATTTTATTTTTTTCAAAGTAAAGCTAGCATCATAGGTGCTCTCAACTAGATGGTAGGAAGTTATCTCATACTTTTAGATAAATCAGACTCATCTTTTACTGTTACAAAGCATAATACAAATATCCTTATCTCCAAGGAAGACCATGCTGTATCAGCTAACGTAAAATGGAACAAATAACTTACGTGAGGGATACACAAAACTTAGCCTATGTAGACAAACACAAAAAAGTTAATTAAAAATACACTCCAAGCCAATTAAAATCTTAGGTTGCTCTCTCTAGGGACAAATGGTTGTCTTGACAATCTGTGTCTCTGTCCATTGTACTGCGTTAAAAAAGAAAATGAACATTTTTAGTCTTTTGATTTCCCTACATAGAGCCAAAACCTGATTTAAGGGTTAATGTGAATATGCCGATGGTAACAGTGGCTTTCTCTATTTCTACGCCCACAATATTACAATATGCATACATATAGATATAGTGTTTCTGAGGATTTGCACTAAAAGACGGGTGTATTTTTCTCCAATAGTAGTTACAGTATGCCATTGAATAGTCTCAGATTACAGCTGCAATATTGGGAGGGAGTGCCTTAATCATATTGTGTCCCTACTGTATATGCAGAACTGTGGAAACATGCAAACACACAAAATCCCAGCTTGTGAATTTAAACATTTTACTGGAAAGTCACATTTCCAGACAGTTTCAGCTTTCTGTATTAACCTTTTTTGAATTCATAGATCAGCAACTGAGCTCCAGTCTTATTTACTGTATCTAAAAAAATCAGCTACACAAACAAGATAAAATGCTGTAACCCAGTGAATGCTGTATTTTCTGTTTTTTTGTTTTGTTTGTATTTTCTTTTAATTTTGCTGACACAAAACATACAAAATAATTATTTTAAAAGGAAAAATCTCAGAACACAATGATTCTGATGTGTGCAAAAGAACAAATGTTTTGTGCCTCCCACCACAGCCCTATTGATCTATTATAGGCACTTCTTTGAAAACAATATGAATGCACTGAGAGAACAGGAAAAGATACCACTCCTAGATTATTCTCAATCACTACTTTATATTTTTTAACTAGAAAGAAAAAGGTGCAACAGTTCTGTGACTTAAAATGTAAAGGCTTTGTAATTCAAATATGCAGTTTTTTTTTATTTAGCTTTTTCATTTTCCTAAAGCAGAGCAGTATATAAAAGCGTTTATATATAAAAGCTTATATATATATATATATATATATATATATATATATATATATATATATATATATATATATATATATATATATATATAATATGTGGTGTATCATGTGAGGAAAAGATAAAAATATATATTTTGGTGTAAACCTCATAAGAATAAATAAAAGTAAGCAAAACAAACACAAAAAATCCAATTCTGAATACTTACAATAAAGTACTACATTGACTCCAAAGACAAGTTCAAACAAGATGAGATATAGTGAAATAATTAGGTCAGGTAGATTGCAGAAAAATATAACTTTTTTATTACACATGTTGCAATGCAAAGTAAGAAATGCCTAAAGGTAGCAGAATGAGCACAGTTGTCAGTTAGTAGGGGTTTGATGAGTATATTCACACTACAGTGCCTAGAATTAAATGTAATTATGGCTCTGCCTTTCAAACAACAGCTTCAAAGCCCTGCCAACTTATGTTTATAAAGAAGTGCCCAATTGGCCACTACCAAAGTGAATAAGTTATGCACTGCAAAAACTCTTAACACAAGAGTGTGGTACAGTAGTGGGGCTTAACTATAACATTATTAAGCCAGTGTGTAATCACACTATGTTGAGAAGCCATGCTGTAGCCAGTTCCACATACACTTTAATGTTCATACAAACCTTTTCTTTGGCTTACTTGGGGTTTCACTGCCTTCTGTCTGGGTTGATTTATTTGAGTAAAACACTATCAATACTATGTATTGCGTACAGTGGTTAATGTGTTAGAGTAAAGGCCAAAATTGACCAAAAGCTGAAAAAAAGAGCACAAAACAACAATGGTACCGGACTGCCTGAGATGGCACTTTTTCTACCTTAATCCCTAAAATGTTTTTTACTATATCCCTGTGGTGTTAATCAGATCAGATCACACCGCACAAATATATCTGAAACTGTGTGAAACATACACCATAATATAACAATAAAAAAAACATAATAGTAAATACAATTCAGAAAAAGCTCTTTAAATGTTCATTTCTGTTTTGTTTCAATGAAATAAGTACAGGATAGTTTTCCCAGGCAATTACCGGTATGTATAATATTTAAGTGACGTCAGCGATACAAAGAAGACGGAAAAACTTAGATAATGTCATACATAATCAGCTATCTTATTAATGACACAATTATTATTTTATTTAATTTAAGTCACTTACCAACGTGTTCTTGTTGATGAACCTTTGTGACGCTCATATGTCTCATTTCCAAAGGTGCCCTGGAAGGCGGCAAGTTTATACTGTACAAACAATTCTGGAAGACGCCAAAAGCTGAAGGAGTACTGTGTTTAATGGTGTGATTCTTGTTCTCTTTTATTAGATTTATATTTTAGCACATAAGTTAGCACAGAACATGAGTGGTACAATACCTGTATATTGAATACTGTCTAATTTTACTTTGATATTTATATAAACAAGCAATTACTGAATACTGTATTTTAAGAGATTTGAGTCAGATAAGATCCTTAATTATTTTACACATAGAGAATTTAGTAAAGTAACTTGATTACTGTATTTGTAGTTGTTAGTATAAATAGGCAATTATATAATAATTAAATATTTATTAGCAAAAACTATGTACAGGGAAAAAAAAGGATAAATAAATAAAGACAAAAGCTTCCGTGTTTGAATTTAACAAATGCATTATTTTTGTTGCTATAAAATGTGTAACTAGTGCATTTCAACTGCAATCTCGTATACCATATTTAATGTATACATGGATGTGATTTGCTGTACAACTGATCGGTAATTGAGCTCTACAGACAAGTTGGTAATGATAATCAACAGCATTTTTAACTTCATTTAATTGGGCTTCTCCTGAGAGGTAGTTAACAAAATAATAACACTGCATTGTTCTGGACCTTGCTGCTGTTAATCATGGCCTATATATGCAGACAGTCCTAATATTGTATCGGCAGAAATTAAATTAACCACCAGCTTCAAAACCCACCAGCCGTGAAGCTGTTAAATGTAATAAAGGCAGTAAGCGCACGGTACGGCCAATTACATTTAGACATGGGAATGGACCACAGCAGACGCCTTAAATTTATTAAAACTACCTTTATGAATTGTTTCTTCTAATAATAAATTAATTACATGCTAATTTAAGCAATTTCCATGGTGTGCTTTTGAATACCAGAAACTGCAGTGACACTGACATCGATTTTATTTGTCTGTCACACGTGTAACAATAAATGTTTTATTTGATTGTTCTAAGTTTTCTTTGTTGAGGAGCCACCTATAAAAGGGAGGGTGTGAGAATTAAAGTGGTGTTTGAAAGTCGGATGACCCCTTTGGGTGAAGCTCAATTTTACACCATCATCTACTAAAAAGTAGTTGTTCACCATACATTAACAGTGTGCTTTGTATAGAGCTTGACAGACATCATTGGGGAAAATGTCTCTTATTCATGGTGATATGCTTGTTCCTGACCATATATTACACTGTTTTAAAATGTGACTTTAATAACACATCTGCTTTCACAGCAGATTAACGCTGATGTGTAAAAACTGAACTGCACCATTGTACGCAGATATATATCAACATTTTCTATTACGTGCAAATGCATTGCCTACCAAGGATACCTCTGAATGAGGTAATAAAACTGTAAGTGAATACAATTTAAAATTTAAACTCTTCATTAAATCTTGATTTGTATATATGTTATTTATGTTGTGAGTGGTTTCATAATTAAATTGTGTAGATGATTGTGACAGTTACATTTTGAATCTCAGGGATCAGCTTTTTACTCAGCAAAAGGTTGTTGCATTTCTGTATTTTATAGATGGATAATTTATTCGATACTGTATAACTATGGATATGGTAAGATTTTTTTAAATACTGTAACTGGACATCTCACAGTTGTATTAGAATGGCATGCGCTAATAACAAATGAATATCAAAGCCAAAGCCATCAAACGTCTTATTTTCTATACATAATTGTGTTACACATATTAGATTTTTATAAACACTGCATCCTTTGTATACCAGAGGATTAGGCTTTTTAAAAGAAAAGAGACCAAGTCATTCTATTTCTTTATTGTGAATTTCTGTTTTTCTCTTTTTAGTTCCTTCACTGGCAATCTTTTCTTCTCATACAGATCTCAAGACATCGATTTCCCCTTTACAAGAACAGATAAAAAGACCATGGCAACAGAAATACCTGTAAGTGAAATATAATTACTCTCAGGGACCCCTGCAGGGACCATTCACCATCCCCAACAACATGCATTTAAAACCTCAACCTCACACTATAGCGACACACAGATACGCAGACATTTGAATAAAATTATAGTTCTTTTGCTCTTAATTCATCTATTAAGATACGATCTTGCATAGGACATTTTAAACATAAGACATAAGTGGTCTGTTATAATTTAAGCCTTGCCCCGCCACCCACTGCTTCACATAAAATGAATCCCACTACCTTTGTGAATGTTTACATAGTAAAAGCACAGCAAAGTGTAATAAAGTATAGCAAAAGCATGGTAAAGCATAGGTAAACACTGTAAAGAATAGTAAGGCATATTTTTAAACATGACAAACCAGGATCAACTATGGTACATGCATAGTATGACCATGGGAAAAGTAAGTTAAACCTGCAAAAATAAAATCCAAGAATACTGGGTGAACTTTTATAAGGGTATGGTGTTTTTGTATGGTGATGCAAACCTCTGATTCCATTTTTTCCAAGTAAAATGTATCTTGAAGGTTAATCATACACAGGAACACTAATCTACGTATTTACCGATTAATCAACTAATGCCCAAAAATTAACCGATCACAAATTTTTATCGAGTGACAGCCCTATATATATATCTATATATATATCTATATATATATATATATATATATATATATATATATATATATATATATATATATATATACACTACCGTTCAAAAGTTTGGGGTCACTTAGAAATTTCCTTGTTTTCCATGAAAACATACATGAAATGAGTTTGAATAGGAAATATAGCAAAATGAATAGGAAATATAGTCATTGACAAGGTTAGAAATAATAATTTTTAATTGAAATAATAATTATGTCCTTCAAACTTTGCTTTCGTCAAAGAATCCTCCATTTGCAGCAATTACAGCCTTGCAGACCTTTGGCATTCTAGTTGTCAATTTGTTGAGGTAATCTGAAAAGATTTCACCCCATGCTTCCTGAAGCACCTCCCACAAGTTGGATTGGCTTGATGGGCACTTCTTACGTACTATACGGTCAAGCTGCTCCCACAACAGCTCAATAGGGTTGAGATCCGGTGACTGTGCTGGCCACTCCATTATAGACAGAATACCAGCTGACTGCTTCTTCCCTAAATAGTTCTTGCATAGTTTGGAGCTGTGCTTTGGGTCATTGTCCTGTTGTAGGAGGAAATTGGCTCCAATCAAGCGCCGTCCACAGGGTATGGCATGGCGTTGCAAAATGGAGTGATAGCCTTCCTTTTTCAAGATCCCTTTTACCCTGTACAAATCTCCCACTTTACCACCACCAAAGCACCCCCAGACCATCACATTGCCTCCACCATGCTTGACAGATGGCGTCAAGCACTCCTCCAGCATCTTTTCATTTGGTCTGCGTCTCACGAATGTTCTTCTTTGTGATCCGAACACCTCAAACTTAGATTCGTCTGTCCATAACACATTTTTCCAATCTTCCTCTGTCCAGTGTCTGTGTTCTTTTGCCCATCTTAATCTTTTCTTTTTATTGGCCAGTCTGAGATATGGCTTTTTCTTTGCAACTCTGCCTAGAAGGCCAGCATCCCGGAGTCGCCTCTTCACTGTTGACGCTGAGACTGGTGTTTTGCGGGTACTATTTAATGAAGCTGCCAGTTGAGGACCTGTGAGGCGTCTGTTTCTCAAACTAGACACTCTAATGTATTTGTCCTCTTGCTCAGTTGTGCACCGGGGCCTCCCACTCCTCTTTCTATTCTGGTTACAGCCAGTTTGCGCTGTTCTGTGAAGGGAGTAGTACACAGCGTTGTACGAGATCTTCAGTTTCTTGGCAATTTCTCGCATGGAATAGCCTTCATTTCTCAGAACAAGAATAGACTGACGAGTTTCAGAAGAAAGTTCTTTGTTTCTGGTCATTTTGAGCCTGTAATCGAACCCACAATTGCTGATGCTCCAGATACTCAACTAGTGTAAAGAAGGCCAGTTTTATTGCTTCTTTAATCAGCACAACAGTTTTCAGCTGTGCTAACATAATTGCAAAAGGGTTTTCTAATGATCAATTAGCCTTTTAAAATGATAAACTTGGAATAGCAAACACAACGTGTCATTGCAACACAGGACTGATGGTTGCTGATAATGGGCCTCTGTACGCCTATGTAGATATTCCATTACAAATCAGCCGTTTCCAGCTACAATAGTCATTTACAACATTAACAATGTCTACACTGTATTTCTGATCAATTTGATGTTATTTTAATGGACAAAAAATTTGCTTTTCTTTCGAAAACAAGGAAATTTGTAAGTGACCCCAAACTTTTGAACGGTAGTATATATATATATATATATATATATATATATATATATATATGCAGGTATACAGTTATTTTACACTGTATGGTATAAAAGCAATAACACGCAACAGGGTGTTCAAATATGGCCCAATATCTGCATGCAAAGGGGTGTCCGCCAAGAGGCAAAGCCAATTGGGCACCCATCACCCTACTCCTACCCTGTTAAAGTGAATTGGTTGTCAGGTGAATATGGTTCTAAAAATTCCAGGCTGTGCTGGTATGGTGACACTTTTTTGTCAGCAAGAGTTTGCCCCTGATATCAAGTGGTGCATTATGAAAAAAATATTGATTTCACAGAGGTGAGGTTCACTTTATAGGCTGTACGTGATTACCTTGATGTCACCTCAATATAATTTAATATTGGAACGGTGAATAACATCACAAGACAAAAAGATGAAATCACTGTTCAAAGCATTTATCAAAATTTCTTGGGTGCTTTAGACCAGATTACAAATCGGCAAGATGTATTTATTTGTATTCGTTATTTACCGGTTATTTTTCGGGGTTATTGTGATGGGCGATGCTTGTGTACAGTACATCATAAAGTATGAGGAGATTAATGAGAAGACAACAAATCTGCAAGACATACTATTTATTATTTGAGTGTTATTTATGGATTGAAGGTATTTATTGTGATGGAGAGGTGCTTGTGTACAAAAAAGAAAATATTATTTTTCAATATTAGGCTAATGGCTGCTGAAATGTACAAACACAGACATTTTACCAAAACTTTAGAAGATGATAGTCGATGTATCTCTGATGAAAAAATACATAGCCCCTTTAAATAATGCATACAACTCATGACAAAAAAAATGCATACAACTCATGGAACATATCTTTACCATAAAAATATGTCATCTTAAAAGCTAATGCAAAATGGACAATAGTTTGTGTGCAAAGTAAATTAAAAGTTATTGGTTATTTTACAGGCGAATTGCTCAAGTGTTGTCTGTGTGAATTGCTATGGCCAAAAGTTTTGTATCACCTATAATTTTAAGATTATATATATATATATATATATATAACCTATAAATACCTCCAATGTTTTGATTCAAACACAGGCTCCCATGAGAAAGATATGTATAACATATCGAAACGTTGGGCAGCTGGCTCTTTGAGCTAATATATATATATATATATATATATATATATATATATATATATATATATATATATATATATATTAGTCAGTTTTTCGTTATGTATATGGTGAACTACAAAGCGGAATGTAATTCAATGTGTTAAAGTAACATTATTCAGCAGGTTTCATTCGAATTCTATATGGCAAAACTGTAGATCTAAGATCTGGTCTAGGATTGTCATGAAGTGCAAAGCTCGGTGTCAAAGAAGATGCAATGAGCACACAAGACAAATAAAGGGATAGTTATTGAAAGCTATTTTGTTAAAGCCATTAGAACAATCTTTGGGACCACCCTAACACAGGCACATTTTAAAACTCCAGGAAAACTTTGCAAACCTTCTTTGTTCACAATAAAGCTGTCAACAAAGTGCCACAATCACCAATACAGAAAAGAAAAAAGAGCAGAACACTTCTTAAGTAAAATATGCATAATATTGCACTGGATTTTTTTTTTCTCTCCTGTTACTCAGTGACAGATATGTCAAGGCCTAAAACCTTGCAGAACAATTATGCCATTGTAGCTTTTTGAGAAAAAGATGTGTTTCTTCAGCAGCAGAGTGCCATTAGATCTTCAAACTTATGCTAAAAGACAGCCCAAGGGATTTATTTCTTTAACAAAGCATGTCTAAGCTTTAAATGTCTTGAAGTACATTTTATTGAATTCTCTCTCTCCTTTTTTTTTTTTTTACTTTTGAAGTATGTAGAAAAGTGTGTTTTTTGTAAGTTAAAAAAAGCTAAAGGGTGTGGAATAGTGTCTCAGAATGCAGTAGCTGGTGTAATTTGAGCCTGGGTTTCAGCAGCTTTTCTTGCTTGTGCTCTGGGTATGAACACATTCAGGGTCGGACAAAAGTATACCAGTGATATCCAGCATACACTTTTAGGCTGCCCTTCTTGTAACTGGTTAAAACCTTTTGCAAACTGCATCCTACTGCAAGTCTGATTCAGACAGTACAGAATATCTGACAGATTTAGGGTTAGGGTTAGGGTTGCCCATGGGATTGAGGTTATAGGGCTAGGGCTAGGAATGGATTTTAAGAGTGACAATGGCATCATAGCAGGAATTGTAAATAATAAATTACTAATGGGCATCTACTGTATATATCTATATTCATTAGAAATCCTAGTGGCGAAAACAAGGCTACACAAAAAAATACAATTAAAAAAAAGTAGTGCACCAAATCATGCTTATTGCAAATGAAAACAACCAATCTGTTTATGTATACATTGTTCTAACTTTCCGAAGAGTGTTTCCAGACCTAAGTAGGTCAAACTATATGAAGAAAAAAAAAATAATCACTTACAAACTTTAAGTTCTTACAAATCATCGTAGGAAAACAAACTTGTCACTAACTTGACACTTTTGCTGTTTTTTTCTAAGGTAAAAAAAAAAAAAGATCTCCAAAGGAAAGCAATGTGTTGTATTGTTCTGAAATTCCCCTTTGCTTTGCTTATCATACTATTGAAATCCACACTTACCTTGTCAATGACATCTGGAAAAATTGCAATATGTTAAGAGCAAGTGCGCCTTTTTTGTAAGAAGGGAAATGTAACTGCATAATGCATTTCTGTCCCAGAGGCAAGAAAAGAAGCTCTAAAACTCTCGGTATTGTGTTAATAAATTAGCACAGCAGCTGGGACATAGAACAGGTAGTAGATGTCATAGAAGGTAGTAGAACATAAACTATGTTATCGTTATTAGTAGTTGTAGTAGTCGTAGTAGTAGCATCAGCAACATTATCACGGTCTGCTTATTGTTGTGTTGAAGATCTTTGTGTTTTTTTGTCTTTTTAACATTAGGGATTGTTAGTCAGGCTAGGCTCATGGAAGTGAGGATCACCTGTAATAAAGGACATTATTAAACGGTATTAAAAATCAGCAGTTTTAAAATTGCATATATTATTATGAATTAGTTATTTAGCAGACGCTTTTATCCAAAGCGACTTACAAAGACTAGTGGCTGAAATATGCCTCAACAACTGCAGCAGAGGCACTTACAATAAGGCCTCGGTTTTACGTCTCATTCTATGGACGTATATATAAAAAGAGCCAAAAGATCTTCATCACAGTGTTGAAGGGACCAGTAATTTAATGTCTGGATCAGGTTAACTTTGGGTTAAGGGTGATGTTAGAGCTTACACTGTTGATTAGGCCACTTATCCTGCATCGCAAGGGAGAAGGAAATCCCCATCCTCTGAAAGAGAACTGATCCGGCTAGGCAGCACATCTGAAGTAGGTTATAGCCACACCCATTTGTTGATTTGAAAGATCTGTATTAGTTGAACTAAAATGTCTCACACAATGCAAATACTTTAAATTCAATACAATTGCAATAATACCTTGCTTATTCAACCATGCCATTTAATATTCACCTTTCATTTCTAGCTGTGCCAGTTTTATCATTTCAGACTGATAAATGGATACATTCTTTCAATAAATCTTTGATGTGTTTCGGAACAAAAGAAACAGCTTGTTTCGCTTGTATTTTACACAGCATGGTTTCTAGATCAATTTGAAACTGTAAAGAGAGTATGCTGTACAGGGTATACTGAGTCTCTGAATGTGTCAGCTTGTAATGGTATTCTGTGATGGTATAATCCATTCACCTCTATAGCTACCATAGTCATTTTCCCAATATCTGAAACCACAGCAGTCAGCCTTTCTTTTTATAGTGAATGAGCTATAAAGAAAGAATAAAGTTGCAAACATAATGATTCAATCAAAGATGCTCATACAAACTTGTTGAGATTGCTACTGTATTGATAGTTGTTTGGTTTAAAACCAGTATTCAATTGTTTTTTCCTGTTTCTGATACACTCTATGTCTTATCCCAAAGTGATCGTTTTTTTTTTAAAGGAATTGGTTGAGAGATAAACAGCCATTTGAAAGGATTTTAGAAGATGATTTTCATTGTTCCCAAAAAGAAGTGAATAAGTTAGCGAGTATGATTAAAATGTGGATTAGATAATGTGAAGCCTCAGACAAATGTATGTTACAGGCTTTTATTGCTTGCAAAAATGTTTTTTTTTAAATTATTTTTCCTACTTCACTACTTTTTGATATCAGGTGTTTTTATTTTTTTATGATAATCACTGATTTTTCCTGTTCACATTCTTGTGAAAAATGAGATTTGCTAATATAATGTCAAACCTTAACAACACAACTAACTCTGTTTAACATCTCTACATTTTCCTGTATAGAATTAAGTATTATACTGTATAAGTTGCATCAATGACTAATGTTAAACATCTATGTTTAAAAATTGTTTATAAATAAGTAGTGTTTGTCAATAATACTCTGCACTACACTTTAGATGTCACGGTACCATATGTAAGAATAAAAATGTTCTTTTTTTTAAATAGCCTTTCCCTCCATCACATATTAAAAAACAGGATTTCTGAAGAAAATATATACTTATATATGTATTACTACTGGGATGTATAAATATATGTTTTCATTCAGGGCCAGTGTCGCAAAACAGAATGCCAATTTGTTTTTGGTATGCTGTCCATTAGAGAAGGTCAGGCCCTGGAATAAAATGGTGGGTATTGTTCTAATTACTTGTGTTGATGCACAAAAATAGATAGGATGCAGAAGGAGGTTATGCAGTGCAAGGATGCCTGTGCATGACAATGTGCCGGACGCTGTTTCCCCCCCGAGTGACTGAGGGCCCTTCAAGGTCACTGTCAAGGACAGTCAAGCCAATTAGTATGCAGATCAGAGCTGATGTAGTTTAAGGGTATTGCACTGATGCAATCACATTAGCTAGGCCAGTAAAGAATACTCAGCCTGACCTCAATCACAGAGGCTGCAGCACAAGGCAAAGAGACAGTGGAGGAGTAAGGTATCAAGGATATTTTAACTGCTCTTTTTTAAGACTCTGCATCCCTTTAGACAATATGCACGCACATTACTCTCAACCTAGTTTGACAAGTATATGACCCATACTAGTGCAGTATTAAACAAAAAACACAATTCTTGATGTTGATATTGATAAAGATTTCTCATCAGACATGTCTAAATTGTGTTTCTTTTTAATAATGTTATATATCATATCATGGAGTATTTATAGTTTTAGAAGAAGAATTACGTACAGTATATAACCTAAACAATCACCTTACTAACCCTAATTCTAATTGAGGTTTCCCATCAGAGTATTACAAATCTGTGTATGACCAATGTCATATTCTGATCTGCAATGTATATCTTATTTATTAATTGAATTGTCTGGTCATGTACCAAGTGTCCTGTTGCTTATCCTATTTTTTATAAGTTTAAAACCAACTGGGACAATTATCCCTTCCATGAGACAACTTTTAAAGTTTTGGCATGCTTTATGGTAGCCTGTAGCACTGCCAAACATGTTCTTAAGATGGGGGTACTGTGGCCTTAAAGGGAGAATGCAATTTACTTTTTTTGTTAAATCTGTGTCCAGGTTATAAATTTCCTGCAATTCTACCCCCTTTCACTCCTTCTATCTTTCTCTCCTTGTCGGAATTAATGAGATCAGGTTTGATCAGGGCAGCCAAGTGTTCAGAGTGAAATCTCACAACCGCCTCGCGTACCGTAATAGAATTTGCATCTAATGCATACATAAATCAAACATCTTTCTGGACATTTTCATATGCATAATGTCATTTTATCCTGTTTCTTTCCAGCAGAAGAGCTTTGGGGAGGGGGGAGGGTTTGAGGTGTGAGAGATTTTTTTTTTACCTCTTTCTCTCGCTCTTGGAGAATGACTTTCTTTACTGCTTTCAATTTATTTTGCTGACTCTAGCACTGTAGCGCCTGGTTGGAAGATCTTTGGGGTTTTGGTTGACAGTTTCTTTTACTGAGAGAAGTTGTGTGTACCTGTGTGTGTTTAAATATACAGATGTGTATGTGTGTGTGTTAGGGGTGTCATCACATTTAGCTTTTTTTGTAGCTTTGTTATGCAAATGAGGATGCAGCTAATGGTTCCAAAGTGTGTTTGTTCCCTTCATAAACAGATCCTAGACAAAAAGAAAATCACAAGGTGTCTGATTGTCCTCAATGTGCTTGTTACTCACTTGCTAACAAGGCATGATATTGTAGAAATTCCAATTGTGATCAAGGCTGCCATTTCTATTTGCATGTCTTAAAAGTTACTTATCACTATTGGGATATTGAGGCTTGTATTCTGCCTGTGTATTGTTTACAGTGCTGATTAAGCAGACTTTCAGTCAAAATGTGGGTTAATTGAACATTTAAAGTCTTTACATTGGTGATCTTTTTAATCAATTCAGCACTTTTCAGTTACGTCATAAGTAAAGACATTAACGGATTCCACGTCAATGACCAGACCATCTGATAACAATGTTCAATTTAAACACATTTACATTTATATTTTTATTTTGAAAACACTTCAAACCATTGAATTATAAACTGATTTATGTTATCATTTTCAGTTAATATTATATTAACTCCACCCATGAAGAAGCCCATCCATAACTCACTTCATAACTCAAATCTGTTTTTCCACCAGCAGTAATTAAATATCATATTTTAATTCTGAAGTTCAATAAATCAAGTTTTATGTGTTTGAGGTCCATGGAAACAGGACATGTGTGTAGCATGACATACTGTACAGTACAAGGTTTAGTCTTATGTTAAGATTTGTGAAAAAAAAACGAAAAGTATGACAATAAAATAAAAAATGATCCGATATTTGAAAAACAGTAAAAAAAAAAAAACAGCACTCAACGTATGTTTATTCTTAATGATTATTTCACGGGGCGGGAGCCAGGGCTGCGATAGGAAGGGAATGTTTTTGCAATTTAGGATTGGAGGCTCGGCCTCTAGAACAGAGGAGAGAGAAAAGGACGGGCCGGACTCCAACTGAGAGAGCCTTCCCTATGGAGTCTTCCGGGCCCCTGAAAATACTGTCCTCTGACTGCGAAAGAATAGTGTGGCCGGTGGTCCCCTGTATATATAGAGGCTATAAAAAACAGGTGATTCCAGCTGGATTATTAATATTATTAATTATTGTTGTTATTGTTGTTGTTGTTGTTGTTGTTGCTGAAATTCCCGTCTTCGGGGCTTCCGAATAGAGTAGTGTTTTCAGCATTGTGGGTTTGGTTTACAGTCCACACTTCTGTAAATATGTTTATGTATAGTGTAAGGAGCACAGGTCGGAGCTACTCGGAACACCGGCTGACAGACGCGTTTCTGTAAAATAAAGAGTAGAGTTTGATGCTACAGAGATATTTTGTCTGTCTCTTTCATGTTGACACTTATCCAGTTAGCACGTCACTACAATATATTTTTATTTAAGTTATATGATGAATAGCCTGCACTATCCTGTGGTCCACTGTTTCATTTCTCCATTTAGTGGCTTATTTATATATAGCTACTTATATATGGTTATTTTTTACGTATATGGCTATTGCATGGTTATAAACCATATATAATGCTTTATTAACACTCTATAATATAGTTATTATGCATCTGTTATACAGTTACAAAGCATTAATAAGCAGCACCTGAATATAAAGTGTTACCCTTTAATGAATAGGATAAAGCAAAGGCAGAATACTGCATACACATGACAAACAGGTACGTATAATGCTACTTGTATTCATAATCTCATCTCATTAATTTACTCCAACAGTTTATCGTTCATTTTGATTGTCCTTTCGCTATAACAAACCCCTCGATATAACGAACAAAAGGCTTGGACTCCAACAGGTTTGTTATAGCGAGGGTGTACTGTATTTACATAATGGTATTGCTCTGCAGTGCTAGTTTCTATTAATTAAGAAGTATATGTATTTATTTTGAGTATGACATAAGACTAAAATAGAACTTGCCCTCTTTCTTTCGAAAATTTAAGATTTAAACGTGGATACCACCTTAGAAACAGTGGCAATAGAATTTCTCATTTAACTAGTGGCTTAACTGAGCAAATATCTAAATGCTTCTATATTCCCAGTGGTTGGTATCAGAGTTGAGCAGCTATAATCCACATGTGGCCTTAACTTGTAGCAACAACAACACACATAGAAATATAAAATAGGGTAGGGTTCCAGGGTTAACCATAATCTGCAAACTTTGATTTGGTCATGCTTCTGTGCTGTATCAACAGAAAAATCTATATGAAGATTCACATAAGAGAGAACATGTAAATGTGGTTGTTTTGTTTTCAAGACATCAGTCATTAAGTGACAGAATACTACCAATGATTTACAAACTTAAAGTGGTAAACATCAAAACAGCTTCAGTGATGTGACTACAACAACAAAATAATCCAGGAAAAGCAAAAGGAAATGTCTTATTTATTTTTTAAAAACTCCTAGAAAAGCAAACTGTTGTTCAATATAGCAATATTCAAATACTGTATTGAATTTCAGTTAATTGTTAATACACAGTCACTAGAGGTGCAATAATATTTCACATGTGTGTTTACATCGGTAGATTCCTACTGTAAAACATATTTAAGACATTAAATACAGCTATGTAAAACACAACAATACTGTTATTTTATCAGTTTCATTTAGCTATATCTCCATATTGCTTGCCCATTGACTGTTTATTAACATGTAACAGAACTTCAATAAATGTGTGAGGGCTTATCCGTTAAATACTTATTTATGCCACTCAAAATAAAGCTACCTAAATTACTGGGGATCTCCAGGGGTCACTACATGGTAACATTATTCAATTAATTAGTGGAGGAAATGTTTTTAAACATGACTGGAATCCCAATGGGACCCTCCTGCGCAATAGTATGCTTTATAGTCTTCAAAATGGCCAGCTTTGAAGACAATGGAGCGCACTGATTAAAATACCTTTATTTGTTTATTTAGCAGACTTTGAAGAGCTGTTTCTGGTTGCAAATCAGTTTTAATTTTCTTTTTTTTTGTAAATATACACATAATTGGGGCAGTTTACAAGCAAAAACTGAAACGTGTGACAACAGATCTCTCGTGCTTTTTTGGTCATGACAGCCCTGCTTCCACGTTTACATGAGAGTTTATTTTAGAGAGAGAATTTAGTCATCCAAATGCAAATGACCTCATTAATAATAAAATAATGGGAGGGTTTATTGAAATATCACCAAATGCGCTGAAAAGAGATGCTGCGCGATAAAGGATATCGTTCAAATATAGCATAGGGGTTTACATGAGGCTTTACGTGCTAGGCAGAGATGAAGAGAAGGTTACCCCCCATCTGTCTATAATGCAAAAGTCTTGCAGTTAAAACGGTTCATGCTGCCAAGAAGAAGAAAATAATAATAGTTATTACTATTATTGTTGAGAATTAGTTGTTCTAGAAATGGTAGAAGTAGCATGTGTACAAAAACTGACAGCACTCACCAGTTCCTATTACTGCTTTTCTTATGCTTCTTAGGCTACTGATGTCCTTTCACACACCCATATATATTAGTATTAGCCAACTGTTAAAGTTGGTTTGGACGCTCTAGCTACTGTGGTTGGGGAGATAAAGCCCTTTTACGCGTGGCTGAGGCTAAGTGTGAGTATGTGCGGTATGTTATTATTTTCCAGAAATTATTCTTCGGATTCACATGTAAAACAGAGACTGTGAAACAATTCACAATTGGTCAATCTGGTGTTGCGTGCTGTCAGAAGGGGTGGAAGCTTGAAACATCCTGTGGGAAAAAAGCTACATTATTCGTAGCATTATTATTATGATAATAATGCTGGTCATAGTTTTCATGCATCGTTCATAATACACTGAAATGAATAAATAATGGTATAAATCAACATCTCTATATGCAATTTATATATAATTTAGCCGCGACCCTCATCAGGAGAAGCAGATTGATAATAATGGATGGATGGATGGATATTTAACTGATTTGTATTAGTAAGACTGGGATAAGGAAAATCTTACTTACGCTACAGAGGAGGACAGAAAGACCGTATCCCAGAAAAGAGTGTTCTTTTACATAAGGGAAGTGGAGGAGGTATCGTGTTATTTCATGAAAGTCTATCGTTAAGTATTTTGCACGACTGTGGAGTATGTTGCTATGGGACTAATGAGGCCAATTAGCATGCACTTTACCGTGCTTTACCAAAGTGTAATGACACTTGAGTCACACACTTTTTTTGCCGTGCACTTTTGGAACGAACACAATCATGCGTCATTTGCGGGTGACACGTCATGAATACATAAAACTTGCATGTAAACACCGCCATTGAAATACAGAAGGTTATCTAAGTTATTTACAATTTACAAAGATCCTAGCTTCCCAAAATAACACAAGGAAAGCAATTTCAAGTGGCCATCTTTCTATACAGTCCACTGAAAAGTCATAGATATAGTAGCAATGGATTTTTAATACTATGCTTTGACTTGAGGAACTTTGACAATGGTAGGCATAGGAAAGGTGTTTCTGTTATCTTGTCAATATAATATATCTGTGGAGCGCAGATTCAAAAGGTCAAGGCTGCTGTAAGCCTCATAAATAGCATTTTGTGTAAAGTTAATAGAACATTTAGAAAAAAATGTTAATATTACCTGCAACCACTAATAACAACAAGGGGACATTGTACTGTAGAAGGGGCTGCCCTTGGGATGAGATACTTAACCAAGATTGGTGAGGAACACGTTATACATCCTTACTGATATGTAAATAATTCTGCAAATCACTTCTTTTTATTAGAATTAACACACAGAGCACAGCCACCAGATCTGGCTCTGGGGCCTCTTGGTAACACTGACGTTTCAACCCTATTTTTTCTTCAAAAGGATGCCTCTATATTGCCATTATACGCTTAGACACAGGAGGTTTTTCCTTATTATTACTGTTCGTCCTTTTTTCACAGAAATTGAAATAATTTGTGATGAACTGCCTCTGTCAGAATTACAAAAGGAAAGTTCTAGAATCGATTAAATGGAAAATAATCAAAGTGCACAGATTAAATCTATTTAACAAAGTACATTGCACATGGAACGATCTCGTTGTGCCTGTCATTTGTGATGTGTCCACTGCGTTTGTGAAACATACTGTGTTTCATGAAGCTGAAAGAAATGATTTGCCTAAAAAATATTTAATGCTCATTCTCCCTGTGGTACCTTTTAATTCCTGTTACACACGTCAGGTTATTGTGACAGAGTTGTCA
This sequence comes from Acipenser ruthenus, assembly GCF_902713425.1. NCBI lineage: Eukaryota > Metazoa > Chordata > Actinopteri > Acipenseriformes > Acipenseridae > Acipenser > Acipenser ruthenus. Next base: position 29,966,849 of record NC_081203.1, on the reverse strand, counting down.
GATTCCAGTAACTCTTGCTATCATATTCTGTACTTAAAGCATCATGTATTATCCTATAGCCACGTTTCTCATTGGATTGTGAACTTTCAAAGAATAGATAAGAAACGGACAGTGAAATGACCAGAGGAAAGGAGTCAGTCATTACAAGAAGATTTTTTTATTATTATTTTTTCAAACCAGAGCTGTATTAAATTGTATTATAAAATTGAAATGGTTGGGTAATATATATATATATATATATATATATATATATATATATATATATATATATATATATATATATATATATTTTTTTTTAGTAAGAGCACATTTCTAGGCTAAGGTTGCCTACCCGTGCAGAATATGAGTTGCAGGATTCAGTTTCTGCTGGGTTACCCTTCATTTTATAGTGACTCTTTAAGTTTTAAATGTTGACTCAATCTGTTAAAAACATTGTCAGTCTTGTTTATATTCTAAGGTACCAGCCTTAAATTAGAATATAAACAATACTGACAACGTTGTGTATTTGAACTTTTCAAATTCTCTAATTTGTTGCTCGGATTTATTTAATACATGATTTAAGGATATTACCAAGTCAATTATTATTGAAAACATTCAGTTTAATAGCAAGAGTACCATTTTAATACAGTATCACTGGACTTGCTATACCAGAGGTATCAATTCAGGGATTGATTATTTTGACTGGGAGTTAGAACAAAGGTGACCTGTACTTGTTGTTGAGCTGTATAACACTGGTAATATTATTTCAGCTATACACTAGCAAGCACTCTAGTTCTGTCCTCTAGCTACAGTACTCTTACGTGACATGTGCTTTGGGCTTTCCTTTTTCAGGGATTTTTAAAAGTCAGTAGTATGCTGGTTTCCTTCTTGAGTCTAACTGAATCAGTCATTCCTCTTTATTGGGCTGTGAATAGAAGCCTTTGCGAAGTTTATTTATTGAAACTACCGGGATCTGTTATTGGAGGATAATAGGATTTGGAATCCCAATGAAATTGAATAACACTTTTGTTATATATCACAAAATAATCCCATGCTGGTATTAGAAAGGCAGTACACTGCAATAGTGGTAATTTCAAATTCATAATTAAAATTGTTTCTAATTTGGAATGTATAGCCTTCTGTTACTGAACAAGCAGCAGCTATTAAATATTGAGAAAGACTTCCAGGTGTTATTCTACAGTAGTTTAACACCAGGAAAGGCTCAAAGAACAAACAGGTACTCGTATGGCTTAGCATCTTTTCCGAATACCTATTTTTTTTTGTTTCTGAAATGCAAATGCTGTTCTCTCTGCAGCCCACAAAAGACTGCAGTTGCTGAGTTATGTAGAAAACAATCAAACGTGGTTTAGAATAAAAAAGGGCTCTGAATATTCAAATGAACAATTGACAGATCTTTTGTTTTAGCCACCTGTTGTAACGGTTTATTAATGCAAGGCTGTATATATTTTCAGTGGTATTTTACTTTAAAATTGATCCTATCCCCTTTTGTGTTTTTTTGTGAATAAATGTAGTTTACATTATAATCCAGCTCATTTTCAGTTTGTAACTAGGCTGCTTCATGTCACTTTGACAACACAGGTTTTATAATATATATATTTTTAAAAGTCCAATACAGTAAAAAAAAAATGCAATATATTACATAATTGTTTTATTTTTCTGCAATATTATCTTTCTTTTGAAATGCATTAATAAAACACAAGTATAATACAAGCAACATTACAACACCTCAGGGTTGCCAAGTTCTTCAATATGGCAACCATACATCAAAGTCGAAGGAAACACTCCTGCAATATGGTAGCTAGATATACAGTAGCAAGGAGAAGAAATATCACTCCTAAGTTACATATTACTTTTAGAATGCTATTTGTGTTATTGTATCTTAAAACCACTAATTTATACTGGTGAACAGTTCCCATACTCCTCTTAGTCATTCCTCTGGTAAAAAAAAAAAAAGAAAGAAAAGAAAAAGGGAGTTCTTGTTAAATCCATTTATTTAGCATAATAACCTAATCTGATTAAACCTTGGTCACTCTAAGTCATGACAATGTCACTTTCCGCAAGTCTTAAATCTGATTAAATTATCTGTTCTTAGTGTACAGATAAAATAATGTGTTCTTCCACTGAATGATTTTTTTTAAATATTGAACTTAGTTCAGCAAATTGCTGTGTAAGACCATCTAGTTCCCCTGTCACAGACTGTTTCTACTTTTTCACCATTGCTGGTGATTGATTCCATGGTTACTTAATAAGATTTCTTCATACTATTCTATTGTATGTCTTCAATCTATTTAGCTAGTAACAATGTATCTCTGCTACACTGACAGGGCATTAAACACACACAATTATAAGGTTTGGGTCAAAAACGTATTGGCTGAAGGATATAAGTCCAAATCATTTAATTTCTCTTTAGCCTTTTTCCTTTCACACAGTGCCACCACTATATAGATGCAATTTATTTGATAACAGTATATCTAGTGTATTTATCCTTATAAATACTCAGTCAAATGCAAAATTAAATTTAAAAAAATGCAGATCTACCATGGCAAACTTTTTGTATATATTTTTAAAATTATTTTTGCATAATTACACCTCAAAACACCACCTTAAAACTTCCATTATACAGAATTCAACTTTAACAGCACACCACTGATAGCAGCTCACATATCACTTGACGCATGCAAATTTATTGGAGCATGTAAACTTCCTCTACAAAATGTAGGAAAAAATATCATCGGATGGTCAAAATGGTCCTCCTGGTTAATGACAGTTGATATCCTTTAGACAGGTTTGAAATATTAGAAGACTAGAAGATTTCAATTTCCCATACACACATTTACATGTATGCTGTTGATTTATGGCCTTATTTTAACTGCCTTCTACATGCAAATGCCTGTTGTTTGGAAATATGCATAATATGATTCTGAGGGCCATCCCTCCACCATATGGGACAGTAGAAAGTGTGAATAGAGAAAATCAGCTTTTAAAAAAGGTGCTTGTTACAGTTATTCCTTTGTTTTTTTTAGCAAATTACCAGTATGTGCAAGAGGCAGTATTATTTGTGCAAATTACATGTTGAATAAGTATTGTTTTACTACAGTTCTCAGAGAATGTTAGACAAATGAATATCTAGATATGAGAATTTGATATGGCCAGATTGAAAGATGGATGGGTGTAATATTTGCTAAAAAAAAAAAAAAAAAAAAAAAAAAATTATAGTATTTTCTTCAAAAATGTATCTACTGTTATAAAATTTGTGATTAGGCTACTTCCCAGATGCAATTGTCTCAGGGTTTTAATAATTGCATTAAACACACTATTATAATAGATGATGCTTTATTGTGTTTCGCTTAGTTTTAGCATCCAATTGTGCTTTGTTTGTTTATAGAGAAATGAAGAAGATTGCTGGAGTGTCACGAGAACCGATTTAAAAGGAAACATTTGCCATTTGTTTTAGTCTGAAACATTTGAAATTTAATCAAATAAAAGTGAGTTTGCAACAGCAGAGCAGGAAGCAAAGCATTGCTACAGCTCACTGATTAAACCTTAGAAGGAATCAGCTGAACATATTTAATTAGAGAATTTTAAAGTAAATCTGTAGTTTTTACCCCTTTCCTTTTCCTTTGAGAAATTAACTATGCCATTCGCTGCATAAATTTTCAGGTTTCACTTGTGCGACACTCGGGGGTGTTGAATTTTTTATGACAAAAACGGTCTAATAATTGTTGAACAGATGTAAGTGTTGGAGAGTGGGCTCCGACAGACCTCATAAAACGGAATTAGCATGTTAACCCTGACATTGCCACAATCAAGGCATGGAGATATGCAGTGGGACAATAATTAAAATCTTCCTAGATGCTAGCTGTTTAAATAATTTAGAGCTGACCTGTGCCTGAGCATGAAAGGCTGGAGTTGACATCAATTTTATTATTTTTTTATTTTTTTAACCATAAACTTAAAATAAATTAGACATATCATGAAACCTTTGCATGTTTCTCATGTATATGTAATGTATAATATAAAAGCCATATCTCAGATCTGAACTAGTTTAGATCCCAGCTTGACGGGCCGAGAGAGACTGGGGCTTATTAAAATCTCTCGCTCTCCTTTGCTTGTTTAGGGATATTAATAGAGAAGTAAGTACCTATAAGAATGAGGTAACCTCACTTTTTTTTCCTTATTCACCTAAAGCGGACCTGTGCATAATTTACTGCAGGGTGTTTCATTTAAATGAAATTTTGGCATATATTTGTGTATATGTAAGGCAGCAACAGTGGTCCCCTGATGCCTTTGAGCCTGTGGCTACCAAATATGGATTGGAACGCTAACACCTCTGGAAGTGTGACTGCATATTTTTTTGGAAAACATTTACTCAGGGGGTTTAGTATCAAACATATACAGCGGTGCTTCTTTCCTTTCAGTTAAGTGGTGCTTTGTTTTGTGATGATATAACCTTTCAGTGTTCTTCATTCTATAGCTAGTCTACATGGTTAATTGAGAAAGAAAGTTGAAATCTTCTGAAAAAGAGTTAAATGATAGTGGCCCTTGTGGGTACTATGATAAGAGCTTTCTCTTATGTTTTTTTTGAAGCCCAAAATACTGGCAAAATTGAATTCATAAAATGATGGGCTTTTGCCAAATAGGTTGCTTTTCTATATAAAATAAACTGATTCAGGTGCTAAAAAGTTGTTTTCCTACATTTTAAACAGGTTAAAACAGCTAATCTAACAAATATTTATGTAACAAACATTAGTAATGAGGGCAGCAATTGGCCTCAGATACAACAAACATAAAACATTTAACTCTCTGTTGTAAGCCTCCTGCTGTTGTTTGATGAAGCTCTTTAATAAAAGTCCCATCAATGAACTCCAGAACAGTACAGTTAAAATCCAATCGCCGTTAATTGCTTCTGCTTCTGAATAATTTACAGCAGAAAACTTCCACTGCCAACTGCAATTGAACGTGTATCCCTGAATTCAAAAGCAATAGCATTGTGTAGGCCTCTTGAAGAATGCTCAATGCATTCTGATGTAAATAACCATGTCTCTCTTTATATATTAGGCATACACTGTTGAGCATTTAAAAATTAAATATGTCTATATCCACAGCCACATTGTGACATCATATCAATATTTAAAATCTTTTTATGCGTGTATGCTGGGTTGTCCAACTTCATTAAGGACATTCATCATCCCTCAGGCGGGAATGCATTCCCGCTGGAGTCTTAGGATTGAGGCCTAACAGACAAATTGTTCCTGCTCTCCAATATGCTCCTATTCTTTTCTGCCATCAAAGTTTCCACCATAGGTAAATACAGTAAACCAGTTTTTACATTCCCTTTCCTGCAAGGAGAACTTTCTAAATGGTATGGGAAGGGGGCAGGAGGAGGGGGATATATATATATATATATATATATATATATATATATATATATATATATATATATATATATATATATATAATAATACTGGCATTACCAAGTCAGTATTCAAAAGAAGTAGAAACATATTTAATTGATACTGATGGTTTCTGCAGCTCTCCTCTGTAACTGAAATATATGATACTCAATTACGAAAAAAGCATTACTACTCATTTCGTGATTTTAAATCGATTCCTTGGTATTTTATGGTAAATTACAGACCTTCCCAATAATTGTACAGCGTTTTTTTTTTTTTTTTTTTTAATGATGTCATTAAATAAATACAGAGTCAGTTAAAAAAAAGGCCACTGTAAATCTGTATGTCAGTAAAAACTAAATGACAAGGTTGGCAACCCTGATTTGACTGCACAACAATGTGCAGGTGTGTTTGTTTATTTAATAGATATTTTTGGTGGACTATGGGGGACCTGGACCTACAGTTAGTGGACAAAAATGTGAGCACCCTCCTATATAGAAGTATCATGTTTTTTTTTTTTTATTGGATAACAATCAACATGGTACTCTTGTCCATATTTGAACTGTTGTATTTTTATTCAGTAAATCGTGAAATTATCAAGCACTGCTATGAGATTTGATGTAGTCTTCAGGTTTTTCCAAATTTATTTCGAAATGTATTTAGCACGCCGCCTTCAATTGAACTGTTTCTGGCAGATTCGGTCAGTCGTTCAGTTCAGAGCAGTGCGTGAAATTTTCATCATAATTAATAACCATAATTGACGGTTTCTGATCAGAATCATGTATAATAGCTTAAAAATTAAAAATATACTTTTTGCAAATTGGTGGAGAGTGAGATAAGCTAATATATATCTGTTGTTCATATATTTGTTGTTATTCATATAAGAAGATAGGGGCCCAGAAGTCTATGTTTGCCTAGGGCCCCGTGATGAGTTAATCCGGCCCTGCTTGTGTGTCAACTGTTAGTGCTTTTTTAAGTTTCTTTTTCTAACACTCATCATTACATTGTATATGTTTTGTCTTCTAGAATACTCCCCACAGGAAGAAACACAATGGGGGCATTAAGTGGCGCCTACCACCCTGGGGCAGTACTTATCCATTAGGATGCCAAAAAGGTACCATGCTTGGTAAAAGCCTGGGCCTACATTTGATTAGCTGTCCAGGTAGACTGAATCACTTAGGAATTAAATTGCATTTACCCATCTCCTCCTTTTCCCTGACTACATTATTCTACCACACTAACAGCTTCAATTAAATCACCCATTGCCTAGTCAGGTGCTAATTGAGATGAAGCTTAAGTTCGTCAAGGTGATTATAAGCAATAGCTTAAAATGGCTATAAATGGCCTGTGCAGGAACTGAAACAGTAGGGGGGTATTTCTCCTTTATCTACATGACACCAGCAATAATAGGTAAAATTATCACTATATCACAGCTGCGAAGATGATATGATATAATTCTTTTTCTGAAATTGTGGATTAGAAAAAAAAATGGAAGGAGATAATTTAAGGGCATTAAATGTTACTATATAAGCTTTACTTTTCACTTGTAATTAACAGCACACAAATGAATCTGCACATGTGTCTTGGTCTTCTGACACTCAAGGAAAAGTAGTTTTTATTTAATAAGTGTTCTTAGTTGCTTTAAATCCCTGACCTGGATGTATCGAATTCTGAAAAATAAAAGTACTGTCCGTGTTATATATAAAATCAGGATCTATATGATTTTTAGACAGACATAAGCAGAGGAACACATCTTGATACTTTTTGACCCAGTGGGTGACCATACAGTACATGGGTGCCAGGTAGCTCCCAGGATAATTACTTAAACTATTTAACTTCACCGCATGAGGTATCCTGCTTATGGAATGGGCAGTGTTGTGTGATGCACTGCCGTTACAGATTCTGACCCTTGTTGGTGAGATGAGGTGAGGTTATAAACTCTATAACCACAGATACAGACAATCCAGGCTGTTTTGCATTGTGGTTAAGATGCTCACTTGCACTGTGAATGAGGGCAGGCTCATGCTGAGTCTTCGCCCTGTTACAGTGTCGTGACTCGGATCCCACACTTTCCCTTCAGTCTACACCTACAGTCTGACCTCGAAGCATCCAAGTAGCATAATGCCATGTGGGTTGCAAAGGTCCTCTACCAATGAAATCGTTGAGCCTTGAATTAAACAAAGCAAAGTCTGTTCATATAAAAACATAACTGTTTTCTAAAAAGAACAGTACGTGGTCACACTAACTATATGTCAGTAACATATTAAAAAGAATGAAAAAATATGCATGAGAAATCAATTTGCAACCATTTTAGGTTTCCTTTTGTAATATTTATGACATATCCCACATTTGAATCATCTGTGCTGCATTTTAAAGGATCTTGTTTAGATATTGGCAGTCTAAAAGTGTGATTTGGCAACCTGCTACCACAGTGATACACAATTAAAGAATGTTGCACATTCAGTGAACATTTCATGTACACTTATTTTGGGAGCACAGCTTGCTTCTTGTAAGACTGGAATTTGGAACACTGTTAAGTGGTAGATTATATGGCACAATAATAGTAAAGTATGTTTCACAACACATTGCATGCTGTTTCCTTAATGTGCAAGGGAAAAAAAACACATTTTAAGTCATTTATAGAATGTATATAAATAATTATTGGTACACATAAAACCTGTCTTCATTCTTTTTGTAATCAGTTTAATGGGTAGTAAACTATTTGCAGTGTTCTAAAGGATACTGGTATTGTAACAGCAGGTGGACTTTAAAACAGGTTTTCACTTATCTACCATTTTAGAGAGAAACCCTACATTTGCCCACTATTATTCCTCATCAGCTTTCCAAATAGAAGGGAAGTAATGTGGCCTTCTGCAAAACTTTCAAGTACAAGACATTAAATATAAAGGGAATGATATATCATATCATATCATATCATATCATATCATATCATTTTTAATGATTGTATAATTCACTAAATTGATTTGGTTATGTAGAGTACATTGAAGTGGTTTTGTTCTTGTTTTTATATATATTTAAAATTAAATGACAGAAAAAAACAACACGTTTTCATTATAAACAGTGACATTTGAGCGTCTGTGCTAATTCTAATGAAAAAAAAGAAAAGAATACCTAGTATTCATTTTTCAATAGCAATTACACAAAAGTTACATTTGCAATAATATGATAATATCACTGCCTGGCTGTGGAGACATTATCCTTTCCAGTTCTGCTCCCCAAGCTGTTTTTCAGATACCTTGTTAACCTAAGCCTGGTCCCAATGCCACGTGTGAGGTTGTACTATTAGCTGCTTCAGATTGAGGTTTCAGCCTGGGAAATGGAGGCCAATCACTTATGTAGATTGTGGTCATACAGCCTTGAAAGACAGAAATGGAGAAAGACAAGGGATGATGCCAACATAAAAGTAAATGCATTACATAATAAATTACATCATGCAGCCACTTTCCTCAAATCTCAAATGTATTTTAAGAATAAAAACAGTTTAAATGTATAAAATATAATTGTTCCAATATACATGGATTTGATTTATGCATTTATGCATTAAAGTGTTTATCTACATTTACATGAAAAAAGACTTCAAGCAAATGATTTCACAGAGCACCTAATCCGTGTTGCAATAATTCATAAAGGATTTAAGAATATAATTTATACCTTAGACGTAGAGCATATTTAACATTCTTAAACTGTTTTGTCCTCCTGAAGATGTTGTTTAAATTTTGGCAGCCCTTCCTTGTTGGATTTAGCTATCTTTACTGCAAACCCACGTCTAGTTTCTGTGGAAGAGAAATGTTTAATTACAAACATTACCTCAGATTCATATTGAAATGTTTTAGAGAAAAACAAAATCCTCTAAACAAATTCATCTTGCATCAACGTGCATGCGTGTGATCATGTCACTGACAACACTGAAAAATAAGTACCTGTAAGTTCAACAACACCAAAATAATCTAAACATCAAATACCCTCACCAACCGGATACTTCAAAAAGGACTTGTGAAGTACACAAGTTATGAAAACCAACACCAGGGAAAACAGTATTTTGTTGGAAAATATGTTTTCCGACAGTGTAACACTGGTATGTGCTTAATTTGTGAATATGGCTCTCTAATTGGCTTATATTTATTTTTACAGTTCAACTACCGTATGCTGTATTTGACTATTTACTATGTTGTGGTAATTCTTAATCAAAGCCTAATACTAAGGTGATTAACAGCTACAACCTCAGCACATAGTAATCCAAGAGTTAAGTTCAAATAACATTTTAGTTGTGTACATCATCTAAACAGAGCTTGGGAGTGTGACGAATCCCAGTGCGTTTGTTTTTCTTGAGGTATCTTCAGTAACATTACATGTGGTTCTTACTCTTAGCTCTATTACATTTTAAAGCATTTCTGGAAATGTGTCTTTTTTCCTATTTTTCTTTTATGTAATGTTGCTCTTTGTTAAAGAGTTAGTGTCATTTTCATTTAAAACATATAACCCATTTGTCTTTGCAACGTGGGCAATTTAAATGCACAAGCTTTTATGCAAAACACACTAAAGTGGAGCATTTTTCCCTAAATTGGACATTTTTATGGTTCTAATTTTACCATTATGACTGCAAGAAATGCTGCCCCAAAGGGACTGTACCTCTTCTCTTTTGTGCTCTTATGTGATGCCTGGATGACAAGTTTCTTTAATATGCACAGAGAATAACAATTTTGCAAGACTTTGTGTCATCAGAACTTGATGTGGTTGGAATTAACCATATCAATATCTAGGTAGTATCACGTGTACACACTAAAGTTTTGCAAAGCCTGGTTGCCTATTATTATTATTATTATTATTTATTTCTTAGCAGACGCCCTTATCCAGGGCAACTTACAATCGTAAGCAAATACATTAAGTGTTACAATACAAATAATACAATAAGAGCAAGAAATACAATAACTTTTGTTCAAGCAAAGTACAAGTGTGACAAACCACAATTCAATAATACAGCAGATAATAGTGATAGTTACATCAGGATATGATTAAATACAAAATACTACAGGTTAAACACTTGGCAGATTACAGTATTCTGAAGTACAGGATTAAATGCAGTAAAATAGGGGGCAGATAAGAGCAAAATAAAGCACATTTAAATGAAGGGTGATTGTGTCCCAGGATACAAACAGAGAAGTTCTACAGGTGCTGTTTGAAGAGGTGAGTCTTAAGGAGGTGCCAGAATGTGGTCAGGGACTGGGCAGTCCTGACATCTGTAGGTCATGCATCATCCTACCAATAACTTTTTAGTAGTTAATGTAAATAAATGGAGAGACACAGGCCACACAACACTGTATTAACTGTGTAAATTAAGATTTTTTGGGGGGTCTATTTTGTAAACGGTCACCCTTCCAGAAGGTCCAAGTGATAGCTTTCATACCAGCAGGTAAGGGGCTATTGGATAAGATTTGTGGGTTTCCTGCCTGATGTTCAGAATCTTAATGAATGGGCTTGAGTTGTTTTTTACTGTAGAATATCAAAACACTTTTTTTTATATACTGTATATCTATATTTAATCCTTTACAACATCTTATATTGCAGAATTAATGTCTTTGTGTATCACTTTCATCTTTCAAAAGGTAGCACATCAGTGGCTGCTAAAGTCAAAACAGACATTATAAGTTTGAAAGGTTATTTTTCTTTGCTAAAATTCATCTGGCAACAAGCCTTCTTGATTGCGCTTGCTGCCAATTTTCAGTAGCTGTGTGGCCTGATTATGAGGCTTATGGAGAAGGAACTCAGTGATCCTATCCAGTTTAAAATCCTAGTGAGACCTGCCCCACATAGCTTTAACATTGAGCAGGTCACCCCACTGGACACCAAGATGTACTGTAGTCACTTAAGAACATTTTATCAGATTTGTTCTGCCTTTGTCATGTCCTTAACATTGCCACACAAAACACCAAAATACAATTTTGCCAACAGCGGATCCCATTTACTGGCATACAGTAATCCGTCGCGTATCCAACTGCGGTGGGACCAGAGTAAGGGTGGATATGTAAAAAGGCGGATAAATTAATCCTGTTTTAAGTACCACGAAAAATTGTAGGATTGTGACCGGGTGTGGGGGTTGCAGAAACAAACACAGAGTACAATGTTTTTGTTAAAATAAAATCAACTTGTGATTTATTTATGAACACACAGTGCAGGATATACAATGATGTGAGAAATACGGTGAAGGCTGGTGCTGGTGTTCTTGTAGTAAAGGACACCCCCAACAAGTGTGGTCCTCTGTCCTTTATTGTCCGACAGGCTTCTTATTTTAGTCTGTAAAACACAAGCCTGGTTGCACACACAGTACACAGTAATTACAGCATCTTTATTCACCAGTCACCACCTTTCACAGTTACCTCAGTGTTCCAACAACTTTTCCAACAACCGTTGAGAGACAGCCCCAACCCCTTCAAAAGGTGTTTTTTAAGGATGCCTGACTAGAGTTGCAGAGACCAGAGCACTAAGATAGCAGCCTATAAAAATGCATCACGGTCCTGCAGATCCCAGTGAAGGAGAACTATCTGCTGTTTAGCGCCTCCTCATGTCGGGCGGCTGAATTTCAGATTGGACCCCCAATCAACCCATCACAAGGATCAATTGGGAATTAATAACAAAACACCTGGAAAAAGTTTACAAGGATGCAAATGTAATTTTATTTAATGTATATGTATATATTCAATTAATATGTTTCAGGATGAATACGTTGTGCATCCTCCAGGTTCCCTGATCTGTAATCTAAAGCTGTCACACAAGGCAGACATAGTACTGGCAGACCTTTTGGCTCTTTGATGCTGAGCTGTAGTACTTTGCCACCTCTAATGAATCACTCACTGTTGGTTTTATTTACTGTTTTTTTTTTTTTTTCCAGGTCTCATCCCTCACCTGTCCGACATATTGAGTAGCCTTCATCTCTCCCTGAACACGCTACATCCCTTGCTTTCACTGCTCCCGCCACCAGCACATTTACACCTAATCAATCTTGCACCACTTTTACTAGACATTACCAAACACACTGCTACATGGTGAAAGATAAAGTATTGCTTGAAACATGTCAGGTATTAATTTAAAATAAAATAAAAGAGAAGAAATTCAGGAGCGTCTTTCCTATCCAGATTTCCCCCTAAAAAAGCATACAAAAGTGTGGCATCAAAATGTAGCTTAATCCAGTGGCTAAGTACACATGACATGTATGCCAATGTGAAAGCGTTAAAGAGTTAAAAGCATTTTAAAAAAAATTAAGGTATATTTAAAGTTTGTGTCTACTTACCTTTTATGTTGTATTTACTTTGAGAAGCCATTTTAGGCTGGTGGTTCAAGAATAGAATATTTATAAAAAAAAGGCCAAAGCTAGTAAACATTATATAACAACAGAAAACACAGTTTCTGTCCTTGAAGGGTTTTTCAAAAATTCTAAATTATTATTATTATTATTATTATTATTATTATTATTATTATTATTATTATTATTATTAATAACAAATAAATGAATAGTTTCAAGAACAAAAACAATAAAAGCCTAAAATTTAAATTCCCCACATTAGACAATTTATTATCATTTGTCTTATAAATCCCTTACCATGTGGTTTCATGTAATAGAAAATGAATCATTTCTATAATTTTATCTGTCCAGTCTGTATTTTTGGTGAACTTGCTTTGTTAAATTAATTAACAGATTGGGTTTGAAATCTGGTAGCTAACGTCCTCTTTTTCTAAGAGGAGATGGCATCTCATATACAGCAGCATGTTCCTTCCAGGCCTTCTGGACGACTACATTTGCATAGGCAATCTTGAGACGAGCAGAGCCTGCCCTTGATGTTAAAAAGACCAGTGACCCTGTCAGTGTGGTGTTCATTTCATCCTTAGTTTTCTAGAATTGCTTTTTTTATTCCACATTACCAGTTTACTGCAAAGCTACAGCTGATGCTTACAGATAAACAGTTAACAGTTAAATGTATTTATTTGTATTTTTTTAAAAATATTTTATTCATGTGATTTGCTTACACCTGCTTTAATTTGCTGGCCATCCCCATTATTATTATTATTATTATTATTATTATTATTATTATTATTATCATATTATTATCAAAGAGCTAAATGCTCAATGAAACCATTACAAATAAAATACCTAACTAGTAAACAAAAAAACAGCTAAACTAATTCAATTTATATTGATTTATTAAAGCCATACAATCTTGTAGATAGTACCATGAGTTTACTCCCAGATACACAGCTCAGCTTTGTTGTCTGTTCTATTTAAATCTTTCACGACCCAATCATGTCAGGAGGTAAAGTGTATTCACATTAAGGTGCAAACTATTTTCTAAAATTGGTAACCTTTAATTGATAAAGCTGGGGTAATTCTTTTTGCTGGGCAGTATTTTCTACAGGTTCTTTCTGTATCCCACCAGCCTGCATGCCTTTCTGCTCTCAAGGCATTGGTTCAAAGCCATCACTTGCCAAAAGTACATGCATACATACATACATACATACATACATACATACATACACTACTGTCCCAACCCATGTGCAGGTTATATATAATTTTTGACGGTACATCAACATGAAACCAGGTGATTTAGTCCAAAAACACATGCATATATAACATTTTGAGCTTTTTTTTAAATGTGTATTTAAAAGGGGTAGACTGTAGCTAATTGGCTAATTGGGTCTGCAGGGACATGGAAGAGAAGCTAAGTATTGACAAAATAATACAATGTCTCTACAGGTATGTTATATGGCTAGGTTCTGATGCAGTGGTGCCAGATTGTATAGCTATCTTTAGAAAGGGATTCACCACCCCTGGCTGCCTTGTGGCTGACTCAAGCACTGCTGACAGATCCAACTGTAGAGTTCATTATGGAAAGTAATGCTCTAATATTTTGAAAGGTATGTTGATTAATGGCTTCAGCTTTCAATTAAGTGTTGGGACACTGCTCAAGTCATTTTAACTATTAATTAAAAGAGAAGGCTGAAAAAAGATCTTATATTTAGGGCCAATTTAGGGGATGTGTATACTAACAAAAGTGTCATGGTTGTTTAATAGAGGATTATTTTCTCAATTCAATCTTTTATTTAAATGATATACGGGCCGGAAAAAAAAAACAGCCCCTTAATAAATAGTGATGTATAGCTTTAATTATTTTTTTTACGCTTTTAACAAAGTAACAAATAGCAACCAACAACTAACAAATATATTGTAAAATGGAAAAAAAATTCAGATAAACAAATATACACAACATAAAGGTCAACATACAGTGACATATGCTTCCTGTATTTGATGACCAGTATTTTAACAGTGAAAAAGGAATTGGCCAAAACTTTTGTCTACTTGACTTGAGTTACGGGTCATCTGGTAAAGGCAGGACAGCTTGATGAGTCAGAAAAGTCAGGTTTGCATTTTGGCTATGCCAGGTTGTCTTGGGATCCCTCAGGGAGTGTTGTATTGGCTTGGGCACTGCTGTGGATTGTTAAAGCCAAATTACCAGAGATTTGTTTCTTCTTCATGTGTTATAGTGGCCCTTACTAACCAGGAGCTTTATACTAACAATAAAATGTCCAAAAAAAAATTATAAGCAATATTGGTATGCTCTTTTCATAGACAGCAGTACATTCTATTTTTACTGATCCCCCCCCCCCCCCCCCCATATTTGGAAGAAACCAAATTAAGCTGTGAAATGCCAGCTGCAGGCAAATGGATGGGCCTTGTACTGCAAACTTGTATGTGAACAAAAGTACTCAGTAAGAGTGACAGCAGTGCCCAGCTTGTCGACTGTTGCCAATTCTGTCTTGGCTACCCTGTTCAACATTTGCAGATTCGCTCATGATTAAAGGAATTCACAACTTGGAGCACAGACACAGTTGCTGGTTAAACTGTGAAAAAAAAAAAAAAATACTGACAATACAGATGTTCATTGGAACACACACAACCATAGCAACGTTATTTTTGGTGTCAACCACTGAGCTAGACTGAGCAGATTATTATTACTATATGTGTATCTATTCTCTCCTTCTCAGGTAAAAACAAACAAACAAACTAAAGATATTGGAATGCATATAACAATTTGCAGTTAAGAAGGTTGTGGAACCTTACCTATCTTAATAAAAATATTAAAACGCATTCTGTGTTTGGACACATCTAGGTTTCTCGTCTCGGATCCGCACATGAAACCTCATTAGAAAGCCCAAAGAGGCAGAGGTGTCTTAGGTTCTAAGCCTCTGCTTTGACATTCACGCTGAGCTGCGAGTCAACCGGGTCTCAGCTCTGATAAATTTGCATCTCTTTGAATGTGACGCTTGGAAAAAAAAAAAAAAAAAAAAGACCAGCCACTAGATTAAATTTTGCCGTCTAGAAAATGAGAAAAAAGGCCTCTATCTCCTCGAGTCTACTGGGAAGATCTTTATTCTGATTCTTGTTAGAATTGTTTATCACTCTGACAGTGCAGGCCTGGGATGAGATAAAGGCACCGCTCCATCACAAGGCCTGACAGTCGTAGGACATGCAGAGGAATGAAAGGAGCCAGGGAAATATTATTAATAGATGCTGACTTGATTTGCCTCGATTGCACGTCAAGAAGAGGGGGCCGCGGCTTGATTGCAGCCTATGAAGTTCTGTCCAAAAGAGAAGCTATTTTTCATTAAGTGATAGAAGTCTTTTTTTTCCCTTCGCGTTTCTTTCCAAGGAGCTGATAACTTATGCAGTTTATTCTAAGCGTGCTGATTTGTGTCAGCAAGGAACGAAATGGAACTTATCTCTTCTTTCACAAAGTAAACTGCCTAGCCAGTGAGGTGGCATGGCTATTCAGCCTTCACCCAGTTAGCTTGCACACATGGGCCATCATAGTTTGAATCCCAGCAATGGTTAGAAATTAGGCTTAGCCCATCCAAAAATACAGTACTGTACACTAGTACTAGTCAGGAAGAAAAAAAAATGCACTGATTAGAATTTGTAATACATAACAGTATAAAAACAATGCTTCTGTACTGTGTTTATTAAAACATGCAAGTTGCCTGCAGTTTATCAGAATGTGTTAGTCTAATAGTTTTGAGGCCGCTATATGGAAAATAACAGTTCTTCATTTTCTACACACATAAGCAGATGGGACAGCTAGCCAACGCATCAAATTTCCTTGTTAAAAAAAAAGAAAAAAGAAGCTACTGTAGACAATGACAACCTAATGTCAGATGATGTGTTAGGAAGAAAATGTAATGAAAGAATGTCTTTATTACAATTTTGAGTCATTTTTTAGCTGATAAAGTAGATTATTCCACAAATAACATAATATACTGTGAGAAATAACATTACAAAAAAATACTGAAAACATAATGTTGCATATAAGCTGCAAGCGAAGATGGAGGTCCTGTTACATAGGTGCATGTGACGATATATAGATCTGGTTTATTGTTAGCTTTAGTTTGGTTTATATGCAGTTAGAAACTCCAAATTATTTCTCCATTGTCATAAGAATATGACGTAACATGCACATGCCACACACATTCTACTTTGTATGATAATGGAGAGGGAATATGAAGGTTGGATAAATCTTCTTCTCATGCTAAAAACCTGTGTAAAATTATTGCCATTTGCAGGTGACTCCTTACATGACAGTGCTTTATAATTTAGCTGTTTTATTAGCAAGTTAAAAGAAAAAACAATACTGAAGCTACCACAAAGTCAAAAGAAACACAGCCCTTTGCAAAGACTTGTGCACCACTATAACCTTACATTTTAATTTCTGTCCTTTATAAATACATTTAACAATGGAAATTATATCTAGCAAGGCATAATAAGATTTTCAAGAACAATTTTCAATATTGTACAATTCTATGTCTAGATTAATGCTGCTAAACCAAAAATAGTATTTCTAGCAAAAATGTAACAATTTTAATACACGCACACAGCAAAAAGAAATATATATTTTTTATGGATCAGCTTTCCCAAAATAGCAAAAACGTTCGTTTCATTTTAATCATTGCAGTATCTGAAATGATTTCTGCATTGCATTTGTTGTTGTTGGTTGTTTTTAATTTCATTCATACTACACATCAAACCATTATTATGCCCCACTTTAGAGGTGTTTTCTTTACCGTAAAACATTTCAGAATTATAGAGTTCAACACACTACCTTTCTGTCGATTTATTTTAACTCATAATATTTTATTGACAATCTAATCGCATACATAACAGCACTACATACCAGTACCCATAATGTAGATCCAACCCACACATCTGATGTTGCATAGAAATTAGGCTTTTAGTTTGTGCTGAAATCCAGCATTTTGCTTGTGCTAAAAATAGAGGAAAAAGGAAAAACATATTTTTCTATAAATAGATATGTAGTGTTCAGATGTTCAATACAAGTACTTTTTTTCATGTAGTATTATACCTTGTATTATATGGAAAATGCAATATGTACATATTGTTGTTTATTTTTAATTTATTAAATCTTACCTTTCATACAGTGATTTTTTTCCCAGTTTCAATCTTCAGATTTTCTGGTTGCTAGGTTTATGGGTATAACATATTTATGTGACTCAGGATATTGGAAGTGATTGAAAGGGAGTTTAAAGAGCTTCTGAGAGAATCCCATAATTCCTAACACCAGGGATTCCGAGGAAAGTCCTGTATATGGCAAGATGAAAAACACAATTTATCATTTATCAAATTTTGGTTTTTTTGCACCTTTCCACTGAGTTGTGGTTCTTTAAAAATACAAGATTCATAGCGAATTGGGAAAAAATAATACAGTAGCTTGATTATTTTATTAGCTTTATCTTCTTATTGCAATTATTTATTTTATTTTTTTTGGCAGAACTGATGCCCTTATTCAGCACAGTCTACAGCATAACGAGCCAGTCTTCAGCCTGATACAGCATCTCAGCTTAAGAAATGTCAGTCCTCATTATTATTTTCTTTTCTTTTGTAATATTAACTCAGGATTGCTAAACTGAAATGCCAAATTGAATTTTGAGAGAGGTGCTGCCTGTACCCAATTTAACAGCTGGGTAGACTGGAGGAGGTATAGTGCCTTGCCTTAGGGTTGTGTAGCAAATACATGGCTGACATGGCATTGAGATCAGGACCCTAAAGATGTACAGGAGACAGGAGATTGTTCTTAAAATCCTCAGTGCGATAGATTACCTATTGAATCTATTCCGTGGTATTGCACTGTTCTTTTTTTACTCATTTGCTTCTAATCATGCTGTTATTTACAGGCACACTCTACTGTAACTCGCCTCTTCCTTGCAGAGACTACGTACGCTATTGTTTGGGGTTTTCTGGAGGCTGTTTGCTGAATGTCTGCAACTGTAAAGTACACATTTAAAGCATGTCTCGAGGTAAGATGTTATCTGAAATCACGTGGTGGAGTTATTTTAGTTTGTCAGCAGGTGACCCATTTAAAAACAAACCTAAGTTTTTCTTCTTCATAGAAAAACCCTCACTGTCTTCAAAATAACATTAGGTTATCTCAACCATGCTAGAAATTGAGTAGGTTTTAAAAAAATACATTCTAAAAGGGAAGCAGCAAGCAATAGTCTCATTCCACATCAGTATAAAATGTTTACAGTTGAGGGGATCGAACAAACTACAGAAAATATTCCTGTTAATTTCAGTGAGTTATGTAATGTTAGACACAGTAAACCCTTTTATTCATATGTCGTTCATTTGAGCTAATAGTGTAATGTTCATTCAAGTTTTACGATTTAATTTCAGTTATAAAAAAAGAGGCACTGCTGTGGGGATAAAAGGAAATGTTAATATCAAAATATTTGATCAAAGCTCATTATTCATACCTGTGTGTAAAGTACTGCTAGGTGTAAAATTAAAATGAAATTACATGTCAAGTTATGCTAAAACACTGTCTGGTCACTGTTTGAGTGCCAGAAATACATCTGTCACATCTGGTTTTAGCCCTACCTACTTTGATATATAATGGCTACCAGTACACATATGAATAATAGATCCCCTGCACAATTAATAGGTTCCATGATGTTTTAATGAAGAACCCAAGTCAGCGCAACAAATATTTCCTCTAAAAGTCAAAATAGTCCTACTACAAAGAAGGCACATGACTGTAAAAACTAGTTATAATAGCATATATATATAAAAAACTAATCTCAAAAATTAAATACACCTTTCCCTTAAAATGGGTCTCTTTCCTAAGCATAACTAACAATCTTTATTTGACTAAATCACACTCTCAATGTGTTTCTTCCAAAACTATAGGTTGTTTTTTAAATTTCAAATATTCATGAGGTGATAATGATTTTCAATATTCCATAAAGTAGGCAAAAATCAAGTAATTAAGAGTATGAATTTCATTCTATGTCAAATTTAATTCCGCAAAATTCAGTTGTCCTTCACAAATAGTCAAAGTTCTGCATTTAAATCTTTTGTTGATTATATTTGACAAGTTAGTCACCTATGATTCCCATATATTTAGTTGAAAAGTATGCTAAAATGATATTTTGCTTAGTTTTAAAATGATATATTTTATAATGTTAATGGGTCAAAAAGTGTTCCAGAAACAGCATTAGAAAGGAGGTATCTGTTTCGTCCATATTTTCCTTGATGGACTTCATTCAGCACTAATAATGTTCAGCCCAGTTTTCCTCACGGCGTCCTCCAGGTTTACAAGCAGAATCTTCTTGCATTAAGGTATACAAGGCAATATGGGTTTGTGAAAACCGAAAAAACAACCACCAACCACCGCCGGGTCCATGGCTAGTAATAAGGGGCCAGCATGAAGCTGGAGTCTGTAGAGTAGAGGCAGTAGACATCATACACCTAGTGGACCATGATGATGGCTGTCTCTTATGTTATCTGCAGAGAGCTGTATGTTGTTTGTCTTAACCGATGATGGCTGTCTGTGGTTGCTTGTGTTGCCTTGCCCCTTCCACTGCTTATAGCTTTTGTAGTTTTAATATCAACCCTAACTGATGCATTGTGGCGGAGTGACCTGCCCCTATATATTTACTTATTATTATTCATATTATTGTTTGCGGCGCGCATAACAGCGCCCCGTATTTGTTATTGTTTTGTATATTTAAAAACCACGTGAGGATGCGTGGCTGATCAGCTACTGATTATTTAACTAGCTGACAGTCACGCATCCTTACTAAACTCGTGCAGACTGTGGCCAAGGGGTAATAAGATAATTAACAGCTAGTTAACCCCTCGGCCATAGTATAAGAACCTGCAGCTGTCCGTGCTGCGGTGTTGAGTGTACAGAGGAGAGTACGGGAGAACACGGGAGAGCGAGCGAAAAACAATTGCTATATTTAAAATCTACTTGTTTCTGTTTATTTGTTTGGCCATCGCGCCTTTTTGTTTTGTGTTTTGTTGTTTGTTTATATCTTTTGTTTTGTTTTATGAGTTAATAAATACGCTGAGTGCAGTTGCATTCAGCTTCACCCGCCCATCCACTGTTTTGGTTCAGTTACTTCCTGGTCCGTGACGTCACCACACCTCACCACTGCAAGCCATCCTGCCACATGCATTAACAAAGTTTTTTGCAAAGAATATATATATATATATATATATATATATATATATATATATATATATATATATATATATAGGGACTCAGCTCTGCCACAGGCATGTTTATTAGTTATATATTAACTGGTGGTTCTATTGACATAAAGGTTCTACTCTCATTTTTGGAATTTTAATAGTAAAATGAATCACTCACAAAAAATCTATTTGCTTATTTTGAAAAGAAAGGGTTGTTTTCTTTAAACCACTGGGACAGGATGAACTTAGTCAACCTCAGGTGACATCAATATCCGCCCTTGTAAAAAACATGGCAACATTTTAGAATGTAGTATTCTACCACTCCTGTTCCTTAACTCCCTCATCATAAAACACATGCAAGGGCTTCATCCTCAATCATTTGTGTAAACGTTGTGTACTACTGCCTTCTACCAGGGCACTTCTAGAAATGAAACATTCGGTCGTCTCAAACGATTCAAAGCTGTATGATATTTATCCAGCTTGTTTCTTCATTGCTGGCATACCCCTACCCCTTGCAGTATTAGATCAGATCAATATCCATCAACACAGTTTTTTAGACAATTAAAACTGATGCCTATTTTTTTCATAAGGAAGCATAGCCCAGATGAGTAGGAAATCTGCAATTATAATGCTGTAAAAAGCTGAATTTTAAAAGAATGGGCTTATAATCAGCGAACGAGCATGTGACCAAATGGAGAAGTAATGTTTTGGTGATATACTCATTTAACTGTTTTTAATCTACATTTTCAGTGCATGAAACTTTAAAACTTTAAAATCATATTTTAATATAAGTTTCAAAAGGAAATGTAATTCTGCAACTGCATAGCAAATTTTCACCACAAACAAGAAAACCAAAACCTGCAATATTTACCTCAATTGTGCATCAGTTTGTTAAAACATCTGACGTTTCCCTATTTGAGCCTAAACTATTATTCTGGGCTATAACATTCTGTAGCATTGTTTCCTAACATGACATATATTTGCCTGAAATGCTTCTGTTAACGGAACACATAAACAATATGTTATCTGTTTTGTTATTGTGGGTTTTTAGCTACCTTGAATGCTCCAAACAGCTAATTTCCACAATTTAACTTTTGTTTACTTTATGTAGGCTATGTAAAATAATGATATTTCACTGAGTGCAGTTAATACAAACAGATCAACTTGATGCATCAAATGCCTATTAGTACATGAATTAAACTTTGTGGAGAATGAATTCATTCAACCTTCAACAAATTTGGTATGCATAGAAAAGTAGATCTGTCTATGCTTGATGAATCACAGCAGGTTTTAATTGTACCGAAATTGCACAGTTGTGTTTATTCTCTGTTGCTGTGAAACCTGAATAGGCTTGCACACGTTGCAAATGACTGTTTTTGCCAAAATTGTATCTAAAGGTGATTCAAAGCCCCAAAAGAAGTTCCCTGGAATTAAATATGGTTTAATTGTGTGTAAACTGTTTTTGGTACCTGGTTATTAACTTTTGTAACTTTGTCCTCTTTCTCAGTGCATATTTATCTGCATGGTGTAAAGGAACAAATCCTTAAAACTCCTAAATTAGTTGATTTCTTTTTGCTTAAAAATAAACCATTGAGAGAAATGTCATTCTATTGAGAAATTAAAATCTTTATAGACCTGTCCACTGTGACCTACAGCAGCAACCTGACTGAATTCTCACCTTTGTGGAATAAGATTAACATGTAGCAATTAGAGTCACAAATATTGTTTTATGTTCAATTGTTTATAGTTTCACGTGTATTCAAACATGTATTATTTGTATGTACAGCCATGATTATTATTATTATTATTATTATTATTATTTATTTCTTAGCAGACGCCCTTATCCAGGGCGACTTACAATCGTAAGCAAATACATTTCAAGTGTTACAATACAAGTAATACAATAAGAGCAAGAAATACAATAACTTTTGTTCAAGTGTGACAAACCACAATTCAATAATACAGCAGATAATAGTGATAGTTACATCAGGATATGATTAAATAGTGATAGTTACATCAGGATATGATTAAATATAAAATACTACAGGTTAAACACTTGGCAGATTACAGTATTCTGAAGTACAGGATTAAATGCAGTAAAATAGGGGGCAGATAAGAGCAAAATAAAGCACATTTAAATGAAGGGTGATAGTGTCCCAGGATACAAACAGAGGAGCTCTACAGGTGCTGTTTGAAGAGGGGAGTCTTAAGGAGGTGCCGGAATGTGGTCAGGGACTGGGCAGTCATGACATCTGTTGGAAGGTCATTCCACCACTGCGGAGCAAGGGTGGAGAAGGAGCGGGCTCTGGAGGCAGGGGAGCGTAGCGGAGGTAGAGCCAGTCTTCTAGTGCAGGCGGTGCGGAGAGGTCGAGTGGGGGTGTAGGGAGAGATGAGGGTCTGGAGGTAGCTGGGTGCAGTCTGGTCAAGGCATCTGTAGGCTAGTACAAGAGTCTTGAACTGGATGCGAGCGGTGATCGGGAGCCAGTGGAGCGAGCGGAGTAGTGGAGTAGCGTGGGCGAAGCGAGGCAGCGAGAACACCAGGCGGGCAGCAGAGTTCTGGATGAGCTAGAGCGGACGGGTGGCGGACGCAGGGAGGCCAGCCAGGAGGGAGTTGCAGTAATCTAGACGGGAGAGTACCAGGGCCTGATGATGAGTGTTGGTGTTTCTTTGTAATAATACACGACAGATGATTGTGCAATTCATAATGAAAAAGTCTGAGTTGTATGCTGACGCCAGTAAATCCGTAGTTTTAAGGAAAGTTTATGATTAGTAAATTGGTTCCTGTCAGGATACTACTCTATAAATTATACTGAGGAATATCACTCACAGACTTGTCAAGTCTCATGCATTTAGCATGAGACAAACGCATTAGCATGCTATCTTACTCTCTGCCTAAGCTTATCTCACGTATTATGAGTAAAAGAAAATACATTATATATAAAGATTTTAAATCTTTTTACTCAGGCACTGCAAGAGACAGCAATACACACAGGGCCTCATTGGAAAGAGCAGGCATAGGGCTTTGGTAACCAAGGAAGTTAGAGCAGGTCTGTAGTCTCCTTGGTTACCACATAAACAGTGCATAAGTTTGGTTTATATCAAAACAGTTTATTCTTGAGTATTGTTGTTGTTTTTGTGCTTTAAACTACTGTTTATAAGCTCCTGTCCTCAGGGAGATCCAACTATCCAGGGTTTTGATCCAACCAACAAATAATTGTTTATATAAAAATCTACACTGGTTTACATTGCATATAGTACTCTTACATGTCCTAGATTTTAGTATGAATTAGGACATTTAAGTGTTTCAAATACAATATTAAGCAGTGTATATTTCAAAATAAACTGCTGGTTGGATTAAGTGCTGATTGGATTAAACACCTGGACCGTAAATGAGAGGCCCTGCCTTATCAACGTTTGGAGCTGGAAGTCTCACTCTTTGGGTTAGTCAATCCTTGGCATCTCTGCACTCAGCAGTGCAAGTTTGCAAGTTAGGCCACCGGTAATTGTATTTATTATTAAAGTATAGTTTGTATTATCATGAAGATGCTACAGTCATTTTAACTGGTGTTGTGTAAAGGCCTATATAACCAGTGGCTCTGCCATTCATTTATATCAGGTCTTTGCCATCCTTGTGGTGGACCCATTATGTATCCTCTGCAGTATATATTTCAACATTATGTTAACTATGCACATCATACACTGAACAATCAGGAACAAGGCTCCCTGTCAATGTTTTACAAAGAATATGCATTAAAACAGTGTAAATCCTTTAATGTGCCATGCTGCTACAGCATTATATAGAGGATACCCATTGGTTCTTGTGGGTAACACACTGTTTCAATCCGTAAATAACCACTTATTTTTATTAATTTTGACATTTATTTAGAAGACAATGGATAGGATATCGTATAAGGAGACTGTGTGGTCCAGTGGTTAAAGAAAATGCCTTGTAAACAGGGGATCCCCAGTTAAAATCCCAGCTCACTCACTGACTCATTGTGTGACCCTGAGCAAGTCCCTTAACCTCCTTGTTCTCCGTCTTTCGGGTGAGATGTTGTGTAAGTGACTATGAAGCTGATGTATAGTTCACACACTCTAGTCTATGTAAGTTACTTTGGATAAAGGCATCTGCTAAATAAACAAATAATAATAATAAATAATCCACAATGGACAGAAAGTACAGAATATGTTATAGCGGCAGTGCTGCTGGGTGAACTTTTGGACCTTGAACTTGGCAGGATTTTATGGTAAAAAGGTTTTTCAACTAGATCCGCTTTTGCAGCATATAAGATGTGACTCGGTTGTGGTTGAGTTGCAATTGGAATTCAATAAAAGAGCATTAACCTTATCTCCAGCCTGTCTCTCTTCTTCTCTGCCAGTTCGCCGTTAACAGCAGAACCGAACATGAAGATCGCCACTATATTAAAAGTGAAGATTTTTCTTTTGTTAACCTGTGACGGGATGATCACCCTTGCTCCTCCAGGATCTAGATTAGTTCTTTTCCAAGTGACATCACCCTTCCTGTTTCAGTACTACAGTACCAGGCAACATTAGAGACCTGGTACTGTAACAATTATACCAATCTTCTTCTATGTTACCAGTCAGTTTTCTATTGCAACCAGCTCTGGCTGTATGTGGTTTTGTTGGTTATTACGGATTCCATTTTTTAACATTAATTTTATTATTCAATTGTGGCATCAGTATTGGTTTTATAATCGCCTTTTCGTTAAAGGTGGGCGTGTGTGATTCATATTTCAGACAAGCGCTATATAGAATTGTGCTCATTTAGAGTGATGGTTGTGTATTGCTTGAATTTAATTGTCTGTGGGCGAAAGATAAGGCTTTCAACCACTGTGACACCTATCTCCTATAAAAGGAAAACGAAACTATGTAACCAATTTGTTTTGGTATAGACTCCAGAAATACTGTAGTAGTCGTTCCAATGTAGGTGTCAATCAAAAGAATAATGGAAAGGGATTTTCCCTGTAAAACATTGACAAGTACAACAAATAAAGTTCACCGTTTCTTGTAAATCAACAGCATTTTTGGTTTATCTCTTGCTCACACGTCATTTCTGGTTTTTTGGGTGTTTTTCAAAAGTGCCATGAGTGTCTCTTCTTTGAATAGCAGAGTGACCAAATCATGTAGGCAATCAATGCAAATTCTAACATTTCTTGAAAAAGCCAGGATGCCACTTCACTAACTGGTATTCACAGCATTGAAGATGTTATATTTTTCCATTGCAAAAATCGTTTCATTGAATTGCATATATATTTTTTTCTTTTTTGTGGCTTGGGAGTGGGGTGTATGTACCTAGGGAAATAAAAAAAAACAACAATATATCCTAAAATTGCATGTCGAGTGCATGTCTTGAGATGCACGGTAACTTCAGTGTAATAACACAGTACTAATACATATGGGTGTGTAGTTAGTTACAATGCAACAACATGTTTAATTACATTATAATACTGCATTTACACATGTGGTTATGTATTTACAATGTTATTACTATGTCAAGTGTTACCCTTTCCTGTAGTTCTTTGTTTGAATCACTTCCTATCACGTAGCGTAAAAAATCTATACTTTAGCAACACAATAAATAGATTTAGTCACGTTTGCTATGTCAATAGAATGTACATTTTAGAGTGTTAAGTAAAAAGACATATTGAATTAATTTATTCTTGTCCAGATGGTCTGACTGTGTATTGACGTTCTCCTATATTCCTACCTAGATATTTTTTACATGCCATGGCTCACAAAATCAGCTGGAATTAGTCACTTCACCAATATCGTCTAGTTCAATAAAGTGTCAAATGGAAAGGGAAACTTAATCCCTAAGTTTATTCATTAACAAAAAAAAATCATCATATAGTAAAGGTCACTCACGGGACGTGATGCGACAAGCGAATGTGTCGTACGACACACCGCACCTCGACAAAAAAAATAAAACACATATTTTTGATACAAGTCATTCACACTGCCTGCAAAGTGGTGGACACTGAAGTGATGCAAAGGAAATAGGATTGGTGTCTGTTTTTGTCGCGTGGCAGCTAGGGAACTGACCAATGAACAGCTTCCCTTGCGCATCTTCAGTAAACAATTGCGGAAGAAAAGATCATTCTTGCAGTATCAAAATACCCAGAGCTGTTCAATAAAGGACAAAAATTATAAAGACACGGCAATGAGGGAGAAGATCTGGCAGTCCATGTCCAGTCCATGTCCAGATGATGATACAATCAGAGGAGAGTCTCCCATCACATCGCGTGTACCTGTCGCCACTGGTGTGAAAGACAGTGCCGCAGTGAAAGCACCATTTTATCGCAGGACAAATCGCATTGCGTCTGGTGGGTGGAGACCTTCAAATTTTTCATCTTGAGAAACACTTTTCTTTGAGAAGGACATCAAGTCAAAATGTTTGTTATAGAATTTTCCTTTTAGGATTGCAACATACAGTACACCAAAATGTAGTGTTTTATAGTTCAGAACTCACAGATGACTGAACAATCGTGTTTGTAGTTTAGGAGGCCACTGTGTTTGTGAAACAAATTCCAGCAACTTTTAGAAAATTGTACTTTCTCACAAATGACCTATTATTATCAAGAGGATCCAAATCCATACACCTTTTCTAATTTTCTGTCCTCTTTACTGATAATGGCATGTTGAATAAAAAAAAAACTGTGACCACTAAAGTGCCTTGTTCCCGTCAAAAATTATATTAACTAATACTTATGAAGCAGGTGTAACCACAAATGAAATGTCCAGTAATATGGCTGATGACAAGCTTCTCAGAATTGGCTATTTCAATTTGATGCTAGCTGTGCTACGAATGAGCATACATCATTCATTTTATCTGTTAATGGAAACAGATATATGAAAGGTCATACTCTAAAGCCACTTTATAATTTAGTCATGATGACTAATAGATTCATAAACAACCAAAAACTGATTGGTGGGAATGGACAGTTGGAGAATATACTCATGGTTTCGTGACATAGATTTTTGTGTCTAGAAACCACATGCACACCTGCACTTTGCAAACTTTGCACGCTACACAGTAACATAATGGCTAATGGCAATAAAAGAATACTTAATAGCACTTCAGAAACAAATATGTTGGTTAACTCTACATGGTATAGGCGATAAACTACACAGTTTTGTGAAATTCAACATTTTATGAATAAATATGTATTTGATATGCAATTGTATCTGTGACTAAAGAAAAAAATAGGGAATGCAGTTATATTTTAAATTTTTCACAATGTACTATGAAAGTTTATTTTTTGTACTTACAGATAAAAAGATAAATTTAACACAATAAATGAAGAGTCTTGGTTTGGAAAGCACAGAAAATATATGACACCCTTTGAAAGTATGGTGGCCACTATGATTGTCCATTTATGTTAACCCACCTCCTCCAATGATGCTTATAGGCAGAGTAATGCCTATAAACTTCATAAAGACATGGCTTCCTGGTCTTATGGAAATAACATGGTTAGCATTTTAACACTAGGTGGACTGAGATTTGATTATATGAAACAAAAGAATAAACTGCCATAAAGTGCAAGTTATGCACTAAATATTACAATTAAGATGACTGTGAGAAGAAAAAACTGCTCATCTTATCTTTACAGTAAAGGACCTCAGGCTCTAACCGCATGCGTACCTTGGGTACTGGCGAGATAAAGGCGAATTAGTGTGGTTATTCTGTTTTGTACAAGATCAGCGCTAGCCAAACCCCACTCAGGAAAAGGGTGCATGTTTTTGTGTCGTTATCTCTTCACACTATCCAAATGCTGACGCTCTGAAGATGAATCTTGCTGTGTGTCACAAACACCTGTTGGCCTCCACCAAAAAAGTTAAATTTCAGACTTGGGTGAAAAGATTGGTTGGTGTGTATAGAAGACCATGACTTTAGGGTTTTCATAAGAGCACTGACCTTTATTACTTGCAGGTGTTAATTCTAATGATAGAGGTAATTTGTTCTTGATGGCATACATCCAGGGTTTACACAGTCGAGATGGTCCTAGCTCATTATTATGTCTGTCTGTAATCACCCAAATACACTTAAGAATACATACAGTACATAGACTAATCGTATAGCCATGAATCACAATTTACCAACATTTTAATATTTTCAATATTTTGTTTGTTGTTAATTTTACCATCTACATAGCTAAAGTTGACTCTCTAGAGATATGACTTTTCCCCAGTCTCAGAAACTCTCTTCCCCCAACTATATTGAGCTTCACATTCTGCCATGATCCTTCATCTATGCTTCAAAGACCAGAAGCCTGCACTGGTCCTGGATCAACTTGCCATCATTACTGACTGTGTAAGATTGCCTGCCTAGCCCCTTGAATTTGACTGACTTATTTTAAATAATGTATCATTTCATTCAATCTTAGACCACAATGGGAATTACCGGTAATATCTCTAATTGTGAACTGCATGGTGGTCATTATGATTAGTTTAATGTCTAGTTTATAGTTGATTTACTATTTTTGAAGGATGTTTGTGACAGGGCGAGGTCTGTACTGGCTGTCTGACGCATGCATGATCCTACAGGATGAATCGCATTTTGCGGCCCCATCAGCAGTACACTGCTGCTTACATAGATGACGTGGTTATCCACAGTGAGGACTGGCTGAGTCATATGTGTAAGTTAGTGGCAGTACTGCAATCCTTGTGGGAGGCTGGGCTCACTGCTACCCCAAAGAAATGTGTTATTGGGAACAGTGAGTCGGAGTATTTGGGGTATCGAGTAGGGAGTGGCCAGATCAAACCACTGATTGCAAAGGTGAAAGCCTTGGCTGACTGGCTGATCCCTACAACCAAAACCCAGGTGCACTCCTTCTTGGGACTAGTCGGCTACTATAGGAAGTTCATCCCGAACTTCACCACGCTCGCTACTCCTTTGACGTACCTCACCCGGAAGGCTGCCCCAAATACGTCGTGTCAGAGGGCTTTTTTCACGTTGAAGTGAAGGCTGTGTAGCAAGCCAGTGCTGTGCAGTCCTGATTTCAGTAGGCGGTTCACCCTGTAGACAGATGCGTCAGAGACAGGTCTCGGGGCAGTGTTGTCTCAGGAGGTGCGGGGAAGCAAGCACCCTGTCCTGTATATCAGCAGGAAGCTCCTTCCTCGTGAAAAAACTATAGTGACATCGAGAAGGAGTGCCTGGTGCTAAAGTGAGCAGTCGAGTCACTCCAGTACTACCTCCTGGGGCGACACTTCACCCTGGTGACAGATCATGCCCCCTTAACGTGGCTTCACCAGGACAACAACTCCAGGATCACACAGTGGTACTTGGCGCTGCAGCCCTATGCCTTCAGGTTAGTCCACCGAGCAAGAAAACTACATCAAAATGCAGATTTTTTCTCTCGGGAAGGCATGGGGGTGTAGGATTTTCGAATGGACCGGTAGTGTCATTCTGAGGGGGAGGGTATGTAAAAGGTCGAGGTCAGTGCTGGCTATCTGATGCATGCATGATCCTAAAGGTGGAGGTCATGAGCCCTGTAGGATCCGCTTGTCGATCATGGTGGTGACACGGAGAGGTTGGGTGAGGGTGTGTTGTCTTTCCCTCTCTCTGAGTGGTCGGGAGGCGGGCCTTGGGGGGGAATCGCTCAACCTATAAAATGATGCTTTGTTATTCACTCTCCCTTGCCCCCCCTTCTGTTTTGACTATTATTTTCAGCACCTGCATGTGCATAGGAAATCGCCTGATCAAAAGAATTTACCATCGCTGGTATTGTTCATCCACGGTACAACATTGCCCCCTTGTGCTCTAAATAAAACCAGGACGTCAGTGAGGTCTCCTGTGTGTTCAGTAAAACCCCACACCTTCTCACAATGTTGAATATTGTGAGTGTGTTGGTATGCACATATGTTGGTATGTGTGTGGAATGTACTTATGGATTATTCAGTAATGTCCTGTGGCAGGATGGCTTGCAGTGGTGAGGTGTGGTGACGTCATGGACCAGGAAGTAACTGAACCAAAACAATGGACAGGCGGGTGAATCTGAACGCAACTGCGGTCAGCGTATTTATTAATAAACAAAACAAAATAAAAGATTTAAACAAACAACAAAACAGAAACCAAAGGGCACGAGGGCCAAACGAATAAACAGAAACAAGTATATCTTATTTATATAGCAATTGTTCGTTATATTCTCCTCGCTCTCTCTCTCTCCGCTCTCCCGTACTCTCCTCTCTACACTCAACCCCCACAGCATGGACAGCTGCAGGTTCTTATACTCTGGCCGAGGGGTTAACTAGCTGTTAATTATCTTATTACCCCTCGGCCACAGTCTGCACGTGTTTGGTAAGGATGCGTGACTGTCAGCTAGTTAAATAATCAGTAGCTGATCAGCCACGCATCCTCACAGGGTTTTAAATTATAAAACAATAACAAAAGACGCGGCGCTTTTATCCACGCTGCAAACAAAAATACAAATAATAATAAATAAATACATAGGGGCGGGACACTCCGCCACATGTCCACATAACAATAACTATCCAAGTCCCTGCTCTGCAGCAGTGTAAAACCTGGGACACACATGAGCGGCATGGCACAGCTAGTGGGGAGCAGTGAGGGGCAATACCAGTGGCGGTTTCCAAAGTAAATCATGCCCCTACCAATACTGCCAAACTGGCCACAAATTATGGACTGGAGTTCCAGTGATGATGAGACGAAAGTAGTATAAGATATTAATCACACAAATCATGTTGATGGATATTCTGAAGTTTTCATCCAGATATGACGTATCATGCAATCCCAAACCACCCATCTGATTGGTCAGAGCTGCAGGAAAATGTCTCAGCTGCAAAATATCACTGTATTTTATCGATATTTAGCAATATTTTGCCCTTCTAAAATTGTGCTGCTGCGAAACGGGGAGTGATATGCATGGCAAAATGCTGCTTTTTCCACGCCGCTCATGTGTATCCCAGGCTTAATGCTCCTCTTGCTGAAGCAACCTATATTCTACTCCTAGCATGGCTATAGCTTGAGTGAGTCAGTTTAATCAGCTGACTGGAAAATTGATCTTTACTTTGGAAAACAAACAGGCAACACTTTTTAGTTAGCTAAGCATATGCCACTTTTATTTATTTATTTATTTTTTTAAGGCCCAGTATTAAATATTTAACTATAAAGCAATAAAGCATACATTGGATGTGTGGTACTTTTTTTTTTTTTTTGGTATTAAGCATGTATTATTTATAAAAGTAATTTATTTTAATAAAATGAAACCATGCTAACCACGTCGTTTAGTTATGGAATTGTATTTAATGAAATTCCATAACTTAATTAATATGCTATGGCTATGCAACGAAACAGACTGAGTAAATTAGGACTGCTTGTGTGTCCCAGATGTTAAATGCCTGCAGTGGTTATGAGGAAGTAAGTGAATGGCAGATATGGTTTGTTGGTGAATCAAACATTTTAAAAAGCTGGCGCTTAATACAGTGGATAGTCTTTTGATAAGCAATTTGTCTGACTAAAATGTTTAAAGTAAACAGCAAAACAGGATGTCATTTTAGAAGTGGGTCAATTTACCTAAGGTAAGACCCCGATTAGCATGAATATTGGACTACCTAATGGTCTGACACCCTCTCTTCCCACATAGTGGTTTTGTTAAATTGTAAAAGGTAGAAAGGAATTGTACAGTATTAAAGTAGCATCTTTTTGTTGATTATAAACAAAGAAAACAGTTTTAGTTACACATTATTAATGTCAATATGCATATGTAATGGACAGTATTGTGTGATGCCCTGCTGTTGAGACGACATGAGAGTAAAAGCTCTATAACCACAAATGTAGAGGAGCCTGTGTCTTGCGGATTATACCATCCTTTATAACACGGCTATAATTGCATTATCCATTCTTTATTACAGATACTTAAACTACCATTCCCTCTACCTGCAGCTGTGCAGGATATGGGAAAGTGAAGCAGGCACAATAAAGTAAAATATTTTTTCTACTCTGCATACTGAGACGGGACCACAACATATTCATATCCACAAGACTGTACATCAAAAAAGGATTAAAAAGGGTTCTCACTGAATTCAATAAACAGCTGGCCGCAATGTCATCTATCAGGTCTGGGAAACATGAAAGCTACTTGTAAGCTGCTAGGAAAGCAATGTACTAGGATTTTCTAGAATGGTCAAGATTGGTGTAAATAGTAATAAAAAAAAAAAATCTTGTGTAGGCAGCTTATCGCCACAAAATGAAGGAACATTTTTTATATCTTTACACTATATTGTGTTTTAAATCCAGCCTTTTGTAAAATTACATTTATAACAGGATAAGGGCATACTGTAGATTGTGGGAAATAATGGCATTATAGACATTTTGGACAGAAACCTTAACAGAAATGTGAGATGAATGTCCAGTAAGTGGATTCTGACATCCCATTGCGCTGCTTGTATTTAATTAAGACTTGAATACTGTTTTACAAGGCTCAGGAGTGTTTAATGTTGCAATCCTCTTTTACAGTATGTGGTTAGCGCTGATTTATGACTTTGTTTAAGTTACCTGTAAAATTTCTATTATAAGCTATTATAGGAATTCATAAAATGTGGTTCCAGTCAGTTTCTCTGGGATGGTTAAACAGAGCTTGAAAAAGGAGAACAGTTGAGAGGTAAGCTTATAAATCTGCGATGCCAGTAACTGTAGATAACACATGAAAACACTGCAAAAACAATCTTTTCAGAGAATACAGATTAATTTGAACAACAGTTTCATATTTTTAGCATATTGTTCTGTTGTCCACTGAACGGAACGTGCCTAAACTGTTTTGGAAGGTTTGCAATGATTTACTCATTTCTGACTCCTTGCTTGAATGTTAAGTATCCTTTCAAGATTTGGCTTTCAGTTGCAGGGGTGCCACATGTCCTTCCCCCTCTGGGACAGCCCCTTGTAAGGGTGACTTGTCCCAAACAGTAATAACAACCCAAACTGTGTGACATTATTCAAATTGTTATTTGATCATTTTTCTCACCTCTTCCATTTCCTCTTTTAACAATAGAACCAAACGACCAGTCAATACATGCAATGTACTGAATAAGAATGCATGCCCTTTTTGCTTTCTTTTTTTCATATAGAAATCATGTATATACTCCATGGCAACATGTTACTGCCAATCAATTATTTTTAGAGTGGGACTAGTTCATTTTCTGCTGTCAAAACCTAATGGAATAAAATGGATACCAGGGATTGGGAGTAAAGGATTACATGATATAATACACTCTGGGCTTGCACACCTCCCTAATCCACTCACACTCCGATTCCAATCAGTGGATTATATTTTATTACTGTAAAATAACAACCTGCTGACTTTTGAGGTAATCTCACAGGCAACAACAAACAGAAATAATGTTGTTCAGTTTTATTACTGGATATGGGAATGTAAAAGTGGGGTCCAAAATTATCAAAAGGTTTTAACCTTCATACAATGAGATATTATTGAATAGAAATCTGATAAAAATGTCTATTGGGGTAGCAGTACTCAATCTCAACAAGCATGTCAGCGACATTCATCCCTCGTCATGGCTGTTAATTCAAAATTAAATCATTAAGATCAGTAAGATGTAAGAAGCAAATCACCAAGACTCTGTGTACATGTACAGAAGTTTGACATACATGTCCAGACAGGTGGACAGATGCCTTCATACCCCCAGTTCTGATTCCCTCAATAGCTTGTGCTAAAATATGTCCAGACCAGGTTTCATTATAATTGAATACTCCCTTCTCTCTGAATATATGTAAAACAAAGTGTAGCATACAGATGACCCCAGATTCTGATACTAATAACTTGTGTTAATACAGTATATGGCCCTAACGAGACACCCTTACACCCCCACACAGGCATACACAAATGTAGCAAGACTGCATAGTCCCTTAAGCTCACACTTACCTTCAGATACAAAAAAAAGAATGTTAAGTAGGGGTCTTCTAGATAAAAATACAAATACAAAGTCTCCTTGTTCTCAAAAAAAAAAAAAAAATCTTTGAAGTCACAAATCTGCATTACACACAGAAAGCCAGCAAGTATTATACTGGCTCTACAGATAGTATAATGTTGCTGCTCCTATGTATATTGGTTTAAGAATAATACATTACATGAACTGTTTCCACTTTCTGAGTCAAATTGGACATTTTTTGTTGTTGTTAAATGTTAAGAATTCACAATAGACATTATCCAATTCTAGTTTTCAAATCTAGAGTACTATTTAATATTTAATAACGTTTAATAACGGAAACTGGATTGTAGTGTACAGCATACTGTAACAAAAATGCATAAACTGTCTATGCTCATAATCTAATCTTTTTTAAGATTATACTGCAAAACCCAGTTTAAGGATATTTCTTGGGATTAAGTTTAATCAGAATATGATGGCATCCATAACTGTACTTCTAGGCAACTGTCAGTAAAAAGCTAGATCCATGGGGGAGCGCAGGAATCTCTATTACAAACTTTGCAGTATATTTCAGGGAGTATTTATTTAGGGCTTGAGTGCGTAAGTACTTTTGTGTATCATTTTCATGTTATCTAGTTTAAAGGATGTTACATAAAAAATAGCACATGTTAATGCTGATTTATGAAATATTTGAAAGTTTCAAAGCAGTCCCCTATGTAGAACATCAGCAACAACCAAAAAAATCACAGGACCTACAACAATAATTATTCACAGCACTTGTACAAGTAGAGTAAATTAGACAGGGGTGTCATCATTTATTAACGGCCCACATTTCTTTAAATATGAAAGATCTTAGAATAACTTTCCATGTAAGCCCCATTGGAAAGAGCATGCCATGGTTCATTTGTGATTGTTTATATATTATCGTATGTTTGTGTGTATAATTTGTATACATCAATTTTGGTTGATAACTTTGTTGTTATTATGTGTCCAGATTTGCATAAGCAGTCATATTTGTTGAAATTTTAGGGTGATTGGCTGGTTTCAATGTCATAGAGAAAGAATGACAGTATATGATTTTTTTTTTGTAAGATGCACCGAGGTTACAGTTTGCATATGCCAATAATTAGCTTTATGATGCGTATGTAAATGATTAATTAATTGCAAGGCTCATTTTCCTTGATTACATGCAATTTATACACTTTTGATTCTATATATATACACACACACACACACACACACACACACACAGACACACACACAGTCATTGCATTATGCAAAATCAACAAATACCATTCACCTTTTAGAATGAGAAAGCTACTAAACTAAAACCACTAATTTTAGAATAATAGGCACCACAAATTATCATATATACAACCAGTAATCAGTTTCAGAAATATTCAGCCTTACTACACTTTGAGTAACCCAGTTTCACTAAACTTCATTAAGATTAACTTTTTTATGAAGATCAAGTTAAAAAGGTTCAGTTCGTAAAAATACAGCATTAAATATGTTGTTGATTTAAGGCATTCAGTTGAATCCAGTCAGCTCAACAACTTAAATGGACAGACTAAATCAATTGCGACACAGTAAAACTAAGATAATATTATTGGTAAATCTTTTCACAAATCATTCTCATAATCCAAGGATTAAAAAGATTACTTTAGTTTTTATACATAGCAAAACTGTAATATGAACCCTTGCTATGGTTATACAGTGTAATCCATCTATTCTTTGAATAACACACACACGAGTCAGTGAAAATATATTTTTGCTGCTAGGCCCCTTCTGACAAAAGAGGGCAGTATGATGACATTGACAATTCAGACAAACTTTTCTCTTACTTTTCTAGACACTCTGTGTGAAGAAAACATAAGTTAAAATGTAACTTCAATTTGAATCTAATTAGTAACTGATCAATTGATTAATTGTACACACCCCAACGCATGCTGGTAAGCCCTTATGAATATTATGAAATCAATTGCTTTGACACTGATTAGATGAAAAATCACATTTAAACAAACATTAATATATAGGATATTATAAAACTGATTTCCAGCTAATTGTTTCTTAATTACCTTTACTAGGATAAACTACTAGGATAAATCCTTGTTTAACAAATTATTTAAGTACATTTGGGACAAAATGTCTGGTACTATAGATCTATAGCCATATCGGGGAAATTCCCTTAGAGTGTGTATTGGGTTATTATTACTTACTGTACATCAGACTTGATATAGAAAATAAAATGAAGAAAAATGTGAATATAGATTGGGACAAAGCTGAGAATAATTTCTAAACAAAGTTGTCTTTAAAGCAATACAGAAACGTGCACCTGGATGTGTAATGGAAAAATGCAATTGAACAAGTACCGCCTGGAACAATTTTATAGTTTCACTGCATTATAACAAAACAGATACAACCAAATCTAAAGTCTCTATATCTACATTATGTTAAGCTTAACTTAACTTATACAACTCTCAGAAGAAAGAAAGAAAGAATATTAAAAATATGTAATTGTTTGTATGTTTATGAGAGGTTTAGCCTACTTGGGAAGACTTCTCTCAACTAATCTTGTCCTTCTCCACTCAAAGAAACATTTAACGATTCTTTTTAAATGGTGTGCTTTCTTCTCTGGGTGATTAATTGACTGATTGATCAGCCAACCAGGAACTGCATGCCTAGCATTCCCAGGCTGATCAATCAAGCAATCAACCTCCCCAGAAAGACACCACACCAAACCAATTATCTTAATTAAAACCATGTGGCTGTGCACAAGGTGGTCATTGTGGCTCCAGGCTGTTCCCCTATTCTTGAGCCAAGATGGTTGCCAGCCACAGAAACCCATGTTTTACTGCGCAGGGCCACTGCCCTGTCACACAGCATAAGACAAGTTATATTCAGTAGTCCCAGACAGTCTTCGGATTTGATTAGGTAATAGTTCATGCACAACTAGTGCTATTATCTTGCATGGATTCGATTTCTACAGCAATTAAGTATCAATCCAGAAGGAATTACATAATACTACAATATATAGAATGGTACTGCTCCTCCCTAGGTATTCCTTCAATTTCTCTAAAACATCACCAAGCCATCAGGGACCCTATTCTATTCACTCTCGGCTGAGCACAGTAGCCACCATTAGTGTTCCCATGTATGCTGCCTAACAGATGTGCTTATTAAAGCCAAACAGCTGGACCAAGCTTTTTTTTTTTTGGAATTCAACTCTACTTTTTGTAGTCTATTTAATAAGCTAAACTATAGCACTGGTGTTTTGCAGTGTTAAATGTTCATTTATGGGCACAACAGCTATGATAAACCCTTTAGAATCAAGAGTTTTCAAGGGGAAGGTTTCAGTTTTTGGCCTTTGTACCACGTTGTCCACATAACAACTTTTCCTCTGCAGAAACCTGACATTGTAGCAACCCAGAAACATGTGTCCATGCATTTGTTGAATATCCAAAAAATACAAGCCAACATGCATATGCATTCCATCAAATTTACTTTTTTTTATTATTATTATTATTATAATTATTTATTTCTCAGCAGACGCCCTTATCCAGGGCGACTTACAATTGTTACAAGATATCACATTATACATTGTTTCACATTATACAGATATCACATTATTTTACATACAATTACCCAATTATACAGTTGGGTTTTTACTGGAGCAATCTAGGTAAAGTACCTTGCTCAAGGGTACAACAGCAGTGTCCCCCACTGGGGATTGAACCCACAACCCTCCGGTCAAGAGTCCAGAGCCCTAACCAATACTCCACAGTTTTTACACACTGTACATCTTATAAAACCCACCTCTCTCTTACTGAACGTTTTTACATTCTGTTTGGTGTTTAATCTTCCACTTGGAGGCACATGCTTAACAGTGTCATTGTAGCACTGCCATTAGCATGGCAAATAATGGAATATGATGTGCAGTGACTGCTTTCTTCTTCAAGTAAAGTGATTATCTGGATGGCTACTGTTTGGTTTGTCTTCTTGCTTTCTCCTTTCCTTTAAATCTCCATAAGGTGGTGTGATGGTATTTGAACATTGTGCTTCAGAAGTGACACACCTGAAGAGGGTTTAGGAAGTGAGTGTGCAATGACGATACAGCAGAGGGTGCTATGTGTAGGCTCAGGTAACACTTGGGGGAAGAAAGAGTGCTGTATATTTCATTGTCTGCCTCCATGGAATCTTAAACTGCTTTTCCAAAGAAATGATGTTCGAGCCCATCACAAGCAGACACAACATTGTTGTACAGAATGCAATTACGGTATTAAAGTCACATACCTGCAATACAATTATGAATGGTTACTGCAAGCCTCTGTTTTGTTAATATAGAAAAAGTTTTTTTTTTTTTTTTTGTTAATGAACAAAAATCAAAGCATAACTCATCCAACCCTCTCACTTTTTTCAGATGAGTCATTACATTACAATTAAATACATGTTCTGTAATATGTTTATGAAGTTCCAGGATTTCAGGTCAGCATGAATCCAGGGTGACCACTAAACATTAAGTCAGACATAGACAATATTAGCACAGACACACATTCATTTTGTATATTAGTCTTTAAAAAAAACCTCACTCCAATGAAAACTGTACACCAAAAGGTAGATCAGTGTGAAACATAGAAAGTACAGGTGCATTATTATTAAATTAACATGTTTGTCTTTTATTGGAACTTTTGGGTGTCTCTGGAAATATGAGTACAATCCTTCTTAAATTAAGCACATTTTACAAATGAAAAGAAAACAGAAATTAAGAAGCTTGAAATATAATAACGCAATTCTGAATAAAATTAGATAGACAGACCAAATCTGCATGTTTTAATTAGGTTAATGAGTACAAATTAGATTAAAACCTAAAATATATAATTTAGCCATAAATAGAAATCTGGAAATTATACTAACTTGTTGGATAATAAGTGGTGGCAAAAAGTAAGTGTGCAGGGCAATGAAGATATACAAAGCTTAATCTGCAGATGTAAATGAAACAATTTCATTTTTGCAAATTAACATATATTTAAATTACATTTTAATTAATTGCAAAATGTATTTTGATTAACAACCCAAACGTCATGATTTCATCTTTACAAAACTTTTCATTAATTTTGCTACTTAAAGCTCATCATCAGGAGCTTAATTAAAATCCAGTCTCTCCCTATAATTTTAAATAGAAAAATCAAAAATTAACCATTGTTAATATACTTATGTAATACAACCATCAAGAAAGTTGGACAGCAGATAAATACACAGGATCCTATGATTACAAAGTAAAATAATTAAGCTAATTAGAAAATATTCTAATATTGATTACATTATCTTTCTCTGTAATATCATAATTCCTATCACAATATATTAATATGCAAATTGATAACAATTAAACCTGCTGGGCAAAATTAAATATGATTCAAAAATTGAAATAAAGATAAAGTGAAGAATTAGATGACCAAAAGCTATGCTGTCAAGCTTCCCTCTTGCGGTGTGTTATGTCATCAGAACCTACTGCATCTCAATGTGACTGAAAACACAATCTGTTGGTGTATAATGTTCTAATGTGATATGTTTACTATTACATCCAGTTGAAACGATTTGTTACAGAAAATATGAATTGAAGAGAAGAAGGCAACAATATGCTACAAAGGCAAGAAAAAAGCTAGGATTCTATCAAGTAAACTAAATCCGCAGCTCATTTAGTTGGTAAGTTTGATACATCAGTCGTTTTGTTCTATTTCCCTTCCCTTATCACATCCCACTACTGACACCATATAGCTCCCACTACTGACACCATACAGATCCCACCACTGACACCATATAGATCCCACCACTGGCACCATATAGATCCCATCACTGACACCATATAGATCCCATCACTGACACCAGGTGAGTTGAAAGAGGACACCGTTAGTCAAGTCGATAGCAGTTCCATACATGGTTATCTCCTTCTCCTTATTAGAGCTGACCATGGCATTAGCTGATTTATTATTATTATTTACTTTGTTTCTCAT
Source organism: Acipenser ruthenus (assembly GCF_902713425.1). Lineage (NCBI taxonomy): Eukaryota > Metazoa > Chordata > Actinopteri > Acipenseriformes > Acipenseridae > Acipenser > Acipenser ruthenus. The sequence continues at coordinate 29,925,972 of NC_081203.1, read as the reverse complement.
AGTTTTACATTATTTTGCACCACATCACACTGCCCATACTGTGATACAAGAAGGTTTTCTGCATTACATTGGTTAGACTGGTGTAGATATTAAATAAAAAAAGTCACATAGATGTAATCAACTTTCCGTTGGCTCTATATATGGCTTAGTCTTGAATAAAACAGAGACTGGGAAACAGAAAAACATCCACCACAGATTACCTTAGATATTCAGGCCATGTTCATAGGTAGCTATGACACAATGATATGTTATTATTAATTTCTTAGCAGACACCCTTATCCAGGGCAACTTACAGTTGTTACAAGATATCACATTATTTTTACATACAATTACATTATTTTTTTTACATACAATTACCCATTTATACAGTTGGGTTTTTACTGGAGCAATCTAGGTAAAGTACCTTGCATGGTACAGCAGCAGTGTCCCCACCTGGGATTGAACCCACGACCCTCCAGTCAAGAGTCCAGAGCCCTAACCACTACTCCACACTGCTGCCCTAATAAATAAACCCCGAAGTTCGAACTAGCAACATGAGTTCTAGGCTGTGATACAGACGGTTTTACCTGCTGTGCCACTGGGTAACTGTTAAATGATAGGTAATAAAGAATATTTACAACTGAATACATATATACAGTAGATACTTTGAATAAAGCAACTTGAAGTTAAGGTAGCACCTGTGTAAAGGTAAATTATGTACTTGGTTAAATAATCATTTTTATCCTTTCTATATCAGCTTAAACTGCTGATAAGCAGATGAGCATAAATAACTTATTAGAAGAAAGGCATGTATCTTAGAGAAAAATCCTTATTATTTCTTCCCACTTGAAACAAGAACAGACATGGGGTTTATATTAAAGAGCCTCCCAATACAAAAAGTGTGGCCTGTGCAAATGTGTTGAGTTTATTTTAATGTCTTCAATGTATTCGCAATTAATCATCGGGTGTGATTCACTTGGATCAGCAGTATGGCGAAAGTTAATTGCTTAGACGGATGTTTGGCAGGCTGGCTTTGGTAAGTGCAATGGCAAAATGTTTTCCTCTTCTTGAGATATATGAATACAATGTGTAGATCTGGTTGACTTTGTGAACTAGATGCCAGACCACATCAGAAGATATGCTGAGTTTGCAGAGTGCCCTGCAACATCTTTCACTGTATGCTCTCTCCCTCTCTGAGACACTTCCGGCCTCAGCAGAGTTTTAATATACTTTAACTCACTCGTGGCCAATAGCTTTTCAAACCATTTCAAACTGTTAACCAATGCTCAATAACATAGATTGATTTGGATATTAGTTTATAATAGCTGGTGTATATAAAAAAAAATACTAATACATATTTGTATACAGAATTAAGTGCAGTACAGGATGTACTTGTTTGCATAATGTAGGGTGGACAAGTGAAAACTGAGACAGCAGGTCTTCCAGCTTCTATAGCTTGGACTTCAGCCAGGCTCTGTCATTTATTTTAGAGAAACTAAAATAAATGACTCACCTCCAATCCATTTGTACCTATCCTAACTTTCAGAATAATAGATAAATATTTTTTGTTTAACCCATAGTTCCCCTTAAAACTGCTGAGATAACAATGATTCAATGTTTTCAACGATTTTTGTTACCAAACTCCAGATTCTGTCATGAGAATGTGACGAGGCGTGCACATAGCATGCACATTCCTCACACTATAGCAAGCGTGCAGCAAACATGGTATGGCAAAAAAGGTTGGGTATATCGCCTTCTTATGCTATAAAGCTGTGCAAATTGACTAAAAACTAAGTTTCCTGAATGGCAACAAGGTTGAAAGCTCTACCATACGTTCACGAGACTCCAGCAGTGAAGATACTGTTTGTGATGTAACCTTGCGCAAGTTTCTACTAGAACTAAAATGTGTACCAAGCAATTCTTTATTAACAACTGAGATCTGCTATAAGTAGCCCTGGCAAGCTTCTTTGACCAAATAGAAAAGAAAAATGTATAGCGTTGAAATAAAATCACGAAAGAAGAAAAAAAAACTGTTGGTTCCACATATTTGTTCAAAATGACAAATAAGGGACTTAACATCAGCTTGCTGCAAGAAAATTATAAAAATGCCCAGGTGGATTAGCATCTACTGAGGAATTTATTGAACTTGTACACTCCCTTAACTGCCCACATTACAGAATTAGTCATGTGTTGATAACTTAGGTATTAGCCTTTGCTCAGTTGTACAATTTATGTTGCACAACTAGAAATAAAAGCACATATTCCTTTGTGCACCAACGTGTTGTTGTTTTTGTAATTCTTTCACAAGGTATAGTGTAGATGTTACCCAAGCGAGAGAAGTTTTAAAACTCATTCCATAGCTGTCATAATTATAAATTAATTCAGTTGGTTGGCTGTCTCAAAGACAGTGACTGGCTCTGGTTAATTGATTATTTCAGTAACCACAGTTGCAGATAACCAAGTTCAAGGCCGTGGCAGGCCTATCATTTTCATTACCTGTGGCTGGGGCTTGGACTTTACGTGTATGATCCATCCTAGTCATGGATAAGGACTTGAACCACTTGGATTCAGACTTTTGACACAAACCTACCAGACTTCCAAAATGGCTATTATTGTAAAAAAAACAGCATCGTTGCAGGAGGGAGCCTGATGCCTGATGTTCATAATACTGCAAGCAAACATTTAATAACCCATCTTCCCCATCTGGTTAATGATTTGAGAATAATATATATATATATATATATATATATATATATATATATATATATATATATATATATATATATATTGCTGCGGTAAGTAGAACACAGTAAAGTTATGTGTAAATACAACATGGTCAAGTCTATTTTTAATTTAATCCATCAAAACATTCTTTAACAATCTCACTCAATAGCTTGATGCATTTTTCATAGAGACTTCAATTGCTATGAGTCACAAAATTGCAGGGATAGCCTGTACTGTATATGTGATCATGTTGATGCTTTTGCTAGTTTGTGTATTTTTTTGCAAATTATTTTTGCCCTCTTATTTTGTAACAAAAACTAAAATGTCACAAGATTAACTGGTTGCTAATCATGACTTTCAGCAATGCAGCAAGAGCTCCCACCATTCTGAAGATAGAAGTGTGTCAGTATTAAAAAAAAAAAAAACAGCTGGTAACAAGTGTTATAAGAAAAAAACGGTTGACCGTTTAGCTATCAGTCTCAGCTCTCGTAAACCGGAAAGGGTTAAGAGCTGTGCAGTGGTGCAGCTCAGCAAAAAAGCCACATCAATGTGCTGAATTCAGCTACACCTGGACTTTGAAAAAAAAAAGTTATTGTCAAAATGCATAGCTGAAGAAACCAACCCATGTCTAAGGCCTAGCAAGTATTTTTACATAAAAAAATACATCCCAATTCTCAAGATTATTTTGATTGCAAACTTTTAAAAAAAAGGACTCACAACTGAGTAAGACATTTTATATATATATATATATATATATATATATATATATATATATATATATATATATATATATATATATATATATATATATACACACACACAGTATTTGAGTAACTGCAATAAGAACCTTAAATGTGAATACATTCTAGAGTTTCTAGTTCATATTTCCAAATCAATATTAACTATATTATCACAGTCCCTGTGAAAAAGGTATATTTCTCAAGGCTGCACATCTTTAAATATGCCACTGAATCCTTGATATCTGCATTGCATGTAACCCTAATTAGGATTACTCCCACGTGCTATACTGTAGTGTTGATAGACAGCATACGCCCAGATTTAGTTTGAATCAGGATTGTAACCAGTAACTTACAGACCAGAAGCCACTGTGTTACACATTGAGCCACAACCAAAGACGGTTAAAAGGCAAAATGATCAATAAAAGAATACAGAATGTATTCGGATAGTGCCACTACTTGCACATTGTGTGGCTTACCAGATTTAGTTATGTTTCTGTGTGTTTTTATAATACCAACTAGGCGTGCAGTTGTATTGTTTTTAAGTATCAGATTAAAACAATATTTCTCATGGCCCAAAGTTGTAAAGTGGGTTGTTTATATTAGGTATCCATATCCATAGGCTATTTATCACTTTCTGCTGACTGACATGGTAATGTGCAGTTAAATTATTGAGAAGCTGAGGTAACAGACCAGTCTTAAGGGATGGTTGGCCTTAGCTTTCTGCCAAGAACCCACAACTCAAGAGATCTGAGGGAAGAAAGTGCAGATGTCATAAAACCTGGCCAATTCATCGCCTAACGTAAATCCCTCTCTCAATGCTCACTACAGTCAAGTTTTATCATCCTCTTCTCTTATTATGGAGATTATTAGATTCATGTACAACATACTCATACATATCTTCATCCTGTGGTCTGCTAATTGCATTTTCATTTTCAACCATAGTGTTAAATACAGAGATATTACTTTAAAATAATGGACAAATTCATATTATGTTCAAAAAAATTGCAAAATGTATATGTATTTGGTACCATTGGAACCAGTTAAGTAGTACTGTATACAATTTCACTCCAAGGGCTTTCCTTAAAACATTGTTGTCACGTAAATAGCAAGTGATGAATAAAAGAAAAAAACATTTTAAGATCATATCTGTCAAGACAATGAAAAAACAAAGCGTTCCATTTATATTGCAAACAGCATTCATCATCAATTGCAATTGACTTATTTTTTTTAAACAAGGTTGACAACTAATCACTGCCATTGGTCTTGAACTAAAGTGACAGCTGTATTGCTGAAGTGGTACGGAACTGCCCATAAGATTTAATGGTGGCATTAATACTCCAAGTGGAAGGTAGTACAACCTAGATAGTGACACATTCTTAAAGACTATATATGGTATAAAATATATTGTAGTTGTTTTGTTTTTTTGTATTCCTATGGTGTTTTTTTTTGTTTTGTTTTAAATCACAATATATTGCAGTACATGTCTGAACCTGCACAGTATGATTTTTACTGCTTTAAAATATTCTGGTCAATACCTAGCAACTACAACAAAACACTGCTGCATTAGGCTAGTAGGTATTGCAATAATAAAAAAAACAACATAATTGCTTTTATGAGAAGGACAGAATTACTCATCAAAAATATGCCTTAAGACCTATTATGGGTGGAGTAGAGTATCGTTCAGAGCAGTTAAAGGCATGGTTTCCTGTTACAGTATTTGCTGTTGGAATAGGTAATTGGTGTGTGGTGATGAAGAGTTGCTATAGGTCCAAGTACTAGAATAAAAACAATTAGGTGTGCTACAGAGAAGCCCTGGTATAGGTATACCTAAAGATGTGTCAATCATTCATTCGTATTATTAAAACCATACTTAGCTAGTACTCAATTTCTATTTTTCATGTGCTGTGTTTTTATGTATGGATGAATGTGCTATACATTGAGTGATGTAGGATCAGCCGACAGAACATGCAGGAAACAGCAAAGGCATTCCCTGTGAATAAGACATAGGATTCTCAACTGTGCAATGTGAGACAATGAGATGCACTATTCTACATTTCAAGTAACCATTTATCATTCTCAGAGCCACGGTGTAACTTTTGTTGTGAAAACTACATTAAATAGGGAATAAGGTCCTTTTAAGAAACATGGAGTTACCTAAGAAAAAACAAGTGCTGGTAGCTCCTAATACCCATATCAATAAAATGATCCCCAAACTGTGCATTGTGATTTCATTTGCTTATGTTGTCACATTACAGTTCTATTACTGCTCATTGTTGTTGTTTTATAGGATATGAATACCATATGCCTAGAACATGAAATCCAAAAGTAAAAGTATGTAGCAGTTACAGTATATTCACACCTGGCATGTATTATTCTTTCTTATTTAAGATGGGTACAAAAAGAACATCCATAGACAACCAGAACACAAGTTGGCATCTACTGTTTGTTTTTATTCTTCAGCGTGTAGTAATCTAGATTGGCAATCTGCTTGTAAGCAGCTATTTTTAATCACTCCCTGGGGTATGATGAAAGAGTTAAAATTAAAATCACTGTTACTATGTTAAGAAATATGTTACTCTACATTTTCTCTCCTACTCTCTGTCTCTCTCCCAAATGCAAACTACCTCAACCACAACAGTTCTATATGTATATATGAATAAGTAGAATACACAGAGACCCTATGAAATATCTGTGGTTAGTGGCTGGGGAGAGGGACTGGGGAGGAGGAAAGAAACTTGCTTTTAATCAACAAGATAATGGGTGCCATACGCTACCACCACATACGTTTGACTGATTTCATTTTCCCACACTACAGACAGCTACAGTTTCTTTGTTGCTTGAATGGAAATTCTGTCTGTTTTTTTCTTTCTAATATATATATATATATATATATATATATATATATATTGGTTTGTGTGTGTGTGTATATATATATATGTATACACACACACAGTATATATGAAAAAGAGAGAAGAATGATCTTCAAACAAACCTACAATTTAACTGGCGTCTATGTTTACAGCCACAGTTTGTTTAAGTCTGATAAAATGTGTATGCTCTTTTCAAACCAGTGGAGCACCACAACTCCCCTTCTCCCTTTCCAAACACAAAAACCGTTTGAAAAAACTTTTCAGTGCCTTGTGTTTTTTTGTGTATTTTTATTTTTGCCACCAGGGGTCTGTGTCTTAAAGGGCTGAATAAGAAAGGAAGATCTCTGTAAATGTTAAACATTTGATGTAACATCACATCTTTCTCAGCGTGGGCCCAAAATGAATGCAATCTCCAAAGGCAGTTCATATTCTACTGCAGATTTACATTTTTGCCTTGAAATATATATTGTGTATTATGTCATTTTGTGCCCTACACAGATGCTTTAACTCTTTATTTCAATATGTCTTTTTTGTATTTCCTCTTTCCTCTTTAGCAGGTCTGATACTGATTGGTAGTCTGGTGTCTTGCTGTGTACTTGCAGAGAATGAGACGGACATCATGCTAGGTTGAACTGTATACAAGTTTACTGGGTGTACGGTACAAATACAAATGCAGACATGCTGGTAGTTCGGTATCAGTATGTAGAATGACACCTGTGGGTAGAGTGGGAGAGCTATACTTCTGTACAGCTACATGCAACATATGGAGCTGGACTCTGGAGCGGACATGTGAACACTACAGGTAGCAGGTGGTAGGTAGTGTCCAAGTAGGTGAACCTCACATAGGCTCTACAGTTATTGCAGCATCTGTTACATAAAACTATTTACTATATAACAAGATTTGTACTGAAGTCAGGTGACATTTGGAATGCTGCAAAATGTGGTGACTTCATGCACACAGCAGGTACTGTATTTTCCTCACATCAAGGTGTTTTGCATGCTTTTAATCACAACATATGTCTATTGTATGGGTTGCATCTCACCTTGCCTGGTAGCTATTTTACTTCTCTTTTTCTTTGGCTGTACATCTAATACTGCTCCAGTGGCAATTAAAGTGAGGGGATATGGTGACTAAACTCTGTAACATGTAAACCTAGCCAGTCTTCTGATTACGCTGGCTTCCAAACCCTTTGGTGTGTCTAAAACCCAGTCTTTTCATTCAAAACGCCACACAGTCTTATATTGTATATATTAATTTCTACATGGACACAATCACCAGCTGACATTGATCTCAGAAAATGAACTATTCATTTGATGCTGTGGCTAAAAAACAATACTGGCCCATATGTCCTATTCATAATACGTTGTTTGCTACGTCTGGAAGTGTTCTAGCAGAGCAAATTAAAATGGGTTATTCTCTAAGATAAATTGCTACATCTGACATTGACTCAAGTTTAAGGCATTGATTACAGTACAATACAAATACTGTAAATACATTTCAGAGAGTGTGTGTGGATTGGATAAGAGATGCTCATATTAAGAAACAGACTTAGTGATACATAATATGACTGATACTGAAAGAGGCCCCAGTTCAGAAAGGTGCATTCTTTAGTTGCTTTTACCAATTATTAAGTGCAGGTATAAAACTCATGGCAAGAAACAAACCATGACAGTATTAACAATAATGGCAGGGTTAGCATACTTTGAATTTGATGTTCTTCACTACGAAACAAGTTGCAGTATTAAGATTAGAAAAACAACATATATATATATATATATATATATATATCCTCCTCAACCAAAATGGAACCAGGATACACGTTTGTTCAAAAACATTTCCAACAGAAAAACTAACCGGCAGAAATATTTGTAAATTAGTATTTAACTGGATCCTGACCAAGCCTGCTAGACTTCTCACACTGATCAAAAAACAGATAGGATCGCTCCTCGAGGGGAGAGGCCTTGAGGTTTTTTTGGCTACATGTCTCCAGAGTTTCAATGAACTGAAAATGCAGTTATTACCTGTCCTATGGGTTTCTGGTGCTGCCTAATTGTGTAATAGCCTCTAAGCACTGCATAATGAGAAGCCTGTGGAGAGGCTGCTTGGCCTAGTTTTGAGGTTAACGACCAGAGAGATGGCAGAGTTGATAAGACTGAAATATGTGAGTGCAGATGTGTTCAATATCCTCTCCTCGTCAGATAATCGGAGCAGAAATCCCCCAAAATGCTGTTATGCAAGCAAGCACAATGTGGTTTTCAAGGACAGGTTATAGACAGTTAAACAAAAAGGGCTTGAGGTGGTTTGTGACGGTTACTCTTCAACGCAAGTAACAAGGCAGGTTTTGTTGTGGTGTACCTGCAAGTAAGAGTTATGGTACGTTGTTTCACTTCACATAGGTATCCTGTTAAGAGCTCAGATTTCATTTTCAATATTTTTTTTTAAACGCAATTTTCTTTTGTGTTAACATTTTTTTGGTTACAATATTCTACTCAAGATCAACATAATAGTTGATTAGTCGCATTCAAATATTATATCTGTGCTGTGTTGCTTTTTGGTTTAAGCACTGTATCATACTCTTCTACTGCTGTCACTTGTGTTTCAAAAGAGCCTCAAAATAAGTTGTACTGTAATCTAGTTTACAAACAAACAGCACAACTACACAGTAACATTCCTATGCATTCCTCCAGTACAATGAATGTCCCAAGAAATTCATACACAGCTGCTCAAGTAGTTCCCTCTAGAAAACATACTGCTTTGGAGATGTCACCACCATGAGGCAAAGGGTGATTTTCATAATACATTCCTGTGCCATTGTGGTAATAGTTGCACTATCTACATATATATATATATATATATATATATATATATATATATATATATATATATATATATGAATTGTTGTTTGTCTTAACTAAATCCCTTGTTACAACAGGCAGAGTTTACAGCAGCAGTAATGGTTAGGTGTTCTGCTCAGTTTAACAGAATTGTCTATAATTTAAGGCCAAAGTCACAAAGGGGTTTGGCAAGAAAATTAGCGATGCGAAACCACGGCAATCAGTCTGCTGTGAAGCCGAGCATTGTGGGAATCCCGTCATGAATTCAAGATTGTACTAATTCTTTCAGCCACGATTCTCCAGTTTGAAGAGAGCTGGCTCCTAGGAAAGCATATAGTTAAAAGTCGAACTGGTTTACTCTTGTCTCCAACCTGATGCAACACCACATCTAGGCTTAACTCACTGTGTGTGCCAATTGCCAGTAGTACTGTATAAATAATAGATGGTAGCCCATGCAAGTAGTTTTTATTAGTCAATGCTGAAACTCATGCCAAACAGCTAAGATCTGGCATTGTTTTTCTTTTTCTTCTCTAGAGATTATGCAAATGATTTAAGAATAGTTGCACTTCCTATTTTACCCCAAACTGTTCCTATAGTTCCAATAATTATGTGATTACAGAACGAATAGTGAGCCTTAAATTAGCATGTGAAGGACGTCCCTAGTAAACATCCAATGCAGAGCCCTAGTCTAGCTTACTCTCGGGTGTAAACAGACCTTACATTTGGGACAGTTCCAGTATTAGTAAAATGTGCGGTTTAGACTTGAGTAAAATGACTTTCTTTCAGTAACCTCTAATCAACAAGCCATGAAACCATGGCAGAGTGTAAATCAGTGCTATTCTGTGAAATCAAACACTCACATTGCTCTTCCTTTAAATGCAGTGGGGTAGTTTAAAGTTCCTTAATTTTAAATATATAAACAAAGTTGTTGGTTTTTTTTTTTTTTTTAACTGCAGCTGTACTTTTTCAACACCCAGTGGTCACTAATTATTAAGAATAAATTGAACCTCATTTTACATCACAACGTTTGTCCCTGGGGAACAGCTGCACAGCTCCTCCAGTTTAATGGTGACATAAGACATAGAAGTTCTCTTCGAGACAAAGTGGGGAGGTAATGCAATAACTTTACTATGGCACTTATGATGGTGGTAGTCCTATTATCTTGCTGCTCATTGTCTAGGGGCTTTACTTTTTAACAGCAAAACTGCAACGTGACCATCTATAGATAGTAACATGAACTATAACATTTATCCCTAGACAGTTTATAAATCAACAAATTACAGTAGATTATTTCTTTATCTTTTTAAACATTTTAATCAAATAGCTTTCTCTATTTACAGCCATCCGAATGCAGTTAAGTATAACACGGAAGAAGTATATTGCTACTTATACGATCAGAGCCCTACCACAGAAACAAAACAGCTGTATTGATTTAATAACATATGATAAATGGTATGCACCAAAGCATATGCCAGTGCACTAGTTTTTATATTTTTGCCCTTTGTCTTAATATTGAAATACCACATCACAGAAGGTGGAACCCTTTTTTCAAGGCAACATTATAAACTAGTTGAATAACCCTTTTTTTTATTGTGTTCCACTTAAAAATGATCGCACAAGTTTTGAATGTCAGACTGCTTAAACCTCTCAGCCTTCATAATCCTAACCCATTATTTTAAAAGATAACATGTGTGTTTCTCGTACAGTGAAAATTAACTTAGCTTACATACGTTAGAAGTTTGGTTCTAGACTTATGTTTTTATATACTGTACACTTTAAAAAAAAAAAAAAAAACCTTACTATATTTTCAGCTGTATTAATAGCCCATAAGTAGATTACTGTAAACTGTACACATATTTACCAAAATATATTTACTGAGGGATTTTGTCTGATATTTTTCTTTTGATGCAAGTTAATTGTGTTATAAATTATGTTCACATGTTACAAAGTTGCATCATTTAATTGTCCTCACTATATAGAAGCTAATTAGTTTGTAAAATTGGATTGATTTCAGTTTTACCATGACACAGATATGGTAGAATATTCTGCATTGGAAGACAAGCCAAAAAATTAAATCAGTGATCAGGGATGACAGGTTGGTTGTTTTTAAATCATCTGTTTTTAAAACTACTGGAACTGTGCCATAACAGTGCATTATGGATAGACAAGCTAGATACCTCTTTAAGATTCTAAACAATGTGACAAAAATGTGTACTTTTTATACTAGAAATATCAATTCTGGTTTTATTTTAGTGGCATACACATCATCTACAAGCTTTGTAATCCTCTCAAATCTGGATTGTGTAATACAATTAATAGGTTTAGTTAATGTTTGCAATTATTGCTGTGTTTCTGCCTAATCCTTCAGGCTGAGTATCAAAAACTGTCAGGTCAGCGTCACACTGCAGGGAATTATGTCTTTAGTTGAAGACAAATGTTGATTGAATCTATTTAAAAAGTACAGTAGCCACGGGATTCAATGGCAAATTAATTGATGTCTGTGTTTGAAGTTATTTATCATAAAATATTCTTCAAGGTGCCTCGGAAACATTTAGAGCATTTGATCTTCTTGATATATTTTTTCAAGTTTGCTCTGCTTCTCTTTGTGCATTCTGTGTTCCCTGGACGAGGCTCTGGGACATCCATATTTAAAGTCTGGCAATGTACTCAATTGGTACTTGCCAGGACATAACTGGCAGCTCTGGAAAGGGGACCATTGCATCTTTACAGTCTACAGGAATGTGTCAGCAATAATCTCTTGGCGATCTCTGCTGGAAATTCAAAATTACAAACTAATGAAAGCATTGTGATACAATATGGCAGCAAAAGCCTTTCCTAATTGTGTCTATTTAAAGCAGCTGTTATGAACTCTGATTTGGTTTGAAACAAATACATCTTACATGACATCACCCTATTGGTGTTGATTAATTAGAAGCTAGCAATTGTTTTTCAAATAACCATAAGTAGCCAAGAAACGCTGATGATGATTCTCTATCTGCTGGCCAACAAGGCCAGTTGGTTTCAATTAGGTCGGCTAAGGGTGTCTGAGCCTTGGTATTATCATAGCAATCTTTCCATCTTCTAGACTGGCAACAAAAAGGACATTGCTGGCTCTAAACTGGAAGATCTTATTCCATTGCTGACCTTCAAGCAAGCTAAATTGAGTGTGTTTAGGTCCAATCAACTCCTGCCATGGCATCTTCAAACATTGTATCATTGCTTGACAAGAGGCATAGCCAAGTATTGAGCAGTAGATTACATGTTTATTTGTTATGAAGGACAAATGGTCAACTATCAATAGGTGTATACCAATTCAGGATAAAACATTGAGTCATAAGATGCACATAGTTATATTTGGGAAAAGGTATTTGGGTATTAAGTAGCATTGAATTGCTCACACTAGTAGTTTAGTCTATTTGATACAGCTATTTAACCCACACCATCTGTCAAAAGTAGATTAGTTTGATTTTCTCAGTCTCTGTTCGGAGCAGGCTACCAAAATCATAAAAACACCACATAATTCAATATAACTTGTAGGATTCCCCACCCTTTGTGCAGACAGATAGTCCAATCAGTTTACAGTGAATCACACTGGCCTGGCAGCAAAGCCTTGATCTCTGCAACCAAGCAAATTTGCATGCCAGTAGCACTGCAGAACATTAGGGAAACATAAGAAAATCCATATATATATATGGTTATCATTTACATTTTAGTAATATTTCATTTATTTTGTATTGGGAGAAAAAAAATATACAAGCAAAAGGAAGCACAAAAACATATTTATACGTGTATATCTGTTTTCTCAATGTCAAGGTTCAAGTTTAACAATGGTATTTTTTTCTAGTTTGATGTGCTTCCACTGGTCTTGAGAGCAATTGGTTTTTCTGGCTCATGTAACATCTCAATCTGTGATCAAGAGGACCTTTGGCATTATAAAAGTCAGTTCCAGTACCTAAACCATTCTGGTGGTGTTTTCTATTGTACTGTATGAACTCTCCTGAAACCTAATTGACAGTTTGTAGCCTTTTATGCATTGTCTTGGCTCGAGAATAAACGTTTTTTGAAAATTGGGATATAAATCTAAAGTGATATTTTAAATAAAGAGTAAAAGAGTACTGTTAAAGAGTATTTGACCCAGTTGCTCCCTCGTAAAGTCAATGCATCTTTAATGAAATCTCTTACAATATTATTTATGCAAAAATCCAAATAAATTAGAAAACAAAACTATTACACATGGTCAAATTATATGATATGTATATATGTATATATATATATATATATATATATATATATATATATATATATATATATATATCGACCATACAGACACTACATTAGGATAACTGAAAACAACACAAAAAAAACATTTATGTTGCTGCTCTTGACAAACCAAGCACTCTGATTGGCTGTTGAGGTTCCAACCCATGTAATTGTCTCATTGCAACCACAAGGTTCCAGGCCTCTTTTTTTAATCAGAGTGATTGTAGCCATATGCCATCAAATAGTTTTTGATAGTACAGAATATTTACATTGGGTCTTGGTAAGGATATCTTACATAGCAACTATTTTAGTATGATTGATTAACCTATTTTTTATTTTGTTGGCATTATTTATTGTGAGCCAAAGGGCATGCATACTGTACTAATGATCCTCAAATAGAATGTATTGTATTCCATATTATAAGGACATGTTACGTCAACATTTGCTGTCATAATGAAATAACCAACTTAATTTGCATGCTCACATATTCAGAAAATAATCCAATGTAAGAACCAGCAAATAAAAATTGAATTCTATGCATCTAGTCCAGTTCATTTCTGCTTAAAAGATGGGGCTAGATGTTTTATTGGGTAGCAATTGCACAGAAAAAAAGTATTATGAATTATTAAATAGCTGTGTAGCAGTACTTAACAGACCATTGAGAGCATCATGATCGAAGCTGGAGTCTAAATTATCTTACACCAACTGTGTCATCAGGGCACTAAAGAGGACACCATGAAAGCACTACCAAAATCTCCTTGAAGCTGTAGGAAAAAAGAATGTATTGATCTGTCTGTCCACGGATATGATACTTAAGCCCTGGTACTCAGAGGTAGAGCTGGAGATCCATATCTCAAAGACTTTAATCCAGCCTCTTCTCTTCTTGGATTGGCCTTCACCTTAGCCTCTTGACAACTGCTCCTGGAGATCAGACACTGAGGATTCTTTTTTTTGTTTTTATTACTAAAATATTATTAGAGAATGCAAGAATGTTCCCAGTTATCTAAGTCAGTTCCAGCTACTAGAACTAAATACATATACTGTAATACATGTTTTATTTCCATTTGCGTGAAATGCGTAAAGGAAAACATAAAACCAAATACATTATTTTGCATTCTAAGAATTGTATAACTTGATAAGTGATCTTCAGGTTTTAGGCACTAAGGGTGATTAAATACAAATCTTCAATCTTATCTTACAGCTTTATGCATTTTCCCTGTAAATAATAATACAAAATGTTTATGGAAAGGACAGTAATAAGGTGAGTCTACTTAGAGGTACAGATTGTAGACTGACCAATAGTCAGATTTTCTTTACACCAATTCACGTACAACAAAAATGAAATATGTGAAAACTATACATAATTTGTAACACAAATGTATTAGCATATCAGCTTATGCTTTATACTGGAAATTCTTTATTAATACGGTCCCAAATCTGATATTACATAAATCCATGACTTTGTTACCCCTTTATTATTAATTTCTTAGCTGACGCCCTTATCCAGGGCAACTTACAATTGTTACAAGATATCACATTATTTTTCACATACAATTACCTATTTATACAGTTGGGTTTTTACTGGCGCAATCTAGGTAAAGGACCTTCCTCAAGGGTACAGCATCGTCCCCACCAGGGTTTGAACCCACGACCCGACAGTCAAGAGTCCAGAGCCCTAACCACTACTCCACACTGCTGCCCTAATTAAAGTTTTTTTTCACATGAAAAGACAGTTCTAATAATTGTATTTCATAGTCATGCATATTGCTATTTGCTAAAATGTTTTATTTTTTTTCTTGTGGAAGTCTTCTGGGTTTATAGGTAAATTACCATATCAAATAAAGAAACCTCCATTCAGACCTCACTGTGGAAGTCGACTTTGGGGAAATATTTGATAAAAGCAACACACAATTAAAAATCAAACAAGTTTAGCCATTCAACATGATTCTCTTTCACTCATAGACAGGTTCAATGAAATATAATGATCAGTGCCATTACACACACACACACACACTCCACATGCCTGCCAGGACTGTGATAAAACCCTGTGTTGAAAGGGCTCCCATTTTCCCCTTTCCTCTCTTCTGCTGTGTTTTCTGGTCTCTGGCAGATGTTGGCATACCAGTCCGAAACCTTAGGAGGTCGACTGGGGCCGACAGGCTGGGGTGAACAAATTGTATTTACAAACACGCAAAGAATTAATCTTCCTTGTAACGACTCAAAGGAGTCCAGACTGCAAAATGAGATTTTTAACATAAGAGTGATCAACCAGGGAGTTCTTCATTTCTTGTTTTTTTCTTTCGTCACGAGAAACTGAAGAGGTTGTGTGATGGCAAAGTTTTCTATGTTCATCATTACTAGTGAAACAGAAAGATGCCATTTTAACAAATTAAAGCTTGTATGCTTTTTTGGATTTAGATATCTTTGGGCCAATTAGACATACCGGTAGGTGAATTTCAGATTTATGACTGCTTGTATTGTTCTTAGCAATAGCCAATAGAGGATTATCTCAATGATTTAAACACCAATACTGTATAAAACAAAAAATACACCCCACATATTACGTAACATTTGATAAACTTAAAGCCACATAAACGTATTACAATTATAATTAGCAGTCAAGCATCACTGGTGACTCATGGATATTCCCTTATAATTCTGTTCCCAGAATCAAAGCTGGCAATGTATTGCAATGACTACAGCCAAAATCACAAAAAGCTGTGTGTATAACTTAATCCAAAAAATGCTTTGTAATTTCAAATCCCCCTGAGACCTGACCTTGGAGGACTAGATAGAAAGACACAAAATGGGTCTATTTAACATACCAATCTCTATAACAAATAGCTCCCATATTGTTGTTTTAAATCTCCCAGCTTGATTAAAAGACAACCCGGGGGTTCAATATATATATATATATATATATATATATATATATATATATATATATATATAGTTTTTAACCAATACAAATAATTTCAGTTGTAATTGGTGACCTATTTAAATCAAGTCATACTATACCATTTTTTATACTGATATGCATATGCTTCACTGTATTAGTGTGCCCTAAAAGAATATGTCAGGTGTATATTATTTAAACAATTACAAAAAAAAAAAAAAACATTAACATGAACAACATATCTTTACGATATGCTTATCTGAACTCATAATATGACATTGTAAACAAAGTAAAAACATGATAGCATCCTTTCTTGTAGAATTTTTGTTACAAATGTAACATTGTGTGTAGACATCAAAGATTTGGTTCTCAAGATGGCCTGAATGGTTGCCACAGTAACCGGTTACCAGAGAAGAAACTTGAACCAGACCTTTGACATTTACAGGGGTCAGAGGTTGGCACTGTCTGGATAAGCAACCATTTGACAACTTCCTGAACTATTTGCCTGTCTGGTCACTGTGTCTGACCTTTGTGTCTGGAAATTCCAAATCAGGAGAAGAACGATTTTTTTGTATCACACCATTTTAAATTGATTAATCCAATTTCTTTGGTGGGGAATGTATTAGAATGGAAACTGCCCTATAGCAGCTGTGTAGGCTATTCAGAGCATGGGAAATCATGGGTTATGTTTTAATTACCATGAGTAACTAATGGTATTATTATGTATACATTTTATTATCTATTGATATTTACAGAATATATTAATTTATATTCACACCAACAAATCACTCTAGGGCAGTGATGTCATTGTATCACTGTGGGCAGCAAAGCTTTCACATGCATTCAAAATTAAGAGTGTTTGGGTAAGATATGTATGCTTTAACATTTGTACTTATGGCTTTATTTTTTTATACAGCTTTTAATAGATTATATATTTCTTTTAATATCATACTTTAATTTGTCTAATTCTTAATATTCCTTCACACCATATTTTGTTATTATGCTACAACAGATGTTACTTTGTTACCATATGAAAGCTGGAGCTGACAGTAATCGTTGTGTGGTGCTTACAGTTATTCTAGTCCCTCCCTTCCCCAGGGGAATTATATGGAAAAAATGGACAGAATATATCCCTTCTATTAGACTGCAGGACTTCTACCTCCTTCAACCCTAAGTCTTAATTACTGTCTAAGAATGCTTATAAATGCTCTAAAGTTACTATGTATATAGTCTATATCAATTATTTATCATAGACTACTTATCTTACATAATTGCTGAAAATGCTGTTAGGTATAAAAAGTATTTTGCATGTATTGCATGTAAAGAAATACATTCAAATCATTACATTGGATTATTATATCAACAGAAAACTAGTTGTGACTAACATGGCATCGAAAGATCAAAAGTTTTCAAGAATGATTACTTGCTACCTGACTAGTTCGGAGTAAAACATGTTCAAAGACTGAGCTACAGTAAATTAGATAAATCCAACTTTACTTGGATTTTTACTATGCTAATACGCTATTTTGAAAAAAAAAATAATGGATATCTAATCTGGGTACCACACAGCTATTTTTTTTTTTTTAATCCATGCTCTCTGGATCCTTCATTGCTGTCCCAAACTGACCCGGTTCAATCGAATCAGGTGCCGGCTCTGATCTGAATCAGAGATGGGCTACCCAGTCCTGCTTAAAATTACAGTGCATATGTTGCTTTGCGTAATGGCCTGGGGCCCCTGCACTGTGAGAACAAATGAACAATTCATCATCCACAGCTGTCTGCCAGGCCCAGGTGACTGCAAATTCAATGCACAGGGGCAGCTCTTAATCGGCCAAACGCTAATTGGATGGTCTGGAAAGATTAGAGTAGCCCCGAAGCAAATTTCCTATCAATAGCGGTATCTCTCACAGCACTAGAAATCAATGGCTTCTTTGCTTTTTATGGTTAAAATGTAATACCATTAAATGCTGGGATTCAGTCCATCACTCTTGGTTTTGAATCTGCTGATTTTTTTGTATGTCTTTCTTTTATTTCATACCCATGTTTTCCCTGTGTCAGAATCAAGAAGGTACACTTCAGATTTGAATCTTCTTTTATAAACCTGTATCTTTTTATTACAAATTGATTTTCTGGGAGATGTTTTTGTTCTTGTGCCTCTAGGTAGCCTAAGGCTTAGAAGCACTTCTAGTTCTGGGCTGAACTCCATGGTAAGTTTCAATAGGCCATTTTTTTGTCATTGGTCATTGCCTTTCCAACAGGAGTACTGTGGAAGAAATTGATAATTCTGATACCCATGGCAATTACTGTGTATTGGCAGCTATACTTTTACATATGTACTTACTTGGGGGATTAAAACCCAAATCTTTAAAACTATTTTACCATTTACTCCTATCCCAACAATGAATAATATATTGTTTGTTGTGAAAATAATATATGTCATATGCCATATATACTGTATCACATTCTGAAAAGTTATTATTCAAAATTATAAATCAATGGCAGATAAACTTGCAAGATAATTGGCTAAAAAATGGTTGTTAATCTCTGGTAAAAACCCAGACTGCATCTTCGCAAAATAAAATACTACACAAAGAGCATGTTCAGTATTTTCATCGCAATAAAACCCTTGCATAGAGGTGTTACCAGAGAAGTATCCAAACCAGTCCGTTATCTTGCATAATGCCCTTTGTGCCAGGTATTTTTTTTTATTACATATTAGATGTTTTGCCTCTGATCTAAGATATATATTCTTAACAGGCAATACTCGGGTCAATGAAATGATTGGCAGGGAAGGTACATCTGCCAGTGCCCACTTATGTTAGAAATCGTGTGGGAATGGTTTGGGATTTCCAAGGTGTTAAAGATAACTTGTTCAACTTGGAGAATGAAGACAATTATTTTAAGGGTATAGCCAAGGTTGGCCATATTCACAAAACATAATGGTATGTTGTATCAGTCAGTACCTTGTTGTGGAATGTTAACTGATTTTGGCCCAAATGTTGATTAAAGCAACATTTTTGTTTCTTCATCTCTGCTGTAATCTGGCTCATGCTGTGTCTCAATCAACAAAAATATGGCTAAACAGAATAAACAGAAATGTTTCTTGCGGAAGTGAAACCTTCACGCAGGCATGGCTGTTTGTTATTTCGTCAGCTTACAAATGGCCGTCATGCATTTTGTCTCGCTCAACCAGAGTCAAAGCATGTCGACCCACATCCTGAGGTGGGTCGCTGAGACCCGGGTCAACCTGGGTACGACCCAAGTACATGAGTCCGGACCTGGGTAGGAGTGCCACTGTGAAAGTGGCTTTACTTAGTTGCTTTTCATTTATAGTATTTTAATGTGGATAAATACATATTTTCTTTCAAAAACACTGCATTTTAGATACAGTGGTGGGAATCATATACAGTATGTCAATCGTGCTGAATCCACTTCACAGTCTCTGTGTTGTCAAAAATACCTTATCCTTCTTCATATTTAAAATCCTGATACCATATATTATGATGTACATTGTTTGTGTGCCACACATTTATTCAATTTTTGTACATTAAGTGACTAATTTGTCTGTCAATAAAAACAGGTTGTAATGAATGAATCTCAGTCCGTTGAATTGAATGGAAAGGCAAGGGATAGATGCGACCAACAAACCATACTGTTCAAAGACGAACAACTTACCATTCAACTAAAGATCAAGCTCTGTAGTCGAGAGGTACGTATGTGTCTTATGCTGATGTCAGTATTATTAATTCATCAGCCGCTAGGAGGAGATTCATTACAAGTTGCATTCATAGATTTCCTATAGAATGTTTTCTGGGGGTGGGTCTGTTTATAGCAGATCCAAATCTAAGAAAATCAGCAGCTGTAACCCTATCCTAATCTTTTGCATAACAGCATTCTATAGACAATCCAGAAGGTGTCTATATGCACCGCTGCATGGTTGTTGACTTGTAAGAACAGGATTGATCCATTAGGAATAATTGTCTGTACGTTATGTTTAATATCTCCCCTGAACCAAATGATAATTCCTAAATGTATTGACCCAGTCTGTAATCGTTCAAGCTCTGTGCACAATTAAGAATGGGTTGTGTAACCCTGAACCATTGTGGAATGGGTCTGAACCATTTTAGAATGGGACAGATTGTCAATTTGTGTGCAACATATGCAGTTTCTTTAGTTATACTTTGCAAGGTACAGTAAGCAGTCGGCAGCTGTTCTCAATTGTTACGGTTACAGTTACAGCACCTCAGTCTTTTTAACAAAAGTAGATCTGCGGTCTTGAACCAGCTTGTCTTGGGTAGTGTGTGTGTGTGTGTGTGTGTGTGTGTGTGTGTGTGTGTGTGTGTGTATCTGGCCAGAATACTGAAGTGTTTTAATAGATGAATGTGTGTGTATACTTGTGTGTACTTGTGTGTGTGTGTGCTAATACTGTATACGTACATGAAAAGGGTGCTGGTCTAACACAACTCATATTTTTAAAACCTAAGACAGTTGGGAGATGTATTCACACCCCCACCCCCATCACACACATATGTGTCTAAAGGGACATCAAAATGTATGCTGTCACTTTAGATCCATCATATAATTACTTCTGGAAAATGATATCAATTACATCATGCACCCCCGACCCTCAAACTTAATAGGTGAGACTCATTGCTTTGACTGTATTCCAGCTATGATTGCCGTTCCCCCCCCCCCCCCCCCCCCCCCCGTGGATTCTAACAGCATTCTGGCACTGATCCACCAAAGGAGAACCACTCCTTCTTTTGTGCATCAGAGCAAGCCTTACAAAAATATACTCCTTCCAGATTTCAACAGACCAATGGCATAATAAAGTGGTTTGGTTTGATGGATGCCCATTACCAGATAGCATTTTAGAAAGTCCATATAAATTGTGTCAGCATGTGTGAGTTTACAGAGGCAATATGGGTTTAGATGAAAGACTTAACTCCTTCTCCTGCTGCTTGGAAGGCCTGTTGTTTTAAGTATTATCAATACTAAACCATACAGTGTGAGGGGGAAATATTAGTTACAGAAAGTTATCATAGGACCGATTATGCACTAGCTTAATACCGGTAATCGAAACAATTTTGGCCCATTTGGTATAATGACACTGGTTAATACAATTTGATAAATTACATTATGCCAAAAATAGCAGGCTACAACAAGACTGATGACTTTGTTTAATTTGTATATTTCCATCTTCTAAGTGAGTTGTGTCTGTTTTTGTAAGAGAAAAGACTAATGGAACATTTAAGTTAGAACCTTCCCACTGCCCAGCAGCCTGAGGCACTACAAAGCTCTCCTGGCCAAGATGAACATATGAGAACAAATAATGCCCAAAGGACAACCTTTAAATACAAACTGCTGTTGTCTCCGGCCTTCTGTCTGTCAGCTGCAAGTGCTTTGTATCTGGATGACTCTTGCATCCTCGACATGAAATATTGTTGTACTTCTCTCATAAGGCATTCAAGACAAAGGTCAAGTATTCCATATTTAATTGCAGATACCATTTATTGCTTGTGTTTTCCAATAAACAGGGGAAACAGTCACTGCATCGCATGCACATTGTTATATATAGTCTTTTCTGAAAACCATGTATTGAACAGTTTTCAGTGGGCCATTTCCAAAGCGCCAATGCCTATTCAAGACAGATATTTATTTATACACGTGTTGAAACCCTTTGGGTGTGAATGTTTACAATGAATCCTAATGGACTTTTTGCATAGCTCTTGGCACCACCTGGTTGCCGAATATTATAAATTCACATATAATTTCTCTAAAAAGAGAAGTTATAGCTGTATCATTCAGATAATCCTTATAATTACATAATATGTCTTAACAAGGTTTTATATTTCATGCTCACTCATCTGTAATTACAGAGCGTCATTATAAACAAGTTGTACTAAAATGGGTAGATCATCTTCACTTGAAGGCTTGTATTTCAATGCATACAGTAGTTGAATGGAGTGTGGTGACTCCACATCACAAAAAACCACAATGAATTGTGCACATTGGCTGTCTCTGCTGGGGAGCCACAGGACTGAATGGCAGGGGTTTCAGGTCAATAGTGAGGTACGCTTGCAGCGATGTGAGGGAAGACTGTCAAGACATGGAAACATGGCTGTCAGTAGACAGTGCCATGGTCCCTCGTGTGTCATTAGCACTCAATTCACATGATAATACTATATTTACTACTGTCTGGCATTTACCAGTTTCGGGCTGGATAAAAAATAATTCTTACAAGAAAAATAATATATTCCATCATATAACCCCATGCAATAAAGACCAAAATACATTTCTTGGAAATCAATAAAAAAAGCACTGCACATAGGTTAAAAGACTGACCTCCTGGGAATCTAGAACCTACCTGTTCTTTAAAATCTGCAGGAAAATGGTTCTTTCAGTGGGGCTTTTACTAACAGTGGATCACCAATGAAAAAGGTACTATAAGTCCAGGGGGCAGTGTGGTCCAGTGGTTAAAGTCCAGAGCTTGTAACCAGAAGGTTACCAGTTCAAATCTCACCTCTGCCACTGACTGACTCACTGTGTGACCCTGAGCAAGTCACAGTTCACATCCTACCTCTGTAAAATGCTTTGTGATGGTGGTCCACTATGAAAGGTGCTATATAAAGATAGTATTATTGTTATTATGATTATTTCTATTATTATAAAAAGCACACAAGCAAACATTAAAGGCGGATATTGCTATTGTAAATGGATGTGCAACATAAAATGACACATTCAAAACCATTAAAGACAAGCGAATAAGCAGGTACTACTTATCATGTTGTACTACAATATAGTTCCCATATTCCCCAGAGATTAGCTGTTGTTTACAATGTAAGTATGAAATAATTTTTCTGGCTTTCTCTTGCTCCCCCAGGAAGGTACAATTACAACAGTAACAGAGGATTAATTAGAGACTTTCCCAATGGTAACGTTAGAGAATTCAGCCCAGTCAAAGGGGAGGTATTAGCAACTTCACACACAGGTAGTTGAGGCAAAGCACATTCTAGGTAATTAATATGTTTACAAGAGAATGAGCTGTTTATTACATTTGACCTTTACACTCTTCATTGCTATAAGACTTCCTGTTCTGTTTTCAGTATGTCACAGTTAGTGATGGATGCCCAAGAAAGAACAAAATCAATTAAGAGTTTTGATCCAGATTTAAATTTTTGTTTTTTGTGGTTGCAAAAACAATGTGCATTGCAATCTTGGATTACTGGGCCCTACCCAGTAGAAAAGAGGCTGCATGTAATCTGCAAATCTAGAAAAATCAAGGTTGATTAATTATGAATCTTAGTTTTGATAATCAAATGTTCTGTAGCTTAACAACTTTAATTAAAAAAAAATGTCCACTTTTTATAAGATAATATTTTTAATGTTTTTTAAAATGTTTTTTCTTTTGAGGGTCCCATTATTTTAACCCTGTTTTTTCCCCCAATTTAAAATGCCCAATTTGAAAGTCCCCTCACTTCTGCATCCCACTTATGGATCTAGGAGAACTGAAGTTCAGAAGAATGTTGCCATACTAGATCCCTGGAGACAAGGACCAGCGTGGATAATCTCCTCCGCAACTCGCTGGGCACCTTACCAGTAAGAGGACATTGTAGCACAATGAGGCAAACTATCCCCAGCTATTTTATTTCTCTAAATGGCAGGAGCTCAAATGTAGCAATGGGTCCCAACTATGATTGGCAGCCAAGAACCAGCACCCTAGTGTTTGTACTAGGGACCCATGAAAATACAGTTTAGTAATGTTACCAATAATCACACTTATTATTATAAATAGATTGTAGTCTAATCAATGTCCCTGTGATACACTTCTTTCAAAGCATTGCAACCGTGTATCATCTTGCTTAATATAGAGATATCTTTCTGTTTGGCATTCTGTTTCTCAATTTCCATAAAGAATTAAAGGCCACATGCTGTGTGCAGTGGCTAGTGCTCTAAAATGCTGACCCACAGCACTGGGTTACAAGCTGACATTCCAGCATTGCCAGCAGCGTTGGGATTTGAACTCATTTTGAAGTTGCTTTGCAAGTCATCTATAAAGTACAGGGCAAAGGAGGGGGGTTGGTTAGCAGGGTCTTGGATAAAGAGAACAATTTCCATATGAAGTTGAAGGGAATATCTGGAATATTGCCATTAATCCTTGGCTGCTAACCTGACAAGTTTCTGCTAATAAACAGAGAGAATTGGCAAGCAGTTGCCATGGGGGAGCTTGCAGCTACATCAGCCCCACCTCTCCCAGTGGGAGACTTTGTGTTGTCAAATGAGGTTTGCTTAGATGTGAAGAGGGGTACTACAGAACAGCTTATATCACATTCCAACTGAAAAAAAATGATATAAATAGTAAAATTGACTGAGACGCAGCTAAATTACCAACATACGGTAATTAAGCAATAACTGTTGTATTGTATACTGACACATCAGGAGATGTACAGGTACTGAAATGTGGAAGTCAGTTTTAATCAATTTTTTGTTCACTTTTCATTTAAAATCAAGTAGCCAACCTACCCTTATAATTTGGAAAATATATACATGTTCTCATGTGTGTGTTTTTTTTTTACATAATGATACTGATTACAAAGGGTTTTGCTCCCCTCCTGGGAATGAATACTGTATATATACAGTACCTGCTAGAACTGCTTGTCCAATTGGGATGACACTTGCCAAGGACCTACTTTATTGCAGGTTATTGACTGTATCAGAATATGCAGGTAAATAGAGGCAGTGGGTCCGTCCAACTGTCTGACTATATATTCTCTCTGTATATTCTTAGCACAAGTAAGTTGAATTTCTGTATATATGTACATATATACACTCGTTATATAGCCCCTCGCTATACTGTGGATTCGGATATATCGCGGTCCTGGAGTTGGCTCCCCATTTTTTTTTTTACAATCTAACTGCACATGCCTTAGCTGCACTATACATAGACAATTTCACTTAGAATTACTGTTTGTTTTATTTTGTACTGCAAATCACAAACTAAAATATACAGAACAATTAAAAACAAAGCACACATTGCACAATAACACAAAGCAAATTAAATATCACCTTGCTGAAGCAGTTTTTTAAGCAATGCACAAGCAAAAGTCACAGGGCAGTGACGTCAGCTCCCGAGCAACAAGCCTCTATGTTGTGAATGTATTCTTTCAATGCAGTGGTTTGGGCATTTGAGAAAGATTAATGAAATTAATTGGAGACTTAAGTTGATGAGAAGCAGTTACCCTCTGCAGTATGAATTAAAACGGTATATATATATATATATATACAGTGCCTTGCGAAAGTATTCGGCCCCCTTGAACTTTGCGACCTTTTGCCACATTTCAGGCTTCAAACATAAAGATATGAAACTGTAATTTTTTGTGAAGAATCAACAACAAGTGGGACACAATCATGAAGTGGAACGAAATTTATTGGATATTTCAAACTTTTTTAACAAATAAAAAACTGAAAAATTGGGCGTGCAAAATTATTCAGCCCCCTTAAGTTAATACTTTGTAGCGCCACCTTTTGCTGCGATTACAGCTGTAAGTCGCTTGGGGTATGTCTCTATCAGTTTTGCACATCGAGAGACTGAAATTTTTGCCCATTCCTCCTTGCAAAACAGCTCGAGCTCAGTGAGGTTGGATGGAGAGCATTTGTGAACAGCAGTTTTCAGTTCTTTCCACAGATTCTCGATTGGATTCAGGTCTGGACTTTGACTTGGCCATTCTAACACCTGGATATGTTTATTTGTGAACCATTCCATTGTAGATTTTGCTTTATGTTTTGGATCATTGTCTTGTTGGAAGACAAATCTCCGTCCCAGTCTCAGGTCTTTTGCAGACTCCATCAGGTTTTCTTCCAGAATGGTCCTGTATTTGGCTCCATCCATCTTCCCATCAATTTTAACCATCTTCCCTGTCCCTGCTGAAGAAAAGCAGGCCCAAACCATGATGCTGCCACCACCATGTTTGACAGTGGGGATGGTGTGTTCAGGGTGATGAGCTGTGTTGCTTTTACGCCAAACATAACGTTTTGCATTGTTGCCAAAAAGTTCGATTTTGGTTTCATCTGACCAGAGCACCTTCTTCCACATGTTTGGTGTGTCTCCCAGGTGGCTTGTGGCAAACTGTAAACGACACTTTTTATGGATATCTTTAAGAAATGGCTTTCTTCTTGCCACTCTTCCATAAAGGCCAGATTTGTGCAGTATACGACTGATTGTTGTCCTATGGACAGAGTCTCCCACCTCAGCTGTAGATCTCTGCAGTTCATCCAGAGTGATCATGGGCCTCTTGGCTGCATCTCTGATCAGTCTTCTCCTTGTATGAGCTGAAAGTTTAGAGGGACGGCCAGGTCTTGGTAGATTTGCAGTGGTCTGATACTCCTTCCATTTCAATATTATCGCTTGTACAGTGCTCCTTGGGATGTTTAAAGCTTGGGAAATCTTTTTGTATCCAAATCCGGCTTTAAACTTCTCCACAACAGTATCTCGGACCTGCCTGGTGTGTTCCTTGTTCTTCATGATGCTCTCTGCGCTTTAAACGGACCTCTGAGACTATCACAGTGCAGGTGCATTTATACGGAGACTTGATTACACACAGGTGGATTCTATTTATCATCATTAGTCATTTAGGTCAACATTGGATCATTCAGAGATCCTCACTGAACTTCTGGAGAGAGTTTGCTGCACTGAAAGTAAAGGGGCTGAATAATTTTGCACGCCCAATTTTTCAGTTTTTTATTTGTTAAAAAAGTTTGAAATATCCAATAAATTTCGTTCCACTTCATGATTGTGTCCCACTTGTTGTTGATTCTTCACAAAAAATTACAGTTTCATATCTTTATGTTTGAAGCCTGAAATGTGGCAAAAGGTCACAAAGTTCAAGGGGGCCGAATACTTTCGCAAGGCACTGTATATATATATATATATATATATATATATATATATATATATAAAATCTACGTTTCATATTCATGGTAACTATTTATTTATTTTAGAATATATTTCAAAATATGTTGCAATATTCAACTTTGGCACACGTAACATGGGGAATGAAACATAAAACATAACTTACAACTAAACTATACCATAACTTGATATACCATAACTTTCATTAAATAATTAGCAACATTTTAAAGATGTCGAGAACCTACCAGCTTTGAAACACATCATCACCATGAGAATTGCAGTCTGGTTTTACATATGACTCTCCTGTTGGAGAAGGGCTTGGGAACAAACAGAAACCCTCAGTATGCTGTTCAGCTTAGTTATTAATCGAATCGTTACAGTGCCCATCAGTATGGGTGAAATGAGAAAGTAAGCAACCAAAGAATCAGGTCTGATCCAGGATAAGGCTGTGACACAGCTGCAGGAGAACTACACTCCCCGTTCTTCCCAGTGGGATGCGATACAGGCGATTATTCTGTGTAGGGAGCATCTGCTTATAGAGATTCAAGTGTATTAAAGGGGATAAGCAAGACCAGAAAACGTTATTGAGAAACAAAAAAGGACAACACTGTAATAATACATTACATATAGTGATGGAAGCAATACACAGCTTAAACTGTATTAGGTGGCTCCTTGGAAAAAATGATACTGTCCCTTTAATGTAGTACAGAGCTTTCCGGGAGAACAAAGGAGATAGGATATCCTTAATCCCCACAATATTAATGTCTAAAATGTCATTAATAATCTCCAGCCTCTGAGCCCGGGACCACACCAAGATGAAAAGTCTGCGTTCATGAAGGTACCTGCCAGGTCTTGTTTGACAGGGCCTTGGCTAATGAATGAATATAAAGCTATTCCACTCAATCACACAGGATTTATCTTCGCCCCGAGTCTAGGTGAGGTCTGGTATGGGGTGACCACGACTGTCAGGCATGCTGAAGTTGCAGCCAAGAAACTGTCACAGTATTGCAGTAAGGCTAATATTAATAGAAGTTTGCTGTTTTTATGGTTTGCATTGTGTGTATGTATGAGTTTGTGTGTGTTGTTTATACATATGCATATGGACACTGGTACTATGCAAACAGTTCTGGATATACTGGATAAGTGCCTTTACACAAATCTTATATAACAACCAGTGATTTATAAACATTTTTTTTTTTTTTTTACAAATTGCTAAAATAAATCTCCCTGATATTCGGTGTTAGGCATACAAGTCACATCCTGAAAATTAATGTTGAAAGGTAGTGCAAAATCTTTTGTAGATGGGTTGTTTTAAGAGCGTATGCTGACGCTTTTTTGGAGATGTTTAAAATCCGACTGATCTACAAAGCTAAAGGGTGGGAGCAGCTATGCAAGATGGCGGGATGTGTAGAGTACTTGTTGTAGATGTACTGCAGGGCAGACTAAATTGAGAGAGTTAGAAGATACCCACATCTGTTCAGTCTTTATAATAGGGATCATTACATGTATTTTTTACGGTCTCTGGATATTTGATATTTTTAGCAGTGCTTAATTTACTAGAACAAAGAGATTTTTCTCAGAATTCCATGCCATGTAATCCACACCTGGAAGCACAGATACTCTAAGTGCAAGAGGTGGAGCAGAAGAAAATGTAGGCAGAACTATGAACCATACCTGCCAATGGCGGGCACTTGTGATTTATGGGTTTTTATTTCATGGTAAATGATTAATCTTACTGTATCCCTGAGTAAACATTTCCCTCCAAGTCACAACTCTTGACCAAGAATCCTAAAGCCCATGAAACCTGATGCAATCTGGCATCGAAAGGACTTTGGGCTCCGTACATCAGTCTGGATTATTGTTTCCTGAAACATGTTTACCTGTGTGCAATACACTTTAGATATCCACAATGAAGGTGCACATTTCAAGAAGTCTGACATCACAGAAATACATCTACAAACATGCTGTAATATCTTCTGAAAATATAACTGTCATGTGATAAAATTATAACATTTAAAAGTTTATTTTTCATTTATAGTAAACTGGATATTTAAATGTGAAAGAATAGTGGAATATTCAAATCCACGTGCATATATACAGATTAGAATACTTTTTTGGAATACTCATATTTGGAATACTAATTTGGGATATCTGATCACTGTATGTTTGCTTTAACAACTGGTAGTACCAACAGTATCTGTGGCTTAAAATGTATGAAACTATATTTATTGCTTCTAACAATCAGAGTCAGATATTATTTCTATGAAGCTCAACATGATTGTGTATACAGTAGGTGCTCTGGACCCATTTCTATTCATATAATGTATATGCGCATGTTAGGTATTTTGTCTGCCTCACACTGGCGCTGTAAAGCCCACAATCAACCCTATCTTCAATGCGTATCTTTAGAATAGTGAGAGGGATAATGACCTTGCCTGAGCTACATAAAATATTCTACCAATCATCAAAGCACCGACAAACATTACAGCATGCGACAAGCTAGTCTCCCGCTAGACAGCACTGTTTCCAAGTGCTATTTCTTTATGGATGGATAGGTTTTAATTGTGAGCCTTTTATATTCACTTGCATAATTTTATAAAACATTAAACATTAGTTATGTTAGTAAAAATAAACAACAGGTATTTTTTGCTACTGCTTAGTGAACAAGACAAGAGTCTCAATGTTAATTTGTGTGTGTGTGTGTGTGTGTGTGTGTGCAAGTGTGAGAATCCATGCATCAGATGGCAATAACCTACCACCTAACTCAAGCTATTGACAAGAACAGATAAGTGTTTAAGGGAATGAAACTGGGCAAATGCTGTACCATGACCTTTCCAAAAATAGATAGTATCACAACCTAGATGGCATACATTTGTTTCCTCTTCTACTAAATTTTTGCAGGAGGGCAGGCAAAGTATGATGAGAAGATTCTTCAAAGCTCTTCTGTTCAGTCTTCCGTTGGGGAGCAGAAGTTCTTCTTGTACAATCATATGCCTATACATTCAAATTTGAAGCTGACATGTTTAAAGATGTCCAGTCACTTTGATGCAGATGTACAGAGAATAAACATTAGCATAAACATTGTATTTGTGCCTGTGATCGTAAAAGCATTAGACAGCATTGGGTGTAATATTTAAGATACTTAAAGTACGGGTGTGTCTGAACCTGAAGTCTTTTTGAATATGGTTGTACAGCATTCAAACTTTTTGCTTGGGGTTCAGGCAAATGGGTGTGTATCACTCAACAGTTATAGTATTAAATCAGATGTCTCACATATGGAAATGTTTACTTTATGTGACCAATTAGGATATGGAGGGGGGCCTATGAAATCAAACAAGCCGTTTATTTGTAGACAAAATGCATTGAGCATATTGTTTGCTTTTCATTTGCTCTATTTAAGTATATTTAACTTATTCATGTTGTTAAACTGTTGTATTTGTTACTTTAGTGGGACAAGTTTACTGAATGCTGTCATTTCCCTCAGTATCACACAGTTGGACAGGCGCTGCATTGGGATTTAAAACCAGGCCCTTTAAAGCTCCATTCATCAGGTTTAATCTCCAGACCACAAAGCCTGCTACCCACTGACCAAGGGACTTTGGTGCTAAATGGTCTACACAAAACAAGGATGGCTAACATATGTTATTATTAGACTTTAAATATATCCCAACTGTTGGAAACCATGATCCAAACTCTACCACAGCGTATGTATTTGGGACCCCTGAAAACAGAAGATTTCCATTCATTGTGTTAATCTCTTGCCTGAAATGGGATATGTCTGAGAATAAAGCAAAACTTGCAGCAATTACCTCACATCACTTTGATTGCTACATCATGTTCAAAGTGCTGTGTGTGCTAAACTGGGGCTGCCTTGTGGAAATGAGCTTGCTTCAAAAAACAAACTTTTCAAAATCAAATAGGCTGCATCCAGGCCCTTTGGGAGAGACATGTGTAATGTAGACTGGATCATCTAAAACATCACAGTACTAGAAGCTTATTTTTCAGCATCTTCATAAAATATGAGACCTCCATGTGCGAGAAACACTGTCCATATGTTTCTGCACAGGATTCGTGACTCTCTGGGTCAATTAAATAATGGTCTGTCATATATGTGGGGAATAACTCTCAAATTATCCCAAACAAATATTTAGCAAGCCGTTCACCCATATTAAATCATTCCTATTGGAGCATTCAAAGGAGAGTCTCCAGAGCAGCATCCAGACCGGCTTGGGCAGCTATAACTTTCAGACAGAATCTCCTCATGAAAGTCTTTGAAGCCGCAGAGATAATGGGAACCAGGCAGGAAAAGCAACATTGTCACCAGGAATTCATCATGGCCGAGGTTTTTCTCAGCTTGGCTCAGCTGTGTGAGGTCTGGGTATGTCACGCACTGCCACACCAGTGCCTGGTTTCCAGAAAGTTATATGCACAGGCAACACAAACAGCACAAGTGGCATTCACATGTTGGCAACTTCTGTGTGGGATTACAACTAAAAGCTGAAGCAACATAATGGAATGAAACAGTTTCTTGTACCAGGTGACAAAAGATATAGATTGACCGTGTATTCCAATTTATGAGTTGGACAGAACATCAATAGAAAGCAATGTCTCTTTGTGCGTTCCCTTACTGCTTGGTGGCAAAAGAGTTTCAAAATATTGCATGCTGAATGTCTATGGCCTTTTACAGCTGGTAGCTCTAAGCATTCCTAAGACAGGCAGGCACTCTATCTGTCAGATTTTATGGTTTACATTTGCTTTACACATTTGTTTTTCATACTTTTACTAATTACATATGAATAGAAAACCCATTTGAATACACATGCTGTATACTGTATGTTTTAAATAGATGCCTTATGAACATACTTTTGTTTCCACCCTGCTTAAAAGTGCAAAACAAATAATGTAGAGTCTGTAGAGATTGACTGATTTCCTTCAGGCACATGAAACCGATCAAGAAAATCTATGTTTCACGTCTAAATGTATTGCATGAGTGGTCCTTTAAAGTCTTGATCTGTCAAGGGCAAAAGATGCTAGTATCTCAGTGGCCCTGGTTCCTTTACAACAAACTAAAATGAATGGCTGATTCATTAGCTATTTAAACCCTAGAAGTAAATCTTCTCTTCTGAAAGTTTGGATGTGTTCCATATTTAAGTAACAATTGATTTACAGGTCATAAAGATTCCTACATTAACTATGTAGCTTTTGTTTAAAGCAGTGGATCAGATAACAAAAAAAAAACAAAAAAACAGTAGAATGGAAATGATGTCTGATTTTCAGATTTTGCTGTATATGATGCATACCCATGTCGTCCCAAAACAAATACCTGTACATGCTCTAAAAGGTGAATCATTTATTACAGTATTTTGGTTATTGATGAAAAATAATACATGAAAACATGATACATGTATGTTTTGAGTATAATTATGTTTGTGTATCATGCTATTGATTGCTGTCTAAATAATGTGACCATGGCATTTACTGAAACTGCAGTTGGACTTTATACAGGGAACCTTAAGCGATAGATGGTTTATGTAAAATTGTATATAACCCTATAAAATTATGTTTTTAAACTCTGCTTATCATTTTTTAAATTAAAAAACCAACACAAAAAGTGTGATATTTTGAATACCTAAAGGGAAATAAGGACAAGGACACAGTATAATTTCAAAGGTTAACATCTATTATCTTTTAAATGTTTCTGTGCAAGGCCCTGGCAGGCCAACTTTTTTTTCTTTTTTTTTTTTTTTTTTTTTTTTTAATAAATTTAGTCGTTGCCATTGACTTTTATTATTTTCTCCCAATTTGGAATGGCCAATTATTTTTTATTATGCTCAGTTCACAGCTACCACCCCTGCGCTGACTCGGGAGGGCAAAGACGAACACACACTGTCCTCCAAAGCGTGTGCCGTCAGCCGACCGCTTTTTTTTCACACTGCGGACTCACCATGCAGCCACCCAAGAGCTACAGCGTCGGAGGACAATGCAGCTCTCGGGCAGCTTACAGGCAAGCCCGCAGGCGCCTGGACAGACTACAGGGGTCGCTGGTGCGCGGTGAGCCGAGGACCCCCTGGCCGACCTAACCCTCCCTCCCCCCGGGCGACGCTCGGCCAATTGAGCGCCGCCCCCTGGGAGCTCCCGTCCTCGGTCAGCAAAGGAATAGCCTGGACTCGAACTCGCGACGTCCAGACTAGGGTGCATCCAGCACTCTACGCAAGTGCTTTTACGGGATGTGCAACTCGGGAGCCCTAGGCCTACCTTTTTAGATATAGCCAGCTAAGCTACTCAGAACAGTAGTATTGCATCTAGAAAAAAATGTGTGGATGTGCTCGTAGTACTCCCACTTCACTTGGAATCATCACACTGATTTTGGAAGTCAAAACAAATGCCCCCAGTGCTGGCAGTTCGGATAAAAGCAATCCAGCAAAGACTTTCTTCCAATACATCCTCATTTGAATCAGCTAAATGGCTGTTAGGAGAATACCTAATGACAAGAATATATACATCATCTTGACATTTTCTATTGATCTTTTAATCATTTGATCTATGCGATCAGTTAATCGCACCTGTTTGCTAACACTGCCATGAAAGGAAAGCGACTATGAGCAAATGTATACATTTTTTTTTATTGTGAAATATTGATTATGGCATTTTTCAGCTCACCTTCACAGGTATGCCCTGATTGTTTAAGCACATTACATTATATTATGCATGTATGGAGTGTAATTATATATGCAGTGGCATTACTTTATTGTTTTGCTTGAGTCGGGGTTAGTGTCAAAATACAGTCAGCATTTTGGATTAGGGGAAGAGGTATTAAAATGTGTGAGTGTAAAATGTCCAGGAGGAAAGTTTGAAGTATTATAGGAATTAGCATACCTGGTAAAATAGGAATCCAGCCAGAAAGGAGTAATGTCAAAAGCTGTCATTAACATTGGTTGTTAGAAGAATTCCAGAAACACTAAATTTTCTCCAACAAAGGAAAAGTATTGCCCTATATTGCCCTAGACTCCCATGTTTAAACTCTTATATTTCGCTTTAAGTAAAAAAAAATGGCCAATAGTCTGGGGTCCTGTGCAAATTGAAATAGTCTCCGGTGCGTTTTATACTTGTTAGGTCACCTTGATTAAGGTAACATCCTCCTCCATTATGTTTCCTGCTGACATTTGGAGGGGACGCCAGGGTGTCTCCAGGGACACGTTTATTCAAGACGAGTTAAAGTATGGCCCAGGCCCAGAGCCTTGCTCTGCCAAAAGACACTTAACATGTTGGCAGCTAAAAAGTAAGAGGCCTGTTCAGCATGTGGGAAAACATAAAAAGAAGTAGATTTAAAGTTAATTCTTCCAGACGTTATTGTGGGCGCTTTATATTAAAACACAGTGCCAGCAAGTCCTGCTTTTTTATGGGAAGTACAGCAAGTCTCCTATGTGGCTTATTACAGGGTGCTAGTTAGCACAGTTATTTTGTCACTGTCTTGCCATTTCAAAGTGTTACAGAGAACAAAAAAAGTCTAGTGCTTTGCAGCAGCAGGTTCATACATAAAAGGACATTTCTGTACCTTAGATCAAGCCAACTAAACAGCTCTCAGAAAACAGTGCCGTCTGCTACCAGGGAACAGGGTGTAAGTACAATTTACATCTGAGGTCAAGCATGTAAAAGTAAGTAAAATCCCAGACCCATATACAGTGCCTACATAGCGGTACCAGGTTAATCCACCCATTGGTCTCTGATGGACAAGGATGCAGATCTCATTTAAATCTGGCATCAAAATGCATGTTGCTGTCAGCACCTGGAAATTAACATTTTCATTGTTGCTTTTAACAATTCCATAGGTTATGTAAATTCAACTGTATGAGATCAGTGCTCATTTGTCACCTTGCACATTGAAACCAGATGTCATTATGGACTAAAAGTTAATGTTTTGGAAAAGAAAGTTAGTTCAAGTGCTAATAAGGGTCTGTTAAACCAGTCATTAGATTGGGGGAAAGGTTGTAAATCATAAGGTCTGTTGTGTCAGTGACTATGTTAAACACCCTCTTAAACACCAACATTTAAAAAGTTTTGTTGTCTAAGAAGCTAATATTACAATATCCACTTATGGTGTCTTCCAAACAGTGAGGCCACTCAGAAAGCAATTTACTTTTTATATATATACTACCTTTTAATATACAAGATATGTTGAAAGTTCCCTTCATTTAATTTAAATGGTCTAATGTAAGAGACACGCAAGATTACAATAAATGTAAGTCAAGAGTTAAAAGAATAACACAGGTGTATGGCAGGGTAGATTTGTGGTCAAGGCTAGTGGTGTGAAAAGCAGACGCAGGAGGCAGGAAACTGCAGCACAAGTAGCTTTTCATGCACCTTTATTTAACAAAACCACCTAAAAAATTAAACAAAAGCAGCACCCAAGCTAATGCTCTCATAGTGCAGTAACCACAAACACAACCTACTGCTCCCTGTCCTATAGCACACTAACTACATGCAGCAGAACAAAGAAGCTGTCTTTCAACTCCTCTTATATGCAGGTGTCCATCCTCCATCCACCATCAACATTCGACACATTTTTTTACAGGGATGGGATTTTAACCCCATCCCTGCCAAACCTGAATTACTTGAAAATATACAAAACTGTACTTACAAAACTAAAACACACACAATCACACACAGAAATATTTGCAAAATGACATGTGCAGGGACTCTGCCCTGCGACAGGGTGTAATCCGATAAAACAAAGAGTAAGATGGGGCCCAATGTTTTCAATAGTCTGTTAGAAAAAAATATGGTACACCCACCCCTCAATATATCGCCCCTCGCTATACTGCGGGTTCGGATATATATATAGCTCCCTAGCAACAAGCCTCCTATGTTGGGAATGGATTTGTTCAATGCAGCAGGTTTGTGCATTTGAGAAAGGAGAGGAAGACTCATGAAATTAATTGTTGAGTTAAGTTGATGAGAATCAATTACCCTCCACAGTATGAATTAAAATGGTGTGCTGCTTTTTATACAACAAATGAGAAAAGCGGTTTGCGTAGAGGATTTATATTGGACCCTGATGCCCCCGATAAAACAAGGGAGTACAGTATTTGTTAGCCTATTTGTTTTTCTATGGGTCTCTCGCTATATCGCGGCCCTTGATATATAGCGGATTTATGCTGGACCCCGACACCCACGATATATCGAGTGGGTGCTGTATGTATACAGTATGCATCAATGAGTTGAGCAGGATCCAGGAGCCTACTATCAAGATGGTACCTCAGTATATACAAGCTCATTACACATTGTTAAGGTTGTGGTAATTCAGTAATATTTGTACATTTGATACAATTCTGGTTCCTAACCCTTCCAAAAGAAACACTTAGCATATTACAATGGACATTTACCTTTTTTGGTATTTAAAGATCTGCATCTTTCTTCAAAGACACCTAATATCTGTTTAAAAAAAGAAAGAAAAAGTAATTTGAAGTTAGAGATGGGCCAAATGACCCTTTCACACAGTTGTTAAAAGATTTAAAACTAGTGAAAGATCAAAAGACAGATATAATCATCTTAGTGGAAGAAGATCATGAATACCAGAGAATCAGGAAAACAGATAAAGATAGAATAATGTGTCCAAATCTAAGAAAAAGAGTACGGCAGAGAATGATACGGCTGTGGCGCAAGTCAAAAATGTAGCAAGGAACAGATTTTACACAGCATTAGTCAGCAGGTGGGATTCAGAGGCTAGTGGAGGTCAAGTCATTTGTGTGACCTTTCTGTTATCCCTAGTAATAGAACTATGTTAGACAGAATAAAAAAAGGCTCAACATGGAATTGGCAAGAGGATTCTGAGAGGCAGCTGGGTTGCACTTCAAGCTCTAAGTGGTGACATACAGTACAGTACAAAAGCTTTCTATTGAACATAGAAATGGTTGAAAAGCAATACATTCAGTGTTGTATTATTTTACAACAGATTCCCGAAGACTGTGTGTCCTGGAAAAACTTGATATTTTAATATTGATGGTTTCTCAAGTTTTCCCATCAAAATACAGGGTAATAAAAAAACAATAATAAAACATGTATATATCTTGACACTGTGACCGTTCCATCAGACATTTTTTCCCCATATTAAGCAGTTAATGCAATTGTAATTATTTAACCTTTTAAAATAGGGTTGAAGGTTTTGTCTTGCATACTGTGTATCTCCGTACTGTATATCTCAGTATAACAGGAGATGCTGCAGTTTGTTATTAATTATAAGCAAACGGGGAAGCAGTACGTTTAAACAAATCTAGAGACAGTTGAAACAAAGAGAATAGTTTGTTTAAATAGTACGTGATTGCTGAGGCTTGGCTACAGGCTGAATTCATATCTAGCATACAGTATGCAACAGGGTAAGGTCTTCTTGTAAATCCAGAGTCTAGCTTCTTTGAAGAAAAAAAAAAACACAGACCAGTTACTGTAGCTAAATGTATGTGTGTTGGTCTAGCCAGGATAACGTTGCAGGCCTCATGATCAAAGTGCATGCAATTTTCAAAAGGTTGAAACAACCGAATAAAGAGGCCTCTGTTTTAGACTATCGTTATTCTTGCTCTAGTCAGAACACCCACCGTAGATGTAAGATGATGATTAAATGTGTATTGTACAGCATTAATCCATTTTAGAACAGTTAGCACGCAGTCTCTGCCCTGTTGCTCCCCCTGCTGCCATATGAATGGTACATGGGAATCAATGAGACAATGGTTGGAGTACAAATGGTTAATTGATATCAAGTAATTATAATCCTTTACATGTAGATGTTGAAAGGGCTAGATAGGGTCGCCCTGCATAAACTCTTCGTAGCAGTGTGTAAATCGGGTGTCCATCTTGGAGAAGTTTAATCAGTGTAACGGTAGCAGATAAGACCATAATTATTGTTATTGCAAATGTTATGATAACATTAACAAAAACGTACATGCAAATAAGCGTCGGTAAAGCCTAGGCAAGATGGCCTCTCCGTTTGCGTACCAAAATGACATCACATCCCATTTAGTCCTTTCTATATCAATGTCTTTTACATCATTTATTATAAAATTACCTATGTATTTTCAAACACACACACAGAAACCATGCAAATGTATGCATTTCATGCTATTACTGATTTGGCTACATTTAGAAAAATAGAACAATAAAAAACAGAAGATATTCATAATAATGATCTGTTCAACGATTGGTCACTTTCTTTGTATCTCGAAGATACTGCATTTATTATTGTTGCATAATACTGTTGAGAGCATTGGAAAGATGAGAATGATTTTGCAAAGAGACAGAATATGTATTTTTATGAAGAAAAAAAGCACAGCCTTCATGTTCAATGTGTTCAGTAAATATTTGAGATTGGCATTATCACTTTAATATAAACCATACTTTATCTGTAATACCTACTCTTTTTCAGAATAAGGGTAATTATATTATGTTTAAAAATAAGATACTTTAATGCAGAGATTCAACTGAGACAACCAAATCTATATCACGTGTGGTTGAATTTTAATTTCAGTGATGAAAGACCTTGTCACTGAGTGAGCTTTACAATTAGATATTTAAATGGACACTTCTGTTTTTACTTTTAAGCGTTGGTTTAGAGATGGCTGCGTTTTTTACATTTGTCCACCCAAGGGACTGAAACCACTTGCAGGTTTCTACAAAAGGTAATCATTTTCAATACAGTAATTATATTGCTTTTAGCTTGAACAATAACAAATTGCCTTGGAACCAAACATACCAGAACCAATTTGCTAGTTCATCCTCTGAGATCAGGCAACAATAACCGCCCAAATTAAAATAAAACACACACACACACACATGCCTAATGTAGACTAAAAGTACATAACTTTTCTAGTTCTATTTTGCCTTTGTGCATCAATAACATAAAATTATTTTGAAGGATTATTGCAAGCCCAAATGCACATGCTTTTGACAACCTGAAGACTAGTATCTTTTATTCTGCCAATAAACAGTGTTCTTCACACAAAGGCTAATATGTTAAGATCAACAAAGGTAAGGAACTTAAAAGCAAATGCAAGTCTGGACACTGTCTCAGCAAAAACCAAAGCATTTTAATTTTGAAACTATGAGGCACCGGAAACTTGTAAACAAAGGCTCCTATCTCATAGCAACAAGCAGTTGTGAGCACCTTGTTGATGTGAAACTACCAGACAGGCTTGTTTTGCAGCGATTACCACCAAAGAGCCAGGAACAGTATTTTAACACCTGCCCTGGAGCCCTGTCTGCGCCTAGCTATCTATCTCTCCAGTGGCCCACACTGCCCGGGCCTTGTGCCAAAGGCCTTTGAGGCCTATCATTGCCACAACAGGCCCCTGCAAAAAAAATAACCCTAGAGAAATGAGTGTGAGGAAGCAGAAGCATTGTGAATGGCTCTTTTTGCAATACAATTAAGCCACTTAAAAAAAAAAATTGCTTTACTTTATAAAACATATTATAAGAAACAGTATATACAATTATATGTAATTTAAACAAACTAACAAAGAATATTGACAATATAAAATATTGACAATATAAACATGTCTTCTTCATGTGTTTCCCTTGTGATCTGTTCAGCCTAGCTCTGCCTAGCTACTGTACACAAGGTTGCTAGTTGGATAGACTTGTTTCTGTATTTATTAATTGTTATTATTGGCCTTACAGTTATACTGCATTTTACAATATGTTTCCTTTCTTTAAATATACTTCATGTCTTGCTTTTTCCAAGGTCTACTACTGTGCACAACTATAATGTGTACTTGTAAACATAATACTGGTCCATTGTTAGTGTTTAGAGTATTGATACTGGTAACTAGTAGAAACCAGAAGTCCAGCTTCCAAGATTTAAAATGCCAATATTTCTCGAAAAACCTGCTGTATAACTTTCATGACCAGATACAATTGCCTGTTCTGGTAATTAGAAAATTAAAAAATGCTGGATATGTTGCTTTACACATTAACACGTTTCTTTTATTAGAACATTCTCTTGTTCTGTAATGTGACCAAGATTCAATTCTGTACATATTGAATCTTCTTTTCCCTTGGACAAGCAGGCTTACGCCTTCCCTAGGGCCAGATGCTCCACAGCATGTAAGAACAGTACACCCAGTGATAGCACTAAAAACTGACAAACCTCAACAGGCATGCCAAATGACCCTCTACTTGAGGGTCACAGACCCTCCTGTATACTATAACTACAGATGGTCCACCGTTTTCTCTAGATGGCTCACTGTTTATTTGGATAAACCATTTTATTTCCATTTTAGGGTAAGCAGACTACAAAAACTGTTTTTTTCACATACAGTACATCAACATACATTTCAAATTCTCACAACAGTATCAGAAGGCATCACTACATCTATAAGTGTGGAGCAGCAGTCTTGCTGGAAGAGTTCATACAACCCATGTACAGTAACATGTAAGATGTAACATATTTAATCCAGAAGAAGGTGAAACTGAGAATCCAGGTTGTGGAGACCTGAAGCACCAAACCAAACTTTAAAAAAATGCTAAGATTATCAGTTCCAACTCACCAGTATACTTGGGTGTTATCAGTATACAACAATTAACCTTCCTGTCCTTGAATTTAATAACTGTACCAAAGGAAATTAGCAACAAAGTAAGCAGACCAATAAAATCAGGCCTTTAACACACATACATTAAACTGCTGTGCTTAAAAATAGACTGAAGTGACTTATAGATATTTGAAATTAGACGGCATGTGGTACAACGTCCTTTTAAATCTGTTGTACTTTTACTATATTGTGTGCATTACTCCAGTAGGCCAGTGGTTTCAAAACTTGAGATCTCACAGAAAACAAGGAGCACTTAAAATAAACCTCAGTACTCACACTGTAGCGCAACGTTGGATGCTGGCCGGGATTGAAAAACTCATCGAGTTTTTACTCAA
This sequence comes from Acipenser ruthenus, assembly GCF_902713425.1. NCBI lineage: Eukaryota > Metazoa > Chordata > Actinopteri > Acipenseriformes > Acipenseridae > Acipenser > Acipenser ruthenus. The sequence continues at coordinate 29,884,850 of NC_081203.1, read as the reverse complement.
ATTACTATTAAACTGTTTTTGGGTGAGGGTGTCCATGCCTGTAATAGGTTACTATTGCAGTACGGGAGTGCCCAAGGCATCACTTTCACTTTGACAGCTTTGCCAGGTTCACTGATTTTTCTGGTTTGGGACTTCAACTAACGGTGTGCTATATATTCTATATATTATGGTACTTTTGTATTCGTACATTTTGCCAGTTTAGCATCATTAGTTTAAGTTTATCTGTATAGAGCTCACATTCAAATTACTGTGCGTCTATTAACAGGGATGAACTTAAACGTTTTTTTTTAAGGTTGCTTGTTTGTGTATGCCTGGCAGCTGGCCTCAGGGTGCCGAGCGGTTTGTGAATGCTGAAACTGTATTTTGTATTTAAACTGTTGGTCTTTGTAACAAATTTCAAAGAAAACAATTCTATGACTCTCTCTGATATTGACAACCTTGAGCACATAAACAAATATAGTATTCAATCTCCATTATTTCACAAAAGAGAAAGAGTAAATACTTATCTACAGACAAAAGACAATATTTCAATAATGTGATGGGAATGCAGTTCAAGTTCAAGTCAATTAGAGGTACTTCCAGCATTATATCTACCTGGTGCTGTTACTATGTGGCTAGAGCTGATGAAACACCAATTTGTTGTTCAATATTGACTAAGTAATGATACTGTCAGCTGTCCTCGAGGCTCCTGAATTATTATACAAGGCTGATATACAGCAGTTGTTATATATACAGTACTGTGCAAAAGTTTTAGGCAGGTGTGAAAAAATGCTGTAAAGTAAGAATGCTTTCAAAAATAGACATGTTAATAGTTTATATTTATCAATTAACAAAATGCAAAGTGAGTGAACAGAAGAAAAATCTACATCAAATCAATATTTGGTGTGACCACCCTTTGCCTTCAAAACAGCATCAATTCTTCTAGGTACACTTGCACACAGTTTTTGAAGGAACTCGGCAGGTAGGTTGGCCCAAACATCTTGGAGAACTAACCACAGTTCTTCTGTGGATTTAGGCAGCCTCAGTTGCTTCTCTCTCTTCATGTAATCCCAGACAGACTCGATGATGTTGAGATCAGGGCTCTGTGGGGGCCATACCATCACTTCCAGGACTCCTTGTTCTTCTTTACGCTGAAGATAGTTCTTAATGACTTTCGCTGTATGTTTGAGGTTGTTGTCATGCTGCAGAATAAATTTGGGGCCAATCAGATGCCTCCCTGATGGTATTGCATGATGGATAAGTATCTGCCTGTACTTCTCAGCATTGAGGAGACCATTAATTCTGACCAAATCCCCAACTCCATTTGCAGAAATGCAGCCCCAAACTTGCAAGGAACCTCCACCATGCTTCACTGTTGCCTGCAGACACTCATTCGTGTACCGCTCTCCAGTCCTTCGGCGAACAAACTGCCTTCTGCTACAGCCAAATATTTCACATTTTCACTCATCAGTCCAGAGCACCTGCTGCCATTTTTCTGCACCCCAGTTCCTGTGTTTTCGTGCATAGTTGAGTCACTTGGCCTTGTTTCCACGTCGGAGGTATGGCTTTTTGGCCGCAAGTCTTCCATGAAGGCCACTTCTGACCAGACTTCTCTGGACAGTAGATGGGTGTACCAGGGTCCCACTGTTTTCTGCCAATTCTAAGCTGATGACACTGCTGGACATCTTCCGATTGCGAAGGGAAGTAAGCATGATGTGTCTTTCATCTGCTGCAGTAAGTTTCCTTGGCCGACCACTGCTTCTACGGTCCTCAACGTTGCCCGTTTCTTTGTGCTTCTTCAAAGGAGCTTGGATAGCACATCTGGAAACCCCTGTCTGCCTTGAAATTTCTGTCTGGGAGAGACCTTGCTGATGCAGTATAACTATCTTGTGTCTTGTTGCTGTGCTCAGTCTTGCCATGGTGTATGACTTTTGACAGTAAACTGTCTTCAGCAACCTCACCTTGTTAGCTGAGTTTGGCTGTTCCTCACCCAGTTTTATTCCTCCTACACAGCTGTTTCTGTTTCAGTTAATGATTGTGTTTCAACCTACATATTGAATTGTTGATCATTAGCACCTGTTTGGTATAATTGATTAATCATACACCTGACTATATGCCTACAAAATCCCTGACTTTGTGCAAGTGTACCTAGAAGAATTGATGCTGTTTTGAAGGCAAAGGGTGGTCACACCAAATATGGATTTGATTTAGATTTTTCTTCTGTTCACTCATTTTGCATTTAGTTTTATTAACATGTCTATTTTTGAAAGCATTCTTACTTTACAGCATTTTTTCACACCTGCCTAAAACTTTTGCACAGTACTGTATATATATATATATATATATATATATATATATATATATACAGTATATACTATATATATAAACATAATTTTGATCTTTTATTTAAAATTTATTTAACAAAGAAACTACAAAATGATATTGCAAAGGTCTACTGGAAGTCATAATAGTAGTACACTATTTCATGTTAGGTTTCAAAATGTCACATTTTTCAATTTATGTCAGTTTTTCGTTCAGTATATGGAAAACTACAAGTGGTATGTAATTCAATATGTTAAAGAAGTAACATTATTCAGCAGGTATCATTTGACTTTATGAAGCAAAATGTTTTTTGTTAAAGGTAATAAAAACAAACCCATAAGGCTTAACTCATTTTAAGTGCAATACATTTAGTACATTTACTCATTATTTTCCCTACACCTTCCAGATGGCAGGGCATCTCTGACGCATAATGTCACTAATCCTCTTTGCATATGGTACCTTCAATCTTGTATAGATCCCCAACACTGTTATCACAAAATGACCCACACCATGAAGCTGCCTTCTCTACAGTATGTTTGGCTGTAGGAACTGATGCTCCTGTATTCTTTAAGCTATCATGATGGCTTACTCAATGAGAATGACATCATAACATTCATCCGAGACACCCCGTGCCATCTGGGCAACAGTTGATTGGTCAGAGATTCACCCTCCATATACACAGATCCAAAACATGCCTTCAAACTCTGCAAGAAGTGTTTAGAGGGGAATAAAAGAGCAGGTGTGGTGACATGTAAAATGCTGCCACCGCTGTTGCCAGACTTGTTGCCAGACTTGTTGCCAAATTAACTTCCCTGGGATGGACAGAATGTAAAACCGAAACACCCAAACAGTGTGGGCCAAACTCTGGTAGTTCTACAAGTCTTTGACCTCTTTGGCAATCATTAAAGCCATAGGGGTCTTTTTCTCTTACTATCTCTCATACACACAACAGTGCCTTGACCAAAATACAAGAATAAAGAAGTAGAAAACAACACCGTGGAACAACTACAAAATGTACTGGTGATGAATGTATTCTTTAGAATTTCACTGAAACTATGACAAATAGAGTTCAAGCTCTACAGCTTGGCAGGAAGTGCAATTAATTACATAATAATTGGCTACTCCAGATTCATACTAATCATATTTTTTTTAAAGCAGTTACAGAAAAGGGGAAATTTTGTTTTATATCCAATTTTTTTAACTTCCACAGTGCTCAGTCGTGAGTTGTTGTTTCACATGAATCTTGCAATGTTACAGCAATAGCTCCCGATCAAGTATATTTTAAGCATTTGGGGTTTTTTTTAACAAACGATGCTCTGCATGTCATCTGTATATTTACAATGGCTCAAAGACATGGGTGTGTGGATCTAATTAAAAATGTGAAAGGGGTTAGCAGCCTGCTGCTTCCCTGCAAGTCTCTTGTTGCCAGTTCTTGGCAGCTCTGCTGTCAGCCAGCCAGCTGTTTAGTCGAACTTTGAAACACTGCCAAGGCTGCAGTGGATTCTGGGTGTCCTGAGTCTAGCATAGCTCTGTGCTGTTTCATAGATAAAGTATATGTTTCCTCTGACATTTTGCTTTTAGAATAAATAAATATTAGGCTGAAAACCCAAAAGTAACAATTACAAGGCTTACTTTAGAAGCCTTGAAAAAAAAAAAAAAATGAATACCAAACTTCTGTTGAAATTAACAGTGTAGTAAAAATTGGGAAGATTAATAATCTAGGATTATTGGGCTATTTTACATACCGGATGTCTGGAAGTGTAATAGCACCACATAGAGAGAAGCAAAGCCCAAGGGAGGCCATTGCACAAGTCAGTCATCTTGGAATGTTTGTCATGTTGTTGTTTTAATGCATCTGCTCTCAACACATACTTGTTTTCACTGTCGGTTGGGTTTACAAATTGCTCTGCCACTTCTGAAAGGGAATTCCTGTTGTTTGGAATTAACAGGTACAGTATTGGGTTCATTACGACTGATGAACACGTGCAACATTCCATATAGTATGGTATTACAAAGATTGGGCAGAGGCTCAAACTGGTCAAAATGAACAAAGGTAGAAGCGGGTGACACAGTAAAGATGTCCATTAAAATCACTGCCCATACAGAATGTGTTTAACAATAAAAAAAAGTATAATAATACGGTATTGCATTTTAAACACAAAAAATTGAATATTAAAGTTTTTTTTTTATGAATGTGTAGAATAAAATCAAAATCTTCAAAAAAATATAAAAATCATTAAAATACATCATAAAGTTTCTATGCATTATAATCAACAGAATTTCTTTCTGGCTGACCCTCCCCTTAAAAACATAAATAAAAAAAGATTTACAGTACATAAATTAAAAGATTATTAATATACCGCCATGTGAAAATAAGACTTTAAGTTGAAATGATGAAAAGTAAATCCCATTCCTCACTAAAAGGTTGTGCCAAATATAAAAGCCAACGGCTGCCTAAATGTATAAACCTAAATGTTGCCATCATGTGGTGCATTGGCACTAACTTGGCAGTGTGAGTAGTGAGAGGCCCTGGGGTGGAGGGTTTGTATAATAACTGACACCCAGCCAGTGTACTTCATATTGTTTTGTCTGGCAGTCTGCATGCATGCGCTTGTACTATATGAGACAGATACTAATGCATGATTTAAGTTGCCCCCTTGGTGAAAAATATTCCAATTATGTTTGGCAGTATATTAGAGAGCTACAGTACAGCTAATACAGCTAATACATACCTGCTTCGTAAATATGTGTGCCAAGGTAAATAAAAACAGTCCACAGTTTGTATTCTGTTAGTAATTGTGTTTATGCTAAATCATTGATTCCCAGTGAAAGGTTTAAAATAACTGCATACAATAAAACCTTTATCATACAGCATAAAAATAAATAAATAGTTTCAAAAACTTTCTCTTTCAGCCTGTTGGGACCAGAATCCATCTGTGCAGAGGGAAAAGAGGGACAATTTTGTTATTTTTTTCTAAACGAAACACAAGCAGCCCCTCAGTGCCATGCAATACCTCTGGAGAGGGTCAATAATTACCTTGCAGACTGATTCTGTAGTGGCTTGTTCACTAGCAAGATTTGAGTATATCCACCTAGTGATCCTGGGACTGTAGTGTTAACATCACTTTGCAATGAATAACACACAGAGAATAAAAGGTTGTTGTGAGGGGCTCTCGAGTGGCGCATCCAGTAAAGACGCTCTGCATGGAGTGCAGGATGCGCCCTATAGCCTGGATTTTGCTGGTTCGAGTCCAGGCTATTCCACTGCTGACCGTGGACAGGAGCTCCCAGGGGGGAGGGCTTAGATTGGCCAGGATGTCCTCAGCTCACCGTGCACCAGTGACCACTGTGGTCTGGCCATGAGCTTGCAGGCTTGCCTGTAAGCTGCCCAGAGCTGCGTTGTCCTCCGATGCTGTAGCTCTGAGGTGGCTGCATGGTGGGCCTGCAGTGTGTAAAAGAAGCGGTCGGCTGACAGCACACGCTTCGGAGGACAGCATGTGTTAGTCTTCGCTGATCCTGAGTCAGCGCGGGGGTGGTAGCGGTGAGCTGAGCCTAAAAATAACTGGCTATTCCAAATTGGGGAGAAAATGATAAAAACAGTTGGCGACTACTAGACTTGTAAAAAAAAAAAAAAAAGAAGAAAAAGTTGTTGACCATGTAGAGGTAAACATGTGTTAAATGATTGCCTAACACTGTGTGGTGTTTTGAACAAAGACATAAGTTACTGTTACATGCTCCTGTACTTAATCTATCCCTGTAATACATTGTATTATTCAACTGGGGAATTAAATTGAGCCGATAGCCCTGCATATCAGAAACTGGGCTAAACATGGATAGGTGATCAGTTTGATCAAAGCATTACCTATTGTTTGATAATTCATTGGTAAAGGGTAGTTGTCCATTTGGCCTGGATCCCCCCCCCCCCCCCCCACAATTGGAAAATGTCCTTGATGTCACTGAGAGCATCTGTATGACTGTGTTACAAATAACAAAAGGGTTTTTTTGTAAAACTTCTTAAATACAAACACATGTAAATAAAATTGTTGGAAAAATATATTTTTTATTTGACTATCATTTTTAAGTAGGGCCTTTAGTATTAGTTTGGGGTTTGGCTTCGTGCATACCTTATTAAACCAAATGCCCTAAGGACCACAGCTATGGTGTGCCTGTTACAATTTTATGAAATCAAGTTAATATTGCAATATATACTGTAATAGAAGTATCTGTGTCTTTAATGCAAACTTATCTTGAAAAAGCTAACTGTAGGGAGCAATTTTACAGAGTCCATGTGTACTGGGATTAAAGAGGTGCTTTTGTTAATTATTGTCATGAAACACAAACAGCCCTTCAGTGACTCTTAAAACCCCTTGAGGGGGTCAGTAATTACTTTGTGGTCTATTTTTTGGAGCAGTTTGTCTGTCCAGAGGGAGTGGATACCTGTAATGTAGACCAGTATCACTGGGACTAGGGTATACCCAGAGCAGTTAGGATGTTGGTACCACAGCTGGGCAATGAGTTTGGGGAAAAGAGAAAAGAGTGGAGAAACAGTCTCAGAAATAATAAACTAGTATTATGGGTCTAACAGGTGTTTCAAAGTTATAACTGAAGCCCATCTGATTCTGTACAATATTATAAATTACATTGGATTGCATCATGGTAAACCTATTTTTTAAAATTAAAGAGAACAAGAAATGTACAATCATTTCCAAAGCAGAATTTAATTTGAGACTTGTTGTATGTATTATCATATCTTTTTTTTGCCACCAGAGCCAACAAATTGCAACACAAAGTATTCAAGAAAATAACATTTATTTAAAACCTGCTTGCTAGCTTAGTTTTTAGTTTATAAGCTTTAAAATGCTCTTGCTTAAGTGTACCACTTTGTTACCAATATTTAACTTACTGATGCTCTTGGTGTATATGTACAAGTTTTTCAAAAGCTGTTACAATTATAAAAGCTGCTGTTCTGAGCAAACTGGGAATATCACCCCTGGCACAATTTCTTTCTATAAATCTTTTAGCATGTGCCTCTTGGCTAAAAGATTCTGCACTGAGAATATTTAACCTCAAACAGTCTGAGCTCTGTAAGAATTAAAAAAACCATAACAAAACATCTAGAAACTGTATAGTGAAGCTGTACCTGTTGTTTTGACTTACATTGTATCTACTTATCTAGATTATACATTTACATGAACTAAGCATTAACTATCGTTTTTTTTTACAATGCTTTAGTATTACTCTGTGTTTTACTATGCCTTGCTAGTTGGTGGAATGCTGCCCATTATGTCTCTCTTCAGTGGGCAGTTTTAACATTTCTGGTCTCTATAATTTTTATGTTTACCCAAAATGATCCAAAAAAAACCACAAACGTGCCAAGCAGCCACATTCCAAGCCTAATTGCCCCTTAGACGACTGGTATGCATGGATGGCTACATTCCTTCAATTGACAGTGTTAGCGATTTCATATACCATCACGCATGAAGTGCTTCTTTTAAATAATTTACAAAAATAAACCAAATTTCTACAGACCCTGACATTAAAAACGAACGAAAAGCACCAATGGAGAATCTTTGTGAGCAGTTTTCAGCTGTATTAAAAAGGATTATAGTGTAAGGAGTTAAGTTTAAAGGAGCAGTCAACTGAGACCTCTGATTCTATTCAGAATTTACATTATTTATATTATTTTGTGTTGCAGATTTTTTTTCTTTGATGATGATTGACATGTCATGAGAACTCTTTTTTTATTTTACTATACTTCTGTTCTGAGAAAGAGGTATATTTGCAATATACTTTGTCAATTGTATCAAAGAGTACCTCAAGTGTTGTTGCTGAACAAAGCAGGCCGCCTCCCAGTGGTTCAATGCATTAACCTTGATCATGACAGCAGCACTCTTTGTGTACAGAGATTCTAAAGAGAACAATTCATTCCTTTCGCTAACTCAGCGGTGGAATAATATAAGTCTGTTCGAAGTTTATGTTTAAAAGATTGTTGCAAACTCGCCAACATACCTAGTTTCAGTCTGTTTTCTTTCTTGTAAGAACAAGCCTCTCTAAGGTAGTTCAATTCTAGGTTGTATTGGATGAGGGACAAAATACAAACCATACCATTTAGGTTATTACTGTATTAGCCTGTGGTTAAATCTCACCTGGAGAACTGTACTGTATTAGTCAGTGGGTACATTCTGAAGGACATAAGAAAAGGTTAAGGAAGTAAGGCTTATACAGCTTATATGGAAAGCGTAACTCCATACCTACTTGAAGGTAACAAACAATAATAGTAAAAGCATGGAGGTAATAACACTGTTTTACAATCAAATATTTACAAAAATATAGACAAACATATTTAACTATATTACTTTTATGTCCCTCCAGTCTCTTAAATTTCTCTGTTAACTGTATAACAGAAAATGCATAAGCCTTGACCATTGCATACTTTCCATATATTTCTACTTTGGTTGTTTAATAGCAGTGAATTATTATATGGTTTTCCATTTGTATTTGTAAAACAGATACTATTGTCAAATGGGTCAGAAAAGGTAGTGCTAAATTTAAACTTGTTTTGATGCATTGTAATAAAATATTTAACAGATATTATGTATGTATGTGCTTACCCCTGGCCAATCCTGGTCTATAACCTTAATATAACCCACAGGCACCAGATCTAAAAAAGAGAAGGCAGATGTTCATGTCATTGCTGTTCAGGAACCTACAGTATCTGTATCTCATTTATGTTGCTTAGTTGCCATTTTCTCCATGAGATCACAGGTCCTATAGTTCCTAGGAGGCTCATTAAAAATTATGGTCTCATGCAATAGTTCTTCAGAGGATAAAACTGTAAAGCACAAATTCACATGACTTTGAATGGAACACCGTAGGAATAATATCTGAATAGCTTTTACATTTTTTTAGGATTTTTTTTTTTTTAAATAATTAAATAGTAGTCACAAATCCAGAAATGTCAACAACAGAAGTTTATATCCATTTGTGACCATCATTCGAAAGGGGTACTAATATGAGCGGATTCATAAAGATGAACACGTATAAACACATTTTGTGGATTAAAGAAGCAAACTGCAGAATGTCAGAGATGCAGAAACTCTGCTAAGTAAGATTGGTCATCTTCAGTTGACAGAACAATTTCCAAGTTTCATGCCAGGTTTGCTTAGATTAAAATAAAAGAAGATGAAAGACAATTAGAATGGAGAAGAAATGAAGCCTTTCCACAGGCAATGCAACCAGGCATACAGTGCCAGAGGAGACTGAAGTCATGGATATATTTAAATAAGCAGTACAGAACTAACATGAGTTCAACTTTCAAAGCTAAAGCCTGGGAGGGCAGCCAGTAGTGTTGGATAATGTACAGAGGGAATTTATATAGTCATATAGTGCATGAGACTATATTGATAATGAAATAATGTCTTTTTTGGAACATACAAGTGGAGAATTTCTCTAATATCAGCTTTAAGCATTTATTGCTTAAAGCTTGTTAGAAACAGAATACTTTTAAATTGTAAGATAAACTTCACAAATAAGTACTGCAGTGTGTGTCTGTGCATATGTGTTTGTCTTAAGCTCTATATTTATCTGTGAATAAGCATTTGTCTGACTGTGTGTGTCCGTGTGTGTGTGGCACTGCCTTCTGACGCCACTGCAGGCTTTTCATGACCTGTTTCTAAAAGAATCCGCAGAAAGAATTTAATTACGCTGAGATTTAACTTGGCACTGATCTACGATCCTTATTGAAGTTAATAAATCTCTTGTGATGACAACCCTGCACCCTACACTAGTCGTGGATATCCAGACCTCCCAAAGTCTCTGATAAGAGTTTACTCAAGTCCGATCCCAGACACATATTGCTGAAATTGTCCCTTTCAGGTGAGTTCTTCCATAAATCATAATCTCCCATTCTGGTCTCTAGACAGTGAGCTGTACTCCAGGGCATGGCCGCATTTGTGAGCCTGCTTTTAGACTAACTTTAATCCTCCTTTATTTGTTTTCCTAACATTAATACACTACATGGTTCAGTATTCCTGCGATTTTCAACTTGAAAGGTGTTTAAAACCATGTGTGGGAAGAAAAAAGAAAATATCTATTTGTTAATTAATACATTGTTCTGTGGCCGTATTCTACACAGCAAAAACAGGTTTTTTTTTTGTTTTGTTTTTGTTACAGTGGTTAGGTCACAAATACAGGTGTGGAAGTAAATATCAATCCTCATAAAATAAATATTAAGCAACTAAGTTTGTCTAATAGTATACCTGTATCAGCAGTCTAATGACCCCCTAGTTAAATAAATTATTTATTCACTGTACATTCCTATATTTACTATGTAAATCCCACATACAGGGGGGGGAATTAAATAAAATAAAAAAAAGTGTACGGTACTATTATTTATTATTATATATTTCTTAGCAGATGCCTTTACCCAGGGCGACTTACAGTTGTATACAAAAAATACATATCAAGAATTACAGTACAATTAAGAGCAAGATACAAAATACAATGACTTCAGTCCTAATAAGAGCAAATACAAAACACAGTACCATTTGATATCGGGACAGTTCAACAGCAGATAACAGTGTTGATAGATACATCAGGGTTAGATACGAGTGCAAGTGAAATACAAAATACTACAGATTGGGTTAAGTGCAGGATTAAATATAGTAAAATAGGGAGCAGATAAGTGCAAGTTAAAGTGCATTAAAGGCAGAGTGCTATATAGACCAGAAGGGGAGAGAAAAGGAGGTCAGATTTCGAGAGGTTGAGTTTGAGGTGATGCGAGTGCATCCAGGAAGAGATAGCAGGCAGACAGGTAGAGATACGGGAGGGGATGGTGGGGTCAGATGGGGGGAAGGAGAGGAAGATCTGAGTATCATCAGCATAGAAATGATATGAGAAACCATGGGATGTGATGAGGGGGCCCAGGGGGCGGGTGTAGAGAGAGAACAGGAGAGGACCCAAGACTGATCCTTGGGGACTCCTGTTGAGAGACGGAGTGGTGTGGAGGTTGAGCCGCGCAAGGTTACCTGGTAGGTGCGGTCAGAGAAGTAGGAGGAGAACTAGGCCAGAGCAATGCCACAGATTCCCAGGTCAGTGAGAGAGGATAGGAGAAGAGAGTGATCGACAGTGTCAAAGGCAGCAGAACGATCGAAGAGAATTAGGACAGAGGAGAGAGAGGCAGCACGGGCAGAGTTTAGCGAGTTAGTGACAGACAGGAGAGCAGTTTCAGTGGAATGAGCAGAGCAGAAATCAGATAGGAAAGGGTCGAGCAGAGAGTGGTTAGACAGGAAAGCAGAGAGCTGGCGGTGTACTGCCCGCTAGAGGGTTTTAGAGGGGAAGGGGTAGAGGGAGACAGGACGGTAGTTCTGGAGGGAGGTGGGGAGGTGGGGTTTTTTGAGGAGGGGGGTGATAGAGGCTTATTTGAAGGTAGAGGGAAAGAGGCCAGAGATGAGAGAGGTGTTGAGAAGGGAAGAGGTGAAGGGGAGCATAAGCAGCAGCTTAAAAGAGGTGGGTGAGGAGGGGGTTCAGGGCGCACTTGGTGGGTTTGTGGCCCTGGAGGAGGGAGGGCGAGGTCAGAGTCTGGGAAGGGAGAGAAGGAGAAGGAGGGTGAGTTAGTAGGGGAGACAGAGGGTGTTGGGTTGGAGCGGGAGGGAGAGGTGTTAAAGAGTTTGCTGATATCAGAGATTTTAGAGGAGAAGAAAGAGGCAAAGTCATCAGAGGAGATAGAGGAGGGAGGAGGAGGGGGAGGGTTGAGGAGGGAGGAGCAGGTAGAGAATAGTTTCCGGGGGTTGTTAGTGGAGTATTGTATCGAACTCTCGGTATAGTAATGACAGCTTTAGCAGCAAGTGATTTTCAAATGAAATTTGTTAATAAAATCAATCCATTAATGATTTGAAATTGAGTTGATGGGGTCGTTAATGAACGCATTCTTGTTAAAAGGCTTAATTGTCGCAGGTCACGTACATCACTTCCTGTCTCAATGACTAGATAAGACGAACTCGTTAATCAAAATGCATGTTAACAAGATCAATAAAAATGAATGGAAGTATAATTCGCTGTTATGGAAACTACAAGCGTACAAGGAAACAGCTCTCCCACCAGCGAACAGCAGCCAAATGGAAATAAAAAATAATGTGAATATCTATTTTGTGTATAATTTGTGAACTTCATTTAAAATTGTGCATTTTGTCATCCAGAATGTACATTTATTTAGAACATTTCACATATAAAATGCTGATTTATCTGACGTGTGGGCAAAAATTGGATGGCATGGATTAAAAAATAAATAAATAAATAATCATTTTTAAACCCAACTAGTCATTTACCCTCATTCGGAGGAATATTTTGACACAGCTTACAATATACAACTCTTTTAATGTGCATTTTGCAAAAAAATTTTTGGTTAAAAAGGAAAAATGACCTTTCTTTTGGATGGGGTGGGGGGTAAGCAATCTATGTAGGATTGGTTGGAATTTATTTTCTTATGTTGACATCTACTTTTGTTTGTATTTTAGTATGTACGATTGTAGGCTATAAATAAATATGTTTGAAGTGCCATTTGTGTTTGTAGTTAGTTATTATACATGTATACCATGTCTGTAACACTTCATTATATATTTATTAAGCTTTTAAAATTACGATAAAACTCCCTAGCCCAATACAACATTTGTATAAAATTAATTGTTCGTGAATTTAATCCGGCATTTTCTCTGATACTCGGTTTGCCTCTGTGATAAACAAACTCAACATGATTAGAAGTAATCACCGAACACACAGTATTATAAGAAAATGTTGTATGCATACAGACGTGTGAAGGTGAAAGTGTACATTCACCTTTTTCTATACCAAGATTTCATTTTTTACTCTTAGGTATCTATTTGTACAATTCAAATAAAATGGTAGAGGTCAGTTTTCATGTAAAGAGTTCAGATAGGCTACAGTTGCTTTGCTAATTTCTGTAATAATACACTGGGTACAAATACAATGGTATATCATTTTAGCAATACAACAAATGTTCCATAAGGTTACAAATGATTAAAACAAGTGAATAAATCTCATTAATAACCACAAGTATAGAAAAGGCTTAAATATATTCATAACTACAAATATTGAATTATCTAGCTAGTCTGTAAGAAATTAACTCTGGTCCTGTACACTCTCTCTGTATTGTCGGCCGTGGTCTGTTAAATTTCTGTTTCAAGGTGAGTTATATACTCTTTCGTTAATGAAAAAAAACCTTTTCCATGTGCAAATTAACTCCTGAGAAATGATGACAATTAACATGGATTTCCTTTTAAATTCCCACGCAAACAAAAGAAATAGTCACAGAAGCACTGCTTGTTAAGATATTAACATTATTTCATAAATCAACACAATTTCAGAAATCACATTAGCACGATGATTTAATAACGAAATACGCATAATGATTGCTTGAAAATGCCAGAATCAATGCTACATACCGATTTGTTGATTAACACTGAGTTATCATTTACAACCTTTTGAAAATCCTCCCCACTGTGTTTTGCACATAAAGTATTTTATAAATCACCTTGTATACATTTGGGTAACATAGGTTCATTAGAGTTTTTCAATGAAGTCTTATGCAACTAGTTTGCAGATGTAACGAATGTCCGAGAAAAAAAACAAGTGAAACACCTGGTTTACCAAAAGCTGCAAAACACATTTTATATACAGTATAGTGTGAATATGGACACTGCATGATGCCTGCTAACATCATAGCTGGCCCTTGTATGCATCAGCCTCACTTTACATAGCCTAACATTTCAACCACTACAGATGTGGAAACAAATATGTTAAAAGTCATCTGAATTTTCTGACTTCATAATAATTATCATGTGTATTATTTTGTAATATGAAGTAATTAGTTAACACCACAACCCATTTATGATTAGTCATAACCATCTGTTGGATTGAATCTAGTCTAATTGTTTGTGTTGTAAGCTACATTACCCTGCCCTTGAATTGTGTTGCTCTTCAACAAGGGGAAAAAACCCAGATTCATAATTCAAAGAGTCATTCCAACCATATAAAAGCCAGGCTGAGCAGTATGCTAAAGTGTTTGTACTTCTTATAATGCAGTTCTAGAGACTGTGGATACACTCTGCAAAGCTTTAGGTTGCTAGTGAGCACTTGAGTGGTGCAGCTGCTATACAGTTAAGATGTCAAATGCTATCCTATTACAGAATGATGTTCCATTACACACATGCCACTGGACGTAACAAGCATTTAAGTACACATTGAGACATCCTTTGGTAGGGTAGACTGTTTTAATAGATCATTTTTTTAAATCTTAAAAGGATCAGTTAGGCAAAAAACAATACTGGATAATATCGATTCCTATTTAATTTATATCACACATCTTAGTAGATATGTATAATAATGGTAAATTTCCCCACGTCTTTATTTTTCTCAAAGTATTTTTATGTGAGTGTTAGAGTAGTCACACACCTTAGATAAGTCTATAGTAAGATAAATTAAAATGTTGGGTTATAATGGAAGTGCATTGCCCTAATGTCAGAGAAGTGATGGATTTTTATTCCCAAAACCAAAATCAAATGCAATAGATCTAAAGTTCAACCATAGCCATGGCTATCAAAATCAATTGGATTGTACAACTCATTTTTTCATTTTATATTGAAATCTATAACGGCTAATGTGATACATTTTCATCAATTCAATTTGGAGTTGTAAATGAACATCCTTTACATTTTTTGGAACATCTGTCTTCCATATATCATCTTTAGACTTCAAAAGTTAAATGACACTTGCATGCAGATGCAGCTCCGAGAGACTTTGGTAACAATGTATTCGCTATCCCTTTAAAGCATCCTGTATGTTCTACTGATGTAGCAGTCTGCTTTATAATTTATTACCTCTCTACTCCAGGGCTTGCCTACAACCTCACACCTTGTTGGAGACTCTCTTTAATCCCATTCATACCTGTGAGCTGTGGAATGTATACAGTGATCTATATAAACACCAAATAATGGATTGAATTTGGAGACAGTAAATCATTTACTGCTCCAGAAGTTTACTTCTTCAAATTGCACTATAACAGGAAACTGAGCTATTTTAACTAATCCTTGCAGACAAATGTGTTGCGGTGGATAATGCACCACCATACAAGAAAAAGAAACATGTTGCTACATATTTCAACACAAATACTTTGTCAACCATTCTAAAAAAACGGGATACAATCATAGAGGCTTATGAACAGCAAACTGGATGCAAGTCGTCAGCGTTTCTGATTTGCTCAATACCCTGATGTTGAGGACACCTTGCTTTTGTGGTTTAAAAATGCCTGTGATCAGATTGGGACATGCAGGTTTCTAGTGCAGTTCATTTGCAATGTATACTTTTTAAAAGTTCACTTCCAGCCATATTTTCAATAAAGCACACATTTATGATACATTGTTCTCGAATTAAAATTTGATTTCAGTTACTGTAACTTCATTAAAAATTGACAGTATGCATTTGACTTTAGATTCCTGACAATAGGAATCACTGTTCTGTAATTAAATAGGAATCACTGTTAAGACAACATTTTTTGTTGGTCCCTTGAAATTGGTATGAACGAGAATTGCCTGTGTATATATACTGCTGTACTTTTTTTTTTTTTGCTTATTCAGTTATTCTAACAGTCCTCTTTTACGATTTTGTCATGCACATTTTTGTGTAAATAGGCTGTCTCACTTATGACTGATTAACTTATGCCTATGGAATCTCCATGTTGGAAGTCAGTCATTATGAGCAAGGCACCTGACCTTTGACAGGGGGGCTGACATTCAGAGCTCTTTTGCAGGTGCCTCTACATGCATGACTGACAAATAGGATATCTCTTTGGGCAATTCTCGAGAACAGACTTTGCTTCTGATTTCCACCCTGTACAGGTGATTGTGAAATAGAAATGTCAGAAACATTTAACCTTCTTGCAAACCACATGCTGTGATTGGATGGGTGATGGCTAAAAAAAAAGCATTCAACCCTCAACATGCCACATTATCTGAAAAAAATAAATAAATACTGGTATCCCCTCGTTTGACATTTAACATTTTGATTGTACCTTGAAAAGTCATAACATACAGTGCCTTGCGAAAGTATTCGGCCCCCTTGAACTTCGCGACCTTTTGCCACATTTCAGGCTTCAAACATAAAGATATGAAACTGTAATTTTTTGTGAAGAATTAACAACAAGTGGGACACAATCATGAAGTGGAACGAAATTTATTGGATATTTCAAACTTTTTTAACAAATAAAAAACTGAAAAATTGGGCGTGCAAAATTATTCAGCCCCTTTACTTTCAGTGCAGCAAACTCTCTCCAGAAGTTCAGTGAGGATCTCTGAATGATCCAATGTTGACCTAAATGACTAATGATGATAAATAGAATCCACCTGTGTGTAATCAAGTCTCCGTATAAATGCACCTGCACTGTGATAGTCTCAGAGGTCTGTTTAAAGCGCAGAGAGCATCATGAAGAACAAGGAACACACCAGGCAGGTCCGAGATACTGTTGTGGAGAAGTTTAAAGCCGGATTTGGATACAAAAAGATTTCCCAAGCTTTAAACATCCCAAGGAGCACTGTGCAAGCGATAATATTGAAATGGAAGGAGTATCAGACCACTGCAAATCTACCAAGACCTGGCCGTCCCTCTAAACTTTCAGCTCATACAAGGAGAAGACTGATCAGAGATGCAGCCAAGAGGCCCATGATCACTCTGGATGAACTGCAGAGATCTACAGCTGAGGTGGGAGATTCTGTCCATAGGACAACAATCAGTCGTATACTGCACAAATCTGGCCTTTATGGAAGAGTGGCAAGAAGAAAGCCATTTCTTAAAGATATCCATAAAAAGTGTTGTTTACAGTTTGCCACAAGCCACCTGGGAGACACACCAAACATGTGGAAGAAGGTGCTCTGGTCAGATGAAACCAAAATCTAACTTTTTGGCAACAATGCAAAACATTATGTTTGGCGTAAAAGCAACACAGCTCATCACCCTGAACACACCATCCCCACTGTCAAACATGGTGGTGGCAGCATCATGGTTTGGGCCTGCTTTTCTTCAGCAGAGACAGGGAAGATGATTAAAATTGATGGGAAGATGGATGGAGCCAAATACAGGACCATTCTGGAAGAAAACCTGATGGAGTCTGCAAAAGACCTGAGACTGGGACGGAGATTTGTCTTCCAACAAGACAATGATGCAAAACATAAAGCAAAATCTACAATGGAATGGTTCACAAATAAACATATCCAGGTGTTAGAATGGCCAAGTCAAAGTCCAGACCTGAATCCAATCGAGAATCTGTGGAAAGAACTGAAAACTGCTGTTCACAAATGCTCTCCATCCAACCTCACTGAGCTCGAGCTGTTTTGCAAGGAGGAATGGGCAAAAATTTCAGTCTCTCGATGTGCAAAACTGATAGAGACATACCCCAAGCGACTTACAGCTGTAATCGCAGCAAAAGGTGGCGCTACAAAGTATTAACTTAAGGGGGCTGAATAATTTTGCACGCCCAATTTTTCAGTTTTTTATTTGTTAAAAAAGTTTGAAATATCCAATAAATTTCGTTCCACTTCATGATTGTGTCCCACTTGTTGTTGATTCTTCACAAAAAATTACAGTTTCATATCTTTATGTTTGAAGCCTGAAATGTGGCAAAAGGTCGCAAAGTTCAAGGGGGCCGAATACTTTCGCAAGGCACTGTAGCAATGGATTTTAATAATTGCATTATTTAACCTCAGTGTACCATATTATATGTCAGAGTTGCTCAAATGTTGAAATTCACTGAATGATTCAATGAGAGCAAAGTAATAGAAAAATATTATATTTGGAAGACAAGGTATGTTGCCATACATTAATGACAGTCATGATGCAGTAAACCTTGAAATAAAGTAATAGCAATATTTATGAGCAGCATTCTTTCCCTTTCTTGATTACTAAGACAAAATTCACCAAGCCTGTTATTCAGGCTACTGGACACCTTTGTGTGACACTTCTGTTCAAATGGTGCTTGGAGTTTTCACACTTTATATAAAATAACAGTGTTCACCCTTCAATCCAGGGTTAAAGGGGCCTATCATTGAAAACAAAAGGACACTGGCTTCTGACAGCATATTGCACCATCTGTGTTTCATTAGAATTTATTTGTTTTTAAGATTCTGGGTTATTTCATCATCTTGAGATCCCTCTGTCAAATTTATGACTTTTTTTTAAATGATCTCTATTAAAATGCAATTATGGGCTGTTTACAGAATAAACTAAATTTGTTTCCAGGAGACGTTCCTCCATGATGATGATATATAACATAAAAAAACCAAGGCCAGTTGGTTTAAGGCCTGTTTTGAACGCCATCACATTAGAGCACAAAACAGAGAGTATGAAGAGTTGTTGAATTCTTGTGCCCCCTCACTCCGCACCACACACACCAACATAGAGTAAAAGTAAAGATTTAGGTTTGAATTCACCCAAAACAAATGCTCTCCAAGGGCAATGTAGTGGCTTTGACAACAACTATATCACCAACAACAATACTGAGACATTGGTAACATTTGACAACAGTAGTAATGTTTTTTATATTAAAAAGGTCAATTTCGAATCTGTCAAGCTAGGTCTTGGGTGCTTATATATTTTCTTGGCTTTGAAACGTTTTGGCCCAAACATCAGTGGACCCCTGATGCTCTGAATATCATTGAATAACCAACAAAAAGTGTTTAAAATGACTTAACATGCCAAAACACATTACCACATAATAAAACTGTAAATATCAGGGTTTTAAAAATATATTATGGGCTGGGTTTTGGAATTTCTGTAATTCATTGCAATACACTTGCTGGATAACAGTGTGGCTTAATAGCTGGAGTAAAGATCCAGGAGGGAAAACTGGCAATTCCCATCTCAGCTATGTACTTGAGTTACACTACAAGCAGAACAATACCGGAAGCAGAATCTAAGGGCCATTGTGGCCTGGTTTTGCGGTCAGAAACTATATCTGGTGTCAGAAGATCCTGTTTTTTAGAGTTTCATCACTGGTACTGTATTACACTGTGTGACCTTCTGACAAGTCACCAAATTTTACTTTTGATTTAATTTAATAAAGAAATATTTTTTTTAGATGAATCGGCATCTGAACACAGAGTTACTGTAATATGGGTGATAAAATAAAACAATAAAACAATTAAACAAATGCAGCTCCAGGCTCCAAGCTTAACACCACACCTTCAGAATAGGAATGAATTCATGACCCTTCTCAATGTCTTATCTTTTTGGGCAGTTGATCCTGTTATATTCTTATATAGCACATTAAGGTTTTTGCAAAACTGATACAGAGCAATACGTGATCATATCAGTAATACATTGTAATACTAATAAATTAATTCTCTCTTTGAGCTGCAGGGGCTTGGCTAAGATTCTCATGTCTATACAGTTTGTCATTAATCAGATACCAGAAGTGGAATGTAGGATTTGGCAAACAGTTTGCTATAAATAAAACATCTGTACAAAAGAATGTGTTAATTACTAATTATACAAAGAAAGGCAAAATAGGCGCTGGAAGGCAAACAAAGAGGTCCATGCTCTTAGCATTTTCAGTACAGTACTGTATTACCAAAAAAAAAAAAGGAGTACAGGACGTCACCTTTGATCTAATGCTATAATCAACACATCCAAGCGTTGTATTTAATTGGTGTGTTGATTTGCAATGGTTTTTTTTTGGTTTTTTTTTTTACTTGTAAATAGCTTATGATTGTCAACAGTATATGACCAAGATTTTTTTTAACTATTTGACAAAATGCCTTTGTGCTATTTTCTCTTTCTCTGAACAACCTAAAGGTAGTGGACCTAAAAATGGAAACACCAATGTAAAGTCACTGAATAGGGCATTGGGCCACTATGGTATCCCGCTCTGTGGAGTTCTTGGTGGACCGTTTTTGATGAAATTGGCTGCTCGTGCCCCAGGTTGAAATTTGCAGTCAATTGATCTGCAGTTGCTCGCCTGTTTTGCCTTGCACTTCGAATTAATGCACGGGTATCACGATCCTGGAGTATGCGCTTCCGCCCACTGTTGCCCTTTGCTGATGATGTCCCTCAGAGTTCCATGCCGAGATCATCTTTGACACCGTTTCTCATGAAACATCAGCAAGTTGAGCTGTCTTGGTCACTGAAGCTCCTGACAAACGCGGCCCAACAATCACCCCTCTTTCAAAGTCACTGAGGTCTCCTCTTGCAGCCATGCTAGCCGTAATTATAGGCAACCAGGCCTGTCCAGAATATACATGACCCTAAGCATACTGGGATGTTATCTGCTTAATTAATGCATGAGCCACACCTGTGTGGAAGCCCTTGCTTTCAATATACTTGGTGTCCCCTCATTTACCCAGGTGTTTCCATTTTTTTGTCCACTACCTGTATATATATATATATATATATATATATATATATATATATATATATATATATAGGAACCCTGTACATATGTGTTTAGGTTTTTTTTAGCAAAATAAAATATTATGGTATTTTTTTTACTGAATGTTTATGTCAAAAATGTGCATACCATGGTCTATAACTTGAATGTTTGACACTAACTTGGATTCTAGGTATCAATTACCATAATGCACGCTTAAAAGTAAAATAAAATTCATGTTTTAAGACTGGCATCTTGCCTGCATGCAACTTTCTGGGCTCATCATTAAAGTTGGCACCACCAGGTCTCGGAAACATCCAAAACACCCTCAGAGTAATGTGAAGTTCTGCATCTGTCCCATCTGCCTGTCCCCAGAGTCTCATTTCACTGATGTTAAAAGAAATCTTTATTGTCAGTCACATATCCTATTCACTTTGTTCACCTGCACTGACAATCTGGTGTGCGTGCATGTGTGTGTGTTTTTGCCATAACCAACAGACATTCGCGAATTGGCATCTTCAAGTTTTTAACCACTTCCTCATTAGTTTAAATTTGTTTGAAATCTCCAAGCGTGAAGTTGATAACAACAAAAAGACGCTTTTTCTGAGTCTTGACAGCAGAGAAGAGAAAAATGATTGCCAAAAAGCAGTATGGGCGAATCCTGGATATTGAGCTGCATGTTATTGTGTCACTACCAGCACAGTGTGCTTTGCTTCAGTGGCCCTGTGTCTCCCTTGATCTAAATCTATAAAATAATAGAGCAAAGAAGTTGACAGTTTACTGAATTATTTAGTTATTCAGTAGCAACATATACAACATTATTCATTACACTGCGAAGGTCTCTTAATGTATTGTATTGTGAGTTTGAACCTTGCAACGGTAACCTATAGAGGCCAGGGTCTGATTGAATATGTTATAGGGAGTGGAGCTTTTCTTTTGTATTTGTGTCCAAAATTGTGGCAATATATGGTAGTATGGATCAGATTTTATGGAATAAAATTATTTCAAGATTTCTATAACAGATTAAATAGCTTTAAATGGTAGATATACACTATCATTCAGCAAGTATCTATGACTTAATTGGCATGGAATGAATAATGAATTAATCTACAAGAGAAATTTTCCCTAAGACATGTAATTGCTCCTTTTTGTTTAAATTACTGTGGGATGTATGATGATTTGAAAGTGCAGTTATTTTTCAAGCGGTCAAACATGTGCTTTCTTATTTTCCCCTAAAGAATATACTAGTGTCACTTCTGTCATCTAGAGTTTGCAGTTTGTGCATTATATCATGTTGACCTATCCATATCCTCTAAAGTAACTGTTGCTATTTATTAAATGCAATGATGCTCAGCAAGTAGTGTCACAGCAGACTCCAAGGGGGATATGCTCAAATGGTTACTCAAAAATGTAAACAAACATGTATAACTATGTCTGTAAAAGTTCAACTATTTTTTATGTTCAGTCCAACAGTGAAAGGTTCAGTGAATGACAACAGAGAGAGTTCAGAAAATACATAATTACATAACTTTTAAAGATATTTGTATATCTAATAATGGATTTGTCAACATTGTTAATCCAACATTCTATAATAAATGTCTCCTTTTTTCTGTTGGTATTTATATATAAAACATCATACCCCTTAACTATACATCACCCTAAAATGAGATCAGAAGCAGTAGGCTCTTTGTAGCTGATATGTGAGCCTGATTTGGATCGATTTTTAATGTCACAAGCTGATAAAAAAGGTTATCTTTGGGAAGGTCAGCTTTATTATTGTTTTTTTTAAGGTTATATCAGAGTAAGTCAGCTTCCTTTTTTTGACATTTTGTCTGAAAGCGACCCCAGTGTGGTGACATCTGAAACAGTTTATTACACTGACCCCCCTGGCTGTGTTGGCTGCCTTTTGTTATGTGGATTAAATATAGAGATCCACTACAAGCTACTCTACCTTCCAAGCTGCATAGAAACGGATGAAAAAACAGAACTACTAAAGACATGTTTTTGTTATTGATACTCATTTCACCCCACTCAGATAAGGATGATCAAACTGGTGACAGATTCAATGTATTCAGAGCAATAGTCTATGGTGTGTGTGTGTGTGTGTGTGTGTGTGTGTGTGTGTGTGTGTGTGTGTGTGTGTGTGTGTACACAAACGAGCAGTATATAATACATCATGGTATCGGTAAATAACCTTTTTTGAATTGTCATTAGTTGCATTAATCAGAAAGGTGCATTAGTAGCACTAAAAGCAATTGTTACTAGCAGTCCCCACTCATCCCTCATCCCTCTTATTGGCATGAAAGCAATGACCACCACAGCTGCTATCAAATATCAAACATGACAAGAGGGACCTTCCATGCTGACTGAGCCACCCAGTAACCTGGATTTCCATTTCTTTCTGTTCCTACATTAAGATTAAATGTGCAGTTGCCTTTTAACAGAATATTTATAAATCAGGGAATGTGATCATTCCATACAAGGTTTGGAAAATATGACCCTATGCTTATTAATTTTTTCCTCCACATACTGACCTTTAACTGGGGTGGAAGACACATTTTTGCTTCAATGACCAAGAATGAGAACTTATTAATTGTATTCATTCCATCAAAAAGGGAACTCTTTTTCTATGTAGCAGCTGAAAGAACCTTGTCAATATGAACTTCGCTAGCATGCTAACAGAAATCAGGATTTTGAGGTCCATAAAACTTTCCCCAAAAAATCCTAAAAAAAGAACCCCCTAAAAAACAAAAAAAATGTTTGTTGGGTGTGAGTAGTACAGTTAGTAAACATGAGTGGTGAATCCTAACAGTTTTCCTTTTAAAGAAAGGAGCAAAAAGTAATTTGGAGCAGCGGAACTCAGATAATGCATCACACTTCAGTTCCTTCACATCTTATGCAAAGTGACTTACAACAGGAGGCTGCCGCCAAGAAGCATCAGCGCTCCTTCACTCGAGAGAAGGAGAGATATTAAAAAAAAGTCCCCTGACGGATGCCACAATAGCGCTGCCTTTCATTATCGCCCTCGCGCTCATGTCAAGGCACTGTGTAACGTTCATTGTGCATGCATAGTAAATGACTATTTACCTGCCAGTGCCTTTGATAAGTCAGTCTCCTCGCTCCCCCCACCTCCTTTGTTGCGCACTGTGCCTTTGCTGCTCTCCTTTGTCCACAATCATATTAAGATGAGCTTTTTTCTTTTAGAATTTGAAAGATTACATTGCCACAGGTACCGTTCTCTGGGGTTTATCAAGGAACTTTATTTGATTGTTTCCCCTTTCTCCCCCCCCCCCCCCCCCCCCACATTCCTGCTGGGTTTTTATGCCGTGGTCGCTCTGTTTATACAATCCCTTGTTTTGATGTGACAGCCCAGGATAGATATGCAATATTAAAGAGAGGCCTTATGAATTCTTGACATCTAATTAGTGGCTTCCCAGTTAACATATCGAAGCTCACAGGGGCAGGGCGATCCGAGAGACTCTCTGAAGTAGGAAGAAAAGGCCCCTGCCATCTTTAATGTATTATTCTTTAATGTAAGTAGTAATCACTGCACTGAGGTTAATTAATGGCTTTCAGTCCCAAGGATTTTCACTGAATATCAACCCTGTAGTATCACCAGTGCACCAATTAGGGATTTTTTTTTTTGTATAACTTCAAATGTTAATCACCGTCTTTCACAGCTTCTACATATTCAGCAATATACTGTACCAACAGTCTTCACTCCTTGTGTGACATTGTGACAATTTTTAGATGTCATTAAGCCTGGAAATCACAGAGGTTCAAGGTTTATTCAGTCATGCATCTTTTCTTTCATCAATGAGCACAGTTGGAGTGTGATGCATTGGCCTTGTGTGATGAAAAGTACTATCTTTTGGTTTCCAGGACTTTCTAGGACCAAGAAAAATATTTACTTAAAATGGGGTCTCCCTTTTCTTCAGTTCAAAACTCACAATATCAGATTCCTATTAGAATATATATTTACAGTTATATTGTGAAGAGTCAGTAAGTGTAATAACTCACTAAAAACTGTAAACTCTGTTTTTAATTGCCTAGTGGCAATTGTATTAAGCCAGCCTAGCTTAGCTTGAGGTTGCAGAGTGATTTCTCAAACCTTATTTGGGTTACTGAATACATGGCTTTCAAGTGGTTTATATAAAATGTGTTGTATACCCACTCCTCGAACTTTTGAAAACCATCAATAATGTAATTTAGTTGCATAAATCAGACTTTAAAAAATGAATTTTGCGACCTAGTTCTTATTTTGCCCCTTTTGAAAATCATGCTGTTTGTGTCAAATTATGATAGCATTTTTTCACAAATACCCTGTGCTCATATTTCACTATTATATGTCTGTTGACCAGATAGACATTCATTCAGAACCACACTGCTCACAAGAAAAACTTGCATTTTACTTATTTGACGAGTTGCACTTTAAAAACACCAACTGTGAGAGAAGCTTGTCTCCCATTCTTGCTCTGTGTGGTCGCATTAGCAGTCCACTCTGACTAAATACCCTCTCAACAGGTGCTGATGTGGCTGGAATGCAGAATATATTTTCCAATAAAGGCAACATCCTTTTGTAAACATTTGTTTCCTGTACTGAACCCCAGCGGTCAGTCCCTGAAGATGTGCCTTGAGTTTGGGAACTGATGTCATCCAAGTAACGTTGCACAATGTTTCTTGTTAATAAAGGTGAAGCAGTCGCCACGGTCTGGCGTCTTTGCTCGTACGTGGAAAACAGTGTTCCCTTAGGTACTTTACTTGCTGGCGCCTGTTGTTCTGATGGGCCTGCAGTTTCTCTGGGGCACATCAGGTCTACTTGGTTCATAATTTCATCTGAAATTAAAAAATATATAGCACTAAATTCCAGTACATGTACACAATCACTCTTCATGAATATGTTTTTTATATATATTTAGAGGTGTGGTAATAATTTTATAATACATTTAATAAACTTATCAATACTGAAACACTTACCAATGATTTCTTCTCGTATCTTGCTTTTCGTTTGGACATTGCCGGGATGGTCTGCTTCCAACCACAGAAACCCAAATGTGGGATCAAGAACACTGGCCATTGGGTAGAGCATCTCACTAAAAGGCTTTGGATCCTGTCTGTCACTGTGGTCTTGGGTAATTTGTAGCAAATTAAAAAGTCCACTGAACCTTATGTGAAGGGATTGTAGAAGTGCATCTACAAGAGATCCCTGATAGCGAATTAGACCATGCAAGTCCTTTAAGTGCCTATGAAGGCACCACAGATCCAATTGTGGTGTACTGGTCACCCTGTACCAGGTCTGTTGCTTCAGCAAAAGCCTGCAGAACATTAACAAATTCTGTCAAGGCTACATGATCTCTGGGTGTCGGTAGAAGATGCTCCAGCTGCTGTTCTCTCAGTAACTGACCTAATTTGTACTGATCAAGGACACAATGATTTTGATTTGTCTATGAAAACTATTCCAGCGGTTTGAATTTGTATTTGGAATTGATCTTCCTGCTCCAAATGTATTTTCAAATGCTTCACGGAATATGGTGCTTTCATGAGAAAGATTAGCTAATTTGCAGTATTTTCCCATTGCTGCTCTGATGTACACTGAAGGCTTCTTTATTCCATCTCTTACAACAAGTTGCAGCGTGTGTGCAAAGCATGACAAGCGAGTGCATGGTGTCCTATCTAACGTACACTGAACATGCTCTGCATCTGCTGTATCCAGGTCTTGCCATATTGTGTCATCGTCAAAACTTAATAGTTCAAGGGACTCTGTATTTTCAGTGGAAGACAATTCATTAATGACTTGGAATGCCGCCTTCTTGTTACTGGCATTGTCAGTAACAATGTGAGCCACTTTTTCTTTTATGTTAAATTCCTCCAAAATGTGCTCAATTTCTTCTGCAATTCTTACACCTGTATGACTTCCCTGAAATGCTGCAAATGTAAGAAGGTGTGTTTGAAGTGTATTTTTGACAAATGTATGTCCGGTGACTGCGATAACTGAATGGTAACGCCTGTCTGACCACAGGTCCAGAGTCAGTGCAACAAAATTTGCTACACTTAGTTCTGTTTTAATTTCTTCTTTCTTAGCTTCACACATTTTTGGGATCATGGATTGGGAAATGTGGTGCCTGGAAGGCATCATAAACCGTGGGTCCATAGTTGTCATGAACTTTGTAAAATTAGGATTCTCCACAATTGATACTGGTAGCCCACAGGAAACAATAACAATAATGCTTCCATATTGTGAGTCTGAAGACCAGAAGAAATCTGTCACAGAGGGCTGCAAGGGTCCGTTTGATTTTCCCTCTTTTTAGGAATCAAGAATATCTGGGTGCTTTCTCTTTAGATGTCTGAAACAAATAGTAATAAAAAAATCAACATTTATGCAATAGTTAGAATGTTTGCATATGTTGTAGCAAAATAAAAAAATGAAAATAGCTAATCATTGCAAAATATTGCCTAATTTCCTAACAATACTTTAGATTACTGTACAACATAATTCCAGTTATAATAATCAATAAGAGTAATATTTGACATTTCATTCCGATTTCTCTCCTTATAAAAATAAATCATTGAATTTAATAATTATTTACATAATACATGACTATATCCAAATTCAACAATACTGAATGTGATCAATTTAATATTTGTCCAATATGCTAATATTTATAACACACCTATTTAAAAAATAATATTACATTGGTTTATTATTATTATTTATTATTATTATTATTATTATTATTATTATTAGATTAACGATATTTTTAATAAAGGAAACAAACAGCTCTACTGCAGCTATCTGATTAGAAATCTAAATTATAATCAGGAAGACAAAATAATCAAGACTTAAATAATTCTGAACAGAAGACTTCAAATACACTATAGACTGCTCATTTTTTAATTTTTTGTTTGTTTCAATTTGCTTCAACTATATATATCTAAACATTTTAGTATATATTATACTTACTAAACAAGAACAAATTAAAAATAGCTAGAAATTCAAAACGACATTTCCAAAGCATTTACTTTCATAAACATCTGATATTTAAATTATATGCTCGGGTTTTAATGGACATACAAATCTTTAAATAGGCTGTAAAACATAAAAGTTATATTAGGATTACCACACGTCGGAATCGTTTTACAAAATGCACTTTTCCATTCAAATGTTAATGTGGGGAACACCTGGATTTTTTTTTTTTTTTTTCACGTTTAGCTGTTGTTTATTTATTGAAGCCATGAATATACATTTCATAAACAGGGATACAATGAAATACTTACTTATTAAATCCAGACATTGTCCCTTTGGTCTCCACATTCTTCTCGTTGCATTAAGACAGTTGGCACTCATTTGTTTGCTTCGATGGAGAAATGTGAAAACGCATATTTAACAATTTTTGGTTCAGTGGCCATTATCAAAAAATAAGAAATTACAAATAACTTAGATATAGGTGTACGCGAGTCCAGTGTGGTATTTCCAGAGCGGGGAAATAGTTACTGACTGGAGCACAAATAAAAGTTCATTGGTTATGCTCAGTCAGTGTCAATCGCCGTTTTTTTTTCTTCTTCTAAATACCGTGCTCTGATTAGCTACAGTGAATAAAGTTTGTGCGTGTTGCAACAAAACTAATAAATAAAATCCAATTTAACTCTTCACAAAAACATTTTTGGAAAACAGATTCATTTTTAAAAAGTAGAATTAGCAATCAGAAATCAGTGAAAAAAAAATTACACGTGACCAGTTTTAAACACCCAAGTCCTCGAAGTCCTCGGACCGAGGACACCCGAGGCCACACCCCCGAGGCCAAGGCGGACGAGACCTGAAAAAATGTCCTCGAGCCGGCCTCGAGGCCGAGGACTGGTCTCAAGGACCCAAGACTGCTGTAATCTTTCTCCATTATGAGACCATCTTCTGGTGCTATTCCATGCTGTTAGCTAGTATATTATCAACATTAGACACTGAAACTTGCAGTACCAAGGTAATCTTGCATATGGGTTATATGTTTAGTCCTAAAAGTACATGAATCCTCCACAGAATCATTAAACATACATGTTAACCTTACTGGCAGCATACACAGCACTAGAGGTGCCCTTTGACAACATGATCACAGATCACTGTTCTTTACCACGCAGTCCTATATATCTATTTACATCTTGGGAACTTGGCAATTAAATGTGTCTCAACAAGGCTGCAATAGATGGCAGCCAGAGCTACATTTGAGCAATGGTATACCGCAAAGCTGAAGAAGAAATTAATGATGACTCCTTTTGTTACAGTCTTTTGTTGATTTCATACAGTTATGCAGTCCTTTACAAAGTTTTGGCTTCTGTAATTTTTTGTGATTTGCTCACAGCCACTTGTGCTAATGGCTTTCCTCGCTTTGTTTTTTTAGTCAAGGTTAACATTTCCTAATTAAAAACAACATTCTTAATTTCACTGGGGACCATTGGTTCATCTGCAATTAACTTTCTTACTGCTATATCAAAGATGGTAATAGCATTTTTGTCTACCAGACAGTGCGGAATCAGCATTTCCCCACTCTTCTTTCTCCTTGACTGTACACTTACAACAGTTAAATATTGTTATTTGTTTGACTACAATTTTATCGTTATTTTCTTTAACCATACAGACATTACCTTCAAGTGATTAAAACGGATAAATCTTGCATGCACTTTACAATAATTTGCTGGACCTTGCTTGCATTGCCCCTGAAGACATTGCTGAGGGGAAATGACCAAGGAAGTGAAACAATAACACAGAAACAGACAACCTAAAAGTAAAGCAAGGAAATTGGGAGCTTTCTTTAACCTAGCATGACAGCAGAAACGTTACATGCTATAAAAGAGTAACTGTTATATAAAAAAGACAAGAATGTACATGGAGTGCTGGGCTGTGTTTATTTCAAGACGTGGTTGGTTATTCAGCCATCTTCATTGCACACCATGGTACTGGGAAACAAACAGATCAGCAGAACTTTAACCATAGTTTTAATCCCTCTGAAGACTTTCCTTCCATCTGATAAATTCCCTGTTGTGTTATGTATGTCTTGTATTTAAACATGGATTGTCCTTTCAGTTTGTAACATTATAGGTCTTAGAGTTCACATATGCTATTTACTGACACTTGCATTTAAGTTAACTCTCTAGTTCTTTCAAACTATGTTTTCTTACAAACAAAAAACAATTTGCGGAAGGTTAAGGTATACCTTGTATTGTATTGCACAATTTGGGAGGTCAGGTCTGGTCAAGTAAGTCAAATCAACGTATGAATTTATACCTGTTAAATATTTCATAAAATTGCTTGTATCTTTTTCATTGGTTATGCAAACTAAAGAAGACATTTGAAACATGGCCCATTACATATATGTTTGGTTAAGTTATTGAAATATAGCATTGCCAGGTATTGAACAATGCTTATTTATATGACAGTCTCATTTCACTTATGCCTGACTGTACTTAATGCTGTTCAGATTTGCTGCGTTCTGCCCTGGCAAAAATAAATAAAGTGAATGGCCTCATGTCAGTGTTCGGTCTGTTACACTGACTGTTACACCAGCAAGGCTTCTATGTTGAAATGATCAATTAACTGATTATTTCACTGAAGGCTTTATTCGATAATCAGCATGGCCATTAATCACTTTTAATCTACTAATCAGAGAACCAAGTAAGGGTAGATCATGTTTTCAATCAAAAGTCATTTTTTTCTGCGGTAGGTAACAAGTCTCAGCGGCAAAAAATCCTACTTGCTCACTTTACCCAAATTACAACAGTCACAGAGGATTAAAAAAAACAAAAAACTGTAATGTTTAAATACACAAGACCAGGTCCAGCAATTTTTTGTCAGATTATAGTTATTTAACTACCCTGCCTTAAAGATACTGCTAGCTCTTTGTAATTATTCTGCCTTAAAAGAAAACAACCCTAGCAAAAAACAGTATATTATAAAATGAATGTGTACCGGTACCAGTGATGGTTGAAATTTTGAGTCATTGTTTCTTCTTGAACGCTCACCTCATTTTCTGCGCCTGCTTCTCGTGGCATAATATGCTTTTTGTTATTTTTTCAATTAGAGTCAATTGACCTGACAGAATGGTTGGCAATTAAGTCATTTTTTTGTAATGGTCTTGGGGTAATTTGCTCGAGCTTGTCAGCTGTGTTTTATAAAGCCAAGTCTTTTTTTTTACCCTCTTACTCTCTCTCGAGCATAATAGCTTATAATTTCAAAATCTTTCCCTTCTGTTTCACTCTCAGTAAATTGCAATTACAGGAAGTTGTTGAAGGTGTTTATATTTTACCCTTTTTGTGGCATTTTAGCTGCTTTGCAATTTAAAAAAAAAAATCTGCTTGTGGTTGAGGACCCATTAATGCAATCACGCCTTATGCGTAAACTCAATCATTTCATAAACAGTGAAACCAGCTTTCTAATGGATGCATCCCCTTGAAAATGGAAGTTTCACTCCCTTATCCCACAACGAATTAAGACCATCTATAAAATAACAAAGTACCTGGAAATATATAAAGTGCCTACTATTATAAGCTGTGTTTATTCTCATGATAAATGTATTAACTTTGAACTAATGTTTTGGCCTGCTTTGCTATTGTTTTTTTTAAAGGTGGAGTAGAAGCAGATTGGTGCAGTGGAGTACAGTTCAGCCAGCAGTGAGTTTAAAGCCCAGACACTATCAAAAAATGTATTTCAGTACCTGCCAGAATATTATGGTTAATATGTTTTATTATGGTGCTGGGTTCTATTTCTCTCTAAACAGTGGCAGACCTGTGCTGTTAAAAAAAAAAATGCTATTAGATATGTTGCATTTTATAACCTGGAGATAGAAATGGCTCAATCCTATAATAAATATTAAAGCCACTGCAGATTTACCAGTTTGAAAACTCAATTTTAACTGCTGTTTTAATGTTGCCCCAAATGTTGAGAACCTGCTGCTTAAGTGGTATTTAGTGTTCTAATGCTGTCATTAAAACCACCTCTAGCCTGTTCCTTGTTGTCCATTTTGAAGGAAATGATTTAGAGACTGCAAAAAATATCCTGTCTGCTAGTTCTGGAGTGAAGACAGAAACAGAGAGCCAGTGAAGTCCATTAATGTTCAACACAGGATTCCCCCAGATGTGGAAATAATACTGTGAAGCCCACGTAGCACTCAGCAAGAACTTAAAAACCAATACAGTGTCAAACAACCATTGTTGTATATATATATACAGTATATAAAATGTTAAATTTGATTTCTGTTTGATCAATGCTTCTGTTGTGTATCATAGGATGCTGCATAATCAACGTGATTAAGATTTCAAGACTTTCTTCTTGTAAACAAATGGTATAGCAAACTCAGGGGAGCACGAAAAATCTATACCAGTAGGCTATACAACCATATCTTAAACAAAAATACATATAACCTTTATCTTATGTTTCCGTGCCTCCTCTGTGCCTGAGCTAACACCCCATCACAAAGCATTTTACTGGTAATCATCTCTGCCAGTAATAATTTCAGTAGAACATCTGCTTTCCTCCATAACACTTCACTAATTTTTCCCTCATTTCATTACACATCATTCGCTCCCAACACAATCTACATGTATTAGGTGGTAATGACTTAGCGGTTAAAAGCAAATGGATGCCAAGGGACCCCCGATTGCCTGCTGCACCCGACTCAGGCTATTTAAGATAGATTTGGAGTTGAAAGAGGAAATAGAAAGCCCATCAATCAATTTAAATGTTGGGGCGGCTGTTATCAAAAATCTCTGCTGCACATCTCAGTGAAGCCCAATTGAAAGTTTGTTAATGTATCACAAAATATATTAGGTACAGTTAAAAGGGGAGGGTGAGAATAATAACAATGGATGTTATAGCATTGTCATTAGCAAAGATCTATTGGGCTTTTCTGATGTCAGTTGTTGGTGATCCACATACAGTATGTTATTTTATACCCTATCCATTCTCCCTAAATATTGTATGATTAACACATACTGAAAGTAAGTGATTGTCATTTATTCACAATTACATTTTCAAAACTTGATTTCGGTGCATTATTTAGGTTTTATGGCTAGGGTATTACAGAATCTATTTATGCAATATTAAAGGGAAGTCTCATTTGAGTGTGCTCTGCAAAGGGAATGTAATCTTGCTAAACAAGACTTCCCCTTTAAGTGAATACCCATGGTGTCAAATTTCCATCAAGGGATGTCCAATTCTGGTCTGGAGTTACATTCCACTCTAGGTTTAATAAGTAAAATGAAAAGTATAAACTACTCTAGTGCCTTAATTGAGGTTTAATTGGTTTAATTGAAAAAAATATAGAACATTGTTGGGACAACTTTGCCCACTGGTTACACTTTAAAATAAGGGCTACAACCTTACATGTATCCCAGTGGATTAACTCTTTCGATGTGTGTAAGTGTATGTGTATTTGTATTTGTCTTTCTATATCTTCATATACATTGATGCCATAAATAAATAATACTAATAAAAAGATGTGTGCTTGGATAGGGAGAAGACATAATGCATCCATTTTTTCACACTGTATTGTGATGCTATTGTCTACCTCCGAGTGGTCTGTCTGATAGGATAGACGTGGACTAGCTATGGTATCTAAAACCTTGCAAGTGAAAAGAGCTTTGCTGATGTACAGTATGCTTAAGTTTCAAGTGGGCAAGTGTCCACTGAACAGACATCATCTTCTAACTGTTGATGTTGTGGAGCCAAGCAGGAGATAAAAGCTAGTGTGTGGGTGTGTGTATGAGTATGTAGGAAACCTGAAGCTTCAGCAACAATAATAGGGTGAAGAAGATGAATGCAAATTCAGTAACATTCTATTGTCTACTTTGATCACTGGTGATGGTCATTTGTGTGCTGAAAATGATTGAAATGGGTCAACTTTGTTTCTAAATTTTGTCAGGAGCTAACTAAGGAGAAGCATTTTATATGAAGCAGGCCTTCTGCACCATATCATAACCACTCTAAATGTTTATGAGCTTGAGCTGGCGAATGCTCAGAAAAACTCAACAAATAAAGTATTCAAAACAAAATGACAGCAGATGTTAAGATTTTAGATGCTTGGATTTTTGTGGTAGTGCCTAATATAACTTTTGATCACAAAGTCAAAAAATAGCCCCTAAGTCTGTACCAGAAGCAGCCAAAAGTATATCTGATTACGTTTTTAAGTAAAGCCAGGACTTCACTTTTGATGACCTCAAAAGAACATAATGTTGATATACAGAATAGCTCTTGAATCAGCTTCTGCAGTATGTGAGATTCTTCCTGACACGCCTTAGACAGAACAGGGCATAAGAAGGTAGAGTGAACTTATGGACTTATATAAGGGTAAATCCTTGTCGCATTTGATCTTTTTCACCTATTTAACAACTGGCCACTGGTCAGTCACCTACTGGAATCATGTCTTTATTTACAATAGAAGTGGATGAATTTCTGGAGAAAAAAAGTATGTTGTACTAAAAAGGTTAATGAAATGTACCAACAACTACATTCAACAATCCAGTGGAGAATTGGTTCCCAGTTGAAGAAAACAAAAGTACACCAACCTTATTAAGCTTCAGAGTGAGAGCCTCATAGTATACTGCTTAGACACCTTTTTTCATACATGAATGAACCATTCGCATTCCATCTGCTCCACTGTTCATTCTTAAGAGGGACTGTCAATCTTGCCAGTCGCGTTAAAGGAAAAGAAAAGTGCCACCACGCTTGTCTTCCCTCTGCCTGGCTCTTGAGACTTGTCTGAGTGCTCTATTTACTCCTCTTCCCTGTCCACCATCTCCGAAGTAGCGGAAAATAAAAGATTTGCTGCTGAAACATGGCCGTGAGGCAGGACCCAGTCACACATCTGTCATGGTATTAACTTTCTTCTCACTGGGAGCAAGGTGTTTTAGCAGGGCTGGAATGTAACACCTACAAGTCGATTTCCTTTGGAGCTTTGTTACAGCACCTGTAACATCGTTCTTAAGTTTTTTTTTAGTTTTTTTTTAGAAAAGGTTAAAATCTTGTTACTGTATACCTTAATTGTTTATGCATTGTCTTACATTTTAGTCACATGTCTATATGTGTTTTGTTATTGGTACCACTGCATGGAGGTGGAGGAGTTAAGGATCCTGTGCTTGTTTACTGAACGTAGATACCCAAAATACTAAAAGAGTCATAAATAGTGGGATCAATCTACTTCTTTATCAAGTAAAGCATGTAAATGAAGGATGGTAAAGTAGAGAATTTATGTTTGCATTTTTTAAATTTTTTTATTTATCCCATATTCACAAGTACAATGGATATGGCTTAAACTCCCATTTGTTAACATACAATATATGTTTCTAAGAGGTGCAAATCTAGCTTTATGAATGAATTCCATGTAACCCCAGGTGTACTTTTTGTAGATATCCCATTTTGGTTCGGCCAATCTCATTAATGTACCTTGGCTTGTTTTGTACATTTTAAATTGTTTTGCACCAGCTGCTCTTACATGCACCCTGACCAGAACTGGAGAAAGGTTTGAATTCACAACCCTCAACTGAACAATATATTGTACTGTCCTATGAAACATGAATCATGAATTTAGGATGCATGCGTATTACCTCTTTGCAGTAACACACATCTACACCTACACCTGGCCCTCAGAGTGATAATCTCTCTCTCTCTCTCTCTCTCTCTCTCTCTCTCTCTCTCTCTCTCTCTCTCTCTCTCTCTCTCTCTCTCTCTCTGTGTGTCCCAGTGAACTCTGACTGTGTTGTTGTTTGGAAAAAAAGCACACTGTCCTGCAGGGCATATTAAAAAAAAATGAATTAATGAAGAGCAATGAGATAATTAAAAGCCATGGTGGTACTGATCTGGGGGCATTTCAGAGGGACCTCAGGCCACCTGGGGGACCACTCGAGATTTCCTCATGCAGGGAGGGTTTGATTGGCCTGCTGTGTATGGCGAGGCTCAGAGGCCTCCCCTGTGGTCCCTGTGCTGCTGGTTCACTAGAGGTGGTCTAAACATCCCACTAAAAAAACAAACAAAAAACAGAAAGACTTCCACACTAGACATTAAAGTGTGTTTCCCTCTTAGCCTGATGGACAGTTATTCTGTAATGCTTGTCCTTTTTTATTATTCTTCATTTAATTTGTATACATGCACCAAAAACATTGCAAAACTGTCGCTATCAGACTAAGTAAAAAATACTGGTAAACAGCACTTTGTGCTGCAACCACACGGGCCCTCAGTGCTAACTAAGAATGCATGCACAGGTGGAAATGAGACCCAAACCTTTCCTCAGGGATCACTGAGGGTCAGGTGGGGATATTTTAAGGGTCTACTGGCAGGGGAATGTGCTATCTTAGCTGGTTAACTTGGCCTCAGGAGACAGGGAGGGCAATGCGATCCATTTGTTTATTTGTTAGAAGTCTCCAGCCTGGCAGTAATTTCCTGAAATGACACCTCCCGTTTGAACTGGTGTCCTCCAGGTCCACGCCTGTCCTAAGAGACTTTCTAAGGTTTGGTTGAACTGATCTCATGAGGCTGTATGTGGTAGTGTAAGCACAGGTAGACCTTATCTCAAATGGCAGGGTGGAATTTCAAGATAGAAAGAAACATAACATAACTGTTACCTCCATCTGCTGGAAGCAGTTAACCGTTGGGTTTGGGGTTTTTTTTGTCACTAAAATAATTCATTATGACGAGTCCCCTATGCTACAAAGGAAAATATTATTTACACAATTTCACAACCGTTCATAATATCAGTCAAAACGAATCTGCATATCATAGATGTCGTAGTGGACTTCCTGTGATGGAGGAACACCAAAAACAGCCACATCCTGCTTAAATTCTGCTTGTGCTGACAGAAAGCTGGTAATGTCACTTCTGGGAGCTGCACAATACACTTATTTTGATCAGAACATTAAAATATGTAGGGGGTGGAGGTGAGCAAGAGAAATATTAAAATAAACTACACAGCAAAACTTAATAAAAGACAGAAAATACCAAGACCAATATATGAATATTCAGGGAATATACAGGTGGTAAAAAGGAGTTCAGAAGTACATCTGAAACAAAGTAGGTAGTGCAAATTCTTTACATGTACAGTGTTTCCCATTAGACAAGAGGTTTACTGTAATTCTTTTACCGTTTTAAAAATGTATTTAACAAAAAGTCTTTTGTTATGAATTTTTCTTGGTGAAAGTGCATTCTTAATGCTACAGGTAGAAGCAGGAAACTGCTAAAGTTTCTTCTTTTCCAAATCACTTTCGATAATTGTATTTCTTAGAGTTAAGTACAGTGTGGGTTTAAATTGCATGCTACTGATATCTGGGGAGGAAGGTGGTGCTAATAAGATGATTATTGCTTAAAAATGGTTCACAGATAATCCAACTGTTGTTATGTCTGTGTGCCTTTTTTTAAATTCTGGTTTAAGAAGAAAATGATCACATCACTTATTTATCAAGTATAGAGAAGAAATCAGTGGCTCAGTCTTTGACATTTTGTGTTTTAGAGGAAAGACTTCTAATGTTGATTAATTAATAAATTAATGAAATGTATTGTTATTTAGGTGAAACTTGTATGAAAAAAGGCAGTATCTGAGATGAAACCTAGAAAATAGGTTCCCAATGGGCTCAAATATTCTCGATCTCCTGAGCCCCAATGGGCACGAATGTGAAGTAGAGATATGCATCGATTACAGGGAAGAACAGGTGTGATTGGGTGCTCTCCTGGGATCCTGCCTGCCACTGGGTACTCCATGGGGCGGTGCTAGTGCTGAGCTCATTAAGAAGCCTTTGCTTCTGCTAACTCGCCTTCCCAGAGGAGATTTGCAAATCACAAGGGGACTTGAAGGGTTAACATAAGATGCACGGCAGTATTTTTTTTTCACAATGGCTGTTTTCAGAGTCTTTAAAACTATTAGCTATGTCTAACTATTTTAATAGTAAAATAGGCTATGTATTAGATGTTTTAGTAAATCAACACTGCAGGCCCTGAAAAAAATACTTAACCCTTTGCGGTCCATAGAATTCTGCACCTGTCAGGCCCATCAGGTTTATTTTACATGCGCTATTTAAAATTATTCAAAGTAAAACAGGTTTAAAATGCACTGCATATCAACATGACACTCAGTACTGCATCTCCAGCCCTGCCTGCAAGTCATTATTTCATTACTAAAACATCTCAAAAGCTTGGCAAATGTCCATGATTTTCTTTTCGAGTGCTGGATGCGGAAGCAGCCATCTTGGTTGTTTATGTCTGTGGTGAAGGGACTATGTGTTTTTCTCAGATCCGCCACTGAAAGCTTTTCTCTACTTTTTTTCTGAGAAAAATGACTAGGGACCTGTGAATGACGCCATTTTGATGATGTCAGACATGGTCTGACATTTGAGCTCAAAGGGAATTTTGGAATGTCGGACATGGTCCGACGTAGGACCACAAAAAAGATTAATGGTTTAGGGATCTCGAAAATATGAATTACTGGGAAATTGAGATGTACATATTGTTTTAAGTTTGCATTTACGGAAAGACGTATCAAATGCACACACAAAAATTTATATGGGTAATTAACTTTTCATTTTAACTTTATGTGCACCAGAGTCATGGCCACATCAATTAAAACATAGGGGGTGGTTTTACTGACCCCGATAAGCACTAATCTTTGACTAGCTTATCTAAGGTAACATTAGGTAGTCCACGATTAGTGCTAGGGGTTTTGACAATTTTTTATAGTTTAAATTTAGACCTTTTTTTTAACCTATAACAGCATTTTTGAGATTTACATTTTTTTTTCCTGTTTACACTTGACAACACAGAAGAACACAGGTAAAGTGATTAGGCCTATTCTGTTGAAACTGGATGCTAGTGTAGCCTATGTGGTTAAACATATACATGTATATGGAAACATTAATACAAAGAATTTAGATGGAGTCCTTCTTTCACATCAGCTACCCTTATATAATATATATGTTGAGTGAACTACAGAACAGTTGTCCGTGAATAACAGGACAGGTTTCTAATAAATGCAAAAACAGGAAGTAGCTTGAGGTTAACTACCACAAGAAAATACATATGATCATATCAGAATATGTTGACCAAAATTAGTAGAAGGATGCTATTTTAGATGTTACTGCTAACATATTGTTAGTGATTTTGTTATACTAGTTTTTTTGCAACTGAACATCCTGTTTCTGCAATGTTAAAATGCTAAATACACTGTAGTAAAATATTTGTATTAATTGTCTGGCAAATAAAAAGATACATACAATATATTTCAGTACAAAACACAAACAAGCATGATTGTATTACATCTCAGACTTTTTTTAGTCTACTTGGTATACATTTGTGTGTGTCACGATTAGAAATATGATATTGTTTATATAGTTTAATATTTTAAATTTGAAAAAAATATACACACAGACCTGTGTGGTC
Organism: Acipenser ruthenus; assembly: GCF_902713425.1. Classification (NCBI taxonomy): domain Eukaryota; kingdom Metazoa; phylum Chordata; class Actinopteri; order Acipenseriformes; family Acipenseridae; genus Acipenser; species Acipenser ruthenus. The sequence goes on along the minus strand of NC_081203.1, from coordinate 29,845,725 downwards.
CGGTGGTTAAAGAAAATGGCTTGTAACCTGGAGGTCCCTGGTTCAAATCCCACCTCAGCCACTGACTCATTGTGTGACCCTGAGCAAGTCACTTAACCTCCTTGTGCTCTGTCTTTCGGGTGAGATGTAATTCTAAGTGACTCTGCAGCTGATGCATAGTTCACACACCCTAGTCGCTGTAAGTCGCCTTGGATAAAGACTTCTGCTAAATAAACAAATAATAATAATAATAATAATATGTATGCTAGAAAGAAAACATAGACAGAGTAATGTTTAAACAAAACACAAAGAGTTAAAAAAAGAAGAGGAAAGAAATGACAAATAAAGACCAAAACATGCAGTAATTTGACTTGCTATCATTTTTCATACATTAGAGCCCACTGGTCCTCTATCTTTCTTAATTGCAGCATATTCTATACATCTGTCCTGTTAAATAACTCTAATTGAAATAACACTGGCATGAATCCTCATAATGTTCCCCCCAAGACATGCTGAAAGGGGTATGTGTGGAAGAAAACAGACCAAGATCACAGCTGGAGCTGCGTCAAGGATCATTTCCATTTTTACATGATTAATTTGAATTTAATATCTTAAATCAAAATCTGATTAATTTAGATAAAATTTTGATGGTGCCCTGCTTCTACTATACATGCCTTTAATTAGATTCAGCTTAATGTGATTTTTTTTAAGTTAATTAAAAGGAGGAGGGTAACCCATGTGAAACAATATTGGTACAAGCCTAAACAGAAAAGGATATAATCCTTTCAGAGAGGGAACACCAGCTTCTTAACACATCTGTAAAACAAAGTGTGCTGAAGTATAATGTCAAATCACAATTTACCTTGATGTTAAGACTTATTGTTTTCAAGGTCCACTTACTTTTATAATATCATGTTTTTGTCTGTTTACCAAGGCTAAAAAATACTTTTCTTTACATTTCCACTTAATCTAATATTAAAGGAGTAGTAAGGTGTTACCCTTTGTTGCTAAACTCATTGATTTAATAGAACATAAAATTATTGGAATCCACAAAGACTGGCATTTATAATGGCCTGCCAAGAAACAATTGCTTAGGGTCCTCTTGCCTCGAGATGTTGGCCTCAACTGGATTTAAATATGTGAATGGCACATTCTAAGGCAAAAATGTATGTTTTTCTGCAGTTTCTGCTGTGCTCTTCAAACCACTCAGGTAGATGCAGTAGACAGAAGATATCTTCAGCTTTCTAATTTAGGCCTTGTATTCTTTGATTCAATGTTGAACCTGAATGGCTGGTTTCACAGACCCTGATTTGTACTCATGGATGGGATTACCTTACCTAAAGTAACATTATATAGTCCAAGGTTAGTAAAAAAGGGGATCTGTAAAAATCAGTCGGAAGCAGTTTCAGCTGTTGAGAAACTAAGAATACATTTAAAGTTATCTAATCAAGAATCTGAGCAACAGCAAGGTTTACCCAAGCTACTGTACCACACTGTGGAAAACACATAAGGCTGGTTTCATTGACCTTGGATTGCACTAATCTTGGACTACTTTATAGCAGGAAGTCCAAGATTAGTGGTTATCAGAAGCTTCAAACCATCCTATAATCTCAAAATACCTGTAGTTCAGGATAATTTATACCACCATGTTAACTACATGCCTAAATTCATGCATTCGTGCAACTAGCTACAGGGGATGGCTTAACTTACAATCTTTTCAGAGATAATATGCTATGGCTGTTGCACAATTTCCATTCAAATAAAACACAGCAAGGCTACTGAAAACACAATATGTATCAGTTTCAATGTAGTAACTGCACGTTTTCCCCCATAATGTAAGAAACTCATATGGTACATTTCTTGGAAGAAAACAACCGTTCAATTTACGTAGCTGATTAAACATTAAAGAACTCTATTATAATAATTCAACCAAAACGATTACATATTAGTCATTAACTGATGTCCATTGTGCCTTGTGGTAATATGTATATAAGGACATTTAGGCTGGGACCAAATCAAAACTCTGACACCCCGCTAATCGCACTTAACAAAACTAAGAAATAAGATACAAAAAAAAGAAAACGCTATTAAATACAGTTTTGTTAAGTGCGATTAGTGGGTTGTCAAAGTTTTGATTTGGTCCCAGCCTTAATCTGTAATGGTACTTGGTTACAATTATTGTAGTTCTAAATTAGTCTGAAATGAAACTTTTTCTGATTTGTTTGATTACTTTCGTTAGTATCTTAGGTAGCATCTCTTCTTTAAAGGGTATGGTATTTCTTCCACATATCCAAGATTAAAGAGCATGCAAGCATGAATGGTAATACTTCTACACATGATGGACAAAACTGAAGGATATACATTAAATGATCCCTATGCTTAATCAAAGCTCGTCCTGGAGAATAAAAACAAATGCGTGCCAACTAACTCAGACTCAGGGTGTTTTAACATCAGGCTCTTCTCCACAACCTATCATCATCACAGTTCAAAAGCTTATAACCCTGCAGGCCATTAGAACTGCATCATGACTTGAAAAAACATATCATAAGGTCATCAGCCTTTTATTTTATCATAGCTTTGATATAAGTAGACCACTCTGTTCAATACACATTTCAAAATGGAAAAAAGTGTTCTGTTGTGTGACGAAATACCATTTTTAAATTTCTGAAAGCAAAAGGGAGGGGTAAAAGAGTCATTGTGTGATGTGAAATGGTCATACTTGACCGAGATGATGAGGAGAAAAAAATGTCAAGGACTTGCTCCAGTACGAGAAAGATTTCATTCCGTCACATTTGTGTGTCTTTATTTTCAGTTCCTAATATTTAAGGATTTTTTTTTGTATTAGTACAAAAATACAAAATGCGGTGGTTGGCAAGGTCACACATTCTCATTCTGTCCTCAGCTTGCTCCAGAAAAACTGAATGCACATGGTTAATGTAAATGGTTTGCTATGTTCCAGAAGAGGTAAATTAATGGTTCAATGCTGTGTGGGGTTCATAAAGGGAAATATTTTTGTTTCCTAACAGCAATCTTCTTTTCAATTTGCAAAACACACTCTGCTTAATCCTGCAAGGCTGCCTGTGGTTACTGATATAAATTTAAGAAGATAATTAGGCACACACAAGGGGGCTCTCTGCAGGACAGGAAGAGGGAAGCTACACTGGGTCCAGAGAGGAGACCATTTACAATCTCTCACTGCCCATCTCGCTGTTTGTAATATACTGCCACTTCCCGGGAGATTCACAGGTGTGATTTGAATTCTATCAGTTCATAAATGTTTAACTTTTTTTTAAAGGCCATTTTATCTTTTCACAGTGCGGTTAATTGAGGAGATGATTAGAGCATGCTGTTTAACTCTACAAGTCTGGTCTTTGTTACAAGCATCCTCAACAGAACATAGGACAGAAATTGACATTTCAGGCCATTTGTCAGATGTCCTTTCAATATTTTTACAACCTACAACTGCACCTGAATATCGATATTTCCTGGCTTTTCTGATTGAGGAAAAAAGCATGTCATGTGTTTTTCATACAATGTTGTTGCGTACATTATCCTGAAATGGTCTTAAACGGCTATTACTCATCATAAAAATGACTAAACACGACTACATTTTTACATTCTGAAAAACAGTTACTCAAAAGCCATTACACTTTCATGTCATCTCTTGGTCTGCTTTCTTGGAAAAGAAACACAAAGCAAGCACTTTAGCTTTCCTTTTGCAGGTCTGTCATTAATGATTCTGGATTTAAAACCATAATACTGAATTTCAGTGATTTCTTTACTAGAGAAAACTAATTTATAAAAACAACCTCTAAGCATGTACTTCAAGGACAACTTGTATGACTTTTTTATGAAAACCAGTCCGTACATACCCCATATTCTTAGAATAGTGATTATAATATTGTGCTACACACCTACCTGTAAATACTAAAGCATTTCAAAACAACACAACAGAGCAAGGTGCAAATGTGTCATCAATCACTATACTCTATAATAATCCTACAGACTAATTTCAGTGCTACCCCTGTGTTGGTTTTGAACTAGGCAGGGTCTGAGGCAAGGACATTTATCCTGCACCACACAGACTATATTGTAGCATTAGTAAAATCTAGAACAAGTTTGTTCCTGTCTTCTAAATCTAAAATAAACTGTGGCCCACATGACAACACGACCACACAGGACTTCAGTACAAAACAAGGTCTGGAAAGAATATGCCTGGTAAATTAACATCGCCCTTTTCACCCCCCCTCAGAACACTGGTTTGAAAACGAACTGATCTATAGGTATGCATCCATAAAGAGCAAAATATTATTTTACACATGTGTTACTCATAAAAGTTGCTCAACATTTGCTTTGTTATTTGCTTGCATTTATATTTCCCCTGAAAATCTTTCAAAAATTGGAAACTTTATCTGATCTAAATGCTATAAATTAGTCTTTTAACAAGAAAACGAAATCCATGGATCAGCTCCTATAAATATACATATTTAGTATTCAGCTCCAAGGACTCCTGAATGAAGTCAGTTGAAGTAAGCATGATTAAATGCTTTACTTGAAAATAAATCAGAAGGCTTTATTTAGTGCACCTTTTTAATTAAAGCAATATGCTTGCTGAGTTTTAATTATTTTTTATTTAATATCACTGTTGTTATTTTTTGACCGCTGCCATTGTTGTTCCCTTTTGAATTACTGATTGGTTAAACTACATATAATGTGATTAGAATGGTGAAGAGCCCCCAGCACTTCAATGTGAATATTTAAACCCTGCCCCACTTATTAAATGAAGAAGTGGGGCTCTATAAGCTAACTTATGCTTTTACTTATCTAACTGAGGGTGGAGAGATCTAAGCCACTGGAGATCAACTGTAAAACACCAAACTTCAGGCAATTTTAATTTATTGAGGCCTGCAGCATTGCAGGTTGAATTTTAATAACCGGATGATCTCAAAAAGGATCTTAGTTTACAATTTATTTTTAACTCTTAAAACATTAATTACTGCAAATTGCTCAGATATATATCATGAAATACTAAACATTGTCTCTACTGCGGCTCGGCAATAGCCAAATCCTGAAATTGAAAAAAGGAGTCGACTTCATCAGTGTTTTAACACATTCCAGCTCTTAAGCAGAGGTACCGTTTCAAAGGTATTTTAATATTTCTTTGCCAGCAAATAGTAGATACAGTTGATCCATAAAATATATATGTTACTGACTTCATAATACTTTAAACAACCACAAATGGAAACCACAATACATTTTTTTTATTTATTTTATTTTTTTATCACAGGGGATGTTTAAGAAGCAAGTGCTACATACCTACCTGTAAACAAATACCATCTGCGATTATTGTATCACACAGTATCAGCTTGCTTTGTCTCAGTATTTTCTGTACTTACATGACAGTACATTCATTTAACGTTGAAAATGTAAATGCTGAAAAATAACGTGAAGTGCTATATTGCTATTTTTTTCTTGTTTCACCTATTTTTACCTATAACTATAAACAGTATGATGTACTAACTATAAGGAAAAGTAGGAAAGGCTTACACTTTTATTCATGGTCTTGTATGTTATGCTTGAATTAGCGCTCGCAAGTAAATAGGCTTTTTAAATTAGATGTGGCTAATATTACAGAAACTATATACACAGCAACCAAAAGACAGCCAGTTGTTAGAAATTGTGCTAATCGATTTGTGAAATTGTTGAAGTCAAGGAAACCTTTTAATAATTTTAATAATATAAGCGTGAACATTTACTTATAATTACAACATTAAATTAAAAGACGATTGTATGTACGTGCAATGTATTCCCTCTTATCACATTATTTATTTTATTTTTTTAATCTGGCATTATTATTTTTTTAAAGTGTAGCAATTTCTAGTGGTATATATATATATATATATATATATATATATATATATATATATATTTTTTATTTTAATTTTTTAATATTTTTTTTAAATAAAGGAGTAGTCTAAATTAATAGTTTGGGGTTATATATATATATATATATATAAAAATGATTATAGGAAATTATAGGAAATGGCACATTTATTTTTTCCTCTACAGGTCAAAAAAAAAAAGCTGTTATTACTTTAAATTCAGTGCCAGGTTCAGTATCTTATAGATTTGTGATATTAGCATTAAAATGTTCTCCAAAAAACAGTAAAGTAAGGCATTACTGGGTTAACAAATTTGGTCAGGTACTACATACAAAATAATGATCTAGTACCACAATAAACATTAAAATTAGTAACAATAACCTACACCTAAGGTGTTGCTACAATGCGACAATGTCTGTAATTTGTCTTTCAATTTGTCTCTTTCATACTCTGTGCTCTATTTCCTACAGTGTATATGACGTGAACTTGCTTCATTGAACTTCACTCCCCAGCCTGTGTGTAATTTTCAGTCTCTTGGTTTTTTTTCTTCCTCTCATATCCTACCTCTACATTTCCGTTTCTGTTTGTCCTGTCACCTGTGCCCCTACCCGCCCCGCTCTCTCTCATTTCACTTTCTCGCAGTGCGACCACAGGGGCCGCATGCCCTGGCTCCCGATCACTGCTTTCTCAGTGTGGCACTTCCTCCCACATGCTGCACCCTCGCACTGTTTATCTCTCAGGAGGAAAGCGACTATAGATAACATCAGTGAAACTACATCAGTCTGGGAGCAGATGTCTACTTTAGCTGCACCATCTTAATTACCCTGCTGCAGCTTACCTACCAGAAGTCACTTGTTTTTTCTATATGCATATATATTTCAGTTGAGGAGTTATTGAATAAGAAAGCATGCCCAAACTTGCCCTGAACAGGCAGATTTTTTTTTCACTGTTATTTTTCCAGGAGACTGTCAGGAACAAAAAAAAGCTCCTCCCTTTGCTCCACAAACCCTCCACAACTGGGTGAGTTTTGATAAACTACCAGTTTTACTACATCACTGGAGCACTGTATGGTGAATCATTATGTTGCACAGAACTTTATTACACAAAACATTTTGTAATGAGATCTTGGCTATGAACAATATTGTGTAGCTTGTGAATTTACCATTACGAACAAAACAGGCCAATCAAAACAATTGACTTTCAGAGTAAGCTACAACTTAAATTAGTCTGACAAGAACATCTGTATTTTAATGAAAAACACCTTGGATTGTTTTTGATCTCTAACAACTAAAATACATATATTAAAATATAAACATTATTATTAAATATTAAGATTTTGTATTTTTAAAGTCACCCCCCTCTTACTGGTGTATTTTTCCTAATTACTCACACTCTCACAAAAAATAATTAAAAAGCAGCTAATATATAGCATATACATAAGAAATAGCATAAGAAACTTATTATGTAAACAGGCATTGCAGACAATCTTGCAACTAGGAACTTAATAGGAGATTTAGAGGTTGTCTAGTATGACAGCTTTATGTGAAGTCTTGAGCAACATTTTGCACTTTCTAACAAAAAGGATAACATATTACAAGTATGAAGTATTAAAAGTTATTGTGAATGTGTAGGCAGCTTACATAGTGGGCACTGAAAGGAAAACACAACCATTAGTTTAACATATTCTGTTTGAGAAAACTCCATGGAAAAGGGTCCTTGTTTTCCACCAAATCCACTCCTACATTTCTCCTTGCAACCACAAGTCCATCTCTCCATTCCTCCAGCTCCTGTTGATGCCCTCCTTTTACTTCATAGTTAATATTGCTCAGCCACGACAAGAGACAGACATGCAGGCCAACGAACCAGACAGTCTTATCTGCTGGAGCTCAAGTCAAATGCATAATAAATGCAACTAGTTTATAAATGCAAAACTGTATTAATTTCAGACTGACTATTCTAAGGGACGGGTGTTTATATTCTTCAACTGCTGTACTGGAAACAAATTTCAAAAATCTCAGCAGCATCAAAGATAGGGCACTAAAAGATTGTGAGAGTGATCCATCAGAGACTGCTGTACAGAGGTTAAATATATGGAGGACATTTCCTAAATGTGGCATGCCAGGATCTTCATGAGCACCAGTACTGGAACACATAATCAGGACTAATCTGGCTCCTGTGTTTAGATTTCTGCAGTTAGGTATTTTTGTACAGACACTCTTCTCGCTTGTTAACCCTAACCAAAAACACAAACACAAGCCTTCCGCCCATCTGTAGTTCGGTTCCAGGAAACTGAAAGGAGGGCGGATGCCACCCTCCTGTATCTTCTTTCTTCCGTTCACAACAACGTAAGGCAGCAGTTTTCCCCTGCCCAATTGAATTGAAATATGTTGATAACTTTGGTTTTAGGCCTGCTAAAAGTTTTCCGCAAAGCCACACCATAAGTTCCTGCTTTTGGTCGATCAGTGGCAATTTCCTTTTCAAGATAGGGTATTAAAAAAAAGGGTTCACTCCTCAAAAGGAGGCAAAGATCTGTCACAAACCTGTCATAAAACTGTTTGATCAAAATCTGGACATTTTCCATATTTGTATCAAAAGCGTAAATCCCTCAGGAAGTATGAAGGTGTAACAGGACGAGGAGCCCTGTACAGTTATTGTTTGTTTATTTTTAGAATGGCGTCTCCCCCTCCGCTCCTGTTGAGTTTGTTATTTTGCATTTGTTTTGTATTATGTTTTATTTATATGACGGCGAAGCGCTGTAGGTTTTGGTACTGTTTTGTATTTAGATATGACGGCGTAGCCGTGTGTTTGTTATTTTATTTAGTAGCGTGGATGGGTAGCCCCATCCACAGGAATTAAAAAAACCTAGTGCAGAAGGTGGCCATCTCCCGAATTAATTAAGTGATTAATTTGTTGCTAATCAGGAGATGGTCACCTGCATAAAAACCTGCAGCTCTCTGCACACGGGGTGGGTGTGTTAGGAGCGAGAGCGGAGAGAGCGAGAGGAGTGAGAGAGAAATGAAACAGAAACGAAACAGAAACTAAACGAAACTTTAAAAAATAGTAATACAGGAACAGTGAAGGCTACTGCCCAGCCTGACCTGTATTATTTAGTATTTTGTGTTGGTGATTGGTAAACTTTTATTTTACTCTGTGAGAACTGTGTTTTTAGTTTGAACTTTTTATTTTATTTTTGTATTATTTAAATAAAACGGTGCGCGCAGCGTCTTCTTTTGGAACTGCAGTACTTGCTTGGTGTCAGTGTTTCTCTTCCTGCTTCTGACCTGACGTCACCGCACAGCCACCCTGTCACAGAAGGGTCAACATATTACTATCCAGTCCTGTAGTTCTACACAAGGACACAGTAAAGTTTATGAATGTGAAACAATCAATGTTATATTAATGGCACATGTTAAAAAAAACTTTAATAAAAAGACACAGACAATTGTATTGATGGAGCGGCCATGAAATTGTTCCTTTGGATGTAGTCTGTGAGAATCAAACATTTTACTGGACAACACCACAATCATAAATTTCAGAAATGATAATATCATTAGAATTTATGATTAATAGAAACATAATAACACATAATAACTGGCTTGATTTTACACATACATTGTGTATGTCACACTTGATTATTTGTGTACATTAGAATAGAACAGAAGGATTTATAGCCAAGTTAGCCCTTAAAGAAACAAACAAATCAATGTTCTTAAGACACCAGACGTTAGCTGGAGGCCATCAAATGGAAATTATATGCTAAAGAGAAATTCTGTAATTGCAGCAAATTTCAGCATACACAGATCTTGGCAGGAGGGCACGCAGAAGAAAGTTCTATAGAAAGTGCCACATTTCCTTGATTCTGTTTGCAGGTCTGCATTTGTATTAAACATTAAGAATATTACTTGGACACAGCAAATAATGAAATACTTTAGTTATACATATTGATATTAAACATTAAACAATAAAATCAAAATTACCCCTCCGAAGACATGTAAGCCATAAAAATCGGTACTGTAACCTACAATGCCAACATTTGACACACAGCTACAGTCTGAAGGTTGTTTGAATAGCGGACTGGATATGGATTTACTGGCTTATTTTTGTTTGCTTTTTTGGCACCACTGTTGAATTCTGCAGTTACCTGTACCTGCTTAAGTATACTCAGGTGATCAGCTTTGAAAGACAAAGGTAAGTAAAGAGCAAGTAAACAGGTAGTTCACTAAGTTACAATTAAAGAGGCTAATTGTGATGTGAAGAACACAAAATATTGTATATTTTGGCTGGTGCTGAGTTCTGAGTCGAATTCTGTTGGGGAGAACAATCTGTAGGACCTCCAAACTGAACTTTCCGAACTCCGAACTGCTGGCTCACCCCTAAAGAGCAGAAATCACATTTACAAAATGTATTTAATAATGATTATATAGTGCAGATTTCAAACTGAAGCCCAGTTTTGAAAAACGGTTTGTTCACATTTACAAGATCTGAGCTACACAATTGTTTGTTAGGAGACAGGAGTCCGTGTTGTCCACTCGGAAATGTGATATGTTGTCAATATAAGATACTGTGGTTAAAGCAGCCCTTTATATTGCACCTGTCTTCTTGTATCCAATCTCCAAGGGAGGCACTGACTTTCAGAGAACAGAGAAAGCTTTTAAAAATCAATACTAACTCATGATTTATTGATCACTAAAAATTGTGCTCATTAGCCCCCAAGTGGTCTTCAAAGAAACATTTAGCAGATGAAGAAATGCCCTAAAACAATACTTAAAAAATGGAGACCAGAGCTTCGGATATTCTTTGAGGCTGGATATGTGACTGGCAGAAGAGATCCATTCTATCAATCCCATATGTCATGTACTGTATCTCCAAAGAGCAAAGTGAGGTTTTCAAAATAAAGGAAAAATAAATATGTTTTATACCTTTGCTAAATTTCAGCTTGTTTGCTTTTGACCAGCAGTATTTGGGAATTTGATCACACAAACCTTTACTGGTTTCAGGGAATTGAGTAAACAATTTATTTCACTTAAGATAACAGACTGTGGAATCATCTTTGACCAGCAAAACAAAAGTGTGATCCCATTACTGTTTTTTTTTTTTCTTTTAAAAGCCTTACATGACATATCCTTCCAGCATTTGTACTATCTTGAGGAATAAAAACGAGTGACTGTAAAATGAGTATGCTTAACTGTGAAAGCACTATCCACAATCTCTGCTATGTTTTGATCTTTTGTAAAGCATGTGTTTGTACATGTTTTTCATAGCATGAAAAATACATTTAAGCACATTTTGTGTTTATTCTACAGAATAATTTGTCTCGATTAAGAGGATATAAAGTGTGTTGCCTATGTGTATCAGATGTGTGCATACACAGAGCACATTTTTTTCTGCTATGGAGATTTTTAATTGCCTCCAGGCCAGTTCTCTAAGATCCTCACTACACATGCCAATCTTCCATTCTGACCAGCAAGCTTCAAACAGAAAAAAGGTCCATGATAATTGTCCTAATGTCTCCTTCATTTGGAGGGCAACGTTGCTGTCCCATTATCGTTACCACCGTGTACATGCACTGTATGTCATTGTGGATAAGAAGCAGACCATATTGTAGCTGTTCGTTATTTGTGCAACTGAAAAAAAAATTATGGTGTGTTAATAATAGACTGTTTTCTAAAGTTTGGTTTGATGAATTTGTCAAAGGATAGATCATCAATGTATTATATTTACAAATCTAAAATCTTTTTTTTCACCCTGGATTTCTGCCTTATTATCTTTCATCGTCCTTCTATACATTCTCCAGAAATATTATCCAGAAAAGAATGAGATTCGTGAACACAAATCAGTTTTAGTTTAGCATTCTTGAATTTTGCATTGCATTTTCCTTTCAAGGTTTAACGTTAAGCAAAGCACCCACACACACACACACACACACACACACATACACACACACAAATGCAATTAACATAAAACTAAAAGCTGTTGCAGTTATTGTTTTACTGGGTACGTCATGTATATCCATGCCAACCCCCTTTAGTGCAGTGTGCATGCTGAAAATGTTAAAAATAATGACTCCTATATCCTAAAAGGCCAGTAGCTTTCTCTTTAATATGGGTTAAAGGGATTCCAAGCATTCTGTAATGGCATCTGTGGAAATGTTGACATCTGCCGACAATTCTTCAAAGCAAACAAAGAGACTCATATTATTAATAATTTTACATTTGGAATGCAAAATTACCACCAAGATTGTACTGCCAAGTTGTAAAAGACTCTCTCCCTCTGCCATGTAGTGTAGAACCACTGCCACAGTTTAAGCCATTATTTTTCATTGATATGAAATTGTTGTTACTGAAATGCTGATGTAGTGGCGTTTGTTGTGTCTGTGTGTGTTTATATTTTACAAACCCTTTACAGGATGCATTTAATACATAACTGTTGATAAGAAGTATGGAATTATAAGGAAAGACCAATAAAAAATGATAATCTATTAATAAAGAAGAAATGACACAGCATACAGTACAGACAACTCTCTGACAGATTTGTAGTCTATGGTACATCTTTAATAAAATTTAATAAGACAATTAACAAGCTGCCAGTGGCACAGTACACAGTTGTGTCAGAACAGTGTAAGAACTAAACACAGATAGACAGAAGAATAACTAAAGAGACTAAAATTCAAACAACCATGAATAAAAATTAAATCCTGTCTAAACTGTATACAATAAATATAACACATATTATCATTCTTAGTGTTTTAACATTAGAAACACTAATACAAAGCCATTTGAATTATACAAATAATATTATTGCTATAACTTGGATGTTATATTTATGCATAACAACAACAAAAAAATCCAATATTATTTCTGATAACCCCTACATGAATTCTAAGAATTATTACATGGTTTCTATAGATAGACTGGAATACATTTTGTCAGGCACTGGCAGTAATTAAAGCTTTAGATTTTGCTGAAGATGTCTGCAACATGGAAGCAGGTGCATATGTTGTGAAAAACCTGTAATGTGGTTTATGCATGCTGGTCCAAAAGCACTGTGAAATGTGTACACATGTATTAGCATAAAAAAAGCTTTGCATATGATCTAAGTGCTTTTAGATGCATTCAGGAAGAAAAACCCTCGCAGTTTGTGATTGAACAGCATCACGTGACAGCCGCTCTACAGAAGTACTGTACTCAAAACCACATATTCACGCATAATCTTTAATTCAGGCTTCACATGTAAAGTCTTACAACAGCAAGTATTCAACTGTCATTAAACATTATTTACCTGCCTCACATCTTACTATTTTTCAAGATAATAATTAACACAAGACACACCCGCACAAAGCCAGCAAGTACATTTGGTGATAAGCTCTTTTAAATATCAAATTATCAATCACTGGCTAACCAAGGCTGTTCCATGTACCCACACTGATGGTCAGTGAAGCCTTGGGGAACACATTTGTATGTGTCTACTGTAACAGACAATATTAATGATTTTAATCTAGTGGCACAAATTGTCCTTTTTTCTTTATAGGTAATGTGTATAAGTGCTAATAACTACGTCTGCAAATGGGAGTGATCATTTTAAACAGTGGTTAACGTGATAGCTTGGGGGCTGGTTGTAATTCTCCCAGTTTGTAAGCAGACTCCACAAGTCACAAATAGAGAACAAATATTCCAGCATAGAAACCTTGAAGGACGCAATAGGAGTTTGTCTTGTTAAAGTGTACGTATTTACAATGCACCGTCATTTCTGATGATCTTTGATGATTGTTCCACGAGTGAAATGTTCTTCCTGATTACATGATAATCAGAAATGTTGTAAGAACAAATGTTTTGTTAGTCCTTGCACCCCACTGGGTAGGAATAAGTGGCAGATGAAATGAGTCAAGGAGGTGTTGCTGGAGTGAAGCTTAACAGTCTGTGTGCTCACCAAAGTTAAGTCTTCCCTCCCGGGACCACCATTTCGATATATGCAAGGTCCAGGTTTAACCCAGCATTTTTTTTTATTTTTTTTTTTGCATTTGGCAGACAAGCATATCAATCATTATTTATTTACAATGGTATGCTCTGATTATATTGGTGTATGTTTTTTTCTCAGAATGCACTATGCTTACTTATATGATTGACCAGTTTAAATATATATTATGGGGGACATGTGTTATTGGCGGTGTAAAGTAGCGCTCTGCCACGGCACAAATCTTACCCCATCCCGTACGTATTAACTGGCCCAAAACTAATGAGGCACGACGTAAGCTGACACGTTTAAATGCTTAAATGCGCTGCGCCAGTGCTCAAAATGGGCAACCTCAATTGAAAAATAGGTAGGTAATTTGGAGAGGCAGAAATTACATTTCAAAATGGGCTAAGCTGTGTTTTAAATAAAAGGTACAGGTTTTAACCGTGTTGACTGTGTCTTGACTTTATATTATATTATTATTATACGACGGATAACATCAAATATACATAATGAAAATGATAACTTAATTAACCAAGTTTATTATACAACGAATACAAACAATTGTACATAATGAAATAGCTGCTAAAGCTATAATTTCATCCTCAGGAGGATCAAAAAGGGTAATGCAGACCCTAAATACTCTCCCTTACTAACCCTGTCCACATTGTCTTGGTCCCATGACTGTTCTGTTACACTGTAGAGCCTATGGTCATTAGAGATTCATTCAATAAAATGACAAACACATGGGATAAAGAAAAAGCCGTTTCTATAGACTGGTAGCCTTCATAACGAGGAAATCTCTGAGGCAGGTTCATGAATTTCTAAGAGTTAGAAAACACAAATTAGTCATTAAATGTGTTTCCTTGTCACCTCTTGTTTTAGCTGGAGTGTTGCAATATTAATTTACTCAGAAAATGCGTTAGACAAAACAATTCTGTATTGCAGAGGAACAGGCACAACTCCAGCTAAATCAAGAGGTGACAGGGCTTGGAGAAAGCTGTTTTACATAGAAACCAGGTTGCCTATGTCTATGTTCCAGAGAGAATAGAATCCTGAGAGATATGAGAGCCTGTAGCTCCTGAGAGAGTCTTACACAATGTGAATGGCACGCTTCACTTCAAGAACACCTGCTTCTGCAACTTCTGAACGTCAGTTACACCCACCCAGTGGGATGCAGCAAGTCAGCGAGATGGGACGTATGTAAACAATGCCACAGCGCCCCATGTCATCTGGAACATAAATATGGGGGGGCAGGGGGGTCTATGCCAAGTAGGTCATGCAAATATAACTTAAATATCATACGGTTTTATAAATCCATATGTATTGTTTAATTGAAAGAATCCTCCTCTGAATTATACCTGTGTATGTTTAAGGTTAAGGTTGCTGTCCCTGCTGTATGTTTCAAAAGGCTCAGATGATTTCAGTGTGGGCACTGTTTATTCAAAACGCTTGACTGTGAATTCCAAAACAGAGTTACATCAAATGTTACCCGCCAACTTCTGCGTAGTCCTCAGCCATTTAAGGGGGTCCGGGGGATGCCAAATAATACCTTTTATTTTTTAAATTATTTAAAAAAAATAAAAAAAAAACATTTTATATTTTATGGTTTAGGGAAGGCCATGCACTATAACTGTTAAGGAGTATACCTAGGTATAAAATGCTATGTAACTTAACTCACCGCGGCCGTTGATGTTCTTAACTGTCCAGGGTCCATGCCAAACCAGCTGTTTGAGGGTCTGTTTCCAAAATGTGGCATGCCAACTACAGGTCGTCAGAAAGCCCATAGAGGGAGAGATGTGCTCATTAAACTGAAGTTACCCTTATCATTTATCTGCTGTGTAACCACATTATGTGGAGCCATGCAAAATATGTATTGCTGCAGTATCCCTTTAGAGAAAGAGAAAGAGACTGCTGAATTACTTTATCAACTTAATTTTCCAATTAACCTTACACGTCACCTTACAAGCACAGTCCTTGAAATTGTATTGGTTTCAAACAGAAGAGCTTAAAGACATATATAGAAAACTAGCTTGAAAGGAGAGAATGAGATAGATGAGGAGACTACAGATTAAGAAATAAAGATGTATTTCTTTAGAAGAAACAGAAAGCTAGTGGGTAATGCAAGAGTTTAAATAATCTCCTCTTGAGATGTATAAATATTATCTTTTGATAAACTTAAAACGTTTGTATGTCCTTAAAATAGATCTAGTTTGCTGTTATTTGTTTATTTCTACAGGAGAAAAAAACATTTGATACTTTCTGTTGAAAGGTAATAGCATATACTATCAAACCCACTAGATACCACTTGTTATGATCAAATAGAAATATTGGGAGTCAATGTTAACAAGTTCCTTACTTTGGTTACTTTACACTTATGTTTCTTAAAATAACAAGAATACTGCTGAACACAAGTGATATACATTTTCTATACAACCCATATGTGGCAAAGCATATTGAGCCAAAAGCAGTTGCATACTGGTTTACTAAAGTAAGTTATTGATATTATGTTTTACACATGTTTAAGGATTTTCTTTTTTAAAAGGCCATCAATTGATGAGTATGCAAAACTGTTATTGAATAATAATGGTATATATTAAAATATTCAATTAGCCAAATATTAGGGCAGTCGATTGAATTAAACTGACAGCTTAACTACATTTCCTCAATATGCCACTTCAGTAAGTCTCAAATTGGACCAGTTAGTGAGCAGGATAGACAACTGATAGAGCACAGGGCATGTGGTGGAATAATTTGAAATCTTTTTCCATGTGACTGTCAGCATTTGTCAATATGTATTTGTACTGCATTGATTGACATAAGCAAAAGCAGATGGTATATGTAACTGTATAGCCACAGGGCTCACGGTAGAAATATCTTCACACCTTCTCCCAAAATTAATTACACCAAATTGTGACACATCAGGAAACTATAAGAGCTGAGCGTTCTGTAATTTCTTCTTGAATGTATGATTATGGCTTTGAGGCTATTTACACATTTGGATACATATTTTGTGACTTTGCATTTTTTAACAGTGTTTATATCCTTTATTGAATCCCTAGGCATGGGTTAGCTTAAATACCAGAACTGTAATGCAGACTTAAACACTGCACTAAAGAAGTCTGGCCAGCAATGCTTCCAGAATTTCAGTTTGTTTCTTTTCAATTTTTACTAAAGCTGTGGGGTCCTTAGAGGAACAATGTAATGCCTCCTGGGGTATGAGCGCCTTTCCTATTTGTTTCCCTTCAAACAGCATTTTTTTCTGTATAATATTCTTGTGGGGTTTTTTTTATATTGAAATGGAAAGATTTTGGGTGCAAAGTGAAATACATTTGATGACAGGCCAAAACTGATTTTAGACTTGCCAACTAAAAGAATTATGCAATTTGCTATGTGTTCAATAAAAAAAACACACATAACATTAGGAAAAACAGCAGGTAATTGGAGTATTAGGATGAAGACCTGGAGAATGAGACACGTCAGATTATAGGCTGACAGACCTTTGCAACCCATGTGGTATATATTAACCCTATTGATGACAAAGGAAAATACAGTATTAATACAGTATTCATTATTAAATGATACATGATGACCGGGAATGAGGAGTGTTAAATTAGCAGCAGTGGTTAAAAAATAACCAAAGTGTGTAAAACCAAACCACCCTGGAGGCTTGGTGCATGGTGGATTATGGCTGCCCAAAGTCTGTTATGAAAGAAACTATTCTTGCCACAGCGACTTTATTAGCTCCAGTGTAGATCATTATTTCAAGCCAAAAAATACATTACTTTGATATTTGTGTGTGGTACATGCTGCAATGGTATACTGAGTGGATATAAAAATTGCAGAGTGTGTTGAGGAGACGTAATTGTTGTTTCGGTTCATCAGACGACTGCTTTTTAGTAATGACAACAGGATAGGACAACAGAAAAGGACCAGGTGATGGTTCTAACATGTTTCATAGAATCAGTTTTCTTTTTTTTACCACACAAAAAAGCAACATCCCCTTGGTACATGTACGTACCTGTATGTTATTGACTCTTTCATACAGTATTCATATCAATACATTTTTAAAAGATGGATTTCGTCTCTGAATATTTTGGCGTATTTAGTGGTGTAAATGTTAACACTGGGTCTGTAGAAATATTATATGAAACCTTTTTGTTGTAGTACCAATGTAATTTGTAGAGATTAAATACTGTCATGTTTTATACTAGCCCCTTTTTTGTTTGCCTAACAATGCAGTTAGAAAACTTTTTTGAGGACCATAGTGGACTTAGAACTTGTTTGAGACAACTAAAGCCCTTTCAATTTTGGATCAAAATAGATGCAAGTGTCTGTAATCTCTTATTAGAAATACAAAACTAGGCCCCAATGCCCCTTTGAAAGTTCACTTTGACACAGTACAGTATACACTTTCACACTGGTCCATGAATTGTTCCTTAGTGAAAGTTCAAATATAAGGGAAAGTCTGGCATAGAAACTGTTAAATAAAGGTTTAATTATGTACTGCAATCTTTTTTCCTTTTTTTATTGAAATAGTTTAGTCTGTTGGTGGCTCCTTAAAAAAAATAGGCCGCCACCACAAGATGAAAAGTTAATTATGGAGCTGGCTTAAGAACTAAAACATGAAGGTTTCAAGTGAACTTAATGATAAATAAAAACAGCTGTAGAAAAAATAGCATTAGTGCTGCCATCACTCAGACAGGGTCCACAATGTTTCCTTCAAGATCCCCAAATTCCTTTTGTATTCTATAAAGCAGCAGTGGTTGGGAAAAACCTTTTCTTTCCTTTCATGTGGCACACAATAAGCCACAGTGCTGTTTTTTTAGAGTAACTGCTAAAAAAAGTTAAAACCAATAGGTAGTTACAGTAGGTCACTTTAATCCCTGTCTATTTACTACCAACATAGATTTCCATACATTCCCCAAAGATGCCTTTAACAGTATGATACCCCTTATTTTTTCACCAATTTACAAATAGATTAAGTAAAATAACATTTAGGTGTGCATAGGTTTAACCTGAGGAATGTACAGAGAGAAGGAGGAATGATTTGGTCCTTTTGTAAACAAGAAAATATTTCATTTTATATGTAGAGTTGGATCATAGAAACATGTACCCCAGAAAAAAAATGGGGTACAGGAATATGTACTACTCTTATGACTACTACAAATACTACAACTAATAACAGAAGTGTTTCTATGCAAGTGTGTCAATTAAAATGTGTACTATATGAAAAACTAAGTGAGATCATAAAAACATGGATAATGTATTGACCTTTGAATTCATATCATTTCTTTGGAATCAGTAAGTACTGAAAAGAAGCAGCTACCTACGATTCCACAGGCTCAGATGATTCCAGGTGGACTTGGATACAGAATGATTGTTAGCATGATAAAATGTTGAAAGGAAAAGTGAAAAATAACAAGAAACATTTGAAATAAATAATTTGACAGTAAAAAAAATGTAATAAAACAAAATAAAAAGACGTTTAAAGCTACTTAATAATATTGAAAGAAACTAAGGTTTAGGTAAAAAAAAAAAAAAAAAACATTTCAACAAATTATCACCAATGAAAAATATTAGAGAAAGATGTTTTTTTTTTTTTAATTAAGGAATTCTTGAACTAGGTTTACAAATGCTTTACAATGCATGGATGAGGATTCAGGAATAGACTCAGGTGGGTCCTGTAATGTCTGTTTTAGGACATGAAGCTAATGAACAGAAGACTAGCAGGACAGTCAAATAAGAACTTTTAATCTGCAGAAATATGAGTGGACAAAGACAGCACTTACAACAGGAAGTGAGACTGTTCTAATTATGGCAGCAGTTACCCCGGATACTGACCATTCTTACTCTGTCTATCCATTGTGGTGAATGTCTTGGTCCATTTTAAAGCACCACCCTAACCACTCCCAAATTACTGCCCTTCTAAGCTCTAAACCCAAAATACAATAAAAATATAAAAACACCTCTGACTGCTTGCCAAGAAACATTTGCAGCACTACAGCACACCATTAAACCACCCACCTCCTCAGGATAAACAGCTAATGACAGCAAATTACAGTTAACCATCTTGCTAGTCTGCATTATTCAACTTCACCAACAGAGGTGTCTTGCTTGTACTAACTCCAACAAGACAAACAAAAAATGTTACTTTTGAGATTTACTGTATTTAACAAAGGTCAACTGTTACTCATTTTAATATTAATGTTACTTCTATGTATAGATGCAAACCAATTAATATTATAATATCTATTCCATCAGTTTACTACCTGTGTTTTTTCAACAATTAGCCGGATATAAGAAAATGCATTCTAAAAGAACGAGCAGTAGAAACACAAGTATGTTACAGAGCTATGTACGCACATGTAAAGAATTCAAACCTTTTCAATGGGGCCTTGGCATGTTAGATACAATGCTACCATTAATAGGTCCAAATGAACTTCAACACACAGAGTGCATTGGCGACACAAAAGAATAATCAGGATGGAAACAAAGGAAAACACAAGAACCACTCAGTAAAATTAAAGGACAAAAATTAAAGGGTTTGGGTCCAATGCTAAATGTTTCTCTGGTTTACACTTATTCTATTGAGATGTCTTTAACCTGAAAAAAATTATGGCATTCTGATGATTGCAATTAAAAATAGCACAATCATTTACTTTATTTACCCATTACACTATACAGTACTTTTTTAAAAACAATTAAACGTAATACAATTCCCTGAAGTGACAGTTGGATTTCCTGAAATGGATTAGCAAAAGGCACATTCATTTAAAACCTCTGTGCTTTGGGTGTTTGGATCTTTTCATGCTGTTCTCATCAAGGTGAAAAGGTGACACAAGGTTTGATCCAGCCTTACGGTTTAGAAATAATAATTAGCATCTGTATCCAAAGTTACCTTCTTCTGAGACTCCTCGCATTTTAGAGGTTAAGATTAACTTCTGAGAGTACCTAATCATAACAGCTAAATGTGAGAAGTCTCAATAGAGAAATTGAGGACACACTACACTGGATTCAGACATTATGAGATCAAGCTTGGATTTAATCATCCAAGCTTTGGGTCTGAGCTTTGTTGGTCTATTACCTCTGGGACATCACATGGTGTTCTGAGTCTGTACCTAATCTGGAAGGTTTACACTTGAATTTATCATGCAGAAGCTGCAGGTGAAAGAACCGCAGAAAATGTCATATTAAGATAATTAGCTTCATACTTGCTAATAACTATGTTATTGCAATTTTCCTGTTATATAACACAGTTTGGTCTATTTAATTGATCTAAATACCACCACTGTTTACAGTTTTTAAGTAAGGTCTTTTGTATGCCAATAAAACATCTAAGATTGCAAGAGTCTTTAGTGGATTTCTGTCTATAGAAAGTATGTAAAACACCTATTTTAATAATTTAAACATATTTAAATCCACCTTCTATTAGAACAATTGAACCCCACTATATTTTATTGTACCAAATATATTCCAGAGAACTGGCGGTTAACTCACATTCACATTGCTGGCTACTGTATTCCTTTTCATTCAGCTCTATCTTTGATTCCTTGCATTAACAATTAGAAGCAGGTTGACTTTGATGTGGAAACATTAGATACCTGCTGAGTAGTAACAATAGTTACACATGAAAAGCAGCTTCTATGGATAGGTATAATTAACTGCCAAAGAAATAAGGTTAACATGAAACTGAATATTTGCAAAATATTACATATATTCTTAGTTTTACATGAGGCTTTTTTAATGAAGGTACCAAGGGCAGCTACAATGATATGAGTAAATTGTGGTTGAGTAATACCAATTTCTTATTGCCATTATATGAACAGATACACTCTAGCAGAACTATGGAACACAATTAGTATTACTAAGGTGGCTATTAGAATATGTACATTAGAGTATGTATTAGAATAATGGCAATTGTACAATAGACTTGTATTTAGGGGTTCTAAAAATAAACCTTAATACTTTAACAAAACTTTACCACCAGCAAACCTTGTAAGTGAAACGTTTTTACATCAAGCTCTGATCTGTTTAATCCAATGGGGAAGCCTAACGAGGTGTCAAAAAATGGGTGTTGTATCTTTAACAGAATCACCAGTTCAGTTATTATTTTTATTTGTCTCCAGCCTCATGGTCTCACGAAAACCTACAGCCTTTCACCCGATTTGATGTGTTTGCCTTCACGGCTTCTGAGCGCTCACTAATTCCATCTGGCCACAACAGAGGCGGCGGAACGGCGAAAAAAAAGCTTTTCCATATGTGCAAATTAGGATGCAGCCTCCCCGAAACTGTGCAGCGATCCCTCTGATGTAGATATCAGGAGCAAGGCTGCCAAACCCACTGATGGCAATCAAAGAAAAGGGCTTTATTGGACTATTCTGCCGGTGTTGCACCACTTCATATTTCTACTACTTTGAAAAATATAATTGAACCATCCAGCAAAGTTTATGTCAAAATAGGTTTGCCTTGCAGGCTTACAGAATTGGTTGCTTTGCTTAAGTATCAGAGTTGAGTATCTAGTCCCAAATGCAAATAGCGATTCAAGGGGGACCTAAACAAAAACCTTCATTTAATTTATCATTCATGTTTACAAAAGACCCTGTCCACATACATATTTGTCATTTTCCTCTTTAATGTTAGTTTGGATAATATTATAAAGATAACATACAGTACTACTGTGGAAAGGCTTTTAGTTTTAGTTGCATTACTAATGTATCAAATGCATGTATAACCATATTATGAACAACAGTATGAACAGTAATAGCCTACACAGTAATTTTAAATGACTAGAAACGTTATTGTAATTACCCTTGTTTTTCATTATTGTATTCTACTGTACATGATCCTCTGATATACTGCCAAGGGAAATTAATCTTTATTCCTCAACATCAGTTGTGAAAAATGTCTATTCTACTGTATCTTCCTGAAATGGCAATACAATAATTTATGTCTATAAAACGTAATTATCACAAAAAAGGATGACAAACACAAAACAAACTGCAATTATGTTGTATGTGCGTGCGTATTTTGACAATTCACATGTTGTTCATGGTTTCCTTTACGTCGTCTGTACAGTATTTGTTTCTGCAGATCTTTTCTGAGTACTAAAACTTTTCAAAAGGGTTCTTATTAGCCACAATTGCCTTCAAAATCTGTTATTGGGTGTCATTTAACTATGCAGTATTAAATTATTACTCAATGTTACTATAAAGTAACATTTCATAGCCAAATTGCTTTATTTTCCAGAGTAAACCACAGGGAAATAACTTGCTTAGAAGTTATTATAATCTAAATAATGCAAATCATCTCTTTACCCTCAGTTACAAAGCAGAATCTTGTAAGTGTGCAGGTCATTGTTAAACAGATTCCTTTGCATTTTCAAAATGCTGGTCTATCTTGTCTATTGGAATTCTTGTGAACTGGTTGAATAATTTAAATAATATTATACAGTAATGTAAAGGTCCTATTGTATTGTGAATTCACAAAGATTATTCTTGTATACAGCAACCCCAAAATAAATAGTTAATTCGTAAGTAAGTAATCTATACATGACATTTGTATATTTTCTACTGTCCCCTTTATGGTGTTTGCAAATTATTCTTATTAGATTTACTAAAACATTGTGCTTTAGCCATAGTTTACAGCCATAACCATAGATATCAGCCACAGACAAATAAACAGGCTATATCATCCAAAGTGTCTTTTAAGAAGTAAGAGAAGAGCAGCACCATCTAGTATTCAGCTATGTATTGCCAGCAATGCAAACGTAATTTGATTCGCAGTAGCTGTTTACTTCTGAAGAACAGCTCCTGAACTCAGGTGAATAATAAAAAAAGTTGATCATATCAGGGAAAAACAGCACAATAAATGAACTGAAAGGTACTGTAGAAAGGTACTTTTCTACAATCTATGTACTAATTAACCCCTTAAAGAGTAAGTAGCGGAGTTCTGTAAATATAGCTACCACTGTTTAAATAACGTACCTGTAACATTCAGACATATTTTTATACATGTAACTTTAAACTCTGTTTCAAAGCTTTTCAAAATGGTCGATCTTGTGCACAGGGGTTTAAGATTTGTCCTCTAAATCACTGCAGGAAGAGCAAAAAAAAAAAAAAAACATAATTGCTTTTCTGTTCCGTACCACATCACAGATCATTATTGCTGTGTTATCTGTTTGACAATATGTCAATAATCCTTACACTATCATCAGTACACTAGAGCGGCCATTTTGAAAAGAGCTTTGAAACGGAGTTTAAAGTTATAAGTGTAAAAAGTTGTAAGGATGTTAACGATGAAAAAAAATTGCAGGTGCATTATTTAAACAGATGTAGAAACACGCAGGGATGTATAACGCGATAGTTTTAAGAACCCCTCTACTTACTCTTTAAGATACATTTGAGAGGGACTCAAGGAAACTGACAACTTGGAAACTGACAACTTGGATGACCAGATCCAATCTGTCAGTAAATTTAAAACCCTGTTTTGTGCCCTTCATTGCAAAAATTATAATTCATCATTTTATTTGTGGGACACGTATGTCCCTTGTACCTTAAAGGGTTAACACTAGAATAATACACAAGTACCAGTATGAATCAAAATTTTAAAAAAAGATATACAGAGAATCACACATGAATGGAAGCTGTTGACTGGATAATTTATCCTAATGCCTATAGTATATTTAAATTATTTTGTTAAGTACATTACCCTGAAAAGACAAGTTCAAGTAAAGGTTATATCGAAACTGAGCTCACACATTTTTATAGTACATCCATTAGAGCACAAGGGGATACGTCTTGAAATAATGCATTGCTTGAGTGTGCTTTTTAGTGTCATCTCCAATCCTAAACATGCATAAAGCTATGTGCTTCTTTACCATACCTGGGAAGAATTACATTAGTACGAACCACCACTTGAGTTTTACCACAAATGCTTTTGAATTGGAAAAAGGGCTCTTTAATAGCATTTTATAGCAAGTTATTTTAAAGAGGTCGACCAAGGAATTACTTTGAAACACCAGCTCCTCCTCTCTTGCGAATGGACAGTAATGAGGTACTGTGAATAGGCTATAACAGTATAAAAAACATGAAAAATGTAAAATGCTCATTACCCAGAAATGCTCATGAAGTACTTGATAAGTCTATTATCAATCATTCTCAAAGTCTAGATCACGCCTGAAAAAAATGTAATACGATTGATATGTGGCTCTAGCCACTAACTAACCTCCTGTGAAAATTTCATTATTATTAAAAAAAGATAATGTAACAACATTACAACAGGGTCAAAATAGCTTATCAAATTAATTCACATCTTGTTTCCACGTAACAGGGCCCCTAAAAACTTTACACATTTGTATTTAATTAAATCAAAGAAATAGCCTGGAGCTGTGTTATACCAATAAAGCCTGTCAATATGATTCCCTTGGGGGTTTAAATTCTGTTCCTGCTTTTGACACTACAAATGTGTTTATTGTTAAATAATATTGTATCTCCAAAGTAATAAGCTCATCCCAGATAGTGCTACAGCTTCCCTGCTTCTAAATTGTATTTAGGAATAAACCCATCGAGACCAAGGCCTCATGGTATTCCAGCAAGATGACCAGAAACAGACACCAGTATTTTCACATAATTAAAAACAACATCACCTGTAAAAAAATAACAGCATACATTCAGTCTGGAATCAAAAACATTTAGACTTTGATAATTATTGGAACCTACTCATTAAAATAACTGTAATCTTAGTCATTGTTCTACGTTTAGCTGATGCACTATCCTGGACACTGGTCTAGACTATTCCATGCCATAGGGGAGCTGTAACTAAGGCCCTGTCCACACTATGCCTTTAAACTGTATTAGTTGCTTTTAAACCGGATTAAAAGCACTAAATACGGTTAGCGTCTACACTAAGCAGCGTTTAATACCGTACTCGAGAACTGAACTCGAGACCACCTCAGGGGGTAGCCTCGAGTCCAGTTCTAAATTAGATTGCATCAGGTAGTGAGGTTTGTCAGAAGTGTGGACGCTGTAATACCAAACTACATTTTTTGTGTATCCGCCAATATCCCAAAATGCTTTCTGATATGTTTTGGCGAGTGGACATTACATATACAGTACAGAACAGGCACCTGAAAGAGTTAAGAACGACCATCAGTACTGCTGAACTCTATATTTCTGAGGCTTGTTGTAAAATGGTGGATCATGGAGCGACATGATCAGATGCCAAAATCAGAGTTCAGAGTTAGAATACGAAATGCACACATTATGATAAAATGTACCTTGTGTTTTTAAGAAACAAAGTCATAATGTTCATGCTAAGAAGTGGTATTTGCTGGGTTGTAAACATAAAATACAGTGCATGGTGAGATAATGTAATTTTAAGTCCCACAGTCCATTGCGCTGCTAGGAACTGTAACCAAACTATTTTAATAGTGTTTGTACGCATTAAGTTCAAACACTATTAAACATGAAATGGTACTTCAGTGTGGACGCTTGTAGCTGGATTAATTAAAACGTTTTTGAGTACGGTTCTCGAGATCGGTTATGTAGTGTGGACAGGGCCTAAATGCTGATCAGCCAACACAGGCCCTTCTCCAAAGCACTTGATAAGTAAGTGTAAGACTAGATTGTAAACTGTACTTAAGTATCTGTAACATTGAGCCAAGGTAACCTTGCAACAAACCTATTACAATTTTATACACAAAAAGTACCCAGTGCAATTGCCTTCTACAATTCAGCGACATCCAATTTAAAGAACCCAGTAAGTGCCTTATTCTATCACTTTAATTAGTTAATATGTTTGATTAATTTGGCTCATTTTAGCTGTGGAGGATGCAGACAAACTTGTCAACACCGCCTGTTTTACAGAAAGCTCTAAAAGGTCGTGGAATGCCTGACAACTTTCAAGCAACTAAGCCAAGTATTGTGGATGACAAACATTTTTTTACCTTGTCAAGCAAAGTCATCTAAGTTGAACATTCTTTTTATGCAAAAAAAAAAAAAAAAGCGACACCAAATTGGGCAACTGGGAAGTACTAACAAAAAAAATGTTATAAAGCAAGCCAGTTCTATTTGACTAGATCTGTATTTTATTTAATAAAAACATTAATCTGTACCTGTTTTTCAAGTGTTGGAATAATAGTAAAATGATTTACAGCATCTATAAATCATAACGTTACACATTGTTCTTGAATGTTGGATTTGTTTTGTATTTTTAATGATCAATTGTTTTTTTTGGTTTTCATTTTGTTTTTTTATTATTGTATAAACACACTATAGCAGGATTTCGGACACTAGTCATTTCTAGTATGCCAAATTCACATGTTATAAGCCCTGTGTCCTTTGTGTTGCCCATATTGCCAATAAAGGCTGCCCTATGGCCATCATCAGCTTATAATTAGCTACTATTGAAAAGGTTAATTGAAAGACCAACCAGACTACAGCGAGGTCCTCAGTAAGATAGAGCAGCAGGCCAGGGACATTAGGAACATCTGAACAATTCACCCAGAGGGATCTCCTGGAGGCACTTGCCACCTTGGCTACTTCTTGAGTGCCCACTGAGAGGGACTCATCCGTAATTGCTGGAACCTTGCCAGTGAGCTGCAAAGTATCTCAGGTGACAGTCTACCTTGATAACTCTTAAACAGTGTTTAGTTAGTCCTGAATAGAATCACAACTGAAAGGAGCAGTGTTGATTTATAAATATTTTATCTACTTACAATATCTTAAACAGTTTTGCCTTCATTTTCAGCACTGTGTAACCTTAACAAATTGT
This sequence comes from Acipenser ruthenus, assembly GCF_902713425.1. Lineage (NCBI taxonomy): Eukaryota > Metazoa > Chordata > Actinopteri > Acipenseriformes > Acipenseridae > Acipenser > Acipenser ruthenus. Next base: position 29,818,141 of record NC_081203.1, on the reverse strand, counting down.
ACATGTTTATATTTCCCAGGTTTTGTTAGTTTAGTTAGTTCACCATGGAATTTGCCTATTCCAAAAAATGTGTCCATAGCAAATACAATATTTTATAATTAAACAAATATGTACCCTTGATGTTGGGTTTGATAATTTTAAGAAACCAATAATTACAACATAGTCAAGCACTCTGACTGCCAAACTGCCTTCCTGACACCTATTCCTAGGAGTGGGAGGGTTTCTTCATCCGCAGAGACTAAGCCAAGACATTTCTCATTGTCTTGTCTGAAGACTCAAATACTGCTCCCGCTGCATACATGCAAGTGCCAGCTACTAAAATCAAGCAGGGAAATAAAGTAAATTATGAACTGACCACCATGGTCAGTGAAAATATATCAGATTAAATTACTCCCTTTCTCTCTGTGGAGCTTTGAGTTCAATAAAGGCAGCTTGAAGGGATTTGGCATGCCTCAATTTTCCCTTTTAGCTCAAAGAATAAAATATTTTACAGTTGATCTGCACTCAAAGCTAATCATCATTTTAACATAAACTATATGACAACTAAAAATATTGTGCATTATTGCAAAGGTTATGAACAGAATTATGAACAGTATTTCCAGAAACACGAGCACCACACAATTCAAATAATTTAACACGCTCTTCAGCAGAGTTGATTAAACACATTTTGTTCTTGTATATTTAAAAATTGATAACATAAAATGTTACTTTGTGGAAAAAGCCTTTCCAGAACCGGAAATATAGGAAGGGTATAGATCGATAAATTCTGGATTGTGTACATTTAGTTATGCTGTTATTGTGGTACGGGCAAAGAATGATCAATGGAGGTAAGGGAAGCACTATGCATGCAACAAGGGCAACTAATATCACCCTGAGCTCTCATCTGCAAAAAAGGCATTTACATGCTTAACAAAAAAGCAAGGACTTGTTGTTGCTAGGGACTGAGAAATTTGCAAACAAATAAAGAGACTTGGGTCAAGGCAACAGTGCTCTCTCTTTATCCCCCACCTCCTTCCCCTGGCATAAGAGGACAGAATTCTGTTCTCATCCATTATTGATAGGCCAAGAGTCTGCCAGCTCTTCAGTCTTTTGTCAACGGCAAGAAGAAAGGGGCCAGGGTAGCGACTCCTGCTTTTAAGTGAGACCCTTCCTTTTTATTCGAAGCGTTCAGCCTGCTCTCCAAGGCCACCCTACCAGTGCTACCACACAGGAAAAAATCAGCTTTGAAGGCCTTGGAATAGTACAAATAAATTAGTGCTCAGGTGCTTGTTCAGGGTTGATTAGAAAGGCATGATTCAGAGGTGGCCTTCATGCCTTTCACTGTCAGCAATGCATGGGACAGTTAAGTCTCTCTGTCTATTTCCCTTATCTTTTCCCTTTCACTTTTCCTAGTTTTCACAGAAGACAAGGGCACTTGCTATAGCTGAGTGATGAAATATTTATAATGAGAATGATGAGGCAGCCTTTGAATAATTGAATATCAAGGCCAGGATGGGATTAGATAATCTCCACAGGAGTTTATCTCTCTCTCTCTGCCCAACAGCATTCCTAAAGTATATTGTGGCTGAGGAACACTGGACAGATTTTGTTTGTATATTGTGCCAAACTACATTACAAATTCCTTCTGATAGCTTATTTTATATGCATCTTGCATTTCAGCTATTGTATATTCCATATTGGTAAACTGTAGGACAAGGGTTAAGAATTTAAGATCTGAGAGTATTCAGTTTCTGATACACAATCAGGAACCATTTTTAGGTCTCCTGTCTCATATCAGTGCCACCTGAATCCACTTTTGCATCAGCTTTGTGTTCTCACGCTCCACAAACTTTCATTTCTGGCATCTCTCCTGACCAGATTTCCCTATTACGGTCCCATATGTTGGTTTTGGGAATTAAAAACTGGGCTCACACTACCCATTTACATGACTTGCAAAGTTGTATTTCTGGTATTCTGATCCAGGTTAAAATCAACAAAATCCTGAATGCACTACAAGTTTCCTCAGGGTATGACATTCTAGCAAAGTCTTATGATATACAGTACTTAGGAAGGTTGAGTAATCTATGAAATGTTAGAGATAAAATCCACACTTGATTCCATGAGCAATAATATTCAACACATTCCTGCTACAAGACGTAATTTCTGATCAGGCTGGGCCTCTATTTAGAAGTAAGTGAACAGGCTAAAGTAACAATTGCAACTGTAAAAAAATAATTTAAATTATTGTTTTGAGTAGTTTCTTTATATTTGTATTGATAGCATTATTTTACTCTTCTCTTCTTTGAAAAGAGAGGCCTTTTGTAGTTTGTCCTAGTTACTATGTAGATACCCTTGTATTATTTATTGACTAAATCCACAGATGGATCCAAGCAGGCAGGCACACACATGGACAGAACATGAACATGTACTCGGTGAAGAAAAAAATATATTTGCCATACTTGATTGGTGACAAAAGATAACAAGAAGTGGCTGCAGGGTGCCACCAAGCTCTGCTGTTTCAAAATGGTGTGAATAGACCCCATCTGTTAACTCTCCTATCCACACTCAAGATGGTTCTTCTGTGTAAGAATAATACAAATATAAGAATATCTGGCAAGTTACTGGGTGGCGCTGTGGTTTTGTATTCTAATAAGGACAGTGGTCTTTTCAGGGAAGCTAGGAAAAACACCATTCAGTTTACAATAATTACCCACTAACCACTAAACTAGTATTTAGGAATTTGATTAAATAAAATCTCACTCAGTTAATCTATAAAACAATTTGTAAAGTGAAAATTGGAGGAGATTTTTCAAATATATGTATTATTTTATTTACTTCGATGCCCTGATGATAGGATGAGATATTTTCCAGACCTTAAAGATTTATATTACTGGAAGACAGGCCGTGTGGTCCCTCTCTTCAAAGGTGCAGCAATCTAGCTTAATGAGTAGTATCTGTCACCATAGCTTTAGATTAATCTATTGCATACAATACAGTACAGTTGATCAGCCCCTTCAGTCAACCAGAGTACAGAGAAAGATAACTTTTAGTTTTTTTTTACAAAAAGAACATATTTGAGCGATACCACCTTGTTCATACTGTTCTCCTCAATCTCTAAGGGCAACAACATTAGATCTAACACCACAATTAAAAATATGATTTTGATGAAATTAACAGTACTCCATAGAATCATGTTCCATTGTTTCTGATAGCACCTTACAATAGTCTGCTGATTGCGACACTTTAAAATAGCACAGGGCAGTCCTGCTATAAACACAATGAGCACTGGGGGGGAATGTCTTTGTAATTACACAGACTAGACGGCATCTGCCCTGAGGAGGTCACCTTTAGCTCACTATAGTCTCTGATTGATATGTATCTAAAGGCTTTCACTTAAAAAGCTAGAGCTTATTCTTGAAAAGATATCTCCTACCTGTGTTAGAAACCAGCTGATTGTTGTAAATATATGCTATCAATCACATTTATTTTGCACTCCATGTCCTGTGTCTATCTTACATGTTCCATGCAACCCCCCCCCCCCCCCCCCCCACCATGAAATGTGGTCAGCATGTCCAAACACACCTTCTATTGTGAGTAACTGCAAGTAATTCACTTGTAATACATTTATGTGGATCTATGACTCTCAAATACTAATTCGAATTTTGAAGAACATCACCACCAAAGTGGATTTCATACCAGCTATGGTGCTTAAAACATCAGTTCTCATTGAAATTCAGGTTGAAGGTTTTTTTGTAATCACTGCTACAGAGATTTAGAAACACTTTTTATATTCCTTAATAAAATTTACCATGGTTTGCAGTTTACAATGATTTTACCATGCTTAAGCTATTTGCTTTGGTTTACTGTGGTTAATCATGCCTTTTTTTTTTTTTTTTTTATAAAACCTTACCATACTTTTATGTGATTTACCATGCTTACCTATGCTAAGCATGTTTTCACTATCTACAGTTTGCTTTGCTTTTATCATGGTGCAATGTAGAACACTTTTATTTATGTTTCCTAAACATTTTTAAGAACATTTTACAATGTTATACACATACATAAACATGCATTTCAAATAAAAAAGCCTACTATGCCAAACTCTCACTGCTGTCCAAATCTTTCTGGGAAACTACACTGGATTTTCAAAAGGAATTAAAATGTATGCAATTACCCAAGTTTCTTGAATTTCTAGATGATGCTATGTTGGTACACAAGGGTTTAATATTGCTAGGATAGCCACTTATTCTTCCTTTGAAAGAAATCGGACCAGGGCTTTTAACAGTAAGTACACTTAATCCGAGTCGGGACCTCCCACTGGGGAGAACATTTAACTCCCTGCGTATTTGACTGTTTTGTCTAAGCACTTCTGTTCAGGAGCCAATGGGACACCCTGTGTGGCTGGCATTCTGCCATACAACTGAGAAACAAATCTACCCAAAGTGTTACTCACCAAACAGTAAAAAATACATCAGATGCATTTAAAACAAAACTACTTTTGCCCATTAATGGTGAGCTGTGAGGAGTTGCAATCAGAAGCTACAACAGGCAAAATGTATACACCAGTAACTACAGGAAATGGTTTTCAAAAAAGCCCATACTGAAGTGAGCCACATTAGTCTAAGGACTTTAAAAGATAACTCTTCTTAGGGGAAATAAAGTTGCTTACCAATTTAGCTCTGGTTGTAACCAATGACTGATAGTGCCAGCATCCACCTCGAGTTATTTTTCATTTGGCAGTAAGCAAATATTACGCTGAAAAATATCATGCAACCCAATTGTAGAATGACACAAAATTAAGCAGAAAAAGCTTAAATAAGAGTTTACTCCAATTATGAAGGGGCATTCATGATCAAATCCTGTCTATGGACATTTCAAGCATACAAAGGATTTAATTTCATTAGCCAACTCAAAGCAAACTAAACCTTTCGAGGTCTGCCAAATAATTGTTAACACTTTTACACATCTCTGTCCTTTCATGTCGAAATGAAAACAATAACAATAATGACAGATGAAGTTGAATTCTCCAGAGTACAGACTGTGAAAATGATGGCTTTTAATGCTGAAGCTAATGGAGAAAAAGTGGATGATATCTTTATAGAAGGATCATTTAAGGGCACTTTAATTTAAAACACTTGCAATCTGCAAATAATATAATACCCTTTATTCTTCTGAAAAGTTGTCTGAGGCCCTCTACGTTATGATCCCTACGGGTTTAAAAAACAAAAAATGTAAAATACTGTAATAGGTTTAACATAAAAAACAACTCAAACTTATTTCTTGCTAGCTATCATTAATAACACTTATTCGTCCTAGTTAACCATATGCAATGCCTTCCACTCTATCCCACATCAGATTTCCATTACAAGATGAGTATCAAGGTCATGTGGCTTGCTTAAGGTCACAATAAGCCAGTGTTGGGAGTAGTATTTCAACATAGGACTTGTGTTCCCAATTTCTAACTATTCATAAAACTGTTACTAAAATATTAAGTTTGTATTGCTTTACGGATACAGTCAGATATCTTTCTTTGTATCTTCCGCTGCTTAAGCTATTTCCTTTGTGTCATTTGAAACAGAAACGTGCAAGTTATGCAAATGAACAATTAATCACAGGGACACAAAGTGTTAAACAAAAAACATATTTAAATTTTACCTACAGCCCTTCCCCCAAGAATGAAGAACAGGGATGCATCAAAATGAAAACATGACCAATGATATCTCATTCATGTTTTGTGCATTAGATAGAATGTCATGCTAAAAGTCTTTTGTCCATGTAACTTTGCTGATTGCCCTTCAGTTTTTGGTCACAGAGGAGATCTGGTAGACAAGGTCAGCTTTCAGAGGATAGTTGCTGGAACTTGAACTAACATTCTTTCGTAGCTGAAAACCTCCTTAGGGGATCTCATATCAGAGCCGTGATTTTTATTCTGGGTAAATCTGCTGTGTGTTTTTTTTCCCATTGAAATTATTTTTGCAATTCAAAACCAGGTCTTGTAATACACTAGACACCTGCAGACTGAACTGAAGCTTTTTTATATATAAACATTTTGGGCTTTTATTACACAAAACTCCCCATTATGTTTCTAACTCATAGTTCCAGGTGGGAATGAGTATGACTAACTCGGATCCCATTCCTGTTAATGCTTCCTTCTGGTCACCTACAATCACATGGTCTAATAACACCCAATAGCTCTAGTACCGGTTTCCACAGACTCGCTAAAGGGATGTCTTTGCTGGATTAAACAACGATTTGAATCCATGACACATTTCTACTGTGTTGTTAAAGAAACCTACAGCTCTACAGCTGATTTTTGGTTTCTTATTGTGGTAAAGAAGATACCAGAACTCATATGCACGTATTTAAAGCTGCCATTTGATTTCATAACATGAGGTTATTAAACAAACTTCAGTAACAAATAGCCAAGCTCTCACTGTATAATTAATAGTGACAGCAGCGTCTCATCTGCTAAAATGTCACAGCATCCTAAATGTGTAATGTTTCCCCAAGTGTTTTATATAAGTAATGCAGAATGGCCATGACAGGTGTATCGGTTACATTAGGTTTGAAAACGAAACAACTGCCACAACTGTCCTGTATTGCTATAAACGCAATAACAATGGTCTATAAAACCCTATCTCGCTATCAATTGCTCTTTCAAATCCTTTGAGCACTGGGTGCATACATAGTCTATTGATGGTAAACAATTAAAATAATTAGAAGGGTCTTCTAAGATGAGCACATCACTCCCCTCCCCAAACCAAGCTAATGTAAAAGCCCTCTCCTTTTGTCCGCGTTCAAATGATTCCATATGGCGATGCCTGCTCTTTGAGCTATAATTTATTCATTATGAGCAAAGAGTGCCAAATGGTGGAGGCTGTGATTCGAAGCAGTGCGCTAAGTATATAATCTGAATAAGGTTTATACTTAATGAAAGGAGATACAAACCGTGCTGGGCTCATTCAAACAGCATGGAATCTAGACCTAGACGTAGCTCTGCAAACAAAACGCTTTGGAGCCTTTGTCGCAGCATCTTTTATATTTGACACCTCACATTGTCATATAAATGACACACGTACATACCATAAAGGTTGTCTTCTAATGCTGGATTTATAGGTAGCAAATACAAAAACATCCTTAAAAGAATGGTCTGTAAAAAACAGAACCCCTATTGAAAGCAGTGTCAGAACAGTGAATCCACCATGTTTGAGCTTCAAGCTGTATTTTCCTTTGCTGCAATACTGCTTAATGGCACTGTGGACACTTTCTAAATCTTATGATGTCAAGAGAAATTAGCTTTGTGGTAAATACATTAATTTGAGCTAAAATATATATATATATATATATATATATATATATATATATATATATATATATATATATATATATATATATATATATATATATAAACTAAAATATAATAATAATAATAATAATAATAATAATAATAATAATAAAACAACCAGACTTCTCACAATTTGCTGTCAATTGAGATGAGACTTGTGAAATTCCAAACCTGGATGCTGCACAGCAGGATTAAAATTCTCCCGGGTGATCAGGGCAATGCTTTCGCTTTGGTTGAAAAGGAAAATCTGGATAATCACTAACATCACTTGGCTTGCTGCAGGAAAGTCTGCAGCTGCTACTGACACATATATACAAAGATCAATGAGACAGCATCCAACTAAGGACTGGGACTTAATAACTAATTCAGGGCTACAATATGTACATTTTACCCAGATGTACCAGTTATTACAATGCTGAATAATACTATCTATAGCCTGCCATATATTGTAGAGGTTGAGGAAAATTTAGTTCTTGGTCATCAAATTATCCGTACTGTTGGATATAGAGGTCTCTTCTGGCAATTAACAAGTATGTCAGTAACATACATTCCTCACCATAGCTGTAAATTCAGAATTAGAGCTGTCATTCTGATGACAAATTTGATGAATAGAACATATCAAGAGTATGTACAGAATAGTACAGACTAAGAATTAGCAATGAAATGTTTAATCCCAGATATATATCATTTAAAGCTTTTATTCCTGTCTTTAATTAACACATCAATGTTACAAAATTAGAAACACATTGACATTAAATACTTGACCAAACAATATATGCTATTAAACTTTCAGATTTACTGTAAAAATGGTATTAAAAAACATGATAACTTTAATGATAACCATTAGCAAAATGTCCAAAATTAGGCATGAATGGCACACCAGACTGTATGAGTATCCATCAACTTATTTACAGGTGGTTCCATAGTTATCAACACTGGGGAACATACTATTGGAATATATTTCCAATATAACACTATTTATATTTCTCGGGAAATAAAATGAAAAGCGTTAACATTGTGTTATTATAATATATTTTCATATCGGGTGAAGATAATATTGTTTAATTTCAATATAATCAAGTTGAACTCTCCTTCGCAATTTCCCCCTAAGGTTTTCCCAATCATTTCCACAGCAGGGGCTTTTATTGTTTTTCTCTTAGAAAAAAAGGCCATCTCATTTTATTGGCCTTGTTAAATCAAACAATGGATTTAAAGAACCTTGTAAAACAAATGATAAGATTTTCAATCATTAATGCCAACTAGTTTGGCTCTACCTTTATATCCAAATGAGACCGCACTGTTGCCTCTCTTGTATCCATCGCTATCCAGATGATTTCTGATTATTTTTTTTAGATATTATTACAAGCTTGGTATTCATGTCGCTATTCTTTATTTTCATGGTATGGTTTGATATAACTAAAGGTGCACTGAAGGCCCAGTAACATCACTTTAGAGGTACAGTACCCACGTCAGTAATTTTTCCTCCTTTTATCTTCATTTTTATGGTGCTGTCTCACTGCAGGCAACAGCTGGATACTGGAAAAAGGATTGCTACAAAGGTCAAGAACAGCATGAGTGGAAAGCAACTCTTTAACTTCGGTGTCTTACAGCACTCGACAGCAGTCACTTGACAGTTTGAGTTTGACTTTTTGCTTCCTCAAGAACCTTAGCAGTGTGTTGTGTTAAAGCATAGTGCAATAAAGCTTATCACAGCTAAGCGCAGGGTAGAGCTGTCTGGACAAAGCATAGTAGGACAATATTAGAAAGCATTTAAAATGTATTTTATTTAAAATGGGAAGCATAGTAAAGGTGTCTAAGTGACCTCAGTATAAAAACAATAAATTAGAAACATTCTAAACTAGAAAACGTTTACCTAAAATAGCCATTAGAAATACATTTATGTGGGCCACTCTCCATGTCAGAATGTTATACAATGCTTGAAGCACTATGTGAGAAGAAACTACACAACAGTAAAATCACTACACTGAATTGAGGCCTATAACCAACACAAATGTACGGCATCTGCAGTGTACTTTGTGGTAATGTTGTTGCAGACCTTTTTTAAAACATTTGTGATATAGCGTATAGGGCTATATTGAAAAAGCTTATGGTTGTCCTAACAAAATAACTCTGCCAGTATAGTCCACATTCTGAACAGGAATCTATTCCCTGGCTAATCTGCTTTTCTACCCAGCTTTTTGTTATATACTATGTGGCTGTTCAAGTTTGGACACAGCAGGTGCTTTGTATTTGTGGACCTGTATTATCTGCCTGCAGCGATGAACAGTTGAGTTTCTGTTTACACACTTGAATAGATTTTACACCTGCATAATGGAACCCTCTTCCTCTCAGGAAATCCCCATTTTTGTAAATTCTTGCTGCATATTTGTAGCAGGGCGGTAGTAAGCCCTGCTTATTGATATGTGTTTGTTTGTTTTATTTTCAGAACGAGGGTTCCCCCTCCACCCCTGTGTTATTTTGTGTTTGTTTATTTTGATGATTTATTGTATATATGACGGCGAGCGCCGTATGTTTTGTTATTGTTTGGGATTTTGACGGCGTAGCCGATTTATTTAGTAGCGTGGATGGGAAACCCCATCCACAGTAGTAATAATTAAACTCGTGCAGAAGGTGGCCATCTCCCGAATTAATTAAGTGATTTAATTTGTTGCTAATCGGGAGATGGTCACCTGTTATAAAAAGCCTGCAGCTCTCTAGCTCCGGGTAGGTGTTGGAAGGAGAGAGTGAACGAGAACGGAGAGAGAGAAACTTTATTTAAATAAAACAATACAGGAACAGTGACGGCGACTGCCCAGCCTGACCTGAGTTTTGTTATTACTTGTGTGCGAGATTTGTTTTTGTCAACCCTTTTATTTTGCTCTGTGAACGCAGTGTTTTGTGTTTGAATATTTTATTTATTTTTGTATTATTTAAATAAAACGGCACCGCCGTGTCCTTTTTGTTGCAACTGCAGTATTGGTGTCAGTTTATTTTCGTGCCTGCTTCTGCCGTGACGTCACCACTCGTCCACCCTGTCACAATATTAGTCACAACTTATAAGTGGAGACATTAAAACTTGAAAAGGAAAAAAATATCAAGAAGAAAAAAGAAACATAAACCCAAATGCACTCACATAAATTATACAAATACTGGTGGTGTAAAGCCTACCGCACACAGCCCGACTCAAGCCGTCCCAACTCATCGCATCTGAGTATGCACAGATTGTGATTTGTGACCTATTGGAGATCGACACACCAGTTACTTCTGTTTTAGTGCAGTAAGAAAATATAGGCTGCCAGTAGATTGATAATAAAAAGGTAAATTGATAATTTACCTTTGATTAGTAAACACCAAAAAAAAACTATTCAAATGTGCACATATCTAGTATTTTTGAATTCGGGAAACTCAGAGCAATTCAAGACTAATGTATTTTTACCTGTGGAACTAAAGCTGTCAATATTCCGCCATCTTGTATGACAAGTTATATGACAAGCTACGTATGGCCAGTTGAGTTGAGATGAGTCGGGGCGGCTTGAGTCGGGCTGTGTGCGGCAGGCTTTATTGAACCACAAAGTGACTAAAGATTACCATATCTAGCCAGCAAAAAAATAGTGTAACATTTCTTAATATGTTAGAACGCTAGTTAATAACAGTTAAGAAAGAAAAAATGTTCCCTTGGTCCCAATTCTGAAACTCACGAGGAAGCACTTTAAAACTGCTGTGCTTTAGTAGGTTGAACCTTCAAGTGATCACGTGCCAGTGTTTGCTTTAATGCCATACTATAAGCATTCTTTAGTTCACAGCCCTAAGCTTTAAACATCTACTTTAGCTATCATATTCCTTACCTATGGACTATACAGAGTCTATGAAGGATTCTGTGTGATACAGATACAGTGGTGAAATATTCAGGAGTTGATTCCCCAGGGAGTTCTGAAGAGGTTTTTTGGTTGTTGATGTGTAAATAACAAGCGTGAAAAAAGGGCCCTGTCATACACGTGTGACACTGGTTACATTCCATCTGGAACAGCAGGGAGTTAGTAGGTTTAAAGTGTCCACACTGTAGCGCGTGTATTGATATTTCTACTTGTGTCACTATATTTTCTTTTGCTATTTTGTCTGTTTTCTAGATAATTGTAGTTGTTTTTTTATCGTTGTCATCTTCATTTTTTAATAGCAAATACAGACAAGAAGTTCTCAATCCATAGTTCAGAATGCACCAGTCTGTAGATAAACAGACATATCTTTAATTAGACTCAAGGGAGAGAAGAAGATGGTCATGAGAAATAGATTTAAACAGTTTATGTGGGATCAAGGAACAACAGGAGTTCATGCAGTTATTGGTGTGACACAATATTTTAATGTCAAAATTAGGCAAGTTTCATGATTAGAGGACCATATTAACGTATAAATATTTAGCGGTCTAAAATTTTCGCCACTTAAATAACCTCATTAAGAATGCATTTTAATTTAAAACCATTCATGGCAGCAGCCATTCAAGTGCTGCACAGCACAAGGAAGATAACAGATTCTTATTAGATGAGATTGAGTTAAGAAATAAAACAATATTTATATATAATCTGAAAATTAATTTTAATTCATCTTACCTGTGTAAAATGTTTTGTTACTTTGTGTAAATAAGTTGAAAATAGAAGTCTGTTAGCTAGCAAAATGAAAAAGAAAATGTTAACAATGTACATACACATAATCAATTATAATTACAGTAGAACCCCAGAGTTACAAACACCAAACTTACGAACTGACCGGTCTACCGAACACTCCACTTTCAACTGGAAGAATACAATCATTCAACCAAGCGTGCAATGCAACCAGGTAGGTACTCCTGTAAATGGTGTGGTGGTCGCAGAGAATACAGAATTAATGTACCAACAAATGTATCCAGAAAGGTGAGGCAGATTTCAAAGCAAGTACAGGCAATTTTACTGGAACATTTTAACTTTAAACAAAGCACAGGTTTTTTTTCAAGCCAAAGAGCCAAAGGAGCCAAGCTGCACGAATGCATTTTGTTTAAAAACAAGCACTGTTAACCCAGGTTTTCATGGACATTTAAATCTGTGTTTTTGCTACAGTTACGATTTCAATGGTAACTTAAATGTAGCCTTTTCTCCATTTATAATACTGTTTTAAAAACTTTAGAACTATAACAATTTGAGTACTGTATTACTGTACTGTATCCTTAAATAAATAAAACCATTGAAAATTCAGTTTTCAGGACATTTCAACAGCCTCTATTCCCAAGGTGTTTGTAACTGAGGTTCTACTGTATTTAGACACATGGACGGTGAAAGACAGAAACATACTGCATTAAATAAAGTTACATCTGAAAAAAATAAAAGTAATTCTTAAAGTAATTGTTAAATTGACATAACACATTATAATTAAAATGCCTCCTCTGCACCTTAACATAAAATTAGCTTTTACTTACTCATTTTACCAATGGAAAGCCAATTATCAATTAGATTGGAAATTAAAAGTAATCTCAGTTTAAAAATAAAGTATTTTCAACGGTTTTCTGATATGTACATTTTTATCCCTGTACCGAATTCAATATTGACGATTTCTAAGTTACAAGGAGATATAGTCCTTTGTATATTCTGTGTATTGAAAATGGGGAGTGCTCTCCAGCAAAATGTTATTCCATTGCAAACACTGTTTCGTTTACAAGGAACACATTAGGTTACCTTTATTGTGTCTCTTGTTGTCAGTAGTGTGGTGTTAAATTTACCATATTGCCAATTATTTATATTTTTAATCACAAATTATGGGATGCAAAGGCTGTCCTTCATATCAGTGATATCATGGGGAAAGTACAACAGGGAAGAGGAAGCCTTGGTCTCAGTTTGACTCCCCTGAGAGGCACAAAGCCGCGCCAGCTGAATGGAGGAAGTTGGTAGTTACTGAAACGCAAAAGCAGGAGGAGAAGATGAGGTGTGTCAAGGCGGTGTCCCAGCCTATGCAGGGAGAATGGATGAGGTGGAAGAATGTGGAACAGGGGAAGATTGTCTGACCTGTGGACAATGGAACAGAGGGGGATCAGCTTCCTAATCAGGTCCACATATCATGTTCTTCCATCACCGGAGAACCTGGAAGTGTGGATAGGAGAAAGCCCTGCATGTCCTTTGCGTTCATCACCGGCTACCCTGATGTACATTGTTACAGGATGTATGGTGGCTCTGAGCCAGAGTCGTTTCACTTGGGTATGACAAGGTACTGCAATGCTTGGTGATAACACTGGAAGAGCGACATTCTTGAAGGTTCATATATTACAGCGAAGCTACATCTTGCATGGTCCCCACTCTACTATTTAATTTTATCTTGGCGAAAGCCAAGACCAATATTAGCAATACTTGTTTTCTGTTCCCACAACATGCCACTCATTTCAATCAAAGCACCAGCATTGTTATAGGATGGAGAATGATTTTGATACACTGCAATGTTTAGAAAAAAATATCTTTCTCCTAGCAAACGTTCCTGAGTAAAAGTTACAAAAGTAATGTGTGTTTGTAAACACTGAAGGGGGTTCTGTAACTTTATACATATATACAAATGCCTGAGGCAGTGCTGTGAAAAAATCAACTGTTGTCAATTTGCAGAAAATCAGCAGCTTTGGAATATCAGCAAATGATGCTAACGTAATGTAATTTTAAGGATATAAATTTTTTTTTTCGTTTTTTATTTTTGTTTATATGTTAGCCCCAATTTATTACACAAATGTGTACACGGGTACAAGGTATGGTCAGTCAAACTCATTAAGCAAAGTTGCTCATCAACAAAGACCCCAAAACAAAGGCCCCAGACTGTTGCAACATTAAATAATATAATAAAGCATCTTTTGGGTAATATTGATATTGCATCTTTAAATCAGGAATTTCCATTGTCATTTACATTTTTAAATCTGCATTTTTCATATAGATTGCGTCCCATTCTGATTTTAATATCAATGTTATTTCCCATGACACCTTTTGTTTTATTATACATTATGAATTCCTTCCTCTCTCTCGCTCTCCCCCTTCCACCTTCTTTAATCCTTATGCCCACAGTACGTTTATGAGCTGAAATATTTTATCAGGTGGAAGCTGCAGTCAAAGTTATCATTTTAATCTTATTTCAATAAAAAAAATAATCTCTCTTCTTCTGGGTTTGACAGGAGCTAATGGTTTTTTTCTTTATCGTAAAGGAAACTTTGAGGACTGAGACTGCCTAAAAAATGCAAAGCAAGCTGTATATTTTTCTAAACTTATTTATAATGCATAAGATAGCCAGTAAAGGTAAAAGATGAGGTGTATAATGCAACAATGCATATGAGTGTATATTTTTCATCCAGCTGTCCACAAGACAGTGCAGATGTTTCAAGACAATATTGTATGGTGATGCGTAAATATCTGGCAGTTTCCGTCTGCCGCAAGATTTCGCTTTTATTTTACCTCTTAAAATAGAAGGTCTGTTTGCAGTTGGACTGTCAAATGTTAATTGCTTTAAGAGCAAACATTGTGATGGTCTGTGATCTGTCCAACCAAGAGATTGTTAACATGGGACACATACAACTATCACTTAAAGGTTACATTATACACGGTCAGACATGCATCATGGCAGTTGGTCAGTAGTCCCTCAAAAAATGTATGACTGACAGTTAAATAGACAATACTTCCACACTTTTCAGTTACAGTTTCATAAAGTGCTTGGTAGACAGATAAATAGTGGTAAAAAATTAAGAAATACTAGATTTTATAAAAAGTATTGGCTGTTAATGTAACAATATCCAAGGAAAGTTTATTATCACTTGTTTGACATGTTAATTGTATAAGTGTGGTTACGGACTATACATGCTACCTGGATTGATTACTTAAAATGTGTTCACTGAGGTTTCATGTGGTTTTGATTTTAGAACATACATGACAGTCGACCACAGATCTACACAACAATGGGTTATTACCAGTTGAATATAATGTAGCTGTTATTTGTCCTGTTTCACTTCCCCAGTCATGTAAAATGTTGCATGACTTGTATTTCCCCTTTTGACAGCCAGCCTACATAATATACAGTCAGTTGCCATTAAAATGAACTCGGATTATATGCTTTTCCTGATACTTCCCAAATTTAGCAGTCGCTTAATGTAAATGGATTTTTATGATACGAATTCACTTAACATGATTTTCCTGTTTGTGCAAATTATTTAGGACCCCCCAGGGAAGAAAAAATGTAATTAAACGAATTGCCCTAATTCGAACAACTGAGTGTATAGGATATTGGGAAATGTATTAACCTGCATCCGGATTAGTGCCACTGTACTCTATTGTAGGGATGTTTTGGGACTACTAATTCTATGATGCATTTCGAGTTGCCATAGACACAGTTTTCAAGTTGCCATCGTGCTCACGCATCACTAATGCAGATTTCAACATTCCCGCGAACACTTCTGTTTCCGATTTGCTCAATACCCTGATGTTGAGGATGCCTTGTATTTGTGGTTTAAAAATGCCCATTATCAGAATGGGATATGCAGATTTCAAGTGCAGTTCATTTGCAATGTATACTTTTTAAAAGTTCACCTAACACCGTATTCTCAATAAATTGCACAGTACTTATACATTTGTAATACTTTGCATTGTACTGTAATTGAAATTTGATTTTCGTGTTACTGTAACTTCAATAAAATCTGACAGTATGCATTTGGCTTAGACTCCTTGTTGTGTTTGGTTGTTCTGTGTTTGTTATTGTTCATGACGTGTGTGTGTGGGTGTCGTGCTATGTGGATTGTTTGTGTTGCCGTAGGTGAGTCTGCGTGCTTGCTTTACGGCAGTGAGATGCCATGCTTGAAATGTATAAGACACACAATAAAGCATACTGCTAGTTTACTGTAACAAGTTGTTGGAGTCGGTTTTTACACCATAACACTCCTGATATAGATATTACTGATAAGATACATTTTTTGCTGGTCCCTTGAAATTTGAATTAATGAGAGTTGACTGTACTTGTTTTTGGATTATACAATTTCTCTCAGGTAATTTTCCATAGACTATAATCTAAGTAATACATAATATAAATGGAATAACGTGTATTTAACAACTATGTTTAGTGGCATTTAAAAAAAACAGCCTTCCTTTTAAAATTAATATTAAACGTTTATTGCAATAGTCCATGAATACGTACCTCTGTACATGTGTGAGTGGTAGATGATATAAAATCTAATTATGTGCACTATAAACACTCAGCTATATAAAAATATATCTTTTCTAATCTAGCCTTGGTTATGCAAGAGAGCTTGAACAGCTGTTTCCTGGTAAATTGTGTACTGGCATTTAAGAAAAGGTAATTATCCTGCTTTTTAAAGAACTTGATTATATAAAATAATTAGCGCTTATGCCACAAAATAATTCTTTAAAACGTTATGTTGAAATTGGTTCAACACATTCTTAAAACGTTATGATGCATGTGAAGCATGATGCATAATCGACATGCAGTAAACTACACAACTTAAAAAGTGTACAGCTTACTTTCTTAAAATGTACAGTAAGCAAACCAAATTCACCTGTTTTAAATCTTTTAAATAATTATCTTTACTATACAAGGTACAGTAGCCCCAATATTGAGCTTATTTACATGCAAATGTCCATATCCTATAACAAGAATGACAATCTCCACCACTTTGTTTTCATCAAAATGATTGCATTGTAAACAGCAGAATTGTGTTTTTAATTGAACTTTCAAAGCTAAAAAAAAATAATAAAATCTGTTTTTTGACCTGGCATTTGTTTCCTCACATAATCTAAACTAAGACAGAAAGAAAGATAGTCTTTCTGAATTTGTGTTTTCTGTTTATTATTAGCTGACTTGGTGCTTCATCATTTTGCGAAAATTCATATCTGCTGAACATAAGGGAGAGAAACAGTGGGAAATCAATCTTTTTTGCTTGGGCAGATAAACACAAGACACAATCAGAGGGAAAAAGAGACAGAAACTAGAAGGCCTCATCCTGCTGGTGATGGATAGCTAGAGTAAAAGTGTCAGGATGGTATTATGTAAATTACAGAGGCATCCGAGCGTCGCCTTGATGATTATGGTAGCTGTGAATGATGTTTGTGGTCCCCAGGCACTTACTGTGCCTTGTTATTTTTCTTCCCTGCAACTACCCCTCGGGTGTATTCTGCCTGACCCCCGGACTGAGAGAATAAAATCTCTCGGGAACGGACTCCAAAAATTTTGAAAAGACATCTGTTTCATTTACTAAACAAATTATCTGCCAGGATTTCTCACCTAATGGGCATCCAGGATGGAACGCAAGCAAAACCCAGTAAACAGCAGCAGAGGCTGAACGGCACAGTGGGCTGATGAGCTGCCGTCCAGCCTTGGCTGTTTCTTTACAGGCTTGGTTTTAAATCAGGTGACGGTGAATCCTCCAATGGGCTACCTGAATCAATCCTTCTGTCTATTAAGAATGCACACTTCCGGGATATTTGCTAGGCAGTCTTCAGTGAGTTAAACTAACCTATGTGCTAGTTTAAAAACATTTATATATGTGGGTGCTTAAACATTGTAGTTCAATTAAAATAGTGAGTTTCAGTTTATCCATTACTTTTCTTCTTCATAAAGTATTTCTAGTGATTGATGACTATCCTGTTGGATCCCGATTCTCCTTGTATATAGAGCTGCTTGCTGTTTTTGAATTCTATGAATATATATATATATATATATATATATATATATATATAATGCAGCATTTATGCAGGCACCTTAAAGAGCTATTTCCCATATTAAAAGAAGAGATCATTAGATACATGTCAGGTCAATGTAATTAATCCCATCAAAAGCCATTTCACACTAAAATGGGAGGGGGGGGGGGGGTAAACGAGAAGTGTGTAGTATAGAAGAGATGCGTGTTAGTCAAACAGTTTGAATTATACAAAATCTCAGGTGCTAGAAAATGTTTCTGTTACATTTTCCATCTCTAGTTCTTCATCAAACAGTGCTATCACTTTTCTACAGAGAGACAGAAAAAGAGAGAGTCCGGTCAGAAATAGGACTCTAATAACCCTTTCTCTATAACCCGACTGTGCCCTTCCATGTTAACATACTGTGAACTGAGCACAAGTGACAAAATCAATCTATCACAGCTGTCGCCAACACAAAGAGGGACAGAGAAGCTAACAGAAATTGATGACATCCCTGCTCGAATTTTACACCGTTTCGGACGGTGCTGCGATTGAAACAGACAAAGATTTATAGTCCAAGCCAAAGCACAGGCTCCCCTTGATTGCCTTTTTTCCTTCCTAGGGTTTTTTGCATATTTATTTCAGAGCTCATCAGGATCTCACAGAAGCATTAGAAAGACGGTCTTATTTTACCTTGTAGTGAGGCCAAGGCATCATCTGGGCATTTGCATCTTGCAGCACAGATCACAATACCAGCTATCTCTACTGCTTGATACATAAACAAATATATATATATATATATATATATATATATATATATATATATATATATATATATATATATATATGATAATTATTATTAGTAGTAGTAGTAGTAGTAGTCGTAGTTGTAGTAGTATTATCAGTAGTCGTAGTAGGATTATTATAATTTCCTTTAGACAATCAATGCATGCAAAACAAAGATATATTAGAATCATTCATGTTATGTAATTTCTTTTGATATTAGAGCTCCATATTTTCAGCTTAGACACAAATGTTCCTCACCACTGACATTATTACAAGGAACATAGGAATACTGTGACAGAAAATTGATTATTATCATTTAAATATGATGGATAACTTTCATCAAATGTTTCTACATTCAACAGGAGAAAATGTTGACTGAGACACCTGATGCGGAGGATGAATGCAGTTAGGCTGGGCAGTATGGTCCAGATAAGACAGGAAGTTGAAGTATCTTTTTCCTGATTTCATTTGCACACTCTGTGCACATTTTCTAAAGGCAATATTGTCTTCAAGATTGGCACAATTCAATAACTGTGGGAGAACTGGTGTTTGCCAGTTTGAACAACAGATATTCCTAAACTGTAAAATATGAAAAAGGAACACTGTACTGTACATTCAACTGTATTGTCAAGCCTTGTTAGAAATGATGGATTATGACAGTTTCATGTTACAGTAATCACTGTTCTTGCTCATGCAGCACAAAATGTGTAGTTTTAATACCTGTGTTTTTAAATACATGTTCTCAATGTTTAGAGTTAGATCTATGTAGACGCTAAAGTGGGAATTTAGACTTTTAAACACCTTATTTTGGATGAAAGGGGACCCAGCCTGGATTTGTTACAACTAGACTGCCAGAATTAAAGGACAGTATGTAAGATATACCTCCTGCACAGTCCCAGATTTAGCCAAAAAGTCTATGTTCAATTTCTAGCATAATTAGGCTTTAACAGATTATTATTCTCCCTAGTGAATTATGAATTCCAGTTACATTTAACTTTGGTGTTCCACTGAATAAACAGAAAATATCATATAAAGTACTATTTTAGAAGCTTTGCTTATGTTTACAGTTTTGTAGTTAAAGGAAATTATAGTGTAGGAATTTCCTTTTGTAATGGAATGGTACCAACTTGTTGGTTCATTCTTGGCATCAAGTCAAGTCCTTTGGGTAATACCAATAATTATGCTTAGATGGTTATTGGGTTATATGCTGTGGATATGCCTCTGACCCTAGGTAAAAACAATCGCAAAGTGTCCAGTGATGATAATTTTGTGTTGCCCATATAGTATTTCACAAAGGGTATTTTTTTGGGATAACCGTGTGAGCTTGCGCAGACACCTGCTGGGGTTGGTAACTTGCCAACATCTGGTGCTGAGATCATAGGTCTAAAGAGGCTATATTGCTTTGTGGTGGAATCAGAATATTGGGGAGTTGCTGTTGTGAGGGAACGTCATTGGACACGCTAAATAAATAAAAAAATAAATAAATCCAGGGAGTAAACATTTGTGTTTTGTTTTAGAGATTTACATCACCGAATGCTGTGCCTACTAACTATGTTTGTCGGTCAACCAATGATTATAACACCTTTTCAATAAAACAAGTAGCATGATGAACACCTTAATTAAACTCTCTGAAGGCTGGAAGGATAAATAGTTCAATCAGTGGCTAGTCTTTCGAGTCTTGCATGTTCATTCTGCCATATCAATGGCTACCGTTCAAATGACAAAGTGTTGTTTTTTTTCTTCTTTCATTATATATATATATATATATATATATATATATATATATATATATATATATATATATCATCCAGATACACCTTGGACATACAATGCTGTTTTCTGTTTTTAAATCCTTCCTTCCATCTTAGAAATAGGATAGAAAACAAAAACAGTTCCATCAAATTAAACTTTGCATTTTTTTATATATATATTATCACAACATCCAAATGACTGCACAGTGGTCTGGTACTGCCCCATTTCCCTAGTCTGAAGTTCTGTGGTGTTTCCTTAGGTCTTGGTCAGTGATCCAGGTTACTTCAATGTAAGACTCCCAAGCAAACACAAGGCTAATGCATAGCCCCATCACAACATCTGCATCTGATACAATTTGTCATCAACTGTCTTTGCAACACCATTGGCAGTTGCCTAGCAACTGGTCAGTCTTACAGACTATTTCCCATGATAAATTAGCTGGGATGTTACTATGCCAACAGAATTTGTTACTTAATTAAAGTGATTCAAATCAGAATTGGCTGGAGGCGGAACAAATGCACTGTGTTTTGTAGTAAACCCTGGCTCACAGACATATTGAAGAAGCATTTTAAACCAAGAGCGCGTAGGCTTATTACAATGGACTCTTCCAAAACTGAACAGCAGATTCAGATATAATGTGTGTGCTCTATAGCCCAAGGACAAAGAAGAAATGAAGCTAATATAAACAGTTGTTTGGAACCTCCCAAACTATTGTAGCAGTAACACGAATCCCTATATTAAGTGACATCACTTCACAAAGTTTCTCTAAAGAAACAGTTGTTTACTGGTTGAGCAGCTACACAGTTTTTCTTCTTTTTATATAGAAAATGCGTTCCCTGTGTTCTTATGTCATGGCAGCAAGTGTAACAGGACAGAGACTAAATCTGAACCAGATGAGTGTATTTTTTTGTGTAGGCCCTGTTGTTACAGAGAAAGCGTTTTTGCATCAAAAGAAGAGTTGAAGCAAGCAGTCATGAGATGTATCCTGTGTTGTTAATAACCAGATCTTAGAACATTGTTTGCTGATGAAAGATGGTCCATTAGTCAGAAAAGCGTGTGTGTGCCATTGGGTATTAGATTAGGAATATGTTTAAACATATTCTATATGTTGTATCATAAAATTCCTATTAACAGACTTTTCTGTTGCCTTTCATAGATTAGCAGTAACCCAGTGGTGAACCTGAAAAATCTTCTTTTTTTTTCTAAATGTGTACAGATGTGTTGCATAATCATTAAACATGGTCATCAAAGGGTAAAGGGAAGCAGGCCACCATGCAATCCCAATAATTCTGGAAAGCACACTCTTGGAACCTATGAATATCAGACCAATACCCTTCCATTACTACCCTTCTCTCTGCTCTCATTTCCATAACATGCTGACAAAACCATTTTGTTGAGGCTGATTGGTTCTGTTTGCATCAGACGCCTCGTCTGCATATGGATTGATGGGTTTAATCAGCGAATCAGGAGAAACGCACAGACATCAATCACTGTCGCCTCTGTCTCTTTTACAACTTCTGATTTTCTGCTTAGATTCATCAAGAAGCATATCTACCTAGGCTGAAAGAGAAACATTTTTCAGAAGAGACCAGCAATCTAATAGACATTTAGGATCTCTTTTACAGGCTGCCTTTCCAAATTCTATCTCTTTAAGCTTGCATTTGTTTCAAGTTAGTTTCATGGATTTCATTTGTTTTAAAGGGGACAATAAATATTCACCCAAAAGGAACAAACTATGTAGTTAATTTTCATGAAAATGTTACGTGTTTCTGCCACACCTTGGTGGCGATTGTGTTTGTAGACGGACATTGATTCAAAGCATAACCTGGCGATTCAGAAGTATAAAATAAAGCAAAAAAAAACAGTTGTTGCTTTCATTTAAAATAAACTTATAATATTGGCTCTGTGAGTAAAATCAGGTTTAGGAACCAAAGTTAACTCAGTTTCAACATTATAATAGTTTTTTTTTTCTGACTCTTTATAAAGCTCTTCATTGTGTTTCTAAACAATCAAAATTGAGGTTATTTATGATGACAACATCTGAACACTATTTGAAACACATCTTACCACTGGTAATGTGATCAGGGCAATACAGTACATATCATTTTTACTGCATTATATTAAGTTGTATGCTTTCAGACCAAATAAAAATAGAAATCCTGATTTTGTATTCAGAATGATCTTGGTGTGTTCATTGCCATTTCTTGATTCATTTTAGATTGATCCTGGCATGCAGTGAAATGTCAAAATAATCATTTTATAGCATCCAGTTTAAAAAAAATCTGTTTATCGTTATCTTTAAAAACATAATAATAATCATGAATTTTGCCTTAGCTTTGCTGAAATGCTAATATTTTATTGTCATATAGTTTATAAAGCTGTTTAAACTGCCTATTCATTTTTGGGCGCAGCAGAATTTTGCAATTTTTACTTGGCTTTTCTCTTGAGCAACCTCTTTACATCTGACATTACTGCCCAGAATTGCTTAGAAATATCCAGATAGGGGCTTGTGCCATAAAAATAGATAAAGGGGCTATGTTTCATAACTATTTGTGAGGTGGTAATTTAAGACCTGAGCATAGTTTATTTTCTTTGACATTGCACATTTAAATGAATAGTGTATGATTGTTTAGTGTCCCAAGTGCTGCAACTGTAAAAAAAAAAAAAAAAGTATTTTGCATTTTATTTGTATGTTATGACCTTGACATAATTCTTCTTTCTGTTGCAGAAATGGAGGTTTCAAATGCTTCTGTCTTCTATTGGTCATTCTTCCAAGTGCTGTATTTGCAGTCTTTGTAAGTGAATATAAACACTGACAAACAAGCTTTGGCCTGTTTGGGGTAAAACTAACATTACAAGAAATGCAATGCTTTTCCAGCTTCATTCACAGCGCCAGTGTTGTCTACACCCAGCCAATCCACTTCCCTTCTGCGACTGTAATGCCTTGTTTCACAATTACATGCAATAATTCAAAGCAGTCAGTGCGTCCTGGAATGTAAGTGTGCAGGCAGAGACTAATGTAGTAGCCGCAAAATCCCCAGGAGGCTGCTGTGCTACCTGCGTGCCTCCTGGTTCGGCGACTCAAGCAGAGCCCTTTTGCTTTCAGTAGATTAATCAAACCTGCTCTCAGCCTCTAATTGGATGACAATCAGTTTCTTAGTGTGTGCTGAATGGGGAAAAAGTCTCGTTCCCTTAATCTCCTTACTCTGAAAATGCATTTCACTCTTGTCTCTTACTGTCACCTCATGTACTCTGCTTTTATATATATATATATTTTTCAATTGCTTTTATCTACATCACCCACAAGTTTAAAAAGAAAATATCTGACCAACCTCTATCTCACTGTGTTAGGTCATTGCGTATTGTTGTATAATTTATGGGACATGTCCTCTACCAGGAAAGTCTAGATTTGCTTGAGATACTAGATACAACGATACAGTATGTTTCCAGTGTTGTTGGTTACATTATGTTCATGTGTCAATTTTAACAAAGCGTAATGCCATACAATGGGTTGTCTAAGACTGCAATCCCCTTACATACCAATCCAGGTTGCTCAGGGACAGGTTTGAAAACCACAGGGATGCAATTCTCCATTGGTCTGTCCAATCTGAAAGGTACATTACGGACGCTCGTGCACCACCCCTTTCCAAATACTGATGACTTTTTAAAGTCATTCATGCAACATATTTGAGAAAATAAATTTACAAGCATGTATCCAAAATAATAATAATAAAAGTATGATTGTTAATGGATGGGGTTTTTCTCTGCTGTTTTGAAACTCCATGGAAAATCATTTGGTTCCAGAATGGTGCTTTGTTTGATCTATAACTTGCTGCCTTGCGGTGTTCCTTACTAGAATGCAGTAAGTGCAAACTGTTGTTTTGTCAAGAGGGGGGGAGCTTTCAAAGATAAGGAATCTGTACAAAATACCTGCCAGGACTTGTAAAAACTCCACTTTTCTGAAGTGCTGATGGGTCTGGGTCTTTTAGAGCAAGCTAATCCTCCCCACCTGTTATGTGGACCTTTCCCAACCTCTCGGTGCAAAGACTGTATTGACTTCTGAGAACAGACCCCTTTTATAATGCTACCTCTGACATTTGAGTTCTCGTTGTGTATCAACATTTTAACTAAATCATTTTTAATATAATGTGTAAGTCACTCAGAGACTTAAAATGGTTGAATCCAAGGGGAGTGCTAATATAATGGCAACATGTACTGTGTAAATAGTGCCAATTAGAGCATATACTGACTGACCAGTAAATATTTAAATCTGCTTCATGTGCTGGATGATTTTGTGAAGCAGACAAGGGTACAGTATGTGCTGGATTCCTAGAACATAGAACACATTGATATAAAATTCTAATTAATCTTGCTATTCAAAGTTATCCGTGACCTACAAGCACATTTGAAAGCTGGGAAAGTGGATAGTCCATGTCCAGTCCAAAAAGTAGGGGTGATTCAATTTGATTGTGCACCATTTGATTGTGGGGGGGGGGGATTCACTCCCTTTATTAATTATATAGAATAAAAAATAAAAAATAAAACATACAGTGGAAAGGGGTCTGTTGGTCCAAATTGTTTAAAGTTACAACATTAGAAGCCATATGGCATAAATGTTTTGGAAACAGAAGTGGTATATGTAAAATGCACTATAGCCCGGGACTCATTTGAGGTCACTGCAAGCAATCCCCAGGTATCTATAGTCCTTGAAGGGGTTTATTGATTATTGTCTGTAACTCAAAATCTCCATTAAAAATGTTCATTTCAAGAGATGCTGGACATATCACAATTATGTAGTTGCTTTTTGAAATATAACTTACAGCTATTCATAAATATTTTAAGTCCCCTGCACTTTTAAAACATTTTGTTCCATCCATTTACTTTCCCTTTGTAATTTTCTTTTTAACTGTCAAGTATCTTATACTCTTGTGGCCAGGACCAATTTGGATTTGAAAACATGAACTTTGCAATTGTTTCTTTATTCTCAGAAAAATTGCTTTAAAAAGGCCCCTAGTTCATGTTGGATGTACATAATGCATACAAGCAGGCCGTATAGTAAAAGGGTCTCACATCCCACAATAAAAAGCTATTCTCCCTCACAACCAGCTTGAATAGACAAATGACCAATAATTTAATTTGTAGTCATAGTGAAAGTCATGTTGGTAAGCTAAATACACTTTTAACAGTACAAGTGAATTAGAGAATCCTTCGCTTTAATACGTCTGTGTCCAATAGAATGATTTTGCCAGTTTAACTTGAACAATCTAAGCACTTCCTGATGTCTAAACAGCCCCTGCAAATTTGACCATACTTGTCATGTCAAAACATGAAAAGATCATGCACTCTTAAAATTAGTGAGAAAAAGAGTACAAACAAATCAAATACTCATTTATATATTAATTTGAAGTTTCTATCTTTTGACAGTCTTGTTTTTGACAGCAATGTTCTGAATAATCTGGCATTACAGGTTTTGTGCTTCTTTGACACTCCACTTTTCTGAAGTTTCTGAACACTACCTATCCTTTCAGTGTTGTTCTATCATCTTTCAACCAAGATAGATAGCACGACACTCCCTCTACACTTCAAAATAAGTCTTTCCAGCATATTGTATTTCCTTTAATGTAATGTGGAGTGAATCAAATGAGAAGCCAATGCCTTTTTGTTTTACTGACACGTTTTAAACCATGGCCTCAGGTCAGCTGCTTTAGATTCAAGTTGTTTTTTTGGTTTTTTTTAAGAAGCAGTCACATGCCTAACGTACTGCTCTTTTTAATTTTTTTCTTTTATGGTAGATTTTCTTTGCACATATGTAGGTCTTTATCTTCACATCTATCATTTAAGCAAATGTCCCGTTAGTGGTTAGAGGAGGTGTGAAAAGCCTTGTATCATTCTGTTAGTAAATTGACAATGACATTTTTAGTGCAGCTATCTCCTGTAAATATAAATAAGTGTTCACATAAATGAACTGACTAGAAAACCACATACAAGCCAAAGGATGGTGCCCATCTCTTGCAAATGAAAACTAAAATAAAAATCTGATATTAAGATTTCATAATCCACACTTTGGATTACTGATTGATTACTTAGATTTGAAGGTGCTGCATAAAGTAATAAATTCCCTCTGTTTATTACAATATGTTACCAGGAAGAACTCATAGAGATGCAAGCATCATTTTAACAGTGTTCTGAGGGGTATCATTGACATTAGCAAAATCATAGTAACATTAAATTCACATAAGTGTAGCACTATGCATAATACTTATCTACAAGTCTCCATGTAGTCCGGGATTATCTGGCAACGAAGATTAGAAAGATGTCCTAAAAGATTTTGTTTGTGTGGTAGGCTGCCTAACCTGGAGATCTGACATATGAGCCAAATGCAAAAAACCATAAAAACATGTTTTATAATTGTTTCTAATCAGGAAAATTATCTTGCTAGCCAAATATGTTTTTGTGACATGCTAGAGTGCATCACATATACTGTAACAAGTGGACTGTATAGCACACAGCAAGCTTCAACTACAGTAAGTATAGAACACTATTAACACAATTAATATGATAATGGTACCAATGTCATGAGAAAAAAAAAAACTGTTTAAAATTGACACACGCAAAAAGTACTTACATAACACTTTGGTTGGCCAAAGGGTTTGCTATATCTCTTTTTGAGAGGAGGGTCAGTTGTGGTGAATGTTGTTAGATTGTGGTTTCCATGCACTGCTAATCCCTCTTTTTGTGGTTGGTTAACAAGAGGCCCTAATAGTGATCTGGTCGCAGCCTTATCATTGTGGTATGTGGTCAAAAAGGCCAGCTCAGGCCAAAAACAGTTCTATTATACAAGCAGTGATTTTAGGACCTCCTTGATTCATAAATGTTACATTTCATGGTGTAAACCCAATATAAATTAATGCTTTCTTATTCACCAATATTGTTAAACAGCATTTGTGTTAATAAATCCAAGAATGGTGGAATTACATACATGATAATAAAAAAGGACATTGTATAGGGTTGAAAATATATTGAAAAAAAGCCAATCTTTTTTCAGGCAATACTTTAGTTTTCAAATTCTCTCCCACCATACAACATGGAGCCAGCGTCTTAACCACTGTGCAAAACTGTGCTTTGGTGGTTATAGAGCTTATAAGAGGGGTCAGAATCCGTAAAGGCATCACACAACACTCTGTTACACTTGCACATATGAGCACAAATGGCAATACAGCACTCCCTGCGGTTCCCCAGCTGAGATCAACAAGACAGTGGTTCGAACAAACCCACGTGGGGTTCACAGATACAATGGGCGAGTGGTGTGTCACTAGAGTTCTGTTATCCCTAGAATTCATTTTGAAATGATCACACAATGTTAAACTTTTTAACACCCTGTTTCTCCTTATCCACATACGGTCACTCCTTTTAAACCCTACTTGAATCTTTCCAATTAGATCTGAATAACTGGCAGTGATGCTTCTACTGGAATTACTTTCCATTGATGTTTCTCTAACAGCTGAAGTATATGTCTGATATTTAGTTTCAGTCAGTTGTGTATTTGTCATCATATTTAGCCAAATATGTAGACCAATATGTTCCTAGGTTTTTGAGAGTGTGTGTGAGTGTGTGTGGTTTTTTTAATGCCTTTGCCTTACACACAATGATACTGCCTGGTATTACGAGACATCTACTAATTAATAAAGGTATACAATTGCAGTGCAATTTTCACTCTGAATGCAGCCACTGTATTTTGACCTTCCAGCAACATTCAGAAATGATGGATTCACTATGCTGCCATAGTGAATGCCCTGCAGTGGCACATGATGAGTGTTAACTTTTGTTAAAATACTATTACTACTTCTGTAGCTGATTTCCTTTCTTTTTTAAGATGAACATACTGTAATTATACTGTAAGGCATTAACAACTAAACTGAGTAACTGCAATATTATTTGCCACCACTAGGCAAAAATGTATGCCTGACAAGCTGAACAGTTCCTACTGAAAATTCTGAGCAAGTGTTCCTAATGCCTAAACATTGCACACATGAATCCCATATTTTTTAATGTTTGTTTTCAGATCAAGTACTTCAAGTCTATTTATAAAATATATACCGAAAACAAAAACAGGGCATTTGTCAGCATAACTTATACTAAA
Organism: Acipenser ruthenus; assembly: GCF_902713425.1. Classification (NCBI taxonomy): domain Eukaryota; kingdom Metazoa; phylum Chordata; class Actinopteri; order Acipenseriformes; family Acipenseridae; genus Acipenser; species Acipenser ruthenus. The sequence goes on along the minus strand of NC_081203.1, from coordinate 29,789,472 downwards.
ATGTATTTTTTACCTTATATTCAATTCAGTTGTGTCCCCAATCTGAAAATGCCACTTATTCAACTGTCTCAGAATACAGATTCCAATACATTGCAGCACATTAGGAGGTTATCACAAGGTTATGTCCTTTTAGTTGGTTGAAAGATCCTAAACCCTCAAACAAGAAAAAAATGGATCTGTGCTCAATCTAACACTTTCTCAACTAAAAATATTTAGCTGATAGTACCATTTATATATTGTAACGCTTTATTATAAACATTTAAAAAAATCATATCGCTTGCATTAGACATTTTTCCTCACTATATTATAGAAAAAAGTAGGGAAATGCTTCTTTAATGTTACAAGACAAAAGCAAAAATCCCTTCACAACTCTCAGGGGACCCTGATACATCATCTCTTGAATATTTCAGAACTATATCCATGTCAGAGAACATTTTTCATAGACTCCCCACTGTTCAATGTTAATGAATATTAAGAGGGACATCTTCCTGTGGGTAAAAGGTCGTTTTATTTATTCTCTTTATTGTTTTAAAGCAACTGTATACCCATCCAGTGCCTTTTTAATTTAATTTCACTGTGCAAACTTGCATTGATTCAACCCAAACTGACCTGGGTTTAATCAAACAGAATGAAGTATCTTGACTTGATAGACAAAATACACAAGCATAGAAACTTGCTACTTTAACATTTTTAGTTGTGTGAAATTCGTCATTTCCAGAAATTGTACACACAAAGGGAGAGACAGCCCCTTTAATGATTTCCTGCACTTTGAATATCTGTTATAACTATAAATATATACCATAATTTACAGGTTTCATATATTGATGCTGAAACAGTCAGGACACTTGATTCAATGCATGGCTAGTGCCATAACAAGTACAGAAATATAATACGTTCTGTTGGGCCATGGCATATAAAAAACAAATGTGCAATGCTTTAAATGCAGTTGGTGCTAGTTGACAAAATTTGGATTAAATTATTTTAAAAAGGTTAAATAGCTTGTATTGCTCCTGTATTTAAAGAACTACAATGCAATACACATATGCATTGTTTATTAAAGATTACAATAGTTTGCACTCTGATCAGTTATGTCACGATGGTAGTGTCAAACTGAAGCACTGTATTTTTCTGGTGCTGAATTTTGGTATGGCTGCCACAATGCATTCTGTGTTTGGGGAGTTTGATGGGAAGAGGAAAATAGATGCTTTGTTTTCTTTATTGATTTGTCATTTGGTTTTGTTTTAGTGTTTTTTGTCTGTCTATTGGTGCTGTCCTGTTTGCGGTTGTCCAATCACCTGATAATTACATACATTCGCCCTACTTTGTACTTCCTGCCTTACTCTCAGCCATATCAACCAAACCTTTAACCCCTTTACAGACACGCTGTTTTTGTCATAGATGTCACTCCAGATGTGTTTTTACCACACTGCCTATATAGTGCTATAAAAAAAACGTATTTAAGGCAGTCGAGTAAAGATTACAAATTATACAAAAATAAAGAACAAATTAAGTGTTTTTTCTTCTTTTATAAATTATATATATATATATATATATATATATATACAGAGAGAGAGAGAGAGAGAGAGAGAGAGAGAGAGAGAGAGAGAGAGAGAGAGAGAGAGATAATACCTTGGGGCAAACTACAGGGATACTCAACAAGTTAATTTAGCACTTAGTTTTAAAGAAATTACAAACATTTTAAATGTGATTAGCTGATTTGTGTTGTCAATTTCATTTCAGCTATTTTAACACAAAATACTTTTTTTGTATGTTTTTTAACACCTACTTACTATAGTTTATTTAATATTAGTTGTCTTTATTTTGATGTGACCAGACTATGCTGTGACGTCTGTTGTCCCTGAATGCAATGGCCCATAACTGTTAAAAATAACATTTTAATAAAAATGTCATAAAACAGCGCTATTGAAAAACAATATTGATTATCAACTGCAATAAACAATTGTGTATGAAACCAGGCATTGTCTTTGGAAATTACAGTAATGTTTGCTCTAAAAAGATTGATTGCTTTGCAGCTTAACCTACTCAATGCTTGTGTTGTGACTGAGAAAAGTGTTTTAACCCTCGTTTCTGTATAATAATTGTTAAGCCCTACAAGCTCAGTGGAATTTAATTTCTTTACATAAATCTCTGAAATAGAAAAGGAAATTAAAGTTATCATTACTGTCAGGGCATTATCGTTGCCTCACTTAACCTGCCATTCAGTAAAATTAAACATTTATATTCAGTAAATGATCACAGTTAAAATAATATTCTTTTCTATTTTGCTTGATATCATCTTATTGTACAGTTTCAACATCTAGTGTGCAGTCAGCAGCAATTAAAATGTAACCGCATTAGTATTACTGTAATTGAAATATCTGGAACAAGATTATTTTTCTTTTATTTTTAGAAATTGCATATGATAGCGTCTTTGTTCTCTTTGCTCGTCTGTCATAGCGGACCAGTGTTTGAAGCATTTACTTTCATTGCAATTTCTTCCCGCTTGTTCTTTTTTATTTGAATAGTGACGTTATTTTTTAGTTTACAAAATAATATATCCTTGTTTGTTTTTACTTCATTCATTTAATATTTCGACCTCATTTTTTGGTAAATATATTTCATTTTTCTTCCACTTCTTTTGCCTTCATTTTCAACCAGTGGTGGATTTTTTTTTAAATTTGTTGTTAGCTTTACAAGAAAACTATCATTTATATATAGGCTACTCCATAAATTAGTTTGAAATGTGTTTCCCAACAAAGCCCTGAAGAAGCTATTAAAAGCCGAACGATGCACCTGAACATCACAAACAAGCTTCACGTTCACTTGGGGATTTAGGAAACACACATCATGAGAGACAGGAAGCAGTTGCACGTTCATCGTGACAATGATCATGAGCGCCAAGTACTGTTATAGCCGGGAAGCAAGCCCCTGGAAGTTTGTATCATAGCTACTGTAAGTAAAATGGTGTTCTATTATATATTTGGTTAGACTTCAAAGTAAAGTATTAGATTAGTTAAATACAAAACAAGAAAGACAGCATTTTTTTACATTTTGAAAAATAACATATGAGAGAGAGCTGCAAAATAACATATGAGAGAGAGAGAGAGAGAGAGAGAGAGAGAGAGAGAGAGAGAGAGAGAGAGAGAGAGATACAGAAGCAGATACATTAATCTCATCCTTTAGGGAAAAAAACATTTGCCAGCAACTGTCATCTTAAAATTTACATCTGTTTACTCTCCCTCTAATATATATATATATATATATATATATATATATATATATATATATATATATATAAGGAAATACCCCCCTTTTCTCTGAAGGGTTAATATTTCTTTTCAGCTTCCCTCATTATTTTTTCAAAATCAGATGTTTTAGCAACTCAGTTGAAAAGGTTCAGGGAACTTACTTTAGAAAATATTATTTGAATTAAACACAACTGGCGGATAAATGCCTCAAGGATTTGCTAAATGATTAAATAAACTTTTGTTTTTTGTCACACATACTGTACATTTAAATGGTGGTATGTATTTGAATATGGTATAATTGGGAAATCATTGCAGCATGGTTTAACAGCTACAAAATGTTTGTAAAACACTGTGTTCTGGATTTTTATCTTAACAGTCTTTGTGGACCTGACTGGAAGACAACAATTACAAATGTAGTCCAGAAACAGGGATACTATACATGACAGCACTGAAATGACATCTAAACTGCCTTCATACTCACTGGCTCTCGATGTTATAATAAAGGTGAATTGTGCCACAAGGGGGAGGCAGGGAAAGCAAATTTGGCTTCTAATTCTCCAGCACGCAGGCAGAGTTGCTTAATGCTGTATGGGTTCCAGATATTACGCTGAATATTTTCTAATGGAAATCTAAAACTACAAAGCATTTTAGAATATACTGTGATTTTCTTTTTTTTAAAACAAATTTACCTAACAACACTAGGGTGGTAGCCAAAGAGGTTGTTGTGCATTTCGCTCTGCTCTAAACCCCGTGTTTGTCTGAGCCTGGACTATACCAAATGACTGCATACTGTACTACAGTTTTGTTGTATTGGTAATGTATTTGTTTTTGTTATCTTTTTCAGAATGATTACGATAAAAAGGTACTACTTGTCGTAGTGGACGCATATAAGCACAGGAAGCAAAAAAGATTTTTGTCAAATGATGTTTATAGGCATTTTCAACATGTGCTTTAAATGTAATCCTCAATAGACTGTGGGTAACAAAACTAGCACACAATTTGGCACAATTGGTTGACCCGGTTGAAACTGATAAACCCAAGAATAAGGCAAGGAAATGATAGCTTCCTTTAACCTAAAGTAGTACCAGAAATCATGTTTTTAAATTAAAATGCAAGTCTGTTATCACATGTGTTTTTGTAAAACTGCACATTTGAGACCTATGTAGCTACCAGAAGTGCAAAATGATTTATAGAAATATTTTGTTAGCTGCAATTACTTTAAAGCATCTGTTTATTAGGACCTCAGTAAAATCCTTTGTTATACTTATGCTGTGGCCAATTGTTTTAGTGGTAGGACATTGTACGTATTCCATGTGATTATATGTGAAACTATCCTAATGAATAGTATTACAATGAGTCAGGTTCTGATGTAAGGTCCTTTTATATTCAATAGTGGATTACTGTTTCTCAGCCTGGTGTGCTGCAAAAGGAGACACACCCTAGCTTTGTGGCATTATTCCAGATAATAATCACGTACCAACATGTTGCTTCTTGTGGTCATGGCGTGAGTGGTTCTCACAGGAGATTCAAAACCAAAGCCAGCTTCATTCACACCAATGACCAAATCGCTTTTCACTGAGCCTGAAACAGTCTTCGAAAGCCAGTGGCTTTGGTGTGCTTTACTGCTTATCTAATCTCACCCTGCCCTAGCACAAGTCAGTGCTTAATGTATGTGCTTAATTTTTTGAAATTTAAGGAGACAATTTGAAATGTGTTTTTTGTCTCTTTTCTGCTGCATAAGGAAGCATAAGAAAATAATCACAAAAAGTGTGCCATCATATTATTATTTATTAGCAGACGCCCTTATCCAGGGCGACTTACAATTGTTACAAGATATCACATTTTTTACATACAATTACATTATTTTTTTACTCATTATTTTTACATACAATTACCCATTTATACAGTTGGGTTTTTACTGGAGCAATTTAGGTAAAGTACCTTGCTCAAGGGTACAGCAGCAGTGTCCCCCACCTGGAATTGAACCCACGACCCTCCAGTCAAGAGTTCAGAGCCCTAACCACTACTCCACACTTAGTCAAGTTATTAAATCAGTTCCACTGAATTCAGCTTCTGACCTGAAACTGTTGTCAATGTAATAAACAAATGCATATTTTTTTTTATCGGATATGTTGACCAAATTAAATAATGTTTTCACCTACTTTGAATGGCCACTGAATAGAACAGCAGGTACCTGGTATAAGCACATATGACTAACACATTTGTAAATAATGCTGGATAAAATAAACCAGACAATGTTAGTAACAATCCCACCCTAGTCGTATGCTATTAAGAACAGACGCATATATCTGTATCTTTCCAAACAGTGTGTAAATGTCAGTCTATTATTGCCTTCAATGGTTTCATATAAACTAAGTGATTTATGTATACTGTAAATTGTTCAGCATTTTCTCAGTAGCTTACAGAGGGTCTGTTTTACAGCTCGTATTACTACACAAGGGGTTAACCTTCATGGATGTCCTGTAAAATCTACTGTTGAAAGTTTCTGGTAATGTCTGTATTTAATAAAGAAAGGTATGATTATACAGGTTTCAGCCAAATGCAGTCCAGCAAGTTGGGCAAGATTCCAAAACATTTATATAATACAGTATACTGAACACAGCTTAATGGTTCTATAACACTTTTTAATAGTGACTTGTAGCTTTTAGCCTCTGTTTTTTCAATTTTTGTTGCCAGCTGTATTATAAAAAAGCTAACTGGACAGGATATCCATTAAACAAAGCATGTTTTTATTTATTTATTTATTTTAATTTACATAGGATGGCACAACAGGTATGCAATACAGTACTTATCATTTAAATTAAGGAATTGGTTCTGTACACAGAGACACCAAGTAAAAAGGCTTTCAAGTAAGGCCTTGCTTGAGTCATGGTTTGAACCATTGCCAAACTTGTCAGCTTGTACCATAAGGATAGCACACATACAAAACTTTAAAGGTTTCATATGGTATTTGAATCATTTTGCACTTACTTTGTAATTAGACATTAAATCATTTTACTGTATGAACTTCAAAACTGCAAGAGCTTCGGAATTCTAGCCTCATATATATTTGCATATCTGTGTTCTTTGCTTTATATATGTTTGGCCATGTTTTTCTACACTTTGCTGATACCATTAGGATACCAAATTGTGGTCCCTAATTCAGTTAAATTTATTTATGTATTTTTTTAACACAGCAGTTTTGAAGCTGCGTGGGACTTTGGCACAATGAGGCACGGAGCAAGTTGGTGTTCAAGGGAAGTGACTTGCTCAGGGGAACATTACGTAACTGTCTAAGCTGTAGTTATGAAATAGGATCTTAGAACTCCCACTCATTAGGTCTGTCCATCAGGGTAGACCAAATTATTTAGGTAATAATACACAATAAACATCAAATCAGTTTATTTTTCAATAAGGATTTTACTTTCATGGTTATATCTAGCATGACCAAATGGAATTATGTTGATGTTTTTACAACAAAATAAGTCATTTTGTATGGCTTGTTGAAGTTGATGAATTGAAGACAAAAGGGTTAAACTGAAGTGACCCACTTTGCTGTTAACAAAGCCAAACACATGCTGTACTAAAGGGTACATAAGGACCTTTTTATTTTATTGTGTTACATGTTCCCATGTGTTGCTACAAATGTTTACGTAAGGTGTGTGCATTGTTTTATTTTATTTTTTTTTACATTTTGACCACTTTTTTAAACTTTTAAATTGCATTCCCTGCCTCAAGATGGGTTCACATGTACCCGCATGAACCTCTCAGAACTACATTTCCCATCATCCTCCTGCTCACTGGTGAATCCATCTCTGTTACATATGGTGGTTCACGTACGCCACTACTGACATCTTGTCTGTGCGGACAAGGACATGTCTGTTCTGGAGCACAGGAAGAAAATGTTGAAGCATGAGGTGGACCGCTCTCAGCTCCCACGCATTTATGTGCAGGGATGTCCAGCGACCCGACCAGGGTCCGCATACTCTTCTGCCTGCCCAGACTGCCCTCCAACCAGAGTTGGATGCGTTTGTCATCACCAATTGACGGTTGTGTATCACTCCCATCCTTACACCTTTGCTCAGGTGAGAGGCTTGCCTCCATCAAGGCAGGGCTTCCCAGCATAGGCGAGACACGGTCAGCCGACGGTGTCTGTCGTGCTTGGGAAGTAGCCGAAAAGCACTGAGCTGAAAAGTGCACCGAGAACCACGTGCACTGAGTGCAGTGAAGCACTGAAGTACCGCACCGAGCACCGTGCACACCGAAGTGCCAAGTGCTGAGTGTGCACCGAGGTACCGAAGCACCGGGGGGCAGCTAATGCAGCTGTGCCTACCCAACCGCGTGTAGTCAGCCACCTGGTCAGTGCACAACATGCACCAGGGGAGACACTCAGGCCGAAGCCACGGCGGGCGCATGTGCACCGAGCACCGTGTGCAGCAAGACACCGAAGTACCAAGGGCTGAGCGTGCACCGAGGTACCGAAGCAGTGCCTACCCTGACCGTGTGTAGTCACATCAGCACGAAGCATGTACCAGGGAGACACACAAGCTAAAGCTGTGGCGGGTGATTGAAAAACAATATGGGGGGAGAATAGACTTTTATTTTTTTTGAAGGCCCGACACACCGGGGTGGGTGGGTCGAGGCAGCCGGCAAGATCTACTCTTCATCGGGGCAGGTTACAACGCAGCCCCGGTGGAGGAATTGCACGGCTGACTGGCTGTTGTTTTTTTGTTTTTGTTTTAAACTACACTGCAGCTAAATTTCGCAGCACAACACAGGAAAAGCGGGGTTGTGCGGCGGGGTCAACACACAGGTGGACCCGCAACAACAGTTACAATAAAATATTATTTATTTATATTTTGCCCGACCGCCTGCACGGCAGACGGCTGAATCGCTCAAAGGCGGGGGTACACCAGAGCCTAACCCCAGCGGAGAAACTGCGTTCACCCCAAGAGTGTTTAGGCTTGAAAAGACACACACATGCACTCCGTTAAATCAGTACTGCACAGGCAGTCGCTTACATTCGACAGACAGTAAAGAAAAGGCAGCCTGCAACGCAAGCGAGGCAGGCTGCTGAAGAAAGGAGAATATTGATTCCACAAAAGCTGATTCCTTTCAGGACAAATGCAGGGGAACTGCAGTCGACTCAGAAAAGCTCGTAATTTTACACTCAGTTGCTACTACACCAGGTTAAATAAATCTCTATTTGCAAGCCTTGATTTCAGATTGCCTTCAACTTCTATGGTCATTTCACCATTCACCTTCTTTCCTGTCACAACCAGCTGCTTCCCCTATTCACTGACATGCTTTGCAGACAATAAGATTATTTGACCCCAAAGACTGCTGGAGGGAAATAACCTAGGGAGTAAAGCATTAATATACTTACTGGAAGACAAAGCAAGCAAACTGAGAACTTTCATTAACCTAGTATAGTGCCAGATTTCATGTTTTAAAACTAAAATACTGGTTTGCTGTACATTTGAGACCTACTAAGTGAATGAAAAAAGGTAACATGCATTAAATGTTAGCTACAACCAATTTAAGATGTAAATACATTAGAGAACATTAAGATTAGGTATTACGTGACAGCCAAGTAGAGGCTACTGTTAGAAAAAGCCACTGGTTGCTTGCTATAGGACAGTACATAGCATGTTATCGTATGCATCAGTTTTGCAGTATAAGACAGATGTAAGACAAAAGTTATTTGCATCACTTATTGAAGAAATTGCAGCATAAAATATAGTAGAAGAAAAATTAAGCATACTAAACATGGCCATTTATGCACAATAGCATTTACAGTGCCAAACATAAAGCACTCCAGTTTATTGTTCAAAAGAACAACTGTTGCAAGGAATATATATATATAGATTTTCTACCTCAAAAAATATAGGAATAAGTACCAAAAGATAGATACACTACACCTATTTGCATTCCATTGAATGTCATAGGTTATTGTGTTATTGTTGGGAATAAAATGCAGGTATTCTGTTTTATTAATAGCTACATATTTTTCCTGTTGAAAAATAGCTACATATATTTCCTGGCAAAAGAAGGCAGGCCAAAGTTACTTGCCTCAAGGTAACTTGGACTGGAAACTTAGTGGCTGGGCTGGGGTAAGAAACTGTGCTGAGATGCAATGACTATTCTTGCTCTATCTAGGTCAGATGATCAAACCCAGCATGCACGGAATGTCTATAGGGAAAATGCTGGAACATAAGTGTCCATTTGCAAGGTTTCTTCCTAATGTCCATCATATATTTTATATCTCAGAATCATACTTGTCTCACATGATCTACAGAACAATAATGTTGAGTTTCATCTTCCAGTTCTGTTTCAGCATGGGTTACAGTTCTTAACAAACTTGACAGTTTAAAATGTGCCCTCTTTCATGGTCCCACGCTCACCTTCATTTACATAAATGCCGACCTTGTTACCTGAAAGCATTTGCCGTGATTTACGAGGAAGTCTGCACCATTCACATTATAAATCTTTCACCTCCAAGACACTCCTTCCCTGGTATTCATCGACCAAAGACATTTTGTTAAGAGCACTTTGGACTTAGGCCAGAAAAGCCACTGGGGATTTTCTTAAGGGATAGCCAGAATGATGTGTGAATTACAACCAGCATGTGAGCTAAAAAAAAAAAAAAAAAGAAGATACGTTTTTGTTGTTGTTGTTGTTCTTTCAGGATTTTTAACTGTTCATCTAAAGAAATAATAGAAGCTCATGTTTTTATAAAAAAGAACAATGACACAGGTTACTAGGTAGGTAAGGTAAGGAGGCCAGTAAGGATTTATTGCTGTTGGAGATCTCACTTCCTTTGCCTTTTTAAAATTAGTTAACAGTGCCCTCTCCATACCTGTCTGACTGTTCACTTTCACACTGCAACTTCCATGTTGTGACATCATTTTAATCACTCAGCATGGGGTTGTCTACAAAGGTCAACTCAATTGATTAAAAGGAAAAAGGAAGAGTATACTCATCTTTCATTAGAAGGTGTGCAGATGATACTCTAAATAATTTAGTGTCAGTTAGATGTATTTATTTATTTATGTATTTATTTATTGTTGTCAAGGATGCTTATACTGAAGCATACTCCTATTTTCATAAGGGTATTAATTGCCCCCTACAACTCTTTGCTAATGACTTGAATACCATTCTGACATGGAACAGTACAAATACTAAAAGTGGGAGGGCACATGTAAATAACTTGCCAAAAATCACTTAAAACTAAGGTTTGTTTTTTAGGATTTGGAGGTCATAAATTTGGTCTTAAAACAATTAAAATAGTATTTATGGGTTAACAAAAGTTAAGAAAAAGATATGAATGAATTAATGAATGAATGGATACACAGTATCTCTACAATCACCATGATCCATGACATTGTTCTGATCAAGCCTAATACATCAGAGAAAAGGAAAAGCTTACTATCAAAAGTTAAATTGTTAATTGTCAAATGAATTACTGAATTCTAAACTAAAGTCCCCTGAAGTTAAAGAGGACAACCTATAAACAATGCACACATTATCAAATACAGCACTGGTGCTACTTGACATGCATATATCTACAAATGTTGCCTTATTGACATGAAATCTGCTAATCATTGTCTCTATTTTGTCTCAGGTCTAAGCCTGTGTTATCTGTGCAACTAGAGTTTTTCCCAGCCATGCTGCCTGATGCAGGTAACAGTATGAAAAAAAAAGTCAACTGGGATGCTGCCTTTAAAAACAGGAGGTGGGAAAGTCCTATTGGAAAGGAGCTTGAATCATTGTAAAATTGAAAAGTTACAAGGGCAGAGGTTAGAGTCCAGTCAGCAGCCAATGTGCTTTGTTACCATGGTGACAGACTTACTTGGGATATTAAAGCAGCATGGTATGTGTCTCATATAAGCATCTCCTTATGTATAATTGTATGCAGTCATTAAACAAAATTTCTGAATAGCTTACAAGCTGCTTGAAGTAAGGTAACTGTGTTGTAAATGTTTTATTTTTAGAGGGAAAAAAACACTCCTGGGAAGAACAGCTTTATAGGAACAATAACTTGCAAAACGTCAACAGGGAGACTACATCGATGCTTTGTTACAGTATTTGTAACAGTTTATGCTGTACTAAACTTAATTGTATAAAGGACTAGAATACTACTATTTTAATTCTAAATTAATATATTAATTAAAATAATTAAAGACATAAATTAATGCTAATTTCAAATATCTCTGCATCGTTAAAATTGTCAACATAAAAAAAATTAACAAGGTCATTGGCGACAAAAAGCCTTCATACATAAACAGAAAATGCCAGACCTAAACTTGACTTCTCTCTGGCCCGCAGCTGCTGTCACAGAGGATGTCAATTCATTAGGCCAGTTTATATGTGTGATTATTTCATGTGAATCGACAATACACGTGAAACTTGTCAGGGAAAGTTTGTGAAAGTGTCCCAAAAAATTATTTTACCGTGAAAGTCTCAATTTCTTGTGAGATTCCAGGAAAAGCTTGTGAAATCAATGCCCACTTACACATGTAAACACGGGTTTCTCATGAAAATGTTAATTAGCTCGTTCAAGTCCTTTCCTAAAGCTGCTATAATAGTCTGGTCCCAAATCTTAAAAAGGTCTGGTAAATGGGTTATAAGGTATCTTTTGTTAAATTTGTGTTCTTGACCCTCAAAATTGGGAAAAACAAAATGGCTGCCAACTGTACTGTATACCTCTATAACTTCTGACTGCTTTATTGAAAAGTATAACTCTTGCTTTGTCTGTTGTGGCCACATTGGGAACTTTGTAAACTCTACATATGAATGACTCTACATTCACCATTGTTTCCTCAGTAAGAGGTCATTGTCCAAGGCCACGAAGCAGTTCTTTGTGCTGGAAAAAAACATTGAAAGCTGTTTTCTTGGTGTGGCCAGACAGGAATGAGGTTGTATCACTACTAGGTATGGCATGGAAGGGTAGAAGCAGCTGTGCAGTTGAGTGGTCTAAGCCACATGATTTAATCACCTCCCTGAGAGGAATGAACTTTGGCTTCTTATGTGTTCCTGCCTTCATCCACAAGTGTGTGCACCTCATACTTTCATAATGTGCTATGAGTAACAGCAATACATCTGTGTCACGTGCAGACACCACAATGGTATCAGAACTTGCATTCACACAGTGAAGCACAATCCTAGTGTCTGCCTCCTCATGGAAACCTTCAAGATGTGTGGCATTAATGTTAGGGCCATTGCATGCAACACGTGTTTCCTCCAGGAATCCCCCAGCAACTACAATTGTCTTGCCTGAGTGAACTGCTAACTAACTCCTCGATAAAAATCGTGCCAGGTCAGCTTTGTTGTCAGGGTGGGATAGGAAACCATGCCAGTCCTGTGGTAACGGTACATCCTCTGATGTTATATGTATTCGAATAGGTGCTCCTCTCATTCTTTTGGCCCTGGTTCCTGCTTTGATTGAATCCTGATTATACCTGTCAAAAACAACGTCAATGCGAGCATATCCTGACCGATCCTGAACCCAGCTTTCTGTTTCCATGGTAATAACCTTTTAACTTTGGACAAGCACCAGGCCTCATTGATTTACTATCTTTAGTGGGCTTTAAGCATGTTTGCCATTTTGATTGTAACCATATAAAAAATATTTTAAAATAAGTTATTTAAATACTTTTATCACACCCATATATTTAAGGTATAAATAATCTATCACTGTATTAGGCTTAAGAATTTTAAAAAAGGAGATAACGAATAATAATTTGGAAACATGCTGTCCATCCTCCAGGGATGTGACAGAGTAGAAATTCATTAGGAATACAATCACACTTTCAAGTGAATGACCATATCAGCTTACTAAATGCAAATACCAAAAATCTACTAAGGAAGAAAAAAGGGATTAGTTGGTCAGTCTATTAACCTTTCATGGGGCTCGCTGACACCTTATCTCACAAAAATGGCAGTAAAAGCTTGACTGTCATCAACTAGAGTTCGACAAAGAAGTCTGCAGTAATTAATGGGATCAGATGAAATTTTAAATAGGCTGACTCGTTTCTATTATGGGTCTCCTGGGTCGTGAAAAACATATGCAATATTTGGTGTTTTACTACACTTGACTCAACAACGCTCTTTGTAATAGTTATACTATCCAGATCTATTTATGACTGCCACTTTGTAAAAAAATAATAATAGACACCCAGAAACAAAAACTTTTGGTCAGGTCCAGATATAAATCAGACCCCTCAGACACTGGTCAATAAAAAAGCTTTACTGTATGCTTGACTGCACTAGATTTCAGATCAACTGGAAACTGACCCTTCTTACTTCTTAAGAGATTACTTCATTTTAAACAGTAAGCTTTTAGAGCTTGGATCGTATTTTATGAAAGTAATTAAATTGGCATGGGTAGATTTGTTTTTGTAATAAATACAAAAGAGTTTGCTTTTGTTTTTATTTTTTGAATATTTCGATTTCTTTTTTTAACAAATACAAATATCACATTGACATTAACCCTAATAAAAACAGCGTATTTTAACTGTACTACAAGGCATTATCTTGATCATTACAGTTATAATCATGATCTGGTGAGCTCTAAAATAAATGAAATCCATTGCACACTGGAAAGTAGTATGTTTTGTGAATGGAAATTATTTTTGAAATGTGGGATTCCAGTACCTGCTGCTGTAACATCTACATGTTACTCACACAAGATAAAATAGCGATTTGTAACCCACAAGAATGAAGGTGTTCTTTTATTTTTTAAGAATAGTGATATATGCTTATTATGTATGATGAAAAAGTGAATATTTGTTTACTCAACACTATAAATATGAATAATAAATTACATGCATGTTGAAAAAGAGAAACATGCATATAAAGAATGATACTATTAGAAAAGACATTTTGAAATTAAATTAAAAGGCCACATCACTGTTTTATGCTTGACGCAGTTTTCTATTAAAGTGTCTTGTTATTGCTTTTGAAAAGCTTAGACACGGTGTTTGCAAAATTAACTGCGCAATGTCAAGACAATCAAGTGAAAATGTAATGATTGCAGCACATTCACAGCAGGTAGCAGATCAATAAAATTAAAGTCAGCAAAAGCTAGATTTCATTTTTATAGTTATGTGCTATACAGTATTTATTCAAGTGCTTTTGCCATCTCCAGAAAGGGAGAGAAAATCTGTGAAAAAATAACCATCCAAAAATAACACACCATAATTCAAAAGTGAGACCTTTATGGTTATTCATGAAGGTCGTTATCATGTGTAAGTGACATGTCAAAACTCTTCTGATAGAGCTTGCATTGTTTTCAGTGAGTGTGAACATTCACACTGACACTGTTCAGGAAAAAGAAATGCAGAAAACATGAATACGTCTTCAATCTATTTATCACTGGTCCTCCAACACCTCTTGAGAAAACAATGTTTTAGAAATGTTTAAGCTTCTTTCCCAGACTTCATACTGCTTCGACCCCATTGATAAATGAAGGGGGCAGAAAGTGTATACAATCACTGTATATGAAAATAACCTGTAAAGCATTGTTAAGGCACTCGTAACATTTCTTTAGATATGTATTGTTCAAAGCATTTTCTTATGACTAAGCAATATAAAAGTAATGATCATAAACACTGATGAGATGCTTGCGTTTATTCTGGGCATTACTGGAGAGAGTTTAATCTCCTCCTCAACCAGCACCAAGTCTTCCGAATCAGCATAACCGGCTAAAAACCAGCAAACCATCAGCTTTGCCAAGTGCAGGTTGATAAGAGCCAGCTACCCAATGTTTCGATATGTTGTACATATCTTTCTCAATGAGCATGTGTTTGAATCAAAACATTGGAGGTACAGTGCCTTGCGAAAGTATTCGGCCCCCTTGAACTTTGCGACCTTTTGCCACATTTCAGGCTTCAAACATAAAGATATGAAACTGTAATTTTTTGTGAAGAATCAACAACAAGTGGGACACAATCATGAAGTGGAACGAAATTTATTGGATATTTCAAACTTTTTTAACAAATAAAAAACTGAAAAATTGGGCGTGCAAAATTATTCAGCCCCTTTACTTTCAGTGCAGCAAACTCTCTCCAGAAGTTCAGTGAGGATCTCTGAATGATCCAATGTTGACCTAAATGACTAATGATGATAAATAGAATCCACCTGTGTGTAATCAAGTCTCCGTATAAATGCACCTGCACTGTGATAGTCTCAGAGGTCCGTTTAAAGCGCAGAGAGCATCATGAAGAACAAGGAACACACCAGGCAGGTCCGAGATACTGTTGTGGAGAAGTTTAAAGCCGGATTTGGATACAAAAAGATTTCCCAAGCTTTAAACATCCCAAGGAGCACTGTGCAAGCGATAATATTGAAATGGAAGGAGTATCAGACCACTGCAAATCTACCAAGACCTGGCCGTCCCTCTAAACTTTCAGCTCATACAAGGAGAAGACTGATCAGAGATGCAGCCAAGAGGCCCATGATCACTCTGGATGAACTGCAGAGATCTACAGCTGAGGTGGGAGACTCTGTCCATAGGACAACAATCAGTCGTATACTGCATAAATCTGGCCTTTATGGAAGAGTGGCAAGAAGAAAGCCATTTCTTAAAGATATCCATAAAAAGTGTCGTTTACAGTTTGCCACAAGCCACCTGGGAGACACACCAAACATGTGGAAGAAGGTGCTCTGGTCAGATGAAACCAAAATCGAACTTTTTGGCAACAATGCAAAACGTTATGTTTGGCGTAAAAGCAATACAGCTCAACACCCTGAACACACCATCCCCACTGTCAAACATGGTGGTGGCAGCATCATGGTTTGGGCCTGCTTTTCTTCAGCAGGGACAGGGAAGATGGTTAAAATTGATGGGAAGATGGATGGAGCCAAATACAGGACCATTCTGGAAGAAAACCTGATGGAGTCTGCAAAAGACCTGAGACTGGGACGGAGATTTGTCTTCCAACAAGACAATGATCCAAAACATAAAGCAAAATCTACAATGGAATGGTTCACAAATAAACATATCCAGGTGTTAGAATGGCCAAGTCAAAGTCCAGACCTGAATCCAATCGAGAATCTGTGGAAAGAACTGAAAACTGCTGTTCACAAATGCTCTCCATCCAACCTCACTGAGCTCGAGCTGTTTTGCAAGGAGGAATGGGCAAAAATTTCAGTCTCTCGATGTGCAAAACTGATAGAGACATACCCCAAGCGACTTACAGCTGTAATCGCAGCAAAAGGTGGCGCTACAAAGTATTAACTTAAGGGGGCTGAATAATTTTGCACGCCCAATTTTTCAGTTTTTTATTTGTTAAAAAAGTTTGAAATATCCAATAAATTTCGTTCCACTTCATGATTGTGTCCCACTTGTTGTTGATTCTTCACAAAAAATTACAGTTTCATATCTTTATGTTTGAAGCCTGAAATGTGGCAAAAGGTCGCAAAGTTCAAGGGGGCCGAATACTTTCGCAAGGCACTGTATATATAGGTTTTTGATGGCATGACAACTACCTGTTATTGTTTATATTCAAATCCATGGTCTTACATGATATAATAGTGTTCTATATATTGCCACATCATTTTTTTTTAAATCTGTATTATTATTATTATTATTATTTATTTCTTAGCTGACGCCCTTATCCAGGGCGACTTACAATTGTTACAAGATATCACATTATTTTTACATACAATTGCCCATTTATACAGTTGGGTTTTTACTGGAGCAATCTAGGTAAAGTACCTTGCTCAAGGGTACAGCAGCAGTGTCCCCACCGGGATTTGAACCCACGACCCTCCGGTCAAGAGTCCAGAGCCCTAACCACTACTCCACACTGCTGCCTCTGTATTAATTCTAATTAACATTATTTTATATAAAGTTATATTTATATTATCATGCAATGTGCCTCTGAGGATCAGCCTTGATTTGGCCTCCCCAGCGCATCAGCATGCACAACTTTTGAATTAATTTTGTTTATTTATTTATTAAAATGTTATATATTAATTGGAGTTAATTAGTTAATTATTTTCTGTTGAGCCCCGCTGGCATGCGTGTTTAGTCTATTTATCCATTTACTTTCTTTTATTCTTCTATATGTTGCATTTTCTAATTTTAGCTGTTCTAATACCACAAACTTTACATCATTTATGTCATGTCCTTGACTAGTGAAGTGCTGTACTATTGGTTCATTAATTTTTTTTTTATTTCTGATTAATGAAAGGTGGTTCTGAATTATTTTACATAAAGTTGTCCCAGTCTATCCAATATATTTTATTTCATCACATTCTTCACAGACTATTCCATAAACAACATTGCTATTAACTACTATATAAAAGAAATTGAAACATAATCTAAATACTATCAAATATTTTCCTGTCTTAAAAGATAGACTCCAATATACAAATCCTCTGGGACAATGTATTAGTCAAGATCATTAATTTTTACACACATAGGAACTTGGAGGTTATTGACCCCAGATCATTAAAAACTTCACTCTTTGTCTGGTCAGCAGCTTTCATTGGGACCTTAGAAACATGGTCAGCTACAAATTGGGTGTGATTAGCATTGTGTTATGTTCACATGGTAATGGTTTTTTACAAGTAAGCTGGACTGAACAACCCTTAGCCTACGGACATAAAACCATTTTAAACTAGCGTTAAAAAGGCGCCTCAGATATCAATCCGAATTTTGGTGTGCAATTCAATTTTGCTGTATTGCCATTCGAATCATCAGATTAAAATATAGTGTACAGAGTGTGTTTTCTCTGATGACTTTACCTCAGACACATTGGGGTGCTAAATACCAATATATAAGTAAAAACAGCTGAGCTCCCAGATTAAATAGAAATATTTACTGGAAGAAAGGATGAAATCAGAAACGAGTAGATGAGGTAATTGTAAGAGAGGTAGAGAACAGCTGTTATCAAGCAGGCTGGCATCAGAACCAAAAGTAAGACACATCTCCAATAAAAACAATGTTTTACTGCCCTGTAACAATACTACAACGGTACAAATCACCACTATAAAAACCGTTAACCCCTGTCAACCAATTTACGGTACTTTAATAAGTGAAATATACATAGAGAAGTTAGCAAAACAAACAAACAAAAAAAAAAACATACCCCACCTTTCCACATAAAAGTACTGTGTGAATCATACATTTGCCAATTCCAGTGACACCACTAAAAGTAATTGGGGATAAAGAAAAACAAGATATAATAATAAGAAATGTCAATGTCAGACACTGTGGTCGTGACACAAAGAGGCTCCAATTAGGAGGTCAGTCTCTTAATGGTTGGACAGATCCCAACACGCTGACCTGCAGCTGTCATTGGGACCCAGGAGTGATGATCAGGTTTACAGCATGGTTTGTTGTGCTGTGGTAACAACTCTTCTAATTGAATAGTGTCTGACTGCATTAGCCCACAAATTCAAATTCTGCTCACATTCACTGAAAAAAAAATGGAAGAAATAAGTTTTAAGAGAAGAAGCGTTTGGGTTTTAATTGATGTGTTCATAAGCCAATACACGGTCTATAAGTTTGTTTTATCAGATATAAAATGTCATGTAATTGTGGAAATGAATTATGTCTGTAATCAAAAGCACTCTTTTTTTCATCATTAATGTTAATGCTGACATTTGCACACCTCAACATGTCTATATGCACAGTCTGCCTAATTCAACCACTCGTCTCTTAGGTAATCTCTTTCAGATTAATACAGTATTCTTAAAGGAAGGAAACAATAGGAAGTGTAATAGGGATTTTTAAAAAAATATATAATATTGCTAATTATTAGCTGCAGGATGTTTCTTATTTGACTATAATAATGGGGAAAATGTATAATTATGTCTTGTGCTTTATACCTCCATAATGTTCCAGTTTAAACTCTCACCAGTGTCTTTCAAAGAGTTCAAATTAGTTCAAATGACAGTATAATGATAACATTGACTCAATCACTGAGGAAAATAGATTTTATTACATTGTATTATTTTATTTCAGTGAGTATAATAGTTAGTGCTCTACTAAGCAATACTGGCTGAGCATAATTTGATATCTATGTAACTGGAGCAATGGCTTTAACTTTTTAATGAGGCCTACAGGCAAAGTTAACATATTATAATTTTGGGAAACACATTGATATTTTAGAAAGTTCAAAGCAACCTAAAATATATTTTTACTGATGAGCCTTTATCTTCTGTAATGTATGTGGACTGAGTTTCTTTCAGCTTTGGTCAGTGATTAGTGGTTAGGAGTTTTAACCACTATAGATGATGGATACCTTGCACAGGCTGATGTGAGAAGGTAAATTACTTCATCCACAACAGCTGTTGAGCACAACCTCAGGCAAAATGTAAACCCAAGGGGTCAGTGAAAAAAAGTCAGTGACCCACCTCTTCAGAATAAGGTATATATCTTTGTAATAATACAATAATAAGAAGAAGAATTTGTGAGTGCACATTATATTTTTTTTAATTTTGTTATTCTCTTGGTGACTGCCATTTAATTAGTGTGAACTTGACCTTCTTGTAAAACAGAAGCTCCCTGCCATAATTTAGTTGCAACTGTTGACTCTGTGACTGGTTGCTGCTGTTTTTATGCAACCAAATAACCAGCATTATTATTTTTTTAAAACTGCCCTCAAGGCCATGCAACCTGCTGGGCTGAACTCCCTCTGACCTAAAGCGGTCATTATGTCATCAGGGTTATAAGTATCCAAAGTCATACTGCCAGACTCCCAAAGAGTAGCCTGTCCCCATAGCCAAGGCTCTTTGACATTAATCACTAACCTGACCTCTCTACATGAATCTTTTGTGGGCCCCAGGTCACTGGAGGTTCATCTTATAATTAGGCTTGCTATTATATGCAATAAAGGCATTAGTAATTATTATATGCAATAAAAGCATTAGTAAAGACCTGAATTTCTTTACTTTCAAACTCGTGTATCAAGCAACTATAACCTCCTATAAATATGCTTGGTTTGGTTTATTAATCCAAATGAACTGTTTAAATGAAATCATGTGCTCCTAGTAGTTGAGATTTTTTAGAGCTTTGTATACTACATATATATGTTTGGATCTGTTTAGCATCTAATGATATATGTATTTAATGGTTATTTATTTCTGTTTTTGACCTAATAAACTTCAGGGGGAAGACATTACAGATTAACACTTCTAGTGGTCAGTTTTATACTGGCCTCCTTACAGAAATATCCATTAAGACAGGGTATTTATAGAACTCAATTTGACCCAGCTGAAATTCAACGAATTTACACCTTGCTCAGGCTTGCTCAGAGACAGTCCCAGAGGTAAAATATGATGGCGACTTTATTAAAGATGACAAAGATGAGTGCAGAAACAGTATTAAATGATGGTAAGGAAAACATATTATTAGATAATACACAGTTAAGACATAAAGTATATAAAGGGGCAGCAGTGTGGAGTAGTGGTTAGGGCTCTGGACTCTTGACCGGAGAGTCATGGGTTCAGTCCCAGCTGGGGGACACTGCTGCTGTACCCTTGAGCAAGGTACTTTACCTAGATTGCTCCAGTAAAAACCCAACTGTATAAATGGGTAATTATATGTAAAAATAATGTGTAAAAAATAATGTAATTGTGTGTAAAAAATAATGTGATATCTTGTAACAATTGTAAGTCGCCCTGGATAAGGGTGTCTGCTAAGAAATAAATAATAATCATAATAAAGTATTACTTCAGGTCAAAGTATATAAAGTATTACTTCGGGTGTGAGTAATACAATGAAATAATGCTAAATTACTTGGTAATATTTCAAAACAGTCATAAATATTTATTATAGCCTAAATACCACTTGACTGTGTCTGACAGTATGTACAATCTTTTTTTTTTACTAAATGGTGGGTACACAAGAGGCCAAAGGAAACCCAACTATGTCAGCATGCATGTATTAATTTTAAAGCAAACAGATGAAACCAGTAAAACAAGAAACAAGAATTTCTTGTTAAATATTAAACATTTCTACCTACTGAGTTTTTCCATCATGATCTGACAGCAAGGTAGTTAACTGGAAGCCCATAGGCCACTGGTGTCAATGTCAAAGGTCATGGTAACCAAAAGAACATCTTTGAGGCCGCAGCTCCCTCCGGGGCTAAACTTGACTTACCTTTGACCTGCAGCTGTCTGTCACAGGAACCCAGGGTCATGGTCAGATGCAAAGCTGCTTATCTAGTATGTTAGACACAGCCATTGCTGTTAATCAAAGGCAGGCTTCTTTACTTGCCTGACTTACTAGGCCACAAGATATTATTGATTTATCATTTGTCTGACTGGACAGACCACAGCTACAAATGGTAAAAGAGAAGTTCATCACAGAAAGTACCCAGGCAAAACTTTAATTTAGTTTATTACCTACTTTAATAAGAAGGAATAACAAATTATACAAAAGGCAATCATAACAGATGTTCACTGATGCTTCTGAAATTGAATGGTATGTCCTCCTATTTATTGAACTCACATTTCATGTCTTGTTTTGGAGTTTTATATAAGCAGTTCTTACTCTGAGTAGTCCTGCAGGGATCTCTGTAGTATTATACCACCAGTGGGATTAATGTGTTTGTCACTTGTTAGAATTTATAATCACTGTTAACACAATTCACAAAAACAACAGTAAAATGTGTAGTTTCCTTTTGCAGTTTAGGTACTCCTAAAGCCTTCATTCAGAAAAAATAGAATCCCTTGGTGTCTTTAAACATTATGGAGGCAGATTTTGTGCATGATTGCATGTGAAACTCCTGGATTATAAAATGCAGTATTAGTGCAAATAGAGAGTCTGATGTATACCCCAATTACATTAATCGAGAGCATCAGCTGCCAAATGCGCTTATAGTAAATTTCACTTTCCCCTCTTAGATCCTTTTGCTAGTACATAACAAAATATTTAACTTTTTTTTTTTTTAATAAATAAATAAATCATAAGTTGCCCCCAAGCAAACACCCAGATTCCATCCTCCGCGAAGCATTTGTCTGTTTCCTAAGTGGCTGTAACAAAAGAAATGCTCTCTCCGAGAGGACCTGACAGCAGTTTTCCCTCTTATCGATCGCGGTGCTAGCTCTGAGTGCTCAGTTTATAACAAAAGAGTTCACGACACCACAGTCAGAAAGTCAATAATGTGATAAATACTCCCTTCTATTGCTCCCTTGTCCGGCACTTTACCAGGCATTTGCCATGACAGTTATTACTGCTGCAGTAAATTCTATGGAGAGAAAAAATAGTCTTCTGGTGAATTTATTAACCCTGGATGCTGGAGTTTACCTAATTTAAACACTTGTTATATAGGATATCAAAGAAATGGGGGCATTTGTTATTCAAAATTTGCTAGTAAATATGTTTTTTTCAGTGACCAGGGGAGCAGTCTCTTTTGAGCTTCTGCTTTTATGTACGTATTAAACAAACGCACAGTCCTTTGAAACATGAGATTTATGTCTAGATTTAGATAATATCAATAGAGGTGTAAACGTTCATGCTTAAAATTCACTTCAGGGACAATAATAAAGACTTTGGTTAGCCAAGATTTACAGTCCCAGATCAGTTTATATATATATATATATATATATATATATATATATATATATATATATATATATATATATATATGTGCACACACACATTCAAACCTGCTTATAACGACCTTTCAATGGACTTCAGACAGGTAATATTTATATTTAGATGATTTAGTATGGGAAACATATTCGTGGAGATTAATTAAAGTGGTCCTTCTATAAAGGTGAATCCAACCTTACATTGTTTGCAATTTTCTGTCGTGATTGAGTCTATTAATGTTCAGTGGGAGGGACGCTAATATTGTATATACCTGTGCTGCCTCCTATGTAGGCTCTTAAACGGGGGATATTCCTGACTGTAACATAGTTGGGAAGTTTAGAGCTTTGCAAGAGAAAGTAACTGCCTAGAAAATCCCCCTGCTGGGTTTACATTCCTCCCCGAATGGCATCAACCACTAGAGAAGAGAGAGATCACAGAGAGATCATGGCTACAGTGAAACATTCGAAGGACCACAGTGTCCACATCCAGTTCGGGTCTCTTCAATTATTTCTAATTTAATACAGACTTTATTGTTTTTGATTTGGAACACAAATATGCAACACAGCTCTTACAATACTTACAAGATCTTACATCACTAGTAGCTACATGTGCTGATAGATCTGCCTGATTGGATAACAGCCATGTTCCTATTTTATTGGTATAGTTGTACACTTGAGGTTGTTCCAGTTATCCCGAGATATACACCCGTCTCATGTGGCTGGAAGTTCTCTACTTTGCCTTGAACCTGTACATCAAGATAACAGGATACCCTCTTTTCAAAATAAATGTTTAGCCTACCTGCCCAACTGCTGAACTATCTGTGTCGGTGTTTAAACAATTATGCATAATTGTCATAATTTTTTCCGGTTAAAACAACAGTGCAGCAATTTTATTTTTAATAATGTTGACTGTGGTGCATGTTTACAATAGTAAAATTTAAAAATTGTTTATTTATTTCATTTTATAAGTAAAGAGATTTCCTTTTCTAAAGAGGATTATCCATATTTTGTAGGACGTTACTGTCAACTCTTGTCTTTTGTGTTTAAAGGAATTACTTCCAGAATGTCGGGATCAAGGAAATGAATTCAAACACATGTTAAGAAAAGCACCATTGAAGCACTTGATATATCTATAATTGAGTTTATACTAGACAAGAAAGAGGTATTTCTTGTTTGACTCAGTTACAAGTTTGTTTGGACTGTCTTAAGCTCATTCTTTGGGAAGGATCAGAAGTTATTTTGTAACCTAACAGGGACAAAGAATATAATGACGTAATCCCCAGATAGCATATAAAAAAGACCTCCCACCAGATTACTTGGAGTATGTGCCTTATGAGAAACCCTATTAGCAAAACAGTGTATAACAAAAGAAAACAGTCCAGTGATGCAAACTGAAGTTTTAACCTCTAAGCCAACACCTATTACCTGGCTTAAAACTGCTTGTCAGCGATGGTACTGTAGCTATTATACAAGTCAAAGTCTGCATTCTGCCCAGTCATTATGAAACATGGACAGAGCAATGCATTGATCAAGTGATGTTAACTGTAGACACCAATAACATAGATCATTCCAAAGGGATTCCCTCCAGACAGCACAGGAGAACTGTGATAAAGCAGAGAGAGAAAGAAACACGAGCAGCTTCAGAAACTCTGAGTGAAACTATTTACGTACGAGCCACTGGGGGGGTGAATTTACAATGAACAGAGCTCTGTTTGTTTTACTTTATTAGCTGATGTCATGTCAGCTAAATGTTTAAAAATAACAAAGACCAAAGTGTAGGACTGTACTGCTAAAGCAATAATATACAGTATCTCAATGATGAAATCTGTCTGTACTAACAGAGCTGCGTCCTTTACGATCATATACATGTGCATAATTGTGTATTTATAATATTTTGAATATGTTAACTGTTATTTTGTATATCTGCTGTTGCTGCTGCCAAATATAATTATTATTGCCAAGTATAATAATAATAATAATAATAATAATAATAATAATAATAATAATAATAATAATAATAATAATAATGTTTTTTTAAGATGGATACCTGTTGTCCATCACCTATAAGATTTTAAATTAGTGTGGTGTGGGGGTTGGGAAGGTGTATGACTCTCATATTTGTGCTGATTATGTTTTGTGTCATTAAAAAGGAGCGAAAATTTAAATATTTACAACCCAGCCAATTGAAATAATATACTTTTATCAAGAGGGTTTGACTTTCAGTGGTATTTTTTTCATACCTATTAGTGAACCAAAAAATGTGACTCTTGTCAATGCTGTGCTTTCTGCAACTCTTCTTGAGGTTTTTACAAGAACTCAAATTACGAGAAGCTTCATACAAGGTCTATCCTTCCCAGTAACCTTTCATTGCTTTCCCATGACTGAAGAAAGGAAGTGAAGAATTGAAATACATATGCAGAATGAGCAATATTTTTTTCTTCACTAATATCTTAGACAAATCCAATAAGCCTTTACAATAATGGCTGCATGTATCATATAGGAAATGTAAGCTCTAAGAAATTATGACAATACATATTAGATAAGATTTAATGGAATTATTTGGTTAGCTCTGTGTACTGGGTTTGAAGAGGTTAAAAAGATGGTCAAAGTGATGTATGCCTTTCTCTGCCAGTGAGCAGCCATGCAGCAAAACTCTGTTGTTGACTGAGGCCTCTGGGGGGTGAAGGGACACTCATGGTGCACACTGATAATTTTGTTTTACCTGCCGGCAAGCTGTTCCTAGGTGCCTTGTTGTGAAATATGAACCTAAAAAGCTGTACCTTGCTGTTTACTATACTTGCGGCCAAAAATGAAAAGAAAAAAAAGAAACCAATACCTGCTATGGTAATTTGCTGTTTCTATTGACTGTGTAAAAGCTTGAGGCCACAAATTAAACCGTATTAGTACTTGTATATATAATGTATGGAAATATAATAATGGTCATTCATGGTAAATTCAAAAGTTTCAAATGATTCCATATGATAAAAACAAAACCAGATTCTGTTCCTAAACCCCAATCAATAGGCTCTCAGTATTCAGTTCATTAATAGATACTAGGAAGACAGGGTATATATTTTTTTAAAGATCACTGAACTGTTTGAATGAATTCCAAACTGGAGGTTTATATTTAGTTCACAATCCCCCATACCACTTTACCCTTTTGATTCAGGGACAAAGCTACTGCCACCTGAAGGTGCTTGAGGTCAAATTTGCATTGTAGATGTATCGCAGAAATAATGCCATGGTTGGAACCTTACAATTACTGAACCATTGCATAAGTAGAACAAAAAAATGGAATATGCATTTTGTCCCACGCATAAGATGTCAATTCAATAGAGAAGTTCTCTTTACAAATGACGGAACACTCAGGTGCATAGAAATTAGTAGTAATTAGTACATTTTACACACAACGGAAGAAATAAAAATAGACAAGCAATGCTGAGTATGGCTACATAGGAACTGTCCTAACTTTATAATCAAGAAAGAAAATGTCTTATTGTTGGAAAGATATACTGTTTTGTTTTACTTTCATTTAGAACATATTTCACAAGGAAAATTTTGTGTTAATTTTAGTGTCATAGTTACAGGTTGAATAAAGCTGTTATTGTTTTCTTTCAGTAACTAGTATTGACAGTACATCCCGATGCATGGTGTGACCTTAAGCGTTTGTCGTTAACAAACAAGCCTTGTCCTAGTCATGTCTGATATTATTTTCCTGAAGCTCCTTTTAAAAAAGTGTTACCTGGAGTGTAGCGGATCAACTAATCCTCAGAGTAAAGTAACTGGTGGCTAATCCGCTGAGAACCTGCTTGCACTGATCCCAGCAGAGACAGAGATTCATGTTCTTGTTCTCTCTCCTTAAACGATGCCCAAGCTCATCAACATCAAGACTGAATACTTCCCACTTGAGCAGTGGAATGGCTCCCCAATTACCAATGATTCTTTGAACATCCACAGAGGTAGGAAATCAGAGGTAGGAAATCAAGCACTTTCATAATGAATATTTCAAGTCCAACACTTTTTTTTCAGAACGTCATTTTGATTGAAACCAGTGGCGTACTAGGGCAGTTTTATGAATGCTCTTGACACTCTGCCAGCACCCTGATTCAAGTGAGATGTATATTTTCACAAATTATTATAAACGTTAGTGAGTAATTGTTTTAAAATGCCCTAAATGATGTTTGTGCATAACAAAAACTCCCAGTGAGACATGTATGTTATATGTATTACATCTAAGGGCACCAGTGTCGCAATTACTATCTTACTGTCTTGAATAAATCATTCCAACCAATGTCTAACTATGTGATTTAAACTTCAAACGAACCTGCTGCCAGTTGTATTGTGTGATGCTATAAGCATGGGGTAGAGTGGCCAAGTGGGATTTGGCCAACCATGAGACCTCCAATGTAAACAATGGAAAGGTTAAATGGACACAATGCTTTTACATACAACACTCATCTTAGCAACCTATGTTTGTGCTTCATCTATCCAGTTTTAACCATTCTTTTTATTTGTTTAAGGGTTGTGATTCTTAATGTTCCTCAAATAATTTGCATATTCACTTGGTAGACATATAGGTGTTTCACCTAGCAGTAATTTGGTTATATACTGTATGTTTGCTGCCAAGGCTTGTGACATATGTTTACAGTACCTCTACTACAAATATTTGAAAAACCCGACAAGACCAAAACGCATGTGTGGTTTGCCATTTTCTTCCCACATCCTCTCCAACATGCTGGGTTAACTGACCTATCACATTTAGGCTGTATTTTGGGGATTTTGCTGTATTTTGGGGAGTCTGTGTTTGTTTAAGGTGGTACATCGTTTTTTTCAAATAAACCTTTATAAATAAAATCTGTGCAGTCATTACAGATTAAATTTGAAAATCCTTAAAAAGTGAGTGTCTTTTTTTGAAGAGCAGTGCTGTACAGTATGTACACTGACACCAGTATATTAAAGACAGGTGAAGAGAATGAACATGCACACTTTATAAGGTGACGAAGACACTGGTGTAATGACAACATCATTGAGCACCATCATTTGAAAATACTACCTTCTTCAATGCTTTTGGTGGACGTTGATGAAGAGGATTAGAAAAAACTTTTGGAAAGGTAAGCAACATATACTATGTTCATGTAATGTATAATGCAGTGAATATCTAATCACAATAGTTAACGCTACCCCCTAGTTAATCAAGGGAAGGCAATAAGGTGATGACATAGCTGGCTTGCGTGCAGTGCCTGCTGGGAATTTTCTGGAATCGTTCCGGAATGTGTCCTCAACGCGGTTACCCGAACTTTTGAGAGGATAAGAGGATGTGTTCCAGTACACGTTGGTAGCATTTACACTTCCTAAATACATTCTCTTGGACGCTCGTTCCAGAATATTTGTGCAAGTGTAAACGCACATATTGGCACTTAGTGAGAACACAAAATAATGTTCCAAGACATAAAGTCCAGCAATGTGGATAGTGAGAGTACGTGGCTGTTTCACCATTAAGATAGTCATTCTGACTTTAACATATCAGGCTTTTATGTATTTGTTTTTCTTCAATAAATCTTTTTATTTATTTATTTATTTTATTTAGTAGTCGCAAATTATTTTTTATTATGTTCTCCCAATTTAGAATTTCCAATTATTATTTAGGCTCAGCTCACCGCTACCACCCCTGTGCTGACTCGGGAGTGGCGAACACGGTGCGCGGTGAGTCGAGGACACCATGGCTCCCCCCCCCCATCTTTTCAAAGAATGTTCAAACTGGTAGAGGAATGACCTGTTAGGTGCACATTTTCATTATTATGCTCCATGTTAAGAATGCTCTAGCTCATGTCTGCAAGTGAATTAAAGGCTGGTTTGTAAAAGACTTGAAGTTGATCTCCCTTTTCATAAAACAAGAGCCCATTCTGGTTTAAGACAATAAATGTCTCTGAGAAAAGATTTTTTGAAAACATGACAACAAACAGTGATTTGATAAACTAAGATTACTGTGTGGAACACTTTCCCTTTAATTATGTTGTGGCCAGCATTTCAAAGGTGAATTAAACTATTCCCCTGCAAGGTGTGGTATATATTTAAGAGGAATCTGGTCCTTTTTTGTGGTTTCACATGGCAATTAAAGCTGTCTCCAAATGCTGGGTGGCATTAGGCGTTAAGAGGCGAAAAAAAAAAGTGTTTTTTGGCTTGAGGCGACGACAAACTGAAGAAAAAACACAATGAATTACTGTAGACAGGTATCTATTAGAATAGATTTGGTTTCCAGAGCCTTGGAGGTCTTTTAAAACCAATGATATGATTTTTAAGCCAAACACTGTCCAAAAAAAAAATAGATAAGAAAAATACTAAACCCTACCTAGCTATTAAAACTTCAAATATGCTTGTAAACGTTTTCTTTATTGGACACACAGCTCCAACTGGTCTCTATTTAGCCATAGTGAACAGCAACTGTGTATATCAAAGCACTAAAATAGTTAAAGTGGTTATATCTGATTAAATAATTTCACAGACCTTAAATGGTGGCCAATGTGTTGTTTCTCCATGTCATAGTAGTAGTAGTAATAATAATAATAATAATAATAATAATAATAATAATAATGTTTACACTATTGGCATATTTTCTTTTACTGTACATATTATTGATTCACAAAGGCATGTGAACTATATTGTGACTGTAAAACTGTAAAAGCAGCATATCACAAATGTTCAAAAGAGAAGCTGCTAACTCGCAGATTTTAGAACCCTGCTCTGTGATTAAACATTATGAAAGCTGTATTATTTTTTGAGTAAACCAGACTTTGTGGGTCATGATTATCAGGCTTGGTTCTGGCATCTTCATGCATTGTAGTCATACGTCTCATCACTGCTTATAATTATAATGACTCAATAGTTAACATCTGACATGTTTCTTTAACTAATGCTGTACAGCAACATGGTTAATTAAATATCCCAGTATGCTATTTAGGAAAAACATTAACACACATTGTATATTAATGAGAATTTGACAGTAAACAATTTGTATAGTCAGGTTTAACTCTTTAACATAAAAAAATAAAATACTGTAGTTGTTTTTCACTGACAATTCCCAGCCCTCCTTCTTAATGATTATATTAAAGAATAAAACTGTTTCTTAACCACAGCTTTTAAAAGGTGCATACATGAGCAATTGTTAGTTGCTAATAACACGTGCTGTGTTTTGTTGTGAATTATTTCATTCAACAACCAAAATTCAGCAAAATTGCTTAATTTCTAAATTGACATTTTCCCCCTGTAAACTGGCAATAATGTAGTTGATGTATATATAAAAAGTTGTGTGTGTGAATGTAAGTGCCTTTATTTTTCAGGTGTTTCTAATTAAGTGCTATCTGGCCTGTACAGGCAGATTTGTATAGGCAGAACCAATGTTATTTTAGCAACAATTTTAGCAACTGTTCTGTTCTGCTGGATTCATTAAACTGCATGATATGTTCACAATGTTCCAGCATTGACTGAAAACATCAGGTTGCATCTAAAAGCAATTTGTCAAATAATCAATACCTATTATATAGTTCACACTGCCCTAAATAGATTGGAATATTAATTTGACAGGAGTAACTGATCAATATTGTAAAGTACAATAAAGCACTGAACGATTGGTGAAGTATGGTAATATCTATGGCTATACAGTAATAAACTACATGAAATGCATAATATATTCATGGTGTATGGCACATTTATCATGTTAAACTTTAAAAAGGAATGATGCATTAAAAATTAAATTTGTGCGTAACACGCCTCAGCAATGACGCAGTGCCACAAGCATCAGTGAATGAAGCACTGTACATGGTTTTATTTTTTGAAGAATGATAAGGACAAACTCTACCTTACTGAATGTTTTCCACCTTATTCATTGCAAATATTTTGGAAATTAAATGTTGCTCTGTGACAGCATTCAGACCGCATCGTATTGCAAAAGGGCACAAGGCCAATTTTCCTACACAAAGTACCTCTCTGTGAGGGACAACCCTCTTTTTCGGTTTAAGCTTACCGTGTTCCAACATAGACAACCCTAATCTCATTCTTTATAATAATCTATTATTTACATCAGAAGGGAGGCTGAAAAAATCTCTTTCCTGATACTAACAGGTTCAGGTGGGTTGACAGTTTCAAATAAGTAGACTTTTCATCAATCATGATCTTTTTTTCACAGCCTTCAATTGTTCCATTAATTGTTCTTGTTACCAAATCTTTAATGACATTTTCAAAAAAAGGAGAACAAAGAGATTCCACACAATTAGGTCACTAAAAGAGGGAAAGTGTCTAGACTTTTATTTGCGTCTAGTGTCTCTTCTTTGAATTCGGGGGTGGCCACATTATCAGGTTTGCCTCAACAGGTAGAGTGAAGGCTGGATCAAGGTGTGGCATTCCAGCTTTGATGTCTGCCTGTCATGCTCGGCTGCCTCAAGAGTTCTTTGGCTGCCGTAAAGTCTGTTGCAGGAGACCAGGTAAACTGGGTCCTGGACAGTCTTTTCTTCCTGTTTCTGGCTCTGTCTTACAAAGCCAATAAAGTGTACAATTGCAGTTCTTTTTCTTGTAGTGTAACAAAGGCTAGTTCTGTCATTTAAGAAGTATTATGCCTCGGGTATTAAGCTGCAAAATAAAAGTCAGTGGCAGGTAAAGATTTTGCTGCCAACTTCAAGTTTCATCAAACAACTACTGTAACAGACTTTACATTAACCCATGTATATATTAAATAATGTAGAATGTAACGCTTTGAGATGTTACATTAATTTTCACAGAACAGTTCACAGCAGGTTGGGATAATAAAACTTGCATATGTTTAAACACCAGGGTGTGAATGCAGCTAATTTTTATTACAAGAGTGGTTCATCGATGACTAATAACTAATTTTGATTGACTTGATTTGATCCTAGAGAATTGCAAAACCTGTGCCTTAGCGGGATGCAGACAACAACCACCCTCTTTTTAATTAAATTCAGTACTCATTCTGAAAAAACTTAATTAAAACTTAATTAACTTAAAAAGTATTATTTGTAAAAAACATATCTATAAACCTGCAGATTCCACTGGTGTCTTTTAATGCAGTCCAGTAGTCAAGCTAATGGAGTAGTCAGGTTAATTCTGTGGAATCCAAACACAGAATCATCACAGGGCAGCAGTGTGGAGTCGTGGTTAGGGCTCTGGACTTTTGACCAGAGGGTCGTGGGTTCAATCCCTGGTAGGGGACACTGCTGCTGTACCCTTGAGCAAGGTACTTTACCTAGATTGCTCCAGTAAAAACCGTGGGTAATTGTATGTCAAAAATAATGTGATATCTTGTAACAATTGTAAGTCGCCCTGGATAAGGGCGTCTGCTAAGAAATAAATAATAATAATAATAATCATGATCCATTCCACACTGTGACGTTCATCAATAGTTAATGAATTCCACTTTGAATGTTTCTTTTTTTAAGATGCCTGTAAGATGAAAGAGCCATGGCCTTGCCTTATCACTATCTTTTGAGCTTTCGGAACTTGGCAGCCCCGTTACAAGAGAAACAGAATTTGGGATTATAGTTCTAAGGACAACCCTGACTATTCACACTTGGCATTAGCAAGACAGCCTTAGTACAAGAAGGATATTTTTTTTATTCCTTCAATTTAACTTTAATTACTCAAATCTCTGTGAGGGTACATAAGAAAGGCCCAGGCATTTGTGTCAAGAAGATTACCAGACTGCCCTGCCAAGTCCGTGCATAGCTGCATCGTTAGATAGAATTCAAATTCAAATCCAGACTAAAGACAGTGCAGCTGTCACCCCCCTGGCCTGCAAAGCCCCTCTTGGATCAAGAATTAGCTGTCTTCCCTCTGCCTGTGTCTCATCTCCTTCGTGTTCCCCCAGAGGTTACTAATCCTCCTTTCCTTGCTTACTGTGACATCTAAAATAAAGCCATAAAACCTCCCAAATAATTAGTAATTAAAAATAAAAATGCTTTATTGTCAGGTAGGGAGGGGGGCAATTTAACTGCCAAGTGAAACTATGAGTCCTTCATGATTTATGTCTTTATTCTATTAAAGGGCTGAATTCACTGAACCAATATCAGCTAAAAAACAGACTTTCAAGTTGAGAACCTCTAAATTAATTTAAAGTGTGAAACATTTTAAATAATGGTATAGTTAGGGTGGGTGGACATCCTGTTGTGCCACGGACCAAAGACATTCATCTGTAAGTGCAATGTAGCCAAATCTAGGTAAAGAGACTCTAAATCTTCAAAACCTCTTATGCCAGACTCAGTTAAGCCATATTTATCAACCACAGTAATGTTTCAGCTTCTGAGTCTCAAAAGCTAGAAAAGTGAAGGAACACAAATGATTGTCTGACAATGTGAGGTTTAGCCATTTGAAGGCATAACTTCTTTATTTGAGTAGAAAAGGAAGGCTTTTTATCAGCTGGAAACATATCCTCAAAACAATTAGTAAACTTAACCTGTTGGGCAATAAATTTAAACTTTTGAAGTGTTTATGGTTTACTTTTGTCCACGGGGCAGGCATGTACTTTCTTCCCTTTTGAAATGCAGTCAAAGAATTCTGGCTTCTTTAACTCGAAGATTACAATTTAAGTGTTGAATAAATGTCTTCTATAATGTTCTGTGACTGTGTACACCCACGCATAAACAGGCATAGTAGAGCTTAGTCCACAGACAAGTTATCCACACTGAAACATTGAATGGCTTTGCTATAGCAAGACGACATTCAGGCATATCACAGGATCAAACATGCCATTGATTAGGAACAATTGACCCAAAGGGTAAAGTCTGGTATCTATTTTTAGTTATGGTCACATTGGTTTGGGAAAGAAGAATTTTGCATTGTAATAAACCAGTTCTTCCAAGAATGGGTATGACAGCCTGTTTATGCTTTCCAACCCAATAAAGATGTACTATAGACAGACATTTATGGAATAAGTCAAAGATGGTAGAGGCAGAAGTCAGTTGTTTCCTGGTGCTTCGGACATTCAGAACTCTAGGTAAATAGAAGATCATCAAGAAAAAACGGAATTAAAAAATGAAAGTGCATTAAAAAAGATTTGTCTCCTCAAGGGCTTTTCTCACTGCCTTATTCTGACTTCTAACAAGCCGCAAGAGCTAACTTAATAAACCCCCCCCCACCCCCCTCAGCTCCCCCTGGCCTCAGGGAGGCAAGGCCGATTAATATCTGCCTACCTTGTTACCTAATTCATTATGGAATAGCAGTTAATTTGATTTGATATTATTTTAATAAAATTCTGTAATATATTAGATTGTTTCAGGCTATCAAAATAATTTTCCAATTATTACGGTTACTCAAGCAAGTCTTTTTTTCCCTTTGCGAGCGGCAGTTGGTCTGACTCGGAATACATTAGCTCCTACAACTCCATCCCGGTTGAAGGAATAAGAAATATATATGCATGATTACACCAGAAATGTTATTACTGGTAATGTGCTGCCCGCAGAACCAAGCAAACGGCCTACAGATTGATGTGTGATTGGCGCAACATGAAGCCTTAAATGCTTTTGATTATGTCCTTGTAAAAAAAAAAATCTGATTTCTTTTATGCTAATAATTGAGACTTGGTATTATTTTTTCATTAATTAGCAACACGGTTGAACAACTCTGGCCTTCTGGTTGCATCAGGGCATTATGGGTTGCAACTTGGATTTAATCTGCCTATTATCCTAAAGGCTTTGATTATAATGGCGGGCATGGTGGCACAACATACTGGTGCACTACTGAATTCACAATCTACAACACAAGACTAGTATGAATTCCAGCACTGGCAGACAGCTAAAATTTGAGGCCAGAAAGATTAGGTGCCAGTGAAATAACGCAGGTAAAAATTAGTTATGTTTGCGCTCGGTGTAAACCAATTCACACTTGTCAATAGATGCGTTTCTATTTCAGACAACAATGAGACGATGTATAAAGAAGACACTAAGGGACCAAATGCAGGCTTCTTTCTAATAAATAAGAGTATTCCATTCAGTGCAAGACACATTTTTATTGATGGAGTAAGACACACTAATAATACCTATAAAGTGGAATTTCTGTAATTCTTTGCTAATGCTTGATATGAATAAGTAACACAACTATAATCCATTATGAAGTAGCATTTACATTCTTTTGGATCTCAATACTCTGATAAAATCCCAGACAATTATCATCATGCCATCATAAGTACTATACTTTCAGGAATACAGACATGCTCAGTTGTACTTTTTGTTCCTTTTGTTTAGTGGCTTAAGTAGTGGCATTACTATGTAGTACTTATGGGAGATGGGTGGATGTGGGTGTGTGTGGGGGAAGGGGGCAGACATGCAATCTGAAGATATTTTGGGTGGTCATAAGGAAATTCTTTTAAAATGCTTTTCTATGTTTTTATTTTTATTTTAAATTATGATTTTAATTCCAAAAGACTTTTTATGGCCAGAATCCAGTTTACTATTTGAAAAAAATGTTTAACGCTACGTGTTCATAAATCTTCAAATCTAAAGAGTATTATAGTCTTCTTGTGATGGTTAATTTAATGGAAAACTTATGTTGAAATTCAACTGAAATAAATCAGCAGTACATTATGTTAATTCGTTCTTACGTCTATACTAGCGATTGAAGAATCAAAACATATTTATTGTAAAAAATCACACACTAAAGAATGACAGTAAAACATTAAAATAGTATTCTAAATTCTTTATGTAAAATTTGGCATTTTAAATGCCATGATCACAGTACAGAAAAATAAACTAATATAGTTCATATTTTTTGTACTCCTTTGTACACGCTATAGTCCACTTTACTGTACCTTACTGTATCTGGCACATAAATAATATATAACAGGTGAGCTCAAGGTTTTATGCAACCTACGTCATCTGCGACCTCAGAATCAGAGAATCTCAGTTGTTAAAGATTTTTTTAAAAAACATGACTTTCTTAATGGCACTGGTAACAGTTAAGCACAGTGCCGACAGACACCATTAGAACTTCTTCTCAAAGCTTTGTGAGTGCTTCTCAATGCCCACCTGACCACCACATGTTGTTAAGTCTGAGGCTTTTTTCAAGCAAGGAAAGACAATTGTGCGTAATTGTGTACATTACTATTTACTGGGGGCTAAGCAGGAACCACTACTTCTCTCGACCTGAAGAGGCTTCAAACTCAAGCCTCTAGAAGTGAAGGCCGTAACAGTCAAATGATTTAGCCCCAGCAGCTACAAGGTAGCAATATATCCCACATATCCCCTAAGCTCCTTTTATTTTGTCACAGGCCATTTTGTCAACACATTACACAATCAATATATGTTCTAGCTATTTTCATCATACACACAACAAAATGAAACATAAAAATAAAACAACTTTCACGCAGAAAGGAGAAAAAAAATCAATCATGTGACATGGTGACACAAACCTATCATCAGATATTGCCCTGTCAGATCTAGCACCTGAAGACTGTAGAAAATACAATATAATGGGACCTCTCTCCTCTTAGTCATGAATAGTTATTCTTAGTTGTTAATGTCTAATACAATTTTAGGTATGCATCATCATTTTGCCACCCATATTACTGGAACATCTCCAATACAAGTATATGATAGATACAAACCAATTAACACACTGTAATATATCCAGCTCAGTTGGATTACAAATGTAAGAAATAGATCAGACGCCTACAAATACCAGAGAACTCATTACATCTTACATCTTAGATGAAACTTGCAAATACTTGACATCCAAAGAAGATGGAATTATAATATTTAAAACAATGCCAGGCAGAAACTAATGACCACAAAAACACATCAAAGTTAACCACCAATTAGATACAACCAACGGTTGTGACCTTGTAACTTTTTCACATGTTCTGTCCAATAATGTCACCAAAATACGCTGTTACAGTACAGTACAACTGCAGTTAAACTACACTATATCCCTGTATCTGGTATTCCACGTTACTCACTAGTTCCAGTTTTAGCCTGCTTCGATCTACGATCACCCTGCTGGGTGAGCTAAAGTACCCATGCATACCAGTTAATGCACGTTCATAAGTGGGCTTATGGTGGCCGAGTGGATGGCAGTGGATGGTAAAAGTAATTTTGATTGGCATGTTACTGGCAAGACTCCCTGATAGGTTTAAGGATTAAGATATTGGTTTGCACAGGCCCGGCTGTATACTGATGCAGATTCTACACAGGTATATTCCTTGTCTCTCTACTGCTCCATCATTCCAACATATTTCACTTGACAAGTATTATCATTTGTCATTGCTATCAAGGACACTGGTCACCCAATGCTTTTTATCATCACGTTTTATTGATATTAAAACCTTAACTGCAGTAAATTTTGAATTTCAAATAAAATGATGTGTGTTGTAACTTGATTTAAAATCTACAGGAGAAGGTCTTGTTGCTGTCTCTATATTTTAACCAGGTATATACATTTCCAAACTGAACCCTTGTAAGTCCCCCTATAATTACCTTGTATGGTTAATGGTTTTGGGGTTTTGAAATTGTATACATTTGAACAAAAAATCTATAATTATGTGGCATATCCTTAATTAAAGTATACTGTAATT
The DNA here is from genome assembly GCF_902713425.1 of Acipenser ruthenus. NCBI lineage: Eukaryota > Metazoa > Chordata > Actinopteri > Acipenseriformes > Acipenseridae > Acipenser > Acipenser ruthenus. The sequence goes on along the minus strand of NC_081203.1, from coordinate 29,752,104 downwards.
GTAAAAGTATTTTATTGAAGTGAATCCTTTTTGCTAGGGACAGGATTTACAGATGATAAAACTTGTCTTGTGGTTTTACAGTGTGTGCCAGAAATGCCCGGAGGTAAGTACAGTGGGCTGGGTCAGATGTGGACGCTAGCATTTCTGTTAATGTCGCTCTTTTCTGTGTACTCATAAGACTTGACTGGTGCTTGAAGCCAAAAAGTATTCTCAGCAAAAGTTATAACCTATGTGGGTGTTTTTGAAGCTAACTTTCAATGCCCTACTCTCTCTCTCTCTCTCTCTCTCTCTCTCTCTCTCTCTCTCTCTCTCTCTCTCTCTCTCTCTCTCTCTCTCTCTCTCTCTCTCACACACACACACACATACACAGACAGTGGAATGAATGTATGAGGGTAACACTTTGTGAGTCACAATCTCTACTGTGAAATTCTTCAGTACTTTTATACAATTGCATATTGACTATTGTAGATGGGTTATATGAGGCATTAATATAAATGGAGTGATATTAAAGAGGAGCTTGATATGGGTATAGACTGTTAGTTACTTAAAAGCAATGTTTTCTTCCTGTTGTTTATATTGGTCTCAATGTAGCTTTCTTTGATGTGGTATTTCTTATTGGTGTATTTCTTGCATCTACCACAGGCAATTTCTTGCATCTACTGGAGTGTTGCAAGGGGATTAATGGCCATACTGTGATCTATAAAATGCACCTTGAGGTTAGGCGTGATTCTGAGAGCTCTATTGAGGCCACAGGTGTTTTACACTTTTTTTTTTTTTAAAAGGATGTGACGACTGAAACAAGATAAAATACAAAGTGAATCTAAACGACAAGAAGAATGCCTCTTCATATCTCAGGCCCATAGCAAGTTCCAATGCCCTTTTTGGATATCCATTCAGATGCAATGGAAAAGGTTTGGGGTCACATCTGGAAAACAAAAATGTCCCAAATAATCACTATCTGCTTTACATATGCTATTGCGGTTTAGCATTAAATTATATGTCAAAAATGCTGGTCACCACTTCAAGTTTTGCCAGAGCCCAAAGGACAGGAATGTTCTTGTCTGTCATTGCCACTCCCTTCACAGTCAGTCAGGCGTGGCATCAGCTGTTATAATAAAGAAGATGATTGTTGATTTTCCATCGTTTCCACCCCCTTGATGTGTCATGCCGTCCACCCAGCGATAGAGGCAAGAATGAAAACGAGTGAATGAAGAAGAATGAAAAAATGAGTTTATTTAGGGCTACTCGTAAGGACTACTTTGCTTTTTTAAACTGTGTGGGAAATAATGCTCATTGTATTGTGAACTTACATATGTGAAATCTCAATTTTTAAACAAAAGACATACACATACATACATACAGTTTATTTGCTAATTGTGTGTGTTTGTGTGTGTGAAAAGGCTGTTTACGTGACATGTATAGATTTGTGTGTGTTTATATTATTTAGAATGTCACTTTGTTCAGAAGCACCCTAAAAATGAAATGTGTGTACATGTATTTATAATGTAGTTTAGATTTGTATCATTATTTATAAACTTCCTTGACATTTACTATTAGTAACACTAAATATTGTGGGTTATATTGTTTAACTTAGTGTGTTTTACTACATGTAGTGTAAAGAAAAATACCTTTGTCTTTGACTGTTGCAAATGCCCCATTTTAAAGATTGATAACAAAAAGAAAGATTTGATTAAACCTTGAGCTTTGTTTGTTTCAGTCTAATATAATGTATGCTTTTCACTTCCTCTGCAATATACGGAAATGCAGTGTATACTGAGATCTTGTTCTCAAGTAAAAGACATCTTAGCTGCACTTGTGGTTCCCAATGTTTTATAAGATGAGGACCACCTTGGTGTTCAGGGACTTCCCCAGGATCCACTACCAGCCAGGAGCCAAAAACATGTATTGTTACTACAAACAAGTACCTTAAATGTAAGCAACCTCAGTAACTTTAATTGTTCACCTTTTCATTTTAATGATTTTGTGTTGCTCCAGTTTTAATGTAGAATTAACATTTCACCCCTAAGTTTATTCTAAGCATGGTATTCATGTTTTGTTTAAAACAAAAAATGAATTTAACACTGTATGATTCATTGTGTGTGTTTTTTTTTAAGATGACGTTTATGATGTTTTTCTGACTTTAGACCTTTTAAGTTGAAAAAAATGCAGCTCAGTTTACTTCCTTGTCTGTCACTTATCTTACATGATCTAATCGACGAACCAATGAAAGTTAATAGTCGTCCTAGTAATTTGCTACTGAACAGCATGAAAAGGTAATACATTATTCAACAGTAAAATGATTGTTCTTTTATATTATGTTAATGGTTAACATTAAACACTCTTTAATTTACTGGTTAAAAGAGTCATGCATCCAGCGCACAATTTATCTGAGCAATTAAACATTGGCAATTTAGAATGGTAAAGTAAGTAAGCTTTTAACCCACCAATTATAGAGCGTCATGCCAAGACTTTACAAGGCGGTTACTAAACCAGAATAAACCAAGCTGGCAATGTGCATGCAAGTCCATAACTCCAATTCTGGAATAATAATCAAGTTGCATTCCCTGATTATCAAGATAATATTTACACACAGGAAGTGCTGGCCAAGTGTATCAAGTGATTCTACTTGATTATTTAATGTATGCAACGCTTTGCACATTAAAGATCCATTTCATTCTATTTGTGCAGATGTTGTGCACTCTGCCATGCTAACTGTGTGACTGTTTGTGATAAACATTAACTTTAGCATGTTTTGTGAAAGAAAATACACAACATATCATGTGTTGATATTTCCAAATATAAATGTATAAATATCAATATCTAAATTGAATCTATACTCTGCAAAGGATACTTGCTTTAAGAGTTTACTGTATGTATTCTGTTTTGCATCATCCTCTGAACAAACCTTATTTTGTTCTTTCAACAGATTCATTTTACCTGTAGCATAACCACCAAAGTATAGCACACATGCCAGAACTGAAAAATGAACTCACGTCAGAATGCTTCAAAATAAATATGAATATAAAAAAAAATATTCAGATCTGCTCCTTCAATGAAAAGGCTAATTTCAAGTTCTTAAGTTAATCCTTTAGAAACATCCAAAGGATTTGATTATCCAATATGCGTGGAATATCTATTGTATAAATAGTTTATAATGCGTGCTAATAAATTCACAGAAGTCAACATAAGTAGGAGGCATAGTACCAATACAGGCCTGTTGGTGAAAGGAAGTGATATGAGTCACCGTCTCTCAGCTGCATATTAAAAATAAGTAAGAATAATTTGCACTAATATTAACATATACAATATTGAGCAGTTTCATCGATATAGAAGTACAAAGTATGCAAAGAGGATCATGTGCTATGTAAAGGTATTTTATGACAGACAGCTACATCATTCACTTATGCCTGCTGTGTCAGAGAACTGAGTGGTCTTCATCACTCAGTTATATAAAAACAACACATAAATCCAGCTGGCATCATGTTTCCTCTATGAATAAATTAAGTCGTTTCCTGAGCAAATTTAAACGAGAATTTCTTGTGTTCAGAAACTTGCATCTGGCACTAACACAGTCTAATTTTTTCTTAGAAAATGGATCACTGAGATAAAAAAATAAAATAAAATAAAAAACAGCATGTTTCTTGGATCATAATGAAGGCATCCAATCATATTTTACATACCTGTCATTACAGTTAAAACATTGGGGGATGTTAACGACTGCTTTTCAATAAAGGACGCAGATGTGTAAACTATTGAGGAATATAGTAAAACTACCAAGATATATTTGTGTAAAACTGAACATGGTAGCTTTAATTGAAATGTTCACCCTACTGGCTCCCGTTCATGAGTAAAATGAATGAAATATTTAACAAAGGTCTAGAACAGTTTTGTGGATCTATAACTGTGAATGCGACCCACTTTATATAAAGAAATAAAGATGCATTAAACTTTTAAAAAAGTTGCAAATGCAATTAAAATATGTATTTATTAATTTTTCTACCCCTTTTATGGTTTATCCAGTAATTTACCATGAAGCAGGAGGGGTCTACAAAGTTAAAATGTCACTATATTATATGATTCATCAAGATTGGGAGGAAAAAAAAAACAAATAGCAAAACCAGACAAGCAGGATGGCAGCCAGTTTGAAAATGATAATACAGGATCATATTTTAAACAACTAGGAATAATTCAGAATGTTTGCAAACAAAATCAAAGGGATATTGTATTACTATATCATACATATTTGAAAACGATAGGTTGCGGATGCAACCCCGGTTCCCTGAAAGAGAAAATAACCATCAAGGTATGGGATATTGCCGTCAGGCAGTAGCGATTGGCTGAGCTTTTATAGCAAAGCTGCCGATAGGCCTCTGCGCGAGCTGCCACGTAAGCCCGCCCCCTTGGGAGCTTACTATACGCAGCGCGCAGAGACTCACTTCCTCTTTTGCTCTTCAGGCCGTGAAGGCTTCTGAAGCGACCACGCGGCTTGATGGTTATTTTCTCTTTCAGGGAACCGGGGTTGCATCCGCAACCTATCGTTCCCTTTCAAGTCGAAAATAACCATCAAGGTATGGGAACAGTGTACCCAAGCCGTCGCGAGGGAGGATTCTCGGCAGTAGGACAGACTTACGTCATAACGCAACTGCGTAGGCAGAACATCTAGGCATATGCGGAGCTGCGCCTCAGCGTCTATGCTCGTAATGACACCTGTCTTAAAGGTGGAACAGTCAACACCATGCTATCAACCACTCTATACGTCCGCATCCTGAGGCGTCGTAGAGTGTAAAACAGATGCTCCAAACAGTGGAGCAGAGGAATCCAGTACATTTAACCTGTAAAACCTCATGAAAGTATGCGGCGTAGCCCAACTGGCTGCCGCGCAAATATCAGACACCGGCACCCCTCGAAAGAGGGCCCAGGATGTCGCCATACCCCTGGTAGAATGCGCCTTCAACTGCCCTGGTGGTGGAAGGCCTGCAGATTCATACGCTAATTTAATAGCATCCACTATCCAGTGGGAAAGGCGCTGTTTAGACAGCGGCTGACCCAAAGATCTAGAACCATGGCATATGAACAACTGTTCTGTCTGCCTCACAGTCTTTGTACGGTCCATATAACACCTCAATGCCCTCACGGGGCAGAGCATGTGTAACCGCTCTTCCTCTGGGGAAGAAAAAGGAGGAGGATGGAACGCCATCAACTCGACTGACTGGTTCATGTGGAACGGGGATATAACCTTTGGTAAAAAGGCCGGATTAGGGCGCATGGAGACCTTAGAACCGTCTCCTGCAAAACGAGTACAAGAAGGATGCACTGAAAGTGCATGTAACTCGCTCACGCGTTTTGCTGATACCACAGCCAGCAAAAAAGCTGTCTTAATAGATATGAGCTTCATATCCACGCTGTGGAGAGGCTCAAACGGTGCCTTGGTAAGGGCTTCTAGCACCACATCAAGGCTCCACGACGGTAAACTGGTCGTTCTTGGAGGCCGCAAGCGTCTTGTGCCTTTCAGAAACTGAGATGCCAAAAAATGGCAACCAGGTGATAACCCGTCAATGCGTACATGACAAACCGAAATGGCGGCTAAATACACTTTAAGTGTAGAAGGAGATTTCCCTTCATCCAGCAGTTTCTGCAGAAACTGCAATATTACTGCCATAGGACAGGAGACTGGGTCGTGGCTCTCAGCCAGACACCAACTCTGAAACAGCTGCCACTTATACGCATACTGCGACCTAGTAGAGGGCGCTCTCGCACTCTGGATGGTCGATATAACTGCAGTCGAAAGCCCTAAGGCTGACAGGCGCTCCCGCTCAGGGGCCAAGCCCACAACTGCATGAGTTTGGGGTTCGGATGCCAAAGCTGTCCTTGAGCTTGGGACAACAAGTCCGCTCGCAAAGGGAGTTCCCTCGGGCGACCGTGCAGTAACTGCACTAGACTCGGGAACCATATTCTCCGAGGCCACCGAGGAGCGATCAGAATCACTGTCGCTCGCTCTACCCTGACCTTCTCCAAGAAGGCGGGGAGCATCGGAATCGGTGGAAAGGCATACAGGAGCCCTGGCGGCCATTCGTGAGCCAGTGCATCCACCCCCAGGGGGCTGTCGAGGTCCTTCACCGAGAACCATAGGGGACAGTGCGTGGTCTCTCGCGAAGCGAAGAGATTGACCTGCGCTGTGCCGAACCATTCCCAGATGCGCTCCACCACTTGAGGGTGGAGACGCCATTCGCCCGCAAGAGGACCTCCTCTGGACAGGAGATCCGCTGCGTAATTGACTCTGCCCGGCAGATGAACTGCACGCAGAGAGGCTAAACGCGGTTGAGCCCAGAGCAACAGCCGCGTTACCATCTGGTGAAGACTGGGGGACCGCAATCCGCCCTGGCGATTGATATACGCCACTACTGTGGTGTTGTCTGACCGCACTAACACGTGCTTGTCTAGAAGCACTGGCAAGAAGTGCCGGAGGGCGAGGTCCACCGCTCTGAGCTCCAGAGCGTTGATGTGGGCTGACCTCCAGGGTCCTGACCACACTCCACGGGTCCCTGTCCCGTTCCAGACTGCTCCCCAACCGTGGTTGGAAGCGTCGGTCGTGATGACCTGCCTTCTGAAAATGGGACCCAAGCGTACGCCTTGGCGGAGGTTTGACGGAACTCTCCACCAGCGTAGCGCTTCCCAGCAGGCTTGGGATACCCTTAGCCTGCGGTGTTTGTCTCTCCGCGGATGCAACACGAAGGCATTGAACCAGGCCTGCAGAGGTCTCTGGTGTAGTAAGCCCAAAGGAAGGGCTTGTGAGGCGGCAGCCATCAACCCCAGCATGCGCTGACACAGCTCCATGCTGACTGTTTGTCTCAACCTGAATAGGGAAAGACACCGCTCTATTGAGGCAACTCTTTGTGTCGACAGGGTCGCTTCCATGGACACTGAGTCCAGATGCAGACCCAAGAATTCGGTCTGTTGGCTCGGCACTAGGCGGCTCTTTTCTGAATTGATCTTCAGACCTAGCCGCCGAAGATGGTCTGTAACCATCACTGTGTGCTGTGCCACCTGCTCCTTCGACTGCGCGCAGACGAGCCAGTCGTCCAGATAATTCAGCAGTCGGACACCTTGAGCCCGCAAGGGAGCTAGAATGGCATCCATACATTTCGAAAAGGTTCGAGGAGCTAGTGACAGGCCGAATGGAAGGACACAAAACTCGTATACCCTGCTCTGGAATGCGAAACGCAGATACTTCCTGTGACCCGGGCAGATGGGAACGTGAAAGTACGCATCTGTCAGGTCCACGGTGGTGAACCAGTCGCCGTGTCGGACTGACTGGATGATGTGCCTGTGCGTAAGCATCCTGAACGATAACACCCGCAGGTATTTGTTCAGTACTCGCAGATCTAAAATAGGACGGAGCCCGCCGTCCTTCTTGGGCACCAGGAAGTATTTGGAATAGAACCCCTGGTCGATCAGAGCAGGGTCTACTTGTTGAATGGCACGCTTGCTGAGCAATGCTTGTATTTCCACATTCAGAGCTGAGGACTGAACCGAGTCCTTCACTGCAGTTACGACCACCCCCCGAAAGGGGGGAGGTTTTAACTGGAACTGAAGGGTGTACCCGGTGGATATAGTTTTGTGCACCCAGATGTCGTTGGTGCATTGTTGCCAGAACTGGAGCTGGGAGACAGTGTAGGGGAGGGTTAACAGCTGCCTGGCGTTCTCAGGGCTGTTTGGGCTGGGCTCGTTCGCGAGGGGCCTGGCCAGAGCCCCGAGGGCGTGGCTTGGCACCACCTCTAGGGCGCCACCCTCCGCGCTGCGGTCTTGAAAAAGGAGGTTGACCGCGCGCTGCTGTGCTTGAGGGAGAGGTCTTAGTACCCCCTGGCCGTGGCTGGTGCTGTGGTGGTGCCCTGCGCCACTGATGTTCCTGAGGCCGCTTCGGCTGGAGCGACGGTTTTGGCCACATTTTCGCCATCTGCTGTGACGCCTCCCGCGCCTTGGCGGAGCGTTGCAGCATCTCCTCCACCGCTGGACCAAATGTGTGTCCCGGTGTAATTGGGGCATCCAGCAACGGGGCCTTATCAGGTTCCTGCACTCTCGCCTGCGAGAGCCAGAGCTGCCTTCTGGCCACCACCAGAGACGCGATGCTCCTGCCCTGAGCCCGCGCGTTGAGCTGGGCCAGCTTCACCAGCAGTTGACTGACGGTCCCCAACTCGCTTCTGAGGGCCGCCGAAGGGCACTCAGGCAGGTCTTTGATTAATGCCGCTTGGTAGACCGTCAGCAAGCTGGCCACATTAGAGAGCTTGACCGCCTCTGTGGCCGCAGCGTACCCCTTCTTGAGGTGTACCTCAGTGGTCCTGCACTGCTTATTGGGGCATGCAGGATCTTTCGTCAGCCCCGATAATGTTGGCGTCTTCACCAACGCGGCGAACGCAGCGTCCACAGGTGGGAAGGACGCCAACCCAGCCTCACTTGCCCCTTGCATGTTAAAGGCCGAGGCCTTGCGAGAAGTCGCCGGGGCAGAGGCCGGAGCCCCCCAGGTGGACTGTACCTCCTTAATAAAGTCTGGGAATGCCGGAAGCATCCTGGATTGACTGGACTGGGCTGAAGGCGACTCAAACAAGGAGCGCCGAGGCGGCTCCGCCATCGGCCACTCGACGCCCAAGTGGCGGGTTGCTCTGTCCACCACAGACCACGTAGGGTCATTGGTGTCCAGCACGTGGAGCTCGTCCTCAGAGTGCTGGGAGGCTACCTCAGCCTCTGTACTGTCCCCCTCTAGGATGTCAGATGCGTCTCTAGACAGCGCATCGATATCCCACTCCCCTTGAGACTGCACTGGAGGAGCGACGACCGGTGCAGGTTGTGGAGGGGCCACTGGCTGACTAGCAATGGGCCCAGTCGGTTGTCCTGGGACTGGAGGCACCACATTTGCTAAGGACATGAGGATGGACTGCTGCCCCATCATAACCTCCATGAATTGAGACATTTTGGAGGTTAGCTCTGCCACCCCCGACCTGTCTCTGTATCGCCTGTCCCGACGAGGGGAACGAGAGCGTGCTCTCCGTTGAGGCGATCTGGAGTGCGACCTAGACTCCCGACGGGGGCGTACCCTACGAGGGGAGGGGCTGCGCTCCCGAGCGCGTCTGGTGGGGGACCTCTGACCAGCCGTTAGCTGGGAGGACGGGCTCCTGGAGAGCTGCAGCCGCCCTGGCGGCGTCGCCGTAGATGACGGCGGGGCAGAAATGGTGTGGGACGATCCAGTGGAAGGAGAGCGCCCACCCACTGCTTTCTTCGCCCTTTGGCGGAGGGTGCGTGTCTGGAAACCAGCACAAAGATGGCAAAAAGCCCTATCCGCCAACGCGGATGCGGCGTGCTCTGGCCCCAGACACGCCACACAGTCCTCATGGGGATCGCTCGCTGGCAATTTTGCCTGGCAGGTGACGCAACGGTGGAACCCGGACATGGTTGCCGAAGCGTGGACGTGCCCTGATCATAAAGGCGTCGATGCGCCAAGCGTCGAGCGCCGAAGCGTCGAGCGTTGAGGTGCGTGCACCGAGCGTCAAGGCGTCGAAGCGCCGAGCGTCGAGGTGCGTGCACCGAGTGAGTGCCGAAGTGCGTGCACCGAGTGTCGAGGTGCGTGCACCGAGCGTCAAGGCGTCGAAGCGCCGAGCGTCGAGGTGCGTGCACCGAGCGTCGAGGTGCGTGCACCGAGCGTCGAGCGTCGAGGTGCGTGCACCGAGCGTCGAAGCGCCGAGCGTCGAGGTGCGTGCACCGAGCGTCAAGGCGTCGATGCGCCGAGCGTCGAGCGCCGAAGCGTCGAGCGTCGAGGTGCGTGCACCGAGCGTCGAGCGTCGAGGTGCGTGCACCGAGCGTCGAGCGTCGAGTTGGCTTCTTTAATAATCCTTCTAAAGAGCCCAAACATTGCCACTGACCTTGTTGGACCTACTCTGTGCATTGAGCCTAGAACCTGTCAGAACAATATTCACATGTAACAAAAATAATTTAAAATAGAGAGGATAGAGATTTCAGAACTTCTGTTTTATCCAAAAAGTAGAGCAAACTGTTCTAAAGAGGATACCGAATTATAAGGGTAAGGACCATACCACCCTACAGAAGACATGAGTCAACTTATTCTAGAACACTAACACTACAAATACATCTTGGATTTCAAATGTATACATGTACTCTGTAGTCACTGAGTATTTTTTCTTAAACTGTGAAGTCATATGGTTGTTATGGATTCAGCATGTTATAAGGTAAACTCAGGGAGACATGGAGAACATATGTGTCCAGTCGTGATAATTACAGGGGACACATTATTAGTGGAGTGTATTATGGGTCATGGAACTTAAAATTCGGAATACATATTTTAAATTAATTGCATCCCATATGTATTTCTGCACTCATGTATTTGTTTTGGACACCATAGCCTTTAGACAGATGTATATGAGCCTGTCCCATTGTTCTAAGAGGCTCAAGGTGGCCAAGCCTTCAATGTTATATTATTTCCCCATTAAATTATATATATATATATATTCAAGGGTCCAATTTGATACATAAAGAACCTTAAATTTAACATATTTTTTCTGAAGGCAAAAACTGCAAGCTGCACGTTAAGATGATAGTATTGACACTGTTTCCTTTTACTGATTTGGAAAAAAAAGCTCAGCAATGAGTCGACACCCTGGAAAACTATAGGTTACGGATGTAACCCCAGTTCCCTGAAAGAGAAGACAACCAACAACCAATACTTTTGGGATATGCCTGCCACAGGTCAGGTATTTACTGAGCATTTTATGTCAGAGCTGTCGATAGGCCCTTCCGGGGAGTGATGTCCTTGGTCCCGCCTACAGAGGGAATAAGTAGGTTTGTTGGTCATCTTCTCTTTCAGGGAACTGGGGTTACATCAGTAACCTATTGTTGCCTTTCAATTCAAAGACGAGGCGGGACCGTGGACATCACTCCCCGGAGGGGCCTAAATACGTGACCTGTGGCAGGCATATCCCAAAAGTATTGGTTGTTGGCCGTCTTCGAATTGAAACAACCAGTTTTACGCTTTTAAGAAACTTGCTATGCCAAAGTAAATTATTTTGATTGACAGTATGAGGCAATTTCCAGCACAGCTGATTTAATTGAGAGTGCCAGGGGGCATCATTGGGGGCCAGGTAACAGAGCTTTTTGAGCGTTTTTTTGATCTCTCCGTCTCTCAATAGTAGCGTCCGCTCTGGCACCGAGGGCTAGAGGGCACGAGAACAAAGGGAATTTTATGTCTCTGAATTCCAATTCTTTCCCTTTGAAACAAAGCTTCTGGATTGGGCAAAAAAAGTGTAAAAATGGATTTCCACACTCATTTGATGTTAAGTCTTTAGTGTCAAGAGCAGTGCATTCATTGATAAAAAGCAACATCTTCTAACAAACAGCACTTGCCTTCCTTGACAGAAGAGGTGTGGATAGTTTTAGAAATGGGCTTGGAGGATTAGGAACTGCGGCTAAAAAATAATAATAAAATAAAATGAAAAAAAATCTGTGTCAACCGACATCCCTTTCAGCTACAGCATCAAAAACGTGGCCGCCATGTACACTGTGCTGGCTGAATAGCCGGAGCCTGTAAGCCCTTTTATTAAGTTCAGTTGCTGCTACCTCTCTGACCCCAGTGTATTCCGGGGTTGTAAATTCACATCTCAACACTAGTTCTGACCTTAATGTAACTGATGCAGCTAGTCAATCATGCCAGCTAAAAGACTTTTTCTCTGTGGTGTTGAAGAGAGCTACTGCCCCCCTGGGTAGGAGGAAAAGACAACTTGAGTCAAAATTGTTCTGGCTTCCACGTAAAACAAGAACAGCTTGGCAGAGTTGCACAGATGCTTGCTGCTGTAAATATAGAGCCTACCTTAACAAGTGTGTGCACAAACCCAAACCCAGAATAATTCAAGCAACATAGAAACCAATATGTTTGTTTTTTCCAGGAGTATGGGTGGATGGACACATATCAATTTAAGAGCCAGTACCATATCCATATAAATTATAACAATACCTGTAAGAGGTATTGGACCTTGCTGTGCTGTTTCCTAATTTCCTGGATCACTTGAAATAACTTTCTGTACTTTTTCGGCATTCTGAACTGCATTGTTTACATTTTGGCTGCAGTCCCGGGATTAGCATCTTCATTCTTTCCAGCACGGTGCACCCCAATAAAAGTCAGTGGATGCACCTATTATTCTCACTCATGAGTCCCCCAAGCTAACTTTTACACACAGTAGCTGCTCAGGTTTCTAATATACGGTCTGCCTAGCGCCACAAGCGTCAGTGTCGTTTGGGATGAATAAATTCAGTGACCTATCGATTTTAGACATTTTCTGTATTTAGACACCATTACATTTTTTAAATTTTATTTTCATACCATGCATTCGGCAATGGCAACTGTATACAGTAAATTAAATACCAAGACCGCTCTGGCTGCTCTGGGAGCTGAGGTCAGACTCATTGATCAGTTGTCATCCTAACCAGAAGCCTGGCCATTCCAAACTGTAATTCCACCATTTTACAAAGGCTATTTATTCATTCAATTATGTTTTATGTTACTGTAAAAATAGAAAAAAAGACTAGCTGTACAAAATGATAAAATGAGGGAAAACTGTTTATGATTTAAAAAGAATGCAACAACACTATGATATTGGACCATTAAACACCAGCACCCTGACTAAAAATAATTATTGAATTTTGACCAAAATATTTAGCGTATATTATAATTAATGTAACTTTAAAAAAAAAAATCTGAAAACCTGAACTTTAAAAAAAAAAAAACATTATTTTCTAAATAAATAAGTGCTTATGTCAGCTAAACAAACAGGAGACTTCCAAAAACTCGGATCTTGGTATGTAATGGTTCATACCATTAGGATACCATTGAAATGTAAAAACATTAGAATCTGTTTTACTGTTCTAGCCATGGCTTACAGCTGCTCCTGTTCCATTGCTTGTGCGTATAGAAGCACTGAATTGCTCTTGTAGTACCATTGCATTATATAGCTTTTGTTTGGTGACTAAAACTTGTAAACCAGTCTAAAATCTGAACAGTTAGCTTGTGTTTTTGTTCAGTTCTCTTTCAACACGGGAAAAAGAATGGTAGCCTTTGTCCCATTATTTTATTCACTTGCCTTGGCATTATAAACAGAATATATAATACACTGTTATTTACCTCTAGAGGGTTTTCTGGCAGTTTGATATAAAGGCAGCTCACCATTAGCCATAAGGAAGAGGTTTAGACTTCTCTTTCGCTGGTATGTTAAAGCATATTAATAAACATGGCAAACCAGGGTAAACTATGGTAAGTGCATAGTATAACCATAGGAAAAGCATGGGAAAACTGTAAAAATATCATGCAAAAATGCTGTGATAACATTTTATAAAGCTAACAACATAAATACAGAAATAAGCCTCTACCAAATTTTCAAAAAATAATTTATTGACATTATTTATTGTTTCCATAGTTATGCACTGCTAATTTACTATCCCAAACCAAAATGTTGCAGCACATATTTGACTTCAGTTTAGATTCACCTAAATGCAGAATGACACTATAGTCAAAATGTGAACATCCTTTTCAGATTATATAAGGTTTTCGATCCACCATCTATCCACCACTATATTCTAAGTACAGCTTAAGGTCGCAAGGCTTTTTCAGTACAATTAACTTTTGCAGAATGTTGATGGTCCTGTGTTTAACACTTCATACATTTTAAAACAGAGGAAAATAATTTTTGTAGCTACCCTGGGCAATGCAATACTGCATCAAGGCCTATCGAAATGATACTGTACATCTAATAATGTCTTTATGAAATCCCACTGCTTATGCAGTGTATTATAAAACAGATGCACATTACATTTCAACAGAAAAACATACCTCATATAAAAGCATGCATTCAGATAGAACTGCATAATTTCATTTGCAGAGATAAAATCTTAAACCGGCCTAAAATTAAACCCCTTCTGGCTAGATATTTGTGCATACAATAGACCCTTAATCCAATGAAGAGACCCTGCACTTTGAATTAATGTGCATTACTCCCCCTCTATCACCTTTTTCACTTTCAGCATTTCCCTAATTTTTATACTTTTTAAAAGTCTGCATCCTTTTGTTTTGTATCCGGTTTATTGACATGATTAATCACCAGAGAACCAAATTATTCATATAAATTTTTAAAAGAAAGATTAAACAATATAAAGCAATGTTCTTTCACAGTTTTTCTACCAGAGAATAAAAAGCTGTTATTTCTTTATACTTATTTCTTTCTAATTTCTAATTGAAAAAAGAAGGTATAGTGTCTTCTTTGAACATTTTCATAAGACATTGTCACTATTTCCCCCCCGTTAAGAGAACAAAAATACTCCTGCTATTAAATAGAAGACTAGGGGAAAAAAAGTGTAGTTATGAATAAAAACATAAAGCTGCCTTTTAGATAATACAGATTATTTGAAATAATTACCCTCTGAAGGACAAACTTTTAATTCAAATAACCTTCCATCAGGTGCAGGCATTGATAGAAATCAAAAGGCATTGCCTTAGTAATTGTATTATTATAGTGCGGCTATCTGAAAAGTTACAAGCCACAATTTAAATTTCCTTGCACGTTATTGTTTTCAAACTTTTTAGTCTTCACACAATAAAATCCTTTATTTAGCCAAATAATCAAAGAGGAATTAACATATGACTAACCAAGTTAACTCTGGAACCAAACAAAGTCACACAGACAATCAAAACTTTAGGTTTGCTCTTCTTCTTACTGTATAACAACATACATGGATATGTTTGTACTGTATATATTGTGTATCTACTAGGTTTCATGTATATATGTATATGGTGAATAATGACCACAAAAAAAATTATGCTTTAAAATATACAAATCCCCACTGCTTTTGAAGAAAATGCAAGGAAGCAGCCCACTTGGAAATCCAAGATTGAAATGTAGATTTGTGCATTGCCTTTAAAATAGGCTACATAAGAAGCAGAGTATATATTTCCCCTTATTTTCATTCAGACGGCATCTGATCTATGGTATGTAAAATATTTTTGAAATGTGGATAAAATAACATAATTTAAAAAATATGTATATGTGCTGGTCAAAATATTTACAGCTTGTCAGCAAGAATGCATGAACCCAGTACTGTATGTACATAACTTATCATTATGTTTACCCAATAAAAACATCAGAAATACATTTGCAAGTATCATTGTGAATGAAGGATGGCAAGCTCCAAACTTCCACAAATTCTCAAAGTTGGAAAATAATTAAGACAAAAAGTTAAAAAAAAAAAAAAAAAAAAGTTGAACTTTTTTTATAGATTATAAAAACAAAATAAATGTACAAATGGGAAAGTGATGCCTTAAAGTAAGAGTTAGTAGCAATTAATAATTGCAACACATAGTTATGGCTACAATATTAGGTTCCCTTTTACAAGAGCTTCAAATGTAGCCTTACATATGTAGAAATAAGTGGTATTGTGTTACATTGAAATACTCACATAACAACCGACAAGTCAAAGTTCCTTTGAGCAAAGACTTTACTTACTGTATGGTCCTCATGTTGGAACAGAATATAGCACCATATTGGTAAGTAGTTTGAAGCCAGTTAAACAATGTGAAATGCCATTCCTTTGCTTAATTACACATGTGCCAGCCAGGGCCTGAATTATTGTGGTGTTATTAATACCAGATGGGCCACTTGCTATGTGTTGTGAGTATAAAGAAGCAAGCAGAGACTTTAATTGTAGCACGGTCGTTTAAAAAAGAAAATCTTTCCTGGTTATAATTTGGTATATGTAAATTCATGATCAATTTTCTCTTTACAAGGTGGAGCTGTGGTGGATTTCCGTAATAGGTCGTAGCTTTTAGAGTCATGATTGTGGAACATGTTATGAACAGTCAAGAAATGTGAGGAAATGTTGTGGATGGATAGATCAATCCAAAGATTGGGATTAAAGGGTTAAGGTTGTGACTCTGATGTTTAACCTAACAATACCTACCGGTACTGAAACAATATTAAACGTTTCTAGTTAAGCCCTGCCTTATGATTTATCTTTATACAATCATGTAGTTATTAGCTAAATAAAAATAATAGATATAGTACGTAGGCATAAAGCTTGTGTGTGATTTCTGCAGGCAATTTCACATGTATACAGGTTGTTTCTGACTGCATGCAGACCACTCAGTAGATTCCCGTTCCATAAAGAGTCACTAAATGAATCTTATGAAAGTTAAGGTCAGCCCACCACTGATTGAATGCTAATGGCATCACACACCCATCAAACAATCATGTATCTTTAAAGATCAGTGGTGGCTTTTGAATATCACAACTCCCTCTCACTTGATCTGGTAAATCAGAGCTCTTCCAGTGCAACCCAACCAAAAAGGAGATTTCTTTAAATGTATGAATTTCAAATGATTATTTAACTTTGCTTGTTGTTGATTTTACTATACAAGTCAATAATCTTTTCTATTCCCAAGATTTAGTTATCTTTCTAATTACAAATTAGCATTCTCCACATACCAGTCGTAGATTTCCAAATTAACACCCCCGGTTTCAAGGGACTGGGAATGAGCTGTGCTCACTCGTTCCACCACGGATTGCCTGGCGCACAGCAGATTTTAATATTCTTTTTTTTTGAGTGTCTGGTTTGCAAAAATGAATGTATGAATCCCGCTATCGCTCGCACTTCTCCTGTTACTGCTAGAGGGGGAGAAACGGAGCTGGCTGTGATCAGGAGCATTAATAACAATTAAGGAATAAAGTGGTGAGGTGGTACGGGGTGATATCTCTGTCTTCCCTCATCAGGCAGGCACAGGGTTTGAATATTGGAGGACTGACCTGTCAAGGTGGTGTCTGATTCCATACTGTCATTTTAGGAGCCCTGTATCCAGGTAGCTGCATGTCCCAATTTTCAATACAGTACAATTGGAGAGCCCAGAAAAGTCTTGATTACTGAGAGAGAGTCCGCTGGACTTGGGTGTGTGTCCTCAAAACTGTATTTTGTGTTTAGAAGTTATTGTTTGCTACTAAATGTTTGTTTATTCTTTTAAATCTCAAATGTATCATTTACAAATAACTACAATACATAAGATTTAGTTCAACATATATCTGTCCCTGACAAATATATTTAAATGTACCATACATATTAAAATAATGTGCTTCTATTGAAAAAGTAATTACTTCTGAGATGCAAGAATGATTAGCTTAATGCTGTTAGAGTAAATTCAATCTCCATTTAAATGTATCTATATTTGAGTAAAATTACAAAGTCCACTAGGGGAAGAACTGAGGCAACAAAACTCGTAGTTCTTCATGGTTGTTTTATTTATACTAAAGTCAGTAAGTCCTTGAAGAGTCCAGGAGCTGGAAAATAAAAAAGTGAACCAATTCACAGTCTCTCATCAAATACAAAGTTGAGGGCAACAAGGGGAAAAATAAACAGATTTGAAAAAGCAATCAACATTTCCCTAAAGCTTGGAATCTGATTTGCATCAGATTCCAAGATCATGTTTTATTTATCTGTAATCACAACCAATAAGGAGAGAAATTAATCAATGAAGGCGCTAGCAGGATTGATATCCGGCCATCTGGGGGTCGAGGTTGCCTCCCTTTTTCTGCTGTGCTTGTCTTGGGCCTGTATTTAGGTGATGATTTTTTTTTTTTCTTACAAGCTCTAAGGAACTCCATATGGCCAGGATCAGAGGTGTTGCTGGGCGCATGGTTCTGCTTTATTGCCAGCCGCTACTGTTAATTAGAAAACAAGATCAGAGGCAGTATTAAAATCCAATTAAACTGATATGAACAGATTGCCAAGTGATGTTCGCTAATGTATAATTGAGCACCATGCAAATTTCAGTCGCTCCCTTTTGTTTTTTGTGTCTCTCTTTTTTCTATCTCTCTTGCACAGAATGAGCGATGAAGCTTGAAAGTTTTTACCCCTCACCCCCCCCCCCTTTGCAAAAGATAAACCAGTTAATGTTGTGATATGAGGGTATGGCTTTCATCAGTTAAGTTAAAGCAGTACACTGCAGATGTAGTCTAAGCATACAGCAGCACTTCACTTTACATTCCTACATGTCATGCCTATCTTGGAAGGATGTGCATTCTATGGAGCTGGTCTCTGAAAGCCTGTTCAAACATGAGCATATTAGGGAAATGAACAACCCTTTGTAACAACCACTGATATCAAGGGGGTTGCTGCATTGGCTGATCTATAAATTGTAAGTAAATACAGTACATGATGTAAGCAATTGTTTTTCCCTTTCATCTGAAATATTATTAAATGGCATTAAATGAACAGCAGATTGAATGTTAATGCTATATAAAGTGCCAAAAGGGCAGTTGAGAAAGGGTTCATAAGGGCCCCCTGTCAGTTGTATTCTGTGTCTGGGCACATTCAACAAATGCCTTAATCTCACTATAGATCTGAAACGATGATGAAGTGAAGCCATCAAGGAATCTACATCTGGGCTAGATTTTGCATGATGCCATCAGATTACCACAGTGCTTTCTTCTTGAGCTACAACTGCATTTATTTTTGAAACTCAATAAGATAATTTTGATAATATAATTGGTTTTATATTACATACGGTATGAATCACACAAAATGCTTCTTGGAAAATGTGAGCGACCAATGAGAAACAAATTTCTGATTTTGAAAACCACAAGAATAATGAATGCATTCAATATTTTGTTGTATTCAATAATGTTTTAGACAATATATTGAAAACTAGCTTTCAATTAATCAAATTAGGGCAACTAACTACATAGCCCATAGCCAACACCGCACAAGGCCATTAGAATAATTTGGCGTACCATCATTTATTATGTATAAACATGTTTTTTATTGTAATTTCTGGCCACATTATAGTATAGTTCTAATTACTGGAATGGCAAAAATATTACAGTGCTTTATAAGGTATATAGTGTGCATGATATAAAATATTAATTGAAAAACAAAAACATGTGCTATACACAGTTGCACATTATCCATGAATATGAGATGTACTCTGAAAAAACTGACGAGTTGAATAATAGAAAAATACTACAGTTCTATGGTGATGGAAGTATTGTATGGAAAGGTGATACATTCAACCAGTGTACATAAAGTATAGGGACATACTGTACAGTACACTGGCCATAACATAACATACCAAATAATGCTGAAACCTTTACAAAAATGTGTAAATAATTTCAGGATAATATTATGATAATTGGAACATTTGGACAAAATCCAACTGCCTACGGTTTTTCATAATCTCTACAGATCTGGCAATATAGATACAAGCTTGTAAGTTCTGGCTTTTTTATACAGTTTCATGCAATGTCTCTTGTTTGATGTAACCAGATTAATACAACAGCACTTGTTTCTTTGTGTAACTACCAATGAACAGCAATGTAAGTTATCCGTTTCAGACAGAAACAGGATCATTTAAACCAGACATGGTTCAGATGTTGTATGACCAGGACAATGATGTTGTATCATTTCTATTTGCTTGTTGGCGTCTGGCCTCACAGTTTGAAACTTGCTATGTTCCCGTGTTACTCTACTACATAATTAACTTTAGAGATTCTAAGCCGTCAAAGAAGATCCAATCTTTTCTAAGGAGAAACAAGAATCAATTAATTAACTTCAGTTACTTAAAGTATGTGTATTGAGAACTGTGTTATATCATTGAGCCTTTTTTTTTTTTTTTTTTTTTTTTAAAAAGCAGTCTTTTTTGATATAGTCCTATTTGTTCAGATATTTAACACTAATGCTCCTAAACATTTATCATCATGCTCCAAACACTTTTATTGATGTTAGCTGTGTGTACAGAAAAAGTTTATAAGTGCTTCCAGCTGGTGACCGTTGTAACCATTCAACACAAATTTCCTAATGAAATGTCTTATGAATCGCATGAGAAGATTTGTAAGGTCTGATAATGATATGCTAATGTGATTGTCAGGAAAGAAATGTCAAGTATCGGAAATTGCTAAAAAATATAGTATTAAAATGAGGAAATTTAGGAAATATGCTTAGATTTATGAATAGCATACTCTCAAAAGCAGCTTGGCAAATTCTGAACAAAAAATAATTTTAAAAAACCAGCATAGATAGCAGTCCGGGTAATGAAAAGACTGCAATTTTATTGAGAGGATCTGACAAAGCCAGAGAATATATAACACAGTTAAAGGAATACTCCATACCCTCTGAATTGGCATAATATTTCATTTTGTATGTTTACTATATCAAGATCTGTGCAATTTGATCGATATTCATTATTTTTTCTTCATTATTTTCCTTTGTGGTGGAATATTTGTAACATCAGTATAAAATGACCACTAGGAGTACTCCTCAGAAAAGGGGTTTGTTAGATATTTAACATTTTAAATCTTTAACAAACTTGTTGTATAATGTATAAGGGTGATGGTTGGAGAAATTAAGAGTGCTTACACACTATTGGTCATTTTTAAATTACACTTTGCTCAGGCTTGCTCAGACACTGACCCAAAAGTAAAATAAGATAGTGACTTTATTAAACATGGCAAATATCCAGGGCAGACAGAACACATATAATGGGGTAATACATTCTTAATGGACCAGCGGTATACCATACTGCTTACTATATATATATAGATATATTTGTGATTTATACTAGGATAAAATACATACATTTAAGTGTCATTTTCTGTGCTGTGAACAGATGTGAGTGATTTAAAGACATAGCTGGTTGTTTAATATCATATTAATTGTTTGGTGTTACAATAATCCTTTCAAATGTTAGATATGAATAAATATAATTAATGTATTACTTCCCTGCTGTTTTAGCATTGGCACTGTATTTTCTACAACCAAGTAACAGATCATTTCTGAGAGCACACTGCATTTAAGGGCATTCAATTTGTAATATAAACGTAAATGTCCTGCTATTATCATTACATTGTGCAATGGAAATTCTCTCTTTATTAGACTCATATGTTATGCTGCCAAATGGCACTGCCCTGTGCATTGGAAGATAATAATTAAATTAGACATCTTGAGTTGCTTTTGTTCTGACACTGTAGCAGTAGTCTGTATAACGTTAGCTCAATTTTGTGTATCTATTTGATGCTTTTAATCAAATACTTTAAACACAAAAAGGATGCCTCTTGTTTAAAAATATGTATCTGGAATACAATGTACAAAATAAACAATAGATAAGATTTTTTTTATGCTTTCAACCTACTAATCTCAAGAAATCTATGGTATCTTTCATAAACCAGAATTAATTTTTCTTTGAAACAGTGACCCTTAACCTTTCTTTTCTCTACTGTTCATACCCAAGGCCCCTAGTCAGTAACACTATTACGTTTTAATAATCATTGGCAATAGTAGCAATAAGAGCAGTGATGTTCATTTTGTAAAAGTAAGGTACTTGCATTACACATGTTAATAGATTCACACATCTTTACATCAGATAGTGCTATACATTTTAAATTATTTTTTTATTACATATTTAAGTAGGTTGAAACCTTATAAGCTCTCCATATGTGATCCCTGTAAAAAGAAGACGATCCCCTTTTTTTCTTTTGTTTTATATTACTAGTTAGTTTCTAGAGCTTGTCAATAACAAAACGCACCCAGTAACCTTTGATCTACAGTAGATATATTGATAAAGTGTTTTAAGTGGTTAAAGAAAAGGGGATGCTTGTGTGCAAGCTACTGAAAACACCTTTAGGTTATTGTGGCAGTGTGGCAGGGAACGCCCTGCTGTTGCACGTGTGCATGTGCTGGTGTGGGGAATAATGGGTTGGCAGGGAGGGGGGTAAATTTCTTCCTGTCAAAACACGTGGGAATGTGTATAAATAGGGTGAGCACGGGTGTTACAAAGAGATGGTTAAAGTAAATGTTGGTGAAGTTGAAGGTATGTGTTCCGTGCTGTGCTGCATTTCCGTCTGTGTCTGTGTTTGTTGCGTTTGTGTGTTTTGTTAAACCTGTTTATTTTGGCCATCATGCCTTTTGTTTTGTTCCAGTGTTTTTTTAGTGTTATTTGTAGTTATAATTAAAGTGCCCATTAGCACTTGAAACTGCAACTTCTGAGTCTGAGTCTTCCTTCTTGGTTGAAACAGCATTGCCAGTGACACTGTCCTGTCAAAGCTATATAAAACAAAATGGGAAGGAAAAGCATAGTAAACAGTCACCTAGGAATACATTTCTACACTTGAACGATTAGAGGATCACAAAAAATGATTTGATGGAACTGTAAATGTGCATTATTTTAATTACATTTATCATCAGCGATTACATGAATAATACTACAATATGCTCTACTGGTATGCTTATCATTTGTGACTAAAACAAAGATTTGGTTCAAATTAGGACCAACACATGTGTTACCAGTCCTGGGAAGTTGTTTTACTCTTTGATTTGTGATGTATGGTTTTCAGTTAACTCTTCAACACGGCAGACCTCCAAAGAGGTCTAGGATAAATTACTTCAATCAAAATTGCAGACTGCTTGTGCAGCCTAGGAAAAATAGATCCTTGCCTGTGAAATATAATTTCTGTTCTTGGGTTGCCAGCTGTGCAGTTCACCAGTATCAAACCAGGTGATAATAGTTCATCTTTTAACAGTAATTTTACAGATCAAACCTGTGCTACTATGCTGGCCAAAATGTACATATAAAAGCAGAAGCAAAGAATGATGCTATAAATCAGATTCACAAAAAACATTTAAAAAGTACTAAGATAAATCTCAAAGTGATTCCTAATTTGATGGAGCGTTATAAAACTGGTACTGAAACTGAGAAGTTTTGGCAGCTGCTGGTGTTCAATCAGCAAACAAGCCCATTTATCATAACACTATATTAAATTAAAGCTAAGGTGAGGTTTCTATTGACCAGGAATAGAGCTCTTCTAGGGAAAAGGTTTTAAAATAGGTGTGTGTACCAGTCTTGTAATGCTACCAAAATGGAAATGATGTCAAATAAAAAAATAAAAAAGAGTAGTCCCACTGCTCATTTTTATTATAGATTATTCAGAAACTTTCCTTTTATAATAGGAGCTACCCAGTCTACTCTGAGCCGGAGGGCCTACTCTGGCCTTGGAGCCAAAGACTGGAGGGCAAAGTGTGCTACAGAGTGAGCACATAAAAGAATCGCAGAGACTTTGATGCAATACATAAGACAAGAAAATAAGTCCTTTTCCTGATATAGTCTTACAGATGGCTTATAGTTTGAACTGAGTTAGTCCCGTGACTTACTAGAAGTTGTGTCCAATGGGAGTTTACTGAAAGCTTTGCTTTATTATGCTATATAATAGTTTTATACAAGACACAATGGGTTGTATTCTAAAAGCATATGTGTACTGCTAAGTGCATTTGCCAGCGTGATAATACTTCATGTTGCAGATTTTTGAGATTACCAAATCCTCAGGTCAGAATTACAGTAAGTCTTCTTTTGAGAACCAGAATGAAACTGTTAGTTAATTGAAAATATACGGTAATGATTGTGAAGTACCTGGGATGCAAATTTAAACTTAGATAGAACAACCAGCTGACAACCGTGTATTTTTTTTTCAGATGGTAGTCCAGCTGGCCACCAATTTTTCGATTTTTCTTCCTGCCACAACCACTTGAAGACAAAATGGATCAACTCCCACCTTCCTATTCCTCATTGCGTAAGCAAGCATGAAGCATACAGTCACTGTCACATACTCCTTGAGCTATCTGCCACACAGGCAGGACATACAATGACATATACTTCTGATGCTCCTCTTTTACGGGTAATGTAATGGCTTGAATTAATCCACAAAGGGTTGCCACTAATCAATTCTCGTTGAATTTCTCCAAACTGGACCACAGTTGACCCTCAGCAGGCACATGTCATTTGAGCTTCATGGACATCAAATGAATATGAAGACTATAATGAAATCAGAACTTCTGTGTGCATTCCGTCTGAAATCTATCATTTGTTTTTGCTTGTAACTTTTATACTTCCACTGAGCCAATTAAATTCAGCATAAAAAGGTTAGACTGATTATATGCCCAGGTGTACAGAACTATGTTATCCCCCCGTACACCCTTTAACCAACCAAACTGAATTGCTGTTTAATTTAAGGTCTAGGATTTTACCTGGATGGAGGGGGAGGGGTTCACGTTATTCTCCATAAACATCATGGTCTGGACAGGTTTTAAAAAGCCAGCACCTACTCATGTCACACACACTATCTCGCCAGAAATTATTACAGCTGCCAGGCTGCCCCCCATGGTAGCAAGCTGTACGAATTACAGTAAAGGAGATATAAATACTGCCCAGTCTCATAAAGAACATCCTCTAGACCTAGGCAGTGTGTTCCCTTTCTGTTTCTGCATCACAATAAATGACACTGTGCACACACACACACACACAAAGACTTGCCTATTTCTGCATTATAGACTATTGTAAGCTCAGACCTTGGCATTTTTCAGTTAGTGACTAGAATCAAGCAGAGCTCTATTCTATAGCCACTTTTAATGCATTTTATGAGTTGCTCTTTTTTTTTTTTTTTTTTGCCAAGGTTCTGACTTGCAGTAAACCGCAACCGTGCAGCCACATGTGTCCAAACAGAAAAAAACAGAAAATAAAAAAAATCATAACCACACCCATCTCATATTTTGATTTATCTGCTAGTAATAAAAATATATATTTTTTACCCATCATTGTAAAAAGTGGCCACAGGATATGTAAATGGTAAACACAAGTGCAGCTAAACTGTACCCATAGGAACCCTTAAATTTAACATCCAAACCAACTCGGATTGGACTATGCAATATGAATACTGTATTGGTGGCATAATCTCTCAAATTCAAGTTAATGGTAATCTGCAATTGCTCTAAGTACCGATTCTTTACACCAAGATCATGCATCTGCAAGTTAAAAACCTTGGGGACTACATAATCCAAATTCCAGACCTCAGTTCAGTTTGACAAACAAAAAACAGTATTAGACCAGTTCAAATCCAAATAGGTAACACATAAAATTCCTCCTCTTCTTAATTTTTCTTATTACTCTTATACAAGTTTCCCCAATAAATGAGTTGCACTATCGTTGTACTAAACATGATCATGGAAGGTTTTCTATGGTGATAAACCACATAATAATTTGATTTATTATTGGTTTCACCAAATGTCATTAAAACATTTTCCTTTTAACAAAACAGTATATCATTAAAGACTATTTAATCTCATTACTGGTCATACCAAGTTGTAAGAATCAACATATGAAATGCACTGCTTCGTGACCTTCAGTATCATTACATCTCTATTATCAAGTAGGCAGAGCTATAACTTAATCAGCTGGTGGGTTAAGTCCAGTCAGTTCTTAAATGCCCTGCCACTTGAGATGAGGCTCTAAGACATGTCAAGGCCTGGAAGTCTATACTTTAATGTTAGATGCATTTTCGAACCAAGTGGAGCCTTTTTACATTGGGGGTCAGAATATTGATCTAGCTTTGGTCATGGTAATTGTGGGGGTAGAACCAGTCTTTTTGTAAAGTTCAAACAGTCACACAAGTATTTGGGTACAGGTATTTACAAGCTTGGAAAATAGACAAAACAATATAAGACACCTCAGGGAGACAGCCGTCTTCAGATAGGTAGGGGTCACGGGCCAGACGGATATGAGCTGGCACCGTCAATATTCACAGTCCACTGCTCACGAATTCCACTCCTTGGTCACAATGCTCCCTGGATCACCAGTCCTGGTCACACTGAATAGTTTGAGTTATCAAAAACAAGAGTCTCTGGCTGTCCACCCCTTCTGTGTCCCTTTCCCAGTTGCCCTCAATCTGCTGGCTCAACACAGTTCCCTATATGGTCCAGGCTCCACCCTGCCAGTCCTGCAGTAACCCAGTCATTTATTGAGCTACTGCTAAGCAGTGGTTCTTGATGAGGTGAAGCCTGGAGCACCTGTGAAGCTGCCCTTATCAGGATGCCTGCCTTACATAGGCTATGAGCCTAATGCTAAGGCAGGGAAGCTAGCCTTAGTTCCACCGTCAGTAGGGAGGCCGTACTTCACTCCCCTGTGCAACCATCACCGTGCTACAGTAACCAAGAGTCATTTTTTATCTGAAAGTGATTTCGTCATGTGACAGTAATTAAGGTCTATACATTTATGAATAATGTAATAAATGAGCCTAAATCTTTGAGGCAGAAGTCAGTTTAACATAACCACTGCCATTACTATTGACATTAATTGCCACCTAATTTTGGCAGTTGTAGCACAGAAAGGCCAAAAGAAAACAGTTAGTACATACTACTGTAAAAGACTATGCAGGAATGGAAAGGTTTTAGGTTTTTTTCAGAAAAGAACATAGAATATGAAACAATTCCCATTTTTAAAACATGACTAAAGACCACCACATAGGGGTATCCATGATTAACAAATGGTTGAAACCATTACTTTTTTTCTTTTTTAAACAAATTCAAAACAATTGTTTAATGTAGTTGACAATGACATGCTGTAGTGACATGAAGGTTTTCTTCATGTGTCGTTCTTTTACTGCACCTGAAGGCAGCCACAATGTCACATGTTTGGGCAGCAGAGGCTTTGTTACACCTATTAATGCAGTGAAAATGAATTAGTTAAAACATGAAAAACACAAATCACTGAAACGTTTATTCTGAAGTAGCAAGCCACAGTCGATGGCAAGGAGAACAAGTATCTGTAACAGTTTTCTCCTCTTGCTACAACGAACATGAGGACATCAACCCTCACATTTAATTAAGGGCTATTTGTCTCATATCGTAAAACTTTTCCTTCATTAGTAGGTTCGGGGGCACTTATATTATTTCCAGTATAACTATGGTTTCGAAAACAATTAGCAGTTGTTAAATCTACCTAAATCTAGGTAGCATGGGGAAGTTATCTTAACCAAAGCTACCAACAGAAAGTGAGACTGCTGCCAATTGGATACTGCAGGACAAATAATACTTCAAGGTGTAGACTGGTTTATTTCTCTCATCACTAAGCTTCCAGAACGCATGCCTTTACTTATATTGTATTGAAAAATATTTTTGGTAGGATTTATGGTTAAAATAAACTGAATTACACATAACATTGATAGAATGTAGTCTGTGTATTCCTAATGTATTCTATTCTCGTTATAACTAAAAAAAAACAAAGCCAACATACAAGAAGGGTGATGTGTTGTTTTTTAGGAATCTGCTATATAAGTGTATTGATACTGGTGAGCAATCTCATATTACATTGTGAATATACTGCTCTCAGTAGAGTTTGACTGTCCCTGAGTACCCCAGTGAGGTAGCCCAAGCCCACCTACTGTACCCCCCCCCCCCCCCCCCCCCATTACATTTAAATACAATAAATGACTCAATTAACAAGATGAAGCAAGGCAGCATGGTTGCAGGCCTCCTTAATGGCATGAAGAATAAGTTGGATAAAAAAGAATTATCCCAGCAGGGTGTTAATGCAGTAAAGGGGCGCACTCCACAGCGGGTGCAGCCTTTGACTGACAGCCACCCAGAAAAGTTGACAGCATTGCCAGGTCTCCGACTGCTGGCTTCAGTCATCTGCACAACCCTAGGAATAAATTGCTGTGCAGTAACGTAGGGACAGGCAATCACTTGTCTTTCTTTTAGTCTAATTTAATTTTCTTTTTAAGCTTAGCTCAATTGTGTATGCTGCTATTTGTCTGGCCAAGATCTCTCTGTTTTAAGTTATGTACAGCAACTTCCAGAGTTGAGAGGGCAGGGACTTCATGGTTGGCTGAACCTTACCGTTTCATTTGTTGAGGGAGCTACTCCTCTTAAATTATTATATCTGATATAATTTTAGATTAGTACCCCAGTCAAGGCTGATTGGATGAGTTTCCAGATGGTCTAATCTCATTCAAGAACTGGTTGTACTGGTTCAAGAAAGTCTTTTTTTACTGTAAGAAAAAAAAAAGCATCCAGCAATTGTTTTCTTGTATTTATTTTAAAAATGATATGTTGCAGGTATTAAGACATTATTAAAATGTAGATGGTGCAACCTCAGAAATCTGAGTTTATTATTATGTGGCTGTTACACAGCCTGTCTCTTGTAGCACAGCCAATAGAACATTGAATTCATAACCTAAAGACAGTGGTCTACTCCTCATATTATTGGCAGTTCCTTATAACTTCTAGATCTCTGCATTCAATATTTTAATAAATACAGTGGGTGTTCACTCAAAACATCTTAAAGACAATAACTATACAATCTATTTTCAAAAATAGCTAAGCTTGAATGAATGAAAACCAGCATCTTTAAAATTCCTAAAATCTCAATCTTGAGTACTATTTGGAGTATGCGCCTAATTTTATCTTTTGGTAGAAAACCCTAATTGTTTCCGGGGGGGGGGGGGGGGGGGGGGGATCAAAAGTAAATCTGCTACTGTTCTGATTCCCTACAACATACCTCCCCAGAAAGCCTAAAACTCTTATCTTGTTTTAATAAACACAAAAGAGAATTTCCTTCCAGCCAGCATTAATTTATTTATTTAAAACTCTTAATATGTGGCAATAGTCAAAGGATCACACAACACATGTAAGGAATTATTTTCTCTCTCCATAGTTTTTTTTAATTAAAAAAAGGTCAGGGAATGATTTTTCTTCTTGTTACAATGGGAATATATTCCATTTGCAGTTATTCAGCCAACAACAAAAGCTTTACAGAATATAAAACAAGCTTTTAAGTTGGAACAGAAATTAACTACGTTATTGTCTACGGTAATCAAACAAAACCTTGCAGACATTTTTCTTATCCCATTGATGTTTGCCATATTATTCTCAGATCAGGGGTCACATGCTAATTATTGTCAATCGCTATTTAAAGGAAAATGTACAATACGATAACAGAACACATCCCAGACTGATAGACATGTAGTATATATATATATATATATATATATATATATATATATATATATATATATATATATATATATATATATATATATGGGTGTTTCATTTTTTGCCCCAGATTATGCCAACCTTTTCATGGGGTTTCTAGAACAGCATTGCATATACACAGAAAACCCTTATCTTAATTACATTACATTGTGGAAACTCTACATTGATGACATCTTTATCATCTGGACTTGTACGTCTATCGAGTTGGAAGCCTTGTTAACCATCTTAATGGCTTGATTCCTTCCATTAAATTTAATTTAGAATAAATCACCAGTACAGTCAATTTTCTAGATACACGAGTCTGTTTCACTGAGGGAAATCTATATACTACTCTGTATACAAAACCGACTGATAAAAATAGCATTTTGCATGCTTCAAGTTTTCATTTTGTACCCCTTAAACAAGGACTTCCATACAGTCAGTTCTTAAGGCTTAAGTGGATCTGCTCAAAACCTAGAGATTTTGAGGTACAGAAGATGTACAATCAATTTCTATCTAATGTAACCCGGCCGGCACTCACGGTCGTTCGTTTGCCCCTTTCAAAGGAGACCCAGGACACAGGAAATGGAGTTTCAAGCTCGGTTGCGCTATTTTTAATAAACACAAAATAAACAAACACAAAACAAAACCTAACTCCGTTTTGGAGTACTTACTAAACGGGTTATTCCCTGACTAACTTGCAGGACGGCTAAGCCGTTTACCTGTCACACAACACAAACAAACTATGCAGGTTTCCAGCACTTACTTTCCTGTGACTGCTCGGAAGCAGAGCACCTCTCTTCTGCTTCTTTCTACTCAGCAGCCCCGTGCAGACTGACTGCATATCTTAAATACCCCTGCACCTAGTACTAATTGATAATAACTACCAGGTGCGGGTGATAATTAAACAAATAAAACAATTAATTTAAACAAAATGTGCATTTGCACATGTTTTTGGCAGGGAAGATTTTAACCCCCTCCCTGCCGTGTTACACTAGAAACTATCCAAGAGCCTTGTAAGATAAAGCTCCCAGGTTCGATGCAAAACTATTAATGAGCTCTTTCATCTAGATAAAAAAGATAAAGAACACAATCATTTGTTATACTACACAGTCTTCCTAATTAATAATAATTAGGAAGCATTGGCATGTTCTCTCTGCAGATACTATTGGCAGCAGGATTTTTTAATAAATTACTGTTATTTACTCCTTATAGTGGAGAAACCTGAGAGACAGTTTGGTTAGGTCTGATTAGTTTAAATGTTCAAGAACTGGAGGTGTACTGAACAAATTGACTGGTTTCTTTCCTTGTCATAATTGTGCTACCTGTGGTAATGCGGTTAAAACCAATAATTTCACAAGCAACACAACACAGAATAAGTACAATATTTTACAGGTGATTACCTGTGCCTCGACTAAAGTCATGTATTTGATTTCCTGTCCTTGCCATTTACTGTACATTGGAAAAACCACCAGACAGTCAAGATTGCGCATTAATGAACCCAAGAGCTCAATCCGGAGAAAAGACATCCATTCACCAATAGAGAGACATTTTCTCGATGCCAGACATTCAGTTTCGAATCTTGAATTTTGTGGCATACAACAGTTATTCCAAGCATGTAGGGGTGGAAATCTTGATCAAAAATTGTTACATTGTGAATCAAAATGGATTCTTTATTTACGCACAGTACAACCGGAGGGATTGAACGAAGAACATTATCGTGTTTTCTATAGACTACTGTGCTGTTATATTTGTCTGAATTCCTGTAGACCCTAATAAGCTATAAGCTATTTTCTTTTCTTTTTTTCTCGGTGTGCGGATCTGTTATGTGGTGTGTTACCTGTGAAAAAACACCTCACCGTTTTTGTTTTTGTTTTCTTACAGTCCTCATAACAGAAAATACTAGGATCACAACAAAACAAAACGTTGATCACCATACTTAACATGTACCTTGCAATTTTGAAACATTCAATCGCGTACTCATTTCATAAAAGACATTTCTGTGTTCTTTCTATGTTTTAACCTCTTGCTTATTTGCCCACCAAATCCCCTCCAAAGTGCTCTATTGCCTATGGCAGATCTTGGGATATACTAGGACCTAAGTAGCTGCAAGCTTCCCTGCAGCTAATGCCTGTCAATACCTACTCTGGGGCCAACAGAGAACACTCACCTCAGTAGAGGGAAGTCCTTTGGGATACAGTTGTTCACCCGTTGACTGAGATGAGAAACTTCAACTTCTACCTCCTCTTTCTCCAGGAACATGTTTGACTCCCCAGTCCAAGTACAATGACATTTCCCAAGGGAGTTATATACTGTAAAACTGTAAATATATTAAAAATAGTCTCATAGCTAAAATATGACCTCCTTGGTACAGATTTGATTTAGAAATATTACATATATTCGTATATGAAATTACCATAACCCATTGAGGAAATATACCCATGTCACCTAGATATCGCTTTTGATGAGCAGAAATAAGGGTATAACCCAGTCTGGCAATTAATCAGTAAAAATTAGTCAAGACGAATATAAGGCAATGTCTCATTTTAACTTGGGAAAACCAGCTTATCATTCACACTGTTAAATATTGTTGAAATGAATCATGAACTCCTGGCACCTTCACACACAGATTTAATTTAAAAAGACAGATGTCCTAAAAGGTTATTTCATGTACAGTACATAGATAAAGAAATCATGTAGTATATTATATTATTTTACTATACAGCAAACAAAACCTCTGCATGGGCCAACAGGTAATTTTAGGAATAACTGACATGTATTTTCTTGTGATGGGAATATATAAGTATGCAGGGCTATACTAATTGTTAATCATTCTTTCCATTGATAGAAATATATACAGGTGGTCATTATTGTTTAGGAATTCAAACTGATTTAACAAGTGTTAGCATTTGTAAGAATATTAGAGGCTTTCAATTTGAGAGCTGATTGCTATTCATCACTTTTGCATTAAAAAATAACAGGATACTTTAGAGCTCTTTAAAATTTGAAATCTCTGGGTTGGATAGTTGATTGCATACGCCGGCCTGCCCAGGGAAACTCTTTCCACAGCCACTGTTTCAACACAGCTTGAGGCTGAGTCAGGTTGTATAGGCCCTGACCCAGCAAGGTCATCTTCTGTGAAAAAATTCTAAGGCCTGACATCTGCTGCCTGGCTTTTTGATGGAAACTCAGGCCCCTTGTCAGCTAAAACACAGGCCTATGTAAAATAATCCCCCAGCAAGGAACCTAGACTGCAGTACAAAAAAGGCTAAATAGGTTTCCTTTTCTTTGTCTGGGTGTCCGGCCTTTTTTAGTCCCCCATACTACATAGCACAGAGTTCAGGGCAACAAGAAACACAGCATGCAAATGGTAGCCCAGTTCTCACGCCACTGTGGCATAGCTTTCTCACCTTTTAGTCAGCGTACATTCAAGCAGTGAACAGTTAGCCATTAAATAAATGGCAAGTTTATTTACTATTTATAAAAATAGAAATTATTTCATTTGCTTATTGTTTGTGGAATTATAGAGGTGATGTGAACAAAAAGAAAACGTGTTTGTATGTACGATTAGCAATTGATTCTGAACGGTGTTTTTAAATTTAGTTTTACAAGTATTACGAACTGTTTAGTACTGTCAGAATACTTTAAATGGTTTAAAATTAGCAATAAACTATTAAGAACAAGACATGTCTTGCTATTGTTATACCGTTACAATTGTTCCTCACAGCAAATGTGCCCAAAGTCTTTTCCAATATCAATCATCTGTTTGAAAACTGATTAACTTGTTAACTTGATTCTGTATTATCAGTATGCTTGAAGGTCCCAGTTTTGAAAAAATAAAAGGTATTTAATAGTCCCCTATGTAGTTGGCATGGTTACCAAAGGGAGAATGATGAGACTTAAATCTTATGACTGAATCTGCCTGAACCTTATGTAATCTGGGGCCAATTTCAGTATTAACACTGAACTCGTAGATCATCCTTCTTTTATTCCACTCCTTTTGCACATGATGAAACCGCACCGATGTACAAAGGTTTTATTATAGGATGAAAAATATACAATGGGGCTCCAAAATCATTTTGGATCAAAGCTTTTTTGCTTTATGTATAGTATCTGTGTCAAAGGTTCATTTAAAAAGGGAAATAAAAAGTTGCCCTGTGGTCGCTTCAAACCTCTGAATGCTACTATAGTGCATATGATTCAAAGGGTGAATAAATACAAAGCTTTTTTGCGGCTTAGAGCTTGACAGAAATCTCATAAAATTAAAGAAAAAAAACATGAATTATTGTGTTTATAAACCCCCAATGTCTTCCTACAGTGATTAAAAAGGTATATTAAAATGTAATTTGTTGACATATTCTTTTCTTTAACTACTGAATTCAAATTCTACATTCTCATGCTATGTTTTTTAACAAACATTGACCAGTATAAATTGCCTTTTTCTTTTTATTTTGCAAATAATCATTAGTCAAATAGATAAACTTAAATGACATCATTCTCCTTGGGGAGAGCCTGAAAAAGCTGACCTTCTATTTAAAAGAAAAGCAGAGGATTCATTTTTACTGTCTGCTTAAGATAATGTGTTTTTAAGACATAAAGGAATGATCGATATGATGTACAGTGCAGTGACATTGTTCAATGCAATTTATGGACAAAGTCTGCTCACTAATCCATTAAATAAATTACTTTAAAAGACACCCCATTGATCTTTAATTAGGAGTCACACTTAATCACCTTTACAATTATTTTATCAACAAGCTAAAATCAGGGCCCTGCAACATGTGAAGGAATACTTGTTTTGCAGTTATGCAGTAGTTCTCCTGAAGCCAGGCATTACACATCTTCTTGGCCTCTAAGTCTCTGACCACGAGCATCTGCCTCTAACTTCAGTACAAAGTAAGTACATACTTTTTTTTTGTTTTATCTGTACCAGGAGCTGACAGTTTTTGCTGCTCCCTAATTCGCTCATCACTGAATAGTAGTAATGTTTAATTCTCAACATTTTATGATTGCTCTTTTAGTTTGCTCCTCATTGAGTAGTAATAATATGTATGTTTGCAACATAATTACACACACTATCATTTGTATTTTGCCACTTTCTGTTTAAATTATTTTTAAAAAATCCTATTTCTGCCCCGGCAATGGTCTGTCTGAATACATCAGAATTTGTTAGATTTTACTTTTCAGGATTCAGTCTTCGGCTTCGTGCACATCTCGAATCTTTTTTTATTCCCCTTTGAAAGGATTAAAATATACAGTGACTCAAATTAAAATCTGCATTTTACACATTCTGTATTCTAGAGGATCACAGTACTCGTTTTATCTTGCAACATATGGGTATTCAGTTTTTTTATTGTTGTACTGTCTTTCAACATAATATCACTGAAAATCGTTTCCCCAATATTTCTAGTAACAGCTTTTTTTGTGTGTGTGTTTTTTTTTACTTTTTTGTTCATTTGAGTTGACTTTTTGCTAACAAACAAAGATACTTGAGAAATGTACACTTTAACAAACTTCACAGCAAATATAAAATTGGCTTTTCATCAGCATGCCATGATTGCCAGACAATTGACAAAATAATATGTACCCGTCGCTTTCGCTAAAGCACATTTTTTTTACAAAGGATTTTTTTTTTAATTTTAATCAGTAAAGGAAGAATGACAAGCCCAATCATAACAAAACATCACTCGTTAAATGGGCTTTTGCAATCACTGTCATATGGGCTCCATTAGAGAGTCGTCCCTTCATGGGCATCAATCATCTTTTCTTCACATTTTTCTCAGTACTTATTCTCAGATTTGAATAGATGTTGATGTTTCTTCTTATGAGGTAATATGGTATACTATAGGTGAAATAAAATAAAAATGTTTTGCTTTCTCAGATATTCTGTATCCAATTTAAATATAGTTTAAGAGTGCTGTAAATACTAGTGTATCAAGCCTAGAATAACACTTGCGTTACACTATTTAATATTTGTACTAGCCTCAATCACATAATTATTATTTACAGTGGAACTACTGTATATGTAGTTAATGTGCCTGCATTTTGAAGTTTATGCAAACATTTTGGCAGTTGGCATCATGGTATTTCTTCTAAATACCTAATACCTAAAAGTTATGCAAAATGAGAAAAAGTCAGGAGTTAGAAAACAAATAACGATGTAAATCCCATACAGTTTTTTTTTTCAGAAATGTAAAGCACATAAATGATGGATAATACTAAATCATTTTCATATAAGTCATCTAGGGGAAAGGTGCTTGTTTTGTTTGCATACCAGTATGCATTGAGCTGATTGAAATTGGTAGTGCCCGAGGCACTGGAAGCACATTTAAGTGTAGACATTTATGTCAATGTGATGAAGACTCCTACAGCCAAATTAAGATATATGATAAACAAATATATATATATATATATATATATATATATATATATATATATATATATATATATATATATATATATATATATATATAATATGGGAATTCAAGGGGGGGTCTAAATCTACTATTAGATTTGAAGATTACTGGATACACAACTCTATAGTAAGTACAGGAACACAGAGAGCAGGATTAAATCTAAACTGTGGAGGTTCAATAGTAATTATAAAGTATGGATATGGCGGAACCATAAACTTTTTGTTTTTTAATTCATGCCAAGGTGTCACAGGGGGTAACATGCAAATGCAGCCCCTCGGTTCTTATTCGTTTTAAAGAATGCCTGTTAAACAGGACCAGGCAATGCCCACCATCTTTCATCTGTCTGTGTAAATTAATGGCAGTAGATATCGGAACATGATTTTAGTTCTATGTGGTGTAGATCTCTACACAGTGGATTTCTTACAGATTTCAAAACATATCTCAATGTGTGGTTAAATGATGCTTTTAATAAAACTGAAATAAGATGACAATGTGTTAGGACGTGTGTATCCTATCAGCTGTTTTGAACATTTAGCCTACTGAGAACTCATTCTGTGTGATTTTGTCCCATGCAGTAGCAATACATTTGTTCACAGCTCTTAATAAATGGTGCCAGACATCATCTTTAAACCCTGCAGTAAGCTTTTTCATTATGGGTGATTCAAACTTTATTTAAACACTTAATAGCTGTTTTATAATCATACTACTTCTACGTGAAGAAGTGTGTGTGTGTGTGTGCGTGCGTGCGTGTGTGAGTGTGTGAGTGTGTGTGTGTGTGCGTGTGGGCGTGCGTGCGTGTGTGCGTGTGTGTGTGTGTGAGTGTGTGGGTGTGTGTGTGTGCGTGTGGGCGTGCGTGCGTGTGTGCGTGCGTGTGTGTGTGAGTGTGTGGGTGTGTGTGTGTGCGTGTGCGTGTGCGTGTGTGTGAGCGTGTGTGTGTGCGTATGTGTGAGCGTGTGTGTGTGCGTGCGTGTGTGTGTGTAATCATGAACCAGTACAATTGGCTTGGTTTGTAACTGTACTTGGGTTAATGTATGACAGTTTTGTTATCATTTTTACATTTAAAATGTTGTTAGCAGTGTAGTCTATACAAATAACACATATTTGTGTATGAAACCTGTACCACTGCACGATATATTTTCTAATACAACTAATTCCAACATTTTTAATCACTACAGAACACAGGTTTGCCATGGTTAGAAAATAATGTGTTATAACCATAATAAAACTTAAATTACTTCTACTTACAATAAAATCTTCCTCTAAGTTGAAGTCAATGTTCAAAAAATATTTTATGGTACAAAACAATTTTATATATTTATATTACACACATTATCCAAATAAAATAAACTGTTACATAATCAGGCTTGCCGATATTGAATTTTTCTATTAGTGGCCAAATTTTGTAAAGTGTTTTGTAAATATTTTGTACAGTTACCCTGTATGTGGTTTGTTTCATCCAGGGATATTTGTTTTACATCATTGTGATCCATAACTACCCCACACTCCCCCCCGACAATAATACACATATGATATAAGAGCCAACAGAGACAAGGTAATCATGCACTGTCTAATATTTGTCAGCATTAACTTATATGTAGCGCATCAGGATTAATAAACATTTAAAGATCTAACAGCTGAACAAAGGAGAAGCAGAGGTGCTGCATCTAACAAGTGAAAGCACGTGAAGAGGCAGGATAGGATGAGTAATGTTTATACTGGCAGTTATGTGTATCAGTGGATTGTAACTTGGATATGAAGTCTTTTATCTCTACTATAGGTCACTGGTTTGAATCTAGCCAAGATCAATAGTGATCGAACATTGAAAAATATCATTGCTGTTAATGTTTTGTTTGAACTCACAATAAAGTGTCTCATACCCCATTTACACTTACAACTTATAGAATGGTGGTTATCAGCACTGTTTTGGAATATGTATAGTAGATTTCACTTTAGTCATATAGAAATCAACCAACAATTAGATGATAAGTTATTGTTAACTTTCTTTTCTCTAGCTTTCTTTCAATTGAGAAATGGGTAGAGAAGCTCTTAAAACAGTGGTTAAATTCTGCTTATATACTGTAGATGCAAGATGCAGTGTTAAGGGTTGGTTTGAATTTGCTGTATTTAGAATAACCCTAATTTAAATAAGTAGCAGGGGGAAAAGAGCACAGGCATTGTGCTAATGAGAGCTTTCCCTCGCAGCTCTTGGAGCCCCCCTCAATCTTGACTTCAATGTGAAAATCCTTGCTAGTCCTTGGCCTCTCTCAAGAAAAGGCTGTCAATTATGTAATTTATAAAATGAATCCATAATTATAATCCTCAATCATAAAAAAAGTTAATTTAAGAAACAGTTAAAAACATTTTTAATCAACATATGAAATTATAGTTAAATTATAGTGGAAGCTGCGTCACATTTTTTCTCACTTTTATTTTTAATTTCTATCCATTGAATTAATTCCTATTAGGAAGGCCTTGTTAAACCATATGCTGCATATTGGCTCTTGCTGCAGACAAGTGCCAGCAGGCTCACCCCCACATACCTGTCAATGGTAGTTACTGTTCCAGCATTAACTTGCTAAATGGTCATCTTGCTCTGTTCTTCCTCTTTCTGAAGGCAACTGTGAACTAACCACCAACTGTTTGTTTTTGAGACATGAAAACTCCCAAAGGATCATTAAAATACACACATACACAGAGACAGATAGCTATAATGTTAGGTCTTATCTTTTAACAAGCTAGATCAAATAATATTTTTACCAAACAATTGATACTATGAAATTTATTTTCCTGAAAGTACTGTATCACACTCATGAATTGCCCCGAGACCGAATGGTAAACTATAGATTAGTATAAAAATACAACTGAAGTTGGACAGAGAGTAAGGAAACTGTTCATAGCAAAGCATGGGCATTATTGTGGTTAAACCCAACTCTTAACAAGTCCACGATCCATATGAAATTTAGTTTGCTGCCTGAAAAATGTAGACTTGAAAGAGAGCCAAAGGACACCTAGCAAAAAAAGATTTGCAATAGTAAACACTGTTCTCACAAAAATGGAATTCAAAAGGTTAAAAATAAGAGCATAGTAAAGCACAGGGATAGCATGTTAATAATCTTCTAATATTCTAATAAAATCTAACCCTTCTTTCATTTTCAGTCAGCAGACTGAGAATATAACGAATCACATTTTGTTTTCACACAAGGTCTGTATCCCTCTTAGCAACTCAGCAATGGATTTGGTATCAAAAATAGTGTTTAGAAGAGTGCATCTTTACATAAGCTTGGCCTTCAGTTAATCATGATATAAAAGCTTGATTGTGATACAAAGATTATTACTCACAGCTCAGAAATGCGCCCAGGGCAACGAGACACTTAATTCTGCTATTTTAAGAGTGAGGTTTCTGCTAGGTGATTTAAGGTTTCTTAACTCTTATAAATGTCCTTGGCACCTCCATACACACCTACGGTATATCAGTCATTTGTGAGAAATTCTGTAGCATATTGCTAAACTCCAAAACAAAAAATGATTAATATAAGGTTTTTGACAAAAGTTTGTACACTTAATTTTATTTCATGTTGGTTATCCATTTTCAAAAGCAGGTTAAACATGTTTTGGCCAGAGTTAACTAAAAAATCTTCCATTTCATACAGGTCAGCTTGGGAATCAGTGCAAGGCACTGTAGCTCCAGGGGAATCTCATGATAACTTGATGTGATGGGTCATGCATGAGGTGAATCCAGTTTATATTCAGCATTGAATAATGTAAAGTATATGTATTTTATTTAAAAACCATTACACATATATACTTTAGGATTTCTTAGCCCTGTTTAGCACATACCTATTTAAAGATCTATTTATAAAACATATATAAATAAGTTATTAAAGGTTGTGACAGTTATTATTAAGAAATAACAGATTATTACAATAACATTTAATGACACTTTAATAGTCATATAAAGTAATTAAAAGGTTTTTTTATAAATGCCTTATGTAGGTTTTCCACCAGTGAGTGTGAGCGTTGTGTGCTGTATATTATTATGTATCACAAGTGTTATTATATTCTGGTTACAGAAGTTAAGCGGCTCCATAGTTCCATGTTTGCTAAACCTGTGTAAGTAAACAGGGATTGGTAGATTTTAATGATGGGGAATGGAGGATAGAGAGGGAGGTGGGGAAGGGTTTGGTAAGTACCTAGCTTGTAATTATGAATAACCGTTTGGTGTACTCACTTGAAATACATCATTTCTGGGGGCCTGTATACTTGATATGATATGATATTTTAAAGTTTTAAAGAAAATCTCTCATAATAACCCCCATTGTGTATCAAAACACTTTTAAAAAGGCTTTATTTATTTAAACAGTAACTAATGTGTACAACACAACGAGTCCTTGTAAGTAACATTAAAAAACATTGTGCAAATTATTCTTGAGTCAGAAATAAATTCCGAAATGCATTTCCTTATTTTTTATAGACTTCATAACTACCAAAAATTGTTTTTTCTAACTATGTTAAAAAAATGTAAATCTGTTTAACCCATTTGTACTTAAATCGTTTACTAATCATCAAAACTTTGATCTGAAGTCCTTTACACTGTTGCACATGAATTGAATTTTAAAAGACGTTTTAATGGGAGATGAGAACAAACATGTACTGAAAACTAATTTATGTTAAAGGATCTGCTTTTGATACAAACCAGACAATAGGGCATTGTTTTTCTAGGCTGCACATCTTATAAAATTGTACTCTCTCTCTTCAAAGCCGTCAGCTTCTTGCATGTCCATGACAAACACAGAAGCAAATATTTATTTAAAGGGACCAAGCTCAATTCAGCACTGTTTGCAGTAAATTTATCCCATGTGGAAAAGATCATTTCATTCCGTAAATGCAGGTTACACCCATTAGGAACTCATTGCTATAAACTGTTATTATAATTACTGTCTAAAATGATTTACAACACATTTATAGAAGTATTAAATACATATATATATTTTACATCTTCTTAAACTAAATTGGGTCACCCGTGTTGAATACACAATATCTTCCTTTACATTCTATTCATAACATTGAATTACCCACCCTCTTTGCCAACCTTTAATTTATTTTGATGCTTTGTAATGTCAAACTGTAAGTACTTTTAAGGGAATGTGGATGATTCATACATACAACAAAGGTGTTACTCCTTTCCATGGTGCAATGGCTTTTATTTAACCTGCCACTAGAGTTACTTGCTTTGCACTGAAAAGTAATATCTTAGGGCCAGTGCCAACCTCTAGCAAAAAGATTCTACCACTGACTCATATTGTTCTTCTGAAAGGATGAAACAAGCTTATTAAGACCCTGTCCACACTACATAACCGATCTCGAGAACCATACTCATTTTAATGAATCCAGCTCAAAGCGTCCACACTAAAGTACCAGTTGCAGTTCCTAGCTGCACCATGCACTGTATTTTATGTTTACACCCCGGTAAATAATGTGTGAGTTTCGTTTTGAACTCTGAAGTTCTCCTTGACCGATTTTATCGCTCCAGATATCAGTGTGTCTTGATTTCAGCATCTGATCACGTTGCTCAATGATCCACCATTTTACAACAAGCCTCAGAAATTGTATACGGTACAGCAGCAATGATAGTCCTTCTCAACTCCTTCAGACACCTGTTTTGAGTACTGTATTTGTAATGTCCACATGCCAAAACATATCAGAAAGCATTTGGGGATATTGGAGGATATACAAAAAATGTAGCTCGGTATTACGGCATCCACACTTCTGACAAACCACACTACCTGATCTAATTTAGAACCAGACTCGAGACTACCCACTGAGGTGATCTCGAGTCCGGTTCTCGAGTACGGTATTAAACACTGCGTAGTGTAGAAGCTAATCATATTTATCACTTTTAAGCCAGTTAATGACAACTAATACGGTTTAAAGGCATAGTGTGGATAGGGCCAAAGTGTTACCTCGTTCTGGGGGATTTTCAATTTCAAACTAACTAACACACCTGTGTATCAAAAACAAGGAGTCATTTTTACAGTAAGTTTTCAATTAGGACCTTCTAACGCATATAGAAAATGAAAGAAGGGGCTATTTGTCATTTACAACCACATCTGTAATCCAAATGAGTATCTTTAATTTCCTTACACTTCTTCACTGACCATGTTCATATTTAGTAACATAGAATGAGTTAACAATATATACTGATGGGAGATGTTCTCTATATTATATTCTGTACGATCAAGGTGAAACCCTCCTCCAACAAATGCATATGCATATAGACATGGTAATGATTACTTGCAAAGTCTTCTTTTTTAATAGACAAGATAATTGGCTATCATTGACCCCCCCCCCCCTCCATATTGTGATTCAAAATGAAAATGGCACAGAGCAGATGCCCAGCTCCTGTTCTCAAAGCACTTTAATTAGAGCAGGGCTTCTGAACCTAAGGACCACAAGAATACAATGAAAAAAGAGCAATTAACGCTTGTGCAAGCCCCCTTCTATCCATCTGTCATATCGCAGGTGAAATGATGATAAAAGATCTCAGTCTCCGCACACAAAAGACTGGGCTGTATGGAGACCCTTATGGTCTACCCCCACCCCTTTAAACTTCCCTATTTTCTACATCAAAACTGTCTGGGAGCTCTTGAATTATTTTGGGGGTAGTTGTGCATGCAGCATGCCTTTTTCTTTTTTGTTTCATTTTATGAAATACTAAAATAAGCAGTGCAAAAAATTTGCACAACAAGGCTCATGGGAGAAATGATTATTCATGTACAGTATTTCTTTTTCTTTTTTTAAATGTGTTATGCTAGCTTCTTTTAATTATCCAATGTTTAAATCATGATGACGCTTGGCACCAATCCACCCAAAGGTCAAAATTGCATTATACCTCCTTCTGCAGAGAGCTGCTAAGGGCATGAGAACATTTTCAGCCATGCCAAATATAATTCTGGTTTCTGAAGCAAAGAAGCCAGACAAAACAGACAGGTGTATGGTGACACACAGGGTACACAGCTCTGTAAAA
This sequence comes from Acipenser ruthenus, assembly GCF_902713425.1. Lineage (NCBI taxonomy): Eukaryota > Metazoa > Chordata > Actinopteri > Acipenseriformes > Acipenseridae > Acipenser > Acipenser ruthenus. Next base: position 29,709,786 of record NC_081203.1, on the reverse strand, counting down.
GTATTGTAACTCTTACAACATAGCCTCTTAATAATAATAGCAGTCCTCAGTGTGTCACAGTCTTTAAGTAACAGGATGGATCCATCACTAAGGTTCTGTCTGTAGCAAAATGGACACAAATCTTTACATTTTGGAGCCCCGTGGAAATCTGTAACAAACAGTCACACAGCTTATTTTTCATTTTTTGCTGTGATTCCGAAAGCTTTTTTAAAATGGTCAGAGAGCTAAAGTCTGATGTTATATTACACTTCAGTAACTTAAGTCTATAACACATTTTAATAAGCCAATAAGCTTTCCTCTTTATATCTCTTAATTAATGAGGCTCCTGCATGTCAATATTTTCACACTACAGGCACTATAAATATATAATCTGTTTAAGTTTGTAATTGAGAAGAAATGATACCTCTGTCACAGAGTTCAGCCTCTCAACTGGGGTTATCAGTCTTCCCAAATAGGTCTTAAGCCCTACAGTAGTTAACTTTTTCATTTTTTTATTTAATAAAAATAGGGCACGTCTATAACATTTACCATACGTATTGTCTACATTTGAAATGCTGAGTAGGGCCTCTGGTTTCCCATTGCTATGGTGAAGTGGAATCAGATAAGATCTGTCTATATTCGATTATCAGAATGACAAGTATGCTATGCAGCAACTACTCATTAAAATGTCTTGCTGTAAAGCTATTAAATCTGCAACAGGGTCCCGTTCGTACCAGATGAAGTATGAAACAAGATAAAAAAAAAAAAAAAAACACCTTGACAACATCTTTGCACTTGAGAAACAGGGTGAGCTGTTTTTGATGTGATCTATAGGATGTTTCATTAATAAAGAAAATAACACCATGCTTGCCTCAAAATAGATGTGGGGATATCATACCCTAGGAGACAGATGGCAACATTGATGTATATAATATTTAACATACATTTTCTATTTGGTTGAGAAAATGTAACTAAAAGATATTTTTTTAAACAGGCTTTATTTGAAAGAAATGAGCCTTGTAAGATTTGCCTCTTTGTCTTTAAAGTTAGTAAAATAAAGATTCCCAGTGTGGAGGTTTACATTCCAAAACATAAATAGAAGACTGTAACAGGGCGAGCAGCCCTGTACATTGTTTGTTTATTTTTAGATCGGGGTCTCCCCCTCCGCCCCTGTGCAGTGTGTTTTTCTTTTGTATTTAGTTTTATTGTATTATATTTATGACGGCGTAGCGCCGTGTTTTGTTTATTTTTAAAACATGTCCTGGCAGAGGCGAGATCGGTGCTCGTCCTCTGCCAGGTGTAATGAAAAAACTCGTGCAGAAGGTGGCCATCTCCCGAATTAATTAAGTGATTAATTTAGTTGCTAATCGGGAGATGGTCACCTGAATATAAAAAGCCTGCAACTCTCCAGTTCAGGGTGGGTGATAGAGACGGAGAGCGAGAGCGAGAGCGAGAGCGAGAGCGAGAGCGAGAGCGAGAGCGAGAGCGAGAGCAGGAGCAGGTTTATTTAAAAACGAAACTAAAGCATAGCCTACAGGAACAGTGACAGCGACTGCCCAGCCTGACCTGTATGGTTTATTTATTTTGGATTTTGTGTTCGAGATTTGTTTTTGTTTACACTTTTATTTTGCTCTGTGAGCAAGTGTTCTTTTGTTTAAATATTTATTTTATTTTTGGATTCATTAAATAAAACGGCGCCCGCGCCACTGCACAATACCTTTTTGTTTTTGTTGTCCCTGCTTCTGCCGTGACGTCACCACTCGTCCATTCCTATCACACGTGGTGTCCTGCGTGGGATTGCAGCGCCTCCAGGACGCAGGCAGAAGAGGGTACTGCAGGTTTTTTCGTTTTTTTTTCGTTTTTGTGTGTGGAGAAAAGGAGTGGAGGAGGATGGGAGGAAGGAAGATGGGAGGAAGAAGGAGGATGAGGAGACAGCAGCCGCTGCAGCAACAACAGCAGGCACAGGAGGAGATGAGCTGGGAAGCCCTCCTCCATAGCATAAGCCAGCTGAGTTGTTGCTGCATCTGTGGGGAGCGGGGGCATTTCCCAGTTAATTGCCCCCTCCCTGAAGACTGGGATTACAGCTGCTGGAGGGGAGACAAGAGGGAGGAGTTGGTGCGTCCTGCGCCTGAGTGGGAGGAGCCCGAACGTCCTGACCTGGAATGGGAGGAGCCCGAACGTCCTGCGCCTGAGTGGGAGGAGCCCGAACGTCCTGCGCCTAAAAGGGAGGAGCCCGAACGTCCTGCGCCTAAAAGGGAGGAGCCCGAACGTCCTGCGCCTAAAAGGGAGGAGTCGGTGCGTCCACGGCCCAAGAGGGGGGAGTCGGTGCGTCCACGGCCCAAGAGGGGGGAGTCGGTGCGGCCACGGCCCAAGAGGGCGGAGTCGGTGCGTCCACGGCCCAAGAAGGGGAAGGCCGAAGGTCCACAGCCCAGGTACCTGCCAGCAGAGGGGGAATACCTGCTGGTGCCATCTCCATGGGAGGACTGTGAGTCGCTCCCATCTCCGCCAGCAGAGGGAGCATTCCTGCTGGTTCCACCTCCATCTCCATGGGAGGACTGTGAGTCGCTCCCACCTCCGCCAGCAGAGGGAGAATACCTGCTGGTGCTACCTCCGTCTCCGTGGGAGGACTGTGAGCCGCTCCCACCTCCGCCAGCAGAGGGAGCATTCCTGCTGGTTCCACCTCCACCGCCCTGGGAGGACTGTGAGTCGCTCCCACCTCCGCCAGCAGAGGGAGAATACCTGCTGGTGCCACCTCCGTCTCCGTGGGAGGACGACATGTTGCTCCCACCACCACCACCAGCAGAGGGAGCATGCCTGCTGGTTCCGCTTCCACCACAACCAGCAGAGGGAACATGTCTGCTGGTTTCCCTGTCGCCGCCTGAAGGGGAGGAGCCCCTGCCGCCTTGGCCGCCTGAAGGGGAGGAAGCCCTGCCGCCTTGGCTGCTTGAGGGGGAGGAAGATCTGCCGCCTTGGCCGCCTGAAGGGGAGGAAGCCCTGCCGCCTGAAGGGGAGGAAGCCCTGCCGCCTTGGCCGCCTGAAGGGGAGGAAGCCCTGCCGCCTTGGCCGCCTGAAGGGGAGGAGCCCCTACCACCTCGGCCAGAAGGGGAGAAGCCCCTGCCGCCTGGGCCGCCTGAAGGCGAGGAAGCCCTGCCGCCTGGGCCGCATGAAGGGGAGGAAGCCCTGCCGCCTTGGCCGCCTGAAGGGGAGGAGCCCATGCCGCCTTGGCCGCCTGAAGGGGAGGAGCCCCTGCCGCCTTGGCCGCCAGAAGAGGAGGAGCCCCTGCCGCCTTTACCGTCTAGAGGAGAGGAGCAGGAGCTACCTCTACCTCCACCACCACCACCATTGGGAGAAGTGGAGCTCCTGCTGCCGCCTTCATGGCCAGGGGCTCCCCTCCCGCCGTCAGCATCGCCTTGGGTCGCCTGTGTCTCCCTTGCGTCTCCTAGGGTTGCTGCCGGTCCTGCGTCGCCTCCCGAGGGTCCGCTGCCGTCGCCTCCCGAGGGTCCGCTGCCGTCGCCTCCCGAGGGTCCGCTGCCGTCGCCTCCCGAGGGTCCGCTGCCGCTGCCGTCGCCTCCCGAGGGTCCGCTGCCGTCGCCTCCCGAGGGTCCGCTGCCGCTGCCGTCGCCTCCCGAGGGTCCGCTGCCGTCGCCTGGGGTCGCCAGGGATCCTGCTTCACCTGGGGTCCCTACACTGTGGTCGGAGCCCCATGGAGGGGAGCTGCCGGCCATCAAGAAAGGGGGGGAGGTCAGGAGACCAGCTCCCCCAGCCGCACTTTCGCGGCCAGAGGTCATGTGGTCGGAGCCCCACGGAGGGGAGCTGCCGGCCATCAAGAAAGGGGGGGAGGTCAGGAGACCAGCTCCCCCAGCCGCACTTTCGCGGCAGGATATTGTGTGGTCGGAGCCCCACGGAGGGGAACTGCCGGCTATGAAGAAGGGGGGGGAGGTCAGGAGACCAGCTCCCCCAGCCGCACTTTCGCGGCAGGAGTTTGTGTGGTCAGAGCCCCACGGAGGGGAACTGCTGGCCATGAAGAGGAGGGGGAAGGTCAGGAGACCAGCTCCCCCAGCCGCAATTTCGCGGCAGGACAGAGTGTGGAGGGAGCCCCAGAAGAGGGAGCTGCCGGCCACAAAGAATTGGGGGGTGCTGGAGATTCCACCATGGCCACCCCCCAGAAGCAACTTGCTTCCCCCTCTCCGAGGACATTGAGACTGAGGGGGGAGGTGGCCGTTGGGGCCATGTGTGCTTCGCACAAGGAGGGGGATATGTAACAGGGCGAGCAGCCCTGTACATTGTTTGTTTATTTTTAGATCGGGGTCTCCCCCTCCGCCCCTGTGCAGTGTGTTTTTCTTTTGTATTTAGTTTTATTGTATTATATTTATGACGGCGTAGCGCCGTGTTTTGTTTATTTTTAAAACATGTCCTGGCAGAGGCGAGATCGGTGCTCGTCCTCTGCCAGGTGTAATGAAAAAACTCGTGCAGAAGGTGGCCATCTCCCGAATTAATTAAGTGATTAATTTAGTTGCTAATCGGGAGATGGTCACCTGAATATAAAAAGCCTGCAACTCTCCAGTTCAGGGTGGGTGATAGAGACGGAGAGCGAGAGCGAGAGCAGGTTTATTTAAAAACGAAACTAAAGCATAGCCTACAGGAACAGTGACAGCGACTGCCCAGCCTGACCTGTATGGTTTATTTATTTTGGATTTTGTGTTCGAGATTTGTTTTTGTTTACACTTTTATTTTGCTCTGTGAGCAAGTGTTCTTTTGTTTAAATATTTATTTTATTTTTGGATTCATTAAATAAAACGGCGCCCGCGCCACTGCACAATACCTTTTTGTTTTTGTTGTCCCTGCTTCTGCCGTGACGTCACCACTCGTCCATTCCTATCACAAAGACACAGCATAATAATAGACTGGTTACCAAGTATCTCATAATTAAACCAGCAACACGATGAAAGCAACAATCCCAACACAAGGCACCGGCTTCACAGCTTGTTTGGTTTCATGACATAATTATAGGTCATTTGAACAAAAATAAAACATTTTGGAGAAGCAAGTGTGTATGTACAGTAATTTGACAATAAGCAGTCTTAGCAATCAGCTTGTTAGTAGTTGTTTCTTTCTGTATTTTTCAGTTCTCACGTTTTACGTTCCTCCTCTGAACATTCGATCAGGCCCAGGCACAGTCTGCATGTGAAGTGATTTGGCAGGGAATACTATTACTCCTTCCCTGCCGACCTAAAACACCCATGCACGCCAAACATTCATACATGTAAATAATAATACCATGCCACAAACACAAAATCCATATAAACACAGGGGCGGGGTGTACCCCGTCACTTATGCCCCCCTTGTGCGCAGCACACATGGCCTCAAAGGCCTCATCCCTCTTTAAAGGCCCAAAAGTCTCTGTCCAGTTCCTGGCCCCTGACAGGAGGTACTAATGGGCCCACTGGCAGCCACGGTGTGAGGCCCTCCTCCATTAACAATGTTGTCAGCGGCAATGCTAACATTGGCAAGACTGGCTCCTCTAGCAAAGGCAAATTTGGCAGCGGAAATGCTGCCAGTGGCAACGCTAGCAGTGGCAATGCTGACAACGGCAATGCTGTCAGTGGAAATGCTGACAGCGGCAAGGTTGGCTCCTCCAGCCGGGGCAATCCTGGCAGTGGAAATGCTGGCAGCGACAAGGCTGGCTTCTCCAGCAAAGGCAAATTTGTCAGGGTAATGCTGCCCTCAGCACGGGACACTCCGGCAGTGGCAGCAGCCACAGCACTGAAGGACCCACAGGCGGTGACAAACAGGCGTCCCCAGGGTTCTCCCTGTGGCGCTGGAGGCTCGGGATTCTTCGCCTTCCTTTGGGGACGGCCGTATTCGGTTCGGTATTTGGCCGAATCACAAAAACTTGGATTCGGTGCATTCCTAAAAAATACGTCTGACACTAGTAACACCCATGCTGTTGACTTGCAAAGCTGTAAGTAAGCAAAGGATTGTGGGACATTGATGTCAAGATGTGGTGGTTTACAGGTATTTGAATCTTTTAAGCATAAGTGTTATTTTTTGTTCTATTTATCCTCTATAACTGTTCAGATTATATACACTTTACATATTGTGATTATTATGGAATTCTTAAAAAAGGTACAACATACTGTAAATACACTTTCTGTTAGGGGGATAAATCTTCTGTGAAACCTGAGGCCTTTGTTAAATGCCTGTTTTGTAATGTATTGCAGCAGTAATAATGAAAACACCTTTGTTACACCAGGGAAACTGCAATCGTATATATTCAGCATGTACAAATACCAAACCACTGTTTTTTGTTTTTTTTTTCAATCTTTCTGCTTGGGAATATTGAAATAAGCATTCAATCTGATTGAGAAGCAAGATTTGCGAAAGGTCAACTTATCTCCCCAACACATATGCAAGCAACGTGAAAAAAATGCACTACTCAGACAATAAAAGCACAGATTCTATCATTAAAAAAATAATAAAGTACTGTAAAGTAGACTGGTGTGTAATGTAATGTTCAGTGAGGGAAGCATTTTACTTATCATCTACTGATCATGAGATTGGGGGACATTGCTCTGCCCCCATACGCTGCCTTTTTGTTCTCTTTTCAAGTCAGGGTCCTTTTATCATCTAATTTGGCATCGAAAGGGGGAGGTGAACAGCTCAATGCTATTAGCTTGAACCAAGCTCAAGCGTAATCAGATGTAGCAGAGGTTCCTTTTTTCCAAAGCCCTGTCTAAGGTCACATTAAAATGTAAAAGGGCTCTTCTTTTTTATTTCTCAGGCTGTACAGAGAAAAGAGGTGAGGTGGGAGAAGGGAGGTTCAGGCTCAAAGCCTGGGAGTTTTGGCAATGACCATAGGCTGAAGACAAAAACAAAAGCAATGCCAGGCCTTTTCAATTCAAAGTGAGAGATCTAAGGTTTCAGTTCAGTTTGCCCCTCAGGCATGGAGGCTGGCACCACAGGCTTTGTAAACCTTTGGAACAGGTCAGACCAGCTTTTGTCATGGCTGTCTTAACCCCTTTGTGCCTACGAGGACCAAATGTCCATTAGCCGTTTTTCTCGCAGGAGACGCATTCGTTTACAGGAGCAATGTTTCTGAATTATGACACCTGCCATTTGACATCCCCCTGAAGACAGTTGCAACATTTCACTGACAATTTTTATTTGTATTACTTGTTACATCTCAGGCACTTTGCCATCTCTTTCAGACATCATTAAAGGGATACAATTTCATCCAGAAACCAAAGGTATCATTTGTAACAAGTGACTCATACCACACAAGTACAGTCAAATCCGCAAATGTGCAGCCATGCCATTTACATAAGTGTACTAAAATCTTGGTACAAGACTTTTAAAAAAATCTAGTACAAGACTTGTTTTATGTTGCTGAAATACAATTATTGTGATTATAAAGTAAGTTGGACCATGCTGCTGTAGGACTTTTTTTTATTAACATACCTGCAATCTTTCACCTTACCTAGGGTCATCATAGTTGGTAGCCATCTTCGTTTCAACATGCAACACCTCCCCAACATCATCCCCAAGGTTCAAGGTTCGAATACAAGAACCCTACTGTGGGGTCATGGTGTAAGCCAGCGGTTCTCAAACGTTTTGGGCCACAGTTCTCAAACTTTTTGGGCTGCACCCCCCTTCCTCTTGTCTGTGGTACTTGTGGAATACTGTATGCAACCTTCTGATTGGTGGAAGTATTATTGGCGATCCAAATAGCCAATAAAGCCCAAATAAAGTATCCACCCATTATATGGTATTGCCTAGGTTAAGATGTGCGCTGTAATTAAAAAAAAAAAAAAAAAACCCTGAACCTTCTCACACACCCCCAGTTTGAGAACCGCTGGTCTAAAGTATACTGTTAGGGAGGGAAGATGCAGTCTCCACTGGTTCAGTAAAATAATTATTTATGCACATATTGTTACAAAATAAACTATAGATTATTTATTTATTTATTTATTTATTTATTTATTTATTTATTTATTTTTTAATAGCCTTACAAATTGCAGGGGGTAATCAATCTGCTATTCCCCTCCTTACAGCTATGCTTCTGATTATACCAATGCAATGAGGAGAATGTTGGCAGTCATTACACCCTGCAGCTGGGCTGCTACATCAAGTGGAAATGTAGTAAGCTGCTCTTCTCTAAAGACAGCATAAAAGTGTTTATGGGTCGGCATTTAGCAAGAGTGCCACAGCAAACCCAAAGCTAAGCTGTTATTATTATCTGGCCCAGATAGGCCTCACAGAAAAGCAGACCCTGTGAACACACAGCTGTCCCACACAAATGAACGGCAACAGCAGGAGCAGCTGCCATGTTTCATCTTTCTGGAGGTAAAAAAAAAAGAGAAAAACTTTTGGGGGATTTTCACACTTTTAATTTAATATTTCATCTATCCTATTATACACTGGATAGAGACTGCATCACTGGCAATGTCTGTGACTGTGAACTGATAAAACCATGATTGTGTGAAACCTCTTGGATTTAGAACACAACCTCTTCAAACAATATTTCTTTCGCGGCAGAAATGACCAGTGGGACATATCATTTAACTGTGACCTAAGGTGGCCCCTTACTACAACATGCACCGCCAAGATTACAACAGCAGACAAAACAAGCACATTCATACATAGACTCCTACACAACTGGTATCTCAGTCTGTGCTATGAGGCTGGCATTGAAGGATGGGAGGTGTGTCCAAAACAGTAAACACTCTACTCTTCACTCAAGAAAAATCTGTGTGCTGGACTCACTTGAAATCTGTTCACTTTAGAAAAAGTGTCAGTCTTATGTGATGTGAACTGATCTAGTAATGCATTCCCCAAGGAGAAGGCTCAATGTTCCAGTGTTGCTGTTGCATTTCACTTCTATAAAATGCATGCAATGTTTTATTGCAAAGAGCTGAACATTACGGTACCCATGCATTATGATTTTTAATGTATTGGCATCTCAGTCCATTGAAGAACCAAGGGCTTGATGCGAATCAGCTCAGACAATTGTCTTGCAGTCAATTAAAGAGTGGAGCATTAGGTATATGTCTTTTTCTGAGGTCAGTCTGCAGCACAGCAGGGCTATAGAGATTGCAGACCATTTCCCTTTCCCTTTAAGGTATTTGCTATGTCTTCTGTTACGTGGTATTGGTTTCTAAGCAAGAATTGTATTAGAAATACATTTAAATAAAATGTTAAAGAAAAATATATCAGCTGTAATTATTTTTGTATTTGCAAGCTCAATCCACATACAAATCTGAAGTTTCATAGAACTGCAGTATTTTGATGTTTGATTGGCAATACGATTATATAGGGTGTTAATATAAGCAATTGCCTTACAAGTAAAAAATAACAAAGAGAAAAACCCAGCTGAATTGTGCTGACTTCTAAACTAAACCTTCAAGACAAAAGGCCACTTCACTAGGAGAGTATACTGGAAGGCAATAGCTGTGTTTTATCTGAGCTGTCACTCCCAGCTCCAGACACTTCTGTCCAGAGTTGCTGTAGGGAAGGTGATGGTGTACAGACCTTCACCTCAGGCAAACACTGGGTAATGACAGGAGATTAAAATTGAGGCAAAGGGATTAATTCATTGCAAATGAATTTTAAAATAGTTTTTAGGATGTTAATGTTAGCTGCAACCCAAAAATGAATTGACTGTGGTGTTCCTTTAGGCAATAATAACCACAATACTATAACTGAGGCTTTCTTTATTTTTGATTGTTTTTGAGGTCCAATATAGAATCAGATAAACTACTTTAGTTTATTTAGAAAAAGAGGTTCTGCTCATTATAAAGGAAAAAAGCCTACACTGTCTGAAACCCAGTTAGGTTTGTTCTATGTGAAATATTATTTCAGCACCGCAGTGTGTGTGGCCACTTTTAAATACTGTACCTCGACAAACTCTTCGCTGGAGGCCAACTATTCAATCTAATATTTCAAGGAGATAGATATCGGCTAATCCAGCATTGCCTAAATGAGTAGATCCTCTTAGACTAAAGGGAAAATGAATAGTGATTGGCATTTGGATGTATTTTCTGCAAGACAGGTTTATGCCTATCAAGGCCATCTGGTACTAATAGAACATCAATTGATGTGAATAGGAACAGAGACCAATTTGTTTTCTCACTAGGGGGCTTGAAGCTGGCTGGAGTGTCCCCCTCAGCAGCACAGGAAGAAAACAGGTCTCTGCACTCCAAGCTGGATGGCACTAACATGACTGTGGGGAAGCCTGAGGCTGCTGATGTCCTGCGTCCTGCCATCCAAGTTATGACAGACAAGTGGACGGAGGCTGTAGTTATGAAGTGTGCTGCTGTACAAAATATGCCATGATTACAAAGTGCCTGAACTCATCTCTCTTGTTAGAAATATGGTTTATTGTAGTTTCAGTACTACTGCTAAAATGTGTGTGTGTGGCAGGGAGAAGGGGTTAAGTATTCATTGTTGTAATCAGCCAGCTGGCGGCATCATCCCATATCATGGTCCAAAATACAGTAACTAATGTATTATTTAATATGCCTGATATAATATGTGAAAATATTAAGTTGCTAATAAAATGTATCATTGGTTAGTGAATTTACCAGACAAATTAAAGGATTTTACCTAGCAAAACATACTAACAAACACAAACATTATCTACATAGACACCTAATAACATTCTTTTCTTCTTTTAATAAACCTTATGTTTGATTTCTCACTGGATAATGGTGCTTTTTTTCTTTTAATAGATTCATTGCTGACACATGAAAGAGATGCTGCATGTTTAAGCACTGATAAAATATGACAAAGGATCTTTTGATTCAGACCTTTTTGACTTGGCTCCAGAAAATCTTTTTTTTTTTCTTTTTAAAGAAATAGTAGCTGCCCGGTTGCGTAAATCCCACCCCCAACCACGGGAGCTACTCTGTCTTAATTACCTCAGGACGGGCGAGTAGCCCCTAAAGCAATCATCTTTGTTTGTTAAAACAGCCATTATCTCCTACAGTAGGGTCCATAAATAAAACATGGCCAAGATTACAATGTCATGTTCCTGAGGACTCCAGACCCCGGGAACTGATCACAACAGAAAGCACCAAAACATCCCAGAGCGATGTAACACAGAGGAAAGAGGCTTTCTTTCTTTATCAGCTGCAAACCTGTCAAGCCTGAATGATCTATCAAAGACCGATTATAATATTGAAAGATGTAAATAACCTTTTCAGTGGTTCAAGATAGGATGTTCGCCACATAGGTCAATTGATTACTTTATTACATATTTAGGTTTTTAGAATGTAGATTTTAATTTTAAAAAACACAACAGACAGGGCGATGAGTGGCTTCGCTTAATAGGAGGCTCCTTCTGAAGGTACCAGAAGGAACCTCCTATTAAGTGTACTGTATAAGGTGGATATATGATAAAAAAAAAAAGTGTGGATTGCTATGAAACTTTCATTAGGCTTATTCAGTGCTTGAATAAGTTTTCATTTTAAAATAGGCAATATTAAATTAAATCATGTTCTTACCACTCGTCTTATGTTGGCTTTAGTGGCTGAATTGAGATATGATCTCTTGGCTTAATATAAACAGATTCACAATCACGTAGACTACATCCAATCAAGGGAAGGTAGGCACAACAATCTCAATCCGTTTTGAAAATGGCTGCTACCAGTGCAAAGTACTGTAGTAAAATGGATCACTAACCCAGTGATGAACGAAGCACTTTCTATTGTTTTTCAACACTTACAGCTAATACTTATGACAGGATGAAAAAAAGGAGCAATGCATCCTTGTATCTACAATGCAGTGGATCATTTAGAATAAAACTTTCTCCCTATTTCACTTTTTCCATTTCTAAAGCTTAACTTCATTGTCTCAAACCTTTCTTTCATCTTAAGACAAAGATTTATGTAAATCTTCAGTCCCTGCGTTAATGCGAGGAACTGTGCGAGAAATAGCATTCCTAAATCGTGGTATTGTTGTTGAAAATGACAAGGCAGCCTCTTAATCCCACAATGCGATCATCCAAATGTGTCATAATGCTCTGTGTAGGCAGGAAAATCTGAATATCAAAAAGGCACTGTGCACCTCAGGAGCAGTTTTATTTCTTCAGAGTGCAGTTTTAAAGAACTTACCCTTTTGTCACTTTTATAAAAAAAAAATATAAAAATATGTGGTTTGATTGATTGCAGCTGTTTGTAGTTGTCAAGAGAAAAAAAAAAAAAAAAAAAAAAAGGTACCGGCAGCCTTTTCTGAGACTCTATTTAAAGTTAAAAACATTGGTTTCTCATCAATAGGGTTCTGGGTGTAGTCATGAAATAAAACAAGCATGATGAAATGCAGTGTATTTTTGTTCAGTGTGTCTGTGTGTGTTTTCCTCTCTCACCTACTTGGAGAGGTAACACTACAGCTCCAAACCAGCAGTTAGTAGTATAGCAAGACAGTTAATACTGAACCCCCCCCCAGCCAAGCAAGGGGATCTGACTTGAACGTTATGTCACATTCTTAAAAAATCTGGAACTGACTCTTGACATGCATCAAGGCATTCATGGATGCACACTGTTGTGTGGACTAGGCTGTCCCTCACAGTAACCATCAGGACAATTGCGGGACCTTTACAGAAAGAGTGGGCTTTGACCACTTAAAATAATGCACATGACACAACCATACCAAATCGATTGGATAAGGACATGACTGCTTAACAATAATGATATTAATTATAATAATGGTCTTGGGAATCCCCTGATTTGCCATGACACCCTCATTGAGCGTGCCCATTGAGACTCATTCTGTTACTTTAATTAAGTGCAGTCCCCTCTTAACATATCTATTTGCTGTAGGTGCACTGATACAGCCTTTCTTTATGAACTGTATTACTGCCTCTCATTTATGATCTTGCGCACCTTCCTGTCTATTGGCAATCTTAATTATTACTTGAGATGTGGCAGATTATATGACTAAGCAAGTATCCTTCTCAGATCATTTCTGCTTGTACTTCCTCTAAGACCTTTGACCTTCAGGTATTCAAATTGCATCTTCATTGTATCCTACAGTCTTTGAATAGCAGCGAAGTACTGTACCTTTCTTATTTTGGTGTCACCTTCTTATATTGCTTCTCAAATATGGATGTTGTTTTTAATGTTTTTTTGGACAAAGAAAAGAACGTACCATATAGGTTATTACTCTAGAGTTAGCACTCTTCTGTACAGATAAATTTCAGTTTTCAGAAGTTTTGTTCATTTCTCCATCCTATTATCTGTACTGCTATTACTATTTGCCCATTTCACCATTTCTAATTGCGGTTATTGGATTACAACATTTTAAGGAATTGCTAAACTGTGGTTTAAGTGCATTTTTTAAATTAAATTCAAAAGTTTTTGTGATAACGTATACTGCAAATTTAGTTAACAGTGTCTTTTTTTTAACAAAAGCTTTATTTGCTTGGTTTGTAGAAATGATTATTAAACACATTTAAATTACATTTTTAAAATGACATGTAAATAAAAAAAAATAAATGATAGCCTGTGTGGGAGAATAAGCGTTCCTAGATCAAGGAACTGTGTATTTGTAATCCATGACCTTGAGTCTAAGATGGAATGTGATAAGAGTTATGCTGAAGCTTTAAAAACATATGAACAAAATAACTACTTCACAAAGCAATGTCTGGAGGAGAAATAAAAGAAAACTCATTGTGATTCATATTAAATTCTTAAGGTTTGTGTTCTAAAACTGTCAATGCATTGCGTGTCTATAGATGCAGCTTTTAAGAAACAGACAAGACTGGCTAAGTTTGATCAGAAAGTTTAATGTCCCATTTATTTTTGTAGCACTTGAAACTGGAAATAAACACTGTGTTTTTTTTTTTTTTGTAAAGATTATAAAAATGAAAAGGACAGACACTGGTAAACCAAACTATGTGACGTACAAAATGAAATAAAGCGAGAGCAAAAGAGAAAAACATTCAAAAAGCCACAATGAAATGACCAGCGGCCATCTCAATAATTAAAAACCAAAAAAAAAGTATAAAGCAGCTCTGTTGTTTAAACAAAATACATATATTCAAGAATAATAAATAGTTCAAAACATATAGCAAAAAAGATGTGATTACAAGAATTATAAAAATAAAAAATGTGTCACTTTGCAAATGCAAAGGTTTTGCTTTGCAGTTGTACAAACAAAAGAGCACCATTAACTGAGATTATTGAATTGTCTGTGATCACACAAAGCATGACAAAGGATGAAAGCCTGAACTTGGACCTTTTGATATCTGTAATTTCAAGTAAACCTACATGTGCGAAGTACAAGCTTCCGTGTGTGTGATTGCATGTGCTGGGACAATAGAAACATGTTAAACGAAGGGCTAAAACAAGATTGTAGGGATGTCATGCATTTTGTGTTCTTATGGCTCCCTCTTTTCATGCCTGTGAATCTTTTTCATAGCAGTCTAGCTGAAACAAGACTTCCCCACAGCTAAGCTTCCAGTGCCATTTAACTAGTCTGTGAGTTTCAGTGGAATGCATAGAGGAGATGCCTGTCAGTTTTTTTCTCCCCATGCTGAGATAATCCTCCCTGCAGGGCACTTCAAAGAGAAGGGTAGTCGAGGATATGGTTAATTACAGAATCTCCTTGCAACTGATGCCAAATCAAGACTTACCAACAGAACGATTGAATTTGGTCTAGCCAAGACTAATTGTGGGCTCTGGCCTAATTTCTTTTTCTGGTTTCCTATGATCGTAGACAAGAAACATGCCAGTAAATCCATGTGTTTTTATATAAAGTACCTTTTTGCAGCACTAATGGTTTAGAAAGTGTAAATTATTGAACCAATACTTCAGCACAACTTTTGGGAAAGTACCTTATGGGGTCTGATCATGTTTGGGTGAAAATATTGAAGTGATTGCAGATCTGATCAAACAGTAGTGTAAATGGGTCTGAATGTGTGGCCCGTCAGGCCCAATTTAGTTTGAAAATCCAATAGGGGCGATATGCACCTATAGTTAACTGCTCCTTACCTTTCCACCCAGGAGTCATTCCAGGTTTTATAATGATTGTGCCCGACTAATCCCCATATGTTTACATATCCTGAAAATGTTATTTTCAATAAGCAATACATTTCTAAAGGAAATATCTTAACTGTTGTGCCACAATTGTATTTCATTTTTATCAAAGCAGTTAACATTGCTATCTTTGTATCAGTGATTGGGTTTCAAGCAGCCTTGTAAAATGGTGGTGATTATAATGAATTTCATTTTCTGATAAAGAAAGGGTGACAGAGTGTGATATCCTTTGGAGCTCTGCAGAATGTTTCATTCTAGTGAGTGATTAGTACCTGTAAACTGGAACATGTAAGTAGGAAGTACAATATGCAGATCAATCGAACAAACATATTTCTTTGTGTGTTCACTTTGATTTTACTTTTGCTTAATATGAGTTGGAGTTATGTCAAGTTAACAGAAAAACACTTCTCAAATTAAGTTGCATAAACCATGACAGTGACATTAAAGTGTGTTAAAGATGTGCACACCAAGACGATTGCTACTTTATCAGTCAATGATACATTGGTACTTTATGCAACACGTTTCCAGTTGCAGTCTAGTAAGTGTTCCAAACTCAGAAAATGTTTATAAGAGCTGTGACTCTTGTGTGCACCTTTCATGGTTAGCTTTGAAATTATAGGAAGTACACTTGTATTGATGGTTTAATGATTGTAGTGTAGTGAGAGACTGCAATAACTGCTACTTCTCAGCTGAGAGAGGTAATGCTAAGTGGAGACACCTGCAGTTCCCATATTACTCAGTTTGCAAGCTTTAAGAGGTACAGATGCACATTCAGAGCAAAGCAAAATCTCTAAATACAACCAAATAATGTCAAATAATTCAGAATAATTATTACAGATTTGCTACTGAATGTTGACCTAAAAATATAATCATATATTAGCTCTGCAAATCAATCTGTGCAAATTTGTTCTAAATAAAGGATGGATGTCAACAAGATTGTGACCAGATTTTGCCTACAAAATATTGAACAATAAAGCTTTAGGGTTTGAAGTGAATTTTGAGATACCAGATGTGTGACCATATGTGAAAAGGGCCATTTGGAAAGCATTGTGAGGATTGAAACTACATTTCAAATAGGGTGCCAACATTGATCTAAATGAAACTGCAGCACGAGGACTGTTTTGATATTACTACTGGAAAAAATCAAACCTCACACTTTTTTTTTTTCACAAGAATAACTTTTGCCTCATGGTCACACAGGTGGAAAATAAAATGGAAGTATCTCAAATTTCAGTTTGCACATTACCTTTTAAGTTCATATTGTGACAATAGTCAGACTTTATTTTCAAGGACAAAATCCAGGTGCTGTCAAAAAACAAGAGTTGAAAAAATTATGAGAAGAGAAATATTTTAGTATCAATAAATGGTGTTAGAATGAAATGTGGACATTTGGTGTAAGTAATGTGAAACTTTTTTTTGCTGTTTTCATTGAAATTGAATAAAGAAAGATTCCACAAATACCAGTTGGAGTCCTCATATGATGTTTACTATATTGACTGAAAATAGGCTGAACTGGCCTCAGAACATGTCTGCGGCTTGAAATGACATCATAGACAACACAAGCCTATAGAATCAGTTCATGTATTTAAATAAAGTGACATCACACACAGTATGCATAACATCCCTACTCATATTCCCCCCCTCCCCTCCCCTCCCCTCCCCTCCCCTCGAACATTAGGACATATCAAAAGGTACAGATTTTCATCCCAACCCTGTATAATTATTAAATACAAACATTTTAAGAAAAAATAATGGAATGTCAAATAAGGAGTGAACAGCAGCAAAGCACTTTTATTCAAAGGACTGGCAAGACCTGCATACCAAAATTGTCTTGTTCTGACTAGGAGGTGAGAGCTTCTAATGCTAGGACCTACCCAAGCACAATAGGGCAGTTATAAAGTTGAACAGGCACAAGCAACCAGCAGTAACTGGTTGCTTCTGCTTAATGTTGGTCCTTAAATTCTCAGTGTCTGGCAAAAAGCATTGTCAACAGGAAGCAGCTCTTAACAATTATCAACCATTTTATTTTAAAAAACACAGTCAAATTGGGCCACTGCAAATTAATGCACAGAAATTGTAAATTGTAGCATTTTTTTTTTTTTTTTTTTTGCAGAGAATTGATATGAATTTAAATTATGGTCAGATTAAGAAGCATTAAGTGCCACCATTTCTTAATGGGTACAAATAACTGTTGCAACAGTGCATAGCAAATTCCCAGGTCCTTGTTTTCCTGTTTTAACTGGAATCCACGTACACAGCCCACTAGTTTTGACTGTTGATCATGACGTGATGTTAATAACTATAGAGAAGAGCGTACCAGTTTTGTGGTCTGTATTTGGGGCAACTCAGGTCTGTCTTTTACACCCAGAAAGGTTAAGGGTAGGCCCAAAAAGCAAAAGTTGCTTCCAGTACCTGTCAGAACACAACCAAAAACAGGGCAATCATAAAAAATATTTACAACCAAAATACTAGTAAACAAAACATTTACTTTTGCATTTTTTTTTTTGTAGCCAAAAGGCTGTCAAACAACCTTTTTAACCCATCTGTACAATAGGATTCATTTAAGCATACAAATTATTATTATTATTATTATTATTATTATTATTATTATTATTATTATTATTATTATTATTTTTGCAATATTTTATCCTGCCAAATTAAAAAAATATATTATGGCAGCTTGTGTGATCTATGTTAGAATTGTTTTTCTTTTCAATTAACTACCCAAAAATGAGTAAAGGTACTTTGAATACCTTTTTCACAAAGGATGAGCATACAATTTAAAAAATACAAGCTCCAGTAAAAAGACAGCAAGTGCCTACACAAGTATTTTAAACCAGCCATTAAGAATATCCATTCCATAAGAAGAAAAATAAGTACAGTTCAGGAATATGATTAATTTCCTGCAAAGCAATAACAATAGGCAATATTTTCTAATAGGGATTTTTCTACATTGTATAGCTGGTCACCTTGCCCATCCACCCCCCCCCCCCCATTTTGTTTACAATTCTGGATTTTTTTACAAGGCAGAATAAAAGTTTTACTAAAACTCAAGACTACAATTACAGTGACAAAAAACATTTTAATAGACCCACCATTTAAATTTGACTGGAAAATAAAAAATAAAAACTTTTTTTTTCTGTTTTTGTAAAATGCCCAGGCATTCTCCAATATTACAAATACTGGTATACTTTTACAGTAAACAAGAAAATTGTAATATATATTTATATATATTTACTAAAACCCCGTCACCAAAAAAAACAAGATACACATTGCCACTGTGGCATTCAGAGAAACTTTATAAGCAAACTCAGAAAAAAAAT
Organism: Acipenser ruthenus; assembly: GCF_902713425.1. NCBI lineage: Eukaryota > Metazoa > Chordata > Actinopteri > Acipenseriformes > Acipenseridae > Acipenser > Acipenser ruthenus. Next base: position 29,691,452 of record NC_081203.1, on the reverse strand, counting down.
ACTTGATCATTCAAAACACACATACACAGATGTATTTTTTTTTTTTTTACCCTTGTACTTGTTTCAATACTGTAAACGTATTTTAAGAGAGTGCACTAATTTTTTTTTTTAAGTTTCTGTTGTTCCTGATTTTTGTCCAGTCTCTTCCTTGACTATCTGTGGTATTACAATTCGCTCCGGCGATTTCTATTGAGGGATGCAGTCTTGTCCTGAAGTGAAGAATTCAATATATATATAAGGTGTGCTGGGTACTTCTACTTAATCTTTTTTTTATCACATCTTGCCTGATATTCTGATTCATGAAAACTAGGATTTTGTCACTTAATTGATTTTTTTTCTCAATCCTTTTGCTTCACAAAAGTATCAAGATACATCAGATAGGAAGATCAGTATTCAAGGCACACTCACGTCAAATTGAAAGGCAGAACAAAAACTGTCCCAATAAATTAATTTTACATTTTATAGTGCCAGTATTGTGAATGCCATGCTTAGCAACACTGACACTTGAATCTCAGATGCTCCCTTGTACTTTGACCCTTTTACAAGGCCAAATAGATCTATTAACTGTAATTTCTTGTTCAGAAGCCGTTGTTGTAATAACAAATTATAAAGTGCGGGTCAACTTAATAGAAACAGTTTATTTCAATTATTCTGTAAATGATCATCAATTCAAAAAGTTGACTGGATTGGGAAAACGCATTATTTAAAATAATGCAGTGTGGTGCACTAGGCATGACAGTGCTTACTGACAATAGTTTTTTTTTTCAAAACTCAAATTCTGCTGTGCATTCTTTATGTGATAAAGTTGCTACTCCTTAGAATGTTCAACTACACATCATGGGAAGTCCTATATGAAAAAAAGAAGAAAAAAATAGTCTTATTTTAAAGTAGGTGCTTCAATGAGATTTTCAGGTACTGCTACTGTGAGATTAACTGGTCTGGATAACTGGCATTGACTCGATTCAGCTGGGTTCTAACCTACTTAACCAGATAAGTGAGCTTCATAATCTTTTTCAGTGAGGCACTAATTTACCATATATATTTTAAAAGCACGCACACAGCCTCTGTAGGCCGAGTCTGTACAGACCACTTCATTTGTTATACATGGGTATCTAAAAATCAATTCCTTTATTAAAAGAATAGGGGCTCTTCACAGAAATTTGCAACTGAAGATCAGTTTAACCTACTATTACAGATTATGCTTGATTAAACAAATGCCATAAATTAGGTGTGTGGTTTATCTGGTTAATTAGGTGACATCACTGAATAAAGCTATTAAAGTTATTCTATCAAAATTACCCACCCCTATTCCCAAACTAGAACAATATAAGCTGTGGTATCCATTGAAAACAATAATTTCTTATTCAAACCTGATGTAAAGAAAATGTACAGTATATATATATATATATATATATATATATATATATATATATATATATATATATATATATTGTACTAAAACAGTTATATCAGATATGCATTAAGATGATAATTTAAACCAGGAACTGCCTGGTATAATATAACTTACATATTTTCTGAGATTTTTGCTGCTCAACTGAATGACCAGATATAAAATGATATGTCAAGCCATGAGTTTTAATAGGTAGCTTGCAGTTTCAACAGTGTGAGAAGCGAGAATTCATAAAAATTACGAAGAGTGGACTTGGAAAATACAGATACTGTACTAAACTATGCTTCCTAATTATTTTGAATAAGTGAACCACAAAAAATGGCTATTCAAGGATGAGTGTCAATAAGGACTTTTTTGGCACATGGCTGGCATGAAAAATGAAATGTCTGGAAAACTTGAATTAACTAACAATATGCCCCCCACAGAAAATAATGATAGCTAGACTACAGCACTTTACTATAGCACTGTACTTGATGAGGCAACCTGGCCCTTTGGTTCCTACAGAACTTTTTTTTCTGTAGCAAAAATGGCAGGCTTGAGCTGAGATGTCATCTGGGTTATCCATGGTGGACATCTTCCAAGTCAATTTAAACTTTTTTTTTTTACAATGGAAATAGATGTTAAAGCCTAGCCAAGTTTAAAGTATAATGATACAGAAAGAGCAGACAACAAACATGAAATGATTATTTAATAGCCAGCCATGGGCCAAGAAAAAAGGCCTTACTGACACCTTTTTACTGAGCTATGGACCTTTCATGCAGATTTATAATCAGTGTAACTGTTCCAACTGAGGTGTTCTAATTAATGCCAAATGGTTATGTGAAACATTACAGATGTTCCAAGGTTCGGCTAATAGATACAACTTACTTTAAATGGGATTTAATTTAAATGCAATGTATAAACTGTTATAATTCTATCTACTATGAGTATTAATGTCAATATATAACAAGCAAATTCCTAATAATATCTTTTTTCGTCTGGTACTTTGTACCTAAAAGCAGCTGCCTATAACAGTTTTTACAGTGTTTTTCTTTTATTAATTTAGATATTTGTTTCTGGAAACCCTGCTATTTAATAGAAATAAAAATAAAAATAAAACTCCCCCTACAATTTTTACTGTCATTACTAAACAGTCAGTGCTACATATTCAATGCCATTGTTACAAATAGTAGGATGCTACAACTTTATAGGATTCTTGTCTGCTCTTTTTTCTTTAAAATGTCGCTTCTGTTTCACTTGTAAAATATATGTAGATAATATTCAGCTTCTCCTCAAGAAATTACATATATGTAGCTTAAATGTACAATTTGCTAGAAGCAGCGGTCCAAAAATATAATTAAAAGTAACAAGGATTTTCTATTTCGCTCAAAAAAAAATCATCTCAGGATTTCCACTGGGTAAAACACAAAAAGACACCCAGTAATAAAAATAATAATATTAATAATAAAAAATAAAATTAAAAAAAACAGAAAAAAAATGTACCTGCACATGCCAAAATTATTACAAAAATCCAATAAATACAGAAATTATTGCACAGTTAAAAGGCTCCATGTATACTTTACTGCTTAAAATCACCCTCAGATAGATAGTTAAAAAATTAAATGCCAAGTGAGGCAGTTTAGACCGGCTTTAATTTTTTCTCAGTTGGCAGTTGACAAAAAAAAAAAAAAAAAACATAAAAAACAATATCCAGCTAGCGTCTTGATTCCTTTCAAGAAGTGGAGAGGAGGACATGGAGGGGGCTTAGCTTCTCTCTGCTTGTTCAATTTTTACTTCGTTTGTCATCAAATGTTCTCCATGCCATTTTTTCATGTGTTTCTCAAGGGTACTGTACACGCTGAAGGGCATTTGGCAAATGTCACAGCGGTACACTTCCTTACCAAGCTGGCCGTGCGTCTTCATGTGGCGGGTGAGCTTGCTACTCTGGGCGCAGGCGTAGTTACACAGATCACACTTGTAGGGTCGCTCTCCTGTGTGACTGCGTCGATGGACTGTCAGGTTGCTGCAGTTCTTGAAGATCTTGCCGCAGTACTCGCAGGTGTCGCTCCTCCGGCTCTCCTTGGAGCTGGGTCTGCCTGGCCTGGGCCCACCTCCCAGGTGAGGGGTGCTGCCACCACTCGCTGTCCCGCTGCGCCCTGAGAGACCCCCATCTAGCATGTCTCCAGGTGGTGTAGAGAAACGCAGACTGCCATTCTCTGACGAGTGCTCGGATGACGTGGCGAAGGGAGATTGTCTGGAGTCTGTGAATCCGAGGAACGGGTCTTTAATGAAGTGCCTTGAAGCTGCATAACCTACTAGCCACTGGGAGTATACGTTCTCTGAGGGGATCAGAGGCGCTGGTGGCAATTCCAGGTCCTTCTCTATTTTTATTCTCTTCGCTGATGAGTTGGACAAGCTGGGGCTTGTGATAGGGGTGGGCTTTCGAGGAAACAGACCTGAGAAAGAGTCACCTGATCCAAAGTTTCTACCATTCACAGTCCTTTCTTCCACACGATGTATCTCCCCTGCCACTGAGTTTGCATCTTCTGTGTCTCGCTGGCCGTCAGAACACCTTTTGGAAAAGGGGCCTCTTTTACGATTGTCTTCTAACAAGTCATTGTACTGTTGTATAGTACTTAAACTCACATTTTCCACGATCTTGCCTAGAGAAAATGACTTTTCATCTGGTGGGGGCTTAGAGCCATTTTCCCTATTGCGATAGAACTCAGAGTCCATGCTATAGTTTGACTCAGGTCTGCTCTCATTTTCCAGCTCTTCTTCTTCCTCCTCCTCCTCTTCCTCCTCATTGTCCTGCCCCAGGGAAGCTTCACTTTCATTTCTGAACTCTCTGTGTTTGATCCCCTCACCAGGGATTTCGCTGGTGCCGGGCTCAGGAGAACTAGTGGTAGAGAGTCCATCATCAGACCTTCCTGTCATTGAGCCAGACTTATGCATGTGCGTCTTCATGTGTCTCTTGAGTTTGCTGGCTTGGGAGCAGGCATGGTCACAGAGCTGGCACTTGTAGGGCTTTTCTCCTGTGTGACTTCGCCGGTGTACAACAAGGTTACTCTGAAACTTGAAAGTCTTTCCACAGAATTCACAGGACTTACTTTTTAACTGGGGCTGAGGAGATGTGGTATGGTTAGGGGCCATTGGTGGCAGTGGAGGGGTGCTCATGAAAGGTGATTTCGGGCTAGGTTGGAATGGGTTGAGTAGGCGGTGCATAGGGTTAGTGCGGCTTGGCGAAAGGGGTGGGGTGGAACTGCTGTTTCCTGCAAGTTCTCTGAGTCGTCTGGAAAAATCCATCGATTGGGACTCTATTGCCATTGGTGTCAGGCGCATAACTCTTTCGAAGGCACTGGGATGTTGGGAGATCAAGCCCATTTCCTCGGCACTAAGGTGTTCCAGTCGGTGTGGGTCCAAATGATGGCGGGGTGGAGGGCTGACAAAAGGGGGAGTGTTTGGAAGACGGCTTTCCAGAAAGCTTGGCGGGTCCCGAAGCACAGGTCCTGTCATTCGAAGAAGATGGAAGGGGTTGCTGTCTCCAAGGAAACTGGTTAGAGGGGAATGGGGTACAGGTTCAGGTCCCATTGGTGGAGGAATGGTGATCCTTGGAGTTAAGGAACTGCTGGAGGGATTTGTCTCCAGGTAGATGCGAATCCCATGTGTGTTCTGAGCATGCTGGAGAAGGAACCAGGCGCTGTTAAAGGGCTGCTTGCAAGTTGTGCAAATATAGCTTGAAGGTTCATCTCTACCTGTAATGAAATTGAAAAGAATGTCAATTATTGTGTATTAAATCACTTTCGTATAATACTGTGTTAATTTTCTTCATTTAGGAATAAATAAATAATGTGAATCACTTTTTATTGATTTACCACATTACTTTTTCTTAGAGTAAAACACATTTGTAAATAAAAAATGCTACTGTACATAGAGCAATGGTTTTAATATTTACCTAATAAAATGTCACTGATAAACATCACTCATTTATCAGTTAATTGCATTAGTTGGAACTTATTCAGTAACTTATTTCAATTGCAAACTACTGTACACTCAAGAACTATAGTAGATAGTAGATCCCTGTCTGAAATAATTGTAGATCAGTAGCTGATAAAATAAATATTGATCATGTGATGCAACAACTGGTTTTTCACAGTGATACTGTAGTTCTAGACACTTCCTGCTTATTTTGCACAATATTCTGTAACAATATTTAAGAATGACTGTAGTGGAATACATACTTCAAGATATCTCAGTTTCTAATGTAGAGAAGCTGTTATTTAAGGGGTTCAGTGTATTGTTAGGTGACTCTTAGGACAACTAATTTTAAGGAAAACTGCACATTTTATTTTAGTCAGAAATTCAATGTTTTCCATTTTGTATTTCTGGCCAAACATTTATGTGAACTATAATAATGCAAATTCACAATTACAGCACAATAGGGTTTGAACAGTAACACTGTGACATACTATACACTAAATGTCCCCTCAGTATTTTGTGGGTACAAAGTTTTGTGGCACTCTCTGAATAATATACTGATGTGTATACGTAACTGTTGAGACTCAATGACGGGTGTAGAGTGTATCTTTGGAAAGTAAATAATACATACTATAATTTGTTATCTCGTTTTATAAATTACACTATTGCATACATGATTGAAACAGTGTTTAACTGTTCTCTTTACAACCAAATTGGTAATGCCCAATTAAAGTAAATATAATAACCAAACCATCCCTACTGTACATAACCCCCACCTTCCAAAAGCACTAACAACACAAAAAAGAATGTATAGAATGATTCTATTTTCTATTTAAGTATATGCAATTATAATGTTCTTATTTAGTTTTATTTTAAAATATAGTCTCAGGGTATTCAGCCTCCTAAAATGTATCACTTACAGCAGATGTTATCCCAAATGATTTTCTTTCTTTTGTGGATGCAGCCATCTCACTTACTTTATTTTGTTGCTCATCCCAGAAGCATAGCAAGGGATAGTCTCTCCTTCAGAAATATATTTGTATTTAATTTTGGATGGGAGTCTAGCAGAATGTAATTTTTAAATATCTTGTTTAAAAAATGCAACTGCAAATGTGTTTTAAAAATATTTCTCTCTGGTATTTTGATCATCAAACTGAGCAGATCAGAATGTACAAACTGTTTTACAAAACAAACAGGTTACTAATTTTTTCCAAATATTTAGCTTCATCTGCCTTTTTTCTGCTCTTCACCACAACATACATGTCGTTTTGTTTGCAGTGAATCTTGGTCAGTATCCAAACATACTATTGCCGCAACTCTGAATGGCATCACACAGCACTGAAATATTAGTTATCTTCTGACACCCAGTTTAGTGTTATTTCTGGTTCATTCAGTGGTGAAGAAGATCCTAGCCTAAAGGATAATGTTTTCCAATCACAGTTATAATTATAAATGCATTTAATAATATATTATTGCATTGTCTACAAACGTCTTCCATAATACCTACCACATGGAACAGAGTATTATATCAATGAGTAATTATATAAATTATATAAATGGTTTGGTAGTATTGTGTAGCTTTAACTACACATGCCAAATTGATGCTGCTGTTCTGTGTTATACAGGATCTTTAAAGCAAAAGGGACTCATTAAGCAGCACTACAAACAGGCAGTGATATACAATGCATACAGTAGGAAGGAATGTTATTCACGGTGTCCAGTGGTCTTTGGGGATTTATAAAAACACAATCAAAATGATAACTGTGCACTCGTTTTTCTCGTGTATCTATTAAATGAAAGCGCTCTGCGCTGGCCTACTCTGGCCACGAGAAAGATGGGTATTAGTATAGAATAACTCTCCCCTTTCCATTCCAAACAGAAACCAAGTGTAGCAGTACACACTGATTTTAATCCTCAGAGGTGTTTAAATTGTGTAGCAAGGTTTTGAGGTTCAGCTTTATTACCACACTAAGAAAAAAGCGGATGCCCTTAGAGTAGACAGAGAAAAAGAAGAAAGGAGGAGGGTGGATGGTAATTATCTTACAAATTCCTTGCTATTACTATTCAATAACTACTTATCTTAGTATCTTACTTCTGTTGAAAGGCATCCCATACAGTCATATTGTATTTGCTTCTCATAGTGCCATGTGCATAAAGTCCAAATAACACCATCCTTGCAGGAATATTTTTATCTGACAGCTTGCAGAACTGCCCTACCCTACACACAAGTAATTAAATGGTCTTTAATTGCAATATTGATTCAGCTACCATACTTAAAAAATAATCAGCTTCTTCAAAAACACAAAACACTGAATCATGAGGGCATATTTAAGGGACAAAGTACATTCAATATTTCTGCATCTTTAATGTAATTAATTTAGTATGAAATACAAGTGTAAATTATCTGAAAGAAGAAATACAGCCCATCCTAATTATAAACCACTAATAGAACACCATTTCTGCCTTTGACATAAGGCAACTACCTACCTTGGCTCCCAGCAACATTACATCCTATTAGAATCACCGTCATTATATCACATACCTCATTATAACGTGCAGAGTACAGCATAGTTGCTTCCCAAAGGCAGTCTAAGGATGGCACGTGGAATTAAACTTTTAATGCCGACTTTCACATTTTATAAAGTTTTTATTTGTTCATTAAGTAATGAACAGTTACAAATGGAAGTCCGTTTCCTTAAAAGGTGTTTCATCTCCAGGATATTCCTATGAAAAGAGCACCTTCTCTGCACTAATGAAAAGCAGAAGGATAGAAACTTGCTTCGACCTTGTAACAATAGAAACCCCTTCGAAAAAACACAAATCAAATTTAAAATGATCAAAAGCAAGAGGCTCATTTAGTCATTACACACTTATTAAAAACTAAAAATTACATCTTAAAAGCAAGCTACTAAACGAACCAACAAAGCCAACATTTGTTACACTTGGAAGGAACACTGTCTACATATCATCAGAGCCAGCAAGGTGTCACCGCAAGGATACCCACCACATTCAAAGGTACAGCAATTTCACGATTATTTTTTCAGAATTCAAAATCCTTATTAAAAATTATGAAAGCTTTAAACTATAAACTGTAAAAAAAAGCACATTGTCACTGTGTACTGTTTTCATATCTGATTTTCTATGATTTAAAAATCTGTAAATTATGTGTTAACTTACTATCAAGGCTAAATAACATAAAAACTAGAGTAATGTATACCGTTAGGAAACAAAAGGATTTCTTTGGGGTATCCATTCACTGTGCCTTACTTGGTGCACTGTATAGAGTGTACCACTATACAATTTCAATTGAGTGTGACAGCATCCCTCAATACTTTAATCCAAAAGACGCTACTAAACCCTACAACAATTATCCAACTGTTGTCATTTTTTTTCTCTGCAGGTTTTAATGATTGGGTGTGAAGTTAACTGCAAACCGAACTTCTCACACAGCACAAAAGTCATTGGGGTCTGAATGTTCATTTCTGCCCCGCAATTAAGACGAATCAATGCGTACTGCTTAAAATGGTATTTCTCCTCACGATAAAGGGACTCGAGCATGAGTTTATTGAGAACTGTTCAGCGTCTGCCCTCCCGGGGGGAATTCAGTCCAACGCAGATGGTAAATAAAGTATCCAGCCTTAGGCGAGAGCACATTATGCTAATTCTAATGTCAGCTGTACTTTAATATACAGCTCTATTTAATCACCCCATTATTTCACATTTCCATATGAAAAAAAAAGAGAAAAACCTGCGGCACTTCTTTTGCTGCAGCGGATGCTCTTCTGCTCAGCGTGGTGACAGTGTGAGGCTCTTTGCGATTTAACACACACGCACCCACCGACACACACTACAGGAACGGGCAACGGATGTATGTATGTGTAAACATACAAAAAAAAAAAAATGCTGTGTTTTTTCTAAAGGCTACTCAAACATCATAAAATATTTGTGTTCCGGTCTGAAATTCCATAAAGGCAGTTCCTTTATGGTCAAATTTTCTTTTTTTGTTTTTATCTATCGTTCTTCAATGTATCACTTAATTTCTCAGTAAAGGGGTTCACATGCTGTAAAAAAAAAAAAAGACAGTAATCCAAGTTTCACTCAGATTACCTGATATTTTAGCAAAAAAAAAAAAAATTCAAAGACAACATGTGCACAGTATGAACCAGCTGCCAGGATTAAGGAAATTGAAAACTCAACAGTGGCTGTGTCATCCGTGGTGTGCTTTCACAACATGGAAGGCTTGATTCAATTAAGAAGATATTTTTAATAATAACCATCTTAAGATTTATAAAGCTTAACAAAATACTGTACCTGCCCAATGTTTATTTTACAGTGTGAATAAACATTACTATCCCATACATTTTTTAATTGATTTATTGTTATGTTTCATTACCAATATTTATTAATTAACATCAGTTCCAATACCTTTTAGTGTAGAACTGTAGCAGCCGGTTAGGAGTGATATTTAGGGCTCGATGTTAGAATTTTCCTGATTGGCAATTCTTTTTCATGTTAAAAATGTAGGTAATGTAAATGTATCATACAACCTATACATTGTGGAGATTTTGTTTATTTATGTATTTCTTTATACTTCTTATTGTACAAGATTAAAACAGAATGCGTTGAAAGTAAAATATAATAATGATCATTACTAGATCAGCAAATAGACCTATTGGCCTATTTTGTTTTTGTTCCTCAGAAAAATGAAGGGTACCGTGAGATACTGAAAAGTAGGGGGGCTATGATAAGAGAACTCAATTTTGTGTGAACAAAAGGTTCACGCACACACATTTATTGACAAAGCCCCCCATCCCCCCCCCTCAAAAAAATATTTGGGAATCTGTTTTTCTTTACAATAAAGTGTCATTTAAATATCAGAAAATGGATATTGGATCTTTTAATGAGGTGCTCATTTGCTGACATTCGTTTTACCACAGAGACTTCATTTACTCTGTCATTAAGCTATTATCTAGCGTAAAGAATTTTGCTTTCCTGTAAGTACCGTGTTAGGTCTGGAAGCCTTTCTCTCTCTATTAGTGGAAGCGTGCCTCGTTTGGCTGGAAGGGCGCCTGTGTTTTGTTTGGCTTTCGTTCATACACTGCCTTGGCAGGAAATCTCTTGGACGGCTTACAGAGAAAAAAAAAAAAAAAACTTGTGCACGGTAGCACTCTCGTTCTAATGGGAGTCTGTCACACACTCTTTGTAATATCTACTATTAAAGTCAATGCTTCCCACCGAGCACAAACAGATATCGTCATAATGTAAAACTTTTAAAAAGGATTGTCTAACAATAAAGGTTTCTTTTAACCTTTTTTTTATATCAGTTATCCTTTCCTGTAAAATCGCATGTGCAAATTTAGTTACTGGCTAAAAAAACTTCTGCTGAAATGAAACCTCCACTGCTCAATAGCCATAAACGCAACATCCTAAGTTGTTTTCTAACAGCTTTTCCTAACTAGACTTGCAATTGTATCTGTGGGATTCTCAGCTCTGTCTAAATTAAATAGATCCCCATAGATTCAGTCATTGCAGTACTAAACTAGACATGAATGTTTTTGTTAACAAAAAACAAACCCTCTCTGCGGTCCTAAAGGGCAATAGCACCTTTAACAGTATCAAATGTTGGTAAAAATACTGGGGAAAAAAAAAAAAAACTAGCACAATTCTTTAACAAATGTTTCAACATCAAGTCTTTATCATATGTTATGACGGAGTGTTTTACAGTTATAGATGACAATAAATATATGGAAAATGAGTGGCGGTTGTAAAGTATATGAAATATGTGTCCTTAATAGTTTCTGAAACATGGCACAGAATGGTTTATTTGTATTAACCAATAATCACAGATGACTGAGGGAATCACAGAACATAGCTGTGTACCAAATTATGGAAACAGAGAAAATCAAAGAACTCAGATGTGCACTCAATTTTGAAGAAATATTTCAACATGTGTGGTGTTATGAAAAGGAAAAAATCACATAACAGCAAATATGACAGCCATATAAGGTCAAGTTGAAGGTCACTGGTCACTAGCCACAAAAGGGTTCATTCTGAATGCTACCCGTAAGAAAATTTGACCTACATTAGAACCTCACAGAACAGCAGTTTACTGAATACAAAGCCAGTATCTCAAAGGTGGAACCAAAAACTGTATGCTGTTTGCACGACTCCAGTGTGCATAAAAAAGTCAGATTGCTTAATTAAAGTACCCAGCTCCTTAACAGAACATTACTATTGGAATCCAAACCTTAGTTCAGAGGACCTTTTTATTATGCTATAATTTCTGACAAAGTATTTTACCTTATTCAGTTCCACCATCACTGGATTCAAACCAGATATCTGATGTAGGATATCTGCGCCTTAATCTTAAATCCTAGTAATATAAGCTTTAGTATAGCTCATCTTGTGGGCGGTGTCACACATTCTGTACAGTGGAGCACCCTGCTGTTACTCTCCAGAACACTGATGTATTATCTTCAAAAGATTCATGTCTCAGTCTCTCCCTAAATTAAAGTCAGACTCCCCTGATTTGCATCTTTCCTTCCTGGATGTGCCATATGCTGTTAAATGACAATGGTTACAAATAAATTGGCAAGAAAAAATGTGCTAGTTGTTGATTGAGAGTGAAGAGGACAGCCAGTAGCCTTCTTCTAAAGCACATGTACGTTTTGGAGGTGCAGTATAGGATAGGGGGTATTGTTTCACCAATGCAAAATGCCCTGGGATAACATGTCATTAATTTCTACTACAGTACCAACCAGCTTCTAGTAAAATACAAAAGCCCTTTTGCAGAGATCACTAACGCCATACTTCAGAGCTAGCAGTGCAATAACGAATAAAACTGCTCATTATGGACGGATTTCAGTTTTCACTATGATTCAATTTGCAGTAATTACTGTGGCCTGCGCTAATAAAAACTGCTACAAAATGCGAAGGTCAACTACCAGTTAGGAGTGTTCATTTTCATCTCAATGTATTCATCGTCAGCTCCTAATGGCCCAATTTTCTCCCCTCGCTCTTCAATAAATATTGCTGGAATTACAGGTTAAATAGCTAAATTAAATCTTCGCTATTATGGTAGGCTGCACTGCACTGCTTCAGAAACAGGTTTACCTCTCAATGTTCAATTAGAGAGGAAGTGCCAATAGCCAGACAGTTTACGATTAATGTCAGAAGAGCAGAACGATCATATTATAACACTTTTTTTCACTGCTCAAAACAAGACAAATGTCTTCTGTAGCTTTTTTTATTACAGAACTACTAGAGTGGATCTGTTATGCATAGTAGTGAGAAAGAACAGAGGAAAAAATAATTATAAAAAGCAATCACATCCTAGCTTTGGGACGCATCTCTCTGTAATTGGTAAGTGATTCTGAATCATTTATCTCACACTGAGGTAAAATGCACCACTTTCTGCACTATGTATGTCAAACCAAATAGACAATGCCTTGCCCCTGATCACTTCTGTGTGTCTAGAAAATAGAGTAGTAGCCCAAGGTGATTTTTCAATGTTTGTGTTGCATGTCATTTTCTTCCTGCAAAATAACTACAACAACTAATTCCAAATTTAACTCCTTAGATACATCCAATCAAATCTGAAAAAGCTTTAAATGAAAGATTACATGGATGCTAACTGGTGTTCTACTGGTTTTGTGACATCTTTTGCCACTACAGCCAATTTCACTCTAGTTTCATGATGTACTGAACCACACATTCTTAGAAATACCTAAATAAAATACAATTTGATATTGTCTGGGATATTATAGGGTTAAAGGATGGCAAGCATCTGTGTATGTGGATAATACTGGCACAAGTAGAAGTTGTTTCATTGGTAAGAGGGAAAACACGGTTGATGAAGAGAATACTGGACAATTGTCACCATTTTGAATTGACTGTAGTTGAATGGAATTTTAAAAGGTGCCTCAGGTATGATTTCTTAAAGCAGGTAACACCAACCATGCTGATATGGAGAATACGTCATGGTAAAAACTGAAAGTGGCACGGTTTTTCTGTGATGTGTCGTGGAATACAGAAGGCGAAAATTCCACTGTGATTGGCTGAAAGATCCTGAACAGTCCACAATCCACTTATATAACCTACAATATACATTTTTATTTTATTTTTTTTTTAAAAAGGGAAATCCTGCTTCTAAAATTGACATTCTCTTAACTATTTAATCTCATACTAAACTCCTGTTTCTTAGTGAGGCATTTATATTATTAAATCAGACTATCCATCTTTTATTGTATTAAGACACATGGTTTTTGATTGTGCATGGAACCTGTCAATTGAAAAAAAATATTATTTATGCAAGTAAAAGTTCAGTAAACTAGATTGATAAAACATACAGCGATCTCCATGAACATCCGAAACCTGATAAAGGTTAATTATGCAAACTCTGCTGCTAGGGAAATGTGATTAATTGATTGCCTAATGTACAGTATTGTGCATAGAGCCACAAACCAATTTCTTCATTTTTATACTTGTGCACACTCAGTGTGAATTTCTACATCCTCAAGATTGAGGAAAGCCTTGTGGTAAACCCCAAAACTGTAGGAAAGCTAAAGGTGATAATTAATTGTGATAAACAACAAATGACTATACTGTGTCAGTCTATGGTACTGTTAAAAAAAGTATTACCCTCTATAGTAAAAAAAAAAAAAAAAAGAAAACATGAGTTATTTTAAAGAATGCAACAATCTGTTATGTGGACTAATAATGATTGTTATTGTTGGCAAAATGTAAATAATTGTACTGTTTTTACAATTCCAGTACATCTGATTTTCATTTAGAACAAGTGAGGTGGCAGTTGAACGTTTCTCTGCATTTTCTGTACTTCTTAATGTTTCCTGCCATTTCTAGCTTGATGTTCATTACCATCTACAGCATACAATCTAAAGCTCCCTGTAGTCTCTAATTCCAAACCTTGCATGTCTACGTTCTCATTCACGCTAGATCGAAGGCAACAATTACATGCAAATCACTTAATGGTATTATAAAACCAGGAACAATACTGCTAGAACCAGGTGGGACAGCATGGATCCCATTTGTTTCTACAGTACATTAGTTTGCATATTTCACATTGAAGAACTCTTTCTTTATATATACTTGGTATGGATTTTCACTTTACCTGCTCTCTTATACAATGCATGAAAACAAGTTCACTGGAAACGGACTGTTTTAAATTAAAGTTTAAAAAAAAAAGTATGTTTTTCATCAACTTAAAGGCAGCTACAGATTAGAGGATACCAAATGAATAAATATTGCACCGTGCCTCTTGTCATTTCTTTCATATTCATGGGTTATATCACAACAGACAGTATTTAGCGTTACACAGGATTCAAGTTTGACCTTCAAGAAAAACAAAGCTAGTAAACCCACAAAAATGTTTGTCGAAAACAAAATGGAAACAGAGTGCTTGTGTCCACATTGCAAATAGCACCCAATGGGCTAGATTCTCAATACGTTTTACTCCATGATGATTCAGAGAATCTAAACCTTAGTGTATCTGAAAAAGTTTGGAAAAAACATGTTTACTTCTTTAAGTTTAAAACAAACATAACTTAAGCAAAAAATGTATTTCATATTGGCTGCTGTAAATCCTCCTTCAAGAGCATAGATATTATATTTACTCACATGCTGTTCCTGCAGTTTAAAATGTACACTTAAAGAAAACAAACAATAGGTGTATTTATGTTGCTTAAACAGAAGTTTTTGGAAGTTTATATAAAATAAAATAATATTTTTTAGGATTTTAAAAGGGCAGAAAATACGTATTTAGTATTGCGAGAAATCCTTTGTGGTTTATTAAGCATATATGAGTCAAATAAATCTGGAAGCAGATGTTTGTTTACAACCTGTTTGACATACCAGTTGAAACCCAAAATGGACAGCGCACAGACTTCACATAATAAACATTTGCTTTACATTTTGCCTTTCAACATGTCCAATCTTCTCCACTGGTCACGTTCAGTGCTCTGAATTAAAGATACAGCACTTGTTTTTCAGTTGAGAACATTAAGATACACAGACTTTAATAAATATAAATCAGTAAGAATTTTTTACTGTCCATCTAGTCAAACTATTTGTCAAATAATTAAATGTTTCTTTTTGTATTACTATATGTACTATCACTGAGTGTTTTATAGTTATTAATCATTAAAGCAGCTTCCAATTATGTATTTAGTCTCCACATGTGTCTAAACAACAACAGGCACCAATATATAACACAATGAATATTAAGGATTTCAGTCTGAATGAAACTTACTTCAAACTATGTTTTACCCTCTCTGACTGTTTTGGAATTTACACTCCCAGGGTTAATGTGCACCTTTATGTGTGGCTCAAGCTATGTTTAAAAGCCTGAACTTTATTTTCAGTTACATTTGATTTAGTTAGTGTCAAAGGAATCAGTAGGTAAAAGTGTGAATATCGCTGTGAATATTCTTAAGGCCATTGCACACTGGATCCGATAACGCATCCGAATTTAACGTGCGTCTAAACAGAAAAAAAAACATCATGTCCATTCCCTATTGCATCTTGCATACTGAGTCTGTAATTGTGGTACGATGGTAATGCATCAGTTTTGGAACTGAAACAAGTTCGATTTGATCCGATTGACCAGTGAAAAACGACTGGGAAGACAAGTGGATTCTTGCAGTTCCTTGAACAAAATGGAAAATCTAATTGTATGTGTCGCCAAACAAAAATGACTTTATGATAAATCCAACAAAGTTTACAAAGACTTTGAAATAAAAGAAAATGTAAGGAAAGAATGATATGTATTATAAAACATGAAATTATGAACTGATAGCATACATAAACATGTGGATTTTGTGCAGTATAGGTTATTACAAGCATATATTTTTTATTTCAATTGTAGTCGAGGAAGTAAAGAAAATGGCCTAACTTGGAGACACATACCAGAGAATGAAGCGTGACAGGGCAAGAGCGGTCAAGGCTTAACAGTCAGAAAAGAGGGGCAGTGCATGAAAGGGATGACATTTCTGGTTCCATACACAGAGAGTAGTAGAAGGTCATTGTTGTAAAGTATTTTCTGTAGCTCATTGCTAGCTTCCCAACTTTTAGATATATTTATTACAGGAGCGAAAAATGAAATATTGGTCATATGGTTTCTGATGCTATGACAACTGTGTTGTGTAATATCAAATGTTTTTTTTTATTTTTTATTATTAAGTATTGCGCAACAACATTATTGTACATCTAGTAGAAACGTAATAATTAGCAAGCGTTTTCACTTCCAGCAGCGTTTGCTGATCATTAAGTTTATACTACATTTTAAAAAAAATTGTGCTCAAAGTTATATACAACTTACAGAATTGTACTTATTTTTTATTAAAATACTGAAACTAGGTATATTTACTACAAAGCCTCCACTGCACACCAGCGCTCTGAAGTACGATATTAACGCACGACTATTTCGGATGACAGATGCTAAATGACGGAACGTATCCAGTGTGCAATGGCCTTTAAAGGCTCATTTTATGAGAACCACAGCTTCCTGTTGAGGTTGGTGTATCCTGTGCGCAGTAGAGGAAGTAAACGTGTACACTCAGTAATTGTTAAACTGGCTTAAGGTAATACTTTTTGTTTTGGAAACAAATTGGCTAAACTAATCTTACTAGTTATGTCTGGCAAATTAATGTATTCTAATGTGCATAAAATGACCAGACACTAAATGTATAATAATAATAATAATAATAATAATAATAATAATAATAATAATAATAATAATAATAATAATAATAATAATGGGACCAGCAAATCAGATGCTAGCTAACATGAGCAGGAAAAGAAGAGCACGCCCACTACTTGTCTGGCAGAAATACTGTAAATAGCAAGGCAGGGCGTTCGGTGCGTTGACAAACTTAAATAATGTTATTAAGTATGCACGTTACAAAAATGTAATTATTGAATCGATTATCCAGTATTTATATCGATGTATATAATGAGGAATGGGATCGATTGAAATGTCAACTAATAATTAAAAATGGCTTTGTGTATTATTGGATTGTTTATAACTGATTTAACGTATTAGTCGGGGGTCAAAAATATTTCTCTGATGGCATACTGAATATAAACCATAAAAATTCCTTAACTAATTGATCAATAAAAATAAAGCACTCAGTCCAGAATTTTGCTTGTTGCCTATGTGACAGCAGCTGTGTTTCCTATACTCCCAGTGTACTAAAACCTAAGAGATGCTGTAAAAGACAGTTTATCCAGCAAAGCATATTTAAAGTGTTACATAGCACTACATAATAATGTAACCTAGAGATCTAGCATGTAATACAACGGAAATTCAAAAAATAAATAATAAATAACAAGAATTTTAGAATATCCAGACCATACGCATCTCTGTGCCACTGAAGAGCAATTTGTTTGAAACAGAGAAAGTAAATATATCATTTTGTCATGAACATAAACATTACCACAGACAATGCTGATCCCCACATTTTTATAATTGGCATAAAATAAAATAAAATAAATCTTACTAGGAAGAGACAACATCGGTCCAGTTTGCCTAAAGCTTAGAGATCCAGACCAGAGGTTTAAAATGTTCACTGGTGAGGAGACAATTTGCTCCTCAAGGCCTTATAAGGTAAGCTGTTTACTTCTCACAATGCAGAGGTATCCTCTTTATTCCTAGTAAAACTCTTAGTTGTTATTTTTCTGCTTTTACATACATACATACATATATACATACATGTTACAGTAAACTTAAAATTCAAAGTCTTTCTTCAATACGTGTGTGAATCGAGCACTCAGTAATGGTGCCATCCTTGAGTTACAAGCCTGTGTGCCACTTCAAGATAATACACGGTCAAATTCTGTTTCCCATTTACAGTGCCATGTGTATTTCTTTTTGGTTTCACGTCACCTTAAGTCTTATTTTTATTTAAAAAAAAACAACAACACTGAAGTCTTATCAGATGCCCCCAACACACTCATAACACAGCTGCTGATCAGCATCTTGCAACACCAAGAAATAAACTTGCAAGAAGCACACTTTAACAGACTCTGCACACTTATCTGGGGCAGACGTACATTCAACTGGTACATACAGAGTACATTTTAAATAAATAAATAAATACAGGAGAAATACAATAGTTTGTCTAAAAGAAAAATGCAATATGCATATTGTGTAGTGAATATATATATATATATATATATATATATATATATATATATATATATATATATATATATATATATATATATATGCTTTAAAAAAGTCCACTCCAGAAAGTGATTCTGGCAAAGGCATGTCAGAGACTGCAAACCCAACAAAGGGTGGTAGTAGTGGGGGGTATGGCATTCACTCAGTAAGTCTGGCTCCAGTGTAACTGAAACCAGGCACTCTCGTATAACCAGTCCAATCTGTTTTGATTTGCAAGAAACAGTACATTTTTTTCAAGCAGAAGAGGGACTTTAAAAATGTAACAGACCTACTCAGTCTTTAAAGAGACAGTGTCTGTCTTTCTTTCACTCAAAAAGAGAGCATTTTCACCAAATACATTAGAATAATGGTTACAATACGCAGTATATTTATTTACTGCCCGGAGTAGGGTATTATATTATATACTTACTGTACATTATAAAATGCTGTCTTGTTTTACTGTCAAAAGTGCTAGATTCCCCATTACTATATGTAAACAGGGGATTGTTTTGTCATTGATATGGTATTTTCCGAGCAGTAACTAACAAAAATCACAAAGGAAATTTATGGATGACCCACACAACAATATTTTCATCTCACAAAATATGTAAAGGCTTGGATCATTTTTATAGGGGGATGAAAGACAATGAAAAATAACTGGAACAAGCTCTGTCACTGAGACCTATGATGCTTGGCACTGCTTCAGCAGGATGAAAAGCTGCACTGCAAAAATTGCACTAGCTAAGCTTCTCATTTCATTTCAGCAAATTTAAATCATTGCTTCTGCAGAAACTGTATGCACGCTAGTGTGTATATTCCGTCTCTTGTTTAATATACTTTTTGCCTGGCAGGTTACATATAGCAGGTTAACCTTTTAACAGGAAAATGAGTTTGGTTGATGGAACCTTAAATGCAACTGAAGCATTTACAAGAAGATACAGAGGTAGTTTTATATTTTTTGTTGTCTGCTGAGATTAAATTCTATAGAACGATGGCCTCAATTATAAATGCAATTATCATTATCTGTAAATGTTACGAAAATGTGTGCAGGTCATTCTCCACCCTTAATACAAAAAACTATAAATGCTTAAGTAATATATTTTTAAAGACTTATGGCAACTTACTGATCATTATGTGTCTAACTGTTGTCATGTAGCCTAAGCAGTTCTCCAATTACCACATCCTATACTTTCAAAATCAATGGAAACCATCAAAGGCCCTGAATAGAGAGCTGTATTTGAATTAATTGCATGTGCATTTTTTGATAGCATATATCATAATGAGCACCAGCTGTGCCAAGCATCCAGCCCCCTTTAAAATCAGCTATAAAAGGCTGGGGCACTACACATGCCTTTTCTCGAAACTATAATATAATCTAAAGATTTGAGCACATACCGTACTGTATGTACAGTATTACAAAGAGACTGTGTTTGTGCAGTAAAAACCACTGCTGCCTGTATTTTCCAATTGTAGCATTTTCTATCCCTTATGTATTCCATTTATACTGTATGCATGTTACTTTTTTTTAAATTGCCATGTTGTAAATCACACTTGTTCACAGATTTTCCTCACATGACTGCAGATGGTTGCTCTGTATGTTGTGCTCTATTTATATATGCATGCACTGCTAGCATCATGAATTCCCTTGTTATACACAAGGAACAACATAAGCTAAACTGACTGATGCTGCAACATGTAAAGTTGACACATAGCCATTTTACTTTATTATTTAGTGATACTGAAAAATATAGCTACGCTACATTTAATCTAAAACTAAACTTGAAACCTACAAAAAATAAACATTGAAGCACATTGCTCAAATCACTCACATGATAAAGACTGTAACATAGAGTTAGACTGGATTATATACGAGAACTAACGAGAATGTTCAGACAACAATAAAATAATGCACTAGTCGCTTTAATTTCACACTGTTTCAAATAATGCACTAGTCCCTTTAATTTCACACTGTTTCAAATAAGGCAGGTGGCCACAGTTCTGCCAACAGAACAGTTCCACATAATGCCCTTCATTTAAAACTGCTACCAAGTGAAAGTAATGGAGTCCAACTAACTCCTTCACTCACTAAATCTTAAGTGCCATAAAATGGGGGAAAAGCTTGCTATATTGTACAAACAGGAAGGGAAAAAGAAAAAACTAAAACCTTACCATAGTGTGAATGTGCAACATGGGTGGTCTTACTGTACCAGTCAAATTGCATTGGCCAGTTTAAATTATCAATTGGAACACGATTGCATCTTTTATATAATTAAGGGTAGAGAAATGTAACTGTTAAAAACTTTAAAACCTACAGTTCCCTTAAAGGTATGCCTTTTATCTCATCATTGCCTTAAACTAATGCCAGGTGTGTTAAACACCTCCTCATTCATACATCAGAGGTGCTTACTTCAAACTGCAGGGGAAATCCCATTCCTATGATCAGCGAATCAGGTTTATGAAGTCCTGTGTTTTGCTTGTGGTTCTGATCTTCTGCAGGTTTTTTTTTTGTTGTTGTTGTTGTTTTTTGTTTTGTCTAGTAATCAGATTCATGGATTCATTATGAGTTCTCTGACTGCCAGCTTTGGCTCTGATCCATTATTGTCTACAGCATTGGGTTTCAAAGTGAAAGGCTGTCTAGCAATGCCTCTACATCAAAAAAAAAAAAAAGATACATGGAATTTTAAATGCTGAAAAAACACCCAAAATGACTGCCATACATCTTACTGGTATTACTGCCTTGAAAACATTATTGTGCATGACTTTCTATTTCTAGGCAATTCAAGACTACCACAGAAAAATGCCTTAGTTCATTTTTTTGATTTTTCAGAATGGAGTTAACACCCAAATAAAACACTATCAACATATTGGTTCAACCACTAAGCCAGTAACAGACTAAATATACACATTCCTACGTCGTGATGCTGCCTGGTGGACAGCTTCACTTAAAAACAAACTGCCACCATAATCACTCTAACTAAAACAAGCACAGAACAATGGAGAAGAAATAATCAATTCAAAATGAATGGACATTGAACCAAACAATGACAGAAACAATGACGTTCAGACCTTATACACTACTCATGCATTACTCCTGAAAACCAACTCAAGATATATGTTACGTAAGGGATACATTATTCTATCCATAATGGAATTTAACATGAACACAGTACAGTAACCTACTATGTATTTTGTACTTACGTTCTGAAGCTAATGCATATATACTGCATACACTCGACTCCTCCCACAACAGGGATAATAAAAAGAAAACATATGCTGCATAACATTTTCTTACAAATATCTATGGCACTCGCCTTAGAGGGTTAACTCCACTTATAATGTTGTCTCTAAGGAGATCATAGCCATGCCAACATGTACCATGAAAACGCAGCCTGTGCTTTGATAGAACACATCTTCTGAACCCAGCAGACGAGAATAATTACTGTAAGAGACCATGATTACAGGTCTGCATATCCACAGAGAGCTGGCATTCACTTTTTGGAGGCTGAACATCCAGAAAAAAATGAAAGCATGCATTTCAAATACAGGGCTTTGTTTTTGTTAAAAAAAAAAAAATTGTACAGCATTACCCAAATAACCTTGTACTTAGTCACTATTTAAAGAACATTCTTAAAGCAAGCCTGCAGCTTTAACAGTGGGACTACATTAAAAGACATTGGGGTCCTTATTGGTCCGATGGGCCACTTAAAATCCAATCAGACAAAAAACTTTACCCCTTTTGTAATTGCACTTTAAATCTCTTGTATTTTAAATTATTCCTGTACAAACCTTAATCCTCCCAGTTAACAGACTGAAAAATTAGATTTTGTTAAGTGGTGATTTGTCTTGCTAAATGGCAACATCCTTTGTCAAAATATTTTCGGCTGAAAGGCTTCATTAAACAGTTAAGAAGTAAACAGCAATATTGACTAATTCATTTAGTTTCTGATCCAAGAGGGTATAGCAACTCATGTTAATCAAGTACAAACCTGTTCATCACGTAGGTTTCAGTGTCCACCAAAAACATGTATTGTAAGTGTAGTTCATGACATATTATAGCAATACAATATAATCAATATTATAGAGGCAAATTCAATGCCTTGCTCCTTAAATTGTATGCCATTTCAGTCCCCAAAAAGCATTGTGCCAAGAGGGACAAACAAACAAGACTCTAGACTCTAGACAGAAGGTCTGTGCAGGTCACAATTTTATAAAAATACAAATTATGTAAATTCATCTAAAACTAACACTATAAAAAATGTAACAAATTCAGCGGACGAGAAGTGATCTCCCAATTTAAAGTATCCTCCTAACTAGATAAATTCAATGATCACAGTGAGAAAAAGGTAGGAAAATACAGTGCTATCACTTTATTTATTAAATAATAAATTATTAGCACATGCCAAAATGTAGGAGCATTTGCTACCAAATTAGTGGCAAGTTGCATTCCCTGCTGTGGTAGGAAAAATATAAAAAATAACACCATGTGACCACCATAAACCCACATGTGGATTGTTTGATGTTGTTCTGTGGGATATTTTAACTCATTCTAGAGGTTTTCCAGACACTGAATTGGTTTCTGGAAACTCTCTTAACATCATAGTGATTTCCAAACTTGGGACATTAAAAGCATAACTGGAAATACCTGGCACAGTTACACTTTCACTATGTAAACCAATGATATGTTTTAGGTTGTTCTCTCTGCAAACTTAATACCCTATCCACACAACCCAAATATATGTGTGATTAATTGGCGCTGAAACCACGTGATTACCATGCACATCATTCACAATCATTTTCTGAACCAGATGATCACAAATTATGCAGTTAGTAAGATTTGGGTAAAACTGGTCAGAACGGCACATACGCAGTTAAGACACTTTGTTAAAACTATTTTGAAAGTTGTGCAGAATATTCATTCAGATTGAACAAGGTGACCAATAACAAAGCGTTTGAGGCTAAAAGCATGTGTAGTGAGATACAGATAGATATAAAAGGCCTTATATGTTGACTTACACACTTCATGTTTTGTTTCATTTCTTATAAATGCTTTTTGCAGTGCAATTATCACAACAGTTGACATACAGCAAGCCTTTCCAATTGCCAGAACCGCTTCTGCCAAATCGTAGCAACTGCTTTTCCGCAGCACACTGCAGCTTTAAGTCTGCCTGCAGTGGATATCTTTGTTTTGGCAATGGACCCAGCCTCTCCACGTTGATAAAAGGACTGTGTTAAAGTCTGTCGTTATGTTAAACGACTGGGAGACCACCAGTTTAAAAAAAATAAATAAAAAAATAAACACACACACACACTCATACTTGTGTGAAGCTCCTGCCAAAACCACAAGTGAGGGCCAACACACCGTGAGTAAATACTTGAACTCCATGGGCCCTGAGCAACATTGTATACTGAAATGCTGCTTTCTGTAAATGGGGTATACATTAAAATGTAAACAAATAAGATAGTCCCCATGGGATATTTAAGTTTGGTTACTCTTCTGGGAAATGCTTAAAATAAAAGGGTATAGAACAGCATTTTACCCAATGTTTAATTGAATAAAGAGAACTATGACTAAATATGTATTTATAGTATTGCATAAAAGAGAGACATGTTTCTAAACCTGCAAACAATGTCGTCACTAGTAAGATCTGGGTTATCTAAAATTAAACATAATGGAGGTTATTTAAGCTTATAAATTCTTCTTGTGGTGTTCCGGAGTACCACAGGTTAAGAATACAAAATATCAATTTTTTTATTTTTTATCTCTAAGGCTAATCAAAATGTGAATGTTGTGCAAGGTGTGTGGTTGGCTTTCAGTCCTCTAGACAGCATTTGTGAAAGCAAAAGTCAGTTAAAAAATGTATTTTAAAAAAATTGACAGTCTTAATATCCATTTTTTAAATTATTATTTCTAAGATTTAAATATTTTATGTATACCTAGTAGGAAGTTTTTTTTGATTTGCTAGAAACAATTCAAATCATATTTGAATGTACACTCTGGAGCGTGTCAACAAATTTCCAGGAGGAATTATCATTTTTATATTTAGAGCCAACCTGTATTGTAATGAGTTGCTGTGACCTAAATGATTAACTAATGCATTTCTATGTAACTTTTGCTTGTCTTTCTATGTACCATTCTGAACTATTAGATCAATTATATACATTGTATGTACCAATATAATAAATGTCCTTCTTTTCGTAATTATACATAATTGTTGCAATAACAGAGGATGGAAGAAAAGCCAGCACAAACACACAAATGTGCTATCCTCTCCCTCCCCCTCCCCATCACAACACCAATGCCAAGACATCAATTCTCACAAGTCGCACAAAATTACCATGCATGAATGCAAAAAAGCCTGATCAGGAGTAATTAACACGGCTTCATATGCAAATTTTATTAAT
Organism: Acipenser ruthenus; assembly: GCF_902713425.1. Taxonomy (NCBI): domain Eukaryota; kingdom Metazoa; phylum Chordata; class Actinopteri; order Acipenseriformes; family Acipenseridae; genus Acipenser; species Acipenser ruthenus. The sequence goes on along the minus strand of NC_081203.1, from coordinate 29,666,502 downwards.
GCAGAACTACAAAGTCATTATGCAAATGAAACTTCGTCAAGCCTCCTGACAAACATTCAGAGCTTGAGCCAGAGAACAGGTTTTCTATTTCTTTCTAAAGCGGAAAGAATGTATAAGACGTATGCAAAGTTATTTTAAACTTGAGAAATTAATTTTATCTTCGTATGAAACTTAAAATCTTAGTAAGGTGATGATGGCTGGGCATCAGTAATTAAAAAGCTGGCTCTTGATGATGACTGTTTGGCTTTAGAGCGAGGTAATGAACCTGTAATACAGTGGAAGGAATGGTGGGGAGAAGATATGAATATTCATGAGATGCACTGCCTTTGATGATTAAAGAACATTTTAATATTTAAATGAGTGCTTGCAAAGTGATTAGCAAAAAAAAAACAAAAAAAAACGAGGCAAAAATATGAAAAGGATTTGGAGATACTAAGAGCTAGATAGATTCAGCGTTCCTTTTTATGGCCTATTAATGAGTCTAACAGCATTTTCTGCATCTGGACCTCTGCTAGACAACCGGGACTTTGAAATCATTTCAAACAGAGCATAAGGTAGCAGTTTTCTGGTTTCTAAATTGGTGGATAAATGTATTTCTTCATATAAAATATATCAACAGGAAACAAACAAAAAACTTGAAGCATCTACACATAAATGGCTACCAAAATACCAACACTTGTCTTACGATAGTGGTATGTACGCGTAGCACATTATATATATATTTAAGAGATGCCCATACTTCCTCGGGTCTCAGGTGATGGTTTTTATCTAATTTTTTATAAGGGATACATATCAGATTCGAGTGATATATGATATTTTTCTACACAAGAAAGGTATAACATAATGACAAATAAATGACAGCCACATGCAAGCTATATCAGTCTTTCCCTGTGTGAAGAAAAGCAACAGTATATCATTTTATAAAAAACAAAATATATTTCACTTAATAGCCCATTGTTTAGTATTGAATGAAATATAAGATTACTAGTTTGGTTTTACATTTTAAAACAAGCTTAAGGAGGGTGTCATAAGCATTAATATTTTCAGCAGTGAAATAATAAAAAAAAAAGAACTCAACGTTGTGTTAGATGGGCATCCATACATAAAGGAAACTCCCATTCAACTCAAAAACATCATTCAGGTTTACAGTCCAAATATGAAGCTGGCATGGGAACTGAAAGCTGGCATGGGAGACAGTTTCCTGACAAAACAAATCTTTCTGGGCAGCCACTCAAAAACAGGTAGGAAGAGGGTTCTTAGAAACAGGAAGTAGAATTGGCCAGGCAGTTTTTCTATGTTTGGAGCCAAGTGTAAATTTGGGCTATCTTGCAGTTAAACAAAATGTCCTGAAGCCAATTTATTTTTTCTATATTTACCTTCAACACAAATGAACACAATATGAACATTACAAAGTACTTGGACAGATATTTATACTGAATTGTTTGCTAAATTTGAGACCCTACATGCAGTGATCAGGGAATTAACCAAGTGTATTTGGATGGTCTTTGATGTAGTGTGTTGACATGAATCTACCACATGTCCAGTTCTTCTTCGCCAGTATTTTTGTACTCGATTTCAAACACATTTTCAGTTAACTCAGTTCTTACAGAACAATAAAATAACAACATTGTGTAACATGTTGATTCACATAAACAAGCATTGACATGTACCACAATACAAATCAACAGCTCTAAAAAGGGTGTATTACGTATGACTCACACTTTTTTAAAGCTGTCATCGATCCTGTATCAATCTCAGTTAAACTCAAGTCTTTCTTCAAAGATGTATGCTGTTACCATTATTTTTAAGTTATTTACATTATTATTTTTGTGTTTGTATTATTTTGAATGTGTTTATTTCATCAGGGCATCATTTCACAATGGGAAGTCCCAGAATATATCGATTGTTATCGACTATTGGTAATTGTGTATGTTGGGGGCTGTCAAAATAAACATCAGTCACAATTGTGCACAGCGCCCCCTAGATGGTTGACACTGACACCAAAAATTGTAACCAAAACTTCTTAATGTCTGTGTACAATTGTTATTTGGACTGTAAAGAGTATAAAAACAGGAAATTGTTGGTGGTGTGTGAGCCTGAATCTAAGTGGAAGGGGAGGAGGGTTATATGTGTTTTATATTTAGTTCAATAAAAACCTAATGAGAATAAACTGTTTTCCTCTGAATTGTCTAGCCAAAATGCAACAAGCACAAAATCTTCCTAACATTAAAACCAGTAATTTATTTTGCACAGAATAATTGTTAATTGTGAAGCCCATACACAAATCAGAACGAGTTGTTTATTTTGTACAGTATAATTGTTAATTATGAAGCCCAAACACATTTTATAGCGGGTATCCATCACAACCAATTCAAGGTACATGATAAATAACTTTACCATTACATCTTCATCAGGATCTATTTATAAAGTTCAAGGGGTCTGAGATTAAGGATCAGGCAAAGAATAATTTAAAACAAAAACAGGCAATTCACTGTGAAGTTTAATGAGGATGACATATTATGGCAAACTATTGTCTATTGTCTGCTTAGATTTACAAGTATTTCTGGGGGGTTTTAAGATGCTTTAATATATGTCCACATTTAACTGTTGTTTTTATGTTTTAAATGTTAATGGAATTCAAGCATTAAAAAAAGTTGCTTATTGAAAAAGCATATACAAAAAAAAACATTATTTTCTCTTTACGTAAGGAATACATTATTTTTCCTGTTACACCACATTAGCTTTAAAACATTATGTTTTAGGTTACTGATGACTTAATAATATGGTAGCAGAGATAAACACGTAACAGAATCAAAGGTACAAAGGGGTTCATATGTTTAATGTAAAATGTGTGCTTTTCCTGTAAAGTTAAATTTTAGCCATTTTATAACCATGGTTACATAAAGGGTAGAATGACCTGCACCATTCTGAAAGCTGTGGTTAAAACAAAGTGCCACATCTCCTCCAGAACTTCAACTGGCCAGTAAAGAGTAAGGCTTTTTAAATGAAAGCTACAGCAGGCTGAAGTTAAAGTAAAATCCAGTGCTCAATAACATCAGAAATAGGATTTACAGAATCTTGTAAAACAAATGTAATATTTTATATGGTGAAAATGGACTAATTAAGTAAAGATATACTTCAAAGTGAACATGACTTTCCAACTTTCAAATGTGCAACATGTTTAATGTAAAAATTTACTTTTTCTTTATCTAAATTGACTAAAAGAGAAACCAAAACAAATGTAACATATATAGTTGTAAAACATTTCCTTTGCTAGACATGTCTGGGGCTGTTCTATTAAAAACATTATTATTATTATTATTATTATTATTATTATTATTATTATTATTATTATTATTATTATTATTGCAGTTTTATTCAAGATTAGTAGCGCTGATTAGTACTGGCCAATAACACGGGCTGGAATGAGGGAGAAGTGAATAAACTAACCAATTTCATAACAAAGAGCTGCCTATTCTTCACTTTGCTCTAAGCCACCAAGGGTCACGATGGCTCTCGTTTTAGGAAAAGATATGCTGGAACTGTGCCAGGTCTAGCCAGTGCTGTAAACAAAATCCAGCTTCAGATACTTCCCTTTCAGTCTTTATGCGACAACAAAAGACCGCCCCCAGACACTTTTTGAGAGCAAATGAAACATTACAGGTTCCGTTCTGTTAACCAATTCACTACCAACTGTAGGTTGTTAACTTACACACGTGGTATTGCGAACAAATAAGAATGGGTGTCTGTTTCTGTATTCAATCTGAACTGTCTAACACAAGTTACAGATGCACTTAAAGGGAACGAATTGCACCACAATGTCTCCATATTATAAACTATTTCCATCAAATTAATTATACACCAAAGTATGATAAACCGATTAATAAGTTAACACAAGCGTTAATTGGAATTAAATTTAACTCTGTGTTTCACACGACTGGACTAATGTTAGTCACTCCCCAACTCCAGCACATAATCATGCTAATTTAACCCTCAATTCACCCACGTGAAATGTTCATTGTTATGAGGTTGTAGAAACATGGTTCTTTGTATGAAACCTTGGCTTGGAAGGGTATATCTCTGTCCTTTATTACCCAACAACAGAAACATTGCCTCATTAAAACAGCTTGCTCTATCAACACACCACTGCAAGAGTTGAAAGTCCTTTTATTGATGTTGTGTTTTCATGATATCTCCAGGATTTCCTGCTAAGCCTCCTTTTCGCCCAGACACCAAATCCCCATTGCCACACCCACCTCTTTGATAGTAACACAGCAGGGGCCACCAACAGATTTCTTTAAAAGGAGGGACTATGACCTTCAGTGCAAACCCCCACCCGCCTGGAAAAAAGCAAGCGTCCAGAAAGTTTAAAATCACTGTAGAATCAAATCCTAAATATGCACTTTTCCTTTGCGTATGTATATTTCTATGATGCTATTGTAAATATGGAGTATAGAGTATAAAACACATTCTGAAAAGCTTGCTGCCATACCAGTTTACATGGAACACTATTTGGAAGGGTCCTGTGACCAGTCCCTCCATAGCTGTAGGATAGGTTTATAGGCTGTCAATCAGCTGCAGGTGGTGAAGCTACGGGCAGTGATTGTCCAATCAGGAAAAATGGGTCAATGAAGTTATCAAGTTTGAAACCTGTCACAACGCCTGACATATTTCTGGGCAGTTTAAACTTCAGATTATAAAAAAAAAGCTTTAAACCCTTCAACTGAATACAAAGCAACGCCCACAGGTTTTTAATGTAATTCCAAAGCATTTTCTATATAGGGATGGTGAATCATTTTGATATGACATATTTGCAGATTATTCCATTTGAAAAAAAATTTAAAAAATCAATGAAGTGTATCCATACATTTAGAATAGGGACGTTTGCCGATCTTTATAATGGATCCTGAGTTTTTAAGATACATGTTGAGAGCAAATGGAGCTGTTAAAGGTTTAACATAAAAAAGATTTTAGCCTGCTGTGAGGCAATTATGAATATGTATCGTACAATGAATGTTTAGTTCAGTGCATACACAGTTTGACATTCGACTAGATCATCACTCCCTGTACAGATTAAATCTTTTGGTTTTATGTTCTGCCATCATTATCTCTGGCTGTACACTACTTTAGTAACAGAACAGATTTGCTCAGGTATAAAATTAACTTTTGATAGCCATAATCTGATTTACAAAGATATTCTTTACATTTTTTTCAAATTTCACAGTTTGATAATCCGGAGTAAAATTGCCTTTTTTAATATCTAATGGTATTTAGAGGTTGAATACATTTAAGACCATAAAAACTGGACATTAACACTGATCACCACTATGTTGTGACTGTATTGCCTATATGAATGCCCTGGAATACCATATTTATTATTTTGTTGTTACACAAGTTCTGCTTGTTAAAAACAAATGCTCAACTCAAGATCCACAGAATTTGTAACACTCTGCAGCAGTGTAATACTACTAGTGCTGCAGTGATGCAACTTCTTGGTGGTTCAGTTTGGTCTAAGCTGCCTCACATGATTTTCGTATTGATTAAGCATAAAGTATTGCTTTCCTGGAACAAAAATGCATCTGTTAGGATAAACATACTGGTGAAGAAGGATATAGCTTGTTAACATAATTTGAACCAAGAGCTGTGCAGAACTTTGGGCCAGTTAATTCAAACTTTATAAAATATCTAAGATCTGACCATCTTAAAAAAATAGAATACACGTCATCATCTCCCTTAGTGAACTATCCAATGCCATTATTGTTCCAACTTTTGTGGCATATAAATGATTTTCTACCCCATTCTGACTGTTCTGAAATAAACACACCCTAAGCTCAGGCTTATTTAGCAACTTTGCATGTGGGTCATTATGGTTAATAGTCTCTGTTCCCAAAGAAATCAACTTAGAATGCAGATATATTAAAAGTATGAGTTCTACATCTTGTTTTTCAAAACTTCCTTGCCTAAGAAAATGTTATATATAAACTGCTACTCAAATTGAAGACCTGTGTGCATTTCAAAAGACTCTGTAAGTATTTTATTCTTTCTTGTTTCAAGTATTAATCTTTCTGAGTTGCAGCTGTGAACCTAACTTTTCACAGCATGGCGACTTTGTCTCTGCAGCCTAAAAATGTAAATGATCATGAAAGATCATTTATAGTGACATAAATGATCACAGCTCTCTGGATATTAAAACTGTGCCCATATTTTCTGATTTTAAAACACATGCAAAATAAAGAATATTTTTTCATAGTTCATAACACACTCAGTAACAATCAAATGTTTTACAGTATCACCTGAAGGCAATAAAACACACCTTCATGATGTGAAGTCTCTTACCAAGAAGCATATTGTAACTGCAAAACACTAACTCTGGAACACAGCTATTAAGGTGTGGTTAATTAAAACGGATGTTTATAACACATACTCTTCATTTAAACAGACTTCTTTATATGTTGTTGCAGACAACAATTTGCTTGACTAAAAACATATATTGAAAGTGTTTACTATTCTTGTACCATAATATGATACATAACACATAAATATTATTAAAATAATATGCTAAATCTACAGTAATAAAATACATTCCAGAATTCCAAATACGCTACTGTCTACTTTAAAGTAAAGCTTCTGTGGCTTTATATAACAATCATTAAACTCCAAATCCATAAGTACCTTAGAATTTCATTTTGCAGCTTAGTAAAAAAAATCCACATGTGTGACACTAATATAAACAGGACATTTGGATACCATTAACAGATATTCAATATTTTTCTTGCACTGCATAACGATAACTAGACAGTCTTCCAAATGTTGAATGTGTATGCTCTACTCATTTCAGAGGAATCAGTATCTATTAATTTCACAGGGACTGAGTATAGTTAATAGGACCTTTTTAAAGGCTACATAACATTAAGGATATTAGACAAAACATGTAGCCACAGATGACCCCTTTAATCAAGGATCCTAAAGACTGAATGTGCCCTGGAGAAAATCAACTGGTCTATTAGCAGTTCCTTCACATTTTCACGTAAGTTTTGTGCAATGCCAAATTGTATTTTCTAAGAACTGTTTTTAAGATCCCTGCAGGTTCTTTGTCGAGGTTTTGACTATACTGCTTTTTAAGATTAAAGTTTACCCTGCTGCAGGCCTATTATAAAATGCCCCTTTACACTCCTCAATATGAAAACTGGCTTTTTAATCCCCCTTTTTTAGTATTAGGATTTAAATGAGCTTTTCACCTTTTAAGCACATGACTCCTTGAAAGTAGGGTGAGTTTTCCTAGTCGTGTTTGCCTACAATGTTTTTTAATTCCAGTACTAAACCCTATCAGGGGGTTTATTCAAATTACAATGACTTCCCTCATGCCATCAGGTGGAAAATATCATGAAAACAAATCCTTACAGACTGTCAAGGAAATCCAATGTATGCTAAGTATAAAGTCACAAACATTCAGGTTCCATTTTGAAATGTCTACAATAGTACAAAATGTACTGCTAGGGCAGAACAGTCATGTGATCATTTGTCCTATGGATGCTTTGCTGCCTGATGATCAATTACTTTACTTGTGTTTTCTTTTTTTCTCCCATGTTTTAAGTACTCCTGCCAAGAGGAGCAAAGGAAGACATACCTGCTGTGATGTTTTCTTGCTTGGGGCAAATTCCTTTTGTGGGAGTCAACAGTCTTTCGTCCTCCTCCTCAGGTGTGACCTGGATGCCGATTTCTACTGGTTCCACAACTTTCCTGAGCTCAGTGCGTTGGGGTGAGGGGCTGCCCCTATCCAGGCTCTTCTCATAACAGCCCGGCCCACTAATGAGGCCATTACACTGCTTTTTTTTGTGCTCAATAAAAACCAAGATGTGCCCCAGAGGGAAATTCATCTGGCACTGTCCGCAGGTCAGGAGGTCATGGTCTCCCACCCCACCGCCGGTACCAACGGGACTCGGGTCCATTGCGGTATGAGCTTCGGCATCGTTGATCCTTGCTTCCACATGGTCAGCTTCGGCTTCAGGGTGGAAAAAAGGATACAAGTTTAGAATCAAGTAAAATGCCATTGGTTTGAATACTGTGCATAACTGTGAGGTGGTTTATCATGTCATACAGATTGCGATCCTTAACAACATCGCTGAAACCATACAATCCAGACTACTTTTGAGCTGGCATTCATGTGTAGCACCTGATTTCTTTTTTTTTTTATTTAGCTTTTATTCGACACAAAAATAGTTTCAGACACTTGTGAAAAAAAAAAACATCAGTTGTTTTGTTTTGTTTTCAAAGATGTAGCTCTGTCTTTGAAACTGCCTTTGCATGCTAACATTTCCTCTTACTAGATTCAGTACAGGAAGCCATCAAGCCAGCAGAGTGAACACTGTCTTGTCTAATACACTTCAAAGATGCCTTTATTTTTTTATATATTACACTCCCATGGACCCTTTACAGAGTTTTCACTGGCCTTTTGTTTTTACATGTAACACAAGTAAGGTTAAATAGACAGTTTGGTAAGTCAGTTTCCTAGTTCTCACCAAGGATGCCAACAATGCTGTATGAAGCTTATCTATGTGGTTATGTTTTTTCCAACATGCACGGCAAAGAATTGTTAATTTAAAAACCTTGCATGTTCCTTGCACTATATAATTATAACTAGCCCAATCACCTAGTCAGACTGTATAATGGACTACTTCACCTGATACGATGCTGTCACCTAGGTAACATTAAGGATCATAATTTTCTTAAGCCTTCAACAAATATTCAAAAAAATATATTTCAGCTCAAAGGAGTTTTAATGTTTTTTTAATCTTTATCTTGAAGCATACAAAAAAGGAAGGACGCTGTACATGCAAAGTTGCTACACCTTGATGCCCAGAAATGAAAGTCAGCATGAGCCTCTTTGCCCCCAACCCTCCAAACTCATTGGCCATGAAGGCTGTCCATTTTGTTTAATGGTGCACCAATGTTTATCCCATTATGTTGTTCTCAAAATGTAATTTAGCACTTTGTTAAACAGGTTCCTCAGAAGAGTTGAATGAATTTTAGGTAATTTCCTGTGCTGAATTTCAGTGGGTTAACGGCAGTGAATTGGTTATGGTGAAACCTATAGCCAAAACTTTCATTTAAAGTGTTCTTTATGAATAAATAACAGACTGATGTTTGTGAAACTGTTCAAGACTGTTATCTATGAACATGTCATGAATAGGGTCAGGTTTTCCAAATGAAATACAGTACTAGTACTCCTTGCCTAACAATGAAGAAAATCATTTCTGTTTACAATCTGTTAATGGCAGCATTGGTCTCACTCCAGGAGCAGACCTTTATGTAAAGGAGATGCAGAAATGAGTGAATAATCAACAATAATTATGTAGATCTGATGACTCTGTAAAATATATTAATGTCTGGTTATATAGTTCATTGTGTTTCAGACTTTTTTTTGCATTATTAATATTTTTATGCATTTTATTGAATTTTAGTTAGAATGCACAGTAACTACACTGCCGTACTGCAAAGATACAAAAAGCAGGTGAATGAACTTGCCATCATGGCATTTTACTGCTTGTAATTTCTAACACAGAAATACATAGGTTGTGTGCCTATGGGGTAATCTGCTTTACAGACATTGCCCTAGCAAAACATTATGATGCAAACTCTAAAGTGGTCAGCCTATAGTTGTAGCATCAGTGTAAAACCAGCAATGAAAAGCATAAAGAAACTATTGCAAGCTTTTTATTTTTTATTTATTTATTTTTTATTCTTAGCTGGCTATCAAACTAACATGGTGTAATTACTACACATGTAGAATATATTAAAAAAAACTCAATAAAAATATTATAATCTATAATCTCAAAACATTTTTTTTGTATTTGCAACCTTACGAACACTGCCAAACAGGCTACACATTCAAATGGTACATATAAACGTAATCTTCAAGACGTAAGCTGCTGGAAACATGCTTGGGCAACAACCCTTGCAGCCAAACCAGTGCAATGCAACAACTACCATTTAAACAGGACTAACTAACCCAGGGCTCTCTGAAGCACAAGCACAGATTTATTTCCATTTCAATGGGATTTATGGTACTGTCCAGAATTATACTGCAGCAAGCCAAAATATTTACATGTGTTATGTGAACTGAGCCACACTGTTGCTGAAAACAAGTGCAATACCTAATCGGAAGCTATCAGCTCAACGTTTATCTTTTTTTTTTTTTTTTTTTTTTTTTTTTGAATCCTCAAAAGTCCCCTATCAATTTAACAGGTCCTCTCCATGCTCCGTAGTGGCTCACTGCTGGGAGGGGTGTTGCTGTAATAGCTGAAAGCTACCCAGTAACCAATGCATGCCAATGCCCGCTCATGACTGGCAGCCAGACCCACAGTTTGCAGCAAAGGATCTTCATTTATTTCCCAGTTCTCCACTGTCACCTGAGGGCAAATACAATCCTGTCACTGATGAAAGTAACCCCTGCCCTGTAAAATCAGGATCTGGAAGCTCACTGCATCTCTGAGCTGAATTTGGAAACGAGCCTGACAAGACTCTGTTTCAAAAACCTTCTGATTCAGATGGTCAACAAACAAACGAAGCGTTGTAATGAGGCACCGTGCTGGCCCACACAGGAATCCATTTTATTCTATTCAGAGATGACAATGAATATTGATTACAGTAACCTGCAGATACACACACACTTGAGCCTTTCGCTGAAAGTCTTCTTTTTATTTTATTTTTTTTACTTTATTACATAAACAGGCACAAAAAAAAATCTTCACGTCTCGGTAAAATAAATCTAGCAAACAATGGAATTTCACTGAGATGGTCAACTCCAAAAGATAACAATCAGTGTCTGCAAGATGTGACACAACAACCTTAATATATAGATTATAAGGCAACTGTACCTGGGTTCCTTAAATGGTGCATTAAATTATAGCATGCAGTATATATGCCGCAGAGCAGCAGTACATGTTCATAGTCTCCTTACTGTAACAGGCATCCTAAAATTAAAATTAAGGAGTCCACTAGGATCCAAAATATACAAACCTCTTAATCTCAGCGTATAAAACATCTAAGGGTGCTTTTATTGCATACACAATGACGCAAAGTATGTACAAATTATGTCTGTCATTTTTATGAATGAGATACGCAATTCAATCAAAAACATGTCTTGCAAAATTAGGCAATTACAAGATTTATAATGTCCTTAACCATTTATCTGTATTACTGCAGAATACACATTGTGTTTGTTTTATTAAAATTTAGCAATATCAGCTACAAAAAATGGTATTGTATTAGAATGTTTTTTTTAGATTTTTAAAAATTATATTTTTACAATAGACAAAAACCATTATATTTTATGAAAAAAAGAGAAATAATCATTGTAAGGTTTTGAGGAAAATGTTCAGCAATGGCATAATGTAGCAATTTTCCCTTTTACATTTGAATACCGGCAAACAAAAGTGCAACACAAAAAGCTACAATAACCCCCTCCTGAGCAGGACATTTTGTAAATTGGGTACAATGTGTTACTGTACGATATAACACTGCTGAACCCATGTTCTCGTCATGTCTGACAGGCTGCATATTTTTAAATAATAAACAAATGTGTATCTGACTTTTATTGCTACAGTAATCAAGTCAAGCTATATGAAATTAATAAAAATAATTAATAATAAATAAAAACTCGTTCCCATGAGATTCTAGAAATATTGTAGCTCCTGAGGTGTGGTTACAAGTTGGTCGACACAACTTTGGACTCGTAAGTAAATTCTTTAACTAAACAATAATTATCTTACCATCACAAGATTCCAGTGCTGTATTCAGAACTGTTTAAAAATGTTCATGTTACATAAAAAAAAAATATATATATATATATATATATATATATATATATATATATATATATATATATATATATATATACATATGTACAATCAAATGTGACATAGTGTACAGTATCAGTATTAGGACTTATATTAATGTCATTGTCACAGATTGTAGTGCATCTGTGTGACAATGATCAAATGTTTAATTAGTAATAATATTGATGATTCAAATAAAATATGCCAATATTGTGGATTGAGTAGTGACTATATCATAACTGCAACAACTCTAATCTTTATTTATCATGATGTGATCTAAAACATGCATGAGAGATCAGAATAAACTACTGTACCCAACCCCCATGAAAACAAAGATTTAGGAAATGTGTGTATGTTCCTCCTTCCGCTTACAACCTTACACACAGACTAAGAGCTCCCCCTAGCAGGTCTGATATAGCAATAACAACCAAGGTGAAGTCTGAAAAGGAAGTTACAACAAAGAAACTGATCTAGAAAAATAAACTTCATAGAGAAGAAAGACACGGACACAAACAAAAATGACATCAAGCTTACTAAAAACATGTATGATAAGTATAGAACATCTATTACTCAATAGTGTAGGGTTACATAAATGAAGCAATAATTTAAGACACAGCCCACCACCCCCTTTATTGACTTCCTAGGTCGAAAGATCAGGGAGGACCTGTTGCTGTAACCCATTGCTAAACTGAAAACTAATTGTAAAATAAAAGTTTGTAAATGTGAAACTATTATGTTTTCATTTCCACAAGGTGTAAATTAGTCTGCACTGCATCTGTTAATCCATTTGTTTGCACGCATAAGATATCTCTTCCTTTTCAAGAGAAAGCTTTTGTTTAATACATTAATCTTCTGTCAAGTGATTGTATCAATCAACCAGATACAGAACGACATTAACCTTTGAACAGTAACAGTAATTATTGTGTTAATTTCTATTTCAAACCAAAATATTTTAATTATGCACAGAGTAAAATTTAAATAATATAAAGGTGCTGTAGGTAGGGTCTTATATATGAATACCATGAATGGAGTCTTTTATTTTAAGTATTCAAACTTGGCTGTTTAAGTTACATTACTGTTCTATTTGATACAAATAACAATATAATTTACATCACCATTAGAATGATGTACGTACAGTACTGTAGTCTACATTTAGGAAATATATTTGGTCAGCCAAAATATACACCTATACATTGTCAACAGTTTTGTTCTATATTACAAAACCTGTACCAATCAAACAACTTCGACCAATAATATCACAAAATAGTAAAACAATAAATACATTTAAAAAAAAACTGTTTTTTATTTGCCGCTCTTGAATTAGTAAAATGGTCGTCCTATGTTCAGTAACAATATTTGTACATTTGTCGCGTAATTTACGCAGACAGGAGATTACACTCATGCACAACACAGATTATTTTTATGTGATTTGCATGCAGTATAATAAAGCAATTGTCCCCCCCCACCCCCCCAAAAAAATAAAATTATAATAATAATTCAAAATATTAATAATATGTTCTTTATTGTTCTAGCTGGGCCATTGTCTGACTCCTAAGCGGACACATAACATGTTGTATCCTTTTTTGATGCAATTTTATTGAACAATATCTAACATCGACAAATATTGTTTGTTTTTTTATAATAATCAGTGTAGCAAAGTCATTTTTTATTAATTTGTGTTATTTATTCACTAAGTGATCAATTAGAATGATAAAAAAACATGCAGGTAATACAGATCAGTACTTAAGTTCTTATGATAAACTGATCCATTCGCAAAAATAAGTTGCAGGCTGCAGTATGATTGGTGCTTTTAAGCTAAATTAATCTTAAGGAAAGTTTCAAACAATCAAGTGTTAGAACAGATGAAGAACAAACTACATAGCTGTGCTTTTTTAAGCTAACTCATTTTTCAACACAAAAAACTACCTGTGGACTTTATATAGGACTTTATAACATTTCAAAGTGCGTTTGAACTGCAGGCAGTGAAACAGACAAAACAAATACTTCATTTCTGGCTACGCCTAGACTAATGTTTTAATGAAATATGACAGCTAATTTTTTCATTACAGAATTTCAGATCATGTTTTAAGTCCTTTGCCTGGAAATTTCTCTCCAGTCTAGTACAATCTATTCAAGATTCATTAAACTATTATAATCTATTCAAGATTCACTATTCTTTTTCTCTATGTCGCCAAAATGTTTCCTGAGATGACTATACTGGATTATCCATGTCGCTTTCCATTTGACATATAAAGCCATATATTATTTCTTCTTCTCCATGAGTCTAGATCTTTCTTTTTTTCTTCACAAATGTCTAGGTACAGCTTAAAATACCTGCAATGATGAATTTATGATGTGGATTTAGCCACCCTTTCTGTCTGGCCCTTAGATTGTGGGCTATCAAATCATGCCTAGTTCCAAAACACACCCTCACACACACATACACTCTCTCACACACACACAGTTCATAACACTGCATGCATGTTCAATATTTCTTGGTTACATTGTAATCAGCTGTAAACCTTTTAAGCAAATAAATGATTTGTTTTACCATAGCAATAGGAATTAAGTAATTGGCCTATGAAATACTACAGGCTGAACTATAAAATGCCTTATAAAAGTTGCATGAATGTCAAATGCCCAGTTTGATTAAACACTAATAACACTAATATGCATGTAAAAGACTCTTTTGGAAAGAGCTTTCTAGTAATTACATTTAGTAGATTTAAATGTAAACTCAGTTTGTAATAAACAGATACAAAACAAAATACAGTGCTAACAAAATAAAACAGATTCGAAAAAGAACTTGAATTATCTAAATAAGCCTACATTACCAGTATTTTTTAAACAAACTTGTTGGATATGACTTTGTAGATTCAAAGTCATATCGAATTGACTTTCATTGTCATTGACTGTAATATTAAAACTAAATGATTTGCTTCTGTTTCAACAGAATCTAGATTTGTCATTAATTAAAAAAAAGTATATATACATATACTTTCTAACAAAAGAGCTATTTGTCTCCTCATTTTGAACACGTGCAACTCACTGTAAAAATACCTGTAGGTATTAATCTGTAAACTGTTTACTTTGGTCACATTTCCAAGTGATATTAACTCATATCCACGCTTTCAACGTTCAACTCAAGTACCGGGGAAATACAGGTTTTCTCTTAAAATGTCTGCATTTCCTGCACCTTCCTCTTTGCTACCTTTGACTTTCATTGTGCAAACCTGGCTGCACCCCCTTATACATTACCCTGCATGCACTATCACAAACCATTTGCGAGATAATTCTACAAATGATGGTTCTGCTTTGTCTCATTGATATAACTACACACCTTTAGACATTACATTATGATTATAACACACGATACGTGTTCAAATTATAGTCCATTATACTGCATACAGTACCTAGTAGTATCCCAAAAAGAAATGGCCCTTTTGACGTACTAAAATGTATCTCCTTGATAATGATTGTTGCCGAGGAACTGTATTTAGGCTGTGTGAGTATAGTAGTGCACAAATATTACAATGATATAAAAGTGAACACATTTCCTTTCCTGAGTATAAATGACAGTAACACATTTAAATGACTTCACCAGTAACATCCCATAAACATGTGAAAATAATACTTAATAATAATAATAAATACAATAATGTAATGTAATAGAGAGAGAGAGAGAGAGAGAGAGAGAGAGAGAGAGAGAGAAACTACCTTTTCCCATGCAAAAAAAAAATGTTTTATGATTAAAAAAACAAAAACTGTGATGGCAGATATGCTCACGTTTTCAAAAAAAAAAAAAAAATACAGATGAATAGTAACAAACGACACAAAAGAGATACATACGTTCGCTAAAGAAATACGAAGCTGCTGCTTGTGTTGTTGGCGAAAGGGTTTCGCAACAGTAGATTTGTCATGGAAGGGGAAATCTCTATAATATTTATGTATTTAAATGATCTTGCAAAATAAAACATAAATATTCGGATTTCAAACGTATCGCGCAAGGACTCTGCCCAGTTCGACACGCCTCAGACTTGGAAGTTTTTTTTTCATCGTTACCAGTAGCTACGTTTGTCAAGAGCCAACACTTTGGTGAAAGACTGCTGTTTTATCAAAATAATTAATATTTTCAGAAATATTAGCGGATATATAACTTTTCACAAAAATTGCATCAGACATTATAAAGCAGACAGTTTGCACACTCAAGTAACAGCACACATACCCTGGGGGCTTGCAGGGTGAATTTACCCGAAGATAATTGTAGTTTTACCACTGAATAAAGTTCCTTCTTTGTTTATATAGTAATACAATTTTATTTAGCTTGTTGTCTTTATTTCAAGAGAATTTGAATTATTATTACTATATAAACAAAGAATTAACACAATACACTTCCCCTTTATTTTCATCATACCTACGAAATGGCCTAACAACACTCATGCACGACTATACCGATCACGTTTAGTTTTCATTTATCAAAATGTTTTACACGCACTCTTTTAAAATGTTTTTGTTATTATTATTATTATTATTATTATTATGATTTAATCATTTAGTTATTTATTTATGTATTTTGCTTATTTTTAAACAAATGGATGTTACATCATCTTTTAATTTATTCGGCTGCAGTTTATATTATAGTTTAGATATATTTTGAGAAATGTTTACTTTAAAAAAAAATCTTCTACCGCTAATTCATCAAAACATCAGACTAAATGACATTTTAATCGTTTTCTGTTATGCATGCCACGTCTTTTTAAAGAATTAAGGTTCTTCATCACTCACTTACTAAATCTCAACTACAGCAGCTTAGGCTACAGTATATCAGTAGCTTAGGGAACAGCTTTATTTCTGGACTGTGTCTACATAGACAACAGAACAGTCCCATCACCAGGTAAAACACAATGTAACTTCGGCTTAGTCTTGACAACGAAGTCGTTGTATAACTTAAAGGCAACCAAAAAAAAAAACATATTTAAATTATGTAAAAGCTAAATGCATAAAACTTTACTTCGCTCAGTGTGTTCAAATTAAAATGACAATTCTACTTACATGTAATTATTTCTCGTTGTGACAAGTGCTGTGGATTTCCCTGCTTGCGACGGGACATTGCCCTGGCATTTACACTGGCATCGCCCGGAGACTCGTACTCTGAAGGATCGGATGGTTTTTCCCCCGTTTCTTCTTCTTTTTGTCCCTTCAGTAACTTTTCCTGCGACTTCCCCAACACTGGCACTGCTCCACTGCTTGGACTGCAAACCAGAGCAATCAGATTGTATAGAGGTCCCTGGATCAAAGCTGAAAACTGTCTTTGTGTCAGGCAGTGACTTACAAGTACAGTAGTCTTTCCTTGTTGAACAGAACTGGAAATTGTGAAGAAAACTGTCTTTTGTCCCCAGCCAAAACGTTCAATGTCACACCACCTGGCAATAGGGTTTACCAGTAAATCTAGCCAGGTATAAAAGCGCAAAAAATATCCCTTTTCGCAATTGCCTGTGACTGACAGTATCTTGTAGACTACCGCACTCTACCTTTCTAAAAAAAAAAAAATAATAAATTTTTAAAAAAAGGCAATGCCTAGTGCTTGAGAGCTGAGGTACGCAGGGTACCTTTCTTCACCCAAATTGTGGATTTGGTGTTTGGCACGCAAAATGCACTTTTGTTTCAGAACACAAAATCCAATGTCCACTCGCACTTGAGTTTGCCATGCGATGGACACCTTCTTTTCTCTTAGTACTGGCACTACTAGTGCGTGGAATGCCAATTACTTTTAGCCTTTGTAACTCGTTGCACTTGCCCCCCTTGTCTGACACTGGGAGAACACTGACTGCCGCCTCCTTCCAAATAAAACAAGACCTGCTGCCTTTTTTTTCTTCACTGTGAAGATGGCGGAGTCCTGCGTCTCTGGGAGCTCTCTGTCTCTCTGTGGCTGGGGCTGCCTCTGTACAATGGGATAAAATTCAAGTTCAAGTGCGGACGTGACGTTAAGTCTACGGTGAGAAAGAAAATGTGTAGTCTGAGAGACTGCAAGAGCACTGGGGGCGACTAGCGGTGGCTTTTCACATTGGATCACTTGAGTTGGGGGGGAAAAAATAAATAAAGAACCCATGGACATCGTGCGCTTGTGTGCAGTAGCACTATGAGAAAACAAGAGAACGTGTCTATATACAGTGATTAATGTTGTAATAAACGTGATATTAAGTCGATGGAATGTCCTTCAGATCAATATACGATTTTTAAAATTCAGTGGATGTTATTTGTTGCAAATTAAAAACACATGGCCATTCTCAACTACGATGACTACAGCAGTGTGGAATTCCAACCATTCAGCATTTGATAGTAGGCTACTCAACTAGAGACACATATACATTCACGTATTTTGCTGGCCTTCGTTTATATTGACCGTTTACTGTATGTTGAATGTTTTGCATTCGACTAAAGCATGGGGTACATGGTAGTAAAAGATGAGCTTCATAATATCGGTTGATTTAATATATAAAAAAAGAAAGTCAGAGTCTTAGGGTTATAGTTTTCTTCCATACTTACGTAGTATGTCTATTTTCTGAAATACTCACATTAAGGGAGATAATTGGCTTGTAGCTGTAATATAACCACGTTAACAGTGGGTAAAACTGACCTATTAGAAATATGTGTTACAGGGGGAGCAGAGACAGAAGAAAAGCATACGTACTGTAACAGAAAAATGAAGCCAAGGAATGTCAGGGCTCGAGAGAGACAGAAAAGAGAGGGCATCTTGCGCCATTCAGTTAAGTAGGTACACTGCCGAGATAACTAACCAAAGTTCACAGTCAGTAGTAGAGAGCTATTGTCCGCATGTCATGATTCGGACAGTTTATATTATATTTCACAATGGGTTGGCGCAGTAGCCTCTATTTAATCTGAATTATGTTTTCAGAACTAAATATGCGTAAATTCTAATAGTATAAATATGTAGCCATTATGGCAGTACGTTAGTATCATTTCGGGGGGAAAAGATTACATTTACTAATAGCTTGTATAATTGTACATCCAAAGACATCACTTTGTATACTTTGTATATGTATTGGAGTCATTCATACTAAATATACTTTGTATATGTATTGGAGTCATTCATCTTATAATGTGTCAACCTATTCTGATTGAAAGGATCCGCACCAAATACTGCATTGTAGCACTGACCCCTGTCCCTGGAGTTTAAAAGTGTGTGTGTATATATATATATATATATATATATATATATATATATATATATATATATATATATATATATATAGTTAAAACAGATACTAACTTTTATGGAACTAGTTAATTTCATCAGACATTGTATCTCGTTTGCTAAAAAAAAAAAAAAAAAAAAAAAGTTGCACTGATTGCATATAATGGGACTTTGTATTTGCTGTTGACTTTATACTAACAAAGCATTTATCTTAAAAGAGTCCCTGCTTATGAGGTTCCACTTAATTAAGTCAGAATAAGAAGACATCTTTTCTAGAAATTTAGCTAATCTGTAAAAAATCAAGCAGGAAACATATATCATGCAACTGGAGTTTGTTGAAATTAAACAGCAGTTATAAAACAATGAATTCAGATTGAAGTTAAAAAAAAAAACTTTGGAATTATTATTATCATATAAATGCAAAACTATCACACAAATGTAAGAATAAGATTTAAAAAATACAATTCAATTAAATTACTATGATCTATGTGTCATTTTTTTTTTTTTTTTTAACGTTTTCTGTTATCTATCTAAAATGGACCCCTGGCTTCAGTGAAATGTATAAACTGACCCCACAAGCACACAGCATGCACATTCACTTGCAATACCTATCTAAAATTTATTTAACATCTAAACAATACATCACAACCCTTGCATGCTATAATAATTCCAGATAGCTGTTAAGCACTTTGTGATGGTGGTCCACTATGAAAGGCAAAAGATTCATTGTTATAATGTCTGTATACGATACGTTGACAAAATTATATTTATAAACACAAAAAATAGATTCAGTAGCCTACTGTATGAAGTATACATTTGGAGTGATTCCCGCAGTCATTATCGCAACTGTAACTACAGCTAATGTAAATACGTTGTTAAACAGCTCCCCTTGCAGAAGTCTTTGTTGTGGTATTTAGAGACTAAAGCAATGGTACTGTCTCTTCCAGTCCATTCCCAACCAAAGCCATTCCAGTCCATTCCAAACCAGGACCTTGTTCTAATTAGCTTACATTATTCCATTGAACACCTGGATTGGATGAAACAATTCAATACCTGGTTGGAACAAGGCTCTCAGATGTGCTATTCAATAATTAAAGACCTGCTGTTATGCCAAATCGTGTCATCCATAGAAAAGAGTCTCATTTGTAGGCAGCACCCATGCGAATTCATTTGTGCATGCCTAGTTTATGTTTTGCGCCATCTCTGAATCTTGTCTGGTAAAAACGGTCTCATTTCAATGGTTTTGCATTGAAATTTAAAGATGGAATGTAATTTGCAATGGGTCTCAGTTGTGCTGGAGACAGTATTTGGCACCTAAAATGCCAAATATAGTCTCAATTGAAAAGTAAATAGAGACACTACTGTATTCTGCTCTGCTACAGTAGTAAATGCACTAATCATAAGTACAATGTTCTCTGATCTTACAAAGCCAAGAATGTAAAACAAATTATATATCCAATTAATACGGTTATACAACATATTGCACATTATTACTTTATTATAAAAATTGTGCGGGTGTCAAATACGGCTAGGAGACACTATTTGGCAGGGACAGTATTTAGCACCTAAGGTGCCAAATATTGCCAGGAGACTTTGTTTGGCATAACACCTGTACCGGTATTTTGAAATGTTCCCAATGAATTAATTTGCTGAAACATAATTTAACAATCTGATGTGCTGTCATAAAGTCAGCATTATATTACTGGTTGTATGACTGGATTTACTTTACTTGTCTATTAATCTGAATGATGTAAGCACCTATAATTTCCTGAAGTGGTAAGGTAGCCCTACTATTTGCTTGTAGTATACAATAAAGCATGATTTTACAACTTTGTCTCCTTTAATATGAAGACTTGCATCACATTTCATTTGGGAACATCCATATTTTAATAAACCCAGCCCACAAGTAGATCCTTTTTTTAAAGTAGAAAGCAACTGAGAAAATATTTGTACTTTTTTGAACATGATAATTTAGCTCAAGGTACCTATGTAACACCTTATTTTACATCACTGTGTAACTGTCCGTTAAATGCTAGCAAATACCCATATTTAATTTAATTGGATTTGCAATTAAGTTAAGACTCATTAACTCCCTCCAGTTAGCGCTCAATTATTTTACTAGCATTTCTGTGCATGTAACTTCAATTATTACAATAAAGATGTGATAATGACCATCACATACTTAAACACCAGCAATTACTAATTGTAAAAGTCTACATTTTTTGTGTGGGAAAAAACTTAGTAAAGGTTTAGTTGCATAATTTATTGTCTTGCATTAGGCACTTACATAATTGTATATGTATTACCTTTTAAAATTGTAATGTTCTTAAACATTTCGGTTTCAGATATGAGATTGAAATGATATGACGGTTAAAATAAGCAATTTAATACAATTGGTATACGTATCTCCACTGGTAAACCGGTAGGGAGTATGGACCATTTATTTGTTATTTTATTTTTATTTTAGCTTCTGATCCAAATATTTGCATGTATACTACAAAACATCAGTGTGATTATTATTATTTGTTTATTTAGCAGATGCCTTTATACAAGGCAACTTACAGAGACCAGGGTGTGTGAACTATGCATCAGTTGCAGTGTCACTTACAACAACATCTCACCCGAAAGATGGAACACAAAGAGATTAAATGAATTGCTGAGGGTCACACAGTGAGTGAGCCAAGATTTGAAGCAGGGACCTCTTGGTTGCAAGCCCTTTTCTTTAACCACTGGACCACACAGCCTCCATTAAGTATGATTTACAAAAATAACAGTTATGTATTTATTTAATTAATGAAATAATAATAATAATAATAATAATAATAATAATAATAATTATTATTATTATTATTATTATTATTATTATTATTATTATTATTATTATTATTATTATTATTATTATTATGATGATGATGTTGGGGATATTTCAGGGACCACCTATGATTTGCTCACAGACCAAAGGCTGATATCCTATGGGGCAAAACAAATAAGGGTGAAATATAATACTGTTAATCTGAAAGACAATCACAGCACATAATGCAGCAGGGACCTCTGTTGGAATGTTTAGGTAACTGCTCATGTGAGGGTAATTATTTTAAATACAGATCCCGAAATCAAGCACCAGGCTTTTCTGGCTTAAATTCCCAAAGTACAAAGGTGTATAAACTCAGAAATCATCATTGTGTAGCATACTATACAGAACCTGGAACCAATACATTAAAACACAGGAGGGAAGTTCCATAACTTCACACAAGAAATACATTGACTTGACTGCAGCGTATTGATGGGAATTTGAACTTAGCACACAGTGTCACTTGCAGCTTGCCTGCTGGGAATTTGAACTTAGCACACAGTGTCACCTGCAGCTTGCCTGCTCTAGGCCTCTATTTATCAGAATGCATTATGGAAGTGAATCTGGTAAAATATTCAATAGGCTTGACATTATTTACCCCCTCAAATAAAATGCAAAAAAAGTGGAATTAGAAGGCACACAGGTGAAAATATATTTTTGTAGTTTGAAAACAATGAACCAAAGTGAAACATTTTCAGTTTTTCCAATTCTTGCAATAAAAGCATTTCTATTTAGTGTTTCTTGGATGCTCCAAAACAAAACCACTACTTCACAGCCACCTGTGGACTTCTTTTTCCTCATTGAAATAAAATTACAAGGTACAGGCAGAAACACTTTATCCTTGGTTGATGTTTGTTTATTTATTTATTTATTTATTTATTTATTTGCAGCCATTGTGTTGAGCAACAAAACAAAATATAATTCCAAATCATTGTGTTGCTAGCTTGGGGGAATTGAAACCTCATAATTCTCATTTGTCTCCAGTAATTTGGAGTAATTTCTCTTTTACAATAACTTTGTAATGAAAAAAACGGATGTGCCAACACAGTGCAGCTTTTAAAAAAGGGTAAAATAAGTAATAAAGATGTTCTCTGCTTCATGTGTATGTCAAACTCTAATCCCAGCAGCAATATACATTAACACACTGGGTTGGTTCTGTCCACAAAATGAAAAATAAACTTGTTTGTGGGTGCTGAGAGGATCACTGATTTCTTTTGTGATTCACTCTTGGGTACCTCTCGTGTGGGCAATCTAGTCTTTCTGTTTGTGGAATTTGGGTAACAAATATGGTGCGAAATGTGATTGTTTAAAGAAAAATTGCAGTGATGTGTGACTAAACCTATTACTGGCAGTACGATGCAGGCATGCTCCAACTACTCTGGGGAGTAAGGTCCACAACTTTGGCATAAAATAGGAAGGTTTAATATTGCCAAAGGCAGAATATATATATATATATATATATATATATATATATATATATATATATATATATACATAATTATACTGAATCTTCCAGCTTTCATTCTATAGAGAAGAGGCAGTCTTACAGGCAGATAGACATGTAGCTTAGTGGTGTTTAATTGGAAAATAGTTTACAGGAAATGGTACAGAGATTGGAAGTGCAGATGTTTAATATTTTAATCGAATTGTAAGATATTCTCATTTACATTAAATATTCTGTACCATGTTATTAAATGTACAATTACATTTTCTGAGCAGAGTAAAACAATTGTAACAATATCAAACGAATAAGAAACAGTTTCAGAAAGGAGTAGCATTATTGTTCTTAAATGTCTCTGGCTAGTTTAAAAAAAAAAAAAAAAAAACTTAAAAAAAATGTTGCCTTGGCACTTGCTTTAAAATAGGAGACATAGTGATATTTTTTAGTGTTCTATTTACAGTTTTTTTTGGAGATTCTGACCTCAGACTTCACAATAACAAACATACACAAAAGGGCTCTGATATGGAATTGTACATTTGCGGTTGTATTTATACTGACACAACCAAACATGTGATAATGGCAGTACTGAGTGTTTTTTCTCAGTTGGGTGCACCTGCAAAGCTCACTGGTAAGTCAGAGGGCTTGTGATGCAGAGAGATGGTGGGAAGTTCTCCACAACCCTTATTACAGGGGGATCTGACCAATAGGTTATGATTCCCTTCATGCTGACATAACCCTTAGGCATTCTTCAGATATCTCAGCCATTCCAAAGGTGAAATGTAGTGCACCTGCTACTAACCCAAGACCAGGGGCACGGTAGGCATTGGTACCGATGTGCTATACAGATCTATAAGCGATTACTAGTGACATCTTTGGCCGCAGATGGGTGGGCTTTACAATGAGCAATCTTAGATTCATTGTCCACATATTGGCTGCTTTGCAGACCCTTGCGCTTCAGTGTGAGCGTTATGAGGTCCCAAGGGAATGCTGACCCTTTGCATCAGTGTTGTTTCATGCTTACTGTACAATATTTGCAAAAGAGAATGACTGCACATCTGCTCATCTTCATGTAGAAAAATACAGGTCTCTCAAGCGGATCCTGGTGTATATAACAGCGCCATCTACATACTTTAGATCCTGTCTATTAAACTTTGTACTCATTTTTGTACTGTGTTCTTTTCACAATGTGCACAGAAGTTGTGCTAATTAATAGTATTTCTGTTTTATTTGCAAATAAATGTTTTTTTTTTTTTCTGTATATGCTTCTAAAATATGCCCTATTAGAAATACTTAGAGTAGTGATGATTTTATAATCATAATGAATTTATAATTTACCAGTGGGAAAGCTGTGTTTAAAGGTATATTAAAATGGGTCAAGTGTCCGTGTTTGATATTGGTAAAGAGAGTAGGCAGAAGCCTGTGCCCATTTAATTCTTTACAAAGGGAAATTGACTTCATTCAAGTTTACACTCTCGCACCCACACTCAATGGAACATTTGTTTTATAGTTCATGTCTATGATAGTTATGGGTTTTCCTTCCCAATTAGTTTGGCAGTTTTGATTAATTGTAGTCTAGTTTGTAGTCTTCATTTTAGGTTTACAATTCATGTATTTATTTTATATTGTAAAATGCTGTTTATAGTTTAAATTCACAAATCTAGCAAGGTGCAAATCGACACCTTTCTTTAGATGCCGCAAAGGAGTCACAACACCACTAGGGCAATGTTTGTGAACTATATTTTATTTCTCAATACTTTTGAATGCTTTGTATGAAAATGCATAATGTCAGAGTAGTACAGTTCTGGTGAAATGAGAGTAATAACCAAAAGTAACTGAATACGTTTTTATGACAAGAAATGATTAGTACTTGAGTAGAATGTCCTCATTAGGTGCAAATTTGTTAACACTTAATCTATGATAACTTAATTCAGCATTGCTGGAGGCTTGCATAGTGCAAATAAGAAGTGACCTTTAATGTTTCTGCCAGTGTGAATTATTTTATTCAAAAGGTGCTGTCATTATTTCAGTTTAAAATCTATTGAATACTGTTGGTATCTGGATGGAATATAAAACAGTAACCTTCCTCTAAAATAACAACCATATACTTGATTTAGTTTCATTCTTGTCTGAACTTAGAAGAACTTAGAAGTGTGAATCAGCAACCATCTGCATATTTGAGAATGATGCAATAGTAATGGTAATAACAGTCATTTTTTGCCCCATACAGATGTATTTTTTATTTAATAATGTACAGTATTTGCCGACATGCTACATCTGATGAAACTATACTTTAAATATTTCTGTCTTTCTGTACTGTCAAGTAAATTATTTATTGATAATATGAAATTGTTAGTGTCAGTTGCAACAAGACCAATCAAGTTGACCAGTATTTATTTAATCTTGCAAGAGAGAAGTAAAGACAAATACAGCTGTACGACTGTGTACCTGGATCTTCCATCCATATCTATTTAAAGCCCTTATGCTGCTGCATATGACTATGAATAATGGATTCCCTTTTGGAAGCTGTCAGTTTAACTGGTATTTTCTCCACAAAGCACAATCAGCAGTTTAGCAGTTTAAGTCCTGCCTTATCATATCTATTTTTTTCCTTGGATCAACCTCCCTTAAAGATTTCCCACATTGCTTCTTGGGACTAGGTCTACCATATCCTCATTGTTCTAATTCAGTCTCTTTGGAGCCTATCTGCTCCTGCTGCTGCTAGTAACCTATTCTACCTGCTACTGCATTCCCATTCTTATTCTGCATCACCAAGTCTAGCTTGTTCACATAATCCTTCATCCTGTCATCATTCCTTATCTGCTCAATCTCTCAATGTTGTACAGTATGTGTCTAGCAGGACCTGGGTATAAGCTCTGGCCTAGCTGTAGGTGGTATGAATCTGTGTTCCCTGCTTACAGGGTCCCTAACTTTCTCTAGCAGGGCAGCATAGGACCAAATGGCACTCTTCCAATATCCTCAAACATCCTAGCCTGCTCTTAGGAGTATATTTTGAAATGGCAATAGTTTTTTTTACAGGTAAAACCAATATCAGACTGGTACCATTTACAATAACAAAGTGATATTTGCAATATAGAGTATTTTACCAGTCACCTGAACTAATCAGTCACCTGTCTTACCAACGAATAATACCAGTTATAAACAGAGGCAGCTTGAGCAAACCTTGAATTGTTTAGTACCTTAGGTGACTGGTTAATTCAGTTTTTACTATCGTAGACAAAAAGGTTAACGACATATACTGAGATGCTGTTTTAGTTAAATTTGTTTTACTACAGTATATCCTGAGTGTCTGCTTCCTACCAATTGTCCTTGTAATTATTTGAAAGCTGCTAACAAACAGGGTTGTTAGTTGTTTATAAGCAAAGTTTTTTTTAAAAGTGGCATTACAGCAAGTGCCCATTGCACACAATTAAATGATTTTAATTCATCCAAACCAAGCAGTTCACTTTATAATTCACATCCTATTGTTTTCTATATACTCTCCTGAACATTTTTTTTTATAGACAAAATAATTGTAGCAGTTTAAATAAAGCACTTTCTTCCATTACTATCTGTTTAAAAATTACATTTTGTAAGATAAGAGCTAAATTGTGTTTATGACTACAATGGTAAACAATTAATTTAGATCTTTAGAACAGCATCCTACCATAATAATGAAAAAGTATTTCATTAATTAATCTTTTTTTTGCCATTATTTTAGACTATCGGCTTTGCCGTGAGCAAAAAAACAAAATCTATTAAATGGAGATCAATACTTACTATTCATTTTAACATACTGGTAGTATATTTATTTGTATTTGCTTGCGATTGTAAGTCGCCCTGGATAAGGGCGTCTGCTAAGAAATAAATAAATAATAATATATTTCTATGTAGCTCAGAGCCTCACTGACACACTAAAAACAGTTTTTGACAAAATAATATTACAAAACTATAACATATTTGTGATATTAATGACAATGATATGTGTATGTCAGTAATAAACATGTTTTTTTGTTGTGCCATCAAATATAATTTGAACTCTTGGATTAGCCATTTTTTATGATTTGCTTATGCTTTAACGTGGCCAATGTTAAAATCACTTCAGTGTTTAATAAATTATTTGCTTTTTCAAGAATCTCAATTAGAGTTTTGTCTTTTTAGCTCCATTCTTTATACTGGCTGACTTTTTATCAGTTTTGTTCACTGAGTAACAAAACCTAATTTTGAACAGTTCTTAGGCCTGTGTTGTCAGTCAATCCTTCTTTGTTTACCTCCATCATAAATGAAACAAATGACTTATATTTGTTTTTAATTCAACTGAAAAGTAGTAAATCAAATGTAAACACCATGAAACCTTTCACTAGTTCAAACACTACTAAATTATTACCAAACTGCCACTATCACAAGTTAAACATTTCTAAATTATTCACATTTAAATATTTAGTAATAATAATTTCCTTGACTTTTAAACTAAACCCTTACCAAATTTAAATTTTAAAACAAGCTCATTATTATTACTACGTATTTGTTGGTGTTTTTTTCTTATTAACTGCATGTTGCTGCCATCTTCTGGTATTTTTTTGTTATTATTTATTATTACAAAAAATACTAACTGACAGATCTCTCATCTGTTTCACGTTTACAGAAGCATTACAAAACTCTATCTGTGTATGGTTACAGCACTAACTTGGATAATTACAAGTACTGCAACACCCGGTAGCTCAACATTACTAAAGTGTAGGCACTGTACAGTTTAAATCACTGCAGACGTGGGTGTAATCTATTTTATATTGCCAATTAAATATAAAGCTTTGAAAAAAAAAAGAAAAAGAAAAATGTTATGCATGAACCCAGCAAATAATCTGTAAACTGCTGCTTGGTGCTGATGTGTCAATGCTGGATAATGCTGCTCTTGCTAAATGTGAAGCAAGCTTGTTAGTCTTTACTTAAACCTCCATGGACACAATTCAGCACAATTTAGGGACTGTTTAAGAGAGACTCAGGAGGAACTAATGTCCAGGGTTATTCAGGACAGAGCTTTGTGGGGGATTTCGCCCAAACTGTAATGTACCAGGTGACTGTCATACCAATGAGACAATAAAACTAAACGACCCGCTTCCCTCCAAGATGCACTGTCTTGCATCAACTCCTTCACAGCTCTTTTGTATTGTGGGCTTTGTGTGGAACCCAATACATCTTCAGTGGTGCTGTTTTGAAAAATCTTGTTGCCATAAAACCTGAAGAAGGGTACCTGGATGGACCTGAAGGCTTCTGTACAGTACCCTTTTACTGGTTTGTTGGTTCAATAAAATAAATGAGAATCACCCCAAGAGACAAACCAACATTGATATGGGCTACAGGGATAAATCAGGGGAGAATTTCATTAGGTATTATAGTATAGTTACTTTTCTTAGGCATGTTTGAAGCGGAAATATTGAATAAGCAGATGATTACAATATGCAAATCCACTTACCCGAAAACTGAAGTGGTTAATTAAAAAATGTACTTGGACTAAGTATTGCATACCACTTTATTGGAAGCCAACTACACATTTTTTTAAATATCTGCATTTTTGATGATCTATTGATACCCATAAGAAATGGTTTGTTTATTGTAATATTTTGGCATTGCAGATATTTTTAAATGATAAAAAAATCTAAAAATAAAATAACTGCTAACACTGTAGTTGATTAGCTGATTCTGATAAATTAAAAGAGCTAAAATCCATTCTGGTATAGAAAGCTTTGTGAATGAGTTTTTTCTTTTTCAAATCCGAAACTTCATTAAATATACCCCTGTATTATGCTGAGAGGTTATGTAATTTGCTGTGAGGATAACCTAAACCTTGCTATCACTGCAATATTAAGTGACATAACAATGAAGGTACATACGTTACATTACATGTTTGAAGGCTCTGACAGACAGTGATTGTAATGAGAGTTAACCAGGACTAACAAGATAAATACTTCTTGATAACTTGACACATGAAACTTCAGTTATATGCCATTCTATGTCTTGTAATTACAACATTAAATTACAAGACTTTGCTAACTTAACATGACATGTACTAGCTCAGTGCCAGTAATATATTCATTCACACACATAGAATATTTTAAAATGCCTCCTTGCTATGTTCTAATGAGAACTGTTATCTGAATTACTGTAAATAATTACTGTTCCTGCAGGTGTCAATAATATCAGAAAATTCCACTCCAAAAGATGGAAAACAAAAAAACATCTCAAATCTAAATATTTCACTAAGGGCTGGCTCCTCATGCTGCAGTCTTCAGACATTATCTGAAGGAATTGACTTTTTGTTAATCAGTAATGGAAGGAAGATGGTGTCACCAGACATTTACGTTAGTAAATGTTTTTGATGTTTTGATTGTATACATTGACTGGTCTTGCAAACAGTGATGCTTCTCAGCACCCAAGGGTGACAAGCAGTTCTGTGTCTGTAATCAGTGCTCAGGTGCAGTGATAAAGACTGATAGGTTCGCAAGAACAAAGACAACAGAATTGTTAGTACAAGCAGACACTGTTTACAAGGAATAACTACTTCAGATTTCTATTTCTATGACCAAGGCTTGGACTGAAAAAAGCATACTGTTATCTGCTAAGTTTAAAGTAGGTTCTGCTTTCTTTATTTTTGTATTACAGTCAGAATCCCAGGATTTGAAATAAAAGAAACCTGGTTACCGGAAAGCTGTCTAATTCCAAAAAGACTGCTTCATTTAAAATGCAAACATGTGGAGAATGTGGACAATTTGTGAATGTTTTTTTATTTTATTTTACAAACCCACATCTAAAACAAAAGGAACTCCAGAAGAGCAGCATAATCCGAGTTTTTATTTAACCCTCTTAGTGTGGCTAAACCACACCCCTTTTATTTGTGTTCCTATGACTTGTTCTTCTATGAATGTTTCCTCACAGGTGGAATGGCTTTTCTTGATTAGCTGGATAATGACATGAAATCGTGATAATGATGAGAATGGGGACGGTTTTATTCTAAAGAGCAGTAAATCTAATTGCAGTCACTAAATACTATACAAATAAAGTAATAAAGTGGGAAGTGATCAGCATTAGGGCAGTGTATTAAGTTACAGCACTGTGTGGATCATTAAAATATACTTTGTGTCAGTAATTTAGGATAATGAAAAATATCTCCAATAATATTTTACTGCACACACATTTGTTATATTTCATTCTAAAATGAAAGCATTATATTCTTTACAGTACATTTGTAGTGCAATGAATTGTTTGTGAATAATTCCCGAACATTTTTATCCATTATATATATATATATATATATATATATATATATATATATATATATATATATATATATATATATATATATATAAACGTTTTTACTAAACACAGTTTACAGATTTTTACAGAAGCAATAGTTTGACAAACTCCCTCTACTGGTAAATTTGTGTAAAATGTGAGTGAAATTATGAAACCTAAGAATGTGTTCTTCTAACTACAAAACATGTCAGCACCATGCCTTTTGATGAAGCTGTGGTAAATAGTTTTGTATCACCCTATAGAATGAACAAATTTTGCTTCATAAAGTTGAATGGAAGCTGCTGAATAATGTTACGTTAACATATTGAACTACATACCGCTTTGTAGTTTTCCATATACAGTACTTGACAAAAAAATGGAAATTGAAAAATTTGACATTTCAGAATCTAACATGACATACTGTACTACTATTATGGCTTCCAGACTTTGCGATATCATTGTGTAGGTTCTTTGATTACATGATGTTAAATAAAATATCTAAGTTGTGCTCATATTGGTTTATTTTTCTATTAATCATGTCTCAATCCTAAAATTCTAGGCCATAGGTGTAGGTAGAAAAAACATTTCAAGAAAGTTTTTTTTTTTTTTTTAAACAGACAAACAAAAAATAGTATTTCTTCATTTTGTTGTTTTTTTCTTTCAAATATTGATCCAGAGACACAAAAAAAAAATCATTAGTTTTATATAAGGAAGAGATTACATTTCTATTATTAAATAAAATCCAAGGTAGCACCCCACACTGGAGAAGTTCTTACTTCAGTATACATTCCACACATTACAATTCTATTATCTAAATCTTCAGCAGATACAATGAAGCACTTTCCAGGGATTTTGAGGTAACAAAGAGTATAAAATTCCATAAATAAAAGATGGCAGACAATTTTAAGAGCATTAGAAGCTTGAGTTCCTCGAGGCAGGATCTCTGGGGAGTTTTAGATCAGTAATTATTTATATAAATGAAATGTCATATTAGTTTGTGTTATTTCAATTTGATTTCAACTTTATTAATTTCAGACTCAGATACATCAATATATATATATTAAGAATTATTGAGGAAAAGTTTGTTTATTTCATTCCTTTGTTGTTCATGACTGTCTTGCAGTACTAAATTTAAGATGTAGCAAGCTCTGTGAGTTCATTTTGATGTTTATTCAATATAGAAACACAGCAAAGCATCAATTGTTCATGCACGCTTATTACTGTCTTTAAATTGTACTTCATAATCCATGCTGTCCTTCTTTTAAAACAATAGAGAGCTCATAACCATATACCGAAACCTGTAATAAACCTTGCAGATCCATAAACATGTCTTTATTCAAATGAATTCTGTACCAGAAACAAATAATGTAATCGTACTGTTTTGGTAGTGAAGCTGCTAGCCAGTCTTCAATGTAACAAATAAGATATATAAAGTAATAAAAAATATATATGTAGGTATGTAATACTGTACTGGTAATGAACTGCTAATAATGCCTGTTCCACGTTTAAATATGATATGGAGTGTTTTATATCTATAGTGTTAGGATTAAACAACATTCATAAACTGCGGACGCATTTCTGAAATCCGATGCATAACTTTGTAAATGACATTAAGCTAAATAAAATGATTTATAACGTGTCAGATCCCTGAATGAAATTGTGAGCACAGTGTTTAAGAAACGCCTTCAATACCAGAGGTCAATTATTTACAGATCATGTGACAAAGACATCAGTGCTGGATGGTTTCTTGCGTCTACGCTTTTATAGTAGGAAAAGTTTTCTAGATGTAATTCACCTGACATTTTGTGATTGCAGTCACGTACCTTTAAAAATAGTTTTGCTTTAGAGAATGTCAGAGAGCAGGACAGTTGTTTTGTCTCCCTGTGCTGGGTGAAGGTCTTGTAGTTCATAAAGAGTTGAGGTGTGTCTGAGGTATAATAGCCACAGGCGAATTCTGATGGGCAACCATGGGACGGTTGCCTGTACTGTATCATGAAAATGGCATTACATTCTTAGCCATTGCCAGATTGTGCATTGAAGAACCTAAAAGGGCACAAAATGCATGGCGATTATAAAGAGTCACTTTGGGCCATTGTGGCAAAACGATTCAGAGAAATGACATTGTAGGCTGTATATAATGAAAGCATTGGCTACAACTACACCCCCACCCTATAGTCTGCTTTTTATGTCACTAGTTATTAGACAGAAATGTGTTTATGTATCTTCAAAATTCAGTTTAACAAAAAGAAAAGCAGAGGCCAAATGCTTTTCTAAGAAATTATTAATTACATCAATCCAGAATAATTATAGTATGGATCTTTCAGTGCACAACCCTATGTCTGTTTTTTTTTTTTTTATTGCTAAATGAAGTGTGTACTTGTTTAATGACTTGCCTTGGGCTTTCAGAATTGTATACTGAGTAACTCCAGTATTTCAGGGAGAACAGTCTTATGCATATTTCTCCTTTCCTCCTCTCCTTTGCAGACACTAAAGGGTTAAAAATTCTTCGTCTGCCCCTGACTTTGTCTCTCTTTCTGTCTCCCTGAATCCATTTGCAAATGATCTCGCTTGTCTGCATATTGTCACTTGCAGCCTGCCCGCACATTCATCAACTGTCCGACACCCACTGCACGCTTTCCTTGCCCTCCACACTTAATTGTTCCCACTCTGACCTGGGAGAATAGAGAATGATGTGCCTTTCTCTGAACAAACATGAATGTTGAAGGAATAAGGAATAAGAATTAAGAACTCTGTGGGGATGGCCATGGCAAAGCGGTCAGTCAGCAGCTGCTTCTTCTCTTGGTTTCTGGAACAAATTCAGGCCATTAACAGAATGATAGGAAAATAATTCTGCAGATTTCTCACAATGGCCAAGCTGATGGATCCGGCCTTGCTACAGTCATCACATACTCAAATTTCTGTAGCAACAGATGTTCTATTCTGGTGGAACAAATATGCCACATATGCATTGTTTTCTTCTAAATAAAATTCTCAATGTATAACTTTTGTTACTG
This sequence comes from Acipenser ruthenus, assembly GCF_902713425.1. Lineage (NCBI taxonomy): Eukaryota > Metazoa > Chordata > Actinopteri > Acipenseriformes > Acipenseridae > Acipenser > Acipenser ruthenus. Next base: position 29,632,856 of record NC_081203.1, on the reverse strand, counting down.
TTTACACATTGTATGTGTGCACTAATGTGTTATGAGTACTGTAGATATGAGGATAGTGGTTTACTATTGTATGTTTGTTTGTGAATTTTTCTGTTCATTGAAAGAGTGAGACAATTCCACTGGTTCGGCCTAAAATGATGTGACCAGATACACAGCTCTGTCAATGCACCTCAACCATGGGGCAGGCTGTTGCACCAGTAACTTGTATACCATCCTAAAGACTGAGAAAGAAAGCTGCAGTTAGTCAGTTAAAATATTCCATGAGGTGTACACCAGCCAATAAATGCAGCCTGTACGTTACTCATAACCCATGGATTCCCATTTTCATTTTGTTTGCACATACTCTGTTTTTCAAGATACATTTTCAGGATTCATTAAAAAAGGTTAAGTAACATATCAAGTCCATGGCACTTAAAGGTGAGTTCAGAGTCCCCCAATGATCTTAACAAACAGTAACTCAACCCTTTACTCAGATGCCTAGTACTGCAGATCGATGTTGATACTTTTCTTTTGCTAACATGTGTACTGTATACTGCATCAATAAATTACAACAGTTCTTGTTTATCTGTTATGCATTATTAAAGAGTTTCAGCAACTGTTGCCAACACTCACAGTAAGGTTAAAGAAAAGGAAGATGTCATATTGTATCCAGGATGACACATAACCAGCAGATTTGTTGCCAGTACAACAAGTGTCCAAGGTGCTCTTGTGTGCTACATGGAGATACTCACTTCAACCTGTTGAAATATTATTTACGTTAGAAGTCCATTATTTAGATTGTCGTTTGGTTTTTTTCCCCGTTTTAATTTTGAATACCCTCCTATAAACCTGCTACATATTTGGAAGAGATCCATATCGGTTTATGGTCAACTTAAAATGTCATCTGCTTCATCCAGTACAGGACAGGACAGTTGAATATCACTGAAAAAAAGAATGATTTGACTTCATGATGCTATATAAAGGATTCTTGAAAAGTCCAATACGGTATTATACCTTTAAACATATCGTATATGGTTGAGCGCATAGGGATTTTCTATTATATGGGCTTGATTAGTTGTTCCTTTAGATCACAGTGTCTTTTCTGGACCATATTGAATCACCAGTGACGATGATGTGAAGTAGTCATGAATAGGGCTCTCTGTAGCTTTTGGTGTTGGTAAGTTACCACATATTTATGTAGAAACAGACAACATTAATTATGTTTAGTTCAAGGGAATGTATTTGTTGCTGAAGGGCTTAACTACAAGGAGCTGGTAATTTCAGCAATTACCATCCTTGTATCTACTGGAAAGTGGAATAACTATTTTAAATAAGTCCTTCATACAATGCTTTCACAGATCACTTTAGATTTATCCACATTGATCATTTTAAAAGTAAGGCCTTTTATGACCAGGATAAGTAAGCTAAAGATATCTCCCACCCATGTACCTCTGCTTTCTTCTCTTTAATAATACATGGTGATTTCCATTACTGGTTCAGACTGTGTGTTTGGGTTAAGAAGCAGTCATGCTAAGGTAGTGTCTGTGGAATTGCTTTAACATCCTTTCTTTTAATACATGAAAATGTTTTATAAAATGAAAGTATCACTTATTTAAAGACGTCAGTCAGTATGAGTGTAACGCCTCATTTAACCAAGGGCTATTTATTTATTTAAAAAATAATCGAATAGCAGATAGTAAGATAGTGCAGTCCATCAATACTTATTTAGATATAGCAGTTTAGTATTTTTCTATAAAATGATCTCAATGCAGTACAATGCTGGCCCTTCTAAGCTATCAATGAGAAGAAAAAAATACAATAAAATATAATAAAGTAGAAGTGTGCACACTTAAAAGAATACAAGAGCAGGTGCAGGTGCAATGCAGAGCTAGAGCAGTACATTTGTATAACACATAATTCAAATCAAAACAGGGTGTCCTCAGAAGGCCCTTTCCAGACTGGGTAACCTTCTTCATCTCTGTATGCCTTGTGATTCAAGGTAGTAAGCTAGCAGTTGGTTCATTTCTCAATTGAACAGTAGAACAAATGTGACACTTAAGCAATTTCCATTTCCTGTTATTGCCCTGCTTACAGGGTTTACCTATACAAGCTGGCTCTCCAAATGTCTACATCCAGGTTCTTCTAAATGACCTGCACAGAAATGAAAGGTGTGTTCAGAGGTGAAAGGCAGGTAAAAAGCCCATTCAATTAATGGCAGGGGTTTCCATAGCAACACAAGGAAGCGTTCAGACAGGCAGCCTCTACCCATTGTGACCAAAACAACAATGAGAGCTCATGGAACATGCAAGGAAGGAGAAACCATTATTTGAATAACAAAGCAAAAACAGAAAACAAGTTCAAACTTTAAAATAAACTCCAACCACTATTGAATTATTATTATTATTATTATTATTATTATTATTATTATTATTAACAACTGTCAAACAAACACCTTATTACATGAGTGACCAAAAACAATAAGAGTCAGTTTCACAATCTTCGAACTATAAACAAAACCATATAGGATATAAATGAAAATCTTTGTAAGTTACCTGTGGGCAATTTTTCAAAATATGCTTTAGATTGTAATGTTTTAAAACGGGTATTTCCACAACTAAAATAGAGATTTAATTATCATTCTCTTTTTTCCTATTGCAATATTACCCAAAGATTATAACGAAAGGTTACCTAAAGTATCCCAGGTTCTATTAGAAACATTCACTCAACCTTAGATTGGGTAAAAGCATTTTATCCAGAGACAAGTATATGAAAGCTTTAAATGTGCTCCTGCCCCTTTAAGATGGGATCAGCCCACACGTGCATGGTACTAGCGTGAGCATGGGGAGAAGCAGTTCAGAATTCATACATTTTTCGTCACTGTAAACGCATATTTATTTGATGTTTTATTTTTTCTCAAACTGAAAGTTGGAAATTTGGGCTGCGTCTTAAATTTGAAGGAATACGGTATTTCAGAAAACTCTACTGGAAGTTGTAATGCAGTGCTACAGACCTGCCAAATTCACTGTAGGTTAGGGCTTTGGGTTGTCTTTGGTAGGGTCACTTCAGTACTGAGAACAATGCATGACCTGACAACTGTCACCCAGCATGAATTAATTTCTTGTTAAATGTCAACATTTTTGCACTAATGCAGAAGAACACAGAAAAGAGAATATCAAAATATACCAATGGACGTCACGGATCAAGGATGCACATATACCAATGGACGTCAAGGATCAAGGATGCACATATACCAATGGACGTCACGGATCAAGGATGCACATATACTACTTTTTGGAAACAGAAAGTGCAGCCCAAAATGGTAACATACAGTGTCGAGTTTTATCATGAAACTCATACAGGCCTTAAAGGGAAAGTGATTTTTCAATATATTAGTGTACCGATATTCCAGAATGGAAACCATTTAATGGCCCTTCCAATGCATAAACTTCAAACAAGTACCTCTGCTGTTCACCACAATTGTGTTATTGAAGACCTACTTAAATAATGAGTTTCTGGTTTTGATGTAGCAATATTTGTGGCAGAAAATATACAAGGCTGGACAACCCAGGACATAATGAACCATGCCACGTTTCACCTTTATCACACTAAAACATGCAAAAAAAAGGTACTGTATGTTTTAAAAAGCCTCACTTATAAAATGTGGAATACAGGAAAATATTAAGGACATATTATACACAAATCTTAAAATATCTCTGACTAAATGTAATGTTTCTTTTCATAAGTAAGAAACATGAGACAGTATTGGTAAATATGTATATAATAACTGAAGTTGCACTTAACTTTATCCAATGCTATTGTATATTAATAGAGGTTCTGTGCATAATTCATGGATGAGATTACTTTTGTGCAAGTGTCCCAGACCAGCATCAAGCACATCCACTCGCATTCAAGCATGACAAGCATAAGACTAACAATTCTGGACACGTACAGCAGTGCAAGGGTATACAAATGCCCACAATATTGGCCATCATAATAATAAATTCAGGAATTCAAAGAGTTTTATCTCAGAACCAATGAATAATGTATACACAGTTTCAAAGTTTAATTGCACTGAATTAAATGATTAAAGATAATGTTTCTTTTATAAATTTGTAATGGCGCCAAATATATAAAAAAAAAAAAAAAAGATAAAGCTTGTGAATGGAAAGAAAGAAATTTAGTGGCTTTCATGGAAGGATTGGGAAGATTATTTAAACTGAAGAAAATATAATTTGTTAAATACAAAGCTACTGTACTTTAAAATGAAACACATAAACAAAAACAAGTCTGAAGAGGGCGAATCCCCATTCCTATGTTAAGGCAATAACCAGGAGTAAGAATTTCCCAAAGAGCTTCCAAAATCTTAATTATTTACCTTTTATATGTCTCTCTCTCTCTCTCTCTCTCTCTCTCTCTCTCTCTCTCTCATCTCTCTCTCTCTCTCTCTCTCTCTCTCTCTCTCTCTCTCCTCTCTCTCTCTCTCTCTCTCTCTCTCTCTCTCTCTCTCTCTCTCTCTCTCTCTCTCTCTCTCTCTCTCTCTCTCTCTCTCTCTCTCTCTCTCTCTCTCTCTCTCTCTATAAAGCAACAATTGCAGCAAGACTGCTTGCACTTCTGTAACACCATTAAACAGGCTAGAAAGACACAAAAGAAAGCTGCTTATCTTCTTCAAGACAAATACATATTAAGAAATACTGTAGTTGAACTAAAACATTCAGAAAACAGCACAGTGGTGATAAAGTGTCCAGTTGTTACAGCTTTCAAATATTATGGACTAAATGTAACACTTATAAACCACATACATGGGGTACACCATGTTAGAAGGAAACTACAGTGCAGTATTAGAAATAAACCCAATAAAAGAAATGTATGAGACGAATGCTATCATACATTGAGGAAGCCTGTGGGAACTATGAACAAATAAGTATCCCCCAGTATACACAATGTTCAAAATGAGATACATGGCCTAATGAGCTGTCTATACAACTCTGATTACAAGTTACCGTAGTGAAGACAAAAAAAAAATATTCATCACCAAAACCTGAAGGGTCAATCCAAATAGGAAGACTTCTTAAAATGAAAGAAGTTATTCTCAACCAATATATCTTCCATGTAACAAGTTCTTCTTACACTCCAAAGAAGGGAACAAAATACATTTTCTTTATAAAGACAAACTTTCATGAAGGTTTAATTTTTTTCTCTTTATATACTGCATTTAAATACTCTTACATTCTTTCAAAATATACACTGAATATACTCAAAACTGTTAAAGTTCAGCTGGCAGACTTGTTTTTTATTCAAATGGATGAACACATTGTCAAACAGCTTTTTGTTAATTCAAAGATTTTTTTTTATAAACAGTGTAATTAAAATTGAAATGACATACTCTTCGCTTCTCTGTGAGATTCTTAAATGGATGAACTAAAAGGACAAAGGAATTAAGACATCATCCATCAGCCAGAGGAAAAAAAAAAAAACTTAACTAATGTTATGGCTCAATAAATGAAAAGTATCACTTCAAATTCTAACATTGTGACATGATAAAATGAAATTAAATTATGTGGTTAAAGGTTCAAAAATCTTAATATGTAATGAAACTTCACTCAATTATTTTAAGGAGATTGGACTGAAAACTGTTGAAACTACATTTTTAAATACGGGGCACAAGTAGAATTGTTTCACACCTCAAGAAAAATAACTACCTTATTGTTTTACTACGGTATTGGACTTATGCCCTTTTTTGGGTGGGTTTACATTTCATAGAACGGAGGGCTTTTTTTGCATAATTTCTTGTGAAAGTCTTTGCATGCTGTAAAACTAGTAGGAAGCTTGTATGTACTGCATTATAATTCAGCTGGAATCTCAGGGTCGAAATAGGCTAACCCAAGGATGTTAATAAAGAACATCATAGAACAGTGCAGCACTTTCTTTTTAAAACAACACCACCAACTTTAAAAATTACAAACTTAAAACTTTTTTTTTTTTTATAAAGGATTTACAAGCAGCACTATTGTTGTACATTTCTCTGATGCAGACAGACATAACTAAGAGCCACATGTGACATTTATACTGTTCATAAAGTTATGCCATTTTACATTTTGTAGTCACTAGAAAAAAGAAATACTATATTTTTTTTGTTTAAGATTGTCCTTCTGCTACCTTGTTGCATTCAGTGATTTCCTCCACATTTTCTTTGGCATCGTCAGTCTTCATGGCATTTTCCTCTCTATGTAGGGTTTCTTCATTTTCTGTGTTGGTGCCACTGAGCTGCTTGCTGTCCCCGTTCACGAGAACATCACCTCCAGCATTTACTTCGGAAAGAGCCTCAGTCATCTTTAATTCCTGCTCCCCTGTTTCGTCTGCCTCTTCCAGTTTCCCTAGGATGATTGGGAGTTTGGAGTCTGAAACAGAGTTCTCCAACATGGAGATGTTGCTCTCTTCATATTTAGGAAGAGGAGCCCCTTCCTCCAGCTTCTTTTGAAAATACTCCCTCTTGGCCTGACCACTTGCCACAGCTTTCTCTAATATCTCCTTTTCGGCCAAACGTAACTTAATTGCTATCTTGAAATGAAATGAGAGGTCTGGTTTTTCCAACAATGACCTATCAGCCTGCAAGGAACAATCAAATAAATTAAATTAACAAATATTTTATTTGAAAAGGATTAGCATCATGATAGAGGTGCTAAATACAAACATATATGTATGAAAAGTAAGAGACAGCTAATAAATGTATTTAAATATGTACTTTGTTTACTTACTTATAGTTTTATACAACCACATGAGTAAAATTAGTCAATGATGTTATTTTCAGTTTGAAGCAGCATGTTTTCTTCCTATAAGCCTTCAAGTCTTTTAAAAGAGCTCACACTAAACTAGCAAAATAACTAATCATGTAGTGCTGGGATCAGAGACCACTAGATTCTGCAAAAGTAACATTTCTAAAAATGCAACAAAACTTTTTAGCTTTAACCACTGGACTGCCAACTGTTATATTATTATTTTTTCCTTTAAGGTCCTTTTACATGAATATTTATATTTGATTAACACCTAAAGTACACTATAATTGTGATTCACCTGTTTACACCATTTCATTAAGTTAATAACCGTCATTCTCTCCTGTCAGTTCAATCAGTTTGCTTCTGTATGGGAGAGGGGTATCCAATGTAAATAAAGAAAGGCCATACAGTAAGAATGGCTATGGATAAAAATAATTTCACAATGCCACCATCAATCCCATTGATGTGTTTTATCTAAACTTTTTTTTTTCCCTTTTTTTAGAGAATGGCTAAATTCACAATCAGTCTTACTTTTACTACACATCTCTCTCATTGTTTACGACTTCGACTGGTAAAGTCATCTGTCCATCAAATCTGGTAGCCACGGCAGCGTGATCCAGCAGCTAGATCAACCAAAAACTTTTTTGGCTGATTGGGGAATACTTATTTTAATTCCCTGCACACATGCAAGCAAGTGGTGCAATGCTAGTGTTGAACTGACAGGAGAAAATTATTGCAAGTGAATTGAGTGCAGCACATAGGTGCATCCCTGCACCATTACCAGTCCCTCTACAAGTTCAATAAAACCTCCAAGGTAAATTCAAGGGAGATCATGCAATTTTAAAAAGAGAGTAGAAAGAGGATGTACCTGGGACTTTCAGAGCAGTCAAGTGGTAACCTTTAATCCCAACCCAGGAAATGTAAACAGCGTCTTACCTCCGAGGTTGTTTTATAGGTTTTCAAAAGCAGGGCAGCCCTGGTTTCCAGAAAAGTCCAGAGTTTTATTTCATTGTCCCAGCTTACTGGAAATTCAGCATTACCAAGTGTGAAGATTTTATCAATAGCATGTTCACCAACCAGGTACTCCTTGAGTTCATCTGTAATGATATGACATGCCACATGAAAATCTTCTCTCTATACTGCAATGGCCAACTGAATGTCTTTTAGTTCTATACATGGCAGTTCTTATCAAAATCTAAGTTATTGAAAAGCTTTAAAATAACACAAAAATGTAAGATGATGCTACAAGAAAACAGGAAATGTAATAGCATTGTTTCAGTTTACCACTGACTACACTATACATGCAAGTTAAAAACATACATGACATTAATTGAATTGTTTCCTTTTAAAATACCAATGTCCAACTTAATTTAAATTAATAAATACATAATCAGTACAATTGAAGGCCTGGTAAAAGGCTGCTTTCTCTTAAAAACTAAACTTCTAAAACTGAATAATGTATTGCAACCTGAAATTATTGATTTTTTTTGTTTGCCAGAGGACATGTTGTTGCTTGTATGAAAATGTATGAAAAATATTTCTGTTGTTAAGCATTGAATTGTTTACTCTCCAACATCCAACGGCTTGCAGGGGTCAACCAAGTAAGCACTTTCCTGCTCCAAGCCAGGCTGGACAAGAGCCACTCAACCTTGTTCTGATCTACAGGGTTACTAATGTGGTGGTACAAGCATGCAAACACACCAGCAGCCATGTCAATTCCAAAATGAAGAAACGGCCTGTAAAACAGGACACAAGAAAAGCCTTACCTTCACTCATGCAGAAAACCCGAAGGAAGGCCAAAAGCTGGGCTGAAATTGGAGGCTCGCTGCAATGCAGTGCAAAGATACTAGACCTGAGAGGAACACAAGAGAGGTGTACTTACAAAGCAGTACATTAAACAATATGTATACAACAAATAAACAATGTAAAATTAGTTTGACTTATTATTATTAAATATCAATAAGAATACTTAATTTTCACAATTCAAAACCAGGCTTTAAAAAAAAAAAAAAAAAAAAAGAAAAGGTAGATTTTTCCATGATCTGTATCATAGTTGAACAGATAGATGCATGTAAATATACTTACGATGGGATACCTGCACGGGCCAGGACTTCAGCCTTCATTGCATACAGCCTCTCACTTTTACTCACTCCTAGTTTTATTTTCACCCGATCATGAGAGTTATTATCAAAAAAGAAACCATTATGGATCACAAATTCAGCATTGGACCGAGTGCCATAGAAAATGTAGATCTGAAACAAGTAGACAAAAGTACATCAATTTTGCAAGCATTGCAAGAATCGAGTGTCCTGGTAGCAGACTGTATGGAAGGTTTTTTTTGGTATATTTGTGTGAACCTGGGATTAAGCCCTGTACTTTAAAAAGGTAGATATCCCTGCATGCCGTATGTACCGTTGGACACCTACAACATTAACAGTCAGCCTGTACCATCCAGTCACAACAGTATGTGGATAGTGTGACACATGTACCAATACAACATGCAGGAAAGAAGATTATTATTTTGTTTTGTACTGAGCAAGTTCTCCTAGGCCTTGGTCAATTACACTGGAAATATTTTGAAAAAGCCAAGATCAAAACAGGATAGTGACTCATAGTGCAGTACTAAAAGCTGCATCAATCTCATAGCCGTATATTCCAAAGCTGTCCGAGCTCGTCTTATCAAATAATGTATGTTTTGTCAAATGAATCACTACCTGACCTGCATCTGTGGGTATAGCATATCCACACTACCATTACCCTAGATCTGAAGACTACTTCAAAACACGTCTCTGGGTCTGTTCAGCATTAAGATATCAGCATAACCATCTCAATACACAAGGCTCTTTCAGGAACTACAAGAACTTGATCCATATACTGGGGTAATTATGTTTCTAGCATTCATGTGCGTACACTCAGTTTTAATATTAAAACAAAACACCAGCGCGTGCAGTCACCAATAGTTAGATACTGTATTTAAAATGGAAATTTTCAAACCTGCTCATCAGCCTTGTAGTCTTGCAAGGCAACACATTCACATCTGTCATCTTCCAAGTTGTAACCAGTGGTAATCTACGACAGCAAAAAAACACAAATAAAATCATTGAACAAAAAAAATATATGACAATAGAAAATGATAGGCTTTCTTACAGAGTTGCACTCCACAAGTATTGGTGTTTTTTTTGTTTTTTTTAGTCTTTGATTTGGTGTAATAGCATTTAGACATCATTAAATGCAGAGGCCTGACATGCACTTATCATTTTATATGAATAAACTATTTTTACTGAATAGCCATGATTTTATCCATCAAAATATATAAAAACATATGAATACCCTATAAAGTATAGACTAAAGAAAAAGAAAAAAAGCCAACAAGCTTACTTGGGATTTCTCTGTGGGGAGGACTGCGCAAGTTGATTAAAAATAGATTGGGGGGGGGGGGGGGAGATCTCAACCAGCTTTATTAAACATCCAGCTTTCTAAAAACCTAGGGAATACTTTACAATAAAAAACACTTTGCATGCATTTTAAGGAGCCGGTTTGATAACATTTATTGCTCTGTTGCTTATTAGAAATCCAACACTATTATATTCAAATAAAACATTTCAATCTAGATTTCAAATTCTGATTATGTTTGACGACCATAATATAATTATAAAAGGAGTGTAACTAAGTACAAGAAGCCACTTTTCTTTTCCAAATGAAAGTGAAATAAATAAAGGTTCCAAACGTGTTAGCTTTGTAGTACTGCAGGTGTAGTGATAGTAGATTGTTTCTTGTTTTAAAAGCCAGCGAATGCAGAAAAACCAAACAGGAGTCTTAGAGCCTGTGACACTCTCTTAATCTCAGAAAATTTTACATCTCATTCAATTTATATTACAATATATGATAAAGAATGTGGAACTGGTCCCTGATACTTGAATGCTTTGCCAATATTGTGCAAGTGTATTAAGTTTGATGTGGTACAATATGGAAAGCTTCTAACAACTACAAAATATGAGGATATATTTTTTTTTCATTGAAGAGTAAGAATTGCTTCAGAAGGGAAACTATATATTTCGCTTTTTTTATATTTATTTTCTAATATGACCAGGGGTTTAAAGAAAGTACAAGACTTCATAGTGCATTGACATATTTTTTTCTTAACTGCAAAAATTAGACTTTGCAAGAGTGTAATGTTCATAAGTACAAAGACGTCAACACAAATTACAGCATATAAATCACACACATTATGGGGTCTCAATGCCTTAACGTTACAGACACATGCTCATGTCATCCAATAGAGACAAAGGATAGAAAGGTTTAAAAAGCGAGGAGGTATTTTAGGGAGGAGATTGTTTTTTTTACCAGTCCGTTCGTGTGATTGCACATATCCCAGAGTGGGATCAAGGCCAGAGTAACACGGTTCCCATCCTCTGTTGGGATCTGGTTCTGGCGAGTCATTACTGAAGAGACAGCCCATCTATCAAGGGAAGTAAAGAAAACTGTTTAAAGATTCAAACTTCTGTATCATACCTCTAATGTATGCTATGTTTCAATTACTGTAAGATACAGCACACACTAAAATCAAGGTAAATGACCTAGAATGCTCTTAGTAAAGTCTCAGGGCTACGTTATTTATATGTTTATGCAATAAACAGAACATGGGGGGTAATATTGATGCGTTCACAAACAGATTACTGCATCTTCAATTACAATATTTTTTTTCTACATATTTATTGCAATGGTTCCCTCCATCCAAACATCATTGACTACAGACAATATCTTCTTACAGGTCAAAATCCTCCCTGTGCCTTACTGGAAGAAAATGTGTTTTTGAAAACATTCAGTGAAGATCAACTAGTATATGAAAGCATTATACATTATTAGTTATCTACAGCATGTCAAAACATGTTATCATTGCTGACATTTTGATCATTTGAAGGTCACAAGCTACTTAAAAATAAATAAATAAATAAATAAGAGCACCTCTAAAAGATATTACACAGGTATCCTGTCCATTTCACAAAATGTGTTCCTCACAGATGGGAGGACAACATCTTTACTAGATGCAACATACTGGAGTGGGGGTTATCTACATACATGCAAAGCAGTCCCTAATAGAGGATGATTATAGAAATATTACTGGAGAATGTTAATTGTAACTCAGTTTTAATTGATCATTATTTCTTATAAGAAAATCTGAGTACACTGACCTGTAGTCGTCAAAGGTAAAGGCATCCTTCAAGGGAAGTTTGCTGGCATTTGGATGGGTCTGGGGATTGAAGGTGAAAGAAAAGAAAGAGGGGGAAAAAAAGAAAAACACAAATCAGTCACTAGAATTTCATTATCTAGCTGCCTAACAGATCCTAACAAGAGCCTAGTGAAGCAGGAAGCGTCCAGCGGCGCTACAGAGGGATCATCATGGCATTATGCTCCCATACATCACTGTCAACTTAATTTGTTGTGCCCAGCAGCCGTCATAAATCTGCTTCATCAATTTGTGAGACAGAAACCCACCAGTGTCACAGAAATCTACATTTAAAGACACAGCAGCCCTTCTCGGAGGGCTAATTTAGGCGAGATGTCAAAAAGTATAAAACCCATTCTAATGAATACAATGATACCAACAGGGCTTGCGTGGAATGCTTTCGAAGCCACCTCACTGTAGATGCAGATTTTGTCCTTTAAACTGACCTTTGCACTGTAAGTTTATCAAATTCTCAAATGTATGCCTAGGACTATTTATTACTACAGTACATATACTGTACTCTTTATATGACAGTTTTGTGCAAATATTTCTATTCATATAACTAGGCTCATATCACAAACCAATAGATTACTGGACAGACTTATTATCAAACTTAAGCCTGACAATATTTTCTAGTTTGGACTCATTGGCACAATGTACATTACAGTTTTAACATATTTTTTCAAGATACATGGATGACATGCCTTTCTCGCAGATTCTTCTTGAGAAACTGAAATGGGATCTGCTTTTCAGTTTTGATGCACTTATATATTTAAAATGTTTTTATTTTTAATTTTTATACTGTACATAAAAGTTAACTGTATAACTAAACAAAATCCCTCAAGGCTGCAAACCTTTACCATTTGATGGACAAACTGCCAAAGCAGTCTTAAAAAACTGGGGATCACACGTATTTTGACTGACAACCATTAAATGATAAGCAAACACGTGCAGTACATATCTGTATACTTGTATAGCTTATTTTCACTGGTACACTACAGTGTGTGGAAAGGGGGCTGAATCTATTACATACTAGTTTGAGATAAAGTCTATATAAAAGTACCAACCATTTACATACTATCGTCATTTAACACCACCGCTGGAAACATCAACATTCAACATCAAACTATTATAGTTTTGCCAGAACAGTAAAGGAAACTTTATTGGCTGTTCCGGTTGAATGCAAGTTTAGTTCATGAATTAATAGAAAAGCCCACAATGAAATTCCTCAATTTGTATAGGATTATTACTAAGGCTCCAGCTATTATACCGTTTGTATGTTTATGGGATGAAATTCTTGTAAAACGGACCCCATATGCAGATGCATTTTGTAACAAATATAGCCTTCAGAGTGTTCTGCTGTGTCCCATCAAAAGATCAGACTACAATAGCTCAACCTCCCACAAAACCCACCCTCCTTGTTCAGCTTCTGCACTGCTGTTACTAGTGCTCCATGTAGCATGCAGTTTCATCTCTTGATGCATTAGCATCACAAGTGGAAGGTAATTTATCATTTTTCACAGTGGAATGTGTGTTGGCACTGTGTGTGGGACAGTAGGGGATGAGGTATAGGGGACTGGAACCGTAAATCAATTCGAAAACAAAAGCTCACACGCAGTGTGGAATTTCAGGCAAATTATTTATCACCAAAGATTTGCTAATTGGCTGGTAGATCTCAGGGTTCTACTTCTTAATTTTTACATGATTTAATTTATCTTCACAATCTCTACCAGTATGCTGATGTTTTACTAACCCCCCCCCATTTTTCATTTTAAATTTGCATGCTGAGACTGTATGTCTGTTTGTATTCTGAATTTTCACATTTTACTCAACTTCACAATTAATTGTATTTATTCTAAGCTGGGCTTGTGTGTTCCAGCAAAAACAAACAAACAAACAATCAAAGAAAAAACAGGTCATTTATCTACCATCTGTCCCTTTATGAGCTATATTTTAAACTGAATCCAGTCAAAATGGCTTCACAATTCTTAGGGCATATATTAATTGGACCTGCCTCAAAGATAAATTACAGCAGGCAAATGCAGCATGACTAATTATCGATAATGTATATACACTATACATACAGTCTATTTAATTAAGAGATCAATGGGATATGAAGGAGAACTACTCAACGTGTACATTAAGTACACACCAGTCAATTTCAAAGCCAACCCGGCAAGCTAATTTTCAGACAATAACAATATCATTTAAACAACATCTTTAGAAATCTGTAATGACACATCTGCAGTATAGAAATCATATATTCCCTGCATTTCTATCACTTCTAAACCATACCGCTAAATTCACTTTCAAGAGTGTAAGAAATGCAAGATATAGTCACAGAATATTGGTGCATTCACTTTGTGAATCATGTTGAAAGATTATACAGTGTATTGTATTCTGCATCACCTAGATTTTTCCAATGTACTTCTGCCACCTACTAGTACTTCTGACAGTCTCTGACAAGATAATTCAGGAATTGCTTGTATTAGCTTGCACTGATTATCTTTTGATAAACATTTTTTAAGAGAGGAATTGGTGTATTTTAATTTACGGTAAGCCCAAGTAACCATAAATTGGCCATAAGGAAAAAAAGGCTAAACGAACAAGAAAAAAAGAAAGAAAATTAGACATCTGGGACATTGTATGTGATAAATTAGTGTTTACTTACCGTAGATAATTTAAAAAGATAGAGGTAAAAGAAACACTAAAATGTAACAAAAGAAATAAAACAAATATGACATATGATGCTAGAAAGGTTTCTGCATCTGGTTTTCAAGACCTGACTTACGGAAATTAAAATAAAAACAAAAGAATTAAAGACAGACATAAAACTATTTATCAACGACAGCTGCTTTGAATTAAAAATGATATCCTTTGATTAAAAAAAAAAATCAATATAGCACACTCACATTTCTTTAACTCCTTTATGTGAAACCTAACAAACATTTAATAAAAAAATATGTCAATAGATCTACACAGCAAATGACAAATACATTAACTATTAAAAATCTTGGAATAATTCTACAATTTCTATAAATATTTGATGCCTTATCTTGACAGTAATGTGAAATGCTCATATTTCTAATTGACAGTTATTTAATGAAAGAACAAAACATTGCCTGCAAAGATTTTAAAGATAATTTATAAAAATGAAGATTTTTTTTTCACTTGCCAACCAATGAAGCTAAACACAAAGGAGCAGCTATTCAATCCAATGCAGCAACTGAAGAATTATTAAAATCGAGCCACCACCTGAAAAATAATCTTATCATTTACAATATATGTACAAAATGTGGAATGCTAGGTACTCTAATGCTTATATACTATATATTCTGAGATCAGCCTCTCTATCTTGAACCTCTCTACACTTCCATCTATAAAAATAAAACAAGAAAAATGCCTTAAATTACAATTGTCAATGTGTAAAATATATGAACCACTTAATATCTGATACTCCAAAGACCCTCAAGAGCACAGGGGGTAGGAATTATTTACAATTCTGCATTTTATGCACACCTTTACTTGTTCTGTAAAGACCTTAAGTGATTTTCTGGCTTATAGAGGCTAGAATATGACAAGCACCAGCACAGACCCAGAAAATGCAATCTTTTCTACAATACACTTCATACTTATACAAGTGGGAACGGCACCCACTTGAAATGGCAATAAAACAGAATGACAGATTGGAATACTAGCTTGCGTTCCGTGTTCCCAGGTCTGTTGGCAGAACACTAGAGTAGGGCGCTCTTTATCATTACAGCAGATGCAGAAGTCATAACAAAGAAGAAGCTGAAATGGCGGAATACATTTTCTCTTATCTGATGATACAGATGGTAATACGGTTAGGTACAGTAGCACTAGCCTCAACCTTTTGAAGTAAAAGCATGTTACAAAAAAGAATATGGACAGTAAGCAAGATAGATAATTATACAGGTTTTTTTTTTTTTTTTATGGGGGGAATTTTTGTATGTGCCCCTGCAGTAATGTTTTCTGAATTGACTTACACTGCTGCGTAATTCAGGTGTATGTATAGCTCTGTAGAATACTTCCAATCTCCAACAGGAAGGAACACAGTGAGCTCACTGAAATCCTTAGCAGCATTACTTGGAGTCAGGTGAACTCAACTCAGCTTTGCATTAACATGTGGAGACAATTCTTAGTGAAAGTCTGTCGCAGCTTGCAGTAGCCTCCAGACCTGACCTAAAGAACTCAGTGGTGACCCAGAAAGACTCTTCTCTTTATAACCACTGATCAAATCACACTCTGCATGGTCAAGAAACAGGACTAGGATTAAGCTCCCCAGTTTGAAAACATGACACAGATAACATCAGTGTCCAAACAGCCAAACGAAAGCAGCTTTAGATGTGTCTGAATACTCAAAAAAGGCTTACAGGGAATCAAAAACAGCGTCCGAGATGAGAAAGAGCTGCTTTTCCGTAATAATAATAAATCTGTAATTCCCCAGTAAAGTATTTCATTATCCTAAATAAAAATGTATACATTACACGTAAGGTGGCTCTTATTGTAAGTTGTGTAGTATGGGCAAAAAACTATGATGGAAAGCTTCCACCCAAAAAATAAAATACTTGAAAAATTTTTTACATGGTAATGATTTGAGTACATTCTGACCTAGCTGAAATAAAAAACTAGATTGTTAATCTTCTCTGGGTACCGTAGCACAGGCTTCAGAAATGTAAAAAGAACACTCCTGTGCAAAATGTAGGTGTGCTTTCAACTCACCAACCGGCACAGGTATCAGCTGACCACTTTCCCTCCACTCTTACTGTTAAGCCACTTTATAATTTTACACAATCCCTTAATAATGGTAACAGCAGACTTCCTGGGAAACTGCATATTTCTACTAAGTTGGCGCCATGTGATCTTAGGCCTGATCTGATCGAATCTTAGATGCTAATCATTTGTACTTGGATGGTGAATCACCATGAAAGAAAAATCAGGTTTTGCAGAAAGTAGAGGAGAATTAAACAGAGGTCTCTATGGATTATAAATCAAAAGAAGAAGATGGGGGGGGACAAGGATAAATTCCAATAAACGTCAATAAAAGCTAACTATAGACAGGGGCAGGATATCCTTGGAAACGAGATGCTGCAGATCAGTGGATCTATCCAGTTTAATTCTCATCAAGTTGGATCAAGTAGAGTTCTGGAAGGCAAACATGTAGCTGATGCTTTTTAACGCCGTAAAATCCTGTATTCTGCAAAGCAGCTCTTCTGTTGCTACAATTAGGTCTACTGGGCAACCAACATGTCATGTGGATAGAACACTGTTCAAAATAAGAGAGATGCAAAGATAAAAAGAAAGGATCTAGGGAGTAACAAAATGTCTTGCAAAACATATTACAGATGATAACACTGATGACAATGATTTGGATCTGAGAGAGGACTTTTGCAGATCATTTTGAAAATGATGATGATAGCAAATAAGAGTTTGTTTACAGATAGTACGAAAGGCAAAATGACAGACACAGTTGCAGAGTACATCAGTGGTGTGGGTGCAGATACAGGTTGAATGACAAACAGAATCCTTAGAAAACATTGACTTAATTCCCATGCAATAAAAAAATAAGCGTTTTACATACTAATATGGGCTGTTCACTTATTACACATTAACACATCATGCAATTATATATTATTTTTTAGCTGTTTGTTTAGTATGATACTGAATTTAAATATGTCAACACATATTTAAGAAGAGGAAGAAAATAAAAATTCCTGTATATAAAATAGTAGAGGTTGTAGGTAGGAGACAAAAGCCAAACAGCATTTGAGGTTGCATGACTCCCTCATGTGGCAAACAATAATATCACGATCACAGAGAATTCAGCAGTGTCACTCCAGGCTTATCAGAAGCCAGGAAATTGAGTGCAAAAGGGCACTATAAACCAGCACTTACCTATCTTAAATGCGCTAGCAGTTTAAATGGTATTTCTTAAAATCAGCTATAACAGTTACAGGCAGCTTTTGGGTTCAGTAGCAGCCATATAACTTTCTTAAATATGAATGCTAAAGAACTCAAGAGTATCTGTGTTCTTTATAATTTAAATTACACCCTCAGGTCTCACGAAAAAGGTATGGCTTTTCAGTGTAGTTGCTGCTGGCAATGATCACTTTTGTATAGTCTGTCAAATTTAGAACTATGAAAACTATAATTATAAACTATAAACTATAACTATATGACTGCTTCAGCTTAGGCTTAATACCAGCCAACAGTTTTCCATCAGATGCAAGCCATTTGATATCAAAGTGCTTAAACAGACTTAATATTATTTATACAGCCTTGTTCAGTTGATATAAACACAGTATGTCACTGGTGATTTGGGACAGCAAGATATTGGTAAAGCCTGACTGGCAGTAGAAGTTACAGTTATCTTTCTTCCCCCCAGCTCCACCAGCTATTCACACACACTCACTGCATCATGATTCTCAAATTGCATTCTGCTAGACTGATACAGTTCTCAGATTTCCAAGTAACTTTATTCTAAAATACCTTAAAGCAGTGCAGGAAGCACAAATGTAGTATTTGGAACTGTAATACTTAGAAAAAACTTCTAGGACATAACTAGCATTTACTGTATCTGCCACATACTACTGGAAACGTGAGGCAGAATTTAGGGTAAAAAATAATATAGATTAAATATTGCCAAAAACAAGTTATAGCAGGTCAGGTATGGTATATATTTGAGGGTTTTCTTTCTGGAAAATGTATATAAAATGTATTTAACTGCGCAAACGTTTTGCACGAACATATAAAAGGTTACTAAACGAAAAAATAATTGACAAGTTGCACTATACCTGTTCCTACTGCTGCACAACCCCTCTTCCTCTGGATGGGGTACTAAACATTCATTTTAAAAGATAGTCATACGGGTCTGTTCAGGTATGCTTATATATATATATATATATATATATATATATATATATATATATATATATATATATATATATATATATATATATATATGAAACAGTGCTTTTATTGTTGCTGATCAGAGAATCTAAATGCTTAGCAAGTACTGGGTATTCAACAGTGGAGACAATAATTTTGGATGCACACCAATGCTTCATGTTGCTGGGACATATTACATTTTTCTAAACGGTGTTGGATCTAAAGTGTGCCACTGATGACATTAATATATATATACTGTAGCTTTTTTCTGTAGCAGGATTATGAAAAAAAAAAAAATCTCCAGCAATGCATGCAATACTAAACTATTGTATTTCCAAGTGCCCCATTATATTTAGATCTGCCTCTGTTGAGATAATATAATAAACCCCAATATGTTCACATGTGAGGCCCAGACGGTTTTATAATTACAAGGACTAACCAAACGGCAACTATTTCCCCACATGAATTTATTACAGAGGGCGTCCAATACTTGAATGAAGCCAGGTCAAAAGGTCAACATAACCAGCTCCGTACACCCAGGTCAGTTTAATGTCACTTTGTATGGGAAGTCACACCAACATTTTGTTTTTAGCCTTTAGCTATTCCAAAATACCTACATGTAGCGAAGTCATAACGGTTCAGAAAAGCTAATTACTGTTGTTGTTTTTTCTTTTGCCCCAAATGTGTTTAATTCTGGTGCAGCTTGCCAGCTTTTATTATTGCTGTAACTATAATAAACTGAAACGCTATTTTCAACACCCACAAAATAAAAACGTCAACTCTATTAAATGAACTTACCTGTATAACTTTGTAAAAATAAGCATACTGGCGTGCCGTATTCTTGTACTGGCTGTACACATCATTAATGGCTTGGGCAGACTGCAGGTAATGTACTTCTTCCTCTTCGAAATACAGTGGGGTGTCATACTCGCTGGGCAGCGTCTTAATATAGGGCAACCAGAAAGAGTTGGGGTCAGCTCGTTCACACAGCAAGTGGAAAGCCAGGGCAATGTTCCCCATTGCCTGCAGGATACGATCCTGGCTGTAAAGCAGACCTTGAATAACAAAAAAGCAGGAGACATATTGTATTGCAATCTGTGAAATGATCAACTCACCACATGTTAAATGAGGCTTTAATGTAACCAGCAACAAAGCCTGATCCTTGTTTTTCAGCTATTTTACATCTTCTAACTTCAGATAAAAATGAAAAATTAAATAAGTCAGGGATGACACAGATACAGGAAATTGGGTTCTTTAAAACGAGGAACAACTTAGAATGTTCCTTGCACTGAGGAACAGCCCATTTCTAAAGTGATTTGCACTTCAGTCTGTGAAAATGGCAACTCATAGTCATGAAAAGGACATGGATAGGGTCATTTTTTTCTATATAAAATTGGGAAAAATTTGTTAAGGTTTTAAAGTTAATCTTGATTAACGAAAACTGGGACCTGACACGGTTTATCACTTTAGACAAAAGCAATTTCCTTAACATTTGAATTCATAACTAACCTAATTATTTTTTCACAGGAATATATATATATATATATATATATATATATATATATATATATATATATATATATATATATATATATATATATATATAAATCATTGCTCACCCAAGACAGAATTCTTTGCTGATTCAACGGTCATCAGCATATTCCTGGGAATCCAAAGAAACAGCTCTTCAGCCTACAGAAATATAAGAATATCAGGATTATAAATTTGAACTTAGAGGGTAATAGGGGGCAACAACATGTTCTTACGTCTCAGTAACGCCTTACAACTACATTCTCACAAGCGGTTTATTTTTCTGCAGGTCTTTTTTGTTCAACAGATCTAATTTTCACTTTAACTCTGATGAAACCCACGTTTCCTGGCACAACACTCTATATTTAATGGTACACACTTAGCTAACTGTTCAAGATTCACTCCTGTATGACAGGTATTTGGGCCACACACAGTTTTATTTGCAGAAACTAATGCCTGGAGCCAAGGAAGTGAACTACAAAGTGAGATTTGACCATGTGTATCTGAAAGATTAATTAACATTATAAATCTAGCAAGAAAAAGTGTATCTTCTATTACCTCTAAGCACAAATAATAAACTTGCACAGGCTGTGAACATTATATCACATTATAAATAGATCTCTAGGTTTGCTATTAGCTGTTATTCATACAGTTATAGGGCCTTATTGTTGGTTTACTTTGTAAGAGCAAACAGCAAAAAATCAGGAGAGAGGAAACTCAGGGACAGGCTTTAGAAAAGAAGTGTGACAAAGAAAAAATAAATAAATACTGGGAAAATGCATCAAAACCAATCCAGAATGAAGGATATCTAAACTCCAGATAATTATACATGTAGTTATGTTTAAGACTAGCAATAAAGTGTATGCATTCTAAGCAAGGATTCGTGATTAAAAAAAAGAAAAGAAAAAAGGCATTTATAAATATTTAGGGCTCTGGTTTGACTAAACAATCTTGTTCCTGTACTTAATCATTCTTATTTTGTTTTCAACATAGTTTATAAACAAATGAAGTTACATAATAATGTTATGATGTATACTTCCAAGCAACTGTGGAATAGTCTACACAAGAAAGCCCAGTAATAGCCACACAAACCTTAATATCTCTGGTGGCTTTTAAACCAAAGCCTTCTTCAGGAAAATTTGCAATTTCAAAGCCTTCAGTTGATGCCCCGTTTTCTGCAGCCCATGCCATTAACTCAGGGAAAAAGTCTTCTCTTGTTCCATCAAAAATCACAGACAAACCTAGGTAGAGTTGTATAATACATAGATAAAAATATATATTGTTGGTTACAACCGATTTCTAAAGCAAGGCTGCAGTAAACCCATCATGCTTAGTGAAGTTCACAGAATTGAATATCCACTGAAAAGCAGAAGAGTGTTTTTAAAACGTCCATCCATGATATAATAATAACCCAAAGTGTATACGTGTACAATGGTTCGAATTATGATAAACAATACCTTTTTGTTTTTTGCGTATTCTTTCTACCAGGGATCGAATCTGGACATACTCTTCCCATTCCTTCCCTGGAGCTGGGGCTGGACTGCTGCACTCTAAGAACCAAAAACACATTGTGCATCATTCAAACATGTATATATTTTAAAATGCATGTTGCTGTGGAGCAGTTAGTAAAATATGCAGTATTGGCTACACAGTGTTCATAGGTATTTTGAATAGGGGGAATTGTGTTTTTATTTTAAACCTTATAGATGCAAGATTATATAGACATACATTTGTGCTTCTCATATTGCATTTTTTATCTATATTTTATATTAACTAGTTCGTACTTCTGAATGGTACAAATTCTACTACCATATTACATCCTGTTTTCATTCTATTGTATACAGTATTATTTTACTCACTTTGCAGCAGCTCAGAGATTATATTCATCATATCTTTGGGGGAGACTGCTGATGTGGCCCCACCGCCCGATTTTTGGGTTTTAACTCTGCTCTTTTTTCCCATCTTTTGGCTGGTAAGCAGAAAATTAAGGTTTAAGTCAGTTAAAAGAAAAAAAAGAAAAACTTTGACAACATACATTTTTTTAAAGCATTGATCTCTTCATAATGCAGCATACTGTTCAAATTGTGTGTGTACTTCCTTCCCCCTACACATTGACACAACCATCTAGCCACATCAGTACCAAGCCATATAAAAGAAACAGTGAGTGTATGTTCTACTTCCTTTACCCGTGTATAAGAATTGAAAAGGTATGAAATCCAACACCCAATGAATCTTGTCAGGGTACTTCAATATTTCAAGCTTATGCTGTATTCAAGGCAAGCACTGGCAGCTTTTCATTTCTTATGCGGAAGTATAAATGCCGTTGCCATGGCAACTGTGCCGGTCTTTCTATTAATGTGAGGCAATATTCCAGAATACATTTTATGACTGCCCCTCCCATACCTCCTCAGCCCGAATATAAAAGAGAGTCACAATGCAAAACAGGTTTTACTTGATGACAAAGGATATCCGTCTTCTGCTAACATGTGCATGTGAAAAATGCACATGTAATAAATCTAAAAAAAACTAAAACGATTACAAAAGAAATAAGCGAATGTTGTTACATTTTTAATAGAAAGAAACTAAATTATACCAAAATTTTTGATCCAATTAATGATGAAGGGTTGTATTGTAATGATCTAAAAAGCAATGGCTCTAAATATCCTGGCAGTGTATTCTCTCAAGATTGACGTAATGACAAGAAAAATAGAATGGAAATGCTGGAATGTGCAGGTTTGTAAATTTTACACCAGCACTATTAAGATCCACCACAATAAATGTCATAGCAATCACTTTTATGCTATCTCTTAATATAAAAACTAGAAGTAATAACAAATATAATATATCATTAAACTAGTCAAGACAGTAATAGCAATATATTGTGCTACTCACAACTGAACCAAAGCCAAACAGTGTAAAGGCCAAACATTAGACAGATGTCAGCTCCTGAATGTGGCCAGCTGTACTGTAGCCGATATGAACAGCATTTAGCTTCTAGTAAATAACCCTTTATATCATATGAGATGTAAAGAATGTTCTAAGAAAGTTTCGTCACAATCAAGAGCACTATATCATAGTACTAAACTAAGTGTGATGTACTAATATATATCTATAGTCAAATGGGAAGGGCTCATCTGTATACCCCTTTAAAGAATGTGTGATAAGAATGCCCTAACAGAGTTTTACCACATTTGTATAAGCAGTTTACAATATAATGTATTACTTTGATCATTAGTTATATACACTTGAAGAAGGTAAAAGAGGGCCGATCCCAGGGCTTGATGTGCTGTTAATAATTGATTTAAGGCTGTTGTTTATACAAGGCAGACATGCAGTGCTTTAATTAGTGCCAGCAAAAACATTACCAAGCCAAAAGCTTTGGATCCAAAAGAGAATGGATTACTTTTAAAAACACCAAGGTCAAAAGAGGTCAAGAGAGGTACTTTCTAAAGGTAGACTTGAAATATCTAAATTAGAAAATGAACTACAGCAAATGCTTCCAAAATGAACTGTATAAAACCTGTACAAATCCATCTATTTTTAGAAATGATCTGGAAAACAAAAGTATATATTTGGAAAACTTCCACACGTCTCCACTGGAGCACTCTAAATGTATACTGTATACTATATATATATTATTCAATATTCAAGTCAAGCACAGGGCAAGAACAAGAAAATGCAGAGACAGTGACCTGCGATCCAGGTCTCATGGAACATCCTGTTGTTCATTTCACAACGAATCTATGACTAGAAAAGATTTTCTGAGCCACGTTCATTTTGTCAGCAGTTACATTATCCTTGGTGTTACGCCATTGTATGAAAAACTGCCACCACGGGTCACAAAGGGTGGTGTATTTAATGGCTGGAAGTATAATTGAATTAAATCCTTCATACTGTTATTTCAGCATTTGGCTCGAAGCAGGCTTTCATCATTGAGATACAGGTCAGTCTAATCAGGAAATCATATTCAGAGCGCCGAAGATGATCTGCTACAGTTTTCTTACTGTTCTTAAAGAGCCAAATAAACAATGTGCTTTATCATCTGTTGTCAGTGCCTTGGAGATTGCCCAAGGCTGTGGAATCTTACTAGGATTGTCATATGTCACGTTTTGTTTCCTGATCTGTATCTTGTATAATTTAGATCTGGATCCTTGAAACGTTGTGGAATGCACATGGAAACCATGGCCTAAAAGAAAGTCTTTAATTCCAAAATTCTTAGTAAGTATGGTGCAGAACTTTACACTTCCCATTGCTAAGATCTGTAGAACATGTTTCCTTTCCTTTTATATATATATATATATATATATATATATATATATATATATATATATATATATATATATATACACACACACATATATCTATCTATATATCTATATATATATCTATATATATATCTATATATATATATATATATATATATATATACTGTACACAGCAATTAAATTAATAGGCTGAAAGGCAGACCAGTACAAAGAGTACAATTAGTTATTTTAAAGTTTAAATAAATCGTTTGCTTCACAATGCAGAAAGTTGCGCACCAAGCCACAGAGTGAGTAGTCAAACACAGTTGCCTGCTACTGTAAAAAGAGGCCTTGGCCTGAAGCATCATGGGAACTGGCTTTAGAGAACCATAATGGGTCATAGGGCAGAACCACCCCCTTGATCAACCGGGGCTTGCACTTAGATCTGCGAGAGACATAATGCTGTGTGAGAAGTCCCAATACTATACAAGCTATTGCTAATTGTCTCTTAAGCGATGGTACTGATGGCAACGACTAGGAAATTACTAAACAGCACATCAACAAATTCATAAATAAAAATAAGCTTTTAGTCGTATCCATTCTACCTTATCTGCACAGAGCAACAATTACATTAAAACAACATGGTTGCTCCGTTTTATTTTTTTTTCCCCAGACTAATTTTAACCAGACAATAATAAAGTCAGTAATTCTCCCCACCTCTTGAACTCGCCAGTATGACGAAAGTCTGACACATAACGACAAACCATTTCAAAACGTTGTATCTTTTACCCAATATGTAAGCAACATGCATTTTACGATTACGTTGACTGATTTACGAATCTCATACTAAAATAAATTAAATGTACCTAGTCACATCCAGCAAACTTAAAAAAATGTAAACACGAATAGCAACACCTTCCACATCCCTGACTGTCTTACAAAAGCAATCCTTCAATCATATGACGGATTGAATTACCACGTGCTTTACTAGACACATGTTTGTGCTTTTTAATAAACTATGCGTTTTTGGATATAGTTCCACATTATTACCGTTCAATTGACTGCAGCAGTTCCTCCTGTCAGACAGCTCTATCCTCGCCGACAAGCTTTGTAAGTGCAGCCTAGCCGCCCCTCTGCAAGGTTAAACCACGCCTTGTCACCAGTAGTGCTATCAGATGATTGGTTAAAAAAACCACTCCCTGTGTGTGCAAATCGGTCTCCAATGTTTAATTGGTGAGTTTGTTGACTGGAGCGTCTGCATATTCTGCTCTGTCATTGGCTCTGATCCGCTTCTCTTTTTTTTTCCAAGATTGGTTGTTGGAGCACGGAACCATTAATACCAAAATAGGTTAAGAATGCAAAGCTGTGATTGGCCAATACTGCAGTCGCTTATAAAGGTAGAAAAAAAATAACAAAGACGTTTTCATAGCTACGACAGCGTGATGACGTAAGATTAATTTCTCAAAGATGGCGGCCCCCACGGTGGTAGAATGATATATGTTTTAAAATTAAAGTAAAAACACGCGATTGTAAATTGGTTCACACGCGATTCACAGCTACATTTGTGATTGCATAGTTTCCTTTGTATTCAGGTTGGTATTATTTATTTATAGCGTTTACTTTTGAGATCAGAAAAAAGGAAACAAACTTCAGTCTTTTAAATTTCACAGTATGTCTTTGGTGTACTAGCAGTTAGTTACATTTGTTTGTGTCGTTGCATGAACCACGATGTGGTGCGTGTTCCGTAGTACATAAATTACCAGCGGTCTCATGAATAACAATAATAATTGTTTAAATTACGTGGATCTTTTATTATACTCAGTGTAATAAATTGTTTCCTGTTGCTAGTTACATTTCACTCGTAGTATAAGATAACTGAGTGTAATAACTTAACACAACTTAAATTGGGTTTGTGAAAGCAGTGATAATAAGTAAACATTTGAACTTGTTATTAATTGTGCTCTTTTTTCTTGCTATTTATGTTATTTTGGTTGTTACATACAATTAAATTTGTAGGTATTTCTTAAAGTAGTTTTGTTTTAGAACCCAGAATAACACGCTTTATTTGGAGAGATAATACGTTGCAGGACCTCAACATCATTATTGGCAGGTGCATGCAACAAATTGCTACTCTGCACCTGCCAATAATGTTGAGGTTATGAAACGTACTGTAAACTGTATGTTATAGCATTTAGCCCTCAGATTTCAAATGATTCATGTTATTCTGATATACAAATGTAGATATGTCGCTTTTTAATGTGTTTTTTTGAATGTTTTGCAGGATTAGGAAACACACGTTTGTTAAAGGATATTCAGAGGTCTCCAGCTTTAGGTTATTTTGAATAAATGAAGGAAAATAAGGAGAACTCCACTCCTGTGACAAGCCTGGACCACATAAAACCATGCTGGTACTGGGACAAGAAGGATCTTGCTCATACCCCCTCCCAGTCTGAAGGTCTTGATCCAGCAACAGAGGCCAGATACCGCCGGGAGGGAGCAAGATTCATATTTGATGTGGGAACCCGCTTGGGGCTGTATCCTTTTATTATTTGTTTATGGCAAAACAAATACTTTTGTGGGTCCATTTTAATATTCAAAAAAACAAACAGTTGACCAATGCTGTATCTTCAGGTTTTTTTGTTTGTTTGGATTCAAAACTGACCGGTTATGCAGTGAGTTTGTATATATGTTTAGTGTTACTAAGTAACCAACCAATTTTGTGTATTTTGAAGTGGTACTTCTACTTTGCTTCCAAATGATCTCAAATTCTGCTTGGAACACCTGTGATTTGTATTTGTCATGTGTACCATTATTTAAAACAGAAAAAAAAAAAAACTGCATCTTTTTTTAAGGACATTTTTTTGATTTAGCATTATAAAAAGTATATAACAATATCTATGTCAGAACAACTGAAGTTATTTTTTAGTTTACCCTCCTTGTATATCCCTTGACCTTTATGTCCAAATAGGTTAGCATTTTTTTTTTATTTGTGAAAAAGAATAGCTTCATTTTTAATTGAATTCCTTAACTAAAATATCAGACACTATGACACACTGGCAACTGGGATTATCTACTTTCATCGTTTTTATATGTTTCATTCCTTCAAACAGTTTCCAAGATATGTAAGTATTCCGATTCTGAGCTTCTCTAATTGAAATCTTTCTCTTGCTGCAAAGCATTTACCTGTCAGAATAATACATTTAAATGGTATTACTCTGTGCAACTGCTAGGGTTTACTGTTCTGTTTGACACGTTGCTTTGTTGTTTCTGTAGGTCACTGGGGCTTGCTGTCTGTTTCTAGCTGGAAAGGTAGAAGAAACTCCTAAGAAATGTAAAGATATCATCAAAACGGCTCGCAGTTTACTAAATGATGTTCAGTTTGCACAGTTTGGAGATGACCCAAAGGTAAGTTTTGCTTAACTGTAACAAAACCTGAAATTAATCTTAGAAATGTCTTTACTTGTATTCTTACCAGGGATCTTTTTTTATTTTATTTTTAAGTTTGTTTCTGTTCTTCTGTTGTCTAATGTGTCATTTGTGGTCTTAGCATTTGGGAACTTTTTCATTGTTAGCCAGCATTTAAATGATATGGATGTTAGAATAAAATCTGCATTTTTACATTATGTTCACTTTGTTTAAATTCTAAACAATATTTAATGCAAAAATGTGAGTAAACATATTCATTTCTGAATTTCAACAGAGTTAACTTTTTTCTACGTAGTAATTGACAGATTCCTGATCCCTAATTTCCTTTCAGCTTCTCTAGTTAACCATTTCCCCTTTCCAGGGAGAGACAGCTCTTGTCCTTTGGTTAAAGTAAAACACAAAAACATGTCATGTTCATTTCTTTAGGAGGAAGTAATGGTGCTGGAGAGAATACTGCTGCAGACAATAAAGTTTGACTTGCAGGTGGAACATCCTTACCAGTTCCTCCTACGATATGCAAAACAACTTAAAGGTATGGATATTCATGGTAGGCAGTAGCTGACAATTCTACAGGGTAGCCACTTTATACTATAAGGTGGCTGTATAAATCTTGTAAAATTACAAAAGAACTGGTAGAGTTATGGTGATTTTTTAAATTTTGTTATATATATATATATACACACACACACACACACACACAAACATAAACCCCTTAAATGTAAATAAATATTAACTCTGTTCAATCTATTTAGGGGACAAAAACAAACTACAGAAGCTGGTGCAAATGGCCTGGACATTTGTAAATGACAGGTAAAAAAAATTATATATTTAGAAATTATTGTTTTGCAAGGTTTAAGGGTCATTTCTCGTGGTGTCTTGTCGAAATGTCTCTGTATGCAGATAAACTGAACATATAATTTCAAAGGTTCTTTCAAATCAAAAGCCTTGGCTCCTAAACATGATAAATAGAGTTCTTATTGTTTTAGTCTTTTGTATATATTGTTGTTATATTTTGTTGCTTTCAGTTTGATGTGCCACATGTTTCTAATGTTTTCTGTGGTGTGTTTCAGCTTGTGCACCATGCTGTCCCTGCAGTGGGAGCCAGAGATAATTGCTGTAGCTGTAATGTATCTTGCTGGCCGGTTGTGTAAGTTTGAGATCCAGGAGTGGGCATCGAAACAGATGTACCGTAAATGGTGGGAGCAGTTTGTACAAGATGTTCCAGTTGAACTGTTGGAAGGCAAGTAAAATGAAAACCCTGATCAATTGTTTCATTTTTTTAAAATGTGTTGCACGATGATTAACTTTACTCTAGTTTTATTGGTGTGTGTTTTTTTCCCCCCCAATTATAGACATTTGCCATCAGATCCTTGATCTTTACTCCCAGGGGAAACAGCCAATTCCCCAGCAGATCCAGGAGAAAGAGAAAATCATGCCAACTCTCCAGCAGCTACAGGCACTAGCACAGGCACAAGGCCAGAACTCTGGGCAAAGTCAGTTGGGACAACAGGCCAAGAAAGCCTCCCCACAATCCAGTCCTCCAAAACAGCTGAAAAGACCACATGTTAGTTTCAAACTTAAATATATGAAAGCATGCTTTTTTTAATAGGGTATCTAATAAATGTGTTCTCTCTTTTAGTGGAGTATCCATTTGGCATTGATTTAAGATTAAATGATTCAAGCTAATTATCTTTTAAGTGAGAGGCCGTGTTTCTCCACAAGATAGCACATATTCCGTATGGATATGTTCTAAGAATGGCATCTCTAATCTGCAGAACATTTCTTTTAGAGGTACTGGCCTCCCACACCACAGAGAGATCAATCCATTTGTTTAATGCCAGCTCAAGTACATTTATGTTTTCGTTCATATGATTCTAATGTTGGTAATTGGGAAGATCATTGTTGTTCAAATTATGTTTCAAGGGGAATGTATGCCCTGTAGAGTAGTGAATCTTAACCGCTTGCAAAAGTAGACCACGTGAATGAGGTTGTTGTGGTTTGCCACCACCACCTGAGTCTCTTACCATTCTTTATAATGAATTCAGTCGGGGCATTTAAGTACAGTAATCTGTCGCATATCTACCCGTCACATATCCACCCTAACCATTTATCCGCCATGATCAGTCTCTTCATCAGCAACGTTAGTTTATTATTGAACAGAGAAGATTAGTTCAGATATTGTAGATCCTACCAAAGTTTTTGTACACTGTGTCACATGAGCTGTTCAGTGTGTTGATATGTAAATAAATCCTGTTTTTTTGTGTGTTTTTTTTTTCTTTCTTATTCACAGGTTGGATCCCCTAAGGATGAAAGCAAGGTATCAGGTAAGAGATGTATTACAAGACATGCATTTTGAAAAGGTTCGAAACACCTGCGGTGGTGGGTGTGCAGGAATGCATTATTCAAGTAACCACAAAAGACTTTGATGTTCAATTAATACAAATGCTTGAGTTCATAACATTGTATTCTGCTGAAACAACGACATATTGTATTGTGTGTGTTTTAATTTCTTAGACATGAACAAGGTTTCTAATCATCTTTGTTTTATGCACAGAGCAAGTGGTTTCTAAAATTCCCAGACTGGAGACACCACTGCCACCACTACCAAGCGTGCAGCCCCCACCAGGTGAGTAGCTGGCAGTTTGATTAGCTTGCTTTAACATCTTTAAGCTTTCTATTCAATAGTGACATCTTCAAATACAAAATATCTGGTCATTGAGTTTTTGCAATTTATTAATATCTAAATATTACATATATTCTCTATTCAGCATATCAGCAAATGTATATCTCTTATAAATCAGAAAAAGCTTGGTGAATGTGTGTGACACTCCACATCGTCATACTAACTGCAAAATGATATTGGCATTGTAAGCAGGTTTTACCCTGAGCCTGCAAAGGACTTTAGACAAACACATGGTTGCAGTTATGTAACTAGGTCTCAAGGTTAATGTAGTTCAGCAATGATGGATCAGTAGGTTCTTTAGTGTAAACCCTAAGGTAGATTGACTTATATCATCAAAGACTGAAATAGAAAGGCATACTCCAACTGACTGGACAAATCAGTTAATTGTATTGTTTTATTAAACCTGGTATGTCTTTGCAGTCTACACTACATTTTTGGATGAATAGATTACTAAGTCTGTTGGTTGCTGGATTGACTTTGTAATATATAGGTGTAATATAGTTTCCAAAACAAATATCGACTTTGCCAAAAAAAAAACACTTTGCAGTAGAAGCTAGACTATTGTATTTGTATGTAAGAAGCATTAACTATCATTTTAACAAAATGTCTAGGCATTTAGCAATATATTGTTTTTGGCTGTTGTCAAAAGCATATACATGAAATAAATGCAGATGAATCTGTCTCTTTATGAACGAGACATTGAAACAGTGTGGACACTTCTCTACTAACAGATCGCAAGCCTCCTCCGGTAGTGTCTGCGCCTGTGGGAGAGGCCGATTTGGCTGTGACTGGCGATTCCATTGAAATACCAAAAGGACCAGTTCCCCCTCCTCCTCACCAAGCTCCGGTTCATCAGCCACCCCCACTACCTCACCGCCCGCCCCCTCCACCCCCATCCAGCTATATCATGGGCATGTCTACATCAAGCTCTTACATGTCTGGGGAGGGCTATCAAAGTCTACAGTCCATGATGAAGACAGAAGGACCCTCTTATGGAGCCATGCCTCCCTCGTATGGACCGCCAATGCCGTACCACCCACATGTTTACCCTCCTAATCCACCACCCCCAGTGCCCCCTCCTTCAGCAAACTACCCCCCTCCGAACCTCCCACCTCCATCTCCTGCCTACCCACCACCTGGATACAACCACAACTATCCTCCCCCTCCTCGGTTGCCCCCAGGCCATGGTGTGCCACCTCCAGGGTTGGGCATCCCTCCTGCCAACTACCCACCGCATCCTGGCCCTCCAGGTGGGCAGCCACAGGTCCCTCCTTTGCCACCACCTGGCATGCCCCCAGTAGGAGGTATGAGTCGTGGAGGTTGGATGAGATAAAAATAGAAACCAAATGAAATGTGTTTTGTTTTGGTTTAAAAAGCATAATATTCCATGCTAATTTGAGTTTGTATTGTCTGTAAATAGTTTAGCCATGGCTATAGTTGTAAGAATGATTTTGGATGATACATTATCTATATTGATTAACAACAGTTTTGGGAGACTGTGATATTTTTAAATACACTTATAGGGTGCAATCAGTGAAAATACAAGGCAAACACTGTAGATGTGTTATTTACATACTTCTGAAACCACCATTTTTTTCTTTCTTGTAGTGCTTGAGCTAAAAAAAATAAAAAGAAAAAAAGAAAACCAATAATATTATACATCTGTATTAGCTAGTTTGTTTCTATTTGAGTTGGGCGTGTATCATTGTACAAAGGTGAGTAGATAAGTTTGAGGATGGACATGTATTTGGGTTCCTACAAATGGAGTTTGATCTTCACATTTTAAGTCAAGATATTACTCCCAAGTACTGGGAATTGTATTCTAAAAAATATCTACAATCTGTACAGCGAGAAAGGATTTTTCAAAAATGTCACGTCTCCGAGATGTGTACTCTGATGTTGCTTTGATCTATTTGAAGCATTCCAATGTGAAAATCCAGAATCTGAATTTCAATGGACACATGTATTGCAAATATGAGCTTGTAGATCAATTTTACTGGGTAGAAGAACATCTATTTGAAATATAAATAAATAAATAAAAAACCTCCAATAAAGCATGAGAAACATTTATGTATGGGATATTGAGTTGGTAAGGGAATTAAGGACCAATTTGTTTTCAGTTGTCTTAAAGCTCTTAATTCCAAATGTGACTTCAATATGGCTTTTACATGATAATAAATGAATACCAAGTCATTACTGCAGTAAGTGCTTTGTAAATGTAATATACGTTTTAGACATATATGTCTGTGTTATGACTTTCTTTGTGGCAGTAGAAGTATGCAGTTAATTCATGGCAGCCATTCATTCATAACATTATCTTCCACATACAGTATGTATTGGACAGTTAAATGGTTCAGAATCATTAGTACAAGCTGAAACATTTGAAATGTTTAATACCAGTCAGCACACATTGTTCAATACTGCCACTGTAACAGATTCTGAACAAGTGAATGTGTAATTTTCATACTAACCAGGAGGGGACACAAGAGGTCTGTTGACTACAAACAGTTTTTAGTCTATTTATTTACATTGTACAGAAGGGACAATATGTGTTTTGTATCATTATTGTGTATTTGGTGATGAAAGAACTTTAACAACCAAAATGAACTTTTCTTAGAAAAGAAAACCCCACAGCATATTCTTTTTTATTGTAAATGTTTTCTTATACTAAACACAACCACAAGAATGCAAAGAATGTACTTTTTATTTTTTCAAAAATCAGCTGAAAGTGGTCTATTTTAGGTCACGTTTAATTTGCTAAAAAATATCAGTTCATCTTTTGCTAAATACACTTTATGAAAAAAAAAACAGTTCCTTTAGAGGTTACAAATGCCTGCTATTCACACTACATGAATTTATATTTACATAATAATGTAGATTTCAGGTTTTCCAGTATAGTGTATCACATTAACAGAAAAATAAAACAGAACTTTTATAAAATCAGATTCCAAATCAAAATCTCATCCACAAAAGAAGCAGCACGTTTAAAAATTGTAACATTATGAAAATATTCAAAATTTATATCACTTTGTATTCAAATTAGTTTATATAAAAAGTCAGTAGTATGCAGTCTTTCTATGCATTTTTTTTTTTTTTAAAAGGTCACTTTCCATGATCAAACTTTTTTTTTTTTTATAAGACCCAAATGAGTGTACAATTGCAGTTGGCCCTGTTATAGATTTAGTGTGTGATTTGTGTACTAATTTAGATTCTATTTACAAAAGCTCAGTATGACAAAAGTAGCTATTGCATTTTCATTTTAAAATGAAACCCTACATGTATCTAATATAATCTATGGTTGAATACTGTATTTTGAACTGAAACTGAAATACAGCAAATAAGTTAATATTGTTTACTTAATGGACAAATAGCAAAACCATAGGCAGTTTTTTTTTTTTTTTGTCGACACATCATTATTTTGTGACTAAACATTTGTAAAGAAACATACACTGCTATTGATGAAATCACTTGCGGCATCCATACTTTATCAAACAAGATTGACATTTTAAGCTGAAATCATTCATTTCCATTGTTATGTGAAACTAAATATTTAAGTAACGGAAGACAATGAACTTTTATCGGTTAAGGTTATACGTAATACTAAAACAGTACAGTTCAGACTTTGTGCATTTAGATTTTTTTATTATTTATTTAGATCAATATTTCTGTTAATTTTGATAGCAATATATTACTTGTACAATATGAAGATTATACTTGTATGTATAAATTATCAAATGTAAAATATATACTTGGTGTACAAATGCAGCAAGTGTTCTATGTTTTCCAGCCTCTAACTTTATATGGCCAATTCTACCTTAGCGGTTTTAAAAACAATACAGATATTGTAGGTGTTATTCACAAACATGACCATGGTGCAGTTACAAACTGTGACAATATGCTATTGCTATGGTAGGATATATATTTTAAATCTATCCTTAATCCACAAATTTTTTTTTTTTTTAAAGTATTGTTTAATTAAGTAAACGTTACTTTTACAATAGCTTATCTTAAATTCTCTCAAAGAAAACAGGGTAAAGGACAGTTATCTTCCATAAAAGTGCCAGTGGTTAATTACTTTTTTTCTGGTAATAACAAACACAGTTCATAAAAGTGGGTCTCCTTATTGGCTATTTTATACAGAAATGCTGTACAAACCAAATGCAGCTTAACGAGAAGTGAGCCTTGTATTAGGAAAAGTTGAATTAAAACATTGAAAAGCTATTTAATGTACATGTTTTGTACATAGAGTACATAGACCAGAAACCAATTAACAATAGTAGGCAGTATGCTGGAGTGAAAAAACATAAAACTAGCTGCCAGTCTTGAATACTTCTTAGTCAGATACCTGTTAGTATTTGCTTGGCTAATAATTTAAAACAAGTTTTTAGTCTAAAGGTAATACTAAGTGTCATGGTTGGTAAAATGGTGCTGTATCCAAAGTTGTTGCCAACCCATGAAATTTAGTCCATAAACATCAGAAGATATTATGTACATACAGTCAAATGAAAGCGTTTTGGTTTAACAGAATGTCCCATGCAAAGAGCCTCATTGTTCAAAGGTCCGTTCATCAGTTTTTTTGAAGCCTTCAACAACTACAAAGGTCCCTTAAACTGGTTTCCAGAGAGGTGCTGCTTAATGGATGGCTTGGAGCCGGCAGCATCTCCCAGCTTACGCCAAACAACCTAAACATTAAGAAACAAAAGATGACAAAACTGTAAACTATCTACGCATCCTTATTATCGACACATACTGTATATACTGTATACTGTACTGTATATCAGGACATAGACAAAACACAACACAACACATAACACTTAGCACAGAGTGCTACAATATCCTCTGTATATTGCTAATTTTATTCCTTCATTGCTCAAACCACCACTAAGAATCTAGAATTCTGTAATGGAAACATTATTTCACTCTGAATACATCACTTCTTAATCTAATTGGGACATTTTTAAAAACAGCCAAGGAAAATGCTTTCCCAGCAATCCCAGAAAAAAATTAAAAAACAGGCAAATATCTGAACTCAGAAGTACTTACGTTACACATTTCACGAACAATCGCTTTCTCCTTCTCACTAAGGTCCTCTTCATAGTGTTCTGGTGCTTGCTTGTCCAGGTTTTCATGGACTTCCAGGACCTTAAGAAGGGACAAAACAAATGTCAATGTATTATGGCAAATAGCTAATGTACAATTTTAAAAGCACCTGGTTATTCCTTTACTTTTTATAGCATCCTACTTGTAAAACTGACAAACTAAAACAAAATGTGTTATCATGAAAAATGTATGAAAAATATATATATGGTTCTAGACTAAGCCTGTATATTGAGTTTTTAGAATGTCCCAATAGCTTTCTTTTTAATTTGACTGTCTATGCACATGTGGCCACAAGGTGGCACCCCTGTCAGATTAGTACATTGTCAGTAGGTTTGTTTTTGAATTATTTTATTTTATTTTATTGTACAGTATAAGTTTCTGGTCAGATTGAACTGTTTGTAAGTGTCATTAATTTAGTTAATTTATATCTCAATGGCTGAAATACTTGGCAATGCCAGGTAACCTGCAAGATCTTGTCACAAACAAAGTAATATCCCTACACACCAAGGAGAAGGAGGGAAAAAGAAACTACTTTTCTCCAAGTGAAAGAGAACAAAAACCTAAAATGCATTACAAAAAATGTGAACATAACTGAAGTATAATCTATAGTAATATGTGCAGATGACTTAGCAGCCTGTGGACAAGGCATTTTAAAAATGACCAGCTGTTTAATGATACTGGTTTTAAATAATGCAAGTGTATACAATCTCTGACATGGGTTGGAACTGAAGCAATGGGATAATTATTGAAAATAAGAAAGTCTGTACCTTCATGGCATGCACCACTGCTTCTGGTTTTTGGGCTGAAGGAATATACCCCACTGAAGTTGACGAGGAATCCCCAGGGGCCAGCCGCACGGAGCCCTGTTGAAACAAAAACACACATGAAATAAAAACTACTCTAGTCTACTCATGGATTGGACCACAGAAGAAAACACCCAAAGCACCAAGCCACATCCACTGGCAGTGTCACAAAACTAGAATTTGTACTTTTTGTCCACTGATTACATGTTTTCTCTGTCCCTACCAATAACATACAGTATTGTTTACATTTTGAGTTTCATGTGCTGTGTTTGTCAGAATTTTGTGAACAGTAGATTTATAACATATCCCTTTTAAATACACTTCACACTATTCAGCATCATCCCCCACTAACAGCCACACACTTTTTTGTCATTGCTTAAGAGGCTTTGAAAAACTGGATCCATACTTTTGACTTCCAGCTGCAGCTCATTCTTTAAAAAAGGCTTCTTCATGCATGGCAACAGGTTTCAGTTTATGCTCTCACGCAATGGATCCAGCACTTACAAAACAAGTGGTTCCCTGACCTGTACACTAGTGGGGGAAAAGTGGGAATTTGGCAGCAAACAATAACGTGTAATGAAACACCTGTTATAGTGCTCATGCTCAGAGAATTCCATACTCCCTACAATTACCATTAAATACTACATACAGCAAGTATACATTTTACAATCTCTTCAGATGACATTACAAGTCACGCAGCTTGCAAAAAAAAGGCAGGGTCTAAGACACAGAGTTCAGTACATTACATCCCAGAGTAACAATTAGAAAAAATAAGAGCAGCTTATGCAACAGTGCTTGCAGAGTTGGCGGTTTATAAATTAATCCCTCAAGAAAATACAGTGTGTTCCGGTCTTAATTAATCAAAATTTCACCTCCCTCTTTCCAAGGTCAGAACAAGGCAGAGCAGAACAAAGAATCAATTCATTCTATCCAGC
Organism: Acipenser ruthenus; assembly: GCF_902713425.1. NCBI lineage: Eukaryota > Metazoa > Chordata > Actinopteri > Acipenseriformes > Acipenseridae > Acipenser > Acipenser ruthenus. The sequence continues at coordinate 29,595,247 of NC_081203.1, read as the reverse complement.
CCTCTGAGCCACATTTAGAAACTGTCTTTGTGGGTGTTATTCTTGCGTTAAATTAAAAACAATTAACTGGAATTGTTTTCCATGCTGCTGTGGGTGGCCCCAGGACAGACTTGGTATTTCTAGATAAATGCATGTTACAAATGTACACCAGGAGCAGCCAATAAAAGCCCCCTAACACTGAGCACAAACAGACCTCAAGACCATTTTATGAGACTGCAATGTTCTCCCCACACAGAGTTCATCTAGGAAGTGCCTCCTTTCCTTTGTGCTCCGGTTAAATGTACCATATACTGAATACGTTCTTAACGTATGGAATAACCACACATACTGTGTCTTAGACTTAATACCCAACAGACATACCAATATACCTTCCTAATTGGCTCCCAACAACTATAATCCCTGCTTGACTGGAAACATAAAGCACAAGGAAGCACTCAAGTGAGCCCCAGTGATCGTATGATCTGTCTTATTAACTCTGTGATTTTATTGAGATTCAGGAATTCTAATTCTTTAGTACTGTGTGAGTTGGCCGTATTCCAGGCTCTCCCCTGCATTCTCTTTGTGTTCACGCTAAGGATGTGAAGGGATTTAGCTTCAGAGAAAATGAGGAGGGAGGACATATAATCACAGCAAATGTGTTCATTCTTTTTAATGTAACTTAAATGTGAGCCTATTCCATTGGGGCTTTTCTGGTGGATGTATGGTAAGTTACAATTTAGGTGCTAGTTTTGTTTCCATTGTGAAAACTGTTTTTTTGTTTGAAAACTTACACACAAGTCCTTTAAAAGTTTTCTAAAATCCACAAATTCAATGAGGAAATCTGCATACCAATTAGAACATTTCATTTTAAGTATGTTTGGTTATTACCAGAATTTCTCAACAAATGAATAGGGGCCAGATTTGTGTTATGGTTAATTGTGTCACCCGAGTACTTAAATAGTGCAGTAATACAAGAAGTTAGTAAGGCAACACAGCTTTGAGTATCTGTGGTAACTGTGGGCTACTGGGAACTTTGCCCCACCATAATTACACTCCATATTTAACACAACAACCACGAATGCAAGGGTTCTGAATGTCATCTATAAACCACATCAATGTTCTCCTCAACACTGTTTACCTACGTCATTGTGAGTCTAACTGAACTAGAGACACACAAGAGACTCTGGTACAACTGACTTCAGTTTGTGTGTGGGAGAGATCATTTATTCTGCTGGAAAATCGGCAGGGATTTTGGGAAGAGGTACATCAGCTGCTCAAAATAAAAAATGTTGATTTATTTGACATTTGGTAAATTTCGTGAAAGGAAAAATCAATAACACGTAATGTGACCCTTAAACTGTCATGTTCTATCTTAAAACTACACAGCTGATATCTAATGAGAGCTAAAGTCAAAGCTAGAGATAGAAGCGGCCTAGAAACATGCTGGTGACATTTTTGTAATCTCTATGTGTGAAGAGGTAGGTATTATTATTATGTAACCATACATTAGTTCTTTGAAGAGGTGTTTTCTCCATCATTTATACTAGGGGGCAGGGAAAAGAAGTAGCTCTTCAAAATTGTTCCTTTGCATTGTTATAATAACGTATAGCACAGGCGGAATCTGTATTGTTTAAACTGATTTGTGTGCTTTGTTTTGTTTTGTTTTTTGGTGTAGGTGGGAGAAATTTGGCCCAAAAATGTCAATCTCTGTTTTAGGCACCCCCATTTACTAAGCTATTCACAAGCATTCTTATTGTTTAAAATAAAGGCAGCTGCAATTTTTGTAATTCACATCTGCTGTGAGGGTTCAAAGCTATGGAAATGAGATGTGAAATCTTGAGACACTTGTTTTTACTCAAGGGCCTGCCTGCCTGCCTCCCTTTCAAAAATGTGCACCACTGCAGTTTCTTCCTCATGAAGACAACAGCAGATACTAATTAATTTTCTTCCCATGTAAAAGAAAATTGCCCAGAAGGTAACGATTGTACATATTTCCAGGCTGAACTCTAACTGTCACAGCCAATGAGTTTGCAGACTAACAAGACTGAAGCGTCACTTTAAGTGCACAAAAAAGGAATCATACCTGCAACCAAGGGCTTTGCAAGAATATAAAAAACTGATTAAATCCCAGACAAGGGCCTTTGTTTTCAGTCTAACTCTACATATGGTATAATTTTTTACAACATATTTTCTGGTAAAGGAATCCCTGAGAAACATGAAAAGCACTGTTGTGGACACGACACCATCTAATTTATATACCCATGTGATGTAACTAGCTTTTGAGCAGGCGTGGGGTCACAAATTGGGCTGTAACTTTGGTTTGTAATGTAACGTATGAGGTGTCATTTTTTTTTAACACATGGATAAGACCCTTTCTATGGTGTACGTCGATATATGTGGTCACCAGAAGACAAAAGGTCATTATTTGGAACATAGAGAAGCATTTAGTACCTTGTTGCCTTATGATAGCTCTATTTTTGTTGTTTTCAAAATACGAATCAAATGATTGAATAGATGATGATCTGTTTTATGCAGAAAAAGTTTCTAATTGTAATAAGAGCCACTCAGAATGAATGGGTCAGTTTTGGAGTGCAATTCTCTTTTATTTCTGTAGTTTATAAAACAGCACAAAAGTGCTATTAAAAACCTCAAACTGTGTCTGGGTCTGATTTTAAGGGGCTACGAACCTTAAAATTAGTGAACTCTTTCACAGTATATATTTTTGAATGGCTTTACTAAGAATAATCTGAGACTATAAATCATGTTTCCATGGGGACATGTAATAAAATAGCTTTTTTTTTATTAGATTTTGGATACATCCTGAAGTATTCTGATGAATTTTTATGGAAAGAAAAAACCCAGTTGAGTGGAAAGAGCTTTAATCTCATCTCTCAAGAGCTCTAATAACTCATTAGAATTCACATTTCAATGGAATATAATTTACAATTTGCCATTAAATTGAAAACAAACTACTGTATGATTTCCATCCGGAATGGTTGCAGAGAATTCCCTAATTGCAATTAATCAATGTTATAAACAATACAAGTTCTACCATGCATATTAGGAATGCTGGCAAAGACCACAATTAGACATTAAGGGTAGAAAGCAAAGACTTAGAAAAAATAACAACAACATGAGGGAGCCATGCTCAATGTAAAATAAAATGGGGAGAGTTAAGCCGTCTCTTTCAGAACAAAAAACAAAAAACAAATGGCTGTTGGATATGCTGTGTAGCGCTTCTTTCAGTAATATCTAGACAAAAAACATCAGCTTTGAGTGAGAATGTCAAAACACTATAATGTAAATCTGATGTTTGGAGGGCAGAAACAATGCAAATGTCAACGACAGTGGCTTATTTTAATTGGTTTATAGTTTTTACATTTACAACAGATTCAGGATTGTTTTTATGTCTGTGGAGAAAAGATTTACAGGGGACATTTATGAGCAAATGGGTTATGAACAGAGATGAATCTTTGTTTATGGACACTTTTATAAGGAAGCTAAGGTTAGGCCAGTTACACTTATACAAAGTTAGAGAGGCTGATCGCATTGTGTTTACAAATCTTCCTTCTTTTACTTTTTGCCTCTTGCAGCCTTGGGAAAATAATTTTATAATCCATCCCTGAAGCAATTGAGAATCAGACTTCATGTTGAACTTCACTCCAAAAGCCTCCAGGACCAGTTGCTATTTTTAAAATGAAAAGCTGTCTGGAATCAGCTCTCAAGATAAACCTTTTTAGACATCCAATTCCAACGGATGCATTTGTGACGGATTTTCAGAACGCAGGTCTCAGTGGGTAATGTTTCCTGAGCAGTACCTGCCAGCCTCCCCCGCCCCCCATTGTTAACTGTAGTAACTGGAACACAAAGTGAAGGTACATACGCTTTGCAGAGATTCCTGGTACTGTGGCAGTGACGTCAACTGGCTCTCCGAGTGGTACAGAGAGAAGCCTTTCCGGAGGGTCTTCAAATCTCCAGAGCTGCTCTGCTGCAGAAAGAAAGACAGACATTGGTTAAAAGACATGATCACTTTTTTCAGTTTTCTTTTATAATTCTTCTAAATCCCCTTTAGGGGGCGTTCCAGCTGACTTCAGTAATTGTGTCTGTATTTCCTTTTATATAGCCGGTGTGAGTGGCTTCGTTTATTGCTTAGTTAGTTGTGTGTTTATAATTCTTCATTTGGTTTTATATGTCTGCTGTGTCTTTTTGTCTGCCATTTCTCTCCGTATCCTTCTTTTTCTTCTTATACAATCAATCATAGTAGCAACGTGTTAGTTTCATTTAAGTTAATATATGTTTTTTTTTTTAATATAACTGTGTGGACAGGATGGCTTGTAGGCTTGTCAGACCAGGAAAAGACACACACAGTACTGGGATATGAAGCGATGATGCGCAAGTTTATTGCAAAACAAAAGGTTTGAACATAAAACAAAACACTGTTCCACGGCACGGTGGCCAAAACAGACCGACAAAACAAACACTGAATAAAAACAAGTATCGCACTGGTGTAAAGCCAGCACTAACAGCAGTTGTTATTATTTCTTTTAGTTTCAGTTCTTAATCTCTCGCTCTCTCACAAACACCCAACATCGAATGAGAAAGTCGTGCTGCTTTTAAGCAGCAGTGCCGGGACTTGATTGCTAACCATTCAATCTGGCCCCTGCACAGTCTGCATCTGAAGAGATTGTGACTTCCCTGTGCCCACGTACCAACATACATTTTAAATCACCCGTGCTACATAACCCACACTATACAAAATAAACCAAATACACCCAGGGGTCAGGGGTTACCCCATCACAAACTGGGAGAAGATTTATTTTATTTTATCTAAATATATATATATATTTTTTGTACAGTATATAGTCGTTATAGAATTGTCAAGGTGTGGATGTTTCTAATTAATGTCTTATAGGGAACAAGACGTTTAGGCATAGCCATGACAGAAAATCTCCACATGCAAAATCCCATTGATTCTACTGAAAACCTTTCAGTACACTACCCACAAGGATGGGGGATTCAATTGGCAGAACATTTCACTTGCGAAAGCATTGAGCAGTTAAAGTAAACATTACAGCTCATAAAAAACAAAACAGAAGTGCTCCCAAAGGGGGCCAGTTTCACTGGAAACTGGAGGCACAAGGTGGGGGACTAATATTTCTGGCTGGGCGGCTGTGACAGCTGGAAACCATCAAAGCCATGGCCACGCGATCTAGCTTATTCATCAGGAAGAAGTGCCGTAGCAGTGGTGATGCTGGTTCACAGCTCGGAGACGCAGCACTTAAGTCAAGTGGCCCTAGTGAGACCATAAATCTCCTTCTCAGCCATCAAGCATAATGACATGCGGAACCTCTATGTCAGAGAAGCTCAGCACGTTCTCGACCTCTATCTCTTGCTGGAGGGAATTTAAGAGATTCTAGGACAGTGCGGTAGCAGATGCAGCAACAATTTATTTAAAACTTATAAGATTATGCCAGAAGTGAATGAGGATGATAAACATCAAGGTAATGGTACTACTTGTTAGTGAAGAGAAATTAGTATTTTATTCATGAAGAAGTAGGGCCCATGAAGGGTACTGCTCATGACAAAAATGTACTATTGTTATTCGTAAATGGATGCGGCTTGCTTACTTTTAATAGGTTTACTGTTTTTATGATTCTGTTAAGTGTTTTTGTCCTGTTTTAATGATTTGTCTACTTTTGCCATTCAAACAGGGACTTTAGTGTTAACAGCAACCCAACGTAGAAGTCACAACCATGTGTGAGCTTCTCCGATTTCAAATTTGATGATGTTTCCGGTATATTGATTGGAGTATCTCAGTGGGTTCAGGTTGAGGAGAGTGCAAGGAGAATATTGGAAGTTGAAGAACAATATGTTGTAGCAATGGTTATACTACTACTGCCCAATGTAAAATACCATTTAGAGAGAACATGTCAAAACAGTCTTTTACTGGCTCTACTATTTACAGCATAAGCATCTTATTTATTGTTACAATTATTGTTATCAGTTACCAGTCAGCACGGATTACCAGGGGGAAGTACTGTAGTCGTGGGAAACGTGGGATTTATTATGGTATCAATTAAAACTGTTTAAAAGTACAGTAAAAATCTATTCTAAAATACATCTTTTTCCTTTTTTTCTTTATTGATTAAGGTAATATGAATTTCCATTTCCATGGACGCATTTACTAGAAAACAGCACTGAAAAAAAATCAATGACACACAAGCTCGAAGATAGAAAAAGCACAAGCTTCGAGGCTTTTTGCGTTTCTCAAACATGGTCGTTACTGTCAGTTGTCTCTTTTTATCTGTACGTGTAGTGCTGTCTATGCTTAGCGTAAATCCAGTTGTTAGTGAATGCCATTCTGATTAAATGCTATTTGCTGTGTCCATGTATTGTGTGTGTGTGGACATAAAAAAAATCAGTACCCAAACAGAACAAAACCCAGTTCACTAAATTAGTACAACTATCCCTTGTTCAGATAAAGCAGTGGATAAGGCCTCTTTTGCAATACTGAGTGAGAACAGTGAAAGAGCAGTGGATAAGGATTCTTTCACCAAGACACTCTATATATATGTGTGTGTTCTTGTCAAGGGACATCTTGGTGAGTGTCATCAGCAATACATTTTAGTATCAAGTATACAGTATCAAACTTGATTACTCAAGAGCTCTTTGACCTCTCACAGTTACTTGCACCATCATTGAAAAATATTTAAACAAGTATTCAAGATGTTAAAATAATTCCAGGGATGCACCACTCCTTAATGACCATCATCTCGAATTCCTTTAGGGAATTAAGGGCTGGCAAAAATGTATCCAAACAGGACTGTTCTCCACAATTACAAAAAGATCATTTGTAAATCCAGTACAAATATTTTAAGATGAAATTCCTCACTCATAAAGTAAGGGATGATTTGATTTATAGAGCAGCTTTATGGGGTGAAAAAATAGGTCCCTCTTAAGCAGCATGATTGTGAAGAGTTTAAGGCAGTTTTCCAAAACTCACTGTAAGGGTTTGGTGGTTTTATTGGACTAATAAACTTACCATGGCTGGTTGGTCTTTGTTATATTTGGACTATAAATCTGAGATCTCTAACCAGGAGTCAGCCTATCCAGTGTTAATGCAGCGCTTTCTTTAGCCGCATGCAGTGGAGGTCTCTGGAGACTGAAACATTTTTTCAGATGTGATGGGAAGACTTTAGACAGGCAGTTCATGCAGAAATGCATCTTTGTGACTACACTTTTTACCACTGTTGAATTCCCCCATGGCTATGCGACAACGAGAAGTTGAAGGTTGTAGTGATGTCTAATTCTGAGTACTAGAAACAAAATCGAGTTCAAAAGGCAAACTGACAATAAAAAATAAAATAATCATTTAGGATTAAAGTGTTAAAAACGTTATTCAGTTTTTCAGACTGAAAGCAAAATAATCGTAATTCTTGGCCACACTAGAATACCATTGCTTAATCCTTCCTTCCATCCATTTATGATCTCCAGTGTGCTTATCTCTGCATCAGGCTTAGAACAATACTTGCCTGTTTAAAAATCCCATTACCTAATGGATACCATTAAAGGCTTTGCAGATTGATAACATTTCAATATTTCTACCAGAGGTCTGGGCAGAGAAATGTCTCAATAAAGGTTGGAGGTAAACAGGCTAAAAGGAGAGTCCTTTTTATTTCTTGATTTTTTAGCTAATCCCCTGTTCGATATGATTCTCACAGACATGGGGTGGCCCTGGCATTTCTTGACAGCAACTGCCAAGCCTGCTTTTGCTCTAAAAGCATCTGAAGTCTCTACCAAGAATCTAATGGTCTATTCTTTCTCTCCTTTCTTGGGAGCATCCATCATTCAGGGACTCTATCTTAATACTGAAATATGGTTATGTTATGAAAACTGTTTATCTGTGATGCTTGCAAAGCCCAATTCATCATTAGAAAGAAGAGCAAAACAAGTGCACTCCTGCTGCTCATTATGAGCACATTCTGAGAGAAGTCTTTCTTATATGGATACAGTTTAAATTCACAATGGTTTCCCATCATTTCAAATGTTTTGAATAGGTGCAGGAAACCAGAGTGCTGTTATTGTTAATCACCCTGCCACCCCTGTTGTAAATAATTTAGGCAGCTTGCTTGTATGCAGGTAGCTGCAAGCACTTTTTCAGAGCTTGATATTAAAGTACAGCATTCAACTGGTAGGAAGCACTTTTTTATATTTGGGATTTACTATCACATATAAAATGACAAGAACATTTTTCCTTATAGGTGACACAAATAGTAATAATAAAAAAAAATCTTACTGCAAGTAAAGTATTTTAAAAATTGGAAGGCTGCAGTATAAGCCATTTAGGTTAGTAGAAAAGAAAGCCCCAAATTGCCATCACTGTGCTCCAAGCATGCTACCCAGCATCATTGAAATGATTACCTTTGCAAGTGCTCTTGGTAAACTATTGCGGTTACGGGGCTGAGAAGGAGAGAACAAAAAGACAAATTTAGTTATTCACCAGGTAGTAAAATTCACTGTAAATGGCAGGCCCTATACGATACAAAGACAGAACCAGGCAACAGTAGATGTATCAACATTATTTATAACGTGGCAACTATTGCACAGCTCCCATTTGTGTCAAACAATCATCTATAAAAAGTTGATTTGTACTGCCGGTCTATTTTGGAATAGTCTTCTTTATATGTAATTTAAAAACACAAAATAATACCTTTCTAGCAGCAGCACATTTTCAATATGCAATGATGCATTTCTTGTGTGACCAGAGTCATGTGATCACAGTCGCAGTGACCCTTTGCCAATGGGTGACTGCCTGTCCTTTTTATAATCTCAATATCTCCTCAGATGTCTTTAGTATAGCAACTGCATATCTGCTCCACAAACAAAATAAATCAAAGTTCCGTACAGAAGGAACAAAAACAATTCCTTCTAGATGATACATCTGCACTGCATAGGTTGCAATGATGATTCTACACAATCACTTAAAATTAGAAGATGACACAATGATGTCTCCTAAGGTTATTAATGGGCTTCTACTTGAATCCACCACCTGCCTCAAGAATAAAAAAAAATAGTTTCATGCAGAATTAATAAAATATGTTTTAAAACATATACATGCCAAAGGAGATGGCTCATTATAACTTCAACACTTTCAATGTTCTGGAGTGTATTACATAAAGTCATCCGTAACTATTAAAACACTCACTAGTTCTAAATTTAAAAAATACAAAAAGAAACTTAAAATTCAATGAGAAACTTTTTGACTAGAAGTCTTTCTCAGTTTCTTCAATGGTATAATATAAATCAAAGTGTGGTTGTCATGTAATTATCTGAAAAACAACTGCAGTTTCAAATAATTCTAGTTGCCAAAAGGCATAATAGATTTAACACCCACAGGTTCAATAATGGGTACAAAAGATCAGGTGCCTTTGGTGACATTTAGATGTAGCTGCAATTTGGTATTAACAATGGGAAGTTCTACCAGTAAATCACCCAGCTTCTATATCACTTAGGGAGGATGTTAGACATGTATTAATACTTCGTGATTCTATTCAGTGAAAATGTTTTTCAAGATATAAATACACGAAGGTTAAACTAACAGAAGAGGCTAAAAGATGCAATTATTCTAAAATATTGATCTCAGTCATAATAAATATTAAAGTTTTTAACAAACGTCTGCTTCGCAGAGCATGAAAGAGTATTCTATTTATGAACCAAAAAAATAAATACTTAGAAGTATTTTTTTTTTTTCAGTCAGTAGGAAGAAACCTGATTCTCTACATTCAATACGTCCGATAACAAAACTACACCAACAAGGTTGGTCCAAACAACACAAGAAAGCAAAACACAAGAACATAATACTGGCTTCCATGCTACCTGTATGTGTTTTAAATGCCCCAACTACTACTATTTGAGGAATGTTCAAGCATCTTCACAGGACCATAGTGGCCCTATTGCACCTACATGAGCTTTTCTTTCATGTTTTCCATTTTCAATGAGCACTGTGTGGCTACAGTAAACCCCAAATAACTGTTTGAAACCGTAACCTAAACATTCAACTGCCAGGAAATACAAATACTAAAAGTTCACTCGCTGACAGGGCCTTGTATATATCGAATTGTACTTGATGAACATTTTCTCTTTGGATGTGAAAATCAATTCAATGTCATTTTCAGCTGGCAGGAGGAAAACTGATAACACCTCCGATACCCGGATACACACTCAACAAGAAGAGAAAGTCAATGTGTCAGGTTTCACATAGCCCATGGCAAAAACATGGCAAGGACATTCCTTCCCTACACTGGGTACCTAGTAATTGTTTTTATATCTTCTAAATAATAATAAAAAAGGTCATAGAGTGTGTGTTCTCTCTGAGAAACCTTAAGCACTAAAAATAATCCCCTTTCAACTGCTACCATTACAGGCTGAGATATTCGACATGGCACTGCTATGAAGCTGGGACTTTTAACATTACATTAGTCTTAATGTATTTCCTCATACCCTCAAAAAGCCATGGGGTTCCAATTTAGCCCAGAACAAATTGACAGAACTAATTTTGATCTAAGAATTTAAGTGGATAAACTGTGGAGTAATCTTATCTGTCACAACTCCATCCTTAGAGTACAGTACACATATTAATATTATACTGTGCCACTGTTAAATATGCTTTAAACCAGCACACAATAGTAGTGCTATTTGATCTCAAGTAGGAAATGTGGTTCATAGTTTCCACATCTTGACCATGCACAGCAGGAGGGTTTGTTGGTATGGAGAGCAATCTCCTCATGAGGTATGAGGTTGCTAAGGGTCAGTGACCACTAATAGCTACCACCCACACAAGTCAACTATTGATGACTGATCACACAGCAGCAGGACTCACAGACATATTACAGATGCAAGAAAATGGGATGGTGAAACTAGAATTACCATTATAAAGAAGAGATTATTCAACATTTGAAAATGCTCAACCATTTCCATATTGGCAGTCATGTCCATTATTGTGTCATTTCTCGACACGAAATCAAGCAGTATGTTACATTAGATAAGGTGTGTTATAGAATAAGGATTCTCAATGGTACCTGTGATAGAAGCTTGTTGTCATCTTCTAGAATTCTGACTTTTGTCTCCAATTGCCGAATGTAGTTTGAAGATGGATCTAGTGAAAAATTAGGAAAACAGAGTCATTCAAATAAAAAAGCAAACAAACATACAATTATAGATCTTCTCATGTGAATACTAGAAAACCAACTGACAACCAGCTAAATATCAGGGCTAGTTTTTCACATACATTCTCTAAATTAGTGCTTAGGCTATGGGTTGCGAAAATATATGGAATTTAAAGTTAAAATGCACGGTAATGTGGGTGATGTTTTATTCTAAAAATGTCTTAAGTCATGAAGTTGTAATTAGATTGACATTTACACCAGAAAATCAGAAATGTTGGTTTCCCTTGGCTTCCCTCTGCAATATGGCACAACTAAGTATTTATCAAATACTTTATCCACTCAGTGATGCTAAACCCTATTGGTATTTTAAATCTTTTTTTCTTGGTGACCCTGTGTATTCAGACCACCAATTCATTTAACACTTCTTTTGACCTCTGACCAGTAACTCAGTGACCACCAGAACATCTCTCATACTTTTAGGAAAGGATATTCCCCAAATACTGGATATTAAGCAATTAACTATAACGGCCCATGGTCATTTGTTATTACGTCCAAAATAAACATGACTATATTTATAAGTATTTAAACTACGTAATAAATATAGTTTAGCAGACATGCTGTAAAACAGAATATACATTATAATAATAAAAGAAAATGTCAGACTCTTACATCTAACATCTGGCTTAAGAAATATGCTAAGGTAAAGTTTAAAAAAAAAATACAAAACTAATCTGGCTTCATTTGAGATGACAAAGATTCAGGTAAACCTGAAAAAGTATGTATTATTTCTCCCTGAGAAAAGGGTTGTTAAATATTAACAGCAAGCATATAATATTAATGTAATTTCCATGCTTTGTCAACAGCTGCAGGTTAGCTTTGTTTCCAAGTGCAGCTTCAGTATTAAAAAATTCAAACTACATTATTATGGTACCAACAAGGTAATTAAATATATTTTAAAATGTTTGTGGAACCACAGGTAAGTAAACATTGGGATATCAATACTGCTGGGTTTCAAAAAAATGTGTTTTATTTTAACATTTTCAATGTCAAGAAAGCACCTCCTGCCACACAGCGATACCAAGTTAATTCCCAGCATTCCTTGCTACGACCTCTGATTTATCAGGGCACTAGAAAGCTTCTCAGAAGCAGCCCATTCTCCACCATCAGCATTTCTTTCAACTGACAGGACTAAAGAATGAAAATGGGGCACCTTTAGAAGCACAGCCCTAAAGATGTAAAAGAAAATACTCCTTTCTTTCAGCACCAAGTCTTAATATGCACCAGATGCAGTTCATTAATTGAAGCTTTTCAGGACTTTTACAGGTTTCAGTAAAACTGCATTGCATTTTAGGCTTCCTCACATCAAGTAAACAATTGTCTGCAGTAATACAGTTTATTTTATAATACATAATCAATTTAGAATGTATAACAAAAGTAAATGACAGATTAAAACAATTTAACTGCACTGTATAAATCTTTAATAACTGATTAATATTTCAGAAAAAAACCCTGCATCTACTGTATAACCTTACTAGATATCTGTGTCTTGATACATTTCATTATAAATGGGCCTGCAATCATTGTAAATTCCCTGGAAAGGTATTAGACAGAAAACATGAGGAACTGTTTGTTAAAAGGTTCAAGCGATTACGACAGAGTAATTTACTGAAGCGATATATCACCTTCTTGAACAAGATGTCATTTTGTTTTCTCCCATGGTTGATTTTTAAGTTCTTTATAGCCATTATTAATATAAATATAAATAAATTAGCATTAAGTGCTCCACTGGGCCCTGTTGTAAATCTGTTTATTTCCTGCTTTGTCACATGTTCTGTCTTTGGTTCTGCAATAACTTCCCTGTGTTCATTTCAGAAGTATATGAGCTATACAGTATTGTTTTAACAGTAATAGTCATTTATATACTTGCTGTTTTTTTCCTTCACGTATTCCCTTAAGGTGTAAAATAAATACATTAAAAACGGAATGTGTCATCAAATGAAACATCTGTACCATATGTGATCTGCATTGTCTCAGATTGTTCATAACCAACAGGTCTGCGTGTCAAAATGTCAAACATGAGCGTTCCCATTATACAGCTCATAAAGGTCCACAAATCCATGCTATCTGTCAACATGAATGCCATAAAATGCACAGAATCTAAAATGTTATATAACAGATTGGATTGAGTGCCTTTTCCAGTCGCAAACTAGTTAAGATGCATTCATGCCTCAGATCAGTGCGTCACAGTTTGATAACACCTCAGTTAGAGAGTTGTATGCATCAGTGGTCCCAAGATAAGTTTGGCCTTTTAAAGAATAACTAAGGGCCTCAGCTTGAACACAGTCCACGGTCACATTATCTCAGCTTAACTGACCTTATCTTCCCAGACCTGCAATTCCTGGCAGTGTTGTTCTTTTATCCTATGGTGGATGTATAACAGATCTCACTGAACAGCACCATTAACTCGCTTCTGAAATTAGATCTGTTCTGTTCTATGCATTTAATGTTAAATAGTTAAGTTTTAGGGAAGGGTAATATTGGAAAGCATTTCTAAATTGTGGTTTACCCAAAAGGGCCCTATGTTGTGCAAAAAACAGGGCTTTGAAACCCGCTATCCGATTCTAACTCGAAACTGCTTTACGTTCAGGGTATATAGAGGATTTCCTCTATATAATTATGGAGAGTAAACAGCCAATAGCACATAAAAGCTGTGCTCTTCATTCCTCGTCTCAGGGATCTCATTTTTTTTTTGGTGTAGATTCATATACTCCTCACAAAAACAAACAAACAAACAAGAAAAAAAGGTATAACTCTCAGAATTACAGTAAACAGACAGCCAGGCTGCCTACCTATTACTAATCCTCTTTGCCTCCCTTGTGACCCTTTAATCTCACTACATCTGGTCACCTGACCTCCATCAAGCACTCAAGACGATTATCAGGCAGCCCGGTTGTCTGGGCTGAGGGGGGGGGGGGGGGGGGGGGACAAGAGTCTGGAAATGTGCAAGGACCCTTTTCCAAATATAACTGCAGGGTTATCACAGGCTACAACCATACAGACAATGTTACTAAAGAGTCTTCAACTGACAGGGGACTCTTCTCACAAACACAGCTCAGCATAAACTGCTAACAATTTAATGAGATTACAAGGGGGAATCCCTTTGTTTGCGTTTATTTTATAGGGTTTAATAAAAGTGTATGTCTATTATGGATTAAATATAAATCAGAGTGTAAGCTTAAAGACCAACATGTGCTTTTCCTTTGTTCTGCATTGGTTAAAACTGGGAAACTCAGAGGATTATGGAGAAATAACCCCCCAGCCTCCAACACACATATTTCTTTTATATAAGTAGAACATAACTAGTTGAATCCAATCCATGTGCTGTTTTTATTTTATTTTAATTTGTACAGAATATGCACATAATAAATGAATTTTCAAAGGGTTCATTTAAATACAGTCGCCCGGCAAAACATTCCCCCTTGAATTCAAAAGGTCCCGCTGGCAGTACATATTTCAACTTCTGAAAACCAGCACAGCAAACATCTGACACCTCATGTCTTACTAAATAAAATTAAAAAAAACCTTTAAATTAAAAATAAAATTATATTTAGAAATGATGTACAGTAAATTGTTTCCTAAATACTGTATAATGTCTTAGTTACTATATAGTACAAAGGCCTTATTTAAAATGATATGATGGTTGCTTTTAAAAACAAAATCTCACTGGATGTTAACACAGTATGTACACTATGACAGAAGATACCTATTTTTCTTGAGACAACGTAAACCACAGCCTACATTAGAAATGTGCATAGATTAAAATACATACAGTGACAAGCACACAATTTAAGAAGTATGCAAGGGTTGCAAAAACCTAACTGTGCTAAGTTTGAACAGCTCACATTGTTTTTGTTTTTTTCTTTACAGAAATGTAAATCTTGTAAGGTTAGAATGGTAAACTGCATGCTGGAGGTTCTGCAGAGTACAGGGACCTGTCCTTATAGCCTCTGTATGTCGGACCAGATTGCACCATTTCAGTGACCCACTTAAGAGACGTGTCTGCTATTTCTTAAGGCTCAGCTTGGAAGAAGCCATATGGGCTGGGAACGATGTTAAGCCCTGTCAGTGTCGCCAAGGCAGACCAACTGTGTGCTGAGCAATCATGAATGAAAGACAGGGAATCCGAGAGCACTTCCAGAAGAGGCTACCTTTACTTTAATTGTACAGTTTGCGCACATCTCCAGAGGTCAAGTGAGATTTGCAGAACCCACATAGCTGTCGATTTCAATCCATCACACATTCAGTTTAAAGATGAGGTCCACACAAAATTACCATGTAGAACTATGCCTACAAAAAGTTATGTCAAGTTGTTCTGAGAACCACAAAAAGGCAGCTATTACACAGGTAAGACACCTAAACGTGTAGTCCTTAAGGTTTTCAAATCAATTCCCCTTTATAAGTTTCAGTGCCATTTTCACCATCTGTCCTATCACTTTGCCGTTTCCTTTTTCTGACACACTTTCTCCACTCTGAAATGTCGGAATGTTCGATACTAGAATAACCCATTCCTTCTGTTGTTCCACACCTATTAAGAGCTTCCAATTGGAACTCCATTTAACAAAAGTGTCTTGCCCTTTTAAAATATCATGGACTCACAGAAAGGTTTTTTAATCGATAGGTATGATGGTGCAGACAGTCATGCTTTAACTCTTGTTTTCTTCTGTCTCTCCTGTAAGGACAGTAGTAATTTAAACTGATTGTCTCTGGATTTCAAACCGTTTAACACTACCTTTAAGGTTAGCATTGTGAGGTGAGCTGTAATTGGGGGCTATCCAGGCTGGAATGTTTTAAGAAGGCACTGCAGAGAGGCAGCTGCTCTAAAACGCTCAGTAACAATGTGAAATGGCTCAATGACGATGTCATATTCTGCTCAGTTCACAAATTGAGCATTTTTGCTACAATTGAGGTTAAGCCTGGTAAATAATGACGCAATCAGAAACAATACTATAAAATAGAGATGGTACAAAGTATACCTTTAAATAAATACAGGCAAGAACTGTAAACAAGATGTGCAGAAGAAACTAGACCATTACAATCCAGTAAATCTGCAAAGAGTATCTGCCAAAGATTCCTGACATTTAGCACCAGTCCTTACTGAGGCTATTATGCAGCTTTAATCAAATAACACTGGTTGGTGAAAGCCAATGCTTAGTTGGGGTTACTTGGACTGTTTTAGAATCTCCCGTTAAATACTCTACAGTATAAGCTAATATATTTTTACAGTATATTCTCTGCTATAATGAACAAATTAGCTTTCAAAACAGATTAATGCAGCAATGTGGCCTATTCTTTTAATACAATGTAGTAATGGCTTTCTGCATGAGGTATTAATTATGTTATTAATTATTACATTATGTGTATGTGTGTGTCTTTTATAGTTAAGTTGTTTTTAATCATTATGTTTAAATTGTGTGTGAATGTGCTTTTATAGTCTTTTTAATGCAGTATTGTCCAAGTTTAGAATCCTCTCATTAAACATGGCTGACCCTGAGACGGGGGAGGGGGGAGGTGTGGTTGACCCCGAGACGGGGGGGGGGGGGGGGGGGGGCGGGGGTATTTTAATAGACAAGATGGATGCACCCTGCTGCATGTAGAATGTGGCAGACCATTATCAGAGAGCACCGCCCACTTTACCACAGAAGAAGTGTGTGGTAGGCTCGCCATGTGTAATAAGAGAACGACTACCTCGATTATTGGACAGAAATTAGTCAGGTTGAAGTGGGGGGGGGGTCAACAATTGCTTACAAAGGTATAAATATCAAACATTGTAAAGTTATGTCAGTCTTTTCATCTCTTTTGAACTGACTCCGCGGATATCTGTATTTTCCGATATAAACATATGCACTGAACTGTACTGAGGCCTGGTCCGAAGTCACTTGCTTATATGATTGGAGGTACTCCTTTCTTGAAGTGTTTTTGAATCAAAAAACATTTGTCAGCGTTCCACTACAAAAGGAATTTATATTTTATTTGCAACCCAAATTCACATTTCACTTTACTGTAGCTAGACCATAGGTCTGGCAAATACCGATCTGTTTGATTTGATTTGGCAAATAACTGATTTGTATTATGAAAAAATAGGGTCTGTCTCTACTAAAAAGGTATTTGTTCAATGCATTCTGGGTCTCATTGAGACAGCCACTGACCAGCTTTGGTTTCAACAAGGTCATCGCCTGCATGTGACATTTCAATCCATACTTTACACTGATACGGAAGGCTCACTCTCAATTATTAACCAGGCTATGTGCACAGCCTAAACAATCGGACCCTGGACCTTTCTGTTTGAGGTGAAGACGACTACCATTAAAAGCTGAAGTCACTCCTATTTGCAAACAGAAATGATGCACCCAGTAACCCCAGTCTACTATGATAAAGCAATGCTTCTGTGTTTGACAGCATTGTTGCTCTCTGCAGTACTGAGACGCCACATGTTACTTGTACCTAGTCTGTGACTGATCTGTTCTCTGAAAAACAGGCCTTTTGGTAGCATCATTTGAATCGGCTTGAAAAGCAATGGCTACATTTGCCCAAAACCAGCTCAATACTGTACAAAAAAAAGTCTGACAGAAGAATGTTAGTTTAAGGTGCGCTGGTGAAGAATGGTTGCCACTGGGGTTAACAGGGTTATGTCTAGTAGGAGACTAGACATAACGTGTCAGCCAAGGAGGGAACAGTCCACTCATTTATAGGGTATTAACACCAAATGTTAATACCCTATAAATTGTAAATCCAGTCGACCATTTTACTGCTGTGAAAAAAAAACATTGTTAAAATGCAATGTTTTTCTGCTGTTTTTAATGATATTGATGATGGCAACCCTCCTAAAGACAAATGAAGGCAACTCCAAGCAATTCATGTGTGGTACTGTGTGGTACCTTCATCTGCCATCTTCTCTCTGTTGTGGACTTAAAAAAAAAAAAAAAAAATCTTGCACAACTACCTTCTAATATGACACTACTCTGACCAGATTCAGTTTTGGAACAAATTATAACTCCACACGTCAGTAAGCAAGGTGAGGCACTGACTGTGGTTCAGCAGTCCTGAATCAAATGATACAATCTAATCTCCACCCTTCTGTTCCTTCTAGTAAGGAGCCTCAAGGGCATATTTGCATCATTTGCCAATTAGCAGTGGCAGAAGAGACTCTGAGTAGACATATCACTTCCAAAGAAAATCACAAAGAGCAAATTACATTGAAAAGTCACAAACTGCAATGAATGTTTTCAACTGATTAGGCTAGTAACATTTTTTTTTTTTTTTTTAAGATGGCTTGGCAATATTTTATTTGCAACCATATTTCCCCTAGGCATTTTAAAAGGCAGAGGAATGCAAAATGTGTTTTTTAGCCAGTATGCGCAAGGAGCATAATATTCTAGTCCCAATTAGAATATGGCATTATCAGGGCATAAGCATGAATTGTACATTAAATGAACTGAATAGGAATCAGAATACCTGAACATTCCACTCACACACACACAAAAAAAAAAAACATTCAAAATTGTAAACTTGGTTGTATTTCCAGAAGGAGAATGCACCCACTAATCAACACATCATTTCCAAGCGCCAGCATAAAAACTGTGTGTGGCTTACATTCATGACGCTTCTTTTTTGTTTTGGCCTCCTCCCCTGTCTCCACCTTGTCTGGGGGAAGGTGGCCCATAGCCACTTTCTATCCGTGGCACCAGGATTGCGTGACAAGGTTCTTGTATTCGCCTGGCCGGCCAGCAATACGGGTAGCAGTCGTGCACCCTGGACAGGGCCTCCGGTCAAATTTATTACTGTCATTAAATCATATGTTATATTGCATCAATCACTATTCAATTGCATTCAATCATATTGCGGATTCTCATTCCTGAATACTAGGTCCTGAATGCTTAATATTTCAAATATGAATTTCAATTTCCTTTGCATTCATGCACAGACATATTATTCGAAGTGCAGGGGTTTGTTCCTGCAAAATGACTATCAAGTTAAGAAGATCGTAGAGATATGGCATTAACGGATTGTTAACCAAAGCTCGTACTATGTATACAGAGGTGGAATGTTTTGAAAGTTTCATACACAAAGGCTAAAGAATTGACAATCACAGTGGGAGGAGAATCTTTTTCAAATCTTAAATGCGGTCCGCTTTGTTTTTCTTTTGTGCTTCACACAATATTATATGCCTCAAAACATCGATTTTTAACATTACTTTAATCACCTTACTCGATACCAAATCTATCTTGAACTATTCAATGACGAAAAATGGCAATTCTATCTTTGAAATCTGTTACCAAGACTGTAGCCAAGTGCATTTATTGTGTTTGTAATAGTTTTGCATCATTGGATACTGTACCAGTCCCTATGCACAAATTCAAAAAACAGATGTTTTGAAATGCAGCTTAAAAGTTGACACTGAAGGTGGTGTAGCAGGATAATTCATAAACATAGAACATTGGAGAATTCATAAACAGTGTTCTGTTCAGGGTCAGTATAGCAATACCAAGCAGTTTTGCAATAAGGGAGGAATTGCTTGGTTTGACCATGTTGGAACGAAACAGGATCTTTTCGAATACTTTAAAAGCACCTTAAGATTCTTCTTGTTCAGCAGACTCCTGGCTTCACACTTTCCATTAGGTACAGTACCTTCTTCTGGATGCTTTCTAGATTACGACAAATCTGTTGTGAAAGCATGTGAATTTAATGGATTAAACTAGTTTAAAATGCTTTATGTAACGTTTACTTGGAGGTCACAGCAAGTTGCAAACAGTTTTTTTTTTTCTCATATGAATAAACCTAAACTTCTGAATTGGGAATTATCTGTTATAATATTGAAGTAGTTAATACAGTGATTTAATTTCAGACAATCTTGTCATCAACTGAATCTTTAATAAACTTGAAAACAAAGACTGTAGCTTACAGTATACAACTATTGAATTCTAGACTACGGACATGCTTTTGATTTAAAAATATACAACTGGAAACGTGTCTGTTTTCAAACGCCTCTTGCGACATACACCAGCCGCTCCTCCACACACACACATATTCTACTCCCATTACCTCATTCTTTGGGCTTCCTTAATGGTCTCTAAGCATTATTTATTTTTATAACATGGTTACTGCCATCCAGCACCTTGAATTATGATATCACTATGAAAAAGTAGGTCAACACCACCACAAGCTACATTTAATATAGTATCTGCACTCCTCATCTGTCTGTGCCCAACAGGGATTAATACAATTCAAAGTTTTGCAGTGTATTCATCTACCTAAAAAAATCTTTGCCAAGATGTATCTGGACTTTGATTCAACCTGTCACAGATGTAGGCAGGCTCCTGACTCACTCATTCATATGTTTTGGTCCAGTTCCAGGTTGGCTCCATTTCAGGCATCTATTTTTGAAACCCTTTCCCAGATCTTGCACTGTCCCTTGATCCTGTCCCACTGATTGTGCTATTTGGTTTTGCATCTAGTGACACCCCCCTCTCTAGGATACAATCAAATGCCGTGGCTT
Source organism: Acipenser ruthenus (assembly GCF_902713425.1). Lineage (NCBI taxonomy): Eukaryota > Metazoa > Chordata > Actinopteri > Acipenseriformes > Acipenseridae > Acipenser > Acipenser ruthenus. The sequence goes on along the minus strand of NC_081203.1, from coordinate 29,574,550 downwards.
TTTCAACCTTGCTGGCTAGACACCCGATTCTGTTACTTGGAAGCGGGCTGCCCCACCTTCATATGTTCAGTGGATCAGGTATCTTATGCAATATCTCATAATCTTTCTTTCCGCAGGGGATAATATATGTTCTCAATGACAAATACTAGATCACTACAGCTTAATGTATTAAATGTATTAAAAACAATGGCGACTGCACCAATTATTACATTAGTCAGATTTTAAAGCTTGCAATGTAGCTGCCTGGTTGGTCTCGCTGCATACTGCAAACACCACATATTCTGTCTGATTAACAAATGATACCATGGCATGAAAGATGACAGTGGCGAATATTGGATTTCTGTTTGTGCCAACTGGCTTTGGATTGGCTATGCGATACATCATTCCCCCCCCGGCACCTCCCCATATTTTTTATTTTTAGTTTTTTTAATACTGTCCTCAAATTCTATAATCATCTTACTGTGAAAATCTGTATATTAACATAATGAGGCATATGGTCTTCTTCTGTCTGGTTTGTTTTTGCATCCGGCTAGGGACTTGAAATGGGCAACAACAACAACAATAGGATTTCAGGACTTGGGAGAATTGCTCCAGTAGAATTTCTCAGGGGAATTTCAAAACCATTTATTTCCTTCACATGTCTGTTTTTGCAATTACTAGCATGGCAAATTAAAAAGTTTTACTAAAAATGTAAACTGTTATTAACAATATGTATGTGGAATATACATGTATTTTATTTCAGATTGGAGTGTGTGCCAACATCCACTGCTTTGTATCGGACTCGGGTAACATCGCCCTGTTACATATCCTAACAGTAAAATGAAACAGAAAATGCTTTTTATATAGCAGCATTTATGACAGGCATATCAAATACAGAAGCTGGTATGAAAGTAAAAAAAAAAAACACAACATTGCAGTAGATATATGCTATATCCTTATCAAGCTTCCAATGTGAGCAACTCTTCATTAACTGTTCGTGTGCAATAATAGAAACTGTAGGCTTTGTACATTTTCTTTTGTTTAAAATAGCTGATCTCCGAGTCATGCTAAATCTATTGACTGGGCTCTTTGGATAGGATTCCAGCCAGAACATCTGCAGCAAAAGCAAGGCCATTATATTAAGGGGGCTTAGGAGGACCACACTAATGTGTACAGCATAGTGCATAATGAGAGAAACTGATTTTTAGTTTCGGGGTAGCTTCCATACCCATTCCATTCCATTTAATTAGGCAAATAGATGTTTAATATTTAATTCCTATTTAGTCATAGCAATATATCAGAAATGTTTTCTCTTTATACTGTTTCCCGAATAGTGATCTGTATTGCCAGCAAAGGCCAATAATTAGTTTCATTCCAAACTGAGGACACATACCCAGAGGTCTGCCGTTCTCTGAGGGAAAAAATAGATTTTACTACTCAGCCGGCAAATACAAACTAACAAGATGTTCCCTTTAGCTAAATCTTCTTGAGCAGCAAGAATAAACATGATAACAAAAAACTACCCCTCGATCTGAACCATATATAGTACATAGTTTAGAGTTTTAGTAAGCAATTAGACACTATTGCCATGGTTTTTAGGTCTCTGTAAGGAAACTGTATGAAAACTACTCCACTCATTCCCTGTTGATTTAAATTTGTAATATTTCAGAGAGAGAGAGAGAGCGAGAGAGAGAGCGAGAGAGAGAGAGAGAGAGAGAGAGATAGATCTCTATGGCTAGCATGGGCTAACTCTTTACATCTCCCAATCCCCAACTGCACTCAGTGACTTCATTAGAAATATGAATTGAGGCAAACAATACAATGTCACTGTATAGTGTGTAACGACACATCAAAATAATATTCTCATATCAAAGAAAACATTTTCTATGTGGAGCAAATCGTTCCATTTCTTCTCTCCAGATAACTTGGAGCTGTGTTTTTACAAGTTAAAATCAGTACTGGCAATCAATCACAGCCCAGCAGAAACTTCAAACAAGTATTTATCAGTTTTAGCAATGGTCAGAACTTTGAACTAAGAATTCAAACACATATGACCACTAATGAAATGCACACACATATAAACCTTATTCACAAACCACAAATAAGATGTAAACCAATGGTTTATCCATGCATTTCTTTTTATTATCAAAGGCATGAAAAAATAACTAGTCAAGCCATATAGCCATCTGGACTATTATAGTACATACCCTACCCTGGATTTGCTTGTTTATCTAAAGGAAGGACTGGTTGGTACATTTATATATTAATGTTGAATATATTTGTATATTACGTCTTGAAAAATTGGAAAATTAAATAATTTATTTTATCTGAATGACACACAAAACCACAACAGCAAACCAAACCATGGATAACAGTTAAGGAACCTAGTTCTCATCATGGCAAAACGAAATTCAGTCTGGAAATCCCTCAGAAAGCAAAAGCGAAATAATCTGCTTTCAATATGATCAAAGCATTTGCCACAACATTGTAACAAAATGTATCATATTTCAGAAGCTGCCTTCCTTGACCCTTTTAAGCAGGCCTGCTGGATAACGGACAATGAAACCTATTCACAAAGCTCACAGCAGACCTCCATAATAATCTCCTGAGGTAAACCTATGTTAGTGCCTACCCCAATCAAGGTTTGGATTAGACCCTAATTACTATCAACATTCATTACACCTTTTCTGGGGCATTTCAACTAAAAACAAAAATCTACAAAATGTTTAGCGACATGACTGTAAGATCATCAAGCGACACAGCAAAGCCTACAGAACATAATGCACATTGACTGTATTATGAGGAATCAATAATTCCTTTATAGTCAATACTGCAAATTCAAATATGTCATGTTTACTTTATAGTGCAACTACATGTAGTTAATATACCTGTATTTTAAAGTGTGTCATTTGTTTTAACCTTAAGTATAAAATGTCTCCCATCAAGGCAATAGCACCATTTAAAAGGTCTGCCAGCTATTGTAAAATGTACGACAGCAGAGCTTAATTTAACAAACGTATCAGTAAATAAATAAATAGAATAAGCATTCACACTCAGAAGTTCCAGTAAGTGCACATCCCATGCATCGAGCCCAAAGCAGGAGACGCTCTAGTTGTATTCATTGCAGGGGGTTTTAAAAGGACCTTGGCCCTTTTGTTTTCTGAACAATGGCTTCAGACAGATGGCATGGCGTACTGATGCACACTGTGGAACCTTAACAGTGCTTTCTGCCAGCTGGTTGCAAGAATATTTATCCTGATTTAGAGGGAAGGGTTAAAGGCATCTAAGGTTATTGAGTTATTAAAAGCTTGAATTTCAAGTTTAAAAAGCTGATTAGGTAAACCCCTGTAACATTGCTGCATATACACAATTCATAAGGTGGTTAAACAAAACAGTTCAACAGGTTACTGCTTGGCTAAGAAATGAGAGTTTCAGGCTGGACTGGAAGTAAAGCTTAGACAGATTAAAAGCAAGATGCACCATTATAAGGAACCAGTACAGTCAATTGTTCACAATATCTACCTTTAATACAGAATTAAAAACAAGGCTGAAGTAAAAATTATTTTAAATTGTTTAAAATAGCCGAAGCAATATTGAAACCAAGCTTCTTATCGGCTGTTGGCAATATCAAGAAAGCACTCAAAGTACCATGACAGAGATATTAAGAAAGTAGAACCTGGGAAGCAGGGACTTCTAGAGTTAAGAAAGAAGCAATCAGTTGCAGGTTACTGTACATTTACTGTTTGTTTTGTATTTTTGTATTTTTTTTATTTTAAAGCTTTGCATGGAGATGGCTTATAGATGCTTGCAAATCCGACTTTTTCACATATCCGCCTATACCCCAGTCCACATGGGGTCGGATATGCGACGTTGTACTGTAGCACACTATTTGCATAGTCATATCCTGTACTTCAGAATACTGTAATCTGCCAAGTGTTTAACCTGTAGTACTTTGTATTTAATCACATCCTGATGTAACTATCACTATTTAATCATATCCTGATGTAACTATCACTATTATCTGCTGTATTATTGAATTGTGGTTTGTCACACTTGTACTTTGCTTGAACAAAAGTTATTGTATTTCTTGCTCTTATTGTATTACTTGTATTGTAACACTTGAAATGTATTTGCTTACGATTGTAAGTCGCCCTGGATAAGGGCGTCTGCTAAGAAATAAATAATAGTAATAATAATAATAATAATAATAATAATAATAGTCTTGCAATGTATAGGTAGCACAAAGTATAGGTAAAGCTCAAATAATAAAATACACAAGTTTCCAACTAGTAAAGGGACTTGTTGGAGAGGAATGACCACTGTACATACTACTCTATTGTATACCCAGTCCTCAGCCTTGGACAATATTGCATTCGGTTGGAAATGCCACAAACAAAGCATGACCCCAAACTTGTCTTTTGTGAGTGCTAATATTACCTTATAGTCCTACAACTACTTTTTTTATTTGCATCAAACACAGCTCCAGAGTTTGGGCCCAATGCCAACCCTTTGGGTTCAATCAACCACTCTCTAATTACTGTTGCTATGGAACTCAACATCACCTCAAGACGAAGGCAGTACGTTACACAGTCAGAGAGCAGCACATTCATATTCAGAAGGTCTTTTTTTTGTTTGTTTTTTGTTGTTTTTAAAAGAGGAAATACCCATCTGACACAGTATCTCAATCCAGGTGGAGATACTTCAGAATATGATTTAAATGTGAATAATTTGGGAAGTATATTAAAGTAAAATGACTATGTTTTAAAAAAAATAGTGAAATACTTTTTTTTTTTTTTTTGTATAAAAATGTATACCCTGCTTCTGTAAAAGCTAAATCACTGCAGGTGACATGTCATGAGTTACAGGCCATCTCTGTCAACCTAAACCTGATTTCCCCTCAATTACGTAAATGGCAAATTCATGTTGCAATTTCCTCTATTGTTCGGGGTAAGGAATGTGGAGAGGCCAGCTTTACCAGTCCTTCTACTATTCAAGTAAAGGCTTTCCCCTAAGAGGCTGTCTGCATTTGGAATCCTAAAACACAAACAGATTGGTTTGCGTGCATAGATAATACATTTGAAGATGAAAGCATCACTCGAATCCCAATTTTTACACACTTACATGCTGGGTTTTTTTAATTGGGCTGACCCTCTTTTAAATTGTACTGAGTTGATAAAAAAAAAAACTGATTGTTCAAAACACAACCTGTCATCTCTTATTCAAAGCTGATGCCTTGCCACTGATATTCATACTAAACAGCTTTCAAATAACATCACTTGAGCAAGAAGGTATTTTTTTTTTTTACTATTATAAAATATCAATAAAATAATGTAAAGGACCTTTAATATGTAATGTATAACCATGATTCCTAAGGGATTAGGCCCAGTACATATTTTTCACACAGCTGGGTGTAATCTTAAAGCTTGGGCTGGCTCCAAGGCTAGAGGAAAGCAGTCTACATACAAGAGCAGGCAGCCTGCAGGAATCTGGCCTAAAGACCCAACTGCAAGTCTATTGTACCAAAAATAATAATTTAAGAAATCATCTCTAGTCTGTGTAGTATTCATACTTGCTGTCTGTTCCGTCTCCATTCCGCTCTGAATGGCTAGGGGTCGCTGTCAGTCAACTCAGTGGTTCCTTAATAGGCTAGTGTAGTTTCACCGTCAGTCATTTCATCCTGTTCTGACAGACCTCGTTGGCTGAAGCAGCGCTAGAATGCTCTCATTCGTTTAAATGACTGTCAATCATCAAGACCGACTGTGCACTTTTATTTGCCAGCTTCAGCACCACAGTTGCAATAAGCACAACTGGACTTGTTATTATTGAGAGTCGCTTTAATTTTTTGAAGGTCGCTGGGTTTTTTGTAATAGGTGACTTGAACAGTTAAAAATGGTTGTAGGAGTGGTTTTGGTGATTGACTGGTGTCAGTGTATATGCACGTCCTTAGAAAAAAACATGGAATTTGTATAAACACCCCTCTGAAATGGATTAGGCGTGTTTTGGGCTGCGTTTTAAGGTGGCACAAGTTTTTTTTTTTTCTCTTGAGACTTAAGGTGTAGGTAAGCTCTTGCTATTATAGGTATATATGGTGACAGTTACTAGTTTGATTTGAAAATGGGGCGCAAGAGGAAAACACTTAGTGAGTATTGTGCACAATACCCTGTCCAGCTGTGCTTAAGCAGGATAGGGGCAGAGCTCAGAATAATAAGTGCAAGTTAGTTCTGTTCAGCTATCTAATGTTTAGTTCTGTGCATATTATTTTTACTTGTAAATGTATGCTGTAAAAGTCCAGATCATCTGTAGCATTAAGTAATGTTGTGCTAGAATCAATACCTTGGCTGTATTTTTATTTTTAATACTTTATGCACATCTTTAATCCTCCTCCTGTCAGTTGATCAGACCAGATGCCATGCGGTGCTTGAGAGGATTCGGACAGTAATTACTGGTCAATTTAAAGTGGTTAGCAGTGATTAAGGAAAGAATAGCCCTCGTAACCTCTGCACTATTTACCAATAGCTATCCATCGCAATCTGAAAAAGGGGCTGGTCCTATTATTCTAAAAGGGGCAGTCCATTCCTGAGAGAAATTTTCCTTACCCTGCCTTCTATTCATTTTCACCCACAAAGGCCTTTTTACTAGAACCATTATAATTCCAAAACCTGGCTCTTCATTTCCACAACAAAAGGAGACGTTTTCTTTTTGCACCATAAAACCATTTAGGCCGACAGAACCCCTGGGTGCAGAAAGTGGGAGGCTCCAAAACAGATTTGGAGTACGCAGTCACTGTTTCAAAAGTTGCAGCGACACAACCAGCTCTTCTCTTGAGTTCCTTTTTTTTCATTGTTTAAGGCTATTGGCAACTGAAAACTGACCATCTTTTAATAAAGCGAGATCACGATACAAAGATGCAGTGTTTATTTTTGTTTCTTCTAAAGACCCAGCAATTTGTCAATCTGTGCAATCCACAAATATTCATTAAGTGGGAGGTTAAAGAAAAGCCATCTGTAGTAACATATGCAACAAAGACTGGTGTTTAGTATTGCTGGGTGTTTATTGCAGGGTATTATCTACAAATTGAATGCAGTCAGACAACAACTATTCAATCCGGAAAAGTAACTATTATTGTTAGAGATCTGGCTGTTCATAAATAGGAAACTTAACATATATGAAACAAAACAAAAGGGATATCATGTAAGAAAAAGAAACCAAGGAGCTATTCAGCTGCCAACTAAAAAAGGGCTAATATTCGGAATATGATGTTTGACCACACAAATATGCAAGCAGATTCTATTCTCTTTAACATTCAACACTCTACTCTTGGACTTCATAATAGAGTGATGGAAAGGGTGAGGGGAACTACAACAGAAAGCACTGATGTTTAATGGTTGTTTTACTTTCAAAACTAGAAATAGATAACATGTCACTATTGATTATAAAACTTTTACCAGCTTCATTATAACCTCATGCAATATCACAGGTTTGATAAAAAAAAGCTGTTAGTTAAAAACCAGGGCAACATTTGCACACAAAATGTAACTGTTACCATATACAATGACTCCCTTAATAAACTAAACAAGCATTGTTGACTAACCAGCTGAACAAACAAGCCACCATGGCGGTCAATGGTGGTTATATACCATTTCCCTTGGGGAAAACTATTTACTGTCCAGCTGGGGTGACATTTCTGGCATAGATAGGTCTGGAACCTTAAGGACACAATCTGAAGGAGGTCTGCACACACAGGCTGATCCATCTCCAGTGTGAGCTTTTCTACTGCAAATTACCTGTTAATGTGTATTCGCCACCACACCCAGTGATACTTAATGTAAACTCAAAGGTACTGTATGAATAAAATACCCTTTGTTTAATAGAAAGACAGTTTCGGGGCAATGTGCAGTGATAGATAAGAACAATCTGGAAAGGTTTAAGCAATCCATCTTTGTTTTTTTATTAACAAGTTGTAACTTCAGTACAAAACTTTCTACAGAGATATTACTCAAGCACAATGTATGCTATAGATTATTTCTTTTGACATATGTACTGTACAATTTTGCAGTTGGGCCAGTTGCTTGCATCTCGCTCTTTTGCTAATTATCATTTCTCATACTCTTCCAGCTAATCAATCAAAATCACACAGAATGTTACTCCCTTTTAGAAATGGGTTAGTACCCTTGGTAGTGTTTATTGTTTTGAAATCCCCAAAGTGCAGTAAATGTTTGTAGTTAACATACGATTTAATTGGAATTGGAAGATTACAGTACAAGCTCATTTAGAAAGTGCTGGCAATGGGATTTCTAAGGGACTGCTGGCATCTGTAAAGAACAAAGCTAAAGGCAGGAAGCTGGCAATTTGTTATTCTAATTTCAGATTTTGCCACTTGAGACGCTACAACTGGTGTGCTCACAGTGCAACGCTGGGTTGAGGTGAGAATGTATAATTATACTGCAACCTACAGCAGGGCTGAAGAGCACACTGCATTTCTATGAATGTACCCTCATTCTGACACATTCTGAGGTTTAAAATAAACATGTATTTTGATAACAGTTACTTTGCTCCTTGTGATTCCAAAGGTCAGTTGCAAGTTTAATGTGCTTCAGATGACCAAAGGTACAAACTAAGCAGGCTCTCTAAATGGTGAAAGAGCTCAATGATAGGCATCTACTCATGTAAATCATTATCTGACATCCCATTTCCTATTCACAGTCCTACAACTGTTTTGACGAAGATTAGAATGATTAGAAGCCATTCTCTGTTCACTGTACACAATGACTTCCTGTCTCACCTGTAGCACACTGATTGCCAAGAAGGAGCTTAAAGAATATTAACTGTTAGATATCTTTGTTCAGAGTAGCCCAACTCTGATACCATGGCCTCATGCTACTGTAGCTGTGGGGTCCTTTTAGTACTTTATGAGCTCCGGGCAGTATCAGGGGTTGAACTTTATTTGACCAGTTGTTGGATCCAACCAAGAGACAGTGCTTCATTTTCATTGAAATTCAACCCTGTCCTGTTAAACAGGAGAGGCTTGCAAAATATCAATCTTCCATGGATAAAGATACCAGCAGTTACAATTATAAACATGACCATCATAAACTGAGTTTACTGTCTTGCTTCAAAGGAAACATTCAGAGATAACTCATCCTGGCAGCCCTGCGTCCAGTGGGATTGTCCTGAGTTAACGGAACCTGAGCTGCCTCACCTAACCGTGGGAATGAGAGGAACAGAAATGCCATCTGTCTACCGTAACGAGATCCCCATGCACAGCACTCACTGGGATCCCCCAGGTACTTTGACTGTGAGGTCTGGGACATGTGTACTCAGTATTTTTCTTAAAATAATACAGAGCTAAGATCCAAGAGGAGAGCTGGGCTTGTTAGTTATTTAAATTCCACAGAAGAATTATATTGTTTTGAATGCACTGTCTAAAATTACACTAGACCGTCATCTTCAAAACTGCCATAAAGATTAACGCACGGTCATTATGGACACAGATAGTCTTTATTCTTTTTTTGTTGTTATTCCAGAGCATCTTCATGCAGAACTAAAGGCAGTTTATTATTAACTGTGTGCACAAGCTAAAAGGTTAATCTGTGAAAGAAACATGATATGCGTTGCAAACCTTAAAATCCCTAAAGGACCAGACCTGTGCTGTATCTCAGGTTTGAAGACAGTCAGGCTCAGACTGTAAGAATGTACACAGCAAGTTGTTTACACAGTTGGTTTATTGGAGGCCTGCTGACACGATGAGAAAGAGACTACTGATACAACCCGTAACCAAGATGAACAGGCCAGGGGGCAATTTCTATTGAGGTAGTCAAGACTACTGATTTCATCAAATAGTTTGAAGGTAAAAAAAGACAATAGGTCCTCTGAAAACAAGGTCAGGCTACTATTATTTTGATTTGTTTGTTACAGTTGTTCCTGTTAATTCATAACCCCTACACTTTAACTTAATCGGAATGACAGGTTTCATTACACTCTCACCTACAGTGGTGGGTAAAACATTTTTGAAGCTGCAGAGTTAAATAGACTTCAGAAAGCCCTAAGCAACTGGCAAATATAAGCCTGTTTCCTTAATGATCGTCCAAACAAGGGGTATGAAAAAACAAGCCTACTGTACATGACAGCAGACCTTAATAAGCAAGTTGGAATGGGTACAAAAGTACAGCTTTATAATAATTACATTTCCGTCATTTGTTTACATCCTGGCATCCACAGATGCAAACTGACAGCTGGTAAGTATATACTTAATGACCCGTACTGTAACTCCATAGTTTCTTGAACTCCTGTTTATTGTCCTTGTATTGTAATGCACTGGATTTTATTTTATATTTCAATACTATTAGGAACAATAATATGATAATAGCTCTCCAAATATATATATGACACACACACACATTTTATTTCAATCAATGGTCTTGTCTCCCCTCTCCCGTCTCCACCTCAGGGTGCCTGGCACCAGTCTTGCCTTTCTACTATTGGCTCTTGAGAGGGAGCAATCGGCAGAAATCCAATTACACAGACAGCAGGCTACGCTTCCACCCCCTCCGCACCCCCTTCCTAACTCCGGCTAACCCCCTCCACTTCTGAGAACTCTAAACAACCATCACGCTCCTTCCAGCTACTTTGTCTGCCAGTCTCTTTCGCGCCCATGCTCTGAGAATAAAGAAGGGCCATTGATGAAAAGGAGGCCGTGGTGAATCAGAGTACAGAGGCAGGGCCCTAAACAAAGAGGGCTACAGTTTAAACAACCAGGCACTGATCAAATGTAATCAACGTGCTGATGGACATGGCAAAATGGAGCACAGGACAAGCTGTGTGATGTGAGCTTGTGTTTCATTTGCTAACCGCACACAGTCCCATGTCATGTAGCTTTTTAAAAAATAGTTTATAAAATTATGAAATTCCCAAAGTACTGCACTTTTATTCACTCCAAATGACCTTCAAGTTTTTTTTCAAACAATATTAAAAGGAAAATTGATGCAGAAATTGAATTTTGAAAAGTCCATTGCGAGTCTCACAGGGAGATCAGAAGAAAGTTTCAACAGAGATGCAGCTTTCGCGTATAAAAACTTCATCAAACTGAGAGAACAGAAAAATGCAACTTATTTAGTGTTCATGCTTCTCAGGAGAGCAGTAATTGGAAATCAATGGGACGTATTTTACATACCTGCTGAGCCAAAAGACTGACAAGAGTCGAGAATAAAACACAAGCCTGTACATGAAACAGAATGCCTTTCCATCTCACTTGCGCTCTGTACAAATCAGATGTGTTTAGATGGGTGCAATTTAAAAACTGTTGCCAAGAGACTGCTACTTAAGAAGAATGAACAGTTAATCAACTACAACTGTGTGTGACTGCATACCGTATTGTCCCTTTTGCTTAATTGAATCTGAAAATGTATTAACTGACTTTCATTCACCCCAGCGTAATGATCACAGCATTGTTTAATTGTTTTCATGTCCTGACAAGATAACAAAACTCCAAGCACCTGTCTGGGTACCTGAAAGCTCCAAAATAATTACCGGCAGTGAAGAGAGGAAGAAACTTAAAAGGAAATGGAATCTGAAGAATGGTGTTTACTAATACAGCATCCCCCCCCCTCCTTTTTCTAGTGTCCGCAAAATAGGATCCACTGTCATTCAATTTGCTCCTGTAATAACCACTTGTATGGCCGCTGTTAGAATGTGGAAAGGATAAGCCATATCAAATCTGGATGTAGTATACAGGTTTCATGCAATGACAGCACCCTCATCTGTACATATACAAGCTGCTGGGTAAAGGAGAAGCTAACTGGTCTGGTGTTCTGAGTTCTCTCTGTAAACAAGCTCAGGATTTCCGGATTCCTTGTCACTTTATCAACAGCACAAGTGCTCACGTAATCATTGCCTTATTAGACACACTTTGGACGAGAGAGTAAACACTATTAGCGTAAAAAGCTGCAGTCTTCCCTCTGAAGATTGAAAGCTGGCACACACTGTGGAAACCAAGTGTTTTTTTGCATGTTGACAAACTATTAAATACCTGAATAAAGTATAAAATGTACAGAGCTGGGATGTTGCCAATCAACTTTAGTGTTTATCCTCAAAAAAATGCTAAAACATATTCACAGATGGGCATAATTTTTAATTATATTAAATTTACGATAGTAATAAACCGGAGCTGTCACCATCCGAGACAGCTTTTTTTTGCTAATATTTACACTTCAAAAGCTCTTTTGTTCCCAAGCAGCACTGACTGAGTGGTATGAGTTTGTTCCCCAGGACACCAGCACCCTGATGAGAGTTCACAGAGGCCCCGATCCTTTAGATCCATGATAAACATTGCAGAGCAGGGTAGAAAGGCTAATCCTTGGAACTCAGTAGTTCCCGCAATGCCAGACCTCATGACCATGTCGTGGACTACGGTGTCTGCCCCCCCCCCCCCCTCTTAATAATCTTAACCGCATAAACCTCAGACGACTGTGTCTACTACAATGTATTTTAGGAGAGTGTGTTGGCAGTAAACATAAAACTTAAGATTCCTATAATGTTCATTTTGAAATGTCAAATTTGACTACAGCTCTCCTCCCCCTGTATTATTCTGCTCTAACATCACTGTTTTTCTATTAACATTCATAACACTGTGAGAGAAACACAGTCAATGTGTCAATGTGGATGAATGTAAAGTTAGCGTGGTATGTTTTACTGACACCTGTGATGGAAAGGACAGGGAGGGGTTTTGTGTGCAGTTCAATTCTCTTACTCAATCCTTCCTTTATCTGGATCAGTCCTTATCAATGACTTTATCAACAAGCAAGCACACAATGAATCTAAACAGCTGACTCTGCCATAAGGGTATTTGCGGTTTTGGATTTTTTTTTCTATTTGTTCTCTTTTAAACACTGATTTCTAGTACTGTTAAGCATTTTAAATATTGTTTAAAGACAAATAAAGTAGACACCCAACTCCTATAGATATGGTCCTGCATTTTTAAAAAGACAATTAGAACTGCTTGCATGCCCTCACTACCATGATCTTAATGGAAAGTTGACCATATAGCAACTGGGCTTCAGAAGTCCTATTTTATTATGCCAGTAAATTTCACTATTCCACACAGATAAAACTATATAAAGGTTGTTACTGTAGATACATATATACTATAAACTATAGCCCCAAAGGATGCTTCAGAATTATTTGAAAGTTTCATATTGATTGGACAACAGGAAACAAACACCAGTGCAGAGAATTAGCCGCAGGTTGACCAGGACGCAAGTTGACCAGTGGTACTCTACATACTATATAGGAGAGATCAATAACTCTCCACAACAAATTTCACATGCAGAAATGTGTACTAGCTCGTAGGTGAAATAATAAACCCAGCCCCCCAAAATGTGCCTTTTTTTCTACCACGTGCCTTTCCAACCAGCTGCACAATTTCAGAATCAATAACAACTGATCAATTAGGGAAAAATGAATTGTATTGTCCCTAAAAGGAGTCGGCATAAATGGTAAACTATTTAAGCAATGATTCAACACATGACCACTGCTGGTTTCTTTCATGTTTCCCCAATGACTTCTGCAGAACAGAACACATCAGTTACTGCACATGTCATTACATTTGTATACATATATTACATACTTAATCCAGAATTAATACAGGAGTTACTTTCTGCTTCTGCTTAATTAACTGATAAAGCTGTCTCAGTTAATGCAGCATACATTTTCTTAAATGATGATAGCTGCCCACTTTTCTTTTTCTATGGAACTCAAGTCAAGAATTCATGCCAAGTGCCACTTTCCAACCACAAATAGAAAAATAACTGCCACTTTCTCTGTAATCAGATATCTACAGCTCTTTGTGTATATCATTATACATAGTAAAAATAATATGGGTGATGGTGGTGTGCATGCCAACTAAAAATCCCATCTCCTGTTCCTGTCTACATATACACCTGGATAAGCATAGCGATTGCACTACTTGGACACTGCAAGCTACTTAATCTGTGTTAGTAAGAAGACTAGACGAAACACTAATAACTCTTGCTGATCAATAGAAAGATTTAAATGTACTCTTTCCCAGCCATGAAAATTAACATTTGCGATTATACTTGTTAGGCAATCTGTATAATGTGTAAATGAATCAGTATCACACTTGAGGCATTGTATTTAAAAAGAAAAAAAGTCAAACTTTTTGTACAAATATAAATTGGTCTTTCAAGACCTACAACAAAGCTTCCTATAAACTGGACATTCACATGGTTCATTATTTCCGTTAGGTCTTCTGAAGGTACAGTACAATTCAAAAGGACATGGTTCACGGTTTACAAATGTAGCCCTACAATTACACATCAGCCTTACGTCACCCAGTGTTACCTTAATGCAAATAATGTCATGTTCTTAACAAAACTCCTAAGTATTGTCAATTCCTAAAGACTCTTCCTACTGCATTCCTAGCCCTGCACCTGTCTGTCAGACGAGACAGCCTGCACTACATAAATACCAGCACACGAAACTGCCCTCAGGGTTAGCTGCCTGTTAATCAAATAGCATGCGTGCTAGATAAAGGCATTCATTTACATATATTGTAAATTTGCTGTCCTGCATTCACATTTACATAAATACCTGCTTTGCTACAGTACAGCGCCTGCTCTGAATGTGTAACATGCTAAAAATGATCAACCTTTGAGTTTTTGTTTGTTTTTTTAATATATTTTCATTCCCAACCTGTACTGTGACAGCAATGTAACAATTTAAGAATTGCAATCTTATCCCTTTAAATTTTAATCATGTTAAAAGATGAAAGCAACAGTGGTCTTGAAAATCCAACTTTTAAAATCACAAGTGTCACAGGAAAGTTGCCTTCCCTGAGGTCGCTCCATTTCTTGTACATCACAGATATTATCCGCCCCTCCTTTTCAAGCACGTGACCGATATGATATATGAGGCTGGGCAGTCAGTTACAGTACGACACTAAAGGACCAGCAAAAAGTACGAAGAACTACTGGTTTAAAATACAAGAGTGGAAAAAAACCAGTCAGACTATATGGTTTCAAACTTATCACAGGAATAATGGTAGTCAATCAACTTACCATTCAGCCCATTGGGGATGCTCCTATGATGATGGGATGCTGCGAGATCATCCATTGACCTTCTGATGGTTCCAATCTTAGTCTCCCCTGGCTTGTGGTGAAGATGTTTGTGCTGGTGATCGGGGCTCCCAGCACTCCCAGTACTGGAGGTGCTGCTCCCATCCCCAACATCTCTCAGGGTGCTGGAGCCCCCATTCAAATTGGTCAGGCTTGACTGGCTGTCTATGGAGCTCCTGGACCCAGCTCCATTCCTGTCTTCATCCAGCATCAAGATAATCTCTTTCAGCTCCATGTTATCCCTCATAACTGTCTGCTGTTTGGCTTCCAGTTCTTTCAGTTTTTGTTGGTACCCGCCAACCTCCTTCCACATGACACTGGCAGTGTACCGGCCAAACCTCTGCCATTCCCTGGTCAACTTCTTACCTTTTTGCCTGTCATCGTCCAAGAAGCAGCAAAGCTCCCTAAATTCATGGTTGTCATCTTGGAGCTTTTGATTGATCTCTTTCAGACCCCTTATCTCGTGAAGGTGAACCTGCAGTCTCTTGTTCACATCTTTCATCATGTTCCCATGCTCCACCATCAAGTTCATTTTTTCATTCTCTGCTTTTCTTAGTCTTTTGATCAAATCGTCTTTGCTCCATTTCAGCAGCTCCACGTCAGCTACCTTACTCAAGTCTTCCTTAGATCCATCCAATGAGTTTTTAGCCATCTTATTTCCTAAGGTAATGATGTACACGGTTTAAAAAGTAAGCAGTAATCTAATATCTTAAAAGTAACACTGCAGCTAACTTTGGATTCATGATATCATAAAGGAATTTAACAAAACGTGCTCGTTCACAGATTTAGTGTATACAAACTACGTATAATAAAACAGCCTAGTTAATATCACACAGATTCTAATTTAAAAGGAATTTAAATTCATACTGTCAATGTTTAACTTACCCCGCAAAAATATGCCGGCTACTCAAACGGTTTCTACTTTGATGACACTCCTTTGTTTTTCTTTCGCATTACATTCTCCACATAAAGATCACTCCAGAAAATAAATACATACATAAATAAATACAAAACAAAGACAAATGCCCCCTCGGACCGCTAGATCTGATCTTGGGTAAAGGCAAATAAATAAAAAAATCAATCTGTCCTTTTCCCCGTTTCCCAATGCAATGCGATGATGTCAGTGCGTTTGTAAATTTCACGTAAATTGCAAAGGCAGGCGCATTCCACAATAGCAACACACAATCAAAAGAAGATCAGCAGTCTAGATGGAATTGGTCCAAATGCACTCGGGTTTCAGTTCAAACAAAAACATATTCGACGTAAATGTTGCAGGGATGCTGGAGAGCAGGTTTAGGGTGGCTGTAGAATCAGTATTACGACGTTATAAAATCGGTTTGGTTAAAATCCAACAAATGGAACTTACTAAATGGTAGTCTGCAGAGATCTTTCCCAGGTTGGATTTTGCTATGTCCTTCTCCTCCCCTTCCTAAAGCTTGGTTCAAGTTACTCAAGAGGATTTGGTTTAAGCAGCCAATCAGGACACAGCAAACAGTCTCTCACGCAGGTAGAGAAAAGGTGCAGTCCTCCCTTCTTAAAGGGACGGTAGCAGCAATTTGGATCCACAAACGGAATATAAAAATGATGTATGCAAACATAATTGCATATTGTTGTTAAATTAAGCGATAAGAATAACAAAAATATAAAACCGATGAATGAATTGAAAAGAAGGTATAATACAGAAAACTGTAAATAATTAAATACATTTACATACAGGCATTTGTTGACAAAAAACATACATTGTACAATGGGGAGTTTAATGTGCAATTAGGCAAAGTATAGACTACCATTAGCATTAGCAGTATAATATTATACTTGATCCATAAGCTACTGAGAAAAAAAAAGTTGCATAAAAACAGTTTGGCGAGCAATTGTAATATAGCATCAGTTGGGATATATCAGCTGAGCTATTCATGGGCACTATTTATGATTTATAAATAAGAAATATAAATAGCTAATCAGTAACCAGTAAATCATGTAGTTTTAATGTGTGAATTAAACAATTATTTTTTGAGGTTTTCAATAGTTCTTTAGTTTGGAAATAGATATGTCATGTCTTGTAAGTAAATACAGTTGTTCTGTTTTGTTTTAGTTAACTGATAGTGTTCATTTCATGGTCTTCTTTTAAATACTGTTATGAAATTAATTGTATAAATGTTTCATGCTCCAGACCTTGTTCTCTGACCTAAATTCAAACAACAGTTTTTTTTTTTACTCTCAAGGAAAAAAAATGGAACATGGTTGACTTGGGTAATATTGAAAGAAACGAATGCATTTAAACAGATATAGCTTCTTCAGCCTCTGTAAAAAAAAAAATAATAATAAATGTATTGGAATTGTTAAGACCTACGATATGCAAGTGGGCTGTAATACTAATGTACGAATATAGCGCCATCTTGTGAACAAGAAATGTATTTATCTTACTTTAACTTAGACTAGTTAATCAATTCACTTTTACTATTAGCTGTATTTGCATTATTTATACCATGGCGGATCTAAAGACCCCTGACATTTCGTTAATTAAAATAGTGGTCTTTGTTTACCAATGTCATGAAAAACAACACATATAATGGTGCGTGTGAGTCTCTTCAATTGACATTTAAATCTCGAAACTACTACAGCATAAATAGATGTGAATATCCCATAGAGCAGACTGCCAGCAGTATACTGTACTGATCGTAATTAGCAATAGAATATCAATTTGGTATCCATTCAAATACAGAATAAAGTTAATGGATATAACTTCCAAAAGTGCTGCCTCAACATTGAGAAGGCAGGATAGCGTTATATTCCCGAGCAAAATACACTACTGCCCGCTATCATTGACAAGGACGGGCCGTTAATCTTTAATTTAAAAGGTAAACGTTGTTTTAGGAGAATAGATAATGCGCGATGTCCACCTTTTCAATGGAATATCGTGATAATATATCATACATTCCCCAACTAACGCAAAAAAACTAACTGACTAGTACCATATTTTTGATGGCATATGGTGCATCCTGCTTTGGTGGAATGTCATGAGGGTTTAGTTATACTATAGTCGTTTCAGTTAAATGAGCGCAACGTGGAAATAACTTTTCCATATATATATATATATATATATATATATATATATATATATATATATATATATATGTTGCTTATTATCGAATTATTTTTCCTGTCGACTGTTCTCGGAATTAACTAAAACCTAGTTGTTCCGTCTATGTCCCGCCCTCTAATTTCCTGCTGAGGAGAGCGGACTGCTTTGATTATTAGGAATACCGTTTTTTCATCTTGTTTTCTGTCTGTCAGTAAAATGCTAAATTAAAATGTTGGTATAAAAAAAAGGTGCTAATATGCGCAGGGAAATCGCTATATGGTTTCTAAATAATAGCCTATGTAGAAAATGCACCCATGTAGAAAAAGTAGATCATCATCTGTAGTCAACATAACAAAAAAGGAAACACTGCAGGGCTGTTTTATTAAGGGTGTTTAGTGATCCAGTTCATGTTTACCACCAAAAACTGTACGATTAAAACTTGGGGCAAAGTGCATTACACAGCCGAGAAACCCGACGACGTGAGGTCAACCACATGTCTAGTTTATCCTGTCTCTCAGTTTACATACTTACTGTAAGCAGTGCACGTTCGGTGTATTGAAGTGCAGCAGTTTCTGTCTTAATAACAACAGTAATGCTCAACAGATATTGCAAGCAAGGGCGTGGCTGTCTTGGTCCGGTTTCTTTGGTCATTTTTGCTGTGATTTGGAGGATTACACCTGTGGTTCCGCACCCACAATGTTTGGATTTCAAGCCTCCGTTTCAGCCTCCGGAGGAACTTACTTTTTGTGTAATGTACAAGAACTTTGGCTGCTGTGATTCGGCTAAAGATCGGGAGTTGATGGACAAGTTCTATCGAATCATGGATAACTTCGACTACTATGGGTATGCGAAATGTGCTGGATACGTCCAAGATATTATTTGTCAGGTAAGAATAATTTGAAGCAGGAGCGGGGGCAAACTAGTTGGTGGTTTCTGCACCCGTAATGAAGCAACATGAAATGTAATATAGTTTAACGATGTAAACGAGACAGCAGCGTCATAAATCATAATAAAAAATGATAAAAAAAAAAAAAAAAAGCTTACATAAGGTTTGGGCATTACGTCATATAACTCCTCACTTGGCCCTCTTCAGGGCACAGTGGCAAACACTGCAAGTGTTGATACATTGCATTGAATTGGATTACCGTTTGTATAGTTTGGGGCAAGTCTTTTGACAAATGATAAAAGATCCAAAACATGGGGGTGTTTGTACAGGTATATTGAAACGTATAATATACTAACATTATATCTATTCAGAACTATTCAATTTGTAATACTTAAATGTGTAGTGGCTCATACGGTTGTTCATAATTAAAGTTTTTCTGCTCCATTTGTTTGGGGGGAAAAGCGGTCTCCTTTTAATTATGATTTAATTTCATTTTTAATGTAGAGTGAATAGAATGCTAATAATTAATATATTTTAAATGGAGAGGAAGGAATTATATTTTAATGTAAAACTAAATATAATTGAAAAAATAATTCATTTACATATTCCAAACTTTCATTTTGAAGTATCGTATCTGAATTGCATAGTTTACAATATTCAAAGTTGTCAAAACTGAATTCTCAGCTGCTTTTAAATGCCTATTTGAAGGAATGTTCTCCATTCGCTGCGCACCTATATGACGCTGAAGACTCCAGCACTCCTGTAAAGACTCTGCCAGGACTTTGTGGAGATTACTGCTCAGAATTCTGGCTGAAATGCAGGTCGACAATCACGCTCCTCACTGGAGACCTGCAGCTGGAGGAACTTGAGCAGGACCGTGACAGATTCTGTCAGTATCTACAGCTGGGTGATCCAGACTACTGCTATCCTCACCTGCTGGTCAACGAGCAGCTGACAAGGAACCTGGGGCGAGTCACAGCTAATTCTGAAGGCTGTCTCCAGCTGTGTCTGGAGGAGGTGGCGAATGGGCTTCGGAACCCGTTGGCCATGGTTCATGCCAATGATGGCACGCACAGATTCTTCATTGCAGAGCAGGTGGGCCTGGTGTGGACCTACCTTCCTGACCGCTCCAGATTAGCGAAGCCCTTCCTGAACATCTCTGCAGTCGTGCTCACCTCACCCTGGGAGGGGGACGAAAGGGGCTTCCTGGGGCTAGTCCTGCACCCGTATTTTAAGTTTAATGGCAAATTGTATGTCTATTATTCAGTGGAGGTGGATTTTGAAGAGAAGATAAGAATCAGTGAATTCAGAATATCAGCAAGTGACATGAATGCTGTGGACCACAGTTCGGAAAGGTGAGCATGTTTTCATTATATTAAACCAGCATTTAAACCAGCTATTTTTCGTTAGATTATATTTGCTTCATGTTTGTTAAATAGAACATTTATTTTAGGTTGTTAATATATACCAAAAGTTACCTTGGGTCCCAATTTAGCTAACAAGAGTTGCATGTATCTCTTGCTTGTCATTATTTATTCTGCTAAGAAATAAATAATTTACATTTTGCTCATGATTTTGACACAGGATTATTTTGGAGGTGGATGAACCATCATCAAATCATAACGGGGGACAGCTACTCTTTGCTGATGATGGATATTTATATATTTTCACTGGCGATGGTGGGATGGCTGGAGATCCTTTTGGAAAGTTTGGAAATTCTCAGAACAAGTAAGATTGCTTTATTTTGTTCACATGTTCAGTTTATGCCATTTTGTAATTCAAAATTAAAACCTGCATGCATTATTTAATACATTTAAGTAATACATTAATATTAGTTGTTCTTGAGTAATATTCTAAGTGTCCATGGCACTTTAAATAGTGTTGAAAGCAGCTGGCTCATGCAAACGTCAACAGTGTATACAATACAATTATACATATAATGAAATGCAGTATGTATTTTTTGTAAGGTAATTGTGGTCAGTTATTTTTTTGACAATAAAGGATTGATAAAAATAAGAGACACAAATACTGTATTCCTGTTTGTTTTGAATCTCCCTGCTTTCAGGTCAGCCTTGCTGGGTAAAGTGCTCCGAATTGATGTTGATAACAATGACCGGGGCCCGCTTTACACAATCCCTCCTGATAACCCCTTCATCCACGAACCCCAGGCCCGGCCTGAGGTTTATGCGTATGGTGTGCGTAACATGTGGAGGTGTTCTGTGGACCGCGGGGACCCTATCACCAGAGAGGGCAAAGGGAGGATTTTCTGTGGGGATGTCGGACAGAATAAATACGAGGAAGTGGACATCATTGAAAAGGGGAAGAATTATGGTTGGAGAGCAAAAGAAGGATTCTCCTGTTATGACAAAAAACTCTGTGCCAATAGCTCATTAGGTAAGCTATGTGTGAGAACTACAATATCGATCTGTCTCTATCTATCTGTCTATCTATCTAATACAATGTATTCATTTAACCTATCCAGATAATATGTGACATTAATCTATAAACAGCATTCATTCTTTCCTAACAGATGATGTTCTTCCCATATATGCCTATCCTCACAAAATGGGCAAATCAGTTACTGGGGGATATGTTTACAGAGGGTGCGAGTACCCTAACATGAACGGGATGTACATATTTGGAGACTTCATGAGTGGGTGAGGCCTTCAATATTCTTATTCCTTGCAACCTTAAGGCCTGACAGAACAGTTGGAACAAACACAGAACACACTTTTACAAAGATGACGTTTGATAAATTAACAAAGGTTAAAGGTGATGCTTCAGATGACAACTCCCCAGTGTATATTACTGAATATCGGTATGGTTTTGTCCTTTCCAGGCGTCTAATGATATTACAAGAGAACAAGCGGACAAGGCAGTGGGACTACAATGAAATCTGTATGGGGACTGGACAAACATGCATGTTCCCAGGATTGATCAATAACTATTATCAGTATATCATTTCCTTTGCTGAAGACGAGGCAGGTAATTGTACCCCTTGCAGCCATAAACATAAAGTAAAAGTGTTTATTTCTTTATTGTTTTACAATCTTAAAAATGAATTTGAGCAATCAGGTTTCTGTCTCCCAAACTCCCAATAGGTAACATTCACTTGTTACCTATTGGGAGTTTTATAGAAAGCTATTGGGGACTAATTATGTAACTTTTTCAGAACAGATTTAATAGGGGTTTGTTTTTGGCACCTAGTGGTTTAATTATACCTCAATGTGCATGCATAGCCATGGCAGGAAATAATCTGAACAATTGTATGTTTTCATGGTTTGAGGAAGAACACAGTGTTGGTTCATTTGTATTTAATTATTACCAGTTATTGATTAATTTGTTTTAATACAGATCCTTCTGATTTCCCTGTTTGCTTTCTTCTGTGCAGGAGAACTGTATTTCATGTCGACTGGAGTTCCTAGTGCAACATCGTATTCTGGTGTAGTGTACAAACTGGTAGATCCATCACGGTAAGGAACTATTCATGTTAAGAATGTTATTCATGTTATTTCCCAATATCTTAAGGACTGTGACAGCTTCAGTCTGGGCTGTTTTTCATCATACGAGTTAACATTGTGTTAATCCTGCAAATTCATTTGTATGAAATGTTCATTACAAATAAAAAGGTGACTTCATGCATTTAAAAAGGGTTTGTCTTTCACAACCCCACTGTGTGATGTGAAGAGGTCTGTTTGTTTATCCTGGCAATGTCATTACAGTTTCTAGCTTTTCAGACAACACGTGACAAGGAGAGCCGGCTTACTAAACTGTGCGAGACACAGAAACCAGCATAACATAATATTCTATATATAGCGGCACACATTGGAGTTTGAAACATTTAACCATCTGAAATACATTTTCTATACATTGCACCAAAAAGTGGTAGACAGAGTAAACTTGCTTGCTTCTGCAGACAACAGTGTGTCAATTGGCACATTTACTGGGTGTTTTTGACTAAACAAATCCTTGAAAACATTTAAACATATTCAAACTGTTACACTATTGTTCCATTTACAATTTTTCATATTAACCAGTATGAGCTTGTTCTTTTTGTAGCATCTCTCAAACCAATCATCAACATGTTTTCTTATATTTCAGCACAACATAAACAGTTTCAAGTAACCTCCAATAAATTGGCATTACTGGCATCAGAACAGGGACTGCTTGTGACATATTAACCAATGCACAGCCCTGTCTTGCATCTTTTACTTACCAAAATATTAACAAATAAAGTATTTTCAACTAACTTTCTATGCTCACACCAACTGCAGTCATTGCGTTGCGCAGTACATTATAAAATGGTGCTGCAGGGAATGAGTTATGGCATGCTAAGAGGGTCAAAACAGAGGAATGTACGTTAAAAAATCTACAAGATCTCCAAAGAAATGAACGCGTTAAACGCAGAAGTTAACTGTGATTAATTGATAACCCTACTATGTACAGTTTTTGTTTTTTATATACAAGTAGCTACTCCAGAAGAATTATTTTGCCATGGCTGCTATTTTCATTTTTTCTCAATATTCAGTTTTTTGGAGCTTGTGTAGGACAATTAATAATGAAGTCGGGCAACAACTTCTGTCAATGTTACACATTTTTTGGGAAGAAATATAGACTAAACTGGTCTGGTTCTAATTTTGTTTTCTTTCTTTTTTTTGTAGTCGTGCACCGCCAAGAAAATGTCACTACGACCCTCTACCAGTTAAAGTTAAAAGCAGACTCATAAACTTTGTGCCAAAGGAAAGTAAGTATGGCTTTTATTTATACCATGCTAAAAGCAACACTCTAATCCAACTGAGCATTTGCCATATAAAATGTTGAATTTCCCAAATTTAAAATAAACAAAACTGGTTTACATAATTGAGCACAACATTGTGATTATAATCGTATAACTCATTTTATTTCAGAATATATACAAGATATTATGCAAGTAAATGTTTTTTTAGGAAGCCTGGCAGGCAAACTTTATGTACCGAGAAATGCAAACTGGTGACCTGGATTTATTACTTGCTTAAAATGCTCCTTTAGTTGTTCTCATAATACAGGAAGGCACGTTCATATATACTGTTTCTCACTTTTAATGTTTATCATTTTTAAATCACATGAAATGAACTTTGCCCGCTTTTAATGGTGTACGAGATTTTGATCAGCATCTGCAGGAAAAACATAACGGATGTTAGACTCTCCCAGCAAGTTCGATCTGTTTTAAAATGTTGGTTTCAGGGGTTGCTTGAAATTTGAATAAAGTGATCCATGAGTCCAAATTATTGGCTGTAGTAGTTCAATTTGGTGAGAAGAGATGTGGTTTCTCTTGCAGAACTTGTAGTGGAGTCTCTGCCTAACAAGCGTCCAAAAGCTAAAGCCACCAAGGCACCTGTGAGACACCCTCCAAGGGCAACAGAGGCACCTCAGCCTGCAACCCCAGACTGGCTGGAGGAATTCATGCAGATTCTGAGGAACCAACAAGAAACGACAACAGCAACCCCAACAACCACAAAACCTGCAAAATCGAGGAAAGGAAGCCGAGAGAAGGGAAGGCAGGGGCGTAGAAGAAAAGGCCATCGCCAGTTAGAGTCAGCCATCCAGAACGGAACGCTGCGATTGGTGAATAAGGAGGGCATGCACAACCAAGGCAGGGTGGAGATCTACATTCAAAACGAATGGGGGACGGTCTGTGATGACCTTTGGAACATAAAGGCAGCGGCTGTGGTCTGTCGCCAGCTAGGGTTCCTTTATGTTGTTCGGGCTTCCAAGAAGGCACAGTTTGGAGAGGGCAAACACTTGAGAATTTTATTAGATGACGTGCAGTGTGAAGGGTATGAGGATAGCCTTTTGGATTGCAAGCACTCGGAAATAGGGATACACAACTGTGATCACCAAGAGGATGCAGGGGTTATATGTGGGAATGAAGAATATGGGGAATATTAGGGAGGCCAGGTATAGTTTAAACATGTAAAACCTCAATTTAGATATCTCTGGACATTGGTATGTACCTCTGTTCCTCAGTGTCGATCCTTGACACTTTACTGTGTCAATAATTCACATGTGATAACAAATTAAATAGCGTGAACTGAATTAATTTATACTTAATTCATATACCAGTATTAACCTCTGACTTTAATTGATCGTGAACAGGTATTCAAATGTAAAGTGCAGACTGTAAATCAATGTTATTGATTCCAATTACGGTCAATTCATATGCTTGATTTTTGTGACCACTTCTCAGGTAAGGATATGCAGGACTAATATCTTTATTATTTTCTTACAGTAATCTAGAAAGCATGCCTGTACCCTTTTTCAGAGTGGGAGTTCAGTCTCTATTGAGAAAGGAGTATAGCTTTGGCTACACGTTTATGTAATGAACAAGAATGCATGGCTATGTCAAACTCTATGCTAAACTAGTGCACTGCAGTATTTACAGACTTGTACTGAGGCATCTCAACATCACTTAGTGTCTCACCATGTACTATAGTAAGGTATGAGTTCTAAAGGGGCCCACTTAAAATTGAAGAGTCAATAGGCAAGTATGCAACATGAACAAGAATTCTGCCACCTTGTGGTAGTTCATGAGATATCTGATTGCAAATTTCTGTACTAGAGTTCAATCGATCACTAGCTTAAAACAGGTTCTTAGACAGGACAGAGAAAAGAGTACTGCTAGTTACAATCAGCATCCCTCTTTATTCATGATGACAAAAATGTAATTTCAGATTACAACCCTAATAATAAAAAAAAAAAAAATCCTCCCAGTCTCAATCAATTTCTAGATGCCAAAAAAAAAATACTATATTACTTAATAAAACGTTTTTTAAACTAGGACTGTGGTTTATTAACTCATTGATTTTATTAAAACACACAGCTGTCTTATCTTTGCATAGTATATATTTAGCATACACATTACAGATGATTTGTTGTAAATTGGTTCACCACATTCTGTATGTTTGAATTTTAAGTATTTCCCTTGCAATTAGTCACCCGAGACTTGACTGTGCACACCACTCCATCTCTGGGTCTCAGAGTTCCTGTGTCCATTATTTTAAACGTTTGTCCCGGAACCAGCAGAAAATCAAACCTTTGCAGCAGTTTTGCCATCACAACTTTTGCCTCCATCTATTAAGGAAAACAGACAAGAGTGAATCTCACAGTAAAGCCAATTCTGTCTACTGTACGATGTATTTTCCTTCTATATTGTTGAAAAATCTTACCTGAGAAAATGTTTGTCCAAGACACGAGCGATGACCCAATGTAAATGGAAAATAACAATAATATGGCCTAAAAATAAGACCAAACAATATGTTAACATTGTTAGCTTTTATGTTTAATACAAGAATTTCATAAAATAAAATATCATTTTCTCAACACTGATGAAACCACATGGGATTGTATTTCCAAAGGGTTTACTCCCGTCTTTAATTTAAAAACACACACCTGTTAATCGAGAATTAAACAACTAATACAAGGTCATTTGCTACATTGCCCATAGTGTCCAACTTGTGCTATTGTTGATATAATCATGCAATACTTCTGTGTGCCATCAACTGGACGACTTCAGGTGTTGATTCTGCCACTCCTGTCCAGTGTTTAAATGACTGGATCTAAAATAAGGTCATTAAAAAAGAGAGACAACAGAAACTTACTTTGGTGCATCTGGGTGAAATCTTTCTGGATCAAATTTCAGTGGATCTTTAAAAAACTTCTCCATCCTTCCCATGATGTAAGTGTTGACCTGTGCATTAATGCAAAATAAAAAATAAACCCAATAAGAGCACCCACAGTGTAAGGACATTTTATTTAAACAGTTTTAGCTCCTCTTCCTTTAAAAACATCAATAAATGACCTGAGAAAGGACTGGCCGGATTAAAGTTTGTGGTGCCAAAAAACCAAGTATTACAGACTTGAAAATTGAGAGATTAAACTAAATCCCTTTTTATAGACTATTTGACAATTAGGAGTATTGGAATAAGAAATTGTTAAATGGTTTACAGGTTTTATTTTAGCACCCCGTTTTTCTCCCTAATTGACGAGGTCCAGTTATGCCGATCTTTGCAGCAATGTATTGTAAGTGCATGGACGCCTCAAATAAATCCCAGTAGGATATAAATGCTGCTTACAGTGGCTGAGATTCCTCCAGGAATGTGTATCCCCTCGATGACGGTATCTTCAGGGATCCAGCGGGATGTGCCAGGTGCGGGGGGGTACATTCTCAGAGATTCCTTTAAAACCTGTCGGATAAAAAGTACTTGGTGCATGGTATTATTTATAGTATTTGTCACAATCACAGGCTAGTGGTGTGCT
The DNA here is from genome assembly GCF_902713425.1 of Acipenser ruthenus. Lineage (NCBI taxonomy): Eukaryota > Metazoa > Chordata > Actinopteri > Acipenseriformes > Acipenseridae > Acipenser > Acipenser ruthenus. The sequence continues at coordinate 29,547,180 of NC_081203.1, read as the reverse complement.
GATTTAGATGTTTTGCTCTGAAATAATAGTATCTGCTCTATTACTATTTTCTGACTAACTAACATAGGCCAATTATTTGAAAATTGATTTGAAAATATTAGCTAAAACCAAATATATTTTAGTGACCACAAATGTTAATCTGACAAGTTTCAGATACATGTAAAAAATAGGTTTACTTTCAGAAAGTTTAGTAAAAGGGATAGTTCTTCAGAGCAAATTTGTTGATGATTGAACTAAATCCTGTAAAGCTGCATAGTGCTGAACTCAATATACAGGTAGTAACTAATTATTACATGTGTTATTTACCTGGGATAAATATGTTAACTTGCCAAGGTCTTCGTAATCAATGTCCCGCTTTGAACCAATTACGTCATCAACTTCGACTCTTAGTCTGTAAGTTCAGTAAATATTGTTTTCCTTTAACAAGTTCAGAAATGTTGAATACATATTCTGCATGCTTATTAAGGTTGTCTCAGGAATAGGGGTTCCTTTATCTATCAGTGATCTAGCTAGCTAGAGAAAGTGGTGACATGACAGATGAGCTGTGTACATTTATGTCATCTTAAAATCAAGTACGGCCTCATTGTCATTAACATTCAAAATGTGTAGCTATCAGTAACATGGTGTGTGCAGACACTCTTCTTTTAAAATGTCTGGAACCTGGTATGAAAGGGCACTTACTTTTTTATTATCTCTGGTTGCCTGGTCAGTTCCATTATCGTGAATGACAGTTGATTAGCTGTCGTTTCCTGTCCTATGTATTTAAAAGGAACAGTTTTAAATCAGACCTACATAAAATTGATACACATTAGCTATGAACTTGAAAACTGTTCTCAGAAGTAAAATAAATTGTTCAACACTTTTCAGCCCTAATAAATAATGAGAAAGTATAAATATAGATTTACAGTAAATAAACGATGTGAAATTTACTTGTGAAGCAAGGTCACCAACCTTTTGCAGCATTACATTTAAACAAACCTTTATCTTTAAGACAACTATAAGGCCATTCTTATTTGCATGGGTCTGGACTGTGTTATGAATTCATTGATGTCTGTGCTTTATGGGACATTAATAAGAGATATGGTTCTTAATGTGCTTCCTCTGCACAAAACATGTTATTCTACAGGGACAGCATTGACTACATGTTAATGGATATGCTCCATATCAAACAACATTTTAACAAGGTGAAAGCTACATCTGTACTAACCTGCTATGAAGAAAGTAATGAAGTTGTCAAGCATTACTTCATCGTCATAGTCTCCTTCTTGTTCTAAAAAAATAGCAGAAGTTGCTGTTGACTTTAATAGAACTATTTTGTGAAGAGTAACACATTTCATTTCAAGCACCTGTATTTCAAAGTAAAAAAAAAACACCTTAGTTTTTGTATGGTGTATGAAATTTAAATATAGCAAATTGGCTTTCTCTTTTGTCATTTTCTTCATTCACCGTGGTATTCTGCAAGACAGTTGCATGTCTTAGTTTAGGAAGAAAAGCATTTTAATGCATTTTCCATTTGTACTTAATTATTGCTTTTTGTATACAGACATACAAAATTAATTCAACCAGTTTATTACCTCTGAATGACTCGTTCTTTTTTTGAACCCGATCTTGATGCAAAACACATGATGCTACTTCCATTTGTGCACTTAGTAACTTTGTACTATACTTAATAAACAACTCATTATCTAGCAGGTAATGACTGCTGTGTCAGGCATTAACGTTTAATTATAGTGACAACATAAGTGACAAAAAGAAAGAATGACTTACTTTTAAACTAAATCTGGTGTTATTACTGCTTTTAAAACATGAGAACTGCCCCTTGCCCCACATTGCATCTGTAGCACTGTGTAAAGTAATGATTCTTTATTCTCACCCTGCAGTGTAAGTTCAAACTTTGCACATTTATATTACAGTACAGGTTTTGATAGTGGTTTAATAGACGGTTCAATGTGATAAACCTTTGCCCATTAAGGTGTGTGGGCGTGAAATAACTGTTTGCAAAACAACTGTTGATTGCTCAAATACTGGTTGTATTTCTGCCCAGTTCCAAAGGCTGAAAGGGCTTTATCAGGACCCACTCTGTCTCCAGCTTGTATCTGCCTTACCAGTAATCTGGGCTTGTGAAATAAAGAATTCTATTCATGTGACGGTATCCTCCAATATTTCCACTGATAGTTGTCATGGTAGTATCTGATAAGTCTGAACTCAAACATATGTTTTTCATTTTGTAAAGATCCTAGTTAATTATGGTTTCTATTTCTATTTTTTTGTTTTGTACGATTGCTTGTTTTGGATTATTGCTTAACAATGTAACATCATCAATGCAGGTCCTTCCCACCCCCCGCCCCCATAGTCTAGATAAACCTACAAGAACAATGACGGATGATTCAGTTTAATGGTTAACTAACATCATCATTTGAATTAGTTGTCTTTTTGTGTATTTTCACTACTTGTCTGGTTCAATTAAGTTGAACTTAGTTCAACTTAATTGTTCATCTTCAGTGTTACTTGATTTTGTCTATGCAGAAAGTCACCTAGTGGGGTGAGCATAAACTGGAGGTAGGGGATAAAAGGGTTATTTATGTATGGATAAATTCTGATCCATTCTTACACTATGCATTGTATCATGATACATGATCAGAAGGAGCCCATAGCTTACTTGTAGTCCAGCAAATCATTCTCCAGTAATGAGTGCATGTGATTTATAGTTGTGGTCTTTTAACTGATTTACCAGCGCTCTTCAGAATCTGTGTTAGGATGTCATCTGGCACCTCCTCCCCATTCTTGACGGCTCTCTTTCTCTTTTCAATGCACTCTTTTCCAGTTTTACGAAGCAGTTCTGCAGAATCTTCCACCTCTTTCACAAACTTCCAGTGCCAAGGCATGTACTGTTGAAAAAGTGTTCTGTTTAATAGCAGGATTTTAGGATTGAGACTAAATAAAAATTTAGACTTATGAAACAAAATTAGTTTATTCTATAGGGTGATGCAAAACTTGTTGCCATAGCTTTGTGCAAGTGCCAAAGTTTACACATATCATTTTTTTTACTCACCAGGTTCCATATCTTACCATCATATACGGATTTTGAATATATTGTGTCATTCCTTTCAAACATGTGGATATAGCATGTGGAAAAGGAGTCTCACTCTCATCCAGCAAATTCAAATCCATTCCAAAAGCTACCTGTACAGAACAATTAAGCAAATGAGTAGTGTACAGTCTTAATTTCACCAGTTTAATAAATCTACTTTGCTTTGTGTCTGCGGTAGACACAGTCTCACAAAACATAGTTTTTAAAAGCAACATTCATTAAATACAACCCATAATTCGCCTAGCTCACTTTAGCAATGACGTCAAGGGTCACACAGTTGACCATGAAGTGCATGCTGACAGGAGTTTGACTCTCAGTTTTCTCCTCGAGTTTCTCCATTAGACATTCAGCCTTTTCATTAAAAACTCCCATCATACCCTTCAGGTACCTGTCAAGTTGAGATCAGAGATGATTTCACTCTTCGAATGAAAAGAAAACAGAAATGGCTTGTTTCACAGACCCTAATTAACGCTAATCCTGGACTACCTATTTTTAATTTAGGTAAGGTAGTCCAAGATTATTTTTTATCGTGGTTTGTGAAAGAAGTTGTAAAAGTTAATGGTGTTAAAAAAAACATATCCAAGAGTTGCAGGCTGGTTTGAACTGTGAATGTAATACAAATATAATTTAATAACTATAATATTTTGTTGTTTGCTTCTGGTATTTACTAGGGTCCCAAATGATCATAAACCCAGGCTTTTACAGAATAATTGGCCACAGCAGCAATAAAACAGTGTATAAGTGTGTTGCTGAACTACTATTGGCAGTGTATCAGACTTGTAACAAACTATGAACATGGTAACAACACTTCATGGCAAGGCTATTTGTGGAAGCAAATTCTGTGATAAAGCTAAAAATAATAGAGGCCCACCCTCAAGTACTCAGCATGTTTATAATACCAAATCATACCATGCTTATCATAACAAATGCCTGCTCTGAAAGTTCTGTTCTTCAAACATGAAACCATTATGTACATCTAGTAGACAAACTGGAGTCTAAACACAAATATACTACTAGATGTTTGCCACCTGGCATGATATGTGACTACATGCACGTAAAGTACAATAGTCAGGCTGCCAGGTCCTAGAAATACATAGCACGAAGAGTTATCAAGGGCTTCATTCATAAAGCATTATCATGCTGTTAAATGTATAGGACTTATCATTTGTAAATGAGGCCCCATATGTCTTCATTATGAATGAGTGGTGCTATGGAACTACTACAATAACCTTTGGTCTGCAAAATAAAATTAAAAACGTGCATTCGGCTGAAGGCAGGGTCCATAATTCTACGCTGTTTGTACCAATGGTCATCATCAGGATCAGTCAGGAGTCCCTTTCCAAGAAATCTATAAAAAAGAAACCTTTCAAATTAATTGATGTTTTTTTTTTTTTTTCTCTCTGCGAGTTCTGCCTATATATTTTAGCAATACATAACTAGAAAGTTTAATTCAAAGGTTCAAATGTTATATTTTTTATGTTTTGTATCAAATTCTAACTGGTTCATAAAACATATATTGGCTGATTATTTTAAGGTGAATGTCAGTGTTTCTCTTAAAAGAATGTGAAATTCTAATTTTCTGCACAAGCCTTGTGCATTTGTAGAAAAGCATGCAAAAAGTTTTTTTGACCACTTTTCTGTCTTTCAGTGAACTGCATCTTCTTTTAATGTTTTGATTTCATAAACTAGGTGATGAGATTTGTGTGTCTGTCAAACAGTCTTGCACTTTCTGCTTGATGGGTCTGTTACAGATAAAAGGGGATTCTGGCCTTTGTGTAATTGAAGCATAATACATTTTGAAAAATAGATTAAGTGTGGGTTTTTACAAAATATTATATCCAGGATATTAAACCTCTTTACGTCAGACTTGAAAATATTGTTTAGCCAATTTGAGTGTTACATTTACACTTGCTCAATCATGTTGTGGAAACAGCTCAATTACCCTGAGTTCTCCACTGGAAAGAGATCATGTTCAAAGCCTAAAAATAAGCAGGTTCTCGCACTGTGAAGAACTCAACTTGAATAATAATGATATTCACCACATTGACTAAAATATAGTTTATGTGGCCAATTTTTATGTCATGTGCAATCCCTTCATAGTTTTTAGCATCTAATTTGTTGCTTAAAATGAAACAAATGCGTACATGCTGACTCATAATCCTAACCAAATAAATGTAAATGCCATTAAAATAAAATGTGCAAACTAAAATTAACAAAATATTTTCTTAGGAAGTATATATGTATATACTCAGCACCTGCACAGTACAATGGGTGACATCCACATCCTGGTGTCTCAGAAACTTACAGTATGAAGGTATGTTAGACCTCACCTTTACCTGTTTCCAAACCTATTCAGGGAAGCTCAGTCCCCAGGTTTTCAGACTTGTACATCAGGACATTTGTGTAAGTCTGTACATGCTACTGTGTCTGTTTCTTTAGCAGGCAATAATGATAGAGACTACCTACCTTTTACCAAACAAATTAAACAGAAGATTATAGGTGTATGGATCCTTGGGATACTTTGGAGACATCAGATACTCCTGTACAGAAGAGCACATTTTATTTTTATTTTTTTAGCATCTGAATCATTGAGGCCTGTAAACTACACACAGTATAATAGACTGTTATCTGGGCACCAAACTGGTGATGAACCTCAACTCCTGGTAGAGACATTTTAGGACAGACTAGGTCCATACAATCTTCTGAAACCGCTGTCTACAATAGAAACTGCCCAAGGATATAAGAGCTATCTTTCACATACTAATAGATCTTTCACATACTAATAGAGCAGTCTGCAGTTATCTTTTCAAGACCTCCAGGTCTAAACAGAATTTTGGTCAACTTCACCTTAACAGCATCCGGACTACTGACAACCAACATCACTCTATGAAGAACATTCACACGATACACAGGTCCATATGTTTCAGTCCTAGAAAAAATGTTACTCAGTTTAGTTTGGGAAGTTAAAAATGACAATTGCTCGCACAATAACCACGGAAAACTTTTGGTTCACTTCAGAAGTATAATGGCCATTTGTCACAATGATTGATGTTATTATTTATTTATTAAATTTAGTGTGCCTGTAAGAGGGTGAAATAAAAAGCGAAAACAAGCTGTAAACAAAACTACAAAGAAAAGTGTTGCTTTAAGCAGGGTTTTGCAGCCTCCGCTGGCGTGTGAGGCACGGTGAACACTGACGCTCTTCTGTTCGCTCAGTATACTTTTATGGGGTTGCCCAGATCCTCCTGAGCTCAAATATGTAGCGTCCCAGGGACTGTATTTTTACCAAAATGGGAATGTAAACAAACTTAATTTGAGCTGCTGTCTTCCTCAGCCGCCTTCACTGCCTTTAGGTAGTCTCTACTGTCTGTCGCATGCTGCTTCAGGCACCGGCAGTTTCTTTCTTTCTTTCTTTCTTTCTTTCTTTCTTTCTTTTTTCTAGTACGTAGACTTTCGCTCTCTGTGTTTAGTTTAGTTCTCCTACCAGGTCTTCCGCTCAATGCTGTCCTGCTATGGGCAAGCCAAGGAACAGGAGAGCATCATTTTTATGGTGTCGATCATCCGTCCCGCCCTCGCACCCCCCCCCCCCCCCACTCCCCCCCCCCCCCAAGACCCGCACCGCAACCAATCAAAGAGGTCTGAGCAATACACCCTCGCGGTCGCTTGTTCATCTTCAATCCTTCTAATAGGTATGTGTGTTGCACAGATGAGGCACCAGTTCAATTTGGCATGGTCATGGCTAGCTCCAGATAATAGGTGGGTATTTGACTTTTTTAAAATGTTAACAGTGCTTGGGTAGTCTAATACCCACTATCAGAAGAGACACTACTTAGTATACTTGAAAATATTAGGTTTTAATAACCTTCACAGCTAGATATATATTTTTCCAGAGGATTGCATGCTTTATGTTTATTATTTGGGCAAACAGCTGTTGCTTATTTAGTTGTTAAAGAATACTCTTCTTTTTTTTTTTACAATCTGTAGAGTAGAACCGTTGCATTGTGCATACTCTGCACTGCTACTTACCATTCTAAGAACTTGTCATGTACCACCTTGTATCCCTCCATTGCCTTATTCAAAGCGGGACCATGCCCCAGTAGAAAACTGCAGGTGAACATTAATACATATTTTCCATTACTGTAATGAATAACAGCACAGAAAAAAACAAAAACATCTGAAGCATAGGACAAGTGTTACTATGTATGCAAACTTTCTATAATAACCAAACTATGACCAGGTGAGCTTAACCAAAAGCAGGCTTTTAATTTATTTTAAAGATAATATCCTTAAGGAATAGAAAGAAGACACGCGTTGAATTGACAACACAGAACTGGCAGAAGCCACAGGTGTCGTTGTCCATCCATCAACAGTCCAAAGCACCCCTGACCATTGTTCCATTGTCCAATTTCTGTGTTCTTGTGCATATTTTAGACTTTTAGTCTTGTTCCCCTTTCTTAACAGAGGTATTCTTACTGCAAGACATCCTTTAAGTGCTGATTTCAAGAGTGACCTTTGTACTGTTGATTTGAATTGTCAGTATGTAAGAAACGCTGTGATAAGAGACAATACGCGACACAATACGTAACATACCGGTAATGCGTTTCTTGTAAACTTTGCAGGGTGTTCTGTAACATTTTAGCGTAGTAGTAGTAGTAGTAGTAGTAGTAGTAGTACGATAAATCATGTGTTGGTTCCCCGCTGTATTAACAATAGTATTTCAGTGAGCTTTACATACCTGAAAAGCTATATCATGTAATTAACGTACCTATCTCTGGGAGGTCCGGGTATATGATCAAACTTCATGTGAATGTATTGCACATAGAGGCAATAAGCTGCAAAACTGCCAAGTAGCAGCAACGACACAAGGAGACAAGCACAGCCAGCAAATTGAACCACAATATACAAGACTGACATGTTTCCCCCAACAAGTTTCCCTGCCACTGTGCCTCCACTGCAGTCTTTTCTAATCTCAGTAAAGCCAGGGAAGGGAGTTCCAAATTCAGCCAACAATAGTACATAAGTGCAGGGCAGCGGCTAGAAAAAAAAAAAGATACTGTATTTTGAATACTGCCACCAGCAGGTGAGCATTATTATTATTATTATTATTATTATTATTATTATTATTATTATTATTATTATTATTATTATTATTATTATTATTATTTTATAAAATGTACTATATATGTTTTGTCTGTATATACACATACGGATCAGATTACCCCTTTTCTACAAATGGTATATAAAGCTGCTGTGTCCCACAATCAGGTTCATTTTTATACAATACACTGTTTACTGTATCTTTGCATGGATCTTCTGTTCTGTGCACTGCAGTCTATGAAATGGGAAGTATTGAAAGGACAGAGCCTGCAATTAGTTTTATAATTCTCAATTGTGTCGTTTTTTGTGAAAAATTGCGTATTTCATGTACCACAAAGGCATGCAAGCATTATGCAAAATTCAACCGCTTGGGAGCAGTGTTGCTGCAGTGAAATAATACAGCGCATGCAGTCCACAGACTGAAAAAAATACATTTTAATAAACTTGTTTTAGGCAAATTAGTGCAGAGAGATAATGGTATCTTGATGATGATTTATGATACTGGTAAGTTGTGCACAAAACAAGATGCTATCTAATTTTCAAATGGCATGTCAGAACTGTGGAGTGGGAGCCATCAACCTTGAGGGAAAACTTACCAAAAGAAAGATTCTTAACAAGGAAATATCATTATCTGATCAGTTAAATATAGATGCCAAAGCTAAGAGCTGTTTATAAATTTAGATTGTTCAAAAACGTGTTTGTACCTGTTATATGTTTGATATTTAGTACTAAGAAACATTTATATATATATATACTGTACATATTTTAAAAAAGAAAAAAATACTTTAAAATTTGAAGATTTTTGCAAGTATTTTCACTTTTTTTAACATATTCAATACAATGTTAAAATCAAACTAGACACAGCTGATGGAATGAGGAGACTGATATTCATGTTATTTTTATTTTAAGGTTTGACTTATGGAAATTCCTTGATTTAGCAGATATATATATTATATATTATATATTACATACTATATTAGTGATTTTATTACACAACAATCACAAAAGCTGTGGGATTGGGGATTCTTTTATTTCATGAAAAGATTAATATAATTGATGACCGAACCCATGTAGATACCATTGTCAGCTTTTATGTATATGATGCATTTGTGCACCCATGAAATGTTCTGTTCTCTCCACAGATCATTAACTCACTACCACTTATCCTCCTCAAGTTTGTGTTAATCCACTTTTTGTTGTGAATGGCTGAACTCATCCAACATGTACACAATCACAAATCTGTTCCATGTGGAGCTCACATTCAAGTTAGAGGATACTGAGCCTGTGGTTCTCCCAAGGGCAGCCCATGTGTTTCTGATGGAAACCGATGCACATGGTTTAATGTGGAAATCTTCCATGACATTTTTTCAGATGTCCGTAGAATCAACTTCAGTTTTGGGCTATGTGCAGTTATTGATTTCTGCATGGAATAATGTGTTATATATTACTAAATAACAGCCATTCACAATTCAAAAGGGTTACATCTAGGTCTAGGTGTTGAAACGACTCGAGTTACATTTCCTGGAAAGGTATTTGGTAATAATAACCATGTTAAAATGTGTCCAACGTGTCACTTATTAGTTTTCAGACTCAGACCTATACAATGCATAATAATGGAATGGAAGAAAAGTTGTAATCAAAAATTGAAAGGAAAGTTTAGTTTAGAAACAATTAAAAAGAAACGTCCTTAAAGCTTTTAGAATTGGCAATGATATTCTTTTTTTATTTTATTTTTTTACACTAGTTGACTCATGTGTCGATGAACATTAACCACATATTAACTATGGACTAAATATGCTTAATTAACTTCTATTCAGACTGCTAAAACTAAAAATACATTTGGTGCACTTAACTTGCCACAATGACCGTGGTGATGCATTTGGGATATTTTTGTAAATTATACTGAAAAGTCATCATCCCTGATTTGATCATTTTAATATATTGGATTCTCGGTTTCGTTTATCCATTTCTGTCCTAACCAACAATCTGCTCCTTCAGCTCCTGCATGACTGTCTGCACTGATTGCTTCTTAATCATGGAATGGGCAATTACTTTTGTTCTTTGAATTGTGTCCAGTCCTATTAATACAGCATATATCTGCATCCCAAGTGAGCAACAACACTAGCGAGAAACGTTGTTTAAGTTTCTATGGAAACCAAGGGTCTCCACTATTCATTACTAATACTGTATTTAAAGCTCTAACTCAATGTATTTTAACAGGTTGCATCCATTAGTACATTATTGAGGTTGTCCTGCTGTGGGAGAGTGAATAGCATTTTTTTTTTCAATCTGATGGTAACTTGAAGGTTAGTATTAAGTAAAGGTTTTGGGGTACAATTGTCATTTAAAGTTAGAATGACATTTATGTGTAGATGCTCCTGGAAGCATGCATGTTCCAGCAGCATTTGCCTGTTTGAAAAAGCAAGCTGCAATCTCACCTACAGTACAGTATGTGGAGAGGTTTGTATATGTTAGCGATAACTTTTAGTTATTTTTGTTCATTACTGGGACTAATTAAGAGTTTCCTGTAGCCATCACTAGATAGATCGTTGAATTGAAAACATTTGAATTTCCTGTGTGTCCTGTGACAAGGCATTTACACCCTGTGGCACTTCATTCTGCTGCTCAACGGGATGTATAGTCTAATTCCCATACTTTAATACCCATACTTGACCCCCTACATTGAAGGGTACATACCTTTTTATTTTATTGTGTTACATGTTCCCATGTGTTGCTACAACTGTTTACGTAAGGTGTGTGTATTGTTTTTTTTTAACATTTTGACCACTTTATTAAACTTTTAAATTGCATTCCCTGCCTCAAGATGGCTTCCCATGTACCCGCATGGACCTCTCAGAACTACATTTCCCATCATCCTCCTACTCACATATGTAACTGAAATGGATTTACCAGTGAGAAGGAGGATGATGGGAAATGTAGTTCTGAGAGGTCTATTGGAGGCCGTTTTGAGGCAGGGAATGCAATTTAAAAGTTTAAAAAAGTAGTCAAAATGTCAAAAAAAAAAAAATGTAATCAATACACACACCTTACGTAAACAGTTGTAGCAACGCATGGGAAAACCTAAAAAGGTCCTTATGTACCCTTTAAGAACAATGTGTCAAATAAAAATATAGTTTTAAATAAAGCGTGATTTTTAGTTTACATAAGGTTAATTAAAGCCTATAAAACGACTAAGTTTAATATCCGAGAAGCATGGTAAACTGAAAATACGTTTTATGAAGCATTTATAACATTCAGCCTGCTGAAGTGACTCCAAAGTCTATGACGCATTTTTAATATTTAGCGTGCTAAACTGAAAGTACAGCACATTGTTACACATGTCAAACATTCAGCATGCTACACTGAAAATTCATTAATGTCTGTGTGACCTCAAATATTCCTTTTGCAGTTTCAAAAGTCTTTGTTTTTCTTCTTAGCTCTTTGTACCTTGTAGCCAACAGTCATAAAACAACATGGTTGTCAACACTGTTACTTTCTTCAAGCAAGCACAGGCTATTAATGTCAGATAGAAATGCTGATAATTTTAGCAGTGTATTACTGGATTAAGGGACTATTAACTAGTCATTTTCTAAACCTTACATCAGACTTTGTGACATTCAAAATCAGTTGTCACTGATTGGCAACTGGCAACTTTTTATAACAGTAGTCATTTTCAAATGGCAGCCCTCCTGGTAGTGCCAGAATCCTACTCCAAATCCATCAAAACAAAACAAGTCTGTCTGTTAATTCACTTAAGTTAGATCCTAGTTGGATGCCCTCATTTTCTATGTGTCCATGTTGGGCTGCTGGCTCCTCCATTATTGGCTGTTTTGGCTCCACTACAAGTATAATAGGACTGTTTTCTTTTTTTCTTTCTTTCATATGGCAAGAGTACTTCCATCTTTTACTCTTGCTAATTAGATTTTACTCGTGTTAATTAGAAATACAGCCAAATAATGCTTTTGATTTTATTACATATGAGACAAAAAAAAAGTGGCCAAACAGAGAAACTGAAAATCAGTGAAACGTTTTTTTCCACAGGAAAACAATGGGCCAGTGTAAGCACGAGACTAAACTTTCTGCCATACAGGGTAACTGTACTGAAGTTACTTATTTAATATTCAATATATATTATCTATTAATGTTTTTTTGTGTGTGTTTTATAGTATTGAAAGGAATAACAAAATAAAACGAATTATATTCATGATGTTAAAGAAAACAGAAAAAGTTTAGAACAGTTTCATGAATTTAAAACCTAGTTTATTCCTTCGAAACATTATTTAAATAACTTTGTGATTAGAGCCCCCCCATTTTGTATACCGCGTATTTGTATCTCTCCTGCTGCATGGATAAAACCAGATTGTTCATTAATTTATTTTCTTTGGAATTCTAATGGAAGCATTGGCTGACCTTCGTATATCTCACTGAAACTTTAATATTACTGTTTGTTAATTCAGTCCTTTTCATGAGTGTTTAAATTAAACACTGATGCATGTTTAGTTTGTAATGAAATGGTCCAATGGTATAGCAGATATTTTCTCTGTGTATATTATTAGCCAAAGGACTGAGAGTAGCTCACTTGGCAATTATGCAGGGTTTAGCGTGATGAGATATGCTGTCTGCAATTCAGGTGAAAACAAGCATGTCGCCCCACTACTCTATCTCCCTTCAAAGGAGGCAACGTGAGTAGAAATATTTGCATGGCTCAAGAAGAAAAAACAAAATGTGTGCTTTGCTTTGCAAAGCCAAACTTTGAAAGGAATTAGATTCACTGGTAAACACAGATAAGACAAGAAACAGCTTAAAATGCAGCATTTACACAAAGTCAACAATTCCCTGAGCATGTACATGGCACTACCGTAATGGTTTTGTTCATACAGAACTTCATGTCTAAAAACAGAGATAATGACATTCATTTGAAAGACATGAATAAGTCACTATTTTTGAACACAGGACAGCATTTTGCTCGAATTCCCCTGCGTTTCATGGTCGCCAGTGAACTCCTCCATGAGACTGTTTACTTACAGCTTGAGTCCTTCCTTTGCACAGTTTTCCTAGGGCCTCCTCCAAACATCTGTCTTCCTAAACACAGTTTTATTATATTAATAAGCAGTAGGTGCAGATTCTATTAAATAGGATACAACCAGGCTTCACATCTCTGCTGTCACAACACCCAAAGATGAAAGTGTCACCAGTTATAATGCAATGTGGAATATCAATTCAGAAAACACCTATAAGCGATGTTGAAAGCAAATACCCCTGAAGCATAAGGAGGTCCATTTTACAATGAGAGCCCTCTTATTTATTTTTAAACAGTATTGGGTAATTATGTCACTACTTGTTACAGAACATTCCAAAATAACAAAAATGACTAGCTTCTATGTGGTCTTTTATCTCGATGACTGTCTTGGAATGCTCTTCTCCAATTTAGAATGTTTTTCACTTTTGGCAAAGCATAATGTTTTCAAACAGTTGCCGTTTCTTTTATAAAAAGTCATTCGTTCACGTCTCAATATAACTTTGAGTATTCAGAGGTGTGAGCCTGCAACCAGCTCTCTGATTCTGCAGAATTCCAAGGCTACAGCTATCATAATAAAACACTTGCGATGTTTGAGTTTGAAATATAGCACATTCTTTTCACATTCAACGGGGCATTTTAAAAAAGCCCGCAGCAGAGAGATGAAGAGGCCCGAATAAGCTGTTACAATAGTGGAATAGAAAAAGGGATGGGTTTCATTTGTGAGAATAAGGTCCTATTGTTTCATCTTTGAAAAGGTTTGATCTAAGTGACTTTTCTAAAACGACATACAAAAATGTTATCTTATATTTCTTGTGTTTTCTCATACCTTTTTTGAAATTCCATACAACACATACTGTATGATTATTCAACGTGGCATTTATCATACAATGCAACATCTTAAACTTTTCTGTACAATTTGCTATGACTGCAGCAGACCAACACAGCACTCATTGTGCACTCAGTAGATGCTATCTGACCAAAACATTATAGGCACAAAACAGCCAAGTTAAACAAGACATAATTCAAGCTAACTTGTCCACTGTTTCATTCATGAACCCCAACTTGGTGAAGGCCAAGTTAGCCCCAATTATGCCTTGTTTACTGTTTTTGTACAATATACCCTTTTGTAGATTGCACCACATATATATATATATATATATATATATATATATATATAGAGAGAGAGAGAGAGAGAGAGAGAGAGAGAGAGAGAGAGAGATTGTGTGTTCTTTTTTGTGTATTTAATTAATATAATACATATCACTTTTGATTGGTTTTCAGTCTCTACTTCAACAAGGAGGACATGATGTTTCCAGCTTTATGAATATATGTTTCTCTCATTCTATTACAAAATGTTCCCAGTATTTACAGTAGTTTTTTTCTTCCTTTTATCCTAACACGGCTGGAGTCACTTACATGACTGAAACCAGATAGAAATACCATGACACATTGTGTGTAGTAAATCCTACTTGGAAGGATTTTTGATTCCAGTAAATAAAAACCTCTTCAAGTCTGTGATTCTAGTTCACTTTTTAATGCACTGTAACTCCCGATTAGCATCTTCATTTTGAACCATACATTATAATATATCTTCTTCACAAGCAGGAGCAACCAGACAGTCTCCTTGTGTGCTGCACTAAACTTAAACTGTATTCGCAAAGCCTTTAAAACTCATGAATTAATATTTGTGTTCTACACACATTAAATGTTATTTGGTGGCAAACTGAAAAAAACTCCCAGGAGGTTGTTTTTTTTTTTTTTTATTACTTATGTTATTAAAGGTTACTGCAGTATATAATTGTTAAAAAAAAAATACAAAAAAAAACACAGGTTATAAAGTGATGTGGATGCATGGTAAAACATAGCCAGGCATGGGAAATGCATGATGAAGCATAGTGAAGCATGGTACTACTACAACATGACCTTGTTATTTCAGCAGTGTGGAGTAGTGGTTAGGGCTCTGGACTCTTGACCGGAGGGTCGTGGGTTCAATCCCCGTGGAGGATACTGCTGCTGTACCCTTGAGCAAGGTACTTTACCCAGATTGCTCCAGTAAAAACCCAGCTGTATAAATGGGTAATTGTATGTAAAAATAATGTGTAAAAAAATAATGTAATTAAATGTAAAAAATAATGTGATATCTTGTAACAATTGTAAGTCGCCCTGGATAAGGGTGTCTGCTAAGAAATAAATAATAATAATAATTTCATTATGGTAAACATTTATAAGGCTATTTCTTTAATCCTTTCATTCTTTAAAGGCATTTTTTCGTTGAATGCATTTTGATAGAATAAGGTGGTCATTGTTGATTTTGTAGATTTGAATGTTTAAAAATTGTAGACTGTCTTTATCTAATTGTTAGCTGCACTTGTTGAAATGTAGAGTCTGATAACAACTATCAAACTCCCAAATTACTCTTACACACAAACTCAAGTCAAACAATAGCCTGACCCTGAGATAGAGATGGAATGTCTTTTGTAAGATCAGAAGGAAAACATTGGCTTTGTTTCTAAAGATAACGTCTCATACATCATCCGTGCCACTATAAACTTCTGTTTCCCTTCATTTCTATAACACTAAATCGGGTGTACTGACTCATTCTAAATAATGTAGTCTTATTTTGAATATTTTAACTTCGTTTCATCTTGTTTCAACTTCTGTCATTGAATCCTATAGACATTTTTTATTGTATTTCGGGATAACTTGATAAACGATTGCCTGGAGTAAGTTCCTGTGAGAGAGATTATGTATCAAACAGGACATTGTTTCTCATATAGGGCACATGTGTATATTATATAAGTTCCTACAAATACTTAATTTGTGGAGAAGTACTAGTTTCCTGGTATTCAGTATATTTGTTGAGGGAAAACATTTTAGGATGCCAGTTCCTTTTCAAATTCTTCGGAGCCATAAAACAGCCAAAAGCCACCCCCACCCCCTCATAAAAAGCTAAATGTTTTATTTATTTATTTTTTACAGCAAATAAATCAAAGAGGAATACACAATGGTTGTAATGGTCTTCCTCTCAAGACGAGGCTAGCCTCAAAGTGACCACTAACCCAACACAGACCTAAATTGCATGGCATCGCTAATGCTTCTGAAGTTCTGCCAATCCAGAAGTCTTAATTATTGTCCCCTAATGGAAAACTGAAACTGGATCTATTTTAAATACGATATTTTGAACCCATTCAACCCAATGTAAGGATTAACTGTGAGACCTCAAAACCTGGTACATATAAAGGGAGTCTATTTGTAGCAAACTGAGTGTATTCTCGTTCATTACTCCAATTGTGAAACATACAGTATGTTTTTGTAAGCCTGTCATTTTTTACAAATTACATTAAAAAATAGATTACAAAAATCATGTTCTCTCTTATATATCTTGCCAGCTGAAATTCAAACAAAGGGCCATCTTCCCTCTGGTTGCACCACTTGGCTTCATTCACATGCACTCATCACCCTATGCCATCAAAGAGTCTGCTTAAAGGATTACTAATATATTATTCTCACCATGCTACAAATGAACCTTTTTTGGCCCGCCCTACCAACACATTTGAATCATTAGAGATACATCTTCAATACAGAGTAGGAATGGACATCACAGCATTTACAGTAGTTGTCAGAATAAAAAAGGTTTTCACTTCCTAGCCGAATCAAAAGCATCTGCAGAATTGTACTCCAAACAGGATGTGGGTGTGGAATGAAGAAAAAAGACCTTTAAGGGTTTCTTCACAATGAAGTCTCTTTCTGCAGAGGAACTTCTTAAGCCTTGTCCTTGTCAATGACACCTCTCTCAATGTTTTAGTACACTGATCATGCCCAGCCTGGTTGCTTGGCTGTAGCTGTCAGAGGTGTGTCCTTTCAGCCCCCTGCTGTTGCTCATCAGGAAGAAACTGCCCCTGGAGAGCTAGAGGTCAGACCTGTACGCTTGACCTCCTCTTCAGGGTCCTAATCCCTGAATTGTGCTGCCTAAGGATGGCCCTTCCCTTCCATTCAGTTTGTTTATTTTCACAAGCAGTAGGCCCTTGGCTTCAGCTGTGAAGAGAAATGGACCCTTCAATTAGCATCTCTTAAATGATCTCAACAACAATGGGCCTAACCCACTGTCCACTCCCACTGAACAAATACCTGCCTGGCTCCCACATGGATGTAAGCTTTGTAAGTGGCAATGATATAAATCTATGCAGATCCTCTGTCACAATAGTGAATGTTTATACTGTATTTAGAAAAAGTGCCTTGTATTACATTGATGGAAGAAATCAGTTTTGTTTTGTTTGAAAAGTACCTTGTTGAGAGGTTGCAAATCTAATGACTCAGAGACAATGTGAACAAGGCAGTTGATTGAAACCGTGAAATGCTAAACCCCCATCTGAATATTCCAGGACATTGTTTAGACCCATCCTATAGCTGCACACTTTCCACATTTCCTAAAGAAGGCTTTTGTGCAGATGGTGCTGACAGCTATCGTAGGTGATGTATGGTTACTGTAAAGATGTAGCTGTATTTTATTTTACAGCACTAAGATACAACAGCTTTAACTCTCTATTGTAGCAAGAGATGTCACTGCATTACTTAATGTACTGTTGCAACGAGAATGGTAAGAGTCCTTCAATATATCCCTGTTTAAATTAATGTAAAACAGGGAAGCATATACCAAAAACCACAGCTTTCAATTCTGCTGCATTTCTTGCCAACCATAATTCAAACAGTCAGGAAAAGACTTATGCCAAAGGTAGACATACTGCAGAGGTAATGATGTGTTAGTAACTAAAATTACTATTTTTAAAAATTATAAAAAAATATGTACTGTATTTTCCATCTGACATTTGAACTGGTTGCTCACAATGCATATATATATATATATATATATATACAGACGTGCTCAAATTTGTTGGTACCCCTCCACAAAAAACGAAGAATGCACAATTTTCTCTGAAATAACTTGAAACTGACCAAAGTAATTGGCATCCACCATTGTTTATTGCAAATTTAATAGAAATCAGACTTTGCTTTTGATTTTTTATTCAACATAATATTGTAAATAAGAAAACAAATGAAAATGGCATGGACAAAAATGATGGGACCGCTAACCTAATATTTTGTTGCACAACCTTTAGAGGCAATCACTGCAATCAAACATTTTCTGTAGCTCTCAATGAGACTTCTGCACCTGTTAACAGGTAGTTTGGCCCACTCTTCCTGAGCAAACTGCTCCAGCTGTCTTAGGTTTGATGGGTGCCTTCTCCAGACTGCAAGTTTCAGCTCTTTCCATAGATGTTCGATAGGATTCAGATCAGGACTCATAGAAGGCCACTTCAGAATAGTCCAATGTTTTATTCTTATCCATTCTTGGGTGCTTTTAGCTGTGTGTTTTGGGTCATTATCCTGTTGGAGGACCCATGACCTGCGACTGAGACAGAGCTTTCTGACACTGGGCAGTACGTTTCGCTCCAGAATGCCTTGATAGTCTTGAGATTTCATTGTGCCCTGCACAGATTCAAGGCACCCTGTGCCAGGCGCAGCAAAGCAGCCCCAAAAGATAACCGAGCCTCCTCCATGTTTCACTGTAGGTATGGTGTTCTTTTCTTTGAAAGCTTCATTTTTTCGTCTGTGAACATAGAGCTGATGTGACTTGCCAAAAAGCTCCAGTTTTGACTCATCTGTCTAAAGGACATTCTCCCAGAAGGATTGTGGCTTGTCAATATGCATTTTAGCAAATTCCAGTCTGGCTTTTTTATGTTTTTCTGTCAAAAGTGGAGTCCTCCTGGGTCTTCTTCCATGGAGTCCACTTTCGCTCAAAAAGTGACGGATGGTGTGATCAGAAACTGACGTACCTTCACCTTGGAGTTCAGCATGTATCTCTTTGGCAGTTATCCTTGGTTCTTTTTCTACCATTCGCACTATCCTTCTGTTCACTCTGGGGTCGATTTTCCTCTTGCAGCCGCGCCCAGGGAGGTTGGCTACAGTTCCATGGACCTTAAACTTCTTAATAATATTTGCAACTGTTGTCACAGGAACATCAAGCTGCTTGGAGATGGTCTTGTAGCCTTTACCTTTACCATGCTTGTCTATTATTTTCTTTCTGATCTCCTCAGACAACTCTCTCCTTTGCTTTCTCTGGTCCATGTTCAGTGTGGTGCACACAATGATACCAAACAGCACAGTGACTACTTTTCTCCATTTAAATAGGCTGAATGACTGATTACAAGATTGGATACATGTGTGATACTAATTAAAGAAACTTAATTAGTTTTAATTAGTTTGAAATATCACTATAATCCAATTATTTATTATCTTTTCTAAGGTGTACCAACAAATGTGTCCAGGCAATTTTAGAATATCTTTGTAGAATAAGCAATAATTCATCTCTTTTCACAGCTTCTTTGCTTTATTCTATGACATACCAAAGGCATGCAAGTATACATGATAAAATAGCTTTTAATTTCATCACTTTTCAGGAGGAATGAAACATTATTTCAATGAGCTGTAAGGGTACCAACAAATTTGAGCACGTCTGTATATATATATATATATATATATATATATATATATATATATATATATATACACACACATAATTTTGCGGAAAAACAAGGAGGGAAATGAAACACTAATGCCTTGTTTCCATTTTTTTTTTGTTACTTTTTGCTAAAAGTTTGGGCCTCAAAAAGTCCAACTGCTTTTCACTTTTCCAAACCCATACTATTTAAAATCAACTCCATATCGTATACTATTTAGATCCAGATCCTTTGCACAGGTATGTGGAAATAAGATGCAAAGAAGCTCTGTTGAGCTTTGCTCCGATTCTGAGAACAACCATAAATACCTAACATATAATTGAGTAAATGGTAACATATAATTGAGCAAATACAAATTTTATTACAAGCATAGATTGCCCTTTCAAGACAGGGCACCATGAAGAAATCCATACCATCTAAAACAGCATTCTTATGACTTGTTATGTAATACCATTGCATTATCAGTCTTCAATATTTACTCGTGTATCCTGATTTCTGGATGTTAAGCAATTGACAAATTTTATTAAACTTGTCTTTATTCCTTTTTTTATTAATTGTCTCTACATAAAAGTGTATGTTTCGATGTAATGTTCCTGGCTGCAAGTACTAGGAATGTTTTCATCAGATCTTGTATTTGTCGTTAATTGAATTGGCATCAGTAACATTAAATGTATTTGGCATCACATTTCAAAAAAGAAACCAAGAAATTGTGGCTACCTGTTTTTGGACACAAATAGCAATGACCAATTACCAAAACAAAAACAAATGGCAAACAAATACTGCATTCAGTGGTAAGAAACACCAGGGTTTTACTAATTTCTTCCTTCATTTGGTTTCTTTGGGCCTATTTATTATTTCAACTTGCATGTAACCATTAGAAGTTCTACATGCCTAAAGCAAGGAAGGATGCATCATCAGAGCACATTACTGCACATCTGGACTTGTACCTTTTACATAAAGTAAGCTGTCTGACATAATTTCCTACAATTGTAACATTTGTTCGGTGGTCATTTTTTTAATGTTAACTGAAAAAATAAGGAACAGATGTGGAGCGCATCATATTTAGAATTCAAGTCACAGTATTGCTCATTGGTTTGTTCCATTTATATGTAATTAGGTATACTTCAAATACTGGCAGTGGTCATATATAAAGTTTTATCCAGTAAACACTGATATTCTAGCCAAGAATCAAGAAAAGAACGTTCAGCCAAAAATAAAACTTCATTCAGACATTACTTTGTGTCTTTCTCATAGAGAACCTCCTCCATTCACAGATACAGAAGTACAGGACAAGATATACTATACATTTCAACATTCGGGCATATTCAATGGCAGGCTTAACACCAATCAGTCCTTCTGAAATAAGAAATAACAGTTTTTCATGTTATAAATCGGTTACTTTGCTGACAATTTATATAATACATATCTCTCAGCTGAACCTACCAATGTGATGCGTGTAGCAGTTTAATATGAAGCACAGTGCCTGTGAAAATCCTTCCTAGGTAAATCCCTGCATGCTCTATTGACTGACACAGCTTGCTTACTATCTGCATTGTGGGTTTGGGTGTCACAATGCTTTGATTCAAATGAGATATACTGTAAGATATATTGAGATGTATTGTAATTGCACAATACATTTTAATTTTAGTCTAGAATCTTTGCTTACAGAAATGAAACCCATCAATTTGAACATGTATCTTGGCCAGAGAAAGTGAGTTTGGGCCCTTTCCAGTCCCTTCCCACTCTGGATTCTGTTTGAAACAAACAAGCACATTTGACTAATTAATCTTGACGGTTTATTACAGGCTCACTTTCTGGTGCCAGGACTGACCTGGCAGTGTAGCTGTAGAGTTCAGCTTGAAAATGCTGTGCTTTGTGAGGTGCACTCCACTTGAGACAGGCTGGAACAGTATGGTAAAGTCTGATGTTGCTTTACCACAAATAGAGGGTACCTATGTATGAATGGAAACAGTTACATTGAGCTAAAGAGACAAGACCATCAGAGCCATAGTTTGATGTCTGGATGTGAACATTTATAAACCTAATTAATGTGAATGACTTCAATGATACTAAAAAAAGGGTTTAATTAGAAAATACATTTTCTGAGAAACTGTGAAAGGCCATTTTTTAATACATTAGTGAAAACACAAAGTAAAAATTGAGTGGTTTAGTAGTGACAAGAGTTCTTTTATGTTTGGAAAGTTTGGATAATATGTTTATTATCAAAGCAAATTACTGTGAAAGATTTAAAAATGCAGATCTCAACACTGATTTAAATTAACACAGGGACAAAGGCAAATGACTAAACTAAACTTAATTTGAATATGGGATTTAATTATAGACAGACAAAACTGTGCTGTGCAAGTTGATTGCTTCCAAAAGGTATGTACTGTTCTTCTGTAGCATATGGGGTTCTGTGTTGATGGCATGCAACAATATGTATTTTATACATGTTGTATTAATACACATTTTATCAGGAATAAAAAGATAACTATGTAAGGTTAATGTTTAAATTAGAGAAATAGTCTGGCTTAACAATGACTTTAATGTACAGGGCTGGCATTAAGTCATTTCGATTGTTGTGTGTTGGCGATGTAGAGTTTTGGTAATGGCACCAAAAAGACATGGGGAAGACAATGCTGCAATAAAAAAGCTGCCCATATGGGGCTTTTTGAAGCCCAAAGATGCATATCACATTATTTATTTCTCAGCAGATACCCTTATCCAGGGAAACTTATAATTGTTACAAGATATCACATTATTTTTACATACAATTACCCATATATATATATATATATAGTTGGGTTTTTACTGAAGCAACCTAGGGAAAGTACCTTGCTCAAGGGTACAGCAGTGTCCCCCCACCTGGGATTGAACCCACGACCCTCCAGTCAAGAGTCCAGAGCCCTAACCACTACTCCACACTGCTGCCACATGATTAATTAGGGTTTGTGAAGCTATCAGGTTCACAAGTATGGGGTGCATGATAGGCCTAAAAGATTACACCAATTGCCAAGAAAAGACAAAAGGCATATGAATACCCTGTTGTTGATCTCCAAGCACATTGACCATATTCATAATGCACTAGTATGCCAGTCTCAGATTCCTGTTAGTAAAGAAGAGTACACATCATAAAACCACTGCAAGCTGGCACTGACCCTGCACTACCTGATTGGCTGTTAGAGCACATTGATGGTCTTTTATAGAAGGATTCTGTGTTTGTTCTCACTGGCAAGAGAAACACAGACAGCCCAACTGTACATACATCTTTAGCATTATGCAGAATATTAATCCTAAAACAAGAAATGTGTATTATTATGAATTTAGGAAATGTGTTTTACATTTTGTTTTGTTTTTAATTGTTCATTGTAAAAAGGGTGTGGGATTCCACAGTGAGTGAGCGAGAGAGAGAGATAAACCATGTTATCCTGTTGCACACTGTGCTGCATTTCAAAGCAGAGCCAACATGTAATTATATTATATTATTTGTTTATTTAGCAGACACCTTTATCCAATGCGACTTACAGAAACTAGGGTGTGTGAACTATGCATCAGCTGCAGAGTCACTTACAACTACGTCTCACGCAAAAGACGGAGCACAAGGAGGTTAAGTGACTTGCTCAGGGTCACACAATGAGTCAGAGGCTGAGGTGGGATTTAAACCAGGGGCTTCCTGGTTACAAGCCTGTTTCTTTAACCACAGGACCACACAACCTCCTATGTCCAACACTGCTGTCTGGTGCTTCCCTCCCTCCACAGAGAGGAATAACACCCTCCCTCCCGGCCTTGATGTGCTGGAATCCATTAGAGGTGGCACACCTGCAAAGAACAACATGCTGTCACCCTAGTTAAAACCCACGCTTAAACATTCTACCATCTGGGCTGGTGGATCCTACAGGAAAGTGTTAGTGTGCAGTTTTGTAGTTGTGACCCTTATTCCAACAAACAAGAACCATTGAAGACCTACTTTTAGCGTCTCAAGAGTGACCATGGGATATCCATTAAAAAGCTCCACTTGAGAAGGAGGATTCCCATGAGACCTCTATAGTACTCAGGACCACCTGTGCCTAGCATGTTTAATGAGGCTCTGGAGCTTAGGGAATTATTGCTGACCTTCAATACTGTTATTATGCACCTAAATAAAAAAAAGAGACAAAGAAACTGTATTATTCAGCAACTGTAAAATAATTTTTCTAAAAAAATGGAACATTCTTCTGGCTTAATGTCTTCATTATGAAAGCACTGTAGAATGATGATAGATATGAAAAATGCAGCTCATTACCTTTTTAACCAGAACAGGAAGGTCACAAAGATTAAATCTTCTGAATGAAAGAGGCCATCTCTCTGTGAACTGCTGGTAATTTTAATAATTTCATATAATCATATAACAGAATAAAGCACACACAATAACGTATCATTTTGTATTTCGCAGATAGTATTTTGTTACTGCAATAGTAGCTGCATGATTATTATTGTGGCTGTTTTTTTCACCAGTACAACTGCAGTACTTTGTCCAGAATTCTGCAGTTTAAGTACAGCAATACATGTTGTGCAGATCTTACAAAACAACTTTATTGTAGAAATTGGTGCTAAAAATATTACAAAACTGCTTTCATGTGAAACAGTTGCTGTAGTTGTTTGCTTGCTAAATTACGTTATACTGATGAAAAGGTTGTATCCAGCCATTGGTGCTCCATACCAATTAGTGTGACCATGCACCTCCCTTTAGAGGTTGCTACAGATGTTGAGGTTCCTGTGTGTAGAAGCAAAAAGTTATCAGGCAAAATGTGATCAATCACTTCAAAGGCTTCATCTATCATTGCTTTAACTGTTAAAACAACAAGACACATTGTGTCAACTTCTTTTTGTAGTGATTGCGAGTTTTTCTAGTTAAGAAGTGAAGGTTACTTTTGTGGCTGTATTATAACAAGCTGAACTTCATATACATGATTAATACTGTGTACATGCTCATGGTCAGTCAGCTTTTACAGAAGTCTAATGCATATAAAGCAGTAGGCTACTTTTACTATGTTTTGTATTTTTTCCAGCAGTGTTTACATTTGATAGTGTAGTTCCAATAGAGGTAAAAAAATAAACAAAAAAAAATCAGGTCTTGCTGTGGAAAAATTCAATAAAAGTTTAAATATCATAGTCCCATAAAATGTGGATATGATATCCATGCAATTTGAGTGTTGAAGCTAAATTTAAAATCCACCATATAAAAAAAAATCCATTCCCTTGAAAATAAAATCCAATGGAATTAATATTTGAAAACGAATCAACCCTTTTTAAGCGTAAAAAATGTGTTTCTGCTGGAATTTTCAATCTTCATAAGTTTGGATTTCAAGCTTTGACCTACACTCATCATTACATATCCATTAGACATACTCTGGTCTGGTTTTTGCAAGGACTGTTTTGAATTCCTTTCAGATTTATTGCCATAAATAAGATTAGAAAGCAGTTTTATCACACACATTCCCAGCTGTACAGCTAGCACTGACAGAATGGTATCGGGTGTTGTAGGCAAGTTTCAGCTAATATAGAGTTTCTGTATTCTAAATCTGATCTCCATAATAAATAGGTTGGCTGCTGACATTTAACACTGGATTTCAATCTTATTTCACTCTTTTATATTGACCGCAAATCGCAAACAGGGATAAAGGAAATGTTTAAACTAAAAAATACTAGCTCCGTATTTTAATATGAACGGGAATGAATGGAACATTCCATATGAGGTACAGTAGTTTGTGGTCGTGCTTTACTAACATAGATTGGCTAGCTCTCAGTAAGGCTGGCCACAGGATGAATAGTGTAGGCACATGCTCCTTATTCACTGCAGATCCACATACAATGGTGGCTAAACCATACCATTCCATAACACTAGCATCATATTCATTACACTTTCACAATTACAAGGATTTGGCCATCATGGTCCTTCTTAAAATATACTGTATGAAGAATCATGCATTCAGTTACGGCTTTCTTGCACTATAGAATAAGCTGTGTTATTAGGAAATCCGATAAGAGATTTACCTGTATAGCACGTATTTGCGGGTCACTACTAGAGTTTCCTGTCTGAAACTTGGCATAGCTTTACAATCACGTGCCTCTTGAAAAACATGTTTATCTACAATGTACAGTTTTGTAACCATATTGTGCATGTTCTTTCATGCATTCTGGAAGGGGCACAGTGGAAGTATCCATTCTTTCCTTTATTTGAAAACGAACTTGTCAGTGCTACACTCCTGAATTTAAAAAAAACACTCTGTAAGCACTTCTCCCCTTGTCAACACCCATGCCTGTGTCAGATACTTCCTGCATATAAGTTCACACATTAACAATACACAAATCGTATTATACTGGTGGGAAGGCAGTGTCACAAATAAAATTGCATTGCAATGTAATTTAGCAGTCACAATACTGTGTTTTACCTTGTTTCACTATTTTGCTATTGTTTACTATTGGTTTTACTATGACACAAAGGTTACTATACTCTGCTTTATAATGTAGTGGAACAGCAAGCTTATTGAATGCTGCTCTTTCAACAGCATGAGCTCCTGAAAGTACGGAAGTTGATGTCCTTCTTGTAATTTATAGCAAAGTGACAGTCCTAATAAGGGATGGACATTCTTGTTTTAAAGATTTAATAATCTAAGCATGTACTGCAAGGCAACCTAGGAACTCAAACAGCATATATATGTATGCATGTATTTTTTTTAAATTGGTACTCTGTTTACTGAGTGACGCATTAATGGCATCTAATCAAAGAGATGTTTACTGAGCCCTACTGTGTGATAAGATGCTGACATGCTCCCAGTGAGACAGCCTGGTCTGGAGGGGGTCTGGGATGCTTGGTGCAGACCTGTCTGTCTGCACTACCAGCAGATTGAATGAATTAGTTCAGCTTTCCTGACCCAAGGTTGTGGCTGACCCTCTCAGCAGGGAAGGGGCAGTAGGCGTCCTCTCAGATAACTTCCAGTTACAACAAGACCCTTCCTAAACACCAGCACTCAGCTTCAGTTCTGCTATTTTAGTTGTCAGCACTTGAGGTTTACCTCTGACTGTTCCCAAACTCAAGTTCAAGTTCAGCTGGACTGAAAGGAGCTTCTTGTGAAATTTTCAAAGTGAATCTCTCCCAATCATATCTTGAGGAATAGCAAACTTAGGTTGAATTGATAACTCATGACTACATGAAAACATTTGAGTCCCTAATAAGATCTTATATGAGTTGCTTGTGATACGTTTTGCAAAATGAACAGTTTTATTTTTCTTTCACAATGGCGAGGCTTTAATAGAACTGGCCCATTGTCCTAATGAAAGCATTCACAGCAGAGTCAAGCAGGCTAGCCCATTAAATCCTTGAATGTTTTGTTTGGTTCTTGCTGATCCAGAATTATGCCAAACTACTCAAACCATATTAACTCAGATCCACTGACACCAAGAACATATTACTCATGCATATCTAACAATTTCCTTTACTGCACATTAAGGCAAGCCAAAGTATATTCCTATAATAATTTGTAATTACCATATAAAAATATTTAAAATGATCAACTCCTTGAGACATAAAGCAAGAAAAAAAACACGTTTTCCCTGTACGGCTGTGCACATGTGGAAAATCAATTTGGTATGCTATTATTGTAAAGGGCATTTATAATTTATGTTCTTCCTGAGGGGATTGCAAAATAAGCTTAATAAACAGGTGAACTGACCTAAATATAGCAGACTGGTTTAAAACTTGCATTGCAGTCTGTTCCAATCTGCTATTATAATTCCTTAAAGCTGTTACTGACAACATACAGACATACCAGTACCGGTACGTCAACAAAATAGTGGTCATTATTATCTCTCTTGTTGCTGAACATTACTTTTTCAGTGCTTTAATATATGAACAACACCACTGGGAAAACATGTTAAGGATATTATGAGATTGTACATGCCTGTTTTATATGTTCTATTATTTTGAATTTAAACTGTTCAGTTTTATAAAAAAAAACAAAAAAAAAACTGTATTCATACTGTTTTGTATAGTTTACCTCAAATCAATGCTGCGTAATTGACATTTTTTTACATTGTGAGATGATGAATGCTATTTTTATTTTTTGGATCTGGCACATATACTTCTTAAAATCGAATGCATTTGTGTGCAATATACATCCAGAATTTAACTTTTTAAATGTTCAGAATTTGTTTTAATTCATGCAGATAATGAAATGAATGTTGACCTATAGTTATTTATTTGGATTTAATACCTAAACGATGGTCCTTAACATTTAATTTTCTAGCTGTATGAAGTTCATGATTTCATACTGATCATTTGAAGTTTGATTGCAGCTGATGCATCATTTGACGACCTCGTATGTATGAAGAGAATAGAATTGTATCCCTTCTCAAGTATCAATCTAGGATTCTTATTTTGCATTTAAAATGTGTAATAAAAACACGTTTTGTTTCATTTCATATTTGAAATAGCTTAATATATATGTTTTTTTTTCCTTCAAAATATTGGACTGCTACTGTATAATCGCTTTTCTAAAACCTGTGTTTATATTCCAGCTTTATCAAGTTCCAACCAGGAAACAAAGGAAATTCTTAACCCCAAATCCAGCTGTTTTCAGAATGTAGTATGTTTTCAGTAAAAACATTCAGCAGTACAGGTACAGTTATCTTTGTATGG
Source organism: Acipenser ruthenus (assembly GCF_902713425.1). NCBI lineage: Eukaryota > Metazoa > Chordata > Actinopteri > Acipenseriformes > Acipenseridae > Acipenser > Acipenser ruthenus. The sequence goes on along the minus strand of NC_081203.1, from coordinate 29,518,777 downwards.
CCTTCAGGCTTCACCTTGGTGGACCTTGCTTTGATTTTAACAGGGGAGCAATAAAACACTCCAAGTAATAAATATCTTCTTTTAACTTTCCAAACATAATTCCTGTCTGGCGTATCCATTTGAAGAGAATAGTTATGATGGAGAGACTTGTAAAAAAATGTTTTTGAGGTGGTACATTCTTCAAAGAACCCCCTGAATAGCCTTAATGCTCCTCTGGTCCCTACCGTTTTAGTGTTGAACAATAAACATTAAAGTACATAGCACCACAGAGACCATATGACAATTTCAAAGAGCTTTGATTCAGTGTTCAGTGTCAAACAAGGGTTAGTCTTATTAAGATGTTTATAGAGTATCAGTAAAAATGTTATGTGCAGCTGTGGTTCTCAATGCTTATTGACATGCTGGACTGTACACTATGGTTGGCATAAATAAATAAATAAATAAATAAATAAATAAATAAATAATCAACGAACCCCCTGTAGACTGGCTAAAATACAATTGGATATTTCAAATTGGGAGAAAAAGTGGGTAAAATCAATTGGTGACTACTACATTTTTAGAAATAAATAATTAAATAAATCTTTAATGGACTGAATCAATTAGGAGACTATGACATGTTCTCCTTTAATGCAAGCAACAGATCCTTCAGAGTTAAGGGAAATGTATTCTCTCCATGACATCTTGTAAGCAGAGATAAGATTCATCTTATTAGAAACTTTATGCAGACTATAATCCAGCCTTAATAGACCCCTCCTTTACGACATACAGAATCAATAATGTGTATAATACAGTACTTAATCAAAATATTCTAAATAAAAGCCCAACTCAAGTAGTTTTTAAGGAAGCCAAAGAGTTGAATCGATATCAAAAATCTAATTTAAAAATATACACTACCCTTTCAACAATAGGGCAGGTGTATAAAAGCGAAATATTTTCTAGATTTACACAATGCTACCATTAACTAAGAGGGAGTTGTAGACAGACATCACTACCTGAAGCACACCAAGACCAAAAAGATCTAACAGGAAGTGTGTGTTTTATTTTAACGGCTTATGTGTAGTAAGACGGAGAGACACAGACATGGACACTGCAGCTTTGGCCAAAAGGTGGGATTGCAGTGGGGAAAAAAAAAACACATGTACAAAAAAAGAATAGATAATAGTTTATTTAAAATGGTGTACTTTATGCAAATGGATTCCCTTTTCACGTAATAGAGATCCCTTTAGAAATGTATTACTCATTTTCAATAGTGCACCTTCAGTATCATATAATAATTTGAATAATTATTTCAAAGCTCAAGCAATCATTTAACAATGGACAATAAATACTGTACAGGAATATATCTAATACCAATTAAAAAAAAATACATCATCATGCTAGAAAATACTTACATTACATAACAAAAATCCTTTAAAACACACAAAATGCTGCATTTTTGCAAGTAATCCCTTTACAATAGTAACACAAGTTACAAAATGTTGGTACAATGTATATATATATTTTTTTAAATAAAGTGCCTTTCTTGAAGAAAAAAAAAAAACAGTTATCCTCCAAAACTTGATAACCTGTAGTTATTTTTCATTCCTGATAGAAGCTTGTGACATGTGTAAACTTTCAATTTTTATTCCAACACTTTTCATGCTAGATTGTAGCAATAGGAGATCCCATTAACTAAATACTGCCCTCAATTGTGAAATGCTCATTTACTATCATGATTAAGCATTTTATTCAAATAATTACAGTTAATACAAAAGACAATGACAATGTATTTTTGTATGAGACAATGCACTTCCCAATAGAGAAGGAGTAGATTCTCATACCAGTTCAATCCCTGGATGGAAAACAACATTTTAAACAAAGCATGTTTAGTAATAGAGCAGTCCGAGGCAGATCAAAACAATTGTATGATGGCGTACAGATATTTTCACTAAAACCTGATTTCAATTCATGCCTCTTGTGGTTTCCTGGGTCAGTAAATGCTGGCCTACCTTAAAAATGAAACAGCTCCATCCCTCTAAGGTGACAAGGAAGAGGGGAAATGGTTTTAAAACAAGCCCTTCGCCAGAAACCAATCCAAATCAAACAGTTTAAATTCTCAGTGAAGTCAATGTACTACACATGTTGGTACAACACCACAGAATATGTATAGTTGGTTAAACTCAAAACAGTCTACTGGTTAAAAATCTCAAGCTCGACATTCCCATGGTTACTGCAATAATGCCCCCTTGCTTGTAAACCAGCATAAGCAGATGTTTAAAAACAGCTTTTCCAAGTTTCGCAGCCCAACATTTTCAGCATCTGGTATCTGTTAAAAGCAATATTCTCAAAAAGGTCCCCATATCAATTATTAAGGAACCGTTTTTGCACAAAAGAAGGAAATCATTCTGTCAGGACTATGATTATGCTAACTGCTAGCCAGCCGCATGGTTGTAGTTAAATAAACTTAAAAAAATAAAGATAATAAAAATAAAAATGGATTTCAAATACGCAAGCACACACACACACACACAGACAGAGACAGAGTTGGTCAAATTAATGTCAAATTTACCAAACTACCAACATGTGTTTCTCAGATTAATCACATGAAACCAACTGAATACAAAACACTGTAAATAGATTTTTTTAAAATAAATCTAAAAACATCTGTAACTCAACATAAACCTTAAAGTTGGGGGAAAAGGCACCAAAGTTACCCACCCTACTGGATTTGACAGAATGCTGTTGGCAAAGTAAAGAAACCCATGACTGCTTTAAAAACACCATCCTCCTAACATAAACAATATCCTTCAATAGAGCCTTACCATTAAAAGAACAATTCCTATATAAACAGAGCTATTTGTTCGTGGTTTAGGGAATCACTCAGATGTTTAAGGGACATCTTATGTGACAAACATAAGGCTGGTTTTAGATAACAACTTCCAAAAGCTGGTGTCACAAAGCCCTCCTAAAAAACAAAAGTTTACCAACATAACTTTGTTTCACCAGAATAGAGACTACTTTATGTGATCTGAGCAAATATTACCGTTTCATTTACTGTAGCTAGGTACTGACATTAACTACATTGGGAACATAGAGTTCTCTTATCTGTCTTTTTCATATTTGAGAATTAGATAAATACAATAGAGTACAATTAGACTTTTATGATATCTAAGAATTTAATATGGCCCTAAGGCCAGGTAAATGACAAGCATTATACAAGGTTTGTTTAGTCAATCTCAGTTACTGAGGTTCATTCAAATTTGCATGAACTAGTAAGTGACAGCTCATTCTTTGTTAAGGAAAAACAGGAGAGTACACAAGAACACTTACTGTTAATACAAGGTTATTCAGTAGGCATCTGCACCAGCTTCATTAAGCAAATTGTGGAACAGTCTAGACAGTTCTAAGTTATTCTTTTGAAGGTACCTGAATTCTGCTTCATTTTACACGTGTTTTGTGCAATGATATTACTAATTTTAGCCCGGATTTAACATGAAGGATAATAAACTGCATGCCAGGAAAATTATACGTAAAACACTGTCTGGATATAATGACTGCCTGGTTCCCTCTGCGAATGCTAGAAGCCAATAGAATGGGATAGATCCGCTAAGGGTAGCTTTTTGTCCTTGTAAAAGATGGAAAGGATTCATATGTAGAACTTATGATGTGAAATATCTGCTTATGATCTGTTTGAATTTATTTTGGATAGGAGATGTGCCAGGAAGAGCTTATGTCTTGGAAGCCGAAACAAGGAATTGTTTTCCAAGTGTCTACTTTTACCAACGGTGTCAATCTAACAACATGCTGCTGCTTTTCACCCCAGGAATCCAAGGTCACTTTGTAGCAGCAAACAATCTGTGAAGAAATGTAGCAGGTTTTAGTTGCTACCGTCATTTGTCTGTTAAGGGTTTTAAATGTTTCAAAATTAACTTCGGACCAATTTCCCTGGTCAGTGGCTATGGTAACACATCTAGTTTCCAGTCTTACAAGTCTATTACTTCAGAAAAAAAAAACATAATAATAAATACTGTCATATCAACCATTATCTTCAATGGATTGCAGTAAAATCAAGGCTTGAGACAAAACTGAGGATATCTGGACAGTAACTTGAACTGATGCAATTCCATCAGTAAGACTTGGAGTTATACTTATATACACACACACACACACACACACACACACACACACACACACACATCACCATTCCACGATTAATAAAAATATGTTGATTTCCATGCTGGAGTTGGTGGCTACATTTGGAGATTTTAAGTTGTGCAACAGTATGGAAGCTGTTTTATGGAACAGTTCCCTTTGTGTGTTACGATTTAATATTCCCTTGCCTCCTCCAGCTCGTTCATGTAAACCTCCTCTGGTGGGTTTTCAGTGCACTCCATCCCATTGTTGGGTGGCCGTACTGCATGAAACCTGCTCCAATCCCCTTTGCACAAAATCCATGGTAACACATCCACTTTGTAATGCAGCTCAGGTGAGAACTCTGTGCTGATAAGATTGGGGGCGCCTGCACCCTTCCCCCTGGTGATTAGTCTCATCTCATCAGTGTAGCAGCAGTGCTGTGCAGCCAGAGTGGTGCTGTCCAGGGAGAGCATGGAGCGCACGCAGAACCTGGCCGTGGGTTTATAAATATCCAGCCGTTCTTTGGGGCCACTTGCATCCCGCCATCGGTAGGTCTTCCCTTGCTTATTGTCGAAGATGTTAACTGTGCTGTAGACAGCTTCTGATGGGTAACTGCACGGGCAGCTGGGCAGCTCTGTCAGCACTTGGTGAAGGTACTTCTTTAAGAAGTCGCTTTTGCAGTTGAGCCACTTTTCACAGCTGTCGACATCTGCAAGAATGTAAAAAGAAACACACATGTTATTAAAATATACATTGGTATATAACAGAAATGTGGCAGCATATTCAGAGAATAATGTTTGGAATAGTCCACCATGTAAGGTTGTAGGGTCATGCAAAAAGCATTTAGACACCAACCTAACAAATTATTTATAAAAAGGGACACAACTTGGTAAACTAAAAAGAAATCCTTGGGCCTAATACCACAGGTTTCTCTACACTCTAACAGAGCTCCATATCTTCCTGTGATGAAGTTCCAGGCAGTTGTGTTGCTCATCAAATACATGAAATTGATTTTTTTCAAATTAAAAAAAGTTCAAAATCAGAGTTGTTTAAACATTTGGTCGACCAGACCAAAAACATTTAGATTTTACTCGGGTCTTTCAATTATAATTTTTTTTTTTTATTTATGCTCAAACAGTTCATCCATAACATAACAGGTAACTAATAATAATGTTAAGCAGACAAATGTTTTGACATCACAGCACTTGTACGGTCAGATTACTATGTCACCTTTGGTCTAAAAAGTTATTTTATCTTTAAGTGCTATGATGTTAAGTTCTTCTGTACATGGAGAAGTCATATCTGGACACAATGACCTTATCCAAGATGGGATCCTCAAAATACTGTATTATAGGTTTGACCCTTTAACGCAACTCAACCCTTTAACGCAACTCCAGATAGCAACATATGATATGTAAACTTAAATCATCTGTCACCAATTCTGTCTAGCAGTCAAGATGGAAGTAAGGAAATGGGGACCCTTTCAAAACCCAGAACAAGCATTCCACTGACCTGCATCAAATAGCTCTGTGCCGTTTTCTGTTTCATAAGGCATGAGATCTGTTACAGCATTCATATCATCTTCAATTCCTGAAGAGACAGAAAAAAGGTTATTCTTGATTCACAATATTATAGCCGTCATGTTTGATTTGCAGATTAGTATCTCTGTCAAGGCTGAGAAGCCTATAACTAAAAAAGGTGTTGAAACATAAAATATCATTCCTGCAACTGATAATGATGTTGCCTTGTCGTGTACCTTTATTTATTTTTTACCATGTTAACCATTTTAAAGACACAATATTCATGAGAGTCATCGATTCTTGCTAGTATTCTTTTAGGACACAAGCTGGAAACACAACATAACTGACTTAGTCAGTCACCAGAACTCATACAAAAGTCATTATCAATACCATGTTTCATTATGACTGGATGAAGATATAACTGAAATGAAAAGTCTGACTAGTACGGATGTAGAAAACCGCTCCATGACTTTGAATACTGTCCCTTTTAAAGTTTACCACCGTCATTTTTCAATTCGCTTTTATCATGCTTGTCCAATATATTTACCAACATACAGGGTTTGTTTGCTTTTTGAACATTACATAGACAACTTTCATATTGATGTCTTTTGTGCCAGAATTTTCAACTTTGCATTTGGCCACAAGTTCAGCCACCCCCCTCCTCCCCATTTTCAGAGGGGAAACTTCAGGGGTTTCATACAATAAAGGCATTCATGTGCTGCAGAGCAGGAAATGGATGGTTTTTAGGGATTAAACTGTTACCTGGACAGCGGATCAGGTCGCAGGTTCTGGACTCTGTCGCAGTGCAGGCATAACCACATGATCGCGTGCGCTTCTGGTTCCCTGTGCCACATGTAGCGCTGCAGGGGGACCAGGCACTCCACTCCTCCTCTTCTTCATACTCTGAGACAAACAGAGAAACGATTTCCACACATCAGAACAGAACACTTGTACTTTAGCAATCTGAATAGGTTACACTGTTGGGCCCCCACTGAAGATTATGGTAGCATTCCTTCTTAGAAGTCTTACAGCTGATTTTCTAATTCCTGTCCAGGTTATATATATATATATATATATATATATATATATATATATATATATATATACACACAACTGTAAAAGAAACTGACTTTTAAAAAGCCACAATAGATTAACACAACCATGACCAGAAATATGCTCCTATTAAACGTTTCCTTATCAACATTACACCTGGCATGCAAGATAATGGCATTCAATCTTATTGTGAGCGCCAACATTATAACTTGACTGGGTTTGCCTAAAAGAACAATTATAAAAAAAAATGCAACACCCCTATGAAAGAGTCTATTCGTCTCAATTTGTTTTCCCAAACATGTTAATGTTGCATAAATAAAATGAGTACAAAATATTTTAGTAAAATTAAATATCTAAAAACGAACAGTATGCAGCACTCAAGTCTCCTTTTTGGTTGCAATATATCAAATTGTAAATTTTGCTAGTTTCAGCAAATTTTCCAGCCAATGCAAACATTTTCCACAGTCAGCTTCCATTCCAGTAGAAATACTATTAGCTTTCCTTTCTAAATATTTACCATGTTAGAGATTTTTAAAAAGTCAGTGTTCACACAATTAAAAAGGTTTCATCTACTAGCCTACAGTTTATGTATTTTGGGTGTTTGATTGGTTACCAGAACAAAAGTAACTGAAAAACCAGGGCTATAATAATAGGGTGTATGTTGGGTAACTTGTCAAATGCATGGTAGATAAAGATGTTCTATTGGCTATATATAGCCGATATTCTGAAAGTGTGCATGCAGCTCATACAGTAACTTCAATAGCAGTTATTCCAGACTGCATATTAAAACTTCAAATTGCAAACTGTTTATCCAATGCCATTTATCCATTTGTAAAAAAAACAGGGTCACTTTTGTGTTTAACAAAGGTACCAATAATATTATGAACCTCAAATGTTTATAAAATCAACCAATTAATGCTATCATTAGCCAATAGCCAGCAACTGAATTGCATCTGAACTTCCAACTGTGTTAACATAACTTGCCTCCCGCACTAACAGGATTCACTTGTATCTACCAGTGGAATCAGATTTGAGATGATATGGATTATTTACTATTATCTTTTTTATATAAATTTAGAGTGACCAATTATTATTTATTTACCCCCCCCCCCCCCCCATTTGGAATGTCCAATTATGTTTTTTCTCCTCACTCCAGTGAGTCCCCACACAGCACAGACATTCTGAGGGCATGTGAGCGTCCACTGATCTCACAAGCCTAAAGCCAGAATTGCTTTTACGCCAAGCAATCCAGTGCTGAGGTGGGCGGGCTACTGATCCAGGGGAACAGAGATCAGCCCTGCTTTTTATCCACTCTGAATGTGCTTGGTGTCTGGTCAGTAGGGGTCACTGTTGCGTGATGAGGAGAAGGAATCCCTACCAGTTTCCCCATTCCACACCCCGGTAGTGTCAGAGCCAATGTGACGCCTCCTTCGGAGTCCCCAGCAAAGTTCGGCCTCTTTGCACAGCCCGGATGCGAACTGGCACCATCCAAGCTGTGTGACTCATCCTGCACTCCCAGCGACAGCGCTTCAACTGAATGAGCCACTCGGGGGACCCCGGAGATAGTATGGATTTTAATAGCAGATTAAGAAAACATAAATAAATCTTGTGTAAACAATAATGAAAACAAGATGATCCTGATTACAGACTGTGTGAGCTATGAAATAGCAGCATTTGTACAATATATGTGGTTTCTGTCTTTGTTCCACTGCCAGCTCTCTGTGTGAGTCACCCAAGAATATATACTTTTAAAAGACTTTAATTACAGGAAAAAGTTAAAACTGAGATGTGCGCTTTATGTACTGAAAATCTTAAAACCAGCCCACTTAATAGACATGCTTAATTTCTGTACACAATTTAAATAAGGCCTTATTATATTCTTTTTTACAGTTTTTTTTTCTACCCCAAAGCCACATGAAGGAAAAGCATGCCAGTTCAGAATAGCATCCAAGCTCCCTGGAATACATTGGTTTATATGAAAATAAGCCAACTATAATTTTCTATTTCTGGATTGCGTACAGAAACCTGTTTAAGTGTCAAAAAGGACTTTGCACACTAGCACACAGACTGGCAAGTTTTCAGATGACAACACAGTGTCCAAATGTACACTTTGGGCACCTGATATGCTGGCCACGAGCATCTGCTGCTTTATAAATTGATTGTGTCTAACTCTATTTATGGAGTTGACTGGAATGGCATTTTATATAATTTTACAAAACAGAACTTAAATAATGTTCAGCTAGGCGTCTACAGAGCATGTAAAAAGCACTCCCACGCACAGAAAGTACCTAGTGCCAAACAATCTGTCTGCTCCGATAATCTGGCACAAGACACCCTTCATGAGTACTCTTGTGGTTCTATAGATATACATCACAGACTATATCTGACCAGACAATATTGCAATATCATGAAAATACCTTTCTGACACACAATGCAAATTCTTTGTAAATCTTATCAAGATGCACGTAGAAAACGTCCGACACCCTTAAAGAAAGAACTTAACTGCAGTTTATTACTTACATTAGCAGCAAACATATTTCCATTTGAGGCGAAATAAAAGCTGTAAAAACTGTGTGGAAGACGTTTTCCAGTTTGGCACTTTTTTTGCCACCTCTTTTCATTTGAGACAGTAGTTCAGCAATTCTGCCCAGCAGAAGTCACGCTCTACTTTTCCCACCAAATTAAAAGCACAATAATTTTATACACAGCCTTAAAATGCCCATGCATGTTTGAACTGGATTAATAAATCCAAAACGCAGTTGGTTTCTCAGCCGCAGGATGAAAAGAATAGTTCAGACTTTAACTGTCATCCCACGTCAGGCTGTCCCCCTAATCTCCCAACTAATTGAACACAAATATTAGTTGTTTATCCAGACAGACAGCTTGAAGTTGCTATTAGCAAGCAACCCAGCAGATCTTCAAAAGCTTGTGGCTCCGAGCACTAGTGTCACCTTCAAAAGAGAATACAAACAATGCTTTGATGGTCGAGCGCTCGCACACAGTCACGCTAACGCGGGCAGTCACGCCGCATCCCCGCTTTCTTTTTTTAGTTCTCGTCTGTGCTTTCAGCGGAAGCATCTTTTTTTAAATTTCCCAAAACAAAGAATGCCAGGCCTCGAGAAGACAGCCAGTGTGCAACGGGCATGCAAAATTATTTAAATATTCCATTAGAAAACAATGGTCAGTTGTCTCACTTGGATGTCAATAATTTAGCAGAGCTCTTTTGGCAAGCGCTGCAGAAAGCGGTCACTAATTCAGGGTTTTTTTTTTTTCTTCAGCAAATCTGTGGCAGAGTTTGAAGGCCCTGTAACATTTGCAGATGTTTGTAACACAGTATAGCTTGGAACATAATTTGCACGTAATTAGGGAATACATTTAAAATCTTACTATGCAAGTTATTAGTAACTTGATGTTAACTAAATGGGTTGACATTTGTAAGAACGTATTGGCATTTAAGATTTTTTCAGTAGTTCAACAAAAGAAATGTACTTGCCCCCAAGTGAAAATGACTAATAAAATGTCACAAAATCAAGTACTATCAATTACCCTCCAGCAACCACCCTACTGTTTGTGTACAAGATTTTTTTATTTGGAGAATGCTGTAGTGTTGAAAAAAGAAATTGAGCCTGTTGCTTTTTGTAAGCCATTATGGTAGTAATCAGATCCTGAGGAACATTCAGAGACATCAAATGTTTATCTAATCAGACAGCTTTTCTCTCTTCAAGGCTGCTGTATATACAGGTATCTGACTCAAACAGGAAATTTAATCTTTTTTATTCAATGGTAAAGCTGTGAAAAGGATGTGACCTATGAAATGATCCTGTTTTTAAGAGTACTGGGAAAAGATCACATTTACAAGTCATCTTAAGTCCCATCTAATGTCATTTTCATGTTACCTATACATCTGGTATAATCTGCAAAGCATTGCATTGCCTTAGTCACCAGTTGACTATTTGACTCACAGGAATTGATCACAAACTCATGTTACTGTGAGGCTTATTATAGCAAATTGAAACTAAAGTCTGGTACTGTTCAACTATGAAGAAAGGGTGAAGATATCATATTTGTTTGCACTATTGACTAACACTTTAAATTATTATTTTGATTGGATATCTTATTAAAAATAAGTTATTTTTGCTAGCTGTTTTCACTATGATAATCCCCTAGCAGTAAGCATAGAAGAGTCCAATAACACCGATGGAACGACACATAAACTGTCATCAACTGACATACAAGGAAACTATTAGACAGGTGTCCAGAGTCACTCCAGTATGCAGGGGTTAAACAAACCAAGAAACTACAAAAACTTCAATAAAAGAAAAAAAAACTACAAATCTTTAACATTGAACGAATCCCCAATGGTATCAGCATGCAGATGTGTTTGTGACAACTCACCATAGTTGTCCTTGGAGCCCCAGCCCTTGTGTACTGGCCATCTTCTGTCCCAGTCTCCTACTCCACTCAATACTGAGTCTTCGCTGTCATACTCCACAGGGTAATCCTCGGTGCTCATTCTTCCAGTACCGTCCTCCGAGGAGTCAGGGTATCCCCAGAACAAGGGCCAGAACACTTCCTTTTTATCCAGCCAGTCAGCAGAGGACAAGGACCAGTCATTCCGGCTTCCTTTATGTAGATCCATCTCAAACTCAGCTTGAGGGTCATCCACAACCTCAATGGTTACCTGATGGATTTTGATAAAACAAATCTCATTTATCCATAACCCAAGAACTTCCCATTGGTGAAGTAGTAGGCATGGTATATGCAATTCATGTATAGGAGTTTGGTTTACATGTAGCATATTATTTTATTTTATGTATGTTGCCAAATGGCAGATTTATTTTTTTTTTTAAAATGTAGCTTCCACTGGCAAATTTGAACTAAAGTATTAAAAAGCTGTGCAGTCAAGTTGTCAGGCCTCGGAACTGGAGACCAAGATAGCCTGGGTTCAAGTCACCAAGTAACAGCAAGACCTTGGGACAGTCGCATCATCTTGTTGTGCCTCAGTTGTAAAACTCAGAACAATCAGCCTTCAGTTAATAAGACAAGCTGGGTAGGATAACCTAGAAAATAAATTACAATTGTACTGTAATGCAATGAAAGAGCTATAAAGAAACCAACAACTTTCCATTAGGTCATTCCATGACAGCTCCATTAAAAAACATTGGTGACTTCAAAAAAAAAACTTTAGCATAAACCAGAAATAAACTAAACCTACTGAAGCAATGTCAATTACCTGCTTCAACAATGATTTCATTCCACATGACCCATGCTCATATTTATTTAAATAAACCGAAGCTTCTTCAAATCTGTCTGTTCTATAGATGTAATGTATTATTACACTTAGCTGCACTCCATTAAAATATAGTGACTCACTATCAACAACTGCTTGTGAGATTTTCTCCCATTACATCAATGTTTAAAAGGAGAAGGTTTAACATTTAAAAGCACATGCAATTTATCATGCTTTAACCTCCACACTTACTTATCCCAAACCAGAAAGCACACATCCGGCCTATGTGCTCAAGAGAAAATCTATATTGGCAAAGTTCTGTGCTTACCCAAGCCGGTGAATTACCAGTGATGAGAGAATGAGAAAAGTCGCATTGACTACTGCTGTAGTTATCCAAAAAATACTGAATTTGTGATTCCAAAATTACCGTCCCTTTTAATCAAGAAGAGGGACAGCAGTTCTGGAAAAGGAAATCTTGGAATTCTTTCCTCTCATGCTAGCTCTAACCTGTTCCAAGGTCAGGCACGCTTTACTGCGATAAAAAAAAGAAAAAAAGTAATTCTATGAAAAGCCTGGTTTCAAAGCACTTGCTGGAGGCTATTTGAAACCTGAATGATGTTGTTTTGAAAAATGTGCGTATTAAGAAATTTCACATACTGTATTGTGCTGTAGGTTTGTAAAACATAACTGTTCCTGCCTTCTGTATCTTTTGGCTCAACCCAGGACACCCCACCCCAGCTACAAAACCTTAACTCCAACTTCTTAAGAACACCTAATAAATGATCTCTGTATTCTGTCTCTCAAAAGCTTGAATTGCATTTAACTTCATGCTATAAAGGTTTGCATTAAGGACAAGTTAAAGTGGTCTCACAGTCTGGAAACTGCTGTAAAGGACCAGTTAATAAAAAACACCAGAAAATGAGATGAATCCTGTGTTTTCCTCCAGAGAATACAGCATTAGAAGTGTGGAGAACAACACATCAGTTCATGACCGGTTAAATCTTAATTACAGGCAACGGAAAAAACGATAGTGGATTTCCCTTAGTAACAGTGGATTGAACAGATAAATCATTGAACCAGATGGCCTAATGATTAACTGATACACTGAATAAATCAACAGTCATACTCTTAGGTGTAAAACTGCCTAAAGAAACAAAAAATCCCCACATGAAAGTGTAAACTGGTTTTTACTCACAACATAAATAAAGACTGCTCACAACATTGTGGAGAAGTCTTTTTCTTTTACCTCATTAATCCTTGTTTTAAATGAAGCATTTAGAAGCACTTTAAGTTTAGATCATAGATTAGTTATCTCCTGCTGTTTTGCCCAAGGCATTTTTTAAAAGACAGCCCATGTTTCCTGTTATTATCTGCTATTATTTTAATCATCAGACCACATTTACAAAACCACTCGATTGTGCCATTAGTAATTTATTTGTATGATGTGATGCTAAAGGAATTTATGTTGCACTTCTAAAATTACTATTTTTAAAACCACTAAAGAAATAATGATTGTGGAAATGTAGCTATTACATTAGGGACAGTGAAACTATACCTTGTGTATCCAACTGCACGCTATTAATCTGTTTGAAGATGAATCTGAAGCAACCTTAACAGTTGAGACTATCAACTCTTTTTATAAGCCTGAAGTTAGAATATTAGTAGTGGTGTTGGACTGGAAGAGATCCAAAGCGCTAATTTAGAATGCCAATCTGCTGGCTACTTTCAACTTATATTGATTACGTGGGCTAGCATGGTTATTAGAGTGATAAAGAGTACAGATATAATAATTAATTGTGTATTGATGAATCAAGATACTTTCTTTACATGACACTGTATATTGTATCACAATAGAAGTATGAATCATTTTTATCATTCCAAGCACTTCTTGTTTTATTTTTAATTAAGTGAGTTGAGTTTAACAAATAGTGTACAAACAAAGCACAACAGATCAGCGGCCAGTTGTGTTGTTTCACCGCGATAACTGCCTGTATGTGAGCGTGTTTTCATTGGTTGGCTTCCCTAGCAACTTGAATGTAGCGTGCTGCGAGTTTGCCCCCTGAGCCAATGAGAATGGAGGTTAGAAGAGGCGTGTCTGTGAATGCTCTGTCAATGGGTACGTTCACGGAGATCATGGGTGAGATCATTCAGCACAGATTCTGCGCAGAATGATCTCCGTGAACGCGCCCTCTGGTCCTGTCTGTTTGTGTGTGTTCTTGGTAGTGTGAGAGTGCTTAGTAATTTTTTATTTAAATTTTTTATAGAAATTTTTGACAACATTAGCGGGCCGGTCATGAAAGTTGCACGGGCCGGATTTGGCCTGCGGGCCATAGTTTGGGACCCCCTGAAGTAGACAATCAGGACAATTACCTGTACCATGATACATATCATATCACAACCTGCATATCTTGATATGTATTGGATCGTGAGATCAGGTGTATCATTAAACCCCAAATAAAAAGTGAAATGATCCAAATAAAATTAAAATGAGGGATAGCCTATACAACAGAAAAAAAACAACAATGCTGAACTGCTTCGTTAATCATTGTACAGTACAAAGAAATATATTATTGAGCATTTTTTTTAAATTGGTAACCTAGAATATGCTAATTTGTACTTTTTCATTCTTTAACTGTGGGCAACAAGCAGTTCCTGGGCAATCATTTTCATAAGCTGGGGCAACTAAAATAAAATATCAGCTGGGATGTTGTGATCCACCATTCAAGATACGCTGGATGGAAGGAAGTGGTTTTGAACTGTTTTCTGTTTTGTATTAGAAAACATCTCATGAAAAACACACTTAGCTTAAATATAAAGCCAACCAACATTTTGCCGATAGGCTAAAGGGTCTGCAAGTCACTGCAAAATACGTTGTATATTCAGATGGGAATGAATCATCTCTGATCTTCCCTTGCCAGCTATTTCTAACATCAAATTACATTGTGACTTTGCACTGGATTCCAGTAACACATATGATGTTTCGCTTGAGGGACAAAAACCCATATGGCCCGAATTTGCTTACTCCTCTTGCAACACCTCTGAACATAAAACAACAAAGTAAATCACTTCACAGCAAATGAGTGAACAGGGTGCAAACCCCTTTCAAAAAGGAAATTACAACAATTAAATGTGCACAGTTAAATATGCACAATTAAATCGTTGTCCTGTTGATTGCTTCGACATTGCAGATGCAGTTTTTTTTTCACCCCTTTACTAAGGTCTCTGGAACCTACCTGAATGTTTGGGTTTTGAGAGTCGAGGTCTGCGTTAGCTAGACCTGGAAAATTCTTGAGATCCAGAACAAAGGGGTTGGTTTCCTCCAGGTCAGCCTTGGACTGGCTCTGGATCCCGCCCGCTCGCTGCTGCTGGGACCACCTGCGCTTGTGACGGCGTGGAAGGCTTCTCTTCCAGCTCTTAACCCGGTTGTTCTGCTGCATTATTTCCAACACTCGCTGGGACTCTGTGGAGGCTGTTTGGCCTTTAACCTGTAAAAAATTTAAAAGATGGCAATGTTGTTAAAAAAAAATATATATTATATATTTAATAATATTATTATTATTATTATTATTATTATTAATAATAATAATAGGAATTACATTTCAACAAATTTAATGGGATAAAAAAGAAATAAATGTATATATTACTAGCAAGACTTCAAGTAGAAAAGGATTACAGACCAGTCTGACAAAATAAGCCGGTACGGGGCCCACAGTGTTTTTGTCACTTTTATTAATTAATGTGTTATGGTCCATTAATCCCCGAGCCACACATATCCAATAGTAGTTGGAGGAAATACTCATCTACTATTTCAGTTTCTTGACTATTTTAACATGAACACCCAGTTTCAGAACACTTGCCAAGTTACAGCATGACTGATTGTGAAGATGACTGCAGAGAGAAAAGCAGTGTTTAATAAACAGTTTCACTGGTAGCCTTCAAATAACCATTGTCGCCATTCCCAAAGGAGAAACGTGGTGAAGAGAGAGACCATTTCCAGATTCCTTTCCCCAGGCGATAATCAATTCATTTCTCTGAGAGGCACAGTTCAGGACATAAACTGGAAGGGGCCTCTGCCAGATATTCTAGTTTTAATGAGATCAGGATTGAAACCTGGGACCCCAGGGATGCTTGGTGTTAGATTGAACCTGTTGTGCCACCATGCCACACAGCTACAAAGAGAAGTATTTCAGCCTTGCAATGAACTGCAAGCGCAAAACAGCTGTGGTTTCTAAAGTTTGGATTTCAACTAAGCCAACCCATCTGCAATGAAATATCCTACATATGATAGCATTTCAGTGTTGGCCAGCTTCCAAGAGCGGGCTACAATGTGGTGGCTTTTAAAGAACGTAAAATCTGGACAGATGAACTTTCAAAGTGCTCAGTTTTAGAAGAATCTTAACATTATTCCACCCCACCCCCCCCCCCCCCCCCCATTAAAATCAGCTGGCGAGTAAAATTTGAAAAGCAGATGGAGAATGTTAGCATAATACCCATCCAAACTGATGGACGGCAGATATTTCATTCTTGGATGCCTGCCTGGGATGCCACATGCAGGTTAAATATTACACACTATGGGATATGTATCTGAACTTAATCTTCATCTGGTTTACTTTAATCTGGAGCCCTACAGTCTGCGTCTGAACTGGCCCTTAATTTTTCTGAATCTGTGAAGTCCAGTTTATAATACACCTCTTAATAAATGTATTAAAACATTACTAACTTCAAAACAATCAAAACCCTTCCAAATCTTCATCAATAAAGAATGATATTGTACTTGCCTATCACCATACCAAACTATTTTTTTTTTTTTTTATCAAACTAGGTGTTGTAAAGAAAAAGGGAGAATCACATGCCTCTGAAATGTCTGAGGCCAACTTCAAGGAGAATATGCATAAACTTATGTCCTACTAAATTCAGTCATATGTGGTTACTTTGTTTAGATAGAATTATCTAAAACAAAGGAATCCAACATTGGTAACTAGTTAAAGCCACACACACTGAAATAAAAATAGTACTTAAAATTAGATTTCTTGTATACACATGGGGTATGTGCCAATCTAGAGTTTGAAAAAGTCTAATAAACTTTCTCTGTTAGCCCAGCTGTGCACCCCGAGCCCTGCTCAGGCATTATGGGGGAGGGGGTTTACCTGCAATTAGGACCAGATGACTTTTAAAAAGGTCACTTTAATCCTGATTACTGGAGCACTTCAAAAGAAAGCCAATCCTGGACCAAAACCCAGCCACGAAAACCGTCTTGCATACGGTACTGCTCCACATCAAAGGTAACATTTCCCAGGCATAAATCAACTAAATATGGGGGGTGAATTATACATTTTGTTCTGTATCGCATGGACTGTTTAGTGACCATATTGTTTAATACATCTCTACCTGCAAGCATAATCTACATACATTTATTAAGTGGGCAGGATCCAAAATCTTCAAAAAGGGTATAATAGGCATAATAGGCAAGTGTTTTAACAGATTACCTGACTGATTTCCACACATCTGGATCCCTGATTTGATTAACTCCCATCTGAAGCAGGGTCTTTGTGATCAAAAGGCTATGGTGATAATGCACACAATGAAATGTTTAGCCTATTTTATGCCTCATCTCTCAAGCACACATAGCAGATGTATCCTAAAGTTTCACTGATTTGTACAATTTAGCACTGAGAGACTATTGACCCAACTATAAGTCTGAAAGAATTAGCCCGCTTCTATGGTGCTGGTTACATAAGTGTTCATTTAGGTGTGGGTCTGCTGTTCCAACAAATTAATTCCTTCCCTCCTTATTTCTGGGGTAAAGGTATATGCCTCCATTTCTACTGGTCTTCCAGCAGTGTTACTGCCTTCAGAAGTAACTCTTCGACAACTGTAGTAATGATCAGGCCTCCAGAGTTGATCCAATCAAATCTTGGCACTGTTGAAGAACCTAGTTCCCTTCCAATTTTTTTTTTTTCTATTACACATTAGGTCAGCCAACATTATTTTGCTATGGTGTCATATAATTTGGTGTTGGCTTCAGCTTGTAAGCAAGTGATTTTATAAAAGAAAATCAAATTATTGTAATGGATCGGATGGGGTGGAGGGCACCTTTTAGTTGGCACCAGTAGCATTAGAAACTGGTCTTGGCACACTGGATTAAAAATGACTCTCAAATTCAACCAAGAAAACATGAAATGGGCTACATATAACCACTATACTACACCATGTAAATAAACAAAATGATCAAAGGAATAGTGATTTACAAAAGAAGATATATGATGGTTCTGGTGTCCCCCCCCCAGCCCAGATTAGTTACTCTGCCTAAAATGATATAATCCCAAACACCTAGAAATATGGGAAATTAAATCCAAGAAAAGGACTTAGGGTCCTGTTTTACTTCCAATATAGTCATGTCTGGCATTACTCAAAAGAAAAAGAGTCCACAGTGTCAATGCTTATTTTTCCCCCACTGTAGGGCCCCTTTATTCATTCTTAGGAGGAAATTCATTCTGACATCCTGTAGTTGATTAAATAAATGCATTTATTTACCAAGACATTTTAAATGTATAATTTCAGCAAACATGAATTTTAAAAAAAACACACCTAGCAAACCATACTATTTAATATTAAACTGTGGTTCTTACTAGCCAATTTTTCCAGCCAAAATTGTCTGAAACATATTTGTGTGTATGCATGTGTGCCTGCTATTCCACATATGTTTTAGTGAAATAGAAGCTGGTGTTTTTTCATTAAAGGGGTGTAAATTCCTCAGGTCTCCTGACACCTGTAAACAGCCTAGTGCAGCAAAATTAATCTGAAAAAATTGATACACAAAGATATATAATTTCAAATTGCCACAGTCCGTAGATAAAGAGTTATGTTTCACAGGGATGAAATAAGACTCCCATAGCACAAGTGTTTAAACCCTCCCAGGCTTTAGTGTGAGTTAATGAAACACACCTGAGCTTTAATTAGGCACACAAGAAGGAAAAGCTCACAGTTAAACTTGAATTGGCTAAACATGATATTCAACTGGAGTCTTTTTTTCCCCATCCTTGTATTACCATGTGGGCTACATTACTTTTAAACTTTGGTATGGGATCAGTGTGTACATACTACAATCCTTGGTTGAATAGCCTACCTCTTTAAACTCCTGTGCAGTTTAAACTCATTATCAGACCAAAGCTATTCATTCTCAGCACTGAAATGACACTGCTTTTAATTAGCTCTTCACCAGAACACACACACACAAACAAACAAACAAAAAATACAACTACAAAAAAGGAACTGGCTCTAGAGAGCATCTTGAGAGTCAGTGTTTCTCCTTTCATTTCTTTCTTGAATTCTAGCAGTTTGCACAATAACAAAGTCAAGACAATGTACAACATGTCAATGTACTGCATTTCAGATAAACGGCCAATTATTACCTTTTAACATCTACAACTAGATAAACCTTCTCTTCATACCATCACCCTGAGGAAAAACAAAATCTAAACACCTTCCCTATTGATTGTATTGCGTGTGGTGTATTGTGTGTGTGTGTGTGTGTGTGTGTGTTTATATACAAATTAATTCCAGTACAGCAGTCGGCTAAATGGTACTGTAGTTGTGTTCTGTCAGTACCAAGGTGGCATACACCTTTAGAGAATATGTGTGCAAATTATTCTTCTAGCAGTTGCCCAAATCATTCATTTGGATACATTTCATGTGGTGTTTGGGTTTATGAAGAAAAACAAAATACCATAATTTGAACCCAGTTTTCCATAACTTAACTTATCTGTACAATAGCTTCGTTTTTTAAACATTTATATGAAGGTTTATAGATACATATCGTCTATCCAAAATGTAGAATGTATGATGTACGCAAATAATGGGTTCGTTTTTTGGCATACGACCGCTGACTAACTTTATTCATGTTTGTTTAATGTCCCTAGTAAAGTTAATTGGTGTTGACTTAAATTATGCACATTTGCTTTAACTAAATCTTGTGATCTTAACAAACATGCACGCGCGCGTCGTCCAGTTTGGTTGAAGTGACTTACCTTAACCAACATATACTAATAGCTTACAAAACAAACCCAAATACACTTTGTGTGCACAGTAGTCGTAGTAGCCTACTTTGTGTCCGACAACCATACCAACATCCTTACTATATAACAGTACAACATAACTTTCAATGCATTGGTCGCTATGAAATACTAGGAGACACTCCCTCTCTCTTACTCTCAATTGCCCAGCTGACCAAACTGAAACATTTTAAGTAACGAACTGACAAGCACAAACGTGGGAAAACACATACACTTCAAAAGAATTGCTACGTGAGTGAGTGATACGTTTCAAATATGTAATGTAATGAGAAGCGTTATAAAATTTAAAGAAAAGCGAAACTCACGGGTTAAAGTTTTTATTCGTAGTTTGTAAAAAGTCCCAACGAAACAGACATGCAGTTTTTAATTCCGTAGCTTACCTTTTACCCAAATGCAAAATCAATAGCATCTGAATAATGAAAAACAATAACACAGTCAATAATTTGTATTCGTATCATAACTAGCCTACATAACACACGTGTCAAAACAACTAGTACATTATTACTACAATACAATAAGTGAAAAACACTATCAATGTTTTTTTTCAGTTATTGAAAAAAAAAAAAAAAAAGTCTTACCTCCATAAACGTGTTGCTTCTGACCTTAGGGGTGTTTTTATGCTTTTTAGCGGGGAACCCCTTGACCAAAGCAAGGTAAAATATCAAGACGACCACACAAAGCAGCAGAACCCTCTTTCCTCTGATCTGTTGCATTTCTTTCCAATGCAAAACAAACCCACAAACTGAGCTCTTAGCTTAATAAATCGGTGTATTTAGTTTGAGATCTTCTGCACAGAACGGAGTCTATGGTCTTCGTTTTCTTTCAAGAAATCTCGGATCACTCTTCTAGTTTATGAACAATTTTAATTTTCTATCTCTGGAAAGCTGCTTAATTGGTTCGTGTCAACTTCTTGGTAGTAGACCGGTGCGAAAAATATATAGCCTCTATATTTCACAACCGTGATGTGGCTATTCGCATTTAACGTCTTTCTGTTGTTTGTATCCAACGTTTATCGGTTTTTTCTCAGTTCTAGCATTCGTCAGTGATGAGTTTGTTCTCCATTCCGTTGAATATGATGTTGCTTTAAATTTTTGTGATGATATTTTACTTTTTTTTTTTTTCTCGCTCGCCTCTTAAGTGTCCATGTGGTTAATCCCACTGATGTGAATGCAACGTGTGTCTCACTCCTCTCTTCAAGTGAATATCCAGCTCAGTCTTAAATATCCTTGCACTGCTTCACTCATGTGTCCTCATTGTTAATTTGGCTTTGATTTCTAGTCCACCGTCTTATTTTTAGTCTTAGTTTTTGCGATACACTTTTGCGTCGAGTTACAGATGGTTTCTTTCAATGCAGTTAGCTCTTAAATGTAACAATACCACGTTTTAAATCTTAACTTCACAACTGCAGTCTGTGTCCAGCGCCACAATTAATCTCTTCTTCGCCTTGCTGTTATAATTCGTTTTAGCCGTCTCTCTCACTCTCCTTGTATTTTTTTTTTCTTTTAGTAAACCAACTAATCGGCTCTGCTTGTCTACTCTCAGTTGAATTTGAAGCCTCTCCAGCCTTGAATCGCATCTCTCTGGGCTGGTGTGACGTTGGGAGGATGGTCCCAAAGATCAAACGGACACAATGAATGAATGAGTGAGTGAATGAATTACTCGTGAAGGGATGATTGAATAAAAAGGGAACAATGAAAGGATAAAATGATAAGAACGAGAGGGTGGGAAAATGGACTAAAAAAACGGGAGAAAATAACAGAAAATAAATGCAAATTGTAAATTGCTAATAAATGCAGATTGTAAATATTAATACAAATCTATCAGTGTGTGTACACACACACACACACATATATATATATATATAATGTAAAAATGCAAACATTTTAGCTATTGCCTTCATCAGAACACCAGTGTACTAACTAGACCTACTCGAAGTCCAAAGACTAAAGGATTATTGAGCATCTGCTACAGTAAAATTCTTAGAACTTGAATTCTAGTAAGACTTGAAAGTCATTAATCTGTCTGACCGCTTTGTCTGTAACAATAAAAACGAGTTTGGATGTTAACTTGCTGAGTTTGATCAATTGGACCACCCTTTGATCTTTTCAGCCAAAGAAAACATTACCAAATTCAGCTTGCTGGCTAACTCAGCCAATATGCAAGCACAGCTGCATGACAATGCTGATGGTCAGGTGACTGATAAGTAAAAAATCAGATAAATGTACCTGTTATCTGTTTGATCCACTGGCAGACACTTGTCACAAATTGAAGCAAAGATGAGGGTTGAAAAGCATTGTTTTGATCAAAGTGGTGTAAACTAGTTTCACAAACCCAGATTGGAACTAATGTTACCTTAAGTAAGGTAGTCTATGATTAGTACTAATCATTGTATGTGAAATCAGCTGTAAGTGTACTAGTAGATACATGCTCAATAAAGGATGCCCGTGACAGTACTATACTTGGTAGCCCTGTCCATTTTTTTTTTTTAAACTTTGTAAAGCCTTAAGTTTGGTTCAGTGCCAGAATAAGAGCTTATTATTATTATTATTTATTTCTTAGCAGATGCCCTTATCCAGGACAACTTACAATTGTTACAAGATATCACATTATTTTTACATACAATTACCCATTTATACAGTTGGGTTTTTTACTGGAGCAATCTAGGTAAAGTACCTTGCTCAAGGGTACAGCAGCAGTGTCCCCCACTTGGGATTGAACCCACAACCTTCCGGTCAAGAGTCCAGAGCCCTAACCACTACTCAACACTGCTGCCCTATTAACTTCTCTCTTAGGTTAGGGATATGGTTAATGAACAAAACACCAGTGTTATAACAAGCAGTATTTTAGATTTTTCAAGAGCCTGTTAATATTGTGGTTCCATTATATATATATAAATAACATAAATAGTAAATAGGTAAATAGATAATATATTTTATCTTATGCCTGTTTTAATTTTCTTAAACTTCAGAATTTGTACAACACAAACATACACACTATGCTCCTACACTTTTGGCATGTCTTTGTCTGAATTAGGCCAATATGGAAAATGTACTATTGTATAAATAAAAAAAAAAAAAAGGTAAAACTGGACTCAAAACAAACTAGGATTTTTTCTTGTAACTACACAACCAGATGAGCTTAATTTCTTTCCACCTTAAAATCGTCAGGAAGGCATTTACAAAGAAAGCAGTTTGGGGGGGGGGGATTAAATGTAAATTAAGGCAGCATGAGTGTTGAGATGCTGCAAGAATTAAGCATTTTCATTGTGTAATATTTAATGGCTTACCTGTCTGCTAAAATACCAGAGTAAGAAGTGGAAAATATGTTGTTAAAATCCAGAGGTAGACAACCTAACTCCCCTTTTTACTATTGATAAGCATTTGATGCAATCAGAGTATATTTCAATTGTGTAAAACACTGATGAAATCCAGGGGTGGTTTATACTGGCAGGGCATACAATTACTACTACACTGCTGAATGCATTAGCCAAAACAGTTGTCACTTGACTCATTTACTATAGTGTTACCTGTTCTATGCTCTGAAAAAGATAATAAATACAAATATATTTAAGAAGAGATTTTATTGACACAAACCTCAGGACATTTAAGAAATTACTTAAAAATTACACATTTGTAATATGCCACTGTTGCAATAAAAATGTGAATGTAGTTACAACATGTATATGATATGATTACTCTGGTTGTTCAAATCGAAATCAAACTGCAACTCTTAAAAGTGAGTTATGGTACCATGTGCAGAAATAATTAAAGTATTCCTATGCAAAAGTGAATATACACCACATATTTCACACCCGCTGGAAAAAAAAACAAAACAACGGAATAGTGAACAATATTTAGATTGTAATTGGCAGACAGCTCTATGTTGCTGTGACAATGAACCACATATGAAAAACGTATATTTATATATATATATATGTCTGAAAATCATTTTCTGCAGATTAATTTACCGCTATAAATAACCAGTAATTATATACTAGGTGATTAAAAAGTATGTTTACCACATAAATGATATGGTGCGTTGATGTGTTAAACTTACTTTCTAATCACACTAATATATATATACACACACTGTACAAAACATGCGATTGCAAATATGCAATACATCAGAACATTTTTTCATGGTGCATCATATTGCATGTTAGCAGGACTAGTTCAATACCCACATTTAGAATTTGAGAACATTAAAATGAGAAATATGAAGTATTTGCATTTTTTTCCCCCAAAACAAAATAAATTGGTAGTTTGTTTCCATCTACATTCGTTCTCAATGCACATTATAATCTTAAGAACATGTGCTTATGACAACATAAAAATGTAATAGCCTATATGCATTGTATCTTGAATAGCCAACAATTAAAAAAATATAAGCACACCATTGTAATCGCACAAGCTTGTAGGAGCTTACACTAACGAATGCTATTCATGCACAAAGCACATTCAAATATTGTTCCCATATATTCTAAGTCCAGTCCCATTCAGTAATTGACAAATTAAATAATTTCTTTAAAATAAAATACTTGGAAATGTCTCTAGTATGAAAAAATATGATAATGCAAAACTTAATTTTGGTCATTAAAAGTTAACAATTGTAAAGAAAGCAATTTGCCTAAAAGTGAAACATATTACATATTAATATGCGACATCTAACAATATGTACAAATAAGTGCACTACGGTATAAAAAAAAATCATGTATTTTAAATACAGTAACATTTAGTATTGTAGCAAATCCAAAGCTGTAGCAAATCCAAAGACAAATTATGTTAATACATTACCCTCCCCCTCAAAAGAAAAAACAACACAAAACATTGAAATATATTATAATTTTTTTTTTTTTTTTTTTTTTTAAATTGCACAGCTCAAGATGTCTTTGGCAGTTTTACAATTTAAGTTTAGAATTACTTTCTTAAAGTTAACCCCCTCTTATAAATAGCTTTCTTTTTTTTGAGTTTTGGAGCCAACAATTTTATACTTTACCGCCCTAAATAGTGAAAGGAAGTAATTAAGGAAACACCACCATATGTTTGGAAACTGAGAAATACCAACAGGAATAACAAGTAGTATATGCTAATAATAAGGAAGTTGATCTTTAATTTGTCATCCTCATGGTACTGATATTAACAAAAATAGTGAATTAAAGGACATATTCAGACTGGCAATGCAACACAAGGCTCTACTCTCAAAATGATTTACTCGTGTTTAATTACCAAAACAATTAATACACAACCACTCCATTTTTATTTTTATTTTTTGGTTTTAGTTTTGTAAAATAAACTAGTATTTTGCCTTCCAATATTAAGGTAAAACACTGAGAATAGGACCCTGGCAGTCCCCGCCCCCACCACCACAATCCACATTTTAAACCAACCAATCTATACTTGAAATTACTTATTGGCTGTGAAAACACAATTGTATTGATTTTTGAGGAAAAATATCATAGAGGAACTTTGTACTGTTTAGACTAAATGCTTAGTTACCAGTTGAGAGTCGCAATTACTATTTTCTAATAACTGTAAAATATATTAATTTCTCATGTCATTTGTTCAGTGCAAACCTAGAACAAATCAAAACAAACAGTTGGGCTGACAATTGTTTGACACACTGATATTCATGCTCCTATCTCATGGTATGATGCAAACAGGTCTACCGATTGCAACCTTTAATTTAAGATCGTAATTTAAAAGTTCAATCTGGAATGTAAAACTGTAAAAAATGTACTGGAGTGCAATGAATGTGTAACTCAGCATTGTTTTACAGTAAGCTAGCAGCCTCAGTGACTACATCATACATGCATTTTTATAGAATAGAAATTATACAAAACACTTGTCAGTAGTACTTGGGAATGCATTCAGTCTGTCACCCTCATGCATGTAAATAGAGAATATATTTGGCGCTGCCATCAATATGAAAAACAAATACTCTTGATCAATGTAACAATTAAAAAAGGAATTAATCGACATACAATATGCAGATTTCCGACATGCGCCATTTACATGCACAAGAAGGTGAATGCAGGTGAATGTAGTTTAACACACTGACCTACAAAATACAAAATTTCTTCCAAAGAAGAAGGAATAAAAAGGAATGATCCAAATATTTTTTTCTTTTAGAAAAGCAAAAGATGATAGTTTAGTGCAAGTGTCTCAAAATTGCAAAATTAACAATAAGCAAAAGGGGAGATTAATATCCCAGTTTAACAGAAAACCTAAATATTTTGTATTGGGGGTGAGTATATTGTATCATATATATATATATATATATATATATATATATATATATATATATATATATATATATACACATATACATATATATATACACATATATATATATGTGTGTATGTGTGTGATATGTATATATATATATATTAAAACATTGACATTTCAAAACAAAGTAACTTTAAAAATTACATATATATATACACACACACATATATATATATATATATATATATATATATATATATATATATATATATATATATATATACACACACACACACATATATATATATATATATATATATATATATATATATATATATATATATATATATATATATATATTATTTGAGAAGCCCACAACTGAGGTTCCAACATGTAATATTGCATCCAAATGTTATAAAAATTGAACAAATCAGCACACAAGCTTAAGTACAGACAATTGTTCAAAGGCACAAAACAATATTGAAAAAGCAGTATGCCATAATTAACAAGAGTAAAGAGTAAAATAAATCTTACACTTTAAAATGATAGACATATATAATTCGGGTTACACCGCTACGCTTCATTAGCTCAATGTGGTTAAATAAGTATGTTGGTCTTTAGAGTGGTTCAATGTCACTTCATTAAACTTCAGACTTGCAGTGTATTTTTGGTTAGTTTTTTCATTCTTCATTTTCTTCATATGTAGTCTCAAAGGGTCGATCCAGTAAAGGAACCAATAAGTGTCGAGAATATTTCAGTTGCAATAGGTCACCTACTTCACTTATCATTCTTAAAGCCTAGAAGACAAACATTTAAAAACAGAATTGATTACTTAATACAATAACTTAAGATGAAAAAACAGGTAGTGCAAACAAATGGGATATGCACATTTATTAGGAATATACCACTGGCAAACAAGTGAAATCAGAATAACTATTTAGAACAAAAACAGTAGATTATACTTCTCTTATAGGTTTATACATCACTGGAAACCTTGATAACATTACAGACATATTTTACACAATTGGGTGTATTTTATTCCTTAAATTATTTTAAGGAAAACCACTGGTTTACCTAAGTTAGGCTCTACCTCAAATTTAAATTAACAAGACAGTACTATGCAACTAATCCATCTTCTGATGCCCCAATGATTTTTATTTCATGGAGTAATTACTGAAGTTATTTTAGCTTTTAGATTTAGATTGGTTACTCCAATTTTTATATGCCACAGCTATATGAAAATGTCATGTTGCAATACAGATTTCCTATAACACAAGAGAATTAAAACAAAACTCCCAGTTTTTGTTAGATATCCACAAGGTAAGTGAAAGAATCAGTATTTCATGATATAGCAGAATATATTTTAAACATGGTAGGACAGCAATACGTTTAGTGCGATACGGTGCAACATGAGTTGAAGATCAAGTGTTTCAAGTGTGCCTTGCTAAGAGGATCACTGGCCTATTTTCACAGTAAACTCAAGGCGATTTTGAGAACACAAACTTAGTAGAACCAATAGTCTATAGAACACAATATTAAAAATATGACCCAATCAGCATACAACTACCACAATGTTATAAAGTTAATGTTTCAGTATGAAGCCCTCATCGTATTCTACAGCCCTTCATCAGAATGTTTTATCTGCTGTAAATGAGCTCCAGCTTTTCTGTGGTACAGTGGTAATTACAATGTTATTTAAGTACAGCATGTCTTTAATCCAGTCTATCATTCCTGTGAAAGCTGCTCAAAGTTTTTAACTGTGGTACCGACCGCTACATTTAATGATATCTTTACAAATTAGGGAGTTGTAATTCTTCTTTGAAAAAACTTACAAACCACACTGAAACTGAAGTCTATGGTTTTTAACTTTTCAGCGTAATGCCAAACTATAGCTGACTGAAACTAAACTGCTTGTGCTACAGAAGACACCTTTTGTATTGCATTACCACACACCATGTGGAAGCAATTTGGATTTTTTTGGTGTAAATAAAATGTTAACCGTTTCATGAACTTAGGCTTGTAATAAGAGCTCTTATTTAAAATGGAGGTGTCATATGACTGCTTAGACAACAAAGACAATTCTATTCTTGAGCAAAACTTTATGAAAAGTGTAATATACTTTTCATCACCACTGGTAACAGTCCTTAGGGAGGTAGATTATTAGATATTTTACTTTGATCTCCTGCCAACAAGATTAAATATGGAAGTTTCATTTAAGCAAATCACAGCTTAAAAGTCACCCTATCATGCACATGTTAAATTAAGAATTGTAATCGTTCTTGCAAACTAAACTTTTCAGTTATAAAGTTTGATTCCAGTTTACACAAATATATGCAGCAAAGCCTCACATATCCAAAATACTGTTTAATATGTTCAATTCCCAGTTTTTCTTAAAAAAAAAAAAAAAAACACAACCACCACACACCACACCCCCTCCAAATTTATAATTTACAACAATCCACATTAACCTGACTTAAAGACTGATTTACCATCTTTGCTTTATGTCTACTTTGGAGGTTTTCTAACCAGAGTTTAAAATACCAATGTCTGGTATCACAGATCCCAGTTAGCATCATGGACTACCTTATCAAAGGCACCATTAGGTAGTCCAAGGTTAGTGCTAATCAGGGTCTGTGAAACCATCCATAAAAGTTGCTTCTACTTCCTGGTATGACTGGTATCAATTTTTAAAGGAATTTATTAGATAACAGTACGATCTATAGCCTTGTACTATATGTTGATTTTCAAGCATTTATGGCTTTTACTACCGGGGGCAAAATAGTCTGTCTTAATTAAAAAGCATTAACTTACAGTATCAAGCATCTCTTTGGTGTGAGCCGCAGACAAACAAAACCTGGCCCGGGATTCAATTATTGGCGTGGCAGGAAAACCCACAACCACTACTCCAATATTTCTCTTCAACATTTCCCTCCCAAATGCACTAGAAGAGACAAGAAAAGAAAAATCAGTATGGCCACCCACAAAAGGATTTTCATCCTGTTTAAAACAAACAAAAACAAAGAGAATTAAAAAAAAAAAAAACACAAACCCAATTTTTGCAGGCATGTACAACATCAAAGGCACCACAGGGGAATCATTATTTCCATAGATAATGAATCCCATCTCCTGAAGTTTTCTTCTGAAATACCTAGTGTTTTCTGCAAGCTGTTGGATGCGGTCTCGGCCTGAAAACAAGCAACAGAACAAAATCGCATTGTAGTTTTGTATCTTTTGAAATGTACAGAACTCATTTAAATCAAGTTGTTTTCTGACACAATAACTGTTTATTCCTGAATTAGTAGTATTCACTTCTCGTCTTGTTAATAAGGAGCTACTCCAGAACTCGCAGAGGAATGAAATATTTCTTACACAGACTACTATATTAGACAGCACATTACATTCCATTTGCTCTGTACAAGGAGCACAATTACAAAGAACCAAATAACAGGTCTGCTGATACAGCAGCTAAGGAACAAGTGTGTGCAAAGCAGCTACTGTTTCGCAGCTTTTCCACATTTATGACCTACAGTATACTGAACACACCACTTCAGCTTCAAAACTAGTTGTGAGTTTTTCAATGCTTACGGGTACTGGTATTTTATTCACTTGGCTTGGCCATTAATAAACTGGGGCATTGCTAATGAAATGTTTTCATTACTACTCCACAACTTGTACAAATCTTAGAACAGAAAAAAGAAAAGCATTGAGTAAATAGCATGTCTTCTGTACTGAGTTCATGCCAATTTACAGTTAGTGGTCATCCACATGAGGTGGCATTAATGGCACTTTCAACATCACAAGTGAGTTTCCACCAACATATCTGACAACTACATGTTTTTACAACAGAGATGGTCCCATTTAACGTGATTCAGACATTTTGTAGAGTGCAATAATAGTGGGAATGCTGTAAAAGATAGTAAGCTTTAATCCCATCAATATCTACAATTGCAAGATGGAATATTTTAATAGTTTAAATTAAACAGCAACATATATATACTTAACCACAAGAACATACATTAATCTTGTTTTAAATACATAAAAGACACACATACCAACCAAAAGAAATGAAGTACCAACTTGTATGGAGTCACCATCAAGTAAACAGATGTCCCAAGATAATTATGTTTGGGCTTTACACCAGATAGGTTCAATGTTACACCTATTTTAAACATGAAGTTTTATCACATTATGTGTCCTTGCCATTACACACAAGCCTTTGGCGTCAGGATTCTGTTCAGCTGCCTACACAACAGGCGGAGTGGCAGGTACAGTTACAACTCCTAAATCCTCAGAGAACATTTACAGTTCGGAGAATGACAGTCTTATTTAAAGTCTTGCAAGGATTTAACAGTACTGAAAACCATAATTATATATTTGCTATATACAGCAATAAAGGCTTACAGTACAAGATGAAGATGCTTCATTAAAAAAAAAAGGCAAATGACAATGTAAATTTGAATTAATTATTGCAATATTTGCACAAAAGTTAAAATTATAAATATATAAAATCACAGAACAAACCTTAAAGTGGTCTAGCTCCAATTCACAATTGCAGAGAAATGTAACCTTTACCACAAAGCAGAGTAAAATAATATTTTTAAAAACATTTCAAATCAAGGTTTTATAGTTGTATTCAGTAAAACAAAACGTTCCCCTCCAAAAGGTTACATGATCTGCTATAAGAAAGAGGGGATAAAAAAAACCCACACAAATGATTTGACTGGCTGTGAAATCTTAATCTTTTTTTACAATCCCCATGTAAATGGCTACTGACAGATATACTCAGCTGCAGAAGTCATGGCCAGGTCATCCCTTTGGTGGCTGAAAATGAAACCTCCCCAATCTGTAATCTTACACGGCTCATTTCACTTGTGAATGTTCCCCAGCGAACCAGTGAAACTGGGCCCAGCATGTAACTATCTGAATGTTATCTTGCATTGTGAAGTTGTAAAATATACCCTCAAAAGGCCCCTCCTGTTGATTTGTGGTTACTATTGAACTTTCAAAGATAAATGGACATTCAGAATTGAAGCAAAACAAACTCCATAACATACTGTATACGAATGGATTCACACCAACATATCTAACTGATATGCAGCAGGAAAATATGCTTGGATGTAAGGAACTCTAGGACTAACAATATTTCTCTCAACAGTATTCTACTGCAATGTAACTGACTTTTTGTATCCAAAGGAGGGCTGAATGGCCTCCTCTCATTTGTAAACTATTAAAATAACTAAACATGTATGAGAGGTGCTGCAGAACTGCAATAATTGTTTTGAATGAAAAATACCCTTTATATACAAACATGACAGAACCACATTTTTTACTTTTCCTTCATAAACAGAGCATCAAATTAAACAAATGGATATGAAAGCAATATTTGTGTTATTGTTATAGACATCCACACTCCAATTTCAAAATCTTTAGTCACGCTGACTGTACATCTTCTAGGGAAAGCGTGGACTCCAAAGCAAATCTTTCTGGGGAACACTTTCAAAACTATTCACAATGCACATTCTTAACTCATTCCAGACACAAACTTGAGATTTAGACTGAAAAGGGTTTAAAGAGCTTCCAGATGTAGAGGCCATATCCCTTTCAAACGAAAGTTTACACCAACTTCCTTTTCATCTACCAGGAGATAATTATAACAGCCCGTGCCTATTTTTCAGCTTCTGAGGAGGGTAGAAAGAAGCGTGATCACTCCATCTGTAAGGGTTCTTACGGTCTGGACAGGAAATCAAGCGCCACTGACTCTGCTGAAATTAATTGGCTAACTGTTTCTTGATAAAAACACCCCCAGAGGTTGTGTAGCCTCTGTGTTTTAGGGTCAGGCAATTGTTCTTTTTGACAAATTATCAGGAAATGAAGAACAAGGAATGTTGGGTGTGTAGTGCATCAGTAGCCCTTAATAGTTTTCAATACCTTTGTAAAATAAAATAATCCATATTACTCAAATCCTGTTGTGCCACATACCCATGTAGATGCAAGGACAAATGTCAGGTCAGTAAAGTGTTGTACACTATTTCCTTAGAGTTAAAAAGTAAAAAAATAAGTAAAGTCACTCTTAGTTTTTTTCATCCTTCGATATAACATCCTAGCAAATTGTAAGGAGACATTTTAAAATAATTTACTATTTAATGGAAATTGGACAGAAATTATTTTGTTAAATGCTTTCAATATTGTTCAACAGAGATACACATGCTATGTTGGCCATCTTTTTGTTAGTGCAATTTTTAAGACCTACTTTCAACCATTCTACAAAATAAAAGGCTGTAATAAATGTATATAATTGATTTTACAGACATTCCCTATTCAAATCACCTCTAAATATTTCATATTTTTGTATCAAATTCAGTACCTACATTGGTCTTGTCATTAAAGTCTGCAATGCATTTTAGTCAAACATGAAATACAGGTGTGGATATGTTCGATGCTAGGATTATATATATATTGGTTTGTGATGAAAGGTTATATTTTGGCACTATGAAGCAACTGATTGAACAATAATATGTACTAATAATCTGTTAGCAATAAAGATCACATGGGCATGTACTCAAAATGTCCTCCCTGCCAATACACTCTTCAGCTTGGAAGCACATCCTTGCTTTAAATCTTCATTTGAAGAAGTAGACAAATACAAGAAATGCAGCTCGTTGAGAATCCCCAAGAATCTTCATGAAAAACAGGGTCAGATGTCTGGCACAAATCCAACAGCAAGGATAGTTAAGGTGTTCAAAGATTCCAATATAGCAGCGAGTCACATAGACCACAGATGAATGCCCTCATCTTGCAGGTTAATGAAGCCAAAGTAAACATAGGCTTAAGACCTAAAACATGTGTACTACACTAGAAACTCTGAGAATGTCAACATACACTACTGAGACAAATGGGGACTATTTGTAAAATCTGTACAGAGAACACAAGGTAAAAAATAACAAAGATGTAGGCAAGCACACTAAATGACCCACGTTTCCTTTTCACCCTACTAGTTGAAAGAATTTAAAGAATTCTCATTACATTAACAGGGAATTTGGGGTATTTTTACTGACAGGATGGTAGAAAGTTACTGTCTTAGAGCACATGAGTGCATTAGCTTCAAGGTGAAACTCTCTTTGCTTAAGACATTACAATTGGGTTAAACAAGTAAATTAGTAACATACATCCCATGCCTTAACTGTTAATACAACATTACCGTCATCACCACTACTTTGAAAACGTGGATCTAAGTCCACAGTGTGTGTGTGTAATATATATACAGACACACACACAAGAACTAGAAGTGTGAGATATGAGGACAAAAAACAAAGCAATTATAAAATCATGACTTCATTGGCTTCTGAGTTATTAGGTTGTGGTGATAGTAGCTTTGCAAGAAAAAAAACCAAAAAACACGCACATGCCAGTATGAAGCCAATCTCTCAACATGTTAAGTCTTTATCATCTGTAAAACAAACAGTCACAGTAGTCTGACAAATCACATTTGACACCTTTTGCAACAGATATAAGGAATTGGGTGTGATTGAGACCTCGTGAAGTGCTGCATCCCAAAAGCATAATTAGAATCGGGTACTAGAAGTGGTGTAATGGTCTGGGGCACATTTAGCTGGCATCATATTGCAGTATCAGGTGACATCACATGCATTCCTCTCTAGAACAACTTTGCACAATATTCACTGTAATACTTCCAAATACCACATGCCACACTCAAGCAGTCATTTGGGCCAAAAATGGTCTTACCCACTATTATGCCCATTCTCAATTTCTTTTTGGCTCGTGTAGCTTAGTGTTTGTTGGGATAAAGATCCTAATCAGTCAACAAGATAGCAATTCTATTAACAGAGGAAAGGCACACATTTGTTGTTGTTTACATTTTACACATTTTGTTTAAAAAAAAAAAAGGTTAAGCAAAAATGTAAACCTTTCCTTGCAAATATCTATGAATACCCCCTGCCCAGTTCCTCTTGCAGAGGCTGAAATGTGCTTAAAAGGGTGTCAGTACCCCTGGGAATACACAGGAAATCCACTCTATGACCCCAACGCTGTTTGTTTTTCTTAATGTCCCATATTTTTAACTGGAGTATAAAAACATGCTGGAATGACCTCTGTCTCTATTGATACTTAAATGCTAATTTAACATGCAATTATTTCAATGAACATAAAAACCCATTCCAATCTCTTTAATTTCCCAAGCCGTTTAACAACTTTCTGGTGCATGTTGAGCTGCTCATACGTTTACAAAATAGCAGCTGGTAGCATTATTTCTGATTTCAAAACTACAAAAGAATGGCATTTATATCTAAACTAAATCAATCAAGGTTTGAATTATCTGGTCTAAAAGTATGGCACAAACTTTTAAGTAACATATTGGCATGTGAAATTGATGAAATAACAAAGATTATTAACTCCTTGTAAACAGTTCAACAACCAAAGGTAAAATTACTTAATAAATTAATGGGCTAAAGTGTCGCACCAAAATTAAGATTCCCAAGAAGCCAAAAAAACAGGGCACCAAAGTTTAACTGTGTAATGAAAAAAACATTTCACAGCAGAACAGGGGTTGTTAAAGCAAGAAAGTGCAAAAAAAAAAAGAAAGGTATTACACTTTTTTCAAGTTTCTAGCGCCACCTTGTGTTTGTTGCATAACATTGATATTAAAAAAAAGAAATATATATATATATATATATATATATATATATATATATATATATATATAAATAATAGGGACTCAATTCCATATTTAGTTTTTTAAAAAGTAAGTTAAAACAAATCTAGGTTTTAGAACATTACATTAACTTTTTTTCCTTCAAAAAGCAAACTAACTATAGCATATTATTTTAAAATTAACTAATAACTTATTAATTCTGGAAATATCTAAATATACCCAATGTACTATTGAACATATATTACAATTGTAAATAACTGTAACCAGACAATGTATCAAACCAAGTGGCTTCCAGAGTAAGTTAAAACTACGGCAAGGTGTACAGTATTAGGCAAACTTATTGAAGTTTTGCAGGCATAGTCCAATATAGTTACTAGTAATCATACTTGTAAAATACACACGCTTAGATTAAGACTGGTAGCCATTTTGTATTTGAGGTCCAGGGCAACTGCACCAATCGCTTTTCCTTAAGATCTATGGGTGAATGTTATTATACTGCTGCAATGTAAGGTTTCTGAAACAAATAGTCCCACAGATATGCAATTCCTTAAACGTCTGCAAAGAGACAGGCACAATCTATATACTATATAAGCACCCCTTCATGAGATACGCTTAATGACCCTCGTTTGTTGTTTTATTTTTTATGAGGGTGACCATAAAACTCAAGTTTACATAAAGCATAATATATTTAATTTGTTTGTTCTATTCGTGCGGACAATCCACATGCTTAAACCCACAAATTTAGTTTCTAAACTTACCAAATGTCGTGCCGTCTTCTCCCATTATACATTTCATTGAAGTAATGATTTGCTCTACAACAGGGGGTGACATTGAAGTGGCATACACAGCACTATGAGAGTGTGTAAAAAGGTAGTCTATAAGTTCCTAAACAAAAAAACAAACAAAACAAAAAAAGATGGATAATGAAGCAAATACTTAGCGCTGAAATGTTTATTTACCAATGCAATTCTTTACATTTCCACAAGAGGGAGTTCAGTAAACATTATTGCTGACTGTGAAAGGTTTGTACTTGATAAGCACAACTGTGCATATTAAGCATGTCAAGTAAACAAATAATGTTTTGTGGATATGTCCAGCAAAACAATAACAGGTTCAGTTCAAAGACTGTATATACCTACAGGCTACTTAATGACATATCCTGCACCAAAATGCTTATAAAACCTAGGTAATGTGCTTCCTATAATTTTTTTTTTAAAGCAGCATCTCATTTACCTTTTTTCCACCAATGTATCCACCAGCAGCCCCAAAGCTTTTTGTGAAAGTTCCCATCATGATGTCTACATCCTTGGGGTCCAATCCAAAATACTCAACCACACCTTTGCCAGAAGGTCCCAGAGCTCCAATGCTGTGGGCCTCATCAAGGTAAAGAAATGCTTTGTACTTCTTTTTCAAAGCAATCACCTCAGGCAAACGGATAATGGAGCCTTCCATGCTATAAAATGAAAAACAATTTTGAAATTAAAGTTAACATTTACAAGCTAGGATAAAAACAAAAATGTTATGTACACACAGGATACACTGGTTGGGCTATGTGGCATTAGTACCACTCTCTCTAGCTGCCTGCAATTCATAAACAGGAGCAAATGAATGAAAGCTACAGTCAGACTCAAGACTTAATACTAAAATTCAAATTCTGTCATACCCTATAGTAATACTTGTTAAATCAAACTCCTTGGTTAAACAAAACATACATTAACTCAATTAACATGTACTGGCATAGTGTGGTTTATTTTAAATATATTGTTTACAAAGAGACATTCAGTTTAAACTCTTTAAATACTGTACCTGTAGATCCCTTCAACCAATATAAGAATCTTTTTCCATGGTCTGTGTGTGCGAGGCTGCCCATGAACAATTGCATCCCTTAGCAGTTTCTCCAGACTTTGCATATCTTTAGATAAAAAAATGAGACAGACAAAACTCACTATTATTCTATCTATATGCAACTAATACTGCTAGACTTCGGTTTCTTTTAAGCAATTTTTAGAAAACGAAAACAAAAATAGTAATACCTCCGATTTAATTATAGGGTATATAAGTAAGCAATAAGGCACGACAGGCTGTGTGATATACTCTAATATCACCATGACTGGGTGCGTTGCAAGACACGAGGCAAAGGCATTTTTATTAAATATCTTTCTGTCTAAAACTAAACTAAGAAAAAAGTTCCATATAGCTTTTTAAAAAAATAAATAAAACCAAAAAAAAAAAAAAAAGATTTATAGATGTTGAATTGAACATTGCCATTGAAAAGTGCAGCTTTTGTTTATTTGATTCGTTATACCTCTTGTAATTCTTGGTGTGTTCCTTACATTTTAAAGTAAAGTATTACTGGCCATTTTCATCATGACAGCACAAATGAGTCTGCCTTTAAAATATGCAGACCCTTCCACACAAGACCTGCAACAGTATCAGGTGACAGTGCTGTTTTTTTTTTAATTTTATTTTTTTATATAATCGTCCTTTGTTATCCGGGGTAGTGACAGGAGGTATCCATACCAGATTTGTGCTACCACTTCAGTGGCAAGAAAGACGTTATATTTGCATTATGGAATACTCGATGACTTATCATACAGGTTGACAAAACTTGGGCAGTAATGTTGCACTGCATGTATTTTTTTTTTCAGCACGGTCAACTGATTTGAAGTATTAATATCTACATTGCAAAGTATGGCAACCGAGCTAGGTCAACATCATTAGCTAAACCGTGAAAAAATGTTAAGGTGGAATTTCAAGTTGTGTTTGTAAAGTTCAATGTTCTCTTCTAAAATCATGGAATCCGTGACCACCGTGATTTAATCCCAGGCTTATTGATAAGCAACCAAGAAAACATGTAAATGATAATAATAGCAAGGTGACCTTTGCGCAGCAGTTTCTGAAGGACCCCTAAACTGGTTACTAAAAACCCGACTCAGAGGTTTTAGTATGTCAGTTAAAATGACACAATAAGCTGTCAGTGAAATACAGTATTAAGAACAATTAATTCATAAAAAAAAAATGAAACAGGAAAACACACACATGGTATTGAAATAATACCTCAAACGTTCACCGAGTATCCATCATTTATTTATTTAATAACATTTTTTTAGTATTATAAATCGTAGTATATTACCCCTTCGACGTAGTAGAACCTCCTAAATAGTAGCTGCTACGGCCAAATCGTAGCCGTTGGCATCTCTGATATATATAAGTAAAAAGGGATTTGGCTGCTTAACACAAAACAAAAACACAACAAGGTGTTGTGCCTATGTGGAATTGTCAATCCAAACATAGAAATCTTGAAAACTTATTAATTCTTAGTTTGTAAAATGTGCAAAGCTTTGTCATGCTAACTTATACTGACTGACACACAAAATTAGTAATACACTTACTGTTATGTTTAAATACTCGGATAGTTGCTCCCGATAACCGTGCTCCTAGCACCAATGATGCATGGTTCAGCTCATCACTCAAGATAAGGCAGCCCTGTAGAGAGTCAATACAGACTTCAAATTTAAATCAATACAAAGTCCAGAAATATTCCATGAAACCTGTATCAAAATCTACTTTAAATGGATGATATATACTTTAACTTAGGCGCTCACAATAAAACTCCATAACAAAATGTCTTCATCTAAAAGGTAGTTGTAGAACCCCACACATCCAAGGTTTGGCAACTGGACTACTCAGGATCTTAACACATAGAATAAATGATAAACAGGGTTGGAAAACAGGATGTGGTGGGAAATATTAGTCACTGTAGGTCAAAACACTCACCTTAAATACAAAAGTTAAATAATGCATGCATGGATTCTTATACTTTAGGGTTCTACACTAGATTTTGAAAGGATATTAAAAGCCTACATTTAGTACCCCAGTTCCCTCCCTCACAAAAAACAAAAACACTGTTCTCCAAACCTTGCCGACAAGAGCTGGAATGTTCATGGAATTAGTTGCAAATCCCATCCCAAATGCCATAGCTGCCTCAACCCCCAGGAATCTGGCTACTAACTTCTCCAGCTCTTCATGTTTAGCTAGGTTACCTGAAAAAAAATAGCAGTATTAGAAGGTTAAAAGACAAAGCATATGTTTATGTGCATTTGTTTTTGATTTTTTGAGTAATTCACAGACTCAACCATTTGATATTTATTTAGAGATCAATTCTACTTTAAACCATCGTTATACACCATTACTTTGTAGAAAAATATGCCTTAAAGTGTTTTGTTTTCGGATACTTGAATAAAACTATACATTTTTGCTTAATTTGCTCTCAACTACAGTATTCTCCATAGTATCTGTAGTAACTGATTTTTTTTTCATCTTAAACAAGTTCAATTTCATACACTACAGAAATCAAAAGCTGTAGTGTATTATGACAGATTCTATGACAATGCAGCGATCAAATTATTTGGAAGTGTTGTGATGTTGTAGAATATAAAACATTACTCTTATCTGTCCTGAATGCACGTGGAACGTTTCCAACAGGCTCTGCTGGTTTGTTTACTTACCCTGCCATTATGCAAATTACACAAATCAGAAATAATGGGCTTTGTGATATTGACAGCTGAATACAAAATTGATACCAGTCCCAGCATCTGCGAGTTTACATTTACATTTTTAACTGGGAAATTGGAAGGGGTAATAATACCACACATTCCTCAGTTTTTTACATTACTGCACAGCATTGTTATATAGTACTTTTACTACAGCAGCACTTACCCATCTCTCGTCTAGTGCTGCTCACTCCAACCCCATATTTCATAGTCACATCTGCAGCAGCATCTGCGCATAGCCCATGGTTCTCGGCAAATCCCAGGTAATTGTAAGAACCCATGTTAATGACATCTTTTACAACTTTCCCTGTATACCTGGAAATAAACAACTGAATTACATTGTGTATTGTATTTTTATATTTAAACTTTGTTCTTTTACAACAAGGTCAGCTGGCAGTGGGGTCTTTAATGATTTAAACTGTAGTGGATCTGATTACTGCTGCTCTTTAACAGTACATATATTAAACTCAGCTGGGGTTTCCAACTATGTTTTAATTACTAAAATAGACTCCAGTTTGTTGGTATTGGGTAAAACAAACAAAAAAAACCCATAGAAAAGTAAATGTATAGATTAGTTAAAACTTACTTGAAGGTCCAATTGTAGTCATAGGATACTCTGTCCATGACGTCAAATTTTGCCCCGGGAACACTAC
Organism: Acipenser ruthenus; assembly: GCF_902713425.1. Classification (NCBI taxonomy): domain Eukaryota; kingdom Metazoa; phylum Chordata; class Actinopteri; order Acipenseriformes; family Acipenseridae; genus Acipenser; species Acipenser ruthenus. Next base: position 29,478,691 of record NC_081203.1, on the reverse strand, counting down.
AGATAGGTCTGTTCCAGCTGTCTCGAATTCGCATGTATAGGTTTCTTGTGTAAAAATTTTCAAAATCCTGATAAAGTGGGACAAAGTCCTAAAACAAAAACAAAAAAGATTATAGAAAATGTTTTGTTGGTGGCCAGCAATTACCAGTAATTCAGGTTTTACTGTAATGTTAGTCACATGGTAGCATACAGTAGCAGCATCCTGAAAGTATACATAAACATTACAAAAATGTGCACTGTTCCGTTAAGTTTCCTTCCTTTTTAAAATGATTCACAGTTATTTACAGCACACATCTTTGTTTCCCAATTCAAGCAAAGCCATTGTATTACAGACCCCACACAAACAGGTCTGATGGAGAGGGCAGGAATACAAAATAAAGGGGTAAACACATCAGATCACAGTCTGCCTCTGATCCTGTGTCCGCTTATAATGCTACTTGCACCAACTGGCATGTAAACATGCATTCTGGGGTTGAATGCACAGCTTGTATACTGTAGTTCACTCAATTTCCCTCTAAAAGTTAAATGTTAACTGACTGAGGTCAAAAGGTTTTGTAGGAAATCAAGATGTTGATCTTCTTGCCTTGCAGATCACAGCAAAAGGCAAGTTATGAAGCAGCATGCTGGGAAACTACACATTTAAGGACGATAGTGACAAAAATATAACTTCTGCAAGATGAGCCTAGATACTGTGGTACTGTGCATGGGTAAGAAACCACTAGTGCAATGTTTCACCCTTTTTACAAAAATAAATAAATTTCAAAGCATTAAAATATCTGGTTAAAAACTGCCTTTCACACACATAACATAATACAAGAGTTTCAGTTCAATACAACAAGGCACTTTTCACAATTGTCACATCAAAAAATACTTTCATTTGTGGCATTTCACCACCACATTATAGACTTCATACATGTACTATGGAGTGGGCAATTTACCTGCAAGTTGACCATATTACAGATAAAACTACATTGGCTTAAGCATACTGTAATACGAGAACAAGAGTTTTACCTTTTGCTCCTCCCGTTCAGTTGCATTTTGACATTTCTCTATCTTCCAATCTCTCATGAAATCCCGCAGATATCCAAAAAGTGTGAGAATGCCATAACCCATGTACGTGAGAACAGCAACCAACATAGGGGTTTCTTCGAAGACTTCATTAAATGGTCTTTTATACAATCCTCCATTGTGTGCAACGTGGTAGATCTATAAAAAAAAAGGTTATTTTTTTTCATTAGAAAGCAATAATGAATCATGAAATAGGTAGCTTACTGTACAGAGCCATTATAAACCTAAGAGTCAAAACCTATAGAAGATAAACAGTCTATTGATCAACAATAAAATAGGCTACATTTGAGTCAGTGATAAAAATTAAACTTATCTTACAAAGAAGTATTCATCCTCCTTTTTCACATATTAAAAATGTTGAAGTAATGAGTCTTTCTGGAAAAATTCATTTTAAAATTGATTATTTACAGAATGTCTTTGAGAGAAGATCCATTGCACAAACCACAGGAGGCAATTAAGTGTCAAGCTGGGAAATGCAAAATATTAACTAGTTCAGTTTGAAAAATGCATTCATGTCCTGTTTAACTTATTTTATCCAAGGCATTCAGGAAAAGCATTCACTGTGGAGGAATTATGCAATTAGGCCATGTGACAGCAAATATTCATATATTCATAAAGAGTAGTAGTCTCAAAATTGTACTGTAATTTTATCCCTGGGAAACACTATAGTCCTCTCTCATATCTACTAAAGTAGTCAAACAAAATTAATTGCTTCACAACAGCATGTGACTAGTCATGCCTCATTTGAAAATACCTCACTATTAATTAGTGATAACTTTGCACATTACAGTATAAATAGTATTTTATAAATGTGTAGTACCTATGTTAATTAATTTCACTGTAATTAAACCTTTGTGTATTGTTACAAAAGTATAGCACAAAGTAATAATAAAAAAAGAAATTGCGAGTTTAACCCTACCAGCACATACAAATTAAGACGTTAATAAAAGACTAAATACAAACCCTTCACCACCCCCTTGCCTAAACTACCATCAGTTTGCAAAGTTTTTGGCAGTACTGAATCAATACATTTGGAACTTTTTACTGTATTGACTTGCTAGAATATTCTATAGACACCATAATGGGAAGGTCTTTGAAATAAAACTAGAAAACACGAATGTTTAAAAGGGACCTCAATCGAACTACCTTTCTTTTTTGTCGTTTATAGTACTCCAATTAAAAAATATATTGTTTATACAGTAACTGAACCTACTAATCCTTCAAAACATGCAGTCTGTAGAACCAATAATTTAAACAAGGGAACTATAATAAAGATTGTGGGCCAAAGTTGATATGCAAGAGCAATTCAAACAACACCAACAACAAAATCACATGCATGGTTTACAGTTAACTGCATGTATATATTAACCTTTAGTTAAAAAAATCAACGTAAATGTTACTGGCATTGAGTCTCACGTCTCATACAAATTGTTGATAAGGTGTATTGCACAAGAAAAGGGTGGCACAAGGCTGCAATACAGAATGTGTTGTATTGACCTGTTTTAAGTACTCTAAACATCGTACATGAACTGCAAAAGTGCTTATAAATAGTATGTCTCTGCCAACATGACGCCTTTGGTCCTTGTGAATTTTAGTGCTCAGGTGTGGGTGGGACAATGACACTGGCTGCAGTGCCAGCTGGTATCATGAGAGCTTCCTTTTGAGGCTCTTTGAAATCACCTCAACCCTGACCTGAACACAACTCTGGGCCTCTCTCAAGCAAAGACCAACAATAATGCCAAAATTGTGTGGTAGTTTTGTGATGTAGACAAATGTAGCGGGGGCTATATTGAGAAAATAAACTAAATTTCAACAGATGATTCCATAGGCGGACAGCAGGAGAGGCTACTGAATAATTCTGCCATGCCACCGACTGTAGCACCCAAAAAAAAAGTATGTTTAGGTCTATAAGGTCCTGCAGGAAGCTTATATATATCCATATCAAAACTGTTGTAGCAAACCCTGAAGTTACTTAAACAGTTCAAACACAAGTTACTTAAACAGTTCAAACACAGGACCAATAGGTACATTAATTCGCTTTCACACAAACAGAAGTATATTTAATATCACCAAACTGAATAAGAAAAATGTTTTAGGAGATTTTCAACTTATGTCTGTGGTTATGAAAAAGTTAAGATATAGTTTGCCATGTTCAACAGTTGCTGGGCGGGCCTCACTAATTTGCTAACCAAACACATTCACCACACCACTGGGGCATACTTAAATCAAACACACCAGCTACTATTAAACAGCCCAATACAGAAATACACCCGTCTAGATTATTTAAATGTTGGACAACTAAAAAAAAAATTTTGTAAGAAACATTTCAAACATTAGATTATTTGTTGTTAAAAGCATTATAAAAAAGAACGACTGATTCTTAACCGATCTCATCACTATCAGGCATTACATATTGCCGAACTAAGAAATCAAGTTTTGGACACTGAAGCATTTCACACCGAGTCTTTTTTTTTTTTTTTTTTTTTTTTTTGTAATTACAACTAATATTCATGTTCTGAATAAGTGTATGCATTTTGGTGTCAGCAGCTGGAAAGAAGCTGGGCCTGGCCTCACCTTCTCCTCGGGATAGCAGTGTTGTTTCTGGTAGAGGTAATGGTTCTTGACACAGCCGTTCTTCCCCGGTTTCACCCCGTTTGAAGCGCGGTAACATCTGTCGCCATTAGACAGCTTTTTCACCGAGCTTTCCGTCATTCTTATCAACATATGAAAGAATATTGAAACGTTATTTTTTAAAAAGAATTACAGAATACAACCGTATCACAAACACGGAAACCACTATAAAATGCAAACAGACACCAACTCCAACAATACCGGAAATCCCCGCCCCTAGAAACGGTCTATACCCAATCAGATTTTTTTATTTCCACTTTCTCTGAACACGCGCCGATTCACTGAAAGGGAGGTGCCTGGTGCAGTTTCGACTGAATAGGGAGTGGCGGACAGCAACGTCAGTGGATGAACTGTAATAACCTTTGCTAGCAGGAACTTGCAAAACCTGCACTTTATTAAAGAAAGGTTTCACCTTTCCCACCCTAACTGGAACTACTGTGGCAGCAGAGTTTTGGGTGGAATGTAAATGACATATTTTACGTGACATCCAATTGACATAGTCAAAGAATATTCTCCAATGAAAAGTACACATTACCAAGTACTGCATATTTCAGGTATGAACTACCAGAATGAAGAGTCACCGTGAGATTTTTAATTCTCACAAACTGTACGTTATGTCTAGTTATTTTCTTAGGTGCCACAAAATAGGTAGGGCATGAGCCTACCTGGGAACCACAAGTGAATTATTTATATTTATATTACAGATTTAAGATATAAAATATGTGGTCTCATTTTAATATCAATTATTATTTTACATTTTCTAGGGCACTTGACTGGTTTGGGCTCCTGAGGCTGATTGTAAAAAAATGACCTTGTTATAGTTTTAATGGGTATCTTGCTGAGCCCTAGCAGCATAGTGACTGCACATGTTCTTTGATGTGGATTGAGACACCCATAACACGTGGGCACTATACACACAGCCCTCCTTTATGCTAACATTGGCCTTCCTGGATAGATAGAAAGACTTGGGTGTGTCCTTAGTAACTGCTGAAAATAAATGGGAAATGGTATTCTGCAGTTCAGGGTGGGTCACTTGTGGCGTGCAACTGCATATAAGAATGTGCCTCCCAAATAATATCAAGCATCCTAATGCTCAGCCCCTTAGAAGCGTTTTTTTCTGCAGATCACTGGGTTGTAGATTACGTGGTACTGATAGTAAGGGCTTTATGCAATGGCCGTACTAACAGCTCTTTGTTTCTGGGGAGTTCAGAGGATCAGGAGAGTGCTGACCATTTTTTTTTCCATTTTAAAAGGTTACTGAGAATGAGTGACTTACCTAAAAGCCAAAATCATGATGGTGCTAAGAAGCCAGCCTTATAAACGTATCTGGTGTGAAAAAGATAACTCTGAGATATAAATGTAGATTCACACATGTGTTTGTATTTTATTTTATGGTGGTATGTCCTGGAGCTACTGGAGAGCTACAGTGTAAGCCTTGTTGTCACCAGAACGTCTAATCTAATCCACAATGGCTACTGAAAACAGAGGTGATATGGTACTGATACGTTATTATGCAATGATGAAATATATCTGACTAAAAAAGTCATTTATTTGTACAAAAAATAATTGCAAAACAGTGTATACATTTACAAATTTAATACTTACAAATGTTTTGACTAAAAGCCTTTTTCACTCAGCTGAGTACGCTCTTGAATTGGGTTGTACTTTCAGAAACATTGCACTCAGCAGTGTGTGCTGCCTGGGTGACATCTCGGTGGTATCTGCCTGAATTGTATCTTGACTTTTAAAGTATGAGAAAGACGGTGTTGGCCACTCAGGTGTATAATGAAACAAGACAATTTGTACCCAGGCTGCATTCATTTTGAAAGAGTGCATTTTCAGCTTGACTAGGCTGAATCCACCAGAAAAAGGGCTGGACTGGAATGATGATTTCCTTTCTCAGTATTTGAAATGTTTGTCCCTAATCATAAAAAAAAAGTTTTATGTTCATTAAGTTGTCAAAGAGACCAACAACAGATCAAAACGCTTCATGAATGTCAAACGTTATATTTATTATTATGAATAAAATTAATCAAAACATAACCAGAAGATAACTCATGAGTTGCGTGAAGACCGTTGAAAGGCTTTCCTGCTATGTTAGCAAGCCCTGTAAATAGCAAATGTATTCATTGCTAACCGGCAACAATATTTGGTAGCTATTGCTTACAAATATTCTGTTGTGTATATACTGTATTATATATATATATATATATATATATATATATATATATATTTTTTTTTTGCACAATAGAGGGCAGTAGCGTTCCAAACAAATTTGCAAGCCAGCCCATCAGGTTTACCTATTACAAAAGTACAAACTGATATATTGAGTAAGTGATATGTTAGGAAATAGGGCCATATGCCTAAAGCTTAGCCTTCCAGTAAATGGATATGATTGCAATCCATTTTGTGACAGGCTGTATTTTTTATGCTCTGGAATTAAATTACATGTAGGACTTAAGTTCCACATACAGTACATTAGGTATCTGTATCACAGTTTTGGTTTCTTGTTAATTGGTACTGCCGAGAAGGTTTTAAGATGAGGATAGAGGCACCATAATTAAAGTGTAATCGCTGCAATGGAGCATATAGAGTCCACACTTAGTACAAACGTAACACCTGTGTGCTTACATTGTACTTAATGTGTAATTACTTCTACTTCATATGAATCAGTAACAAGTAGTATTTGCCTTTTGTACATCATTGGAATTAAGGCTAAGTGTACATTTAATATTATGTTGTTGAAGGGAAATTAATTTCATCCTTATCTATTCTTCTGACATCTATCGTCTTTAATAATGTCGATCCGTCTTTTTGATGATTGCTTTTAAGCTGGTAAATTCATGTTTAAGTTCCTGTGTTTTCCAGGAAATAAAAGTCCATTAACAAGAGTGTGCATTTTCAGCAACTGTAAACCATTATCAGTATAAAAAAAGCAACATGCTGAAAACGAGGTTCATTTTGTTTTTGTTTTGTTTCCAAAATTGAAGCCTGCTAGCTACACAAAGTGAATAAATAAATGATGCAATAATACTGTCCTCATTATATGGTTACTTAACAAGAAAACTATTTGCTAGATTGGTTTACAAAGCCGATACAGCAAATCATATCTATTTTTCAACACCAAAAAAACGAATATGGCAACGAATATGACGTCATTTAACCTGACGTTCCTGCACAAGCAAGATAAGCATGCTTAGTATTTAAATGATAGGCACATGTGTTCTTTAATGGATTCATCACCCCAGCAACATCAAACCCAGGTTCACTGGGCACAAGCCTACTCCTAACATCAATCAAATTAAAGAAGGTAGAGAAGCCCTCAGATGGCAGTTTTTATCAAGATTTCAAACCGGACGCCCCACAGAGATTGTCTAGAGTCTCTCATGCTTTATCCAAAATACTTTCTAGACTGGATTGTAGTGAAAGCAGGTTGTTTAAAGATTCACTATCACTGAAGTTTTTTTTTTTTTTTGTTTTGTTTTGTTTAGCGCATATATCAACACAGCAAAGACTAAATACAGTTGGGATCAGCGAGCCTGAATAATAAAAAGAAAGAAATAGAACATTTCTAAAAAAATCTATTATATCACGATGTTTCGGACTACAAGTCCTTCTTAAGCTGGTTGAAAAAACAGTGCTATAAACAAGCTGTTGTTATAAACAAGTTGTCTTTCAAAGGAAAGTTCCAGAGGATGATGTCATGATGACTTCAGAATAGAATGCTCATTCCAAGAGATTCTAAAGTGCCTAGTTTGAAAATGATACTATATATATATATTTACACTTCATTATTCAGTTCTACTGCAGTAAGTTTTAATTTCTGCATAGCACGCAGTGGCAAAATGTAATTTATTTAAAAAAAGATTTTTGCTTACTACACATGTTTGACAATATGTTTATTAGAATTTTTCATAATAACTTAAATGCATAAATAAAATAAGACACATTTAGAGTCTAGAAAAGTAGATGCCACATTTTAGTAAATAAAAAATAGTACACAAAGAATAATGTCCTAGAATACAAAATGATAAACTTGGCAGTCACAGAGCGATTTGCCCTAGTTAAGAATAACAGCCTATTCATTTTACTGCAGAACACACACACAGGCATATACACTGTCACTATGTGTGCTAATGGAATATCTACCACTAGCGGAAATCTAACACAAGCTATCACAGGTTTTTGAAAAATGGTAAACAGTCCTTCTGAACAAAATCATCTATAAGGACATTCTAGAAAGGCTTATTTTATGCATTTGCCAACAGGCCAGATTGAGTATGTTTTCCATGGTGTTAGCACCCTTTGCATCTCCCCTGTTTAAGACTTCTTAATTCTGGGAGTGACTACTGCCTGCCTAAAGGTTTTGCTGAGATGAAAAGTTTAGCACAGCAGGCAATTGGCACTACTGGCATTTAAAGGCAACCTGTCGCTAGTGGGTATTTCTTATCTGTTCCAAGTGCAGCAGATGCATACTTATACCTAATGAATTGCTTAATCTTAACATCAGAGAATAGCTTTGCATTATAAGTGAAAAGGGAAATAGGATTGGAAACCACAGTGTTGATGTTTCAATTCTTCAGTGGTGCTGTGAAAATATGTGGTCCTAGTTCATGGTCTAATTGTTTGAGCTGTCACAGGAATGACAGTGATGAGAACAGAGGTACAAAAGGCAAAAAATAAAAAGATTAAAAAAAAAAAAACAGACCCATCAATCAAGTCAAGTATCTTGCTTTTTTGCTGACCTTTTTGTAGTGCCACATAGACCAGAGCAGTTAATGACAGTGGTATGAGGGCCATTTACATCATGCAAACTCCAGCAGCCAAACGACATCACGCACAGAGCATATGGAAAAACAATGTGACACATTATGCAGTTTTGTTATTCAGTTCAAAGGTTCTCTCAAAGCAGTTCTAAGCAGGCTCTAATTCTAGCTAGAATTCAATTGGATCTGACAAAATGCTAATGAAAGCTTTTTACCACTGTTGTTTAGCAACTATATATAAAAAAAGTAATTGCCTAGAAACAAATAAAAGTGTTACACTCAGCATTTAGAATTTTAAATGTGTGTGTGTGTGTTTAAACTGCATTGACTTTCTGCAGAGATTGTGGCTGGTTTATATAATTGTTTGGGCAGAATGTCACTCAAGGAGATTGGTGTCACCCCAGATAGCACAAAAGCGATCAGAGTATGAGATCTCAGTACCTAATTACTAAGCTCCTTGCCAGACTCACATCTGGCAGGCCCTGATAAGAAAACAGCTGATCAAAATAAAGCAGGCCAAGGGGATGCAGGCACAGAGAGAGAGAGAGAGAGAGAGAGAGAGAGAGAGAGAGAGAGAGAGAGAGAGAGAGAGAGAGAGAGAGAGAGAGAGCTAAAGCTGCTTTTTCCTGCATTCATGTCTGATTTGGTCCGGAATTCCATTAGTTTGTAAATCCAATTGTTTTCAAGATGCTGTATGGTGCCTTCAACTTTACAAAGAGCAAACACAGCAAACAACACCTAAAATTCACCTATTTACCACAAATTAGGCAATTGCATATATCCATTTCCACAAGCCCAAGCCAATAATCTGCTGCGCTATGCATATGTTTGTCCACAAGGTTCCGTAGGACAGAAAGGGGAGGGCTTTTGTATGGAGGAGCAAGCAAAATTGGTTAGGCAGTGGGGCTGTATTAACTGTGGAATGTTATAAAGCACATCAAGGTTCATGAGAGAGCAGAAGAGGGAGACGGTGCTGAGCCGTCATGCTGGGGAGAGGTTGCTCTGGCTGACAAGCATGCTCATCAGAACAAGTTTGTTCAGTATGTCATGTGCAGAAAGTGCCCAGGGCTAAAGCATGAATATAGTGTGTGTGTGTGTGTATATATATATATATATATATATATATATATATATATATATATATATATATATATATATATATATATATATATGGCTATAACATAATGTATATGACAGAAAATCTATTGCTTTGGTAACTGTTTGTATTTCTATCTGTTTCCTAGTAGTAACATTTAATATTGATGAGGTTAAGGTTAAGGTTGAGGTTAAAGCTAATGATGAAATGAAAAAAGAAGAAATTGCTTATAATATAAAAAATGTAGTGGTTATTATTGCCTGTTTAACATAACTGAATTATGTTATTAATAATGATTTATTAATATATTTAATACTGTTAAAACTAATGACAGACACACCTATTAAAAATACAAGCAAGACAAAAACAGTATCTGAAACAAAGCCAGCTGCCTGCACTATCCTCTACACATCCTAGACCCATACTACTGTGCTGCTCTGTGGACCATTTAAAACAAGTGCAGTCATCCTTGATTTATAAATACTTTAAAGACATGTCTTAAACTTAGTTATATTTAACTGCTTGAGTAGTGCTGTGTGTGTAAACAGCTAACAATTTTGGAGCTGCTGGACAGTCTGTAGTAGAGTTTGACCTTCTTCAGGGTCATGGAATTTCTCAAATACTGCACTGTTGTGTGGAAACAGTGGCATGGGTTTCACAGTACCAGTATTGTACTTCTAGCAGTTGGCAGTGACAAGCACTTAAATAGAAGAGTCACAGTTAATAAACAGTATAGTGTGGAAAAATGATTCATGATACCTAATTTGCTTTAGGTTTTTTCAAGATGAGTGGACAAATTAGATTTAATCAACTTTCATAACACACAATACAGGTCTACACATGGCACCCAGGTACACATGTTTAGATACATTTTACAACATTGTCAGAACAGCTTGCTTGACTTCCTGCTAGACCATTTGTTCTCATGGTGAAATAAAGGACAGGTTTTAATGAGAGGAGAAAGGAACCTGTACCAACTTCCTCTTCCTGTTCTGACTAGGCACGGCATTGGGTATGCTCTCACTTATGTTCACCATTGCTGTGTCTGGTTTCAAGAGGAATGTCTTCCACATGTCATGTTTGTCTTCATCCCAGCTGTTGCTGGCGGACTGACAAGTCTGTAGTATCATTTAACACTTTCACACCTGAAAGTACCTATACTATTTAATCACAGTTGCACTTGACAGGCAGAGTTTTTTTATTCTGTGACCATTTTTAAACAATTTGGGGCACTATATTCTGTTTGAGCAGTGAGGGAATTCTCAAAGGCTGACTGTGAATATTTTAGAAGACTATGCCTTCTCCATACCGGTCCTTTACTTGAAGACCCATTTGTATGTTTTATCGGTAGTGTCCAACAGATGGCACTGTTGGACTACAAAAAATATTGTTCATAAAAAAAAAACATGTTTATTGTTGGGTTCAAGAACTGCAAAAACATTTCAGTGGCATCAATAAATATCATATATATTGTATTATATGAATACAATATTAATATAGGGCAACATTCTAGCATACATAGATTATAACTTATGCTGAATAATACACAACTGTCGCCGTGGATTTCATCCCCTGGGGGGGATAATAAGTGAGTCATTACTTGAGGATAGATTGGTTCAGTGTGGCTAAAAGAGTTATATACCAGTATTTGAGAACTAAATGTAGTAAATGCACTGATGCTAGAAATCGAATCTAGTGGTCCTGGTCAGTAGTAATATGATAATAGAAATGGAGCCTTCATGCTAGATTCTAGCAGATAAAACAAATAGTTCTTTCCAGGTTAATATAGCTATTTGTAATTTAAAAGATTTATCATTTTGAGATCAAAGAAGCTCAGATAATTATTTTTCCTAATCCCTTCAGCTGCTTCTGTAATGAAGTGATTCACAGCACGCAGCCTGCTTTTCATTCCTGAACTGAGCTGCAATAGTGACAATAATGGTGGTGAAGTGAATTTTGCCCATGGCCATTTGTGCTTGGTAGGGCTGAATTGATAGGAACCACGCCAACATGAACTCAGCCTTGCTGAATACATTTCCTCTTGAAGATAGAAACATGCCTGTTTAGTGCTTTTTGAGCTGTAGGATTTGCCACATTTTGACAAGATAATGTATTTCACTGACTTCTAGAAATGGTATTGTGTTGTAAGTGGAATTGATTTTCTCACATTTCCTTTACTCTTTCCTGTGAAAATGTACGTTATACCCCCCCCCCCCCCAAAAAAAAACAAAAAACAATCTAGGCCATACACAGGTTAGTGACTCGCAGTGGTCCTGCCCTGTTTTGTACTGTACCATTAGACACATGCCATATATTACAATTATTATTATTAATTACTAAACTTTTCTTTTCTTTATGTTTTCCTTATGTAGTTGAAGACAATGTTTACATTCAGAACTGGCTATATATTATTTCAGGTTTTTATTCCTAAGCAGCAGTCCCATTGACTGTGTTATTTTAATTCAACAGAACCCAAATTACATAACCAAACAGCGTACATTACAGGAATTCAGAAATTTGTGAATTTTAAAAGTCACATTGTGTAGAACAGATGGTGACTTGTCTGTAAATTTCAGGTCAGCTGCAGCTGGGCAACGTTCACCCTGAGAAAGAAGGGTCAGTAAAATCCTACTGAATACACCAGGCGTTCCGCTAGACTCATTTATGCTCAGCCAAGAACAATTTCACAGAGCTAGTCTGGCAACACTGTAGATAGTTGCTATGGGAGCATGCAGGACTGAAAAAGAAAAATTACTGACTGCCAGAAAACTGCAAGCAGAGAAAATAGATGGCAACATTCTGCAGTGCTCATACCAGCAAATAAAAGGAGATTATGCCAAATGCAAACACAAGTTCTTACCTTTCAGAGCTTGCTTGGGTTTCTCGCATAACCATTATTACTGTCATTTGTGTCATTTTATAGGGCCTACACTTTCAACTATTTGTGCAAACATATACATATAGAGAGAGAGAGAGAGAGATTAAATCTAAATCAATCACATATATGTACTTTAGCTCACTCTTTAAAAAAGGTAGGCATTTATATTGTTGAATACACTTGTTTAAACTAAGCAATTGAAAAGTTACCGGCTCTACATGTCCTCCCTGCCCATTTTCTTACAAAGGAAAGAGTAAATATTTTAATAAATATAATTCATTTTAACCAGGTCAACATTTCATATTTCAAATGATTTTTTAAATCCATTGGGTAACAGGAAACAACAGACCATTAGTGTGTAATACAAAACTGCTGATCTAGAAGCAGAGAGTAAGATAAAAAGAAAAAAGAGAACAATTCAGTTTAAAAAAACATCATTTAACACAAGGGGAACAGATTAGAATAAAATAGTGTCAAAGCAAATCACACAATAGTCTCCAATCAACACACCAGAAAACAAAAATGATCACCATAACAACCGCTCCTTATATTCTAATTTGCTAGTATGTTTATTGTTCCCTTTTTCAGCTTTTGAAAGAGCATGGCTTGGCATTTCTCTATTTTTATTTTCTGATGTATCAATTTAGGCTAGTGAAAGCAATGTTTGACATAGCATTAGCAATATTATGTTTCCATCTTTAATGTATCTACCACTTCATATTGTATTCAAATGAGTGTATTGCTTGATGAAACGTTAATAAATTACAATACTGTAAGGTGTCTAAAACATGTATATTTAAGTTATCAGAACTCCTGTGAAAACATTTTCTAACAGCTGGGATGGTGTAGTTAGTTGCTAGAACATTATATAATCTTTTTCAAAACTCCATTCTTACTGAGAGCTGACTGAACTGCATTGCAGAGGGGTACGATCATTAGCAGTTTTCTCATTGTGAGCAGTTTCTAGAAGAAAAGGAGCTGTGGAGTCTTTCACCAGCACAGAGCTCTATACTTACTGTGTTACAGCACGCCTAAATAAACATTTAACTATTGTTTTATTACACAGGAGCTACATTATTTACAGTTAATAAAGATGTATTATTCGTTGTTTTACAGCAATAAAACCTTGAATAATTCATTTTAATTTAATTAAGCATTAATTGCATGTTTATTAAATGGACAAAACATTTACAGAAGAGTAATACATTCCTAGAATGCTAATTTGAAAACACTTAAATTGAAGTGCTGCCCAAAATATCAATGCATCAGGTCTAAAACAAGCTAAAAATAACTTCAATACAGGTCAATCAAATTGTAATAGAGTAGAGCACATATGTGTATTCTCCAATTCACAATTAACTCAAGTTAACCTATAGATGTGCCCGGTTTTATTGCTGTAAAACAACAAATAATACATCTTTATTAACTGTAAATAATGTAGCTCCTGTGTAATAAAACAATAGTTAAATGTTTATTTAGGCGTGCTGTAACACAGTAAGTATAGAGCTCTGTGCTGGTGAAAGACTCCACAGCTCCTTTTCTTCTAGAAATTGCTCACAATGAGAAAACAGTGCTAATGATTCATTGCCGTCCCTATAACAAGCTCTACAGCCACTATGCATACAATACAAGTAGCAATATGCAATAACATAGAGGTGTTTTTTAGTTCGTACTGAGCAACCAGCAGGTATATGAAATCCCAGACAAGTTTTACAGCAACAAGATTAATTTAGGAGTGTAGACAACAAACAGTTGACTTTAGAACTTGTTCTTGTACCAGCTTCATCGGCTACTCAACTTGCACCAAATCTTTTGACCCAGCAAACCCACTGTTCTCTCTGCTCCTGTTAAATGTTCCTGACCAGCACCACTGGAGAAATCTGAGCTTCAAGATCTGTGACTGACTTTATTACCGTACTGTTTACTTTTCAGGTCACAACTGATTGAAAATGAGAAAGAATGGGTCTGGTTTAATGAGAGGGAACATACAGCTATTTACAGATGATTGTTCTGGGTGTACAAATGTAATTGACATTGTAATACATTTATCACATTCTGTGTCTTTGTGGAGATATATCAAAACATATTGGAAAGAGGTTAATTAAATAATAAGGAGTAAACACTGGTAAATCTTAACAGATGTTCAGCAGGGTCGATTAAGATTATATATATTTCTCACTGTTTCCAGACAAATTGATTTCATTTATCATTCCTTTTATGTATTTCAATATATCAATGTTTGGTTCTGGAATTATGAATCAAACTGATTCAAACTAAAATGGTCAACCCATGCCTGACTGTTGACTAACAGTAATCTCCCTCTTCCAGGCAGCAAAAATGTGTTCAGGTAATTTATGTTGTGAAAGTAAAATGATCTGCAGTATCATAACTCAAATTTGTTGCTAATATTTTCATTACAAAACAATGATGCTAAGCAGTGCTTCCCTACAGCCTCAAGCAATCCAGCTGAAATGGCCCCAGACTTCATTTTTCCCATTTATTCTAGCTGTTAATAGCACAACACTCCAAGACACATTTCTGTGTATTTCATGCCATGGTTGTTGAGTTTTTGAATCTACAGGTTTACTTCCCATTACTCTGCTATAGATGACTGAGTGACCCTGGGAGATAACTTTTGAAAAATTGAATGGTTTCATGGTTCAATACGTACTGTAGATGATGCTCAGGCTGAATTATTCTGCTGCTTCATAAATTAAATTGTTGTAATTACCTTTCAACGTCTATTTATACATTGTTGTCAGAAAGTTATTGCTATATCAAAATAATATTTAGTGATAATGCAGTGGCAGCTACTGTAAGAATCATTGGAAGAATGAATCCCAAGGTATATATAGGGGGTACTC
The DNA here is from genome assembly GCF_902713425.1 of Acipenser ruthenus. NCBI lineage: Eukaryota > Metazoa > Chordata > Actinopteri > Acipenseriformes > Acipenseridae > Acipenser > Acipenser ruthenus. Next base: position 29,463,389 of record NC_081203.1, on the reverse strand, counting down.
AGTGTAGTACTTGAAGTAGTAATGCCATGAATGAGGGTGGCTGAGTAACCAACAACTCACTGAACGGTGAAAAGTGGAGCTGTTCTGTGTTCCTGTGCTGGGAATGGCTGTTGTTGGTTTTTATTTTTTATTTTTTTTTACCATGGTATCATGCCTACTGATTACACACAATCACAGCTATATAACCCCAGTGAAAATCTCAGAACATTGTACATATACTCATCTTGTAAACTGAGATTCTGATGGAAACACACACGTGCAATTGTGGAAATAGATAGGTCAGATGGCAAACAAGCATGAGAGGGTCTCACCTTCCGCAACTAGGAAACTATCAGTAGGCCCACCTATCACTATTGCAACTCATGTTGATAAAACACTTGCTTGTACTTGGCTCTGCATACTGCTTGCAGTGCCAGTGTCCTGTAGCTATTGTTACCATTACATACACCTTGGTTTCAAAAGACACTTTATCCAACTCCAGCTGATACTCAAATTGGAACCAATGGAAAGGCACCACACGACTGATGACTAATGGCTGCATTTGTTCAGCTGTACTATACCATCAGATGTCTTTTAAAGATGAATTTGTACTACATATACCCTCTTGTTTCCACCCTTTAACAGGAAAGCATAATGAGTTTTGCATTAGAGAAACAGCGGAGTTGACTTAACATTGATGTGTCCGTTCTTAAGTCTGTAAAATATTTCCCAGTTGAATGAAGCAGCAGCCCTAGGGGAACCGCATCCACATATTCTACAATACATATTTCAAACTGATGTCATGCACATTACAATGGATAAGCACAGATTATTTCAGGACACCCGATTTCAGGCTAGCTTTTATGGACCCATTTCAGTTCTAGGAAGCATCAGCAATCTACCATTTGCTTTTAGATTTGCATAGTGGATCTTCATTTAAATACAGTTTCTTGTATTTACCGGTTCTGTACATAATGTATTCCCAGTTCTAAAATGTATGAAAGCATCAAGGGGCTTATACATTCTAATACAGTCTAATAAACACCTCCTAAACAACTGATACAACTTAGTATTTCAAGGTTTATGATCTTGATTATTACTCAGTTTTGTAACAGGGTCTGAGTTTCATGTATAATCAAACCGTACAGCACGTTTTTCACATTTGCCTTCTGAGAAATATATTTAAGAGGTGTACTTTATGTACAGCAGGATAATGTCATCCAATGTCACCACAACCTGGAAAGATCAAGGGCGGTCAGACTGTAAAAAGTTGGTTGCATTAAAGTCATTTTGGAGGTAGGAGCTGCTTGAAAAAAAAAAAGTAATTGCATTGCCTGTTGAGTAACCATTGAAAATCTCTTTATGTTGGTGTCTCCATAAATGTTCCTGACAAAGGGAAATTGTAACGGAACTCCTTGGTATAAATGTAGTCACTGAATAAAAGACCCCTGTTCTTCTATTACTGTATTTAATAAAGGCTAAAAACATCTTCTCCTACATTTTGCATTGACACTACTTCTTTTTAACTGGTACCAGTAAAATAATCTTCCCTTAAAGGGCTTCCAGTTGTGTTTTTGGACACAATGACAGTGTGACCTATATGGTTTCCAATGTTCTGTCATTATACAATAGACTGTGTTCCACTCATATGAGCACTGGATAATCCTGTCACATAATGTGTCAATTAGACATCAGAGAAAAGCAGCCTGGTTTAAATATGTTTTCTGTTTTGTTTAATGCAAAAAGTACCTCTATATTTACTTTTTTTTTTCTAAATGCAACAAGAGTGTTTAAATGAATGTGTCACCACTGAATATTTATTTTTACAATCCTGACAATGTGTTTGTATCAAGGCTTAAACACCACACAACAAATGTTGGTGTTAGATTCAAAAGAGTACATTTATTTTTTAAATATATTTTAGATTTTTACCATTTGCTCTTTGTAAATGGACAGTTAAGATATGTTTTAAATAAGATCAACATTATTTTAAAAGCTTCGGGTTTTTAAAAAGTTATGTTGTAAATTAAAATATTGTACAACTACTTTAAACATTTTTTGTAAGGTTTCAATCACCAGAAAGTGGTTTTTGCTATAATATACTGTTTTGTTGGCCCATATAATTCTGTTTTCTACTGTGAGAAACAAAAACATGGTCCTGCAACAAAAAAGAGATGCTGGCTGAGTGGCCATGACTTTAATAAAATGTGGATCAAGGGTAAGAAAAAATGAAACAAAGAGAAAGAAACAAAAAGGAATAATGTGGAGCCGATAGATTTTCATTTGAGTTCAGGAAGGCTGTAGATTATCTACACGTAGACAGGAGAAGACTGAACAATGGGAGGTGCTGATGCAAATACGTGCATCTTTTGTTCCCTTAGACAGCGGTTCTGTGAGCATCACAAGGGAAGCTTTTTGTTTAATCCCAATGGCTACAGGAAATCAATAGTTTGTCTCACTTCCACAGTCTCTCGTTTAAACAAAGAAATGGGAACAGTTCATGAGTTTGTGTGTTCCTGACAGATCTTAACCTTCTATTGAAAGAAAAGGTTTGCTAATAGCACAATACTAGTCCATTTAAAACTTGAGCATTTCAAAAACCAAAATCTAACCTTTGAGACAAACTATTCTCTTATTATACTGAAAATATTCGATATATATATATATATATATATATATATATATATATATATATATATATATATATATATATATATAGTAGGATTTTGGAGCTGGGATCTAGAATATATGATGCCTTGACTATAAGTCAACGTTCTAAAATGTATGTAAGTGTTGCAGAGGATACAAATTAAAATAGTACTGTGCACTGTAACACATCAAGCAAAGTATTGTTTAAAGTCCTGTAATTAAATAATACCCATCATAGGATTACATTTAAATTATGGCATCACTATCCTTATACAGCGTTTAAAAAAATGACAAAAACAAAAAATTGCAATGCATATAATTGTATATAAGTTATAATTACTTAATGATAACATTGTATAATTGGTTATTCCTGTTATAGTTTGTTTTGATATTTGGTACTTTTGCTATAAGGATAAAGGTGCCATAATTAATCCTAGGTCTGATATGAGTTCTTAGGTTCACTCAAAGAAATTACAAGAATACTTTTGTACTGAGCCAATGAGTGTCCTAGTATTAGGAGAATTATTTAAAACAAATGGTTTAGAAATCTTTAAGAATGTGGAAGACAACAAATGGGGAATAATAATAATTATAATAAAAAAAAAAATGTATCAGAGATGCAGTTTTTTTAAAAAAGCACTAGAGGGAGCTTTTTACTAAGAGAATGAGAACCCAAAGACCACCATTTTAAACATCCACACAAACATTCTGCATTTTAATTAGACTCTAGCATTTATTGGTAATGGCAGTGCTTATGAAAATGACGCAGCGAATGCAATTCTGTTCTAATTTGCAGAGCTAATTTTCTCTCATTATCTCCAAAAACGAGAGCTATGAAAGTCAAATCAACACAGGCAATTTTTCTTCCTGTGTCTTGATAACAAATGCCTTTTCAGAAATATGAATTGTCACACAAATTCAGAATTAGATGCTCATCAAGTCAATCATATTGTAGATAATACTGAAGTACTGAAAGTGCAAATCTGTCTCTGAGAACTCAGTCAACTGTTTTCAAGTATAATTTGATACCATGCACCAGAATTCAAATGTACACTTTGAAAACTGATAATGACCAATGGACACTTCTATTCTGTTTCATGTAAAGTAAGCATGTGCACTAATGTAAAGGATTTTTTTTTTTAACAGAAGCATACCAGTGAAGTTAATACAGTAACTGTAAGTATATGGTAAATTGTAAGGCTAGCATTGGTCATAACAGGCAAAAGGCAAATGATATTGATACCTGGAGTGCTTTGCTGATCTTGAAGGAAGTTTTGCATCTGAATGCTATAATTACTATCTACTTTACTAGATAATTCATTGCTATGGGAAATGTTCTTCACAAATCGGTAAGCGCAATAATAATATTATATAGCGCCTTTCATAGGGGACCGCCATCACAACTCGCTTTACAGAGGTAGGCTATGAACTGTGCATTATATGCAGAGTCACCTACAATGGAACATTGATTTAACATCTCATCCACAGTTGGTACAAGGAGATTAGGCGACTTGCTCAGGGTCACACACAGTGAGTCAGTCAGTGGCAGAGGTGGGATTTGAACCAGTGACCTAATGGTTATAAGTGCTGCACTTTAACCACTGGACCACACTGAACTCACTGGTACTGTATCGGTCAGCTCTACAGCTGGAAAGCAGTGTGGTCAGTTGCTCTTGTATGGTTCTTTGGTTCTTGTGTTTATTTAAATGGTGTATAAAATATTCCCATAAAGAAATAGATTCTAGTTTTTGGTGGTCATTTTGTCTTTGTGCTGCATATCTCCAGATTGCAAAACACACAGCTGGAAAAACCATTTGGGTTAGGGTCTGAGTTTACAATGTAAACTCAGACCTTTAGGATTACAAAGAGTAACTGTATCCAGTGGTACTAGTGATGCTAGTGCTAGTACCAATTAAGAAAGAGCTGTAGAGTCACAATGGGACAAAACACTATCAAAACCTGGTCATCTGAGAGATGCAAGTTAAGAGCACATACAATCTGCAAAAAACATAGTAACATTATACTCCTTAAGATGAACATGAAAATGAAAGCACAACATACTGGTACTGTGTTTGGGATTTTGTTTGCTGTTGTCTGTAAATTGATGGCTGTGTGTAACTGAGAGAGGATCATAATGGCATTGTGAATATTAATGTGGAAGCTTGATTGCAGTAGAGTTTTTCAAATTCAAGGCAAATCTATAATAGCAGCAGTGGTGCTTTTATAATTGTGTTCCTGCCTTTGACTTCCAATGACAGGAATAGGAGAGAAGGAAAGAAAGAAGCAAAAGCAACAGGGCAACACAGAACACCAAGTGCATGTAATACAAATTATATGACTACATATATCATCCTGACAGCTTATCACTTTATCTGAAACTGCAGAACCTTTCCTTGCATTGCATTTACGTGACAGTATTATTATCCAAGCAGTTTCTAGATTTGGCAAAATATTACATGCTTAATGAGGTGTGCTATTTAACTATAATTAAAGCAAGAGCTTTAGACCGTACTAAGTGTATATTATAGTGATGCCAGTTTTCTTTTTAATTTATACCTGCTATAATTACACTATTCGCTGGTGGCAAGCTAGGCTGGGACTAAATATTCAAATGATGTCCATTTACATGATTGTAATGCTGATAAAGCAGAATAAATGTTAAAGATGCAGTGGTTTTTGACCTTCAGTCCACGCGTCCATACAGGTTGAATTGACTTTAGGCCACGTTACATGAGTGTTTGCCAAACCTGGACATGGTGCCTTTTTGTTTATGTGTTTCACGTCTATTGTCGATTCACGTGAAATAATCACACATGTAAACTGGACTATTTTCAATTATTACTGTCAGGTTTCTAAACTGTAGAGTAACAGAACTCTGCATACTGGATGTACACATCAGGTATTTTTCAGAGGAAGGTGTGAAAAATGACAATAGCAGGATCCATGTACTGTGAAAACAATTTATTTCTGCCTACGTTTGACTGCAAAAGTGTCAGATTGTGAAGAAAGCAACCTGAAGCTAAATATAATTTCTTTGGAATGCAAAACATATGAATTGCTTGGGAAATTGTACTGGAAGAAACTGCATTTAGGCAGTTTTCAGGTTTTTATAAAGATTATGGTCACAGTTTAGTTTAGGGTTTGCATTACAGGATGTTATTACTTTTCAATAAACATTCACCCCTTATTCAGACAACTGAAAATTTATTTCATTAAAAAAAAAAAAAAAAAAAAAAAATCAAAAAAAGAATCACCTTCAACGCTTGCCAAACTCTTTTTGGGAACTATTGACCAATGGAAAGTGACACTTATTGTACCTATCTGTTAATGTTTGATGCCACTGTATAGCCAAGTGGTTGAATAAATATTAGTTTGCAACATAAATAGTTCTATGCAAAAAGAAGTTACATAAACATTTATTTTTCTCTTGACGAGCAATCAACCCATCAAGGAAATCCTTATACTCCCCAGCCGCTTCCATGTGGTTCGCAGAATAGGCTAAGCTACCATTTTCTGTTATTTTGAAAAAGATTTGAAGAAAAACATTTATCCAGCGAATTTCTCCTGTACACAATTAGCAGCCCAGCATAAGTTTCAATGGTTCCTATTCTGAGCACTGTGGGCTTGTGGATGTAAACCTGTGACCTCAGAACGATGAGGGTCCATGCAATTGTGCAGCGGTATGTTGAAACATTATCCACTTTATTCCTTTCAGTAAATCAGTGAAGCTATGCAGCTCTTTAGGATTCAAATTAATGTTGAACATTTAAATCTCCCAGACACTTGATTTAACAGGCAAGAGGACAAGTAGTGCTGAGAACCACAACATTTCAGTGTACCTGTGTGGGTGCATTTGTCTCATTATTTGAAAGAGCACTAAAACATGCTAACATAGCTTAAGGAACACTGGCATGTACACTTACATAGCCCACTTATTTCTTTGATCTAATGAAATCTAATCTTGCCAGATTTGCCTCTCATGCAATTTTTTTTTCTGTCTGTGGAGACGGGGGTAGGAAAACATGCTGTATGTTGCATAATTAGTAGCTCTCTTATCCGTTGGTAGAAAGAAAGAAATCAAATGGAGGGTATAGATTGTTTTATGAAAGGCACTGCACCTAAAATGAATAATGGCTTAGAAAATGAAAAAAGCCACTTTTTATGCAACAATACCTGACAGAGGAAATTGTTGTTTTTAATGAGCCTTGAAAACCCGTTCTGTAGTTCTGTCTCAGTCTCAGGCAGCTCACCAGGGATTAGGATTGATTTTTTAACCAATCAGCATGTGCAACCTTTCTGTTTCTATTACTAGAATTAAGTTTGATATTGTAGTCTGTTTTAAAGAAGCCAACAATGATCTGGAACAGTTTCTTGAATATCCAACTGTATTTTATTAGTAAGAAAAAGCTACTTGAAAAACTCATGGCTAAATGTTTTGCGAATACAACCCATACTACCGGTACTTAATATTTGTATACTTTATAAAAGAAAAATGTAAGATACAACATTCTGAATATTTTTACAGTGAGTTAAGATCACCCTGAAAGTGTGCATCGCCTTTTAGTGTAATTCCCTCAGCTCAACCTGATTAGAGTCAGGCCAGCGTTTCTACAGAACCAGTGATTGAAAGTGCTCATTTTATGGCTGAAAGCATTAAACAATGTCTAAAAATGTCTTTAAACAACTGGCTTAAAGCAATGTTCCATTCCCTAGCACTCTCCAGTGCTCCATGGCCAGAATCAAAAGCTTTAATTAAATAAGCATTGAAGCAATACAAAAGCATCCGGCAGCAAGCAGCAGGCTTTATAGTTTCAACAGCAAGGACTTTTACTGCCCATGCAAAGCACCACTGCTGCTTACTGATTGATTATATGGAAGAAGTCAAGAAGTCAATCCTGTTTGTTAACTCGCAGCATCTCATTCTTACTGCTAATTTCAGGACAGCTACCAGGAAGATGTGAGCAGTTGGTTGTTTGTTCTATAGCTACTGTAATTCCTGTTGTTTGAATAGGTTAACCAGCACTCTGCCGAAATGAATGATTAAAAATGATATGCTCAGCAATAACAATAATCCTACAAACAATACAACTGAAAAACCTCTGGCCATGTCTGTGTCAACATCTTTATAATATTATAATAACTGCTTTTGGATAGTAAAGGAAAAGCAGGAAATGTGATATTTAACCAGAGAACAGGACATGAAAACACAGAATCAAGCAGCAGTACAATTAACAAACTTTTACTTCTGCGCCATCTTAGTCTCCTCACCTCATGTACACACACAGCACGTAATCCTATCCAGCAGCGCCATCTACTGTACAAAGTATACAACGCATTATAAACTAACTTGCGAGTAATCAATGTTTAGACTAGACACAACAAACTGCACTAGAAACAAATATTCACATGTATGATTGGCCAGCCAAATTGGAAAGGAAGTACAAAGCATTTAACCCCATCCCTGCCAAACACACAAATAGAAACACATGCACACGAAACTGTGAAGTTTCCAATGCCATTACTAGTTTCTACAGCAGTTGCTCACCATTGGATTTGGGATGTGCTGAAAGTCTACCTAAAGACTGGCTATTGTATATTAAGTATTTCACTGTAAACTTTGCCCTTGTTCAGTTTAGCTTCTCCTGTTCTTATACTGCAAGTCACCCTAGTGTCTTAACCCTATCTCCTTTAATACATTGCTGCATTCATCCTCATCATTCATTTACACACACATCTGGGATACCCTTCATCATTTACCCTCAGAGCATGTCCATCATCTAGCCATGACTCAGTTGAATTTTTTTGCCCATGGCTGCCTGTAGCTCATAGACACTGATTGCATTACCTTTCTGTGATTAATATACTCTACAGGGATGTGCGTGAGAGGTCTCACCGCATACTAAAGATTAGCACAATGTCTCCCAGTCTCGCAATTGCTTTCCACCTTAAGGGTGGAATATTGTTTCCTTTCCAAGATTTTAAAAGATTCTTATTTTTAATTGAATAAATGATATATTGTTTTATGATTGCTGTGTTACATGTGGCTGACTGACTACAGCTGGAATTGACATGCTTAGTATGATAAGGCAACTCAATATACAGAGTACTCCTCATACTTACACAGTACAGGGTTTTGCATATTTGAATTTGAGACTTAATCAGAGCTAATCTCAATATGACAAATATTATAATTCTGCATGATTCTTGAGCCAGTTATGAATTAACAATTCACAGTCATTATAACGAGGATGTTTCCATAATTGTTTCCACTTCTGTATATATGCACTGCCAATAATTGTTGAAGGGTGGTGTATTTTGTACAATTATGTACAGTTATGGCCGTAAGTTTTAGATTACCCTATAGAATTAACACATTTTACTGCATTAATTCGAATGAAACCTGCTGAATAATGTTACGTTAACATATTGAACTACATACCGCTTTGTAGTTTTTCATATACGTAACGAAAAACTGAAATGTGACATTTTGAAATCTAACGTGACATACTGTATTACTGTTATGGCTTCCTGTAGACTTTTGCGATATCATTTTGTAGTTTCTTTGATCACATGATGTTAAATAAAATTATGTTCATATATATATATTTTTTTTAAATGATGTCTCAATCCTAAAATTCTATGTGATGCAAAACATTTGGTCATAACTGTAACTAACACCACTTAAAACAAAGTGTTAATGATGACATCTGTTGATTCTATTAATAACCTTTTTACCCTATTTGAATAGCACTTTAGGTGTAATCCAAATAAAATTATGTATGAACTTTCATATTACAGTATAAAAGCAATGAGAACTAAGATTATGGCTTTTAAACACAAGACAGATCTGTGCCTATCAGACAAAATCAGTATTTGTAATAAAGGATGTATCATAGCAGGTCCAAAAGGCTTTTCTTATGTTATCTAATCGCTTTCACAAGAAAACATCTACCTACACAAAGACCAGGAAAGGGGTCTGGGGATTGTCGAGCACTTATCTGACCTGCAACTGCATCTTCAGATTTTCTTTAGAGCATTTTAAAAATGATCAGAAAGATTCTTAACCCAGATGTGCATTCATTCTGAATGGAGGCTCTGATTATAAAACATGTTACATGTTGCATAAAGAGAGAAAAGAACAGCTGTAGTATTATACAAGAGCATTCTGTCAGTGAAGCAAAAAGACTAGAGCGCCATGTCCTAAGGGGACTGTTCCTTTAACTGTTTTATCCTACAAAATCAGCAGTGTCAGTGAAAACAAAACCCTTTCAAGTGATACAAGGTTTAATGCTGGAGCATGGTAACATAACGTGGCAGTAGTAAGATTGCTGTTGGAAGAAAATGTGGCCTGTTATCTCTAAAGAGAATTGCACGTTGTTAGTTCCAAAATGTATTTACAGCTGGTGCACAATATAATTTGATTGAATGTCAGGCAGGTTTTGGAAGAATCAGTGCTCAGATATCTTTACTGGTGTAATGCCTGGATTCTCCGGTGCTAGTGTGGGGGATGATGAACTACAGATGAGAATTATATAAGACACTTAGACAACCACTGTGCAATATCCTGGGGTGCACCCGATGATCTCCTAAAGGGTCTCTACAGTATCTTAGAATAATTCTGTCTCGGTGTCATCGATTGCCACTTTTTCATGTTTTTTTTTTTTTTTATAAATAATATCTTGGGTGCCTTTTCTGCACAACGTAACCAGTACAAATAAAATAAAATAAAACAGAAATGGAAATACTATTTTTTTTTTTTTAATTTATGTTTTAATGAAGCCGCTAACTTTAATACACACTCAAGTTAGAGGCTAGTCTGGTCTGCCGCTATAACTCAGGTATTGCCAACTCTGGTACTGAGATTTGGGATTTAGATCAAACTTTAATTGGTTCAATTAAACAATTAAAAAGATAGTTGACACAAATAAACCAGAGTTGCCCATCCCTGTTCCAGCCTTTGTATGAAAAAGACTGACTTACATATTAAGGTGTTTAGCCTGCTGTGAGTGCCACATAGTTAAATGACTGCAATCAGCAACAGATCTTTATCAGGTACACAACTTAATTAAAATAATAAAATCCAATCTACTAACTTAAAAAAGATAAACAGCATGCTGGTAATATTTGTTTGTGACCCCATTGTATTTCAAGTGAAGGTAAAAAAACAACAGAAAATTACAAAAAAGACAAATTGTTTTAACTTTTGTTCTGGATCCCGAAAGGCTGTCTGTATGTATTGATTTTGGTCTCCATTTCAATTTGGCTAGGTTGACAGTGCTCCTAATAAAAACTTTTAAATTGTCTTCAGAGAAACATTGGTGTTTAAAATCACCATTTCCAACAGAACTACTTAAGAAATGTCAGCGAAAGTTTTCAGCTCAATATTACGTGTGTACTGAAGTATGAAAATAGCAGTTTGTAACTAAATAATCTTACTGAAGGAACTTTCACATGTCCATTTATTTTTCTACTTCATGTCACATGGTTTATATAGTTTATTCCTGTTCCCAATGCTATACCTCGCAGCATAAAGATCACTGGTTTATACATACACAGTGGTTATATAGGTGTAGTAAAGATGGTGATGAAAGAAACCAGTTATTTCACTTGGCAAGAAAAAAACAAGAGCAGTGATAGAAGAAATTATCAAGTGTTTTTGTATTTTACAATTTTACACAAGAACACACAAATAACAATAACATGACTCCAATATGGGATGGCGGGGGGCTGTAATTAGAGCCATAGCAGAATTAATAACATCAATTGTAAATTGCAGTTGTACAGTAAGTTTGAGTAGCACTGAAAGTGCCAAAACATTTCACGAGTGACTTTTAAATAAATATGGCAACTTTCCAAAAAAAGAAACTTGTAACATTTCTATTGATTTGGAAAAAGAAGGAACGCCACATCAGTGCAACAGTTAGGGCTTGATCAAAAAAGAACCTGTCTCTGTAGTTCAATAATGCTGTCTTTGACCTCAAATCCCAATACTGTTGTCTTCTACCATATCATTCAAAACAATCGATTTCAAAAGCTCTCATTCACTACCTGCTGACATACAGCTATTGTTTAAATGCCTGAGGCACAACTGATGGAGAAAAAAGCAATACAAAATAGAATGTGCTTCCGAAATGCAATGTAGAGGTTCTATGTGGGTTCTTAAAGTGATTACAGCTAACAAAATAATTACACAAATCTTACCTGCGGTGCACATCCCTTCGTTATATAGGTCTCAAATGTGAAGTTTCTAAAGAAACACATGCTCATATTTTAATGTAATAATATTATTTTAAAACATGACATCTGGCACTACACTAGGTTAAATACATCTCTGTTTGCAAGCTTTCAGACACTGTTTCACTTCCTTGAACATTTCACCAGGAGGGTAAAATTGTCCCGATCTCATCAATAGCTTCTTACCTGTCATTAACCAACCAGCTGCCTCTCCTACTGACTGACATGCTTTCAGCCAGTAACATGCTTTGACTCAGAAATCACGACTGATGTGAAATGACCTAGGAAGCGCAAGTGTAACCGATTTCTGAGAGTAAGGCATGGAGTCATGTAATAAAATATAATCTAAAATGTGTTACTTTCAAAACTGGAAGCGCACAACAGGTCACATTTATGGGATTATTTTGTTAGATACAATCACTATAATTTACAGAAAACTACTAAACAGCTTTGTACATCCCCCCAAAATAGAGTCAAGCACCTTCCTATACTCCACAAACAGGAAGAAAGTATACCAGTAAATGCTTTTTTTCAGCTCACAGAGTTTCATTTAGATCTACCCCAGCAGGTAAAGCAAATAGAATTCACACGCTTAAATATCCATAGGGTTTCTGGGGAGGGAGATAGACTGCATTGGTTTCAAATGAACAGCGGGTCTAGGTTGGCAGGAGACACAGGAGACACAGTTGCTGTTTATTACTTATATTAAGATGATTTATTGTCCCCTTGAAATGAATCGTTTGCCAGTAACGGTTTCTCCCTAAACCAGACCACCCCCTAAAACCGTCCACCTGGCTGCCTCAGTGCTTTAGTTTGCTGGCACACTATCTTCTTTGAAACTAAAGTACAGCTTGTGAGCTTAAAAATCAGTTTTTTTCTTTTATTCAAAACTATAAAACACTAAATGTAGTAAAACTATAATAAATGACAAATGACAAACATTTAGACTAGAAATGTCATGTGCTGTTACCAGAAAGCTGGTCTTCAGAATGTGATTGAAATTCAAGGGCTTAAAAGTTTTTGACACTGTTTAACATGTTTACTTATTTCAACCCTAATTGGGTCATGAGTACCCATAAAACAATGATGGTAAACAATAGTACCATGGTTTACTGGTCCCACACACACACACTTTTGCTAATGCATTAGTGTGTTCGAGGGTGAAATGCCATGTCTGGATTTTTGTCTGATTGAATCACACATTAGCACAACTTGGCACCATTTCGGGATGTGTTTTCATGGGAAACAAAGGAAATCAAACAGCACTTGTAAACTTCATCAGCTGATTTGCAAACTAATATTTAAACTTGTGAACCAGTTTGGTCACTGGTCACTCCTGGTTATTTTATTGACAAAACCACAATTGCAAGCCATCTCTATCCTTGGACCAATATTGGCTGCAGTCATAGATGCAGAGGGTAGCTAAATATTGTTAAGCATTAACAAAAATAAAATTTAAGTTTGCAGCCACCTAAAACTATGTTTTATACACCCTGTACCTATTAGACAATAATGTTTTATAAATTGTTTTATGATTAGTCTTGGTTTATATTGAATATAAAGTAGCTAGAAATGACATTTACAATGTGCCTCTTTAAAATTAATTTGCTCCTGGCACCATTTCAGGGAAGACCACAGTACCTCCTCTGAAATATTAATTTTTTTAGGCTGGATGTATAATGGGGGGAATGGCCACTGTATGCCAGTCCCTGTGCAATGTGAAGGCATTTGAATACAAAACCCTGTGAAGAAATATTAATTGCATTACTATTTCTTCTCATGCATCTCTACAGCTAAAGGACATGTTGAACAAAGAAATGTATTTAGCAATTCCACCAATGACTAAATATACAGACACAACAGAAAGTCAAAAAATGAAATGATTGTGAATGAAGTAATACAAATGGCTATCAAGGATGAACCTGTTAGCACAACAGTATTTTAGTTCTTATACTAGTGGGAAGCTGCACATAGAAACTTTACAGTAATGCTCCTAATACCTTTTCAAAAAAAATAATAAAATCAACGCAATTATAAGCACTCAGTCTTTTGCAGCAGTACTGCACAACAATACAACAAAAGGCATACAATTATAAGAGGAGTATGCAGCATTGTGTTCTTTTGCCATTTGATCTTCACTGAAGAGAGAGAAAGAAAACAAGTGTTGTTAGTCAGATATCAAGCTGGGAAGCTGACAAAAACACATCTGTGATAAATTGAAAAGCACTTGTTGTTTTCCCCCTCCTATTTGAAACATTTCCACTTATGATGTTTCCCATGCAATTTGCTCTGCAGAAGTCCAGCAATTCCGCTGGCTGTGGCGGTAATAGGTTTTTCCCCATGTGGACAGGTCATTTTTCTATTAGGCATCTGCTTCTGCTATTCTACTGCTGGCAGATGCCTGGAGATCAATCAAAATGCAAACATCAGAAATGCAAGGTAGAAACGGAGCCAAACTGCGTAAATTAGTCTGTAGAAAAGAATGGGCATGTTATAAAAACAAATGTCCTTACCACAGTGTTGGACATTATTATTGTAAGAGCATTAAATAAATCAACTGAAAGACAAAAAACTATCCAATACTTTTGTGGCATTATAAATAACTTGCACATACTGTAACAATGCACAGCAAAAAACACACAGTCAAGCCACTAACCCCACTGGAACTTAAGCACTCCAACTTCAAAGAATAACATTTCTCAAGATAACATGGCTTTTAACAGTACTGACAGGTTTGCAGAACTAGTACATTGTTTTATATTAAAGGTTCTTTAATCTCAAATGGCAATCAGTGATTATAAACCATCTTCTGTACTGGATAATTTACAGTACTGTCATATTAAAGTTTTTATTGAAATGCTTGTAAGGCACTGCTTTTATGGTGCTGATATTAAGCCACCTTAAGAGGGCACATTCATACTGATTCAGAGTACTTAAGATGTTGTCCAAACACCCAAACATTTCTAATACACTACCAAATACATTTGTGAATGAAGCGTATAACACTGATCATGCATTATTTAGTTAGTTTGAATAGGGTGTATTTGTAAATTTCATGTAATTCATTATCTCATTGCAACTTTGCAATTTATAAAACTGTAACCACAGGATCTAACTAGCCAACACACTAGTCAGCAGAGGAATTTTCCTCTTGAGAATGGGCACTGTGCTAGCATTGTTTTATGTTTTTTTTTTTTTTGATACAATGGTTCTCTCTTAAAGGTAAAGTCTTATCTTTAAAAAAATTCAAAGGTTTGTGTATCGTCCACATTTGGATACAGCTGACAAATAAATCCTGTATGACTTCATGACTACAATGAACACATTTAGATTAATCAATAATATAAATAAAAAAGCATTTTGCTGCGTCTTGCTTTCAAAAGGCAGTCCTGACTTCATTCACACACTGCTTTATTGGCATTGGCATGGGATGGGATGGATTCAAAACTCTTGAGGGTATTTATGAAGAAATACAACCTCTGTCGACAGTGTTTTGATTTGTTTTCAACGTTCAACCTAATACGCGCAGAGGCCTCCAGCATGAACCTAAACTGTCAAGAAGAATATTTTCTACTTAATTAAGCTGTGAGATGTCAGGCAATTATGGGCCTTCTACAGCATTCACATTTTAAATAATAAAAAAATTAATTAACTAAAAAAAAAAAAAAAAACTAACTGTGGGATATTACATATTTAATCTAACTATGAGGGAACACCAGTATTATGTGTTCTTGGACAAAAGAAATGAGAAAAAGTTTAGGAGAGAGACAATAAAATGAAGAGACCATGCATCAAAAGCACTGCAAGTATCCTAAAACCATGAAATTACCAGAATATTTATACTGTATAAAAGGGTTCAAGAAAATATGAAAAAAAAAAAAAGATTAGCTAAAGGAGCTGAGCAAAAGAAATAATAACACAAATTGTGGTGAAACAATACGCAGGTGCCTGGCTACGAACCTCTATTACCATACTAGTTTCTGTTCCAGTTTACTGAAGCAAAATGCCTTTCACTTTTTATTATCTTACTTTTGGAATATTCATAAACTGCTATGATTACCTGCAGCTTAGTCTCATTAATATAGACGTATGATATACAGTAAAATGAGGATGGACACTTTGTGACTATCTAAGATGCAAACAGACTGTCACTGGAATGGACAGGTATTTAAATTATAATGAGCAATGTAAATCTACCAGACTCCCTTTAATTTTTAATAAAAAGGAACCTCCAAACACACTGTCAGTCCTTGATAAGGAGCAATATTAAATACATAAGGACATTGTAGCAAAAATAATCTGGTCTTTAATCCAGAGTAAATAAATGAGAGAGATAGAGCCCCTGGGATTTCCAATGCATACCAAGTATTACAAAAAACACTTGCAGAAGCAAGCAGAAATTAGCTTAACAGCCATTTGATCATTATGCAAATTACTGCTACATTGTCTTGCAAGTCTGAGGGGATTTGGTAGGTGCTGAATCAATAGTTTGCTAAAACAGAAATATGTTTACCATTAGTTAAAAAATAATTGTAAACTTTAGAAGGAAACTAAAATAATTCACATTAGCAGTCATTTCCTTACCCATGGCATTTTTACTGTAGCTTTTGAAAGATGGGAATCGTGACTTTAAAACCACGGTCTTATAGCAAGATGTTCGATAATGTGAATAGGTTTGAAATAATGTAATATTCTGTAAAACTAAAAATAAACTGGATTCTCGTCAAAACATTTGCATAATGTTATAAACAAGTTTCTATTAGTACTACTGAATATCTTATGATTATGACTGAGTGTTCAAAGGAATGCATAGTTAATATTTGGCCACTCAAATCACACACTACTGTGGTTCTTAATCACAAGCAGCAGAGCTCAAACCAATGTACATTAGTTAGGTGGTCCAGATAGCACTGACCCCCCACAATCTGAGAGTATGCAGTATTATGCAGGGACTGTAAAGTACATAGGATCATTGGCATCAGGTCAGAATGACATTCTGAGACAAATAATCTTGTGCTTATGCGTAACGAGATGACAATTTTCGTGGCATCATTTAATATGATGTAACAGTAAACATTTCAAAGCAGGGCCTCTGGGATAAGTTATTATCCTAATTCAAGTGTCCACATTGTTCAGAGTTATTGCTTTTTTCGTTTAACATTACTTTCTTCACTGTCTGAGCTTCCTTCGTGATAAGTGCCTGGCTGGATGTCAACAGTGTTTTCATTATCAGGCTCCGTTGGGAAAGCCTCTCCCAGTCCTAGTACCTGTCTCACAGTCATATTGATTCGAGAGGTCTGAATATACTTTGCACAGACTGCCCAGTCCTCTTCAGAAACATTTTGTACAACAGTGTCCTCTGGAGTATCATCTGCAAGTTCTTGAACCAGGCATTGAGGCACAGCCTGCTTGTCGGGACTGGAGACTATTCTAGGAACTGCATGATACAGGAGCCGACTCGACCCAGACATAACCATGATGTCTCCACTGTGCATAAACATAGGAGTGGCTGGATCTTCCCTCCTCAAGCCACCCAGCAGGAAGACAGCCGATTGGCCAAAACTACCAGGATAAAAAAATAAAAAGCCTTTAGTTTTGCTTCAAGACTCAAGTTATACAACACAAAACAGATACATGCAAAATGTTACGCTAATATATTATACAGACATTACAGCTTCTCTTCTGGCAGGGTTTCAGTATTCAGACAAGAAAAACAGACAAACAAACAAAAAAACATTATTCCGGTTCCATTTTGTGTTTTTGTATTATGCAAATTACAATAATTCCCACCAATTGTTTTTACTTGACATTAGCATTATTCCTGTCTCGCTGCATTATATTGCTTCGTCTCTCACATAACTGCCAAGAGGTAATTTACATGCAGGATTCAATAATTGTTGTAAACAGAACACCATGTTTTTGAAACAGTAATTATGTCTCTGCTGTCTAAATGAATTATCCTGGGATTATATTTTACCTGAATGATAACAGTGGCCGAGAGTGGTCCAGCTCTGATTCATCAACATGAATTCCAAGAGAAGAATCAAAGTGATAGTAGTTCAGGATCCCAGCCTCTGCTTTGAAGTTTTGGAAGCCACAAGCTGCTGCAACTCCTTCAGACAGTGCATTTAGGTCTGAGGGGAATGGGGTGTAGTGATCCGCAGAGTACGTCTAAAAAGCAAAACACTAAGAAACAAGAAGCTTCTACTTGCTTGTTACATCTCTGTAACAAAGTTACTGAATAAAAATGTTGATTGAAACGGCACATTTGTTTCAATACAATGCACATGCATAATTATCTCACATGTAAAAACCTCACACAGCAAATAGTCAAACCAAACAAAAGCAACTTGAATTACCTTGGTGTCCCAGTTATAATGATACCCATTAGTCACCCAGCGAAGCTTCTCCAGCAGACTTTTAGGTTCTCTTTTTGCAGCACACTTTTGCCTATGGTAATTTAATAAATAAACCAAGGTACAGAAAGAAAGACATTAAACAACGAGTAACCGTCACAGGGGTCTTGGTGTTTACACTGTGTGAGTCATCCTAGTTGTTCTATACAGTAGCTGTGAAAAGAACAGTCTATAAGTTAATACATTTGTAGTACAATATAAGCAGGTCTTGCTGTCCGTAACTGACCTAGCACTTGTTATTTATTTGGCCTGATCTAGTAAGTTGCATAGAACAATTAAATAGTGCTGCTATATACAGGTTTGTGAGACATTGCAAAACTATTGCATTTTTCAACTCATGCCAAAACAATGTTTTATAATAAGTTTATTTAACAGAAGTAGACTCTGTACAGAAGTAGAGCCCAAAAAGAATTCCAGCACAGAGAAATTAAACATAAGAGATGGGAGACCTCAGAAAATATGCATCACCAGTCTTCTAAAGCCCCAGAGAGAATGCAGATATTTTCCAAGCTTTGTCCGGGAACATCTGACAGTTTATTATGGCTAGCTCCAACCAGTGACTAGTCACTGGAATATTAAGAACAGTCTTGGAAAATTAGCTTGCTACTGAAGCTCATCTTAAACTTTCTCATTCACTGAACTAGAACTACTTCAAAGATTCAAAGATTGGAGGGGGGTAAATGTTAAAATAGACACATGCTGTCAGGCGTTGACAGGAATTGGCAATGCAGATTACAACTTACCTTATTTGATCTCTGCTTTTCTCCCACAAATTGTCTGTGTCCGTTGGCGACATATGCATGTCTAAATTGCAGATGTTAGGTTTCTGAGGATATACTTTGAGACACTGTTTCACCCAGTGACGTTGTGAGCCAGGAAGGAACGGGTTTGAGATGAAAATAAAACCTGTTTAAGATTAAAAAAAAGACCAATCTGGCTAAATGTTATTTGACAATTCAGACGGGCCTCACAGATCGGTTTTGATAGCTTCCATAAAGCCAAGTGAAGTCATAATTACTGTACAGGTCGACTGAAAGCCTGTCAATGATAATTTGAAAAACAAGTCTACTGATAATGACTGGTAATTGTTAAGTTCTAGCTGCACTAGCTTTCCTCCCATAGCAGCGGCTGTGAAACAAAACGAGAACCTTCACAAACGAGAGCGAAGACAGTGCAAGAATTGACTAAAATATATACTACACAAAGTACAATGGGGAACGGATAGTCACAGTCGATGCATAATGAAATCATTATTTGCACTTTTGTACACATTTAAATGCTACTTTCTTTCAAGGACCTCAGACCCAGTTGTGTTATGAAAAAATGAAAAAGGCACCCCATAGTAAAAAAAAAAATTCAGGTGAAAAAAAAAAAAAAAAAAAATCAGATATTAAAAAATGTCATCAATCAATAAAAAACCCTGCTCCCTACCTTTATTCTAATGTTCTAATAGAAAAATACACTGAGCAGCTATTGAATTTAATGGCAACCATGACATCTCTTGATCCCTTTACAGATAAGATGATTCCCCAATTGTCAATACTGCAAATTATAATAAAAACATTAAAATGATACAAAAATAGACTACATCAACTTTAAAAGAAAAGCTTTTCCAACTTCACCCGAGTATCTGTGTGATAGTCCTACTTTTTCAATACTTTGGATATCATTCTGAAACTCTCACATCCCTGAGGAGAGGGAAAATGTTTTTCTCAGTTGGATCTCATGCTATCTGCAAGTCTTCTGTGCAGAGCATTACAATAAGTATGTTCTAGCTGCGTATACCATCTGCCATGCTGAGATAAAAAATAAAATAAAAAAATCCTGTATGCCACCTTGGTCGTCAGTCAGCAGCACAAACTTAATGCAGGGTCAATCAAAAACGAATCTCGCTTTTCCATTAGGGAATTGGCTGTCAGTATAACTCTTGTTCTTTACCCCATCGCCTTTGACTAAGAGATATGCAGTTACATCATACTTTATTTGCTGTCCTTACTATAACTTATATACTCAATAAGGTGTTTTAGCTTAAAGCAGCCATTCATCTTCATTTGTAGTGTCACACATTTAAATCTCACTTCAACATCTGAGATAAAACAGTTAAAGGGAACACTTCACTGAAACTATTTATAGGTTTTGACTTGTTGAAACTTACAAACGCAAGTTTTCTTTTGTAAGCTTCAGTCATGCAGAAATTACTTGACTATAGTAGAGCTCCACTTGAGGATGTCAGGTGAAAATTTTAAAATAAATTGTCCTTAGACACACACACACACACACACACACACACACACACACAAAAATTACTGTAACTTTGCAGTCTTGTCCCTGGTCTTAAAGATGGGAGCATTGTAATTTACAATGTATTTAGTTACCGAGAATAAGACAAGGCATATATGAAAGATAGCTCTGGTCAAGTTATATGACACTGTCTTACACTTATAATGGTCAAATATATTTTACAAGCTTCATAATGTAAAAACAGTAATATCATATTTGTATAAGAAATGCAGTTAATTTAATGGGCAGCACTTGTATTTCACATAATAATTAAATCAGTTCTCCTTTTTTTGTAATAACCTGGTGTGTTGCACTTGCTGAATATTCATCTTTATTTTCTTTAGGAATGGGTACACAGTGCCACTTGCTGGTTAAATGTAGTAGCTGCAGTTTCTGCAGCACAGAAGGGTGCGTGTGGCAAAACTCAACGGAAAATAAAATCAGAATTGTTTGCACCAGTTACATTTTAGTATTTAACTGGTTAAAACAGGCCGATAGAAACAACACAAAAATGTTTCTGAATTGAAACCATTCAAGCCTGTTTTAATTGCCTGGATCTGTGTTACTATTCAGCTGCACCTTAGCTCAATCAAATCAAAATCAAATCAAAATCAAATCAAATCAAAGCAAAAGT
The DNA here is from genome assembly GCF_902713425.1 of Acipenser ruthenus. Taxonomy (NCBI): domain Eukaryota; kingdom Metazoa; phylum Chordata; class Actinopteri; order Acipenseriformes; family Acipenseridae; genus Acipenser; species Acipenser ruthenus. The sequence goes on along the minus strand of NC_081203.1, from coordinate 29,442,197 downwards.
AGCATTCTATACTGAAGTACCTGGGTAGCCATCAAGACCAAATGCCTTCCATTTGCAGACAGGATGAAGACCAGCTCTACAGGCGTCTCCATCACTTAATAGTGCTGCATTTAGATCACAGTTGAACACCTAATAATAATAAAACATATATATATATATATATTTAAAATGTACAGTTCCGTTTTTAACTATCCATATTCCTCTGGAAAAGGGTTTGAATGTTAGTACCCCACTGATTTTTAGGTTTAGGTTTGTTCCTATAAAAATTTCAACATAGAGACTTCCCAATTAAGTCAAGATTGTACATTGTGTGAAAGGGTTTGCTTGTTTCTAAAGTGCCTGTTAGGAACAATATTTAGTCAAGCACTTCTACAGTAAGCTCAGTTTACAACTGAAATCTAATTAGTACTCTTGATGACAATTCATTTTACATTATAAAATTGCATATCGCTAATTCGTCTCATTTAGTTAATTTAAAGCTGTAATGCATGTTAATGTACTGTAAAATAATCCTTGCTAAAAAGAGCACAGCAAGATTTCATTCCTGAAGGTCACTGGAACTAATTGTTTTTGCCTGACTTAAGAAGGAGTTCTGGTTTCCCGAATATTCATACATATATTTCAACACATGCCTGCCAGTAAGAAGGTTTGAAACTAGTATTTCAAAACTGATCTTGTGATTGCTGCTGACAATTCTGTTTCTACGTCAATTCTGTGCAGCCTTGCATTGATGCTATCTTTCCATATGCATGTATTACAGCTAATTACCTAAAATACATTTCTACAAAATGTCACTTAAAAAAAAAGCAAGGCACACACACAGAAACAGAAATGTCTATTAAAATTAATCTTAAAAGCCTTATAGATATCTTACAGTCCAATTTAACTAATCTGATTGGACAAGAATATGTCTGGTGGAGATGCAGCCTCTGCAGTTTGATAGCAGGTCATCATTTGCATTGAAGTCCTTGTGAAGCTATAGTTTGCTGCCATCTCAAGCTTCAGGCACACAAAGTGAGATTTTAGGCCTTTACTTAAAGAGTCATTTCCAGTATACAGTCCTCTGAACCAACTGATGGAAGGCCAGTCAAGCAGAAAACAAGCAACAAGTTTCCAAACGGCTCTTGCTTATGCCTTGGCATCACATGTTATGTCAAAAGACATTACTCCCCAAATATGTACACTGCATTGTGTACTTAACAGGGTAGCCCCCCACCATATTATATGTATATATATATATAATATATATATATATATATATATATATATATATATATATATATATATATATATATATATATCTTAAATTAATGAAGCTCAGATTGTGGAGAAAACATTGAAATGTGTGAAAAAATACATTATGGATCTCACTGGAATTCTATAGACAATCACAGACCCTGATTAGCACTATTCTGGTTAATATCACTTTAGGTAAGGTATTCCAACAAGATTAGTGCTATAAGGTCTGTGGAAAAAAAAAGAATGTAGTGTTCTATAAATAGTTTAGTTTACGGTATAATGTACTGTACGTACATCAATACAAATAAACAAAAAAATACAAATAGATCTACAGTTTACATGGCTTACTTTTCCAGAATGATTGCCAGGGTTAGAAAAATCTATGACATCACTGAAATCAGGAGGTGGGTTTTTTCTTCTATAGAATTTAAACAACTTTCTAAAAGCGTCTTCCCCCTGCTGCAACATGGAGGTAGCCATCTTGGCCATCCCCGCCTCTAACCTTTCAACTATACACCAACACGAACAAAATGCAAAAAAACAGTTAATCAATTAAATAATTAAATGCTCTCTTTTCAATGAAATACTATTTTGATGTTGATACTTTATTTGATTTCCGTTTAATTGCATGAGCTTTGCTAGATCTTGTGTTTTTAAAAACAGCCCGAATAAACATCACGTGGTGATAAAGGTCAAAGTGGATTTATCAAAACTGCAAGATGGCTGCTCCCACAAAGAAGGTGTTCGAGGTTTTTGTTTCAAAAATCCCATGGACCATGGCTAGTAGTGAGTATTAAATATTTTAAAAAAGATGTGGTATTAAACTACTAACTGTTTTTTTTTTAAATTAAAGTGTAATTTGTACAGTATGTAGTAATTTAGGAAAGCATGGCAAATTACTTCATGACTTTGACATAACGACTGCTCTGCATATGCATGCAATAGTTTACTTACGAATCTCATTCATTTAACTGTTTAAATAATCCATTTTTTAAAATTAAGATGCGTTTTTATACAAATCTGCATCCCGTGATTGACATATCATAATAAACACGTATTACTTACTAGTCCTCAGTCGGAGCACTTAGGACATACAGTACATAGAAATTGTACATTGTATTGGGTAAATTCATATTTCAGACTATTTCTTGCATTAAGTAATTGGTAAATGTTTTATTTTATGTTGCAGAGGAAGTAAAGGAATACTTCGGGCAATTTGGACATGTTAAGAAGTGTTTGCTGCCTTTTGTAAGTCAAAAATTACTGTCAGAGAACCATATTATGTGCGGTATATTTAAATGACGTACTGATAAAATATTATTATATGGTTGGGAACTATTGTCTTTTTTCGCAGGATAAGGATACAGGGTTCCACAAGGGTTTCTGCAGGATTGGGTTTTCAAGTGAAGAAGGTCTCCAGAATGCCCTTCAAAAGGATGCACATACTGTAGAAGGGGCAAAGGTATTTTTTTTTACAATTCTGTGTTACAGGCTTATCATTTCAATTTTTACAACGTTTTCTGAAAAAAAAAAAAAAAATCAAATATGGTCTCGTGTTTTCATTTTTCAGTCCACAATTAGAAAATTGAAAAATTACCATTCGTTTTTTGATATAATAATAATAATAATAATAATAATAATAATAATAATAATAATAATAATAATAATGGTGTCTATAGTGCGAAATTACACCTCTTTCTTTTTTTTTAACTCCCAGTTAAAAAAATGGAAAACGAAACAATGGTGTAACTTGAAAATACTTGCTATTATATGGTATAGTCAGCCTGTGCCAACGGCGGGGGAGAACTGCAGACATGCGGCAAACAAATAAAATAAATGTACTAAAAGGTGATGAATCAATTACAAAGTGTTAATCAAATCTAAATGGTCAACTATAAAAATAAAATATTACAAGTGACAAATATCTGAAAGACAAAAGGGGCATTGTTTACAGTTACTTATGCCCCAAAAGTGCTCTGTTTTTTCTCAATGAGCCCCTGCACGTTACTGCTGTGTTATAAAATACTACTATGATGCCAATTCTAATGCATAAAACTGTAAGTAAGCTTTCACTGCTTTAAACAGCTCTCTCTGAAAACCACAATCAGTATTAGAGCTGAGCTGTGATTAAGAATTATTTTCTTGATCAAGACATTTTTTAATTCCCAGTACTTTCAAAAACAGATTAAAAAAAAAAAAAAAAAAGAAGAATCAGGATAATGCTATTATTTCTGATGAGTGGGGCCCAATTATATATGTACCTGCCAGTAATTTGTGAAACTACACCTGCCCACATATTTATCGTGGCAGCGCTGGCTAAATGTAATTTAGCTGTGGATCTCTCTAGCATAGCTATATCATGGAAAAAAATTTAACCATGCAATTTGGTATGATGTATCAGGCTCCACCCAGCCCCTCAGGTTAACTTTCTTTGCCGCAGTCAACCCGGCGCAATCGAGTGCCAACCAATCCTGACATTAGAACAACATATTTTCAGAAATATCGATTTTTGGGACATTCCGAGAACACATGTATATAGGTGTCCATTATGAACCACCTTTCTTGTCATTTTGTGCTTTTAAAGCTGTTAACAAAACTTTCTTCTTTTTATCAGTAAAAGAGGTTTGATTTTAAGCCGGTTTCATAATTATCAAACTGTATTTTTATAATTTCCAAAAAATCTGACCCGTATTCATCAATTGTGCTTGCTAGATATATACATAAACAACCAAGAATAGCTGCTTGAATATACCATACATCCTTGGCACAGGCTTATGAGGGAATGTACCCAGCAATGTGACCACATTCAAGTTGATGCTCATTAAATGTTTCCTCATCACTCACTGTTGAGAGTTGTTTTCAAGGGGGTCTTGCATGGAACAATATCTAGACCATACTACAACAAAAAAATACAACAGTTTAGTTTGTTAACTATCCTATCATTTTGTTTTTAGAGATAGCTGTTGTGATTTCCAAGTTAACCCAATCCGTGTTTGGTTGATTTTAAGTAGGGAGGGAGATAAGTTATTTAATTGCATGATAAACAGAGATGTGTCCCTAACCCAAACCTCATTTTTGTACAGCTGGCTAGCTGCATCTTGTAAGTGAGCTCTCTTTGCTTATACTACTCCTCACTATCCATACTGGTGCAGTTTGACTACCGTGGAGTTTTGAGCACAGGGATTTAAACAAGCAAGCCTATACCATTTTCTATACATGTAATTTTATTTATTTATTTTTTTTAGCTTCAAGTTCAAAGAAACAGACAAGCAGCTGTTGGACGACGTTCAAATAGGGATGTTGGCGACTCAGTTTAAAGGAAAAATATTTTTTGTATGTACTTGTGTGTTTATTGTCTCTTTACTGCAACCTTCAATAAATATTATTTAATGAATTTGTAATCACTTTTTTTTATCAAAATATTACAAACATTTATTTTGTTGTATTACATTAACTGTACAAATACCTTGTGAAAAAAAAACAACTCATCAGGTATTCCATACTATACATGTTCAAAGGTTACAGCAATTGTATACAGCAGAAAACAGGTAGGGCTAGAAAAAAATATATATTACAATGCTCACTAATAGAATGACTGCAATTTTAAATGGCTAATTAAAGAAAAAACATTACAGGAATGTAAACCTATGCAGTCATATTACTCTTATTTTGAGATTCATGTGATCACCAGGTCTGTCCTTAATGTGGGTTACAGCTGGCACAATTGCTTTAAAAATACAGTAAACCAGAATACCATACTTTGTTGTATAAATTAGGCATCAGGTCTTTAAAAAAAACAGATCCTTATAGGAGACCAAATGTAATTTTACTCTTTTCTTCGTTTCTTATCATGGTCGTAATCCTTTGACCGTCCACTATCTGATGGCCGTTTTGAGCCACCATGCTGCTTGGCTTCCTCCAAGAACTTATCTAGACCGAACGGATCCTCCTCAAACTGAACTGGGCCATCTCTGCGCTGTCTGCGATCAGTGCCAGAGAACTCCCTGTCAGGCACAAATCTGCAATGGCAAACAGAACACAATTTAGATACTCTCATTTTGTTAGGTACAGTGTATTTCTTTTTTTTTTTTTTTTTTTACTCTTATGAACTGCTCAGATCAGAAAGCACTGCCAGGGATACAAAGATAACATACAATTACCTGTTATTTTGCATGAGTGTGTCCAGATTGTCTCCATACATATCTTTATCAGCATTCTTACTGGGTCTGTAGATGTTCTGGGCCATATCCCTGCCACTTTTCCAAGGCTGGTCATACACATTATAAACCTCATCCTCTCCACCAGCAAAACCACTATCCATACCCTAAGTGCAAAAAAAAAAAAAAAAAGTTAACGAACAAATAGAAAAAATAGCCTTATTAACATTTTTTTTAAATATAAATAACTTGACAGGTAATTTCAACAGATGTAAACCCCAAATATGACAAGCAATGTCAATGTTATATGGGGTTAAGGTAGTTCTAGAATATTTAAACAAATAAACTTTTACCTTGCTTTGATTGAAAAGTCGCTGATCATACTGTGCCTCATTAGAAGTGCGAGGATTGGGTTGACCAAGCGCAATGAGTTCACTGACATCTCTGTCCTGGTCCCTTTGTAGCTTTGACCTACAGACATTCAAACATTAAAAACAAAATTAAATAAATTAAAACTACTAAACCTGCAGTTATTCAAAATGCTGTGAATTTGCAATTAACATTTCTGTTCAGATTTAGATACAGCATATTTCATAAACTATACTCCATATATTTCAGAAAACAAGTCACACACAAATCTCTACATTTTTCAGAATTTGTGTTAGGAACTTTTTTCTTAAACATTAAGAATTATTTAAGGAAGTAATTCAGTTTAAAATAGAACCAACCTTTTATCTGGAGCTGCTCTAGATATATTTCTGTCATGCTGTCTCTCTTTCCTTCTGTCATGTCTGATTTCATCACGCTCTCTAGCCTCTCCGTCCTCTGCACCTGGAGAGAGGAAAAAAAATAATTGAGAAGAAATAAATCTGCTTAGAAAAGTGTGCAAGGCTTCGAAATACAATTCTTGTTGAAGCAGACATTCTATCCTATTCACATTTCCCATCATGCTGTTCAGGTCTTTAATTTCACTTAATTTAATGCAAAATCATGTAGACTAATAATATCAGCTGTTAAAGCAAAATAAATTCCTAGGATTCTGTACCTTTGTCAACATGGCCTTTGATGCCAGCTCTTCGGTCTCTTGCCATCTGGGCCAGTTCCCTGAGCTTCTCCTCCTTCTTCTCTTTCTCCTTCTGAGCCATTTTTTTTTCTACCTGGGCACGCATCTCAACAGCTTCGCGAGCCTAGCCCCCAAAAAAGAAAGAGACATATTTAATTGTCTGATCTGCTGTAATAAGGTCTTTAAAAATATATTACAGAACACAATTTGATTAAATGAAAAGCTTAATATGTATTTGTTCAATTAAATCATTTTTCAAGCATGTATACCTTCCTGTCTGCAATGTAGAGTGCCTCTGCAAGCTTTGCAAAGTTTTCATTGATGTGAACTGTCTGCAGTCCCCGGCCATCAGCTGCTAGACGTTTGTCTAATGGAATTGTGTAACCCTAGGATTGAAAACAATTGGATTTAGAAAGTTGGTACTGTAACACAATACCTTTATTTAGTGTTCAGTCATTATTTTACCGCCGATTTTCTCCCAATTTGGAATGCCCAATCACTTTTCCCCTCAACGCAGCAATTTCCCACATGGCTCAGGAGACCTGAAGGTTCAGTGGGCTTTTACAGCCAGGAATTCAAGAGCCGAGGTCAGCAAACTACTGACCTCTGAAGGACAGCGCTGCAGGTATCTGCCTTTGAGCATACTGGCCTCCTGGCCAGGAGGGTTTGCTCAATGAAGACTGGACTAATTCGGACAGCCAGGGTATGAACCTGCGGTGTACAACTCACCCTGCGCACTATGTGGCTTTGCTTCTACCAGGTGAGCCACTTGCGGACCACCAACACATACCTTCTTTAGAAATAGAGATGTGCACAAAACATAGTACTTCTAACCTTTGCGTTTTTCCAGTTTGAAATGCATGGTGGAATCTTCCACTCTTGCTGTTCCTTCACCGTCATCTAAAATAAAATTTAAAAAATAATTATTGAAAAAAAAAAAAAAGTATATTGCCAAGGTATTAGTTGATAATTAGTTGAGTTGGGTGTTTAAGTTATTGATGCCAACATTTAAAAAAAGGAGTGACTGCTATAAAAATCGGCAAAATTAAAAAAGCCTTCAGTTAAAAAAGCTAAAATGTACCTTTCTGCTGGGTGAATGCATGACTGGTGCAGGTGGAGATGGAGGTCCTCTGGGAATTTTCTTATTGATCCTAAGGTTTAAAAGCAAGTTATGGTTGGCTATACCGTATGAACAACAATTAATTTTCACTGCAAACTCGAGAGGAAATTCACATTATTTTTTTTAAAGGATAAAAGTAGCCATCTTGTCTACTGGCGATACATACTTAAATCGTGGTGGTTCCATCGGATCCTTCTGCATTTCCACCATTCGAATAACCCTTTGCTTGGCTCCAGAATTAAATGCAACTCCTTGCTGGGATGGAGTGTACCTAGAATAAAACAAATTACAGATTAGAGACAACACACAAACATACGACAATGACTATGACAATAGTCCAATTTAATGACTCACTCATGATTGTGTACCTTTTACTTTTTATGCATTTATAAACTACAACCATTTCTTACCTAATATACTGAGCAGGGGCCTGCTTATCAGCTGCACGCACAGGCATGGCTGCTGCAATCTTCTGTGAAACTTGTTTATCAAGAGCAGATCTGGTCTTTTCTGTCAACTAAAACAAAACTTTTTTTTTCAATATATATTAAACCAACAGTTTAAAAAGTCTATGCATTAAAAAAAAAATTCTAATTGAAAAAAGCCACCAAAAGTCAAATGTGTTTGAAAACAATGGTTTATCCCTTTAAAATATTCCAGCAACAATTATAAACGTTTTTTAGATTTTGCAGCAGACTCCAAATTCTAATTTAAGGGACCTGTCTGATCCCTAAAAATGTAATGAATTGTTAAGCCCTGCTTACAGAGTCTTGCATTACTTTTTGATTTGACTAAAACACTTATTTAGAATACAAAGTCTTACCTCTTGAACAGCTTCTTCATCTGGTCTCTGAAGGCCTGGATCATCTTCATTCACAACTTCCTTAGGAAGCAAATCTGTGAACTTACTGTAAATAACCTGAAATACACAAAAACATTGTACATAAAGACAGACACAACACTGCAAACTTCTAAATTAAAACAGGCAAAACTATTTGGCAGGTCAAGGTGACCAACTGCCTTTCTGCCACATTACTGTACTTTAATGATCAACAACTGACCCTGTGGCTCCATCATTATTTGAATGTGCTTAATCTGCAAGACAGAACTCCGTAAAAGTCAAACCTTGTCTTTTCCCTGTCCTTGCCGGGCAATGGCATCATATTTGACCTTCCCTTCTGCATCCACCTGAACTGCCAAAGCATTGGAAGTCTTCTTTTTTCTTCCCATTTCCAGCGGGTATTGGGCAATGTGAATCTCTGGAAAAGCACCTCCATCTCCAAAGTCCTGAAAGGGTTATAAAAATAACGTGCAAGTAAAGAAACATGATTATAACCATAGAAACAGCAATAAAATGGGCAGCTTAACTCAAGATTCCTTCAAAGAAATAAGTGGAAATATGAATAAACAGAATATCTTTAAAAATATTACCTCCAGTGACCTTGGTATCCAGCTCTTTCTAAAGCCATAGGGAGGTGGTTCTCTACGTGATGATACCAGTGCAGTTGACCTGGACCGTTGTGACCGGGACTTTTCTTCAGCTTCCAGCTGGTCCTGGGAAAGCTGAGTTGGGGCAGGTAAAAAGCTGGGGAATACAAATGAATCCAAAATTACAAAGACTTGTGGAACAACTTCTATGCTCATGTAATCATTTATAATGTCATTTCCTGTGTCTAGCACCACCATTTCAACGACTGCTTAGGTGAAATCAGAGAATTATGTCTACACTTGTAAATGTAACTCAACTAATAAATGTAAAACATTTATTAGTTGAGAACAATTATTTTGAAAATGTTTCTTAAGTTTAACTGAAGAAACTAAACAACGTGTGCAGCTACAAACTTCTGTAAACACAAATTTGCGAGAACCGTTTTGCTACTGTGGGCACGCACTAGAAAGAAGACAAATACAATCCTATATTGTTATATTTGTATCCAAAACAACCAATTAATTCTAACAACAATGGTTTTAGTTTAAACATATATGTATAGGCGCGCGTACATAGCTATTACTTTCTCGTAATCGACATGTTTATCATAAAATAAACTACTGTGTTAAAGTATTTGCAAAGCTACAATAACAGTTCTTTTAAAGTCAAATATACATAACCAATCACACAAAACAAACCCCTTTCCATACTGTAAATTTATCCCCAGGCTTCTTTGAGGCCTTACACAAACCGATATGTTGTTTATTTTAAACATTTACTTTATCTGGCATTGACAGAAACCATTCGAATAGGTCAAAACTTGTCATTTACTTGTGTGAAAACGGATCTCTAACGTTTTCTAACAGGATATCACTTTTAATAACATACACGAAATATTTAAACCACAGACAACCCACCTCGTTAGCGACATTTTCTTTCTCCGAAACTTTGCGTCTGACGTCATACGCTGTAATTACGTCGCTCAAGACGTTTACCATGCAAAAAAGTCAGAAGTTTGTCCAATCAGGTATGCAAGTACGAACAGAAAGATTGTAGGTTTGTCAGTGTTTTCACAATAAGTATTGTACTGACCATTTGGCAGAATGGCACACGAAATGTAAATGTTCTGTCCAAGCATGCGTGTCTTATATAAGTGCGTGACAACAGGGAGAGCTGCTTAAAATGATGCTAACGTTAATATAAAATATACGAATGCATTCTCTAATATTATTTACTGTACAGTGAATTCTATTTGAGCCTTTTGCCTTCTATTAACTAATAGGGGTCTGTGAAACCAGCAAAAAAAAAAGGTAAAGCGAAAAGGCTGCGCTTTATGGTTTTAGAAAAAAAAAACTATGTGTACCGAAATGCTTTGCGGGAGGGCGGAGACGAGTTGTCAGGGGGCATGAGTTGAGAGGTCGGCAAAAAACCGGTGAGTGACTGAAAATCTGACTGGAATAAATCCAAGCAAAGATGCAGTGCAGTTATCGTTATTTAACAGGGAAATGTTTTAGCTTATTAAGAACATATATAATTGCAAGGTATTTTATAATATTTTGGATGTTTAATGTTTCAAATACATCCATATTGCATAACATGTCAATTAGCTGCTGAAATATTATTAACATACTGTCTGAAATGTTTCCGAAATCTCACTGTGCTACATCTGAAGGCATGACAGGGACAGGACAGTAGGCTAGCAGTACTACCAGACAGTAGCACACCTGTGTAGTTCAGGTCGTAAGATTACAGGTTGCTGTCAGTTTCCTAATGAAGACAGGTGCGATCAATTCTGTCGCGATTTTTTTCAGTCGCATCGGAAAGTGTATTATGCTTTGCAATACGATTTTACAGGATCGGCCTATCGATTTCAGTCGGGTCGCAAAGTTTAAGCTTGTGTGTTGTGTGACGACCGTATCTGGCAGTGTGTAGTACCGGTACCACTGACACTAGTGCAGATTACATTCAATTATACACCAACATTGAAGTCCTTCTCATCTGAACTAGGTATAGTCATGCTACAATTAAACTACTTCAATCAGTATTATGGGTCATGATGAATAACACGACTTGGTTATAATTCACGAATACATTTAGAAATGCAAAATATGTCCACCAACCCCTGCAACCCCTGCTCCTCCTGGTAAATGTGTGTTATACCCTGCTGCCAACAACTGGTGGAGTCACGTGTAGAATGCTGACCAGCCAGTCAGAACGGTCCCTTATTATTAACGTTCTGTTGCAGCTTGAAATTACATTATTCATTTGACTCCATTTTTATTTTGTTTTGTGAAGTTATGCTATATTGATTGTGACAAATTGAACAACTTTTCTGTCGGATTAATGAAACGGGGCGTGAAACACAGTAATAGCCAAGAAGCTGCATTCCCTTTGGGAATATGTAAGCCTCTGCAGTCCCAGACATATGTTCTCTTTCTTTGATCACAAGCTAATGTCCATTCACATGGCAGACTGAGTACAATGTAACTTTGTAAACAAAACAAAATCGGTGTTGTTTTTACTTTGTTATAGATTTCAAATTTTGTTACCAAGCATTCAATTGTTACAACATTGTTATACAGTATTTATTTTATAATTTTACTTGAATACCTGCCTTGCAAGCAAATACAATATATGTTTTTGAGTAGACATGGGTTTATTCACTGAATCACCTGGAGGCCAGGGTTCCAGTCCTGCTCAGGTCACAATTTGTGTAATCATCTTAAATTCCAGTGCACAAGACTACCACACAGTTTATTCCAGTAGGCTTCTCTGATTGACCAAAGCCAAGGAATGAGTGGTACGGGGTGAAGGTCTGGACTGAGGTGTTTGCAAAGCTCTGCCAGCATGGTGCTTGGACAGTGTCTGTCCGTTATTTGTAACACTACACTAGAAACCAAAATACTACTACTACGACTACTACTACTACTAATAGTAATAATTGTTTTAACAGTTTATTAATTTTGATCAGTTGGTAAGGAAACAAGGCCTGCCAGCCTGATTTGGAGTATAACAGGATGCCAGCTGGAACTGACCTGTACATTTTTAGGTACAGTGGCCCATATTTTCAAAGCGTTTACTTCAGTCTTTAATTAACCCCTGTCTTTTGAAAGAGGTGAAACACAGGTTCATTTTACAAAACCAGAACCAAACAACTAAGTTATATATTTCAAAGTCCACTTAAGCACTCTCAATGTGTTTTGTTTTCATTTTGTAACAATAACATTCTTTTTTTCTCCTTTGAAGAAATAGAAGGTGATTAAAGAATAGAGGAAATGCTTTGAAAATATAGGCCAATTCACAAAGCATTAAGCTATGAGTTTTTTACATAATCTCTTTATAATAATAATAGTAGTAGTAAAAATAATAATAATAATAATAATAATAATAATAATAATAATAATAATAATAACAGTGAGTGTATGGAATTACCTAAGTCATGTTGTTCAGGCAGAAACACTTACATCCTTTATGTCACAACTTGACAAAATTCTATAATTAATCAGCAACTTAGAACTGGACGAGCTTAGATGGGCCGAATGACCTCCTTTCTTTTGTAAAATTTCTTATTTTTATGGTCTTAATAATAATAATTTGTGTTTTTTACAGAACCTGTGTAATGGCTGTCCGGCTATTGAAAGTCTCCTCATTGGCCACAACAGTCTTTGCAGCTTCAGGATTCTACCTGTATAACAGCTATGTGGATCCCAATGACATTAGCATCGTTAGATTCGGAAGAGCTGCAATAACGGTAGTTTTTTCTCAAGAGATTATAAAAATAAGAGTAGAATTGGTCTGTAAGAATGTAGTAGGCTAGGTTGTATTAGTCTTATTAACAGTAGTTTTTGATGCCCATGACAAACCATTGGAAATCAAAAACATTATATTATGGTTTTTAGAAGTCCTTGAAAACCCATTGATAACAATAACATAACAAAGTACATCATTAGCCTTTTCCTTATCCAACACCTGTGAATCTAAACAAGAAGAATAAAAGATACATCTGATATTTCTTACTCATACCAAGAGCCATTCTTTTTCTATCTATAGAATGTTAATGCATCAAAAAATGTAAAATGCTATCAGTGTTGTTAGTAATTAGTTATCTTCTATTTTTCCACTTGTTGTATTCTCAAATACCACATAATCTTGATTATAAAAAGGCGATTGTAATGTAATGGATAAATGACATACTATTTTGTATTTATTTATTATTATTGTAGACAGCGGTTATCAGTTATGACTACCTCACTTCACTAAAAACTGTACCGTATGGGACAGAGGACTATTGGGCAGTAAAATCCAAGGTAAGAAAAACAAAAACCGATTTATTTATTACCATTATAATACGGTAACAGGCTGTTTGTGTAGTTTCTACACACTTTAGATAATAGAATAGGTCTGTGAATGCAGTCATCTGCCATTGTGATATTGTGACCGGATATTGAAGTATTTGTAGTTTGGGTTTGGCCATACAGAACATCTGACTGGGAGTCAATATTTGCATATTTATTGCTTTTATTAACTGTAGTAGAGGTCAATTTCACAAATTAAACCAAAAAAAGAACACAGTACAGTACAAACTGTATTATGACTACCTGTATTTAGTGATAAATAACAGTATTTTTTTTCCATGGTAATACACCTTTATAAAAACATCACCAATGTATAGAGACTTGATGCTTGGCTTCTTGGTAACAGTGTAGGTGTGCAGCCAGCTGAGCTGTTATGCCAGCTGATTTTCTTCTGATGCCCTGGGCTCACGTCAATTACTTTCTCCATTGCTGCACAACACAGTAGGCCTGGTTTTTAAAGCTTTTCCTTCAGTGCCAAAATCTCCTGGGGTATCTGTTCAGTGGCTCATTAAGGGCTGTGGGGGAAAAAAAAATATAGAAATGTGTTATGTTAAGTAAAAGATTAGTTTAAGGACTCAAACATGTAGCTTGTCCCTTTGTACTTTTTTGTCAACTTTTCCATTTAGACTTTAATTAAGAACATACAGGAACAATTTTAGGTGTCATGGAGGATTACAACATCTGCGTGCTGTAAGACACAACTGAGGGATAGCTTTTTGGTCTATGTTGATGGTTCATGACACCTTGCCTTTTACAAAGTATGCAATCCCGGTGTTTGTACACTTCTTACCAAGAGTTTCCTTATGATAGCTCTAACAAATCCCTTCTTCAAACCCACAAAGGTCTCATCCATTTTTGAATAACTGCTAAAATATTGTAACTATTTGGAACTATAGAACCATGTAACATGTATTTTTTCAAGGATACAACACTGTGTCCACCCTGCTGCTTTGGATCTGCGTTGCACATCCATCCTTTGTGTAGTTCTGAGGTACATGCATCAGCAGACTGAACAGCATAAATTGCTGCCCTAATATCTTAACAGGACACCTTGGATAATGGCAAAGGTCATTGTGCATCTTTCTGTTTTTTCCCTATATATTATTGGCTGTTAAATATGAAACTGCTGACAATACAGTTGTGGCATAGAAAAGATAGTGATCAGAGGCCACCATTATGTGTAGCTGTTCCAAGAACTTGATGTAAAGTTACAATTAGAGGGTACTGGGTAGCTGTAGGTGTATACAGTTCTGAAATGTATGTAAGCTTTATTCATTTTACATAAACAGTGGTAGATCTAATTAAAACAGAGCACTTGCTGACATTATATTGCACTTGCTTTTAAAGACAAAAATCACAGAGGAGACAATTGTCTTAAAGGATTACATTTATTGTGCTTGTAGTATTGTTCTAATTGTTACCTCATGGTTGTGATTCCTCAGCTAGCACAGTAATGGTTTAATCACAAAAAATACCTAGGCTGTTTGTGACTTGCTAGCCTAGATAATGTACCTTCATGCAGGGTACATTGTCACCAAATTCCAAATTCCAGTACAAAATAGAAAGTACACTTAACAGTTGCTTCTACTTTTGGATTGATATTTTGCTTCAGACTGAACTTTAAAATGATGCAACCTCTTGTCTCTTCTTATGGTGTTAAAAAAATAAAAACGAGGACATATAGTAAGTTGACAACCATGCTTGTCAAAATCCTTGACATCCTTAGAACAAACACGCTTATTTAGCTGAGTTTGCCCATTTCACTAGATACACTGTTTCAAAGGCCACGTTCCTTTAGTAGCCCCCCTCCCCAACGTTCACTGAAAGTCGTTTCAGATATATGTATTACATTTAGATTAAAACTAATTGTTTTCATTGCCCCTTCCTTATTTTTGCTGGTGCTGTTCTAAAAATTCTTCCATTTTTTTCACTGTATTTCTTTCAGGAGATCAGCAGTCTGCAATCTGTTAATATTTTGTTTTATGTAAGGTGGATGAAGGGTCTTTGAACTCTTTGATAAAATGATATGTATCTCCAGTTAGTATTTGACTAATTAGTAGATTGTTAAGGGTTCCTTGACACACACAAAGTCGGCTCTGGGAAGCCAGTTTAGAAAAAGGTATTCTTACAATCTTTCTCATTTAGATGAAATGGTGTTGTTTAGGAAAATTGCTTTAATAAAATTTTTTTAAAAACCTGAATAATATAAAAGTGGATTTTTTTAGACTTTAGCAGTTTGTCATAATCGTATAAAAAAAATATGACATAGGACAAAAGGACATGCCAGATAAGATCTATCATGTCTATATAACAGAAGTAAAATTTCCAATGTATAATTTTAAACCACAGGCTCCTTACTGTGACATTTGCTGCAGATTACACTGCAGTGTCCAGGTCTGTAAAATAAAGAGTTTGAACAAGCAGTTGTGCCCCATCAGAGATGTATTACCAGAACGAGCTGTGAAAGACAAAAACTGAAAATAAATGTTATCTATCATACGCTTTCTGTCATACTTACACTTGGGCACAGTTCCTCTTAGCGTTTTAGTGTAATAGTTGAATGGAGTGGTTCAGGGGCACAATAATAATGAGCAGATTTTCAACAAGCTGTTGATTTGCCACCAAACATATCCCGACACAGGGTTTCTGTGTGTGACACATTTAAAGATCACAGTTTGTGCTATTTGTTTTGTTCTTGGCTCGAATCCCATTATGAATTGTAATTGATCCTAAATGACAGCTTTGGCTTATTAAATGACCAGTGGTGTGCAGAAAATGTAAGAAAAAAGAAACCGAAGTTACACTATTCAGTCACTAGGTGGCACTGGTGCTATCCAAAAAAATACAACACAGTGTGCTGTCTTTTTCCCTAACTTAAATGATCTTGTGATGATAAATATCTGCTAACTGCTGTACAGACATGTGCATGTTCATGTACAGGGAAAATATACCGCTTAATGGGTACAGCACCTGTGTATGTGTGAAAAACAGTTCTTATACCTGTGTTTCACACACTTTCAGAATCTGAAGTTCCTCCTGGGTGTTTGGATTCAAAACTAGCGACATTAGTGAGAACTGCCTGTACTGACATGTCACCAGATAGCGACAGTTCCTTGGACACACTGCACTGTTTGTTTCACACTGACTGGAGAAGGTATGAAAAGTAACACCAGTGCAACCTGACATAATCATGCCTTTCTTTAGAAGCAAATGTAAGCTTCTTTGATATATGAAATGTTTGATATGCAATAGTACTTTTGGATCCACCTTATCACCCCACAATGACACAAAAACAACCTGTCACATTCACCTTAATATTCAAGCTCGACTTTAGACAAGGACAAGCTTGTAAAAATACATTTTGTATGCTTCTTTTCTGCACAACATTTGGAATTTTCAAATGCTATTTTTTGTTTAGGGTTGAGTTGGTACCAGCTGCTGCCCTCTAGATATACTGAGACTGGACTTATAAGAAATGACAGTGCCTAGATTTCCTGCCTGTTCATTCTCTTGTTTATCTGTGTGCCCTGGCTTGATTCCTTACAGTAGCGGTTTTCTACTTGAGTCACACAGGACCGCATGAAACATTTCCACAGCAGATTAAACTTCAGATATTTCAAGTTCCACTTGACTTGATTTCAAGTCTGCAAAATATGCGTCTATATTCCCTTGTGATAATCTTCTACTCTAATGTGAAAGATTCCTGAGTGGAATAAAAACAATACTGTAGGCTGAACTAAAATTGTACTCAGGTACTGAACAGCCTTAGGAAAAAAAGCTAAATGTCTTTAGAGACAACCATGAATACAAATGAATAATGAAGTGCAATGTTTATAACATGTTATTTGACCTCACCAGGTCTACTAAGCCTTGCAAAAATGCTTTTTACAGTTGCATCTTGTTCCTAAATCCTTGTGAAATCAGTAAAATGACCTTAAAAAAAAAATTGTCGAAAGGGCAACCGAGTGGCG
The DNA here is from genome assembly GCF_902713425.1 of Acipenser ruthenus. Lineage (NCBI taxonomy): Eukaryota > Metazoa > Chordata > Actinopteri > Acipenseriformes > Acipenseridae > Acipenser > Acipenser ruthenus. Next base: position 29,424,863 of record NC_081203.1, on the reverse strand, counting down.
CATCCGGTAAAGGCGCTCCGCATGGATTGCAGGATGCGCCCTATAGCCTGGACGTCGCCGGTTTGAGTCCAGGTTATTCCACTGCCGACCGTGGACATGAGCTCCCAGGGTGCGGCGCACAATTGGCCGTGCGCCGCCGGGGGGGGGGGGGGGGGGGCTTAGGTCGGCCAGGGTGTCCTCGGCTCATCGCGCACCAGCAACCCCTGTAGTCTAGCCGGGCGCCTGCGGGCTTGCCTGTAAGCTGCACAAAGCTGCGTTGTCCTCTGATGCTGTAGCTCTGAGGTGGCTGCATGGTGAGTCTGCAGTTTGAAAAGAAGAGGTCGGCTGACGGCACACGCTTTGGAGGACAGTGTGTGTTCGTTTTCGCCCTCCTGAGTCAGCGTGGGAGTGGTAGCAGTGAGCTGAGCCTAAAAATAATTGGATATTCTAAATTGGGAGAAAATAATAAAAATAATTGGCAACTATTAAATTAAAAAATTTCAAAAAAATTAAAAAATTGTCAACACTGATGCCAGACTGCAAAAAAGTCTAGTTATACATATCATATCCATGTAACTGTAGATTGGCCTTTACATAATTTTTTTTTAAAGCTGTAGCAGGGACTGTTTCGCTATTCAGGGTAATGTTAGATAGACATGTAATTATTGTTGATTTCATGGGGGTAGATAGAAGCTGTTTCTCATCACACACACGCAGTAGTTCTCACTAAATCTCTTCTGATGTGATGAACATATTCACAGTGCTTTGAGGTCAATTTCAGCTGGGGACTTCAAGCTGCAGTATCCCACAATCATGTTCAGTTTTATACTGTATACAAATATGATTTATTATTGGCTGCTTATTATACTCTTTAGCCTTCTAGGCTCTCTGATTAATCAAACAGTTTTATTTTTTAGCACTCAGTGTGCTGACATTTTCAGCTTCAAGGACTCCCCCCTGAAACCTCTTTCCTAGTATGCCACAGTGTGAACCAAACAAGCACACTTCTGCTGCTAATTTTGTGGTTCAATTGAACATCTGAAAGGTGCTATTTTGTTGAAGCAATAAGACGTTATTAATTTTATCTCCAAGCTCTGTTGTAATTATGGAAGAATTAATTAAAAAGAAAAATGTGATGAAACAGTCCTGTCGCTGTTGCACCACAGGGGATTTTACTAAATACCATGTAGGCCCATGACCATTTTAAGGGCAACAATATTTAGAGAAACATTTTTTTTTATAAATTTGAAATATAGGATTCAGCATTTTGTTATATGCTACAAATTTGGACTGTTGATCTAGTGAAGTAGCTGTGCAATGCTGAACAGACAACAGCTGCAACCATAGTCACATGCCTGCGAGCAGGCACTGCTTCTAGACAGAAGTTCAAAGAGCCCTGCTATGGAGGATGGCTGTAGAATTTGGAACAGAATAGATGGCACATTTTCCTTTACTTTCAATCTTTAGAGGCTTTCAAGTGCTCAAACTTATGAGAGCAAAACTAATATTAATAACAAAAAAGTGAATGAAAGTTTAGTTTTTTCTGCAACTTCCAAATTTATTGACAAAATAATACATTTCTTATGATCATATTCTAAAAGCAAATCCTTTGGGAGTGATGCCAGAGCTATACATTCCCAATCTGTCAGACTTTACCAGCATAGAAGTCCGGGGGAAGTTGTTCCTGGCCCCACCAGTCTCTGACCATGGTAAAATCACATAGCAGTGCAAAAAATACAAAAAACACCAACAACAACTGCAGGTGCATTTGATTATACTATTTTACTTCTTCCTTCAAAACGGATGAGGATAATCCGACCAGTTAAAGTTAAAATGTAACACAATGGGGTGCATGAGCCTGAGGGCTGCAGCTGCAAGATCTGAAGTGAAAGCCCTCCCTCTTGTGATCAGAACGGAATCCTAAAACACTGTTGAGTACACTGTGGTGAAAGCATGTGTCTCCATGTGGTTTCCAGCTACGCTTCCAGCCAATCTAGGTTAGTAGCACAGTAAAATGCTAGGTGACTGACTTCATTAAACAATCTCCCAAAATGTAACTGTAAAAACATAATTACACACTTCACAATCTGATTCACCTATTGGAACAAAATAATACAAACAAAACTTCCCTAAACCTAGAGGTGAACTAATTAATATTTTACTGTAGTGCACATTTTTGGTATCATTTAAAGCAGTGTCACAGGTTAAAGGCGCAGATGTAAATGATAGCTGTGTAAATGCTTTACATCCTACATGTACTAAATCTAAAAGGTGGGCAGAGTGTTTAGTAATATGTAATCATTTTTATTAGTCCATGAGTACGATTGTTTTTCTTCATTTTACTGTTTGCTTCTAAAATGTACATATCTGTGGCTTACGGGAATTCTGTGTCATTTAGTTCAGTAAGATTTATTGATGAGAAAGTCGTTCATACATATAATTTACTAACAAATAGAAAGTCTGGTTGCCCAAGTTTTGTAAATTGAGATATTTTCTACTAACTCACCCACCTGATAACCAGAGAGACCGATAAACACTATGCCAGTTTTAGACATTGCACCAATTGTGAAGAGTATAAGGATTATACATTCCACTATTATCTGACGAAATATCAGTTTCATTAAAATTAACTTACCATGGGGGAGTGCTCCCCCTTCAAGAAATATACATGACAAAAGCAGGGCAACAACAGTTCATGGTAATTAATATCGCTGTTTAAACATGAAATAGGTTAATGCAAAAGAGACAATACTGGAGCTAAGCTGACGCAAGCTGATAAACCAGAGGCAGCCATTAACAAGCGCATCAGTGCGGCAGTGCATTGTTTTGAGTCTTAAAGACAAGCCAAGTGTTGAAGCATTCTGGGAATGGGGAAGGCAATGTACTCGAACACCAATAGCATATTAAATAATCATAAGCTTACAAAATAGCAAACACGACAGGCAAATGTACTGCTATAAGAAGTTTTTGCTTTTATTGACTGTATGTACAAGTGATTCTCATGATATAAATTGCAAATATTCCCATTCTCAATTCACACTCAGTGAAGATTTATTCTGAAAAAAGCCACCAGCCCTCCCTGTCTTTATTAGGAAATCAAAGCAATGGCGTGTTATTAATTGCTCTGCCTGTTCTGTTCACGCTTTTGAAAGTTTGAGTGCTGAAGTGATGCATGAGCTTGATTATGAAATAGTTGCCATTTCTCAACTTGATTAATGGTTAAGGGAGATGGTGTAAAGGAGCTGAAGGTCAATAGAGATTTTTTTTTATCAGTAATGAATAAATTGGATCTTTATTGTAAAGGAAGTTCACAGTTAAAGGTATGCTTTGAATTCTTCTTCTTCTTATTATTAGTGGTAGTTGTAGTTGTCATAGTAGCTGTTGTCGTAGTATGTAATAAATTCATTATATTTTAAGTATAATCTCAAAAGTTAACATTATAACAGAATTAATATTAACATCCCAAGGTGATACAGTCAGTTTTTTGTGAAAGATCTATTCATGAACTGACAACAGCAACCAAAACGACGGCATTTGTGCATATTTAGCTTTAGATGTCAACTCTAACATGAAGTCATGGTCATATTATTCATTTATGGTATTGGGGTCTATTTAATTAATATAAACAGTGGCAGAATTTTAATATCACCACAGTTAAAGGATAACAAAATAACAAACTTCACTTGCACTTTTAATTATTTAAGCAACGACAGTATTTAGATCAACCACCATTTAAATCAATTGAATAGACCCCATTGTGTTTACCAATTTCTATTACATACCTATGCTGGTAATATATATTTTTTAATCGATTTATTACAGATACAAAAAATGTGTGAAACGTCACACTCAAATATTTTGCATAGGTCCTTGATTCAGCTCGTCTCTTATTGAGTACCATCAAGACCATTTTTCACTCTTTTAATTAGATTACATTTTAGTAATGGTGCCACTATCCTTACTGAGGCCTTTTAGGGCAGCAGTGTGGAGTAGTGGTTAGGGCTCTGGACTCTTGACCGGAGGGTCGTGGGTTCAATCCCAGGTCAGGGACACTGCTGCTGTACTCTTGAGCAAGGTACTTTACCTAGATTGCTCCAGTAAAAACCCAACTGTATAAATGGGTAATTGTATGTAAAAATAATGTGATATCTTGTAACAATTGTAAGTCTGCTAAGAAATAAATGTCTGTTTTAAAAGTACTAACAAGTTCTAATAACAAATCAAGCAACAACTGAGATAAAAAAAGAACCGATTGCTTTTATTATTTTATGCAGTGTTAGCATTAAATAAGTGCACACAGTTTTGCTGCTACTGTTTAGTATCTTTTGATGCATGTAGGTTTTTTTCATATGGGAACCATCTCAGTATGCTGGTGTTCCCTTTTGCAGGCAAATCTAAGTATCATCAGTTGGGCCCCAGCCTTAGTTTTTGTCGACCAGGCTACATCAGCACCAGATGACTTGAAAGCAATGCCTATTTCCTGGCATTATCCCTTTGTAAACACCACACTAGCTAACTGCCATGTTGTACGTACAATAACATCCCAATAGATGTACTGGGACATCTTTGCAGCTCACTCCTGCCATTGAAGGAACAGATGCGTCTTCCTTTTTTTCTATGTCAAGGTCTGCATTTCAGAGCAGTCTTCACCCACAGGCCTCTGTCTGGTGGCGAGGAGCTTGAAGATGATCTCTGGACCTCTTTCTTCGGACCACATATATCTGGATAACATATTCTACAACGGGTGCAAGGAACTTTAGTCCCCTGTGTGGCATTCCCTGTGTCTTAGAGGAAAGGGTCAGGACTTTTTCTCAAACTATTCTGGAGATTAAGGTCATTAGTTTTGCCATGGCAACCTTATATCCTTCTTTTCCACCACCAGATCTCCTTTTCTGTATCTGATTATTATTATTATAAAGTTATTTCCTTACCTGCTTTCCATGTCCTGCTTTTCTTGACCAAGTTTCGCTGTTCTGTCAGTTTTGCTGTTTTTTTTAATTACCTATATAAATTAAACTTTTGGATCTGCATCCAGTTGGGATAAGAAAGAACATCATTTGTATTCGGCATTCCAACCAATACCTAATCTCTGTATAGCTGGAATTCATTTGAATCCATTGTTTTAAGATGAATAGCATTCTCAGAACTAACATGTTAGTTTAGTTTCTTAATTTGATGCTAATAAATGATAATTGAAGGACTTCCTTTACATCAGGACTTTGTTGCTTGCTTGGTTGAATATTAGAAATCTCCTAGGAAACAAAACTAAGGGTTTGGCTCCAGCAACCACATTTCAAGACAGTTGTAACAGAAATTAATTTACAAATATTAATTTTATTTGACCATGAAAATAGTCAAAACAAAAAATGTGTACGACCTGATGATCCTGAATTTCTGAGTATGTTAAATGATTCAAGCCATTGGAATCCCCAAATTACACTGTACCCGATAGACCTGTACTGTAAACAGTACATTCTTCTGAATGGGTTTGATTTAGACTTTATGAACATAATATTCATAAGAAAGTTATGTCAAGAAAACACATTTTTTGACTAATGCCTCAGTGTTATGGATGTACCTTGAATTCTGGTTATATTTTTACTTAGAGCTTGGCAGCACCTGTTGTCAGATGTTGTAATTGCTCAATTATTATTTAGGAGACTTTCAGTATAAAATCAGACTACTGGTACCTACTTACTCCGAGTCAACATTTGTATGCATTTAAATTTTTTATTACATATTTCCATATAAGATCAGCAATTACTGAGCTGATTGCACTGAGTTGATTGGTGCCACAAATTCGAATTGAAACATATGAAATCATATTTGGAATCTGTAGCAAAAATCAGGTAAATGATGATTGCACAGTAGAAAATGATATGCATGAAGGAGTACAATTAGTATGCTGATAAATCAACAGGTTTTGTTCACCCAAAAATGGTATCATACTGGTGATGATTATTTTTGTATTATATAACACTGAAATAACAGATTTATTTGCTGTGCTTGGCAGATGTAGTATAACAGCCTAATCTATCATTGTAGTTAAGTGTTGAGAGAGAACCCACTCCACTTTCAAAGTCATGTGGCTCAATAGAAATGGTCTGTAGACATATAAGCTTATTTTGCAATTTTGTTCCATTGTCCTTGGTTGCAACAGTTGTTCAGCATAATTACATTTATGGTCCCATTAGAAACTGACCCATTTTTTTACTTTTGGCCATCAAATAATTCAGCTGGCCAAATGTGTCTACATTTTACGTAATTTAAATTAGCAAAAGGCAAAGAAACTTCTTACGTGGCAACCAAACTTTCCCTCACTGTAGCCCATACACAACCTTGCAATGTACGCTGTTTTGTAATTAGATGGTGCTGAAGTTTCGCAAGCAATCATACATTGGGTGTTACAAGGGAAACTGAGCCTTTTTGGTATGAAGGTTTTTGTACATTTAGAGGTCTTAGAAATGTAGCTATATATGCTTCACTGCTTGTCTTCTTTTTGTCTTGACCTCTATATCAATTTTGGTTGGTGATGCCGATAAATTGCTAATCATTGTCATACTCATTTTAAAATATATTTATTATGGGACGGTACTTTATTCTGACCACAGGATGTGTTACAAGGGTAAAGCACAAAAAAATCCAAGACTGAAGACATTATATTGTGTATTAGCTGGCTTGTTAAAGTCACAAACACGTAAGGGACTTTCAGCTATGAAGTCAGGTGTTGTTCAGTCTTTCCACCAAATTTGAAATGCCCAATGCTGCAATGTTAAAACTCTGCTGCAACCCACTTACTGATGAGAAGATCAGCGGCGACAGGCAATCAACTCTTAATACCAAGTTACTGAACCCAGGAGGCAAGGGCCCAGCCTAGGAAGTCTCCACCTGGCCTGTTGGGCAACTGACCAGTAGGGGAAACCGTCCCCTGATGATTATTCTCCCTGCGGGAGAGGAAAGTCCAATGCTGTGTACTAGCCAAGATCTGCAAGGATTCAAACTGTGCACGCATAACTCACACTGCACTCCAAGAGGCAGTTATTTTACTAGGTTAGTGCTTGTGTTTTTTTACTCAGCCTATCCTGTTTTATAAATTGATAACATTTTGTGTAAGATATTGTAGGTAATGATTGTGTCAAATATTATAACAAAAGTGAATGATGCTTTTAAAACTTTTGCCAACAGCAATACAACGCTAAAAAAAAAAAATGTTGTTCAGCCGCAGAATAATTTCATAGCAACACTTAAAGAACTGAAGTAGGACACTTGACAGATACCAATTCAACACCAGTGCTACACCATTTTCTGAAAATTGCTATTCATAAATTTTGACCTCAATACAGCATTATAATAGCTTATGGCAATTTGTTTTCTTCTTTTTTTTCATTGTGGTCTACAGTTTAAAAGATCTACACATATAACCTTTTTTTTTTAAAAATTTAGTCGTTGCCATTATTTTTATTATTTTCTCCCAATCTGGAATGGCCAATTATTTATTATGGTCGGCTCACCGCTACCACCCCTGCGCTGACTCGGGAGGGCGAAGGTGAACACACGCTGTCCTCCGAAGCGTGTGCCGTCAAGCCGACCGCTTTTTTTCACACTGCAGACTCACCATGCAGCCACCCAAGAGCTACAGCGTCGGAGGACAACGCAGCACTCGGGCAGCTACAGGCAAGCCCGCAGGCGCTCGGCCAGACTACAGGGGTCGCTAGTGCGCGGTGAGCCGAGGACACCCTGACCGACCTAACCCTCCCTCCCCCCGGGCGATGCTCGGCCAATTGTGCGTCGCCCCTTGGGAGCTCCCGTCCTCGATCGGCAAATGAATAGCCTGGATTCGAACTCGCGACTTGCAGGCTATAGAGCACATCCTGCACTCACGTGGAGCGCCTTCACTGGATACGCCACTCGGGAGCCCCACACATATAACCTTTTAAGATAAATATCGTCACAGGCTTTTTATTGCTTTACAGTATCCGAGCTACAGCTAACAAAACCTAAACCCCAAGTGTAAAGTATTTAACCAACAACAACAGAAGTGTCAAAACAAAATAAAACTAATACTATTGCATACCAGGAGCAGTGCTTGATTTTAAAAGCTCATAAGTGAAAATCAATGTTGAATATCAGTCAGTGGCAGACTGTTTTAACAGAAATTGGCTAGTCGCTGACCTTCTCTGACCCGCTTCCCAGAGGGAACATAAAATTATATCTGAGCATGATCCATGACTCGGCAGAGACAGCATTTCTAAGAAATATTTTTTTTTTTCCTTGCAACCTGAACACATCTCATTTAGGCATATTAATCAATAATGCTATACAAATTAAACTGCAGGGTAGTGTACCAAGATATCATATCATTCTGGAAGAATATTGGTTTGAGAATGAGCAGGTATTGATCAAGGGACAACCAACCATAATGGTTTTCCTAAGCAAGGATCAGGAGATGCACGTTGGTCCATTTGATTGTTAAACCTCTGGTTGATTATTTGGCCAAATAATAGCATGTCAATGGGCCTGCTGATGGTACCTGATTCCACATTGTTATATGTCATATTGATCATAGAAGTTAATTTAAGATGTATGTAACATTAACATGCTCTGCAGGCTAACATAAAGCATCATATTGAGCCATACGTTCAATTCACTTCTATATTCTGTTGTGCTAAATCCACAGGGAGGGTTGATTTGGCACTGACATTCTTGTGGGTTAGGGAGGCAAAATCATCAGGGACTGAGTCTCCTCACTGTGCCCCGGGAGCTCATGTGGACACCTGCAGGGCTGGCCTTTGTCCTCCAGAGGCTGGTTGCTTGCCAACATCCACTGCCAAGATCCTGGGTGTAAAGAGGCAATTGGGCAACCCATTCCCTGGGTGCTCAGTGGTTGGCTGCTTTCCATATCGCGCACAGTACATATGCCAGCACATTGTCAACTACTACTCAACACATTGAGAATTTGTTAGTGTTTTTAGCCACTCCAGTTCACAACAGTGTTGAAGGAAGTGTTAAACCTGCTACTCCTAGTTGACTTGAAATATATATTGGTTTTGGTTATTGTGCCAGCAATGGTATGTCCAGCTGTATGCTCCGTATGCTGCTAACTGTGAAAATAATTTTATAAATGACACCAACGATCAGCACTTCCCAGGAGGGCTGAAAGAGCTCTCATGTGTCCCGGACATGTTAAAAGAACACCAGCACCAGGTCTCAAATCACATTTTATTACTTGCTTTCCAATCTATTCACAACTTGACTTTTCACATCTTTCAACATCCTACAGTACATACTGCCTTTGGGATTTGAAGAATATTTTTTTCTGTTTTTCCAATACTTACTTACATGCAGAATTACAGCTTGCTTTTATAATGTACATTTAAAAAATGTTGTTTTATTATTGCATCAGTCTTTAACAAAGCATTTTAAATATCTGACTTACTGGAGATTGTGATCTATTCAATGGAGTTAAACAATGACACCATTTAGCAAATGAAAAGGGCATGTGTGTCACTGACATTCTTGTTTAAAAAAAAAAACCAAAAAAAAAAACATTGTAGTACTTTTAGATTAGTACAACCCCTTCCACTGAGTAACTTTAAGTAACTAAAAAAACTTTCTTAGATAAGACAAACAAAATGCCTGTAAATGCTTATGGAAATGTTCTAATCAGCCTCTGATAATGTAATCATAAATACTTTCATACTCTGAAGATTCCTGCTATGGGAATTCAGGTTCCTTAAACCTATTTGCATATCATTAAGGAAAAACTGAACAGCTGATTTCCAAATTAAATGTAGCTTACTTCGCTACAGTATAATGAATTCTACATATGAAATCAAAGCGAACTGCCGACTAGAGCAGTCTCGATTAAAGATATAAATTAAGGTTAAAGAAAGGTTCTGTGTGTGTTACAAAGACATAATGCAGTGGAAGTGAGCCTTGGGGAGGGAACATTCTGTTTCATACATTTTGGGCTCCGGCTTTGAAAGTAATAATTAGGGAGCTTTATGGAAATTGAATGCCAATATGTATTAAAATAATCAGCTGGCATTTTAGCAGAGGGAGATGTCAGTTTAGTGGACTCCTGTTGTATGACAACTTGGGAGTCATTCCAGACACTTTCATGACAACACATTTTTCTCAGATGTTTATTTGTTTAATGTGACAGATCTACAGCTTACTAATGCCACTGAAGGCTACAGCGCAGATTGCTCCCAAATTGTTGCAGTTTAAAAATGATAGTTTGCCAGATGTCTTCTTACAAAGACGACATTAATGTTTACGTTTTGGCATAGGCAATTTCTGTCCGTTTGATGTGTCATTGAGGTAAGTTTTTTGGAGGACTGCTGTAATAAAACCATCGGTGCACATTAAACAATAAAACTGCACGTTAAAGCATCTGTGGACGTATGTCACACTTTGTAAAAACATTCTTTGTCCCACAAGTTATTGAGAATTATGTTCAGATCAGAATCTGGGGACGTGGTGCCTTCCTTTTTATATATATTCAGGCATCAGAGAGAACTGCTTTATCTAATTTTGATTAAGTTTGTTTACAAGTTATTGAGAGAATCTGAGGTTACTCAATCTGGATAAAGCATCTTGGAACACCAAAAACATTAATCATTTTAATAATTTTATCATTTAGAATACTAAATAAGATTAGGCTTGGTTGGGGAACCTATTGAAAAAAATCCGGTTCTGCAGGAAGATGTACTGGTTGTCCTGTAGGGGGCACTTCACTCTGGTTCAGGTTTATCAGTGCCCAGCATGGTGTTATGGGGCTGTACGTGGTACTCTGTGGACCTCAAATGCCTTATGCCACTATAATAGTAGGAGCAGGAGTGTTAACCTTGGTGTCCGGACTAATTTCGAATAAGAGTCAATAAATCTGTGGTCTGTGTCCCTACCCTGACTAATTCTTAAAATGTAAGTCTCCATTCCCCAGGTGAGCACTTAATCAATTGGTTCTTTATACAGTAGATAAAGACAACTTTCGGTTATTAACAGCAGTTTCACGGGAACCAATCCCATCCCATAGACTATAATGTTAATGTATTTGCTTAATGATGTTGTTTTTTATTTATTTATTTATTACAGTTTCTAGGGATGGCTATGGCACGCACATGAATACATCATGCGCATGCATCACAGCATCTATGTATCAGTTTTCATAACGCAGCTTAGTCTGATTGTCGTCTGTCATTGTGGCTTCAAAACGTGTAGACCTTTCTATATAGCCAATAAAGTTCAGATTCTGGAAGCACTACGTGAACCCGGTGCTAAACAATTATGGGTAGCAGAAAAGTTTGGCATCTCAAAATCTGTTGTTGCACGCATTTTTAAATTGGCTACGAAGCTGCACGCAAAAGTGAGAGCGATTTACACCTGGAGGTGGCGAATCGTAAAAAAACAAACACTGGACAACTAGTTATTTTAAAATGATGCTTCTGTATTAAATGCAAGCCCTGTATACCAAGATTGTTTACTGTTTAAGGATATTGATAGTACGTGTATACTTTTTTGTTTCACACATCCGTGTAGTATTCTTTATTATTATTTATTTAGTTATTATTATTTATAATTATTATTTATTTTCTGATATTTTGTGTTTTTTCTTGTTTATTTATTTATTTAAATTCAGTCGTTGCCAATTAGTTATTTTTTATTATTTTCTCCCCAATTTGAAATGCCCAATTATTTTTAGGCTTAGCTCACCGCTACCACCCCTGCGCTGACTCGGGAGGGGCGAAGATGAACACACGCTGTCCTCCGAAGCGTGTGCCGTCAGCCGCCCGCTTTTTTACACTATGAACACTCACCGTGCAGCCGCCTCAGAGCTACAGCGTCGGAGGACAACGCAGCTCTGGGCAGCTTACAGGCAAGCCCGCAGGCGCCCGGCCAGACTACAGGGGTCGCTGGTGTGCGGTGAGCCGAGGACACCCTGGCCGACCTAACCCTCCCCCCGGACGATGCTCGGCCAATTGAGCGCTGTCCCCTGGGAGCTCCCGTCCACGGTTGGCTGTGGAATAGCCTGGACTCGAACTGGCGACGTCCAAGCTATAGAGCGCATCCTGCACTCTAGCGAGTGTTTTACTGGATTCACCACTCGGGAGCCCCTTCGTGTTTATTTTTTAACACTATAATGAACCAAGACGTGTATATCAGTGCGCTGACAACTAGTATACATCGTTTTTCCATATATATATATATATATATATATATATATATATATATATATATATTTATACACACAATTGAAAATGTGGCTTTTCCCTTAATAACAACGTTTTGCTGGGAACCGAGAGTTTGCTAATAAGCGGCAACTGCTGTATTTAAATTTTTTAAAAAAGTTTGACAAGGTAATGATTTCATTTGAAAGGAATATAATTTACAGCACAGTAGTATAAAATATTAAAATACAGAAAAGAGAAATACTCTTGATTGCCTGTTTGGCGCACTCTGCTGCTAACAACCCTCACCTCATTCAACACCCTGGTCCACATGTGTTAACATTCTCTTTGCAAGGTCAATCAAATTAGGTGTGTTTAGCGGTACTCAGCAATACCAGAGCTTTGATGGCTCCCCGGCCAGGCAATGATATGTGACCTTAACCATTGAGTTAATATATTAGAGAATCATGATAACTAATGCACAGCCTAAAGTGGTTTGTTTTGGTCACTGGAAATGTCCTGTTCCTATTATTTTGGCAGGACCACAATGAAGATGGATAGCTACTTTTGTAATCCACTGCATACACACAATAACTGCCCACATCAAAAGCTTAGACGAGACCACTCGCCCCATCACGGGGTTATAATAGACCTATTGAAGAAGCATCATGAAGAAAAAATAAAATTGAAAAAAAAAACATCAGGGAAAACGGCACCAAAATCACACATGTTCATGGTGAATATCTCAAACAGTCAAGGACATAACACTACAATGAAATGTTGATGTTCCTTGCTCATTTTCACATTTGAGTCCTGTTTATGAGACACTATATAAAGAAAAAAAGTCTATTCCATTATTGCTTTCTACTACTAAACAGTGGACTCTGGATAAACACTACAGCAAATGTGATTTCATGACATGCTGAATACAGGAATTTAAGCAAAAAGATGTAAATACTTAATTCTTCTGGCACATTTGTCCATTCCATACCCTTGTCCGGTCAGTCTTACACTACATAAACTTATATATATAATTCCTGACACAGCTGAAAGAATGAATCCCATTATGTAGTTCCAACTGTAATTAATAATTCTACTGAGGTAAATGATTAGGCTCATAATCAATAACTAATTGTTTTATACCACAGCAGACACTCATTAGAAAACAACTAGCTGACTAATTAAAATGCTTTCAATAAATAAATGTTTTTTTTTTTCTTTCTCTAAAATTTCAAGGTTACTTGCATTTAAAAAAAAAAACCATAAAATCTGCAGAGCTGAAAGCAGCACTTATCGCAAAATGTTTTCCATTAAAGCGGTTAGTGCAGTAATTTACATGACCTAAAGGTCCCATTCCCTGAAAATATTGCTTATTTTAGGCATTTCTTTTTATTGAAGAACTAGGCGGAACTTGGCTGTGCTTTTCCTTTCCTGTCTAGTCGTAAGACCTTTGGGCCACAGAGGCAAGCCCAGGCAGAATTTACTAAACGATTCAGCAATTAAACTGAAATTGCTGTTGTTTAAGATAAGTAAAATGTATGTATACATGCAGCCTTAAACCCTGATTTTTGGTCAAACCGTACTCTTGAATATTATTTGTATGTGTGCTTTAATACATATATTAATAATATCATAGTACAGTAGAGAGTCAATTATCTGAACTAATTGGGACCGATACTAGTTTGCATAATTGATTTGTATGGATAATCGAACAGGTATTAATAGCAATTACAGTACCTTTTAATAATGTATAGAATAAAGTTAACAATAGACAAGTACTTAGTACACAAGCACCTACAGTTAAGGTAATGAATTACTGAAATTAAACATACCATATACTAAACTTTGAAAATCATCAAAGAATTCAGTAGAACTCTGACACATTACAGAACTTTAGGAATCATTGAACTTCAAACATTCAGTAAAATGTTTCTTGATACTTGCTGTTAAAGCATTGTAATAATGTGCATAACGACCCATAACAATCTTTCTAGTTTTGTATATATGATAAACAGGCCAGTCATTGTTAACAGTCTTAGGTAATATCCATATGCTGAATGCTATTGTCATTCCAGTAAGGGTTTGGTGAATATGGTACTCATGATCATTTTTAATTTAATACAACTTTTTTCTTATCTGTATTTTGAACAAGCTACTTGAGAAAATGGACCACTATCCTGAGGATACAAAGTACATGAAGACGAGAAGGAAATACATGTAAAAATGGTTATCATGTATGCATAATTGGCTGCAACATTTTAACAGGGGCTGTGCTTTCATTGCCAATGCTAATATTGCCATGGGAAAACACCAGACTTTTATGGAAGGTATTGTTTCTTACTGTCAGAGTTAAATCCATATTGCACAAGGCCTTAGATGTCGTTTCAGTGACAGACCATAAGGGATCATCACAGAGATTGCATACACACTTTACTGCCAAGAATCTATATCAAAGTTACTTTAATTAACGTAAGCTATTAACCATATCAACCCACAAACAAGCTAAATGTTCACTTATTTGTGAATAGCACAGTGCTTTTTGGTTTTAACAAATATGGTAACTTTTAAACACCCTGTGCACACTATCCTAAATCCACTGCAGTGATGTCTTACCTTATTATTATATATTTTTTATTATTTACTATTGTTACTATTATTTATTGTCTTGAGAAAATGTTTTGGTTCTTCACATATGTTTTTATGCTAATTCAGGGTATGCAAATACATCAAATGCAACACTATAGAACCTGCTGCGCCCTGGAACCCTAGTGCTAATAAGGGTTAAAATTAATTCATTCAGTGCAATATATACAGACTTCTAAAGAGAACAAAAATGGTAAATATTTGTCCAAATAGAAATGCTTCTAAGTTTTAGACTGTAGATTCCCTTGTGAGGATGTAGTTTAATTTTCTAAACTGAAAGCAATTTTGTGGTACAAATTACCCTCATTTTCTTAATGTTATCCTGTTGAGCAACAGACATTGTCAATCGAAATCATTATTTGGATAAGCATCATATTTCCACTGTTTAATCTGTCTTTAAGGCAGTCGTGACAAATCTACAGTTATTACATTTTCATGTGCCTTGAATAAAAAGTATAATAAACTGTACAATGCCACTCAAACAAAATTCACCAGATGGACAAAATATTCATTTTTTTCATTAAGAAAGACAGCATATAGTGACACCATTTATCGGTAGTGACAGTTTCCTACTTTTGTGATCAAGGTACTCTAGATTGCCAAAGGCTAAGCAAACTGTCTCCTCCTAAGTGATTGCTGGTTGCCTACTCTTTTTTGGCTTGTGAACTGAAAATGAAGCAGAAGCTAATTCCGAATGTGATTCTTGTATGAAACTGAAATATTAGGGCCCTATTGTAAAGCCAGGGCAAAGGGAAATGCACATTTAGCAAAAAAGAAAACGAGTAGTTCCTGCTAGTTTCATATCGTTAAAATGATTTCATTCCTCTCTGAAAGCTTGCCTTTGCACTTGATCAAAAAGGTCCTTTGAAGGAAAGAGATTATCATCAACCTGTTAAGCGGCACCACAGCCATAAGCATGAGTTCCGACAAAAATAATTCAAATAACTTGAAATATAAATAGTTTTCTTTTGCTTAAAACAACATTCAAAGCCTCAAAGGCTTTAATATATACCACGATAAAGCTATTTAGTTACTGCATATTTCAATCAGTTTGATTATTGGGTTTTTATCTTCCAGGAGTATAGGCAGGTTTTAACTTGTAGATTCAATTATTGTAGAGATCAAGTGTAAGATTGTTTAAAACAATGACCACTTGGGGTGTGTAGCTGTATTTTACTTCCCCTGTGAAACTTATTTTGTGTAGAGATTTTCCATATACTAACGACAAATTACAAATTACTGTTGGTTAAAATACATAAATGAATGCATAAATAAAATGCTGGAATAGTTATTATGCATCTAAGCAGAAAGAACAATGTAGAATGGCACAGAACACACATATTACATGTATGATATTAAACAGAAAATTTAGATGATAGTGTAGATGAACATAAACATGTATAATATCTATACTGTACATTGTCTTAGCCAATAAGAACAGGGTTATGTTAAAGCTCATAAAATGGCAATACAAACCAATCTGTTCTATAAAAAACATACAGTACCCATCTTTCCAGTAAATATTAACATATATATTTCAGGTTTAGGAGATTGGGCAGGTTGGGGAAGGAGGATATTCCCCATATAAAATTGCAAGCACGTCAGAGAATGATAAGTAAAATCTATTGTAAAATAGCACCAGCCCAACAGTAGAAGCTTTAAAGCATTGCCAGAGGGTTGTTTTTGAAGTAGATCATGATTCAATAAAATAATAATGCAAGACTGACATTTATCACCATTTTAACACAATGAAGTGAATTGCCCCGATATGCCTTGCAGTAAAAACACAATCTTTTTGGATAACTGCAGTACCCATCCAGCTGTCAAGTTGGGAAAATTAAAGTGAGTGTTGCTGCCTTACGTTAGGCTTTTGATCCTGCCTCATAAAGGAAAACAACTTTAGGGAGTTCCACTGGTAGCTTCTCTGCAGTGGAGATGAGAGTACTGTGAATATTACAGAGCCTAACATTATTCATGTGTGGCGGGAATTTATTAAAAAGTGCTGCTTCTGCTCTGAGTCTAACTTCTCCTAAATCGGTTGTTCTGTGACAGGGTGCTGTCTCAATGCTGTCGGAGGAAATCTTTGTGATGCTTTTGAAACTGTACAGTGTCTTGTTATCACAGAATTCAGAATCACAATGAACATGTATGGTGGATAGAATGCACTTGTTACATAATATAAGAACAGTGTTTTGTATTATATAGTTATGGGTTGAATACAGCAATACATAACCTCAATGCAGGCTCTGATATGCTGCTTCATAATAAAGCAGTTACTTCCCAATTTAAACACAAAGGCTAATTTACAAAAGGGCCCACTCTACCCAGGTCTGTTCCGGATACAGATGGCAGTTATCTAGACAGTACAGTTGATAAATATGGGTATTTAGTCACTTGTATTGTCAATCCATCATATTTCACACAGCAAATTCATCACTAAATAATTAACCTTTCATTTATTAAGGGCTACTCTTTTCCAAAAGTGTTGCGATAAGTATATTTTTTAAAGTATGGCTTAATTGGATATTGCGTTGAAACGCTCAGTATTCAGCTGCAGCAGTGACAGAAGCAAACATTTCAGCTCCAATAGAAAAATAGAAATGAGGCATAGAGAATAATGAGGTAATGATAAGCCTATTTAATTAGGCATAGTTCCGTCTTCATTAATCAGAATCATTTGCAATCATGACGACGTAAATCAATTAATGAAGGTGTTTTGAAAGTGTCAGTCCAGCTTGTCAGTGGCTAGATTAATTTGAGATGCCTTTCAGTTCATCATAGTTAAAATCCAAACGAATTGTTTAGACATGAATTTGCTACTTGTTCTTCTAGCAGCACACACTTGTTTTAGACCAAACTAAGAGGACATTTTACCTTCAGCTTGTTCAGAATACTGCCACTAGAATTCTGACTAAAACCAGAAAAAGTGAACATATTACCTCTGTTTTGGCCTCTTACACCAGCTCCCTGTGCAGTACAGAATTGATTTTAAGATGTTGCTGTTAACTTACAGTACAAGGCCCTGAATGGATTAGCACCTAGTTATTTGCAGGAGTTACTGATGCCGTATCTTCCAGACCGCACTCTGAAATCACAGGATGTGGGGCTGCTGGTTATTCCTAGGGTCAGCAAAAGCAACACGGGAGGTAGGGCTTTTTCTTGTAGTGCTCCTAAATTATGGAATGCTCTGCCTTTGTTTGTCAGGGAAACTGGGACTGTTACAGTTTTCAAGTCGAGACTAAAAATGCATGTGTGGACTATAGATCCCAGCTTGTGATGTTTAGCTCAGTTTTCTGCCAACACCAGCATGGGCACGGTTTGCTATTAAGCTATCTAAGTGGCACCATATCTAAAGTAAAATGAGTACATTAGCCTTATGTACAGTATATAAATGGAGATTCAATGACTCTTTAAAAACGAAGAATGCTTTTAAAATGTATAGTGTGTCCCCACCATTTCCTATTCCCTATTTTACAGCTTGGGTTTACACCTGTAAATTATTTTCATTGTTAACATCCTGACAGCTTTTTACACTTATAACTTTAAAGTCTGTTTCAAAGTTATTTTCAAAATGGGTGCATTGTTAAACCGGTAACACAGCAATAAAGATCCACGATGTGGTACGGAAAAGGAAAGCCAGAGCACTTGTTGTTATGTTTTTTTTTCCTTTTTTTATCTATCTTTTTATCACTCAGTGATTTAGAGGACAGTTCTCAAACCCCGGTGCACTGGCCATTGTGAAAAGATCTTTGAAGCAGACTTTAACGTTATGTGTAAAAGGTTGTCAGGACATTAACAATGAAATGAAAAATTTCAGGTAGGCCTACATTATTTAAACAGTTGTAGCAACATGTGGAGATGTATAATGCTATAATTTTTTGGAATCCTGCTACTTACTCTTAAGCCTTTTCAATCTTAGGCCACAAAAACAGCTTGGCAGACAACATCTTCTCTGTTTTCATCAATATTTCTTTTAATACATTTTTTTTTTTAGATAGATATTCAGTAAATGTAGAAGCATACATAACTTTGACCGAAGATGTGATTTATTGACATCTTTAAATTTCACATTAAACTGATATGATTATAATTTATGATATATCTAGATCCCATTGATGAAAGGGACATTTATTCTTGGAATGTCCTTTTTTTTTTTTTTTTTTTTTAAAGGTTGATCTGAAGATGTCACTGATCATTATATCAAGGTTG
This sequence comes from Acipenser ruthenus, assembly GCF_902713425.1. Lineage (NCBI taxonomy): Eukaryota > Metazoa > Chordata > Actinopteri > Acipenseriformes > Acipenseridae > Acipenser > Acipenser ruthenus. Next base: position 29,405,862 of record NC_081203.1, on the reverse strand, counting down.
AGAAAGTATGGGGTTTAAAATAAATGCCACTAATTGATTCTGTTTAGAATCGATCTTGACTCCAATAACACATATTCTCATACTGTTCAATGTGTATTTGATTTTGAAACTTATATATGAAATTCATGTAGTCTAAGTACAGTATATTAGATTTTGGAATTGATGTTCTTGTAAATACTTCTGAATTTCTTCAAATTTGACAGACAGTGAGCTCAAAACTGAACTGTTTTCTCCTTGAAACTGAATTAGTGTAGAGATTTATTTAACAGGTCATATTGAGCAAAGGTATTTCTCCAAATGTTTGTAAACTCATATAAAAACTATATACAACAGTGAAAAACTGCAGTGGACTATCATGCTGTGACAGAATGTGAGTGTTACATTTGCCAAATTTTGACTACATTACTTTAGATATGGTAATTATAAGATTGTGTTGCAAACACTTTTGGAAACTGAAATTCTGCAGCTTTGATTTCCGCTCCCCTGTTTCTTTGAAAGCAGCAGCTTGGGCTGCAGTGATTGTTTGAGATTCCAATGCCTTGCTGTTGATTGGATCCTACGTATAGTTTCAGCATGGAACCCTTGAGGTCAAATTTATTAAACATGTTAAACAGGATGAATAAAAAATCAAGGATTATAGTATGTGGCTTACAGTAAGGTCATTTTGAAATGCAGAACACTGCACAGACTAACCCTCTATAAAGAAATGTACAGCAGTACTATTTTTTTTTCCTATTCGAACTTGCTGAATTCAGCTGTCACTGATTTCTCAAGTTAAAGAGATCTGTACTGTACTGCTCGGTAACCCATTCATTCATACTCTGTCTAAATAAGTGTCACTTACCCTAACAGTTTAATCCTCTTTTTCCTGTAACGAAAGGCAGTTAATTCCATTTAGTACAGTATCTGTACACTAGAAACTGAAAGACCTCCAGAGCCTCTGCTATAATCAAACTGACCACCTGGAGTTTAAAAGGATAAAGACCTGACTGCTAATATCTGACCCTTAGAACACTCTATCTGGAAAACCACCCAGGTCTCCTGGCAACTGTCTAGGCGCTTATTCCAGCTGAGTCACTAGGCCAGCTATATGTTTTACATTTGCCATAATACATTTTCTTTTGCAAACTAGTGATTATATGCAATGAAACAACTTTATAGTTCATAAAATAGCTCAATTATAAGCATCTGAATGTACAGTTATCTTTAAAACAGACACTTACAAGATGGTTTCCCTGAGGAGTTAACCTTGGCCTGGCCAGCTGACCTCATTTTCTTCAGTATTTTATTTTGTCAGTATATCATTCCTATTGGACTTATTTTGATAGCTGCCACACCAATAGCTGACTTACATTGTTACATTGGGTAAGGAAGTCCACTACTAGTGCTAATGAGGGTCTGTGAAATTAGCCCTATATTTATCAACTAATACCTCTAAGAGCCCTGTGTTAATTGTGAAAAAAATCATATTCATTTATTGGATGGCTGAGGCCCTGTCTTTGTTGATAAAGCTCCCAAGGATTTTGGACCAGTACTCTGAGACAAAGTGCTCTCGAAATCTCATTCATCACCCAAACTTGGGAACAAATTACTCTTCAAAAAGGCTGTCCTGTAATCTGTGAGGGTGGTTTGAAAACAGCAGATGGTGGTGCAGTGTTTTTTTTTTTTTTTTTTTGTATTTTTTATTATGAGTTTTTGCTTGGTCATGGGAAAAGCATGTAAAATTGTGAAATGATCGAATTTCTAGTTTGTTTTATTTGGTTTAGATGCCTGATTTAAAACCTCTGGAGTGTACTGAGTGAATCCAGGTCAAGTAATATAGTAAGTGAAAGCAGCTTGTGAAATTGATCTCAACCCCTACTGGAGGGTGAGCTGCATCACAGTTCATAACTGCAGGTTGTTTCACAGTAAATTGGAGAAGCCCAGGATGGAATCATCCCTTCCTGTAATTGGAGGATGCAGTTTCTTCAAGGTCAGGATTGTGGTGAAGTATTTGAGAAGGGGTTCAGTACTACTGCTGTCTGCTTTTTCATTAATTATTCTTCGAATGCTGTCACCTATGCTGTCAACTCATCATCTTCCACGAGATTCTCTTTTACAGATTCATCTCAAGAGAAATCAGAATAACGCTTGTCTCTGTTATTTTCTCCTCCCTATTCGGTTTTCTCGGAAATGGCTTGTCAAGGAACAAGAAGGTTAAAAGACACTTTGCTGAACATTAATGAAGACATATTGTGGCAGACTCTTTGGCAACAGTGTCTGGCTCCAAAGCTCAGCTAAAACACAGGCGGGTGAATTATCCACAGCTGCAAATAACACGCTCATTTGAGTTTCCTTTCCATTTCAAAAACAAGCAGCTGGCTCTTAGGGGTTTTTTTCGAGGGGGGGTTCAGAGCTAAACCTTCTGGGACCTCGATTGGCATTATTACAAGATTTGTACTGTAGTCAGCTTTGTGTTTTCTATAATAAAGACAATGTTGTTCACATATTATTTAGGTGGATGTAACTATATTCTAAGAAAAGAAAACTATCATAAATAATCTGAAGCAATGCCTTTTTATACTTTTAAGTATCATCTTAGTCATTTCCTCTTACTGATGACTTTAGATGGAACCTGGTAGAAACCCATAATGACTGAATTAATCTGAAATTATGGCTTGTGACAGACTGACAGCTCTGCAAAAAAGCCTGCAAAATATGTTTCTTGGTGGCGCTTAACTTTATGAACTATAAACAGCTGTCATTTTAAGGAAGTCTTGATGGTTTTATATTGCAGTTGATACAAAGGGTGAATGGTTAGTGCCACCCTTTGTAATGGGCCAGTTTGCTTCCTGGGTGACCGTCTAGTTTTCCTATCTTTTATAAAAGCGTTTTTCAATTTGGTAATCTTTATTTCTCTGAACAAATATGTAAAATGATTAATTATGTCAAAGGTAATGCAGACACTTCATCTATTATTATGAAGATTAATTTAATCCTCTATAAGCTTTATCAGTCACCGTAACATTCATGTTAATGATGCAGTTTAGCAACTTCAGAGTGTCCTGAATCTAGCTATAAATATACTTCACAGCAATGACACTGTCTCTCCATAACAAGACAATATAGGCAATGGTATGCACAGTTTGCATGGAATGGTAATCCAAATCTCATATTTGTTATACTGTATGGAAACGCTAGGTAATACATCATATGGAAACATTCCTATAGAGGTTGGCCTTTTAAGATTGTATTACCTAGTTTCCCCCAGCAGTTGAGAAAGCATTTTTTTTTTTTAAATGAAACTTTCTGATTTGTATTTTGAATATTAGTCATATGCCTCCCAGGCTAGTGGGGGAGCCTTTTAAACACAGACCCAGCCTTGCTACTAAGTGAATATTGTGTAATACAGCTGAACACTCAATGTGGGACTCAGCAAGGTTATGTGCATGAAAAAAAAAACACTCGTCCAAGGGAATCGATCCTGCACAGCAGTTTAGATGTACGTTCATGTGGTGCCAAAATACTGCAGAAACATCTACATTACCAGGACCAGCTGCACGTGAATCTAATGCTAACTTAAATCACACAGTTATCCAAAAATGTGAACTTTTAATCCTAACCTTCAGATTGCAAAATTGCTATTCAGTATCCTCAGGGGTACTTTGACATATTTTTCTTTATACAATAAATCCTTTTCAGAGTATTTAGTACCAGATGCTTGATCATGAATCACAAAGTTTCACATTAAGCTTAAAGATAATTATGAAGCAGTATAGTAATTAATCCAAATGTGTGTTTGTAGAATTTCTGTGGTTATGTAAAAATCAGTAGATAGGCTAACTCGATATTTTCTTTTAAATGATTCAGAAAATTACGTTTAAAATAAATGTCCCATGCCTTTAAACAGCACAACACTGTAGATAATAAGTGTCCTATCTCCCACAATGTATCCCAATTTATCCCTGTACTACTTGGAGTGTGATGATGTGTATGGGTTTAAACATTGGCTACGTTGATAAAGTAGGCGTACCAGTTGATAAAAGGTTGATGTAATGAGTAGTAAAAGAAGTAAAGACAAAAATCCAAACCAAAATTGACAGCTAGACTGAAATGGAAATGATTAGGCTTCAATATGTACCGTCTTAAAAAATGTAATTTAAAATATGTTACTATGCTGTAAAGATGTGGTCAATATAAAGCTCATATATAACATAACATATATAAAAATGTATAATAATAACAGGTATATGTAAAAATGTGGACCTTGTTGGTTCTATAATTGCTACTGAAGGGAACATGATGTCTATCCCAAGGCATGTAGATATATGCTTTAAACTGTTAAGATGGCCCTATTAACAACTGGAGTGTCTGAGTGCCATGTACACTCCAGGTGACTCGTTACTTTATGTTAATTTGATGTTGCAGCGAAGAGTTTCTCTAAGTAGATGGTTTAGTTCACCAGCTGGCTGTAAAGTGATTGATGTTGGCAACAAAAAAAAGAAAGTACAATGAAGTATTTTAAATGGTCTTTATGCTACTTATTGGTCATAGAAACGTTACATGCATTGGTAGTATATAGCAATGTATTACTCTCTAGAGAGGAGAGTAGTGCTACAATAAAAAAGCTTACTATGTACCAGAAAATAAACCAGTCATTTGAAAACTCCTCCAGTCATAGATGTTTCTCAGATACAAATTTATTAGGATAAGTGTGATTGGCTTCACATATACTTCTCAATATTTATATGTATTTAGTAAAGACAAGGACAGCACATATCTATTAACAGGCCTTGTTAAGTGACATTATACAAGTTTTGCCTATTAATTAGTGCTTGCAGATTTTAACGCAGCTAATGCCAGTATTAAGTTGTCAACCTTTAAAACTGCAGTGCCTCTTCTGTGATAATAGCTGTGAAAAGGGTGTTAAAGAAGCCTTCACACTCCCTGAAAAAGGCTTTTCATGGTACACTGATCAATAGGACATTAATTTGTGTGCACTCCCATTTAGAAAAAAGAGGCATTAGATAGCATTGATTAGAAGCCTTGCCTCCAATGCATTTTGAATATGAACAGAAAGTCAATAAAAAACATTACCTTAAATGAGCATTTGAGTATAGAAACCAACATGCTGGGTATTCCTATGCAATAAAAGTGCTACACAGAATATGGTTATGCCCTGTGGAAAAAAAAAAAGATGGCTTTTCTCTTTGTTAGCAGAGTAACCTATTTTCTACTAAAAAGGTCACTTCTGTTTTATAGTTATGGTCCCAATAAAAAATACAATGAGCGATAATGAGATTCCCCCTTGCTCTGTGATTTTTACCGGCTCCTTGTCCTTTCCTGACTTGACTTTTGAGGTAAAGCAGGCATACCGAGAACATATTAACTGTTCTGTTGGTCCCTAATGCTTCTTAATTATATGCCTAAATGAATTTTACAGTATTAAAACAAACTGTCACTGGTTAGGTGTTCCTAGAATGAAACACACCCATTTGGAACAGTGCAAAATTCCAAATAATTTGTTTTGATTCCTAGAATTTACATTTTAGCAGAGAATGTGCTTCACACCATAGGAATGCCTCTAAGTTGCAGAGCTGTTGTCAGTCTCATTTACACCAGGGGATGGAGTTTTTTTCTACTGTGTGGTGGTGCAAAGAGCCATTGCAGTGAAAAGAAAAACAGCAGATCTGGTTTGCACCAAAATATATCTGTAGTGATGTTTCTCCCCCCCCCCCCCCCCCCCCCTCCCCCCTTGGACTTAGTCAAAGTTAATGACTTTAATACATCACATAAGCATATACTGTAGCACCAGGAATGATACAGGTAAAATGTACTTATTAATTCTGCAACAAATTACACAAATAAACCAGCAACTTTTGTAACTGATAGTGGTGGGAAATAAACACTTTATTAAATGTTTTCCCATTAATAAAAAAAAAGGATTGTCCGATATCCTGTAGTGTACAGTATATAAAGAGTATTCTCCATGGACATTCATGGAGTACTGTGCAATAAGGATGGCCAAATGACCGACAAGCCCTTGAAGAGCGAATGGGTTGTTTACAGCCATCCTCATGCATTCAATAAACACAGCATTCCATGTACTTTCGTATAGTATTCTGTTTATAAATCAATTGGAAATGATGGGAAGTAAGGTATGTGTATACCAAAAGGTTTAACCATGGACGTAAGTTCAAAACAGCTACTCTGTACCCTCTTATAGCACCGTCCTGTTTAATGGCACACATTGTCCTAAAAGATTTCACACAAGAAAGGCTGAGAACATGAACCACTGTATTTCTTGGTCTTATTTATTTATTTATTTATTTATTTATATTAATGTACAGCTGTAAAAAGATATAAAGATGTCTGGTATTGAGATTTGAAAAGATTACACGGCATTAATCCCTAATGACTATGTGGAAAGCACAGGGGTTATTATGCTTTGGAATTAAAAGAGTTCTCAAAGCTGGACCAGCAGCCAAGTCCTGATGATGGGTTATGGGGTTTTAGAAAGAAAATGAAGTTGAAAATATCCTGAAAATTAGCGTTCAGAGGATTGATCTGTGGCACTGCTGCTTTTTAAATATCATCTGATTTTTTTTTTTAGGTCAAGCAGTAGCCATTTGTTCCACCATCCATCTCAGTTCTTTTAGGGTATTAATATCATTCACTGATATACACATATGTACTGTTTCTGCTCATAATATACTAATAAAGTGAAAAACACTAACTGTATGCAGTTATCTGGTAATTCCACTATAGGTCATCAGACCAGACTACAGCTTCATACATAGAGATGCATCACTATACACACCCTCTAATTGACACTTATCCATGGTACAGTATGTGACTTGACTTGATACCAATGGACCAAAGTCTGAGCAATGTAGAAATCTCAGTGGTCGTCCCCAGCCCCCCCCCCCCCCCCCCCAATTAGCTGTGGAAAAGTACCTTGTTCATACAGCAATACTGTTAGGCGGAAAGAGGAAACAATTTTAGGAAATGTCAAAATCCATGGCTATTGCTGGAAGGAGAATTGACTTAAAAAGAGATACAAAGTGGAACTGTGATACTTGTGTGAATATGGTGAATTAATGTTAACGTATTGTGGTGTTGTGTATATATGCACAAATATGTATATCTGTACTTTTAAAGATGCCTGTTATGGTCAATAATTTAGTTGAGGCAGTGTGACAGACGGCCTCTACTGGAAAATAGTCGTGGTGCGTTGAGTATACAGTATTTGTGTATTTCTCTCTTAGCCCAGCTGATGAAGCTGACTGTTTTAGCAATACTGGCAAGAATCCACCTGAGACTAGTTATTGCTTTAAACGTATTCAAATGTGTTACAGAAGGCCTTTCAGTATTTTCAGGTGCTGTATTGAAAAAATGCTTCAAACTTTCCCACACCCATTCGTGTTCTTCACTTTTCTTGTCTCGGTGTTTTATTTGCCTGCCAAGATTCACCTCTTTACCATAAAGCCCTGCTTGCAGCCTGTCCTGTTATGCAGTTTTCAAATTAAATCTCAAAATCTGACTGATCTGTGGTATTTTTTCTTGACCTGCACAACCTACTTGTTTACCTAGTTGATGTATGCTGTATAATGCACCATGGTCTTAGAATAATTTGAAAATATTCATATTTTATGTTTTACAAAGCAATGCACAAAACCAAGAATTGGAATTCACATATACTGGTGAACCCAATTCAATAACAAAACAACAACGACAACTTCAAAAGAGAAAGCTCAGACTGACATACAGGTTGACATATAGGTTTGACATACAGGCTTAGATGCATCCATATGCCCCCTGATTCTCATACTCACAATAACATGTGCTAAAGAAAAGTTTTTGCAGTGTGTTTCCAGCTGCTTAACAAATTCTGATGAAACTTACTAAGGACATTCACCTGTGTGGAGGCATTTGTCTGGTCTAAAACTTGGACATACTTTAGCACAAGCTATTGAGAGTATCAGAATCTAGGGGTCACCTGTCTGTCTTTATATCAGACTTTTACATGCGCACACAGTGGATCTGTTAAGGTGATCTACTTTGTCATGCTACTGCCGTGGCAGGGAATGAATGTCACTGTTACATTTATGGCAGCCGGTATTAGGTTATTTCTAAGCTGTTGGTTACTCTGATAAGCTTTAAATCCTTTGTTTGATTACAGTTGTGTAATTGGTGTATGTTCAGTAAAGACTGGGGATTGCGTGTTCTCCCCATTATAATGCTATACTGTCTAAATCGCTGCCATTTTTTTTTTAATGCTCATGAACTCTGTGCTGCTATGTCGCCAGGGTCAAGGACTGTGCTGTAGAATAATCACATGATATCCGTGCAAAGAGAAACCATCCATTTACTGTGCTAGGAATTGATAAAGCTCTGCCTTTGGAGAAAAAAAAAGTGCAGCCTGTGCTGAAGATGAAAGAGTATTATTAGTGGAGCATTTAATCTCCCAACATCTGCTCGCTTTGTTCCATTAGCGGAGGAAGGAAGGAGATGTAGAGGAGCAAATCAAGAAGTTTCGTATTTTTTCTAGTCTGAAATTTAGAATCGCGTCCAAGCTTTGGTTTACAAAGCCTTCAGAACAGAACATACCCTTTTTAAAATACTGAGGCACTTTATTCAGGTAGTGAAGAACAGGGATGACAATAAGATTACTTTGGCCCTATAAAGAAGACATCTAATGGTTTTTTGCAAGAACTGAAAAATGTCAGTGTGTTCCAGCAATTACTGTATTAAGCTTGTCAAAGTCTCTCCTGTCTGCTGATGTGCTGTGCTGGTGGAGAAAAGGGAGGCAGTTAATTGTACCCAACAGCCCCCTGCTGCCCATCAGCACTGTGCAGAGGAAAGCTGTCAAGCTTTTATTATCCCATGTTGTGGATGTGTGAATCAGGCAGATAACAGAATATGATCTAACTAGCAGAAACATTATCAAGTAATTTGCATTCTGTAGGAAATTGGTTTAAATGTCCCTTTAATTTGTTGCATTTACAGTTTTTGGACACCTAGTGGCACCGTGTGCCCAATTTAATCCCAGATAAAAAAAAAGAAAGAAATGTAGTACAGTATTTAGCCACTGGGCGAACTATGTTTTGCACAAACCCCAGTGAATGTAAATACTGGTAAAGCAACTGATTAGCAAGACTAATATCGGTATTCTTGATTTTTGCTGGTTCCTTGTTTGATTATATGTATGCCAACGTTACCTTCAGAGTTTTCCCTAGAACAGGACATTCTTGCACACAAGAGGACTTCCTTTCAATAGTGTTTTCTGTTAAAACACACTGTAAGCCTGTGAATGTGATTTTGAGAGAGAGTATTTTCCTTTTCTGCAGCTATGTGAAAGGGATAAAAAGCTTTTTGTTTTACACCATGAATCTCCACATCACCATATAGATGATCCTTATCTGAATGCACAGTCCCTCGCTTGGACAGATAGGGCTGTATTTGCTGTAGGCATTAGGAAGGATTGTTCCTGCCAATAGTGTGTGCTTCTGATTGCCAGAGCTTTGGAATGACAGGTGGCACAGATTTCTCTCCTTGGGATTTTAACAGATAGAGAAATAAACATCCTCCTCTTCAAACTAATAGTCAGATTCTTAAAAGAGTTGAGTCTTTAATTCACACATAACAAAGATGAACAAATGTTGATTATTAATAATCCCCATCTTGTGGTGACTTCTGTCTACTAATGTTTTTAATATTATCAATAAATGGCTGTGTTCCTAAAAATAATAATTCTAATAGTAACCTGGTTACATTAACCTGAATGGATAAGCTTCTAAAACTGTTTTCTAGAAACAAGCATTTATAATTATTTGAGAACATATTTAAATTGCTTCGCTATTCCAAACATATCTATCTTTTGTGGGCAATAAAAAACCAATTTCCCCGCATTTCTGGACAACTAAGGCTAGTTGTTAGGCATTACATAGTCATGCCCACGGGACAACCTTTAATCTACCACCCACTGCAGAGCAGGATTCATTTTAATCCAGAAAGATAGAGATTTGTTTACTCTGGCTTTATCAAAAAGCACAAAACAGAAAATAAATGGGATAAACACCACAGAGTGAAAGAGTACATAGATTTCAGGTCAAAGCCACCTGTTAGCAAAAGCTAATAATATTGTGTTAATGCCATTTTAATGACTTTTGATTGTTTTAATTGTGTGCTAATTTATTCATAGTGCACATATTGTGACACTGAGATGCACTGTGTCTGTATGCAAGTCATTACTCTATTGATCTGTTTAGGAAACAGAAAATACTTTGCTTTTTAACTCTGGCTCTTAACCACTCCCCCTTAATTTATTGACAGGTATATTTCACTCAGATTGCAAATGACTATCAAGTTGTACACAATGACTGACATTCACAAGACAAGATCACGACTGACCACCTAATACTACTGCTTCCTCCTAAGGAAAGACATTGCATTAAATAGTAATTATTGTCGTTATTATTCTATAGTCCCTAACCATTGCAAGTAAAGACTGAACATCAGGATTACCCCTTCTCTTGGAAAATTGTGTGAATGGGGTATCATCTGATGTCACCCTGTATCCAGGATCGACTATGCTGATAGGCAGCAACCTGTAATGGTGACTGCTGACAGTCTATAAATCAAATCACAGAGCAGCCAGCAGTGGTGACTTCTGACTGCTTTAATTTTTATACTACAGTTCACCACCACATTGGGTCCTGATCTTAAAGATCTTTATAAGTACTTGCATGGTACTGTATCAAAGACCCCAGTCAATACCAGACTTCAGGCAACACCCAGCATGTTGTCAAGGGGTTTTGTTGGAGGTGTTTCTATCAGAAATGTTCTGTTTATATTATGAGGAACTATTTATACATCAACAATATCCAAAACACATGTTTTTATACTTTGTCACTATTTAAAAAAAAAAAAATAATAATGATATCTGCTACATGTTACTTTGTGGATATAGTACAGTTTAATAAATATGAAATGTTATTGTCTTTATGTGTTGCTATGTGGCTTCACATTCTATTTTCAATAATAAAACGGGATGTATATTGACTGCATTTATACATTTGCAGGATGAGCGCTTGCTGTATTCCTGTCTGTATTCAATTGAAACGCTTTGGGGACTACATAGAAATAAAATGATCTACTGCTGTAGAGCAGAGCGGTTTGAGGAAATTACCCATGTTAAAAATGACATTCCATCTGATGGCCTGCCACGTAGGCCATTTCAAAGGAGATACTTGTTTTGAATCTCCGGTTTTTATTTCAGTTCTAATATCGTGCCACTATTCTGTTATAATTGTGTTTCAGGAAATGTACACAGAAGGGTACAGTGTATTGTCAATTACGTATAACAGTAGCGTAAACATGGCTTTTCCTTGATGTTTACAGGTACATCTGCGTTCTGCAGAACGACTCAAAGACCTGTGCTGTGCTAATAGAGGAACCTTCATCAAGGTGGGTCAGCACCTGGGTGCACTAGATTACCTCCTTCCAGAGGAATACACAAGCACGCTGAAGATCCTTCACAGCAGGGCACCCCAAAGCAGTCTGAGGGAGATCGAGCAAGTTATCAGAGAGGACCTGGGAAAAGAGGTTAGATTCTCTCTGTGTACTCATGAATAAATAGACGCTATGTATAAAATAGCAATATATAAAATAAAAACCTTAAAGAACATGTAGTATACCACAAATAAGAAACGTGTACTTCTGAATTGGCAGATCTACAGATCACTCTAAAATAATTAATTATATTTCCTGTAACGTGCATATAAACACTTTATGTTATGTATTACTTTTTTTGTACAAATACATGATTTATTTTTTCAGATTAAAAAAAATCTAACATCGTGTAATGTGAATAGAAAGGGAATATTTTCTGGAAAAAGGGCATTTTCAGTTGGTGATCCTCCTTACTTGAAGCTGTAGATGGACCTTTCATGCCTCGTTGATTTCAGTGCAGCAGGAGAATAATCTGTGGCGCACTGTGTCACAGTAAAAGTCCCTCTGCTCCCGCTTCCTCTGCTCGTCAAGATGTGAACTGTTGTGTTGTTCTAATAATGAGGGGCAAAGATAAATTATTTTCAGTTTGCTCTGTTTTCCAAAAATAGCTTTGCTGTCGTTGGACAGTCTGACCTTTGCGTATTTCAGTCTAAACATGGCATATATAATAGAAAAAAAAGAAAAACATATTGCTTGTATTTTATATTTCAGATTTAAAAAATCAATATAATTATTATTATTACCAGTAAATAGTGATAGTACTAGTAGTAATCGTACAAGTAGTAGTTGTAGTAGTAGTATTAGTCTGATTAGTAGTAGTATATTGAGTTACTATAAAAAAAAAAAAAAAACTGTGAATCTGAGTAGTGTATAGCAAGTAACACAACATTCAAGATAACATTTTATGAATTAATTTCTTTATCAATTTAATAACTAAGTATAATACTGTAATTTCCCTGCCCCCACCAACAATTTCTCTATATGATTGTGCCAGAGAAACATTTCTAGCTTAAGACACACTGTGTTGTATATAAGACTCTGGAAGTGGTCTTTATATACCATACCACATCAGGTGTGTATCCCTACCTCTATTAACAATACAATGAAAACAGTGGGACTTTTTTGTATGTGTGGTATGAATACACTAATTTAATAAATAGGGTATATATTACTAATTGAAAATGTGGACCCAAATAATAGTGATTATGTGTTCCTTCATTGTTACTCAGCAAGCAAGTATTGTCTTTTCATGTCTGATAGTAAGACAATGCAGACCTACTGGCCTGTCACTGCACTGCCCTAGCACTGTAATTGGTACTTGCCAGCTCTTTGTAGCTAATTACTGGCAATGTGTGTTGCAGTGTACTCCGAGCCCTCTCTTCTTGTGGATGTCCTTGCTCATAAATTCCTGTGGCAGTCTCTGTACAATCATGATGTTTATGACAAAGGTCGGGGAGACGTGCCTCACCATGGATTTGTCAGGTCATACCTAGCTTAAGGAACAGCCTTGTAACCGTGGGCTCATTACAGAGATGCTGCCTGGAAGGTAACTCATCTGTATCTGCATGGCTCACTACCTCCAGTATGTGATGTTCTGGAGAAGCCGCTTATTCAAAATATGTGTTGGATCCACTCTGCTTTTCAAAATAGGGATTTGGTTCTGTTACATTTTATACATAAAAAGAAACAACAACAGCATATTATTATTATTATTATTATTATTATTATTATTATTATTATTATTATTATACAATTAATTGTTAATAATAATAATAATAATAATAATAATAATAATAATAATAATAATAATAATAATAATAATAATAATAATAAACATTTAATTACAGAGGTATATTCTTTAACTACTTAAATCATTAACTAATTTGCATCATTTTAATTGAAAATAAGAACAGTCTGCTTGAGGGACAGACAGCTGTGTCTTCAACATATTTTATTATTTGTTTATTTAGCAGACATCTTTATCCAAGGCGACTTACAGAGACTAGGGTGTGTGAACTATGCATCAGCTGCAGAGTCACTTACAGCTACGTCTCACCCGAAAGACGGAGCACAAGGAGGTTAAGTGACTTGCTCAGGGTCACACAATGAGTCAGTGGCTCCTATGTATTTGTTGGATCTGCTCTGCTTCAGTAATTAGGGATTTAAACCTGTTAGATTTATACATAACAAAAAAACAATAACATTATTATTATTGTTATTATTATTATTATTATTATTATTATTAGTAGTAGTAGTAGTAGTAGTAGTCGTAGTAGTAGTTGTAGTAGTAGTCTCAGTAGTAGTACTCAAACCCGACTGACAGATGCATGGACGAACAATTGAAAGTAAAATATTGTGACTTATACCTGGGTAAAAATCTGCACTATCACCTGATCAGTTTTAGTTCAATATGCTTTGTTTTTTAAGCCATTATTTTTTTGTTCAATGTTAGGAATTGAATGTTGGTGATATTTTTGGAACCCCTCACCCCCCTATCAGATGCGCTTCAGATTTTACACTGAATTGTTTTTTTTAGCCTTTACAAAATGAGGTCTCTCTAGTTTAATACAGCATTCAGAAAAATCCTTGTGCTGCAGCGTGACATAATATTGTGTTTCCCAAACCTGGTTCAATTCTTTGGAAGTTTATTTCAAATGAGCAAATACATTGTCTCAAGCTATCCAGCAAGTCTGTCTCAAAAGATAAAAATATAGAATAAAAAATATAAACACTTTTACACTAGCTCACAACTAGGAATTTGTATTGTTTTCAATAGTATCTTAGAAGAGCTGCCAACATTGGATGTGACATCCAATCAAGATTGTCAGATTTGTACATGAATATTAGAACATTGTTGACAACTTTTCCTTCTATCACTCCTTAAATTGGAGTTCTCTGTGCTTGCAGATAAATAATGTAAATGCTTTGCTCTTATAAGTGGATTCAAGGTATTTTGCTGTCTTGTGTACCAGATATTTTAGGACACATTTCTTTTTTTACAAGATCTCACAATGCCTTCACTGTCCCATCTGAATATAATAAACTCTCCTTTTCATGTCACATCCCTTTAGCCGAAATAACATGTCACTTGAGCAGAAAGCAAAAGCCTGAACCATATACCGAACCTACTATTTATAGCTACTATTGTTGGTTCTCATACATTTCTCATATTAATAGCATGTATTTATTTCCTAATGTGCTGCTGCTGTCTTCCAGGATGTCCTTGAAAATAGGATAAAAGTCTCATAGATCTTTGCTACTTAAATAGATTAAATAAGTAAAAGCTTTTATTGCCTAGAGAGGAGCCTCCGGAAGATGTTTTTTTTTGGGGGGGGGGGAGGGTGGAGTAAATTAAGAAGCTGAAAAGCTGCACTACTAAAGAAAAAAACATAACGGATGCACTAAAGCTTACTTAAAAGAGAAACAAAATGGTTACCATTCTCAGTTGATTAACTAGTAGTCTCATTACACAAAGAATGACCTCATTAATCGTCAGGAAGCCAGCAAAGCTGAAACAAGCGATTTCTTCCCTAGATGATGAAACCAAGCCCTGAATTGTTCAGCACATTAATCCCCCACAGCGACAAAGCCCAATGCAGAACCCTGTTTCATTACTTTAGACCAGCAAACAACAGATGGCACGCAAGTCTCAGTGTGCTGCCTTGTGCTTGCACTGCCGTTATGTAAGATGGGGGCTTTTAATGTAGCTCCTGCTGCATTTCAATTATACACCAGCCAGCCGAGCACATAAATGTGTGTAATTCTCCTAATGATATGTGTCCACGTGCTGCCTTATTTCAGCGTTGTGGATTTTTCATTTCTAGCAGTAGCAGGCTGGATAAAAAATAATAATAATAATAATAATTGCCAGTGTGTGAAACAGTGATTTATTTTCTCACACATACAGTCCACTACAAATGTCAACATTGCTATGAGTGTCAGCACTCTTAGAAGACAGATGTTTATAACTAAAAAGCCATTTATTTCCACTAAGTCATATACCTACATTGCTAGAGAGAGATATTGCTCTTACTGAATGCTTAAATTGTTCTACACCTCGGCTTTTAAGAACTTATCAAAAGATAAAATATCTCACCCCAGTTGGAAGGATCTACACCTAAACTGAAATCCAGTATAACTCTTTGTTATCTAAAAATCCATCTTTTTTCTATTGTAGGTATGATCCTTAGACATAGCCAATGCTCAACTGGGGGATAGAGAGTCTTTTAGTCTTCTCAGATGGCTTCCGTTGATTCAACACACGGTCAGAATGCTCTGGGACTTTCAGTTTTATGAAATGATGCTCTTAGTTCAGTATTTAGCAGAACAGACACAGAAACATATGATGTAATTGGAACATGATAGTCCACATTAACGATGGCTGCAGTTCAGGCGGTAAGCAGACCTGCATCAATATTCCCAGTGCACACTGGAAAATATTAGCATTTTATTGAGACATACAACAACAACAAAAGATGGGACTGATTTCACAACTCACATAGAGGTTCTTTATAAAGGTATTATAGATTTCTTTCCATCTTATTTATATTAATCAGGAATTTAATCCTGTGGTTTAAAAATCACAATGTACAGTCCTAAGAAATCGCAGGCTTCACTACTATAGAATATAATCTGAATATAATAAATGCTCATTTTCCTGTCAAATTCTTTAAGATAAAAATAACATGTCATCTTAGTTCAGCCTTAACTGTACTTTACCTACTATGTTTAGCTGCAATTTCCAATCCCACATATTACTATAATAACATGAATAGCTTTTCTAATAACATCTCTTTAAGGCCTGAATATTTATCCTTATTTAAAAGAGATTTGTACCTTGCACTTTGCACTGGTAGTTTTGCTCCTGAATGAGAAAAGTTTATTGACTAATTTCAGACAGGGAAACCTACACAACATTGTTGACATTACAAAATCCAAAATATGTGGTAATCTGCAATTGTAGTAGAAACAAAGAACAATGAATTTGTTCAACATAATGTGTTAAGTTTTAGAACAAACTAAATGCAGTATTAAGGACTCCTGTGTGTTTGCATCATGCAATGTATCTGACCCTAAATACAATTTAGCCTAAATATTTATTTTCTCAAGTTCTTATCAGAAACAAGGTGCTGTAACCTTAAATGCCTTTTAAAAGGAAACAACAGTAAATATGGCCCAATGGTCCAAGCACGTTGGTGCCGCTGACCGAGTACATAAACATTATCACTGCTGTGCTGTGAGTACAGCCCTGCTAATCGTTTACTGTCTTCTGATGCACTGGAAACATCACAGTAGGCTCACTTGTCTAGTTTATACATGGACTATTATAGTGACGCTGGGATTTCCCAAGTGAATCATCTGTTACTTCATCCATGTTCTAACTGCTGTACAAGTGGCATTTAAAATGTGGTCTGTAGTGACTCCCTAGTGTTCCATGCATTTAAGTTTTTTTTTACATTTCCAGTACTGCACAATCATTTAGAGTATATTACAATAATTTAGGGTAAGATGCACAGTGTATTTGCATCTGGGACATATCCTATTATGTTTTAATGTTTTGATGTATTCATACTTTTCATGAGACAACATGACAGCTTTATCAATTAGTGCTAAATGATTTTATTTCACATCATTTCATTTTGCATTCATTTTGTACTTCACACGGCTACAAAATGTAATTCATGCATATTAGCTCAGTTAGCTGAGTCCTTGGAGTGGATTTCATTGTGTTTCCATTTGTGGCACTTTGAAATACTGAAATATCAGTGTCACTGTTTTTACTGCTCTCTGCTGCATTCTAACAAATAGTAATAATAATAATAATTCTGCAGTTGCTGTGTGCCTTTGCTTTCAGCACAGTGTTGAGGGAAAACATGTGTGCCTAAATGTTTACATCACTCTGTTCATTTTATCTCGATGATGTTCAATATTATTTATCTGTTGCTTTATATATGGCTGTGTCCCAGTGCAGTGGTGAGACTGTAACAGGGGACTTACATGGCTTGATATTTCCATCCCTTTATGCCTTGCATTATTCATTTTCTCAGTGGTACACCGGGAACATCTTTTAATGTTCACCATGATGTCGCGTCTCCATTATGTATTGCTTTGTGTCTGCGCTTGGTGCAGTCCTGGGAACAACAGCATTGAGCACTGGCGTTCCGAGAGCATTGTGACATTGTGCTAATGGTGCTCCCTGAGGAAAATGTTTTTAAAAAAAACTCTTCTGTGCAGAAATCTGATGTCTGTGACAATTCACTGACCATCTGTGGGGATACATGTGCTTTAACTAACATATACACACTAGAGCTTTTCTTCCCATTCAGATGAGTCATTGCAAAACAGTCATTTTGAACCACATTGTAGCATTAGAAATGATACAGGAATTAATCCTTGGTGGCCTTGAATGTTCTGTAAGACATACAGGCTTTCTGTCTCCAGCCAGTCCCTGCTGCTTGCTAAGACACATATCTTATACAGCTAGCGCTACTAAGTGTGTGATTGACTGGCTTAAAGGTGTACATTTATTAATATCGAATTACACTGGATACAAAGCAGGCGCTCTCACTGCCCCACACCCCCAAGATCATATCCAGTATATTGTGATCAACTGCGTTTTTCAACCCATGTGTACATCTTTGGTTGGCAAATATTTATTATTACATTCAAAAGGTCCTGTTGTCTTTGGTAACATTCAGGTGATGGAAACGTCACTCCCTGATGTATATGTTGGTATTGGTGTGTTCAGGATAATGTTCTTATGTGTCTCAAAGGAAAATAAATAATAGAATATATATGATTTTTCACACCATTAAGTGAAACCCTTAACCCATTAAGACCATCTGGCCTATTCCTAGGACCTCCACAGTCGAAGGTACTTGTGTGATTGCTCTTTGTGTATGACAGTGGGCCACAACGAGTTCATGATGACTATTCACATGCATCCCCCTACATACAGCGCTTTGGCACTTTTAAAATAGCCTTCAAATGGGGCTTTTGACAGCTCTCAGGTAATATAAAACTGCAAATGGAAGGTCTGGTTCATGAGTGCATAATGCATTTCAGATCAGTACTACTGACAGGTGACAGCAGGGTTAGTATGTAATATGGCATAATAATGCTGTAATGTACTGTAATTGTTTTTGTCTTATTCATTGCACTGTATGCAAAATGTATAAGATACTTCTGGTATGGATTCTGGTCAGATGAGGTAATATAAGATATATAACACAAAATCTAATTCTTTGGATGTTGCAGCTGTACGTACAGTATATATGCTTTTTTTCCTCATCGTTAAACCATTTACTAAATGAATCCAGTAACTGTATTTTTGTAATAGCAGGTTTAACATTCTGTCCCTTTTATTGATGAAGATCAGAATTCAGGACCTCAGATTGGTAGGCCACAATACACTGTCTTTAACGTGCTCTTACATTTGAAGTTTGGCCTCATCACTGTTTAGGCTCGCCTGCTGTTTTTTGACGGAATTCACAGTTGCTCTTCCTTGTGAAAAAGAACAGCAATGCATTTAAAAGTGTGATTTTTTTAAGTAAAAAAAAGAAAGGAAAATGTTTAAAATTGTAATGGAATTTCACACCACTGGCTGCTCTCTCTCGCAGTGAAAATCTGCAATAACTCATTTTCGCCGGAGGTATTCAAGAGGTGTTGAGCTTTTTGATCTCATGAGAGAAACATCATTTCCACACTGCTGAGATCAGAATATTACCAATCTAGGCCTAACCTTTTACGGTTCAGCCTCCCTTAAGAATACAAATGAAAAACAGTTAAGTCATAGGGAATAAATGGCACATATTTTGTCATGACTGGCATTTCATGCTATGGTAAACTGGGGGAGCCCCGTGACAAGGGGGAGGACAACATTCATTCTTTTTGACACAGAAATTTAAAAATCTGTAGCATGCATTTTTGTATTAAAGGTTGTATGCATATGTTAGTTTTTTTTTAGAAACGGTACAGGTTATACAACTCAATTGTATTAATTTTTCTACATGCTGATATCTTTAAAAGCAGATATTACTGTGTGTTTATAGGTGTGGAAGTTTATCCAAACAGAGCTGACCTTCTTTTTGTTTGATACTGCATTCCCATTACTTTGATTCATTTCTTTATGCTCGTATGTGCAATTTTAGCAATACAATTATTTTAAGCATATTTCCTTAGAAAATGTAAACAAAATATTTCCATAAAGCATAGCTGTGCAGTGTTGCTTCTTCTGACATAATGTTTTGATGACCATAAGCAAGGCCATGGTGAGGACAGATGCTTAAGATTATTTTAATGCTAAAATTGCATATACGAGCTTAAACAAATTAATCAAAGTAATGGGTATAAAAATTAATCAAAGTAATGGGTATAAAAAAAACAAAAAGAAGGTAAGCTCAGTTTTTGTTCCTGCCGATAAACACTTTAAGGAAATAAAAATGTTTGACCCTACGTTTTCATATATTGGAACTTTATTTTGTCATTTCTACCTGCTTCACTACATCTTGTATTGGACAGTGTGGGGATTTCTGTTTTTCAGGTAATGATAATAGAACATGTTGTATTTATTAGTGGCACAGATTTTATGCCATCCACTACCATTCTTAAATTTCTGTGACAGTGACACTACATAGTATGAATTAGCCCCTTACAAGGGTTCAACATTTGTTCAGTGTTTCCCGGCAGCTTGAATAATACATAGCTGTGTACCCTGCTGTGGTAGAACACGTCTTCAAGGTCCTCAAGGGCTAAAACCTGCAGTTCATTGCAGAAAATGGAAACTGTGAAAACATTTGTTTGTGTGTGTGTGTGTGAATAATTGCCCAGGGACTATTTACTTCGTACAGCCATAAAGGAAATGGAAACTGCAATTGACTGGATACGTTATTGCTGAATGTTAAACTGTAATGCAAATTCCAAAACTTGTACTCATATGGTGATTGCAACAAAGTGGAGAACTAATCAAGGGATGTATAATCCTTTTGGTTTGCAGAAGGCCGACAGTATTCACGTATTAGATTTGTGTTTGCAATCATTCCGAGTGGTTCTAGGTTCTGTTACTCCAATACTGTCATTTTTCTCTAAATCTGTCTTTACTTCGCTTTGTGCTTGCTTTGAGCTTGATTGCAAATGACTAAATGCTGGGACCGAACAGCTTTCCCCATTCCAATCAATATTATCTTTCAACTGCAACAGCCACATCATCTCTACATACAGTATATAGATAGTGTTGGTGGGACTGGCAGTGCTGGAAGCTCATAATGTTGCATAAAGTCTGTTCAGTCCAGGCATTTTGGATTCTCCAGACAAGCTCAAAAGAAGTTCAAAGCCAGATGAAGGCTGATTTAGAAATGACTGCAACACAATGCACTGGAGCCACAAAACCTAGAGCCACCCAAAATGCTAAAATAGTAATGAAAATACAAAACAGCAACTAAAATGGCATTTGAAGCTGCTTACTGTTTAACAGTTCTATAAAATCTGCATAATTAACTGAAGAGTCAGTAAGTTGTTCACTTTAATGTTCAGTTCAGACTATGCACTGACCAGCACAATTTATCCGAGTAAGATCTGACAGTGTCTTAGATCATGATGTAGTGTGCATCGCTGTTTTTATAGCCTTCTTGGTTGTGGTTGTGTTGCTGCATGTCATGCTTTGTCATTCGTAGAATCATTCACACTTGAAAGCTTTTTCGAACTAAATATTCCCTTGCATATGTTTGATTTACATGACTCACTAACCTAGTGAAGAGTTTGGGGAAAATAAAGCAAAGTGGGAGGAGAATTTTAACTGCTTACAGAACCCATATCATACATCAGCCTACTGTACTATACTGTACTGTACTGTACTGTACTGTACCACAAAAACAGGGTCTCTGGCTATGATTTTTTTTCTTTTACACTGCCCTTAATGAATGGTATCTTAAGTGCAGATGATTTATTGCATATGGTTAATAGATAATGTTTAGTCTTCAAAGTACTAATCTGTTTTTTTATGTTGATTATGAAAGGCCCAGCTGTGCCTACTTTCCTATTCATAGAGTTTATTCAGCGGGGCTGTTTTACAGCCTATTCAGAGTGTGATTTACATCCCAAACAACTGCTGCTGTAACAGGGGCACTCAGCATACTTGCATTTGGGTCTGTTTGTTTGAGGTCAGTTACCATTTAATATTTTTAACACATTATGTAATGCTTTTTTAATGGTGTGTATTATTTACAGTGTGTGAAAAATAATAGATAGTGAGGTTCCAATAGATCTATTAGTTCAGTTGGAGTGCAATTACCCACATATAGGTTATCTGTTTTCATCTGTAGCCATTTTGAATGATTTCTTGAGTCCATACTCAAGTTAATATTAACCAGCCACTGCAGCATTGTTTCTGTACTTGTAAAAATAATATATTATTTACATCCACTTTGCGTTATGGGGAGCTGTAAGTGTATATCTTACAGTAAACATTATATACTACTGCAAATGGCTTTGGAATGTTCTGTACATTTATATTGACAGACATTTATAATTAGCAAAAGAAGGTGCAGGTTCCATTTGACAAGAAGTTCAAGTGACATTTTGGAAAAGCTTTGTAACCAGGTCAGCAAATGAAGAGAAAGCTGACCTAACCTGCCTAGGTTTACTATGAATTATAGCTTTCAATGTACAGTAGTAGTTTAAGTTTAGGTAGCTACTGCTTAAGTCATGCAGTAGCATTTTAGTAACTGAATGTGTAATACTTTTTTCTGAATGCCTTTTCTGTATGTAAGCAGTTAAAAGCTTTGTTTACACTTCATTTGGAAGGGCTTATAACTTTAAAATCATCTCTCTCTCTCTCTCTCTCTCTCTCTCTCTCTCTCTCTCTCTATACCTTCATTCTTTTTTTTTTCTTTACCTCAGCCCATGTAGACCTTTCTGAGGAGTTATCAGGCATGCATTCTCAGTGTAATTTAGACAGTAATTTCAAGATCTGAAATATATATATATATATAATGACATCATCATTTAAGTGACTTTTTTGTTGAAATTAAAAACAAAATACTTCTTTCAGATGTAGATTTTTGTACCCTGAGTGGGCCACCAAAGTGTACCTTAAAGGAAAGTACACAAAGACAGTCATTATTGCAAATTGTAATTACAGCATGAATGAATGATTTTCCTGAGCCATAGTAATTATGATTGTACTTTACATAATCTAAGAACATCCAATGACTCAAACTTAAGTAAGTCAAAAATGTCGCTATAGAACTTTATAATATACTGTACTGTATATCAGAGCTGTCCAACTTTTTTTGACTGAAAGAGACATATTGATGACCAGTGGTATCAAAAATCCAAAATAAATAAAACAAAAAGTACTTTTTTTGAAAAAATGGACTACAAGTCTTGGTCAGACTTGATTGTGCCTTGTGACTCCTTTTGTTCGGTTGGGTGTGATATTATCAGTATAACATGTTACAAAATAAGAGTCATTTTTAGAGAGTCCCAGATCAAGAGAAATGTTTGTGTTTATTGACGGTCCTTAACCATAGTCAAGAAGATGACCCAAAATGACCACTGTGCGTAGTTATGTGATGTACCCAAGAAACACCAGAATAGTGTTTGCTTGCAATTATAAGCGGGGAACAAAACAGGGAAGTAATTTAAGCAGCACTTCCTTTTGGCATGGTGGTCAAATACCAAATTTATGTTTCGGAGGTTTTTGATAACAGATGAAAACATGAATTTTGCTGATGTGTCTCAAAATGGCAGCTAACCTTAACACTGTGTTGGTAGGCATTGCATCAAAGCAGTATGCTGACAATGAGGTTCAGTTGTACATGCCTAAGAGATAAGACTAAGCATGGCAGCCTTTTACTGTATTTACTGTGGGCAGGTCGAGAGACCAGACTGGCCATTGTTTAACAGTAAGACATGGTGTGTGTTTCAAGCAAGGTAGGCCATGTAGCTTTTCCAAGTGTATGAGGTAACCACTGTCACACCTGCACAGATTACGGTACTAAAGGCTTTGTTCCTGAGCTGTGATTTGGTTTCTTTTGCTTCAAAATTGCTTTGTGTTACTAAATCTTTAAGAGATGACATTTTGTCTTGACCTTCTTCAGGGCGCTTACGAAGAGACAAAATTGTTTTCTCTCCACAAATATTTTCTGTAGATTCAAGGACTTAACTTGAAACATCAATTTTTACCTTCTTTCCTTTCAGCATGCATTTGTATTAGTTTTTGTAATAACTTTTCTGAAGACCTCTTGCACTGATAGATGTGCTTTCAAAAGCCAGAGTTAAGGATCTACTTTAAGAGCTTCCCATAATTCAGAATCTGAAATGAAATGGTGAAGTGCCACTGGGGACTCACAATGTTGAAATGGGTATTGGCAGGCTTCTGTTCTACTTTCTGTGTTTTAAATGAATCCATTTCAGTTTATGTGTGGGCTATCAACAGGTAATACACTGGAAACAACAAGAAAGAAAAGTAGTTGAAATCACAGTTTCTGGTTTAACAGAGAGAGGTCTCCTGAATACCAGTCATAATTATTAATATTGTGTAGCTGTACAATGCAACTGCACTTAAGACAATGCAGGAACATTTCACTCTTTAGTGCAATATGATTTTTTTTTTGTGTGTGTGTGTGTGGATGCTCACTTTTTGTCTTGGATCCCCCAAAAAAAAAAAAACTTTGGCTGCCTGCTGTTTTCATTATTGTCTGGAGAGGTGTATGTGACAAAATATTTGCATAATAATAATTCACACAATTGTACTACGTGGTGAAAGCACAATCTGTTTGTTGTATTTAACATCTTTTCTTGAATTATCTTATATTAAGTGTAGGGTGCCAATTCTTTTGTCTGCAATTGTAGCTGTATTCTGTAATGGTTATTGTCCAGTTAAAACAACTATTTTGTGGCCATCTAAGAAACCATTTTAATAAAAATGTCTTGTACTTGACCTCATGGTGCCCACACTAAATATTATTTGTTTTTATACATAATCAAACAAGCTATCTTGCTCAGTGATACAGAAGCATGGAAGTACTGTACTGCAGCTGTACATCAGCAAGGCGTGTTTCTAGAGATGAGAGCCTAAGGCTTCGATGGATAGATTTGTACTTGTGGTTTTGTACTTTTTATTTTAGATATTTGTATTGATTGATGTGGTCTTAGTTTGACAGGCTGCCTTTTGGCTCCATATACCTTGTGATACTCTAGCTTTCTCATTTGGATAAGAATGTGTCTCTAAGACTGGAATCTGTTAAGTTTTTACAAAATATCATTACATGTTACATTTTTTTTTAATATGACATTGATAAGGAAGGTCAACATTGCACTTTGTTGGAGAGAATCTTTAAATTTCGTTTTTCATGCTCTTGACCTCATCCTACTGTGTGACATTAAACAACATATGAAACACTTGTTCACCCAAACATGACCTATATTTTTGATATAATGAGGACTGAGCAATTTCCAACTCCAGCAATGTTTGGGAGAGCAAGGTCACAGTTTGTTAGGTAGTTCAATGTCATGCTGGATGATGGGGTTAAGGTAGGGACATTGTGAGCAAACAACATGGTGAAAGTGTTTCAGAAAAGAGCGTAGAGATCTTAAATTGGAAAGGAACACCTATAACATAAATTGAAGTAACAATATGGGCTCAATTGTTTAGTTATTTTGCAGCAGTTCAATTCCACAAACACTAGAGATGATTAGCAAATATAAAGCATCTATTTATTAACAAATAAGTTTACATCACGGGTAGGTCTACGAAGTCACAAAAACCTACTAAAAGTAAAGATATGAAAGAACAATCAAGTGAAGTGAAACGATGAAGTAACTACATTCTTGTCCTACTATCAGGCATCCAACACTAATTGTCCCATTCATACAGGTCATGTCCCAGTCATACATCCTAGCAATTACTCATTTTAATCATAGTTTCTTGAAAAATAGATAAAGAACCTGGTGTTTTTTTTATTTTTTGACCCATTCTAATTTTTCATGTATAATTTTGCCTGATTTACTAAATTGCTGTATTCTGACAAATTTACGACCTAGGGTAAAATAGCATGAAATTAAATCAAATTAGACTATTGATACTGTACCTTTAGGGCACAGGCCTTAGTTAATTTACCAGTGTTTCAAAATCCCTGATAGATCATTGTCTTCTGCAATACAATGTCTTATGCCACTATTAATCCCCATGATTATATATGAATTTATATGCAGTGAGGCATGTCTGTATCCAGAAAAGCTATATATTATGCAATGTCATTCTCTGAATAAAACAAAGAAGCTGTTAATTGCCTTTTGCATGACTAGCCTTCTTTCCAACCTCAATCCTTTTCCATTTCAGAGTGACCCCCTAATGTTCCTGCAAGCCCAACAGGCTTGTACACTCATGTTCCAGCTAATGCTTTATGACACTTTGCTGTACTGCACAGACAAATAAAGAATACAAATATTATTTACTGAAGAATTTTGCCCTCATACAGTACCAATGATGTTATATTAAAAGGTCAGATGCCAAACAGACCCCAACTACCTTCATGGCAACATACAAGCATTTTAATGAATGGAATCTGGCTGATACTACAGATCTGGCCAATGCTGGTAACAGTGTGGACTGGGTGTAAAACCATTTTTTTCCCCAGCCCATCAGCAGTGGAAATGTAATTGTGGTCGGTAGGTAGGTATTTTTTTTTTCATAGAGTGTGTGTCTGTGTAATTCTGTGTGTCTAGAGGGAGACTAATGCCCCGTTTCCACTAGCCACGCTTTGGTGCATCTCAGCTGGTCCATCTGAGTCCAGGGCATTTCCATGTATGCAGCAGTGCACCTCAGTGTGTCCCAAACCGGTTTGAGATGGTACAGTTTTGTATCTCATACCCGATGAGTCCCAACTGGTCCAGGCGGTAGTGTCATTATGTAGCATGATGCGCAACGTCAGTGTGTTTTTGGATTTCACTGCAGCAATGGCTGTCGCTAGCAAGCCAAGAAAAGAATATGTTTGCTTACCTTGGGACAGGGAGGAAATTAAAGCACGTTTGAATATTTGGTCAGAAAGTTCATTTTTAACGACCACCGACACAACAAACAAATACTTACCATGCAAGCTTTACGATGATATAAGTACAGGTCATCATCTTCTTTTTCTTTGTTTTAGCTGACAGTTGCTGTAAAATCAGTATTTATAAGGCTGTCAATAGTGTGGATAACAATGTAAACAGCAACAAGACTTCTTTCAACCTCCATGTTCACAAACGATCTGTTGTTTCTGAAAAGCCACAGAATCCCAGCATGCTGTGTGTCACAGAATGCCATTTGACCTCTGATGTAGCGCAGATACTTCCAAGGTTAGCTGTACCTGAGAAAATACAGTGGATACACCTCAGCTGTCTAGCTGAGGTGCATCTAAGCGTGGTTAGTGGAAACGGGTATTATATCACTAAATTATTAATATCTAATTCCTCAAATTGGACTGGAGTAACATGACTCCTATACATTTTTTGTTTTGTTTGTTTCTTTTTTGAAAGACAGGCATTAAAGAAAATACAAGTTAAGTCAAGATTTCAGCCTTACGTGCTGAGATGGCCCAAATCTGATTAAAATCTGCATGGCTGGAGCACTGCTATAGACAGGTGTCTGTAATATCTTCGGTGACACACCTCTTATTGACAGACAACACAAGAACATGAAAGCCATTTATTGAACCAGTGTTAGTTCAATAAAGCACTAAAATAAATAAACCCTACATGTGCATTGCTGTAAATCCTCTGTTGTAGACATGAACAGAGACGAGTAAGCTTTACTCTTTTGAGAAAATTGTAAATATAACACCATGGCACAGGGCAGCAGAATACTTTGTTCTTATTTACCAGGAAAGAAAATGCAATGCAGTTGCGAAAGCAGTTTCTTTAACTTTGATGGTTACTGTTAACTAGCCGAACATTGTCATTGTTTTGATGCTGCAGTGTTGCAAGTAAAGTAAAATGTTTAAAAATAGGAAAACCTCAATGGAAACCTTTTAAATGGCATACATACAGGGCTGGCATACGGCACTTGTCATGGGGTATATACACTCTTTTGAGCAAGAAGGATTTTTAGCACATCAGACTTTTTTCAAATATTTACTAACCCTGAAGGCTATTATAATTTTTGTACCGGTCTTTCCAATCCCTGAAGTAAAGGAGGTCCATGATCATCATAAGACCTCATTTATTCCCTAATGTCTGACTAGTTTTCATGATGGCTTCCATTGTTCTAATAATGAACACGTAGACTTAGGTCCTTGTTCATTATTACAACATTTATTATACATGGTGAACGATCATTTCCATATAAACTTCAGTGTTTTACAGTCTTATATACACGATGCTGGCACGAGAAATTAAAGAAAGAAATGCAGAGGTACCAATGTTCTTACACTGGATTCTGCATCAACAGGCATTATGTGGAAAAGTTGCAGAATTAGGACACGTAATGAGCTTTCAAGTGTACGAGAAAATAAGTAAGATTCATTAAACTGAATGAATCAAACTAATTGAGCCAGTAGAAAGAATCGAACTGCACATCAGGCCAGAAAAATAGCACACCTATCAGTGGTTAAAACCTGGTTGCCATGCGCACTAATAAATTATCACTTTAATGCATGCACTAAAATTAACGTCCTTTAGTAAATACCATGTGAATTATTCTGTGAATTATTCTGAGCTGGATGCTCATATAAATACATTATCATACATTACCATACAAATCACATTATTATTATTATTATTATTATTATTTATTTATTAGCAGACGCCCTTATCCAGGGCGACTTACAATCGCAAGCAAATACAAATACATTCAAGTGTTACAATACAATATTCATTCTGATTACCATAGTATGGCACAATAAAATTAGTGTGCAATATAATATGCCCACTATTTCACGCGATAACGAATAAAATTGCAATAGTAAATACAGAATCATTAACGTGCACAGTAATTGCAATTGTCGCACACCATAAAGTTTAGCGCCCTTTCGTAAATGAGGTCCAGTGTCACAAAGTGTTTATGTTCTGAAGGACATCACTCTGCCAGTGCTATAGCGTCCACTAAATTCCTATTGGAATATTTAGCATTGTAAAGAAATGTTGCTTTTAAACCTTGCCTCACTGAGAGTAGGAGTAGAGAAAGGTGAATTACAATTATGATCTGGTCAACACTCCCACAAACACATGCAGAATGATTTAGAGGGGGTTTCATTTTATTAAATCTGGACTTGACCTTCACAATGATAAACTGTTCACTTTTCTGCACCAAACATGTAATGCTATAAATAGGGAGTACACAGCCTACAAAATATTGCATAGAACTGGCAGTTTGAGCAGTTACAGTGAATGCACTTTTTGTAGCAGACCATTCCATGGTTGTAACTGAGTAGCTCCACTTTATCCTGTCCATTCTAATAATAAATTATACGTTTCAGCAAGCAACTGATGTCTTGAATCTGACTCCTTATTTATAACCTTAATTACCCAGTAATGTAAATTATTTAGTAAATATACAAACATAGGCTTGTATTAATACAAAATAGTATAACTATAGCTGTTATAGTTGTTTTGATTCAGTGTAGGTGAGGGAGTCTATTTTATAGTCTAATGCACATGTACCATGATACTGTTCCCACTGTCTTTCTGTTGTCTTTATTGATGGTAATAAGAAGGTCAATAATTCAGCCCAGGGGTAAACACAAGCAACATCAACATAGAGTTTAAAAGCAGCAGGATTCATATCTGCCACTGATTAGATCATTTTGAGCTTGCTCTGCAGTTCTCAACTGAACATTAACTTCATTATAATAATTCAAGTGCAGTTGTACCTAGGCTTGGTCACGCTGGATACAGTACATTGCAGAAATGCCAATTATAGATTGCCATCCTTGAAAAACTAGATACGATCTGATAGTTTTTGTCCTAAATGATTAAAAGTGGCTTATTCAAAACTCGTAGGTCAAACCAGCCAAGTTGGTCACAGCGATTGAGTTTAAAGGTTATCGGAGGTCCATGGAGCAGCCCTGTTTAAACAGTGCAACTGATGCAAAGGCAAAAACCCATGACAGATTTGTAATCTGTTACTTACAGTATTGTCCTATCCAGTGATTTAAAAATGTAAGACTCTACATTCAGAATGATCTGTCTTAAAATAAGGCATCATACATGCTGATATTCAAGCCAAATATATAATTGTATTCTAGTTTATATGACTGCATACTGTATATCTGTGTCTTGTTATAGAATATCAATGCTCTGGATATATTTGCAATTTCTAGTTCAATAGTATATACAGTATTAGGCTTGGAATCAGAAACAATTGCTGTCTTTTAATAAATGTCTATATGGTGACAAAATACATTTTTGGATTTAGTAAATAGCCATCATAATTATTGTCTTTTCTTTAGTATTACTTTAAAACAAATCCAGTCATATTCCAAAATTGCTTCATATCAAACGTTCACAAAAACTCGGTCTGTTTAGAAAGCTAGGCAAACACCTGCTACACTGAGCGGGATCCAATTTCCAATGACACACATTCTGTAGTGATGATTAGCTGAAGTGCCAGAAAAATTCAAACAAAAGGTTTAGTAACCCACAAAGGAAGTATATTTTACTAATAAACCTACTCCAGCTGAACATACTTTTTAAAATATTTGATCATATTTGATTTGTATTTCTTTTCATTTGATTTACACATTGAGGCATACAAACCACACATTGCCCTTTGAGGAAAGCAAATATTAAATTCACAGTCAAATTTATTTTATTATACTACATGTGAAATGAAAACAATTTATATTGGATGTTAAAAAAAAAAAACACAGATAACATCTTGCATGCATTAGTATAAAAATAACCAAGTAATAGTTTCCCTAGGAAAAAAAAAAAGACTTTTTATAATTGAAAACCAACTCTTTATAGCACAGAACATTTACCATAGATATGCCAATGAATAATCTTACTTTCAATTACAGGTACACTGTATGTTGAAGGAACCTTACAAAAACCCAAACTGAAGCTGCAATCTTATGTGATGCAAAAATGTTAAAGTGTGAAAAAATACCTTTTCTATTCAAGAAATATGAACGTTTTATAAAAATAAATATATGTATACAATAAATGTGCTACCATTTGTAAACAGTGATTTTTCTTTTTTTTTTTTTAACAAAATACACTGATGTTATGTTATGTTATAATTTTCATATTAACAGTGTTGTTTTTCTTATGTCAATATACATATAAAATGTATTAGCGTATTGCTTCATGCAAATGAGCTATGTCAACTGACAAAATTGAGTGATAAAATAAATCTCATGCTGTTGAATCCAGGAAAATATGACTTTGCTATACATGTGATTCCAACACGTATTTGCATATCTTGCAATGTTTATGTGTGTGTAAGCATGTGTTTATGTGTGAGTGTTTAATGACTGCAGGTGCAATGTACTGACAAAGTGAAAGATCAACAGGTTGTCTTAGCACAATCTCTTTTTAGCAGTCACATATGCCAGATGCAAATAGGAAAAGTGACATTAAATCCCAGTTTATCAGTATATTGAAGTACAACGAGGAGAAGGGCAGGGGAAAGGGTAGAATCAACAATGTCTTTAAATATTGTAATTTTAAATAGTGTTCTTGTTTTTCACACTCCCAGAATTTAGAATGCTGGGATCAAACTTTGTCTTGCTAGTGAGGACTGTTCTGACATAACATTCTTTAAAATAGTGTTGATTTATGCAGCTCATTAACAGCTTAATTGAAGATGTCTTCCATCAGCAAAATCATTTCCATAACTCAGCAAATGTGCAAGCATCAAATGTCTTATAAAGAACAAATACAAGCTTAGAACAAAATATACAAAAAAGAAGTTTAATTTACAACAGTCACCATATTTACTGAATTTAATTATGTGAACCCTCCCCAAAGATTAAACATGGGTTTGAGAAATGTCAAAAGATGGCCAAACCTGAAATTAAATTGAAAGCTCATACCGTATTTCCAGGCATTTTTGCTGAGCCCTTAAAAGGGGGGAGTGACTAATACACCGATGTGACGTATGCATCAGTGTGTCTAATATTAAACTACTGTACCAGCGCCACAATGGGATTACTACAGCCACGGTTATGGATCACACAAACTTAACTGTCAACAACCCGATTTATTTTTTCAGGATCTACAGCATTCAGGTAATGCTGCTAGGTAGAAACACAAAACCACTGTTCTAATTACTATCAATACCCTTCGTCATTTTGAATGTTAAACGCAAGCTTTCACTCTTGACTGATCTCCTCTTAAAAACGTCACATCTATACTGCTTCACTGTTAACACAATAGCTCTCAGTCTCTATGAATTTCCTTATTACCACCCTACCGAGCCATTGATTTGTCAACATTTAGATTGAACCCGCCTCTGGGATCCGTAGCAAACAGCTATTGGTTAGAAAGCTGAGTAGTAAACTTATCAAGGCTTTTGTTTGTTGTACTGTAATTGCAATGTTATAATAATGCAAGTGACTTTGAGACTGGATAAAGTAGGAGTCAGACAAAAAACTAAATTGCTGCTAACAGGTTTGAAATTGCGTGTTTTGAATTTGTCGAAATACTGTTAAATTATTACTTTTTAAATTTTAGAAAGTTTGAAAAACTGAATAGTTTCTAGCAGTTTAACAAAAAACAAAAAACATTGTAAAATTTATTAATGGAAAAAAAGTTGCAAACAAGGGTTATATCAAAACGAAACCTGTGGATCTTTCTTTATTTATTGGTGTTGAGCATGTAGGAAAAAAATCAATTGTAAAAAAAGTATTTTAAACACAAAAAAATATGATTTCCTAAAACTGAAGTCTCAAAAAGGGTGAAGCGACTTTTACTCCAGTGCGACCTATAAAATGATTTTTATGATACTATTGGCAAAATTCGATGGTGGATGGTTTGTTGTTGAATGCATTACCATTCCTCTATGAGCACATTGATGAGTTTTAAAAGTAATACTTTATTATCCCATGATAGATGTTCTTTATCATCATGTATTACTGTTTCAGCAATCACAGATGTTTTGCATGTGTAATACAGTTACCAGCATATAAAAGAACATGCCTGAGCAGAGTATTCCACGAGGTGTGCACTACAGCTGTGCTCCTGTAATTTCTTCCCCAAGAAGCAATGAGTTTGTTAAAGATTTGCAATTGAAAATAAGATAATGTACATATACAAAAATATTTTCAAGAACACCTTGCACAACTATAGTTGTATAGAATTAAAATCAGGTTAAGAGCAATGGTCGGTCTACTCTGAATGACAAATTCATAAGCACAAATTGTGACAACTGATGATCCTTCAAACTGGTCATATCACAGCTCCCCTGTTGCTCTCTACTCTATTCTGAATTCATCATGTTGAACCCCACAAAACTTTCATGTGTAAGCCATTGTATCTCCTGAGGTGCAGCTAATGTATCTGAGCGTACATTCTGGATAGATGAGTGCCTTCTTCATTACACCCAACCAAATTACTTACAATTCTTTTTTTTTCTTCTTTGTGTTGTGTACTTCTGTACATGAGAGAATGAACGAAAACAACCCAATTGAATTTCTTGGTGATTTACAGCCTTGAGTAAGTAGAATAAGCACCTTATTCTCAGTAGATTATATTTACTGAGGCTAAATTGGAATGATGACCATCGCTTTGCAGTAAACCTTTATCGATAATTGCACATAGTATGGTTTTATACAATTAAAGCCAGGTGTTTACTAGGGCCATATTATCTCAGCCCACAGGTTGTTCCTGTAGATTTCATTTCCCCTGTTGTTAGTTTTTCCACTATTAGCTCCCCAGTATCCTCTTAAACATTAACTGAAAGAAAATATTTTCAATTGCTGAAGGTACGCCCACCAACTTAAATCTCTAAAGAGCAAGAAATGTTCTTTTGATGGATTTTAACATTGCCATTTTCGTTTTTGTGACCTTTTACAGTCATCATGGGTGGTTTTTGTTCGCATTCTATTGCTTTCTATTCATGTTGCTTGCCTTTGAGGTGGAAAGGTAATGTCAGGCCTCACTTCTAAACTGTATACTCTTAGAGCTTTCCTAAGACACAGGAGGACATGAATGGTAGGTTTAAGATAGGTCTAAGATAAGCCTTCCTTTACAGATAATCAGTGAATCAAATTGAATGCCTTTTGTACTAATATATTACCAGTATTCATCAGGTGTAGATACACTGTACATATTTCTTCTTCCTAAAACACACATGCTGTACTTACACATTATATTATTATTCAATGTCACATTGTATTATGTCATATGCTGTAAAATAATAGCTATCCAAATTTAATCTTACCATATTATTCTAGGTGTAGAGAAAGCATACACTGATATATTTCTTTTTTCACTTTTCCATTTAAAAGTTCTTTCTACATCTACATCTAAAAGTAGGAACTGCTGCATTTCTCTGGATGCAGTGTAGATCATGTCTAACTTTTAATACAGTCTGCTTGTTCGTTGTGTCAGAGAGACACACCATTATAGTACACGTTGTTGGCCCAGAGGTAGATTTGCAATAAGAACGTTTTCTTCAGCTAACTGATTTCTCAGCTCTGTGGGGAATCATGATTTATGGATTTCCATCCTGAACTATTAGGTCCCTGCTTGATCAAACAGTGAGAAACACATTAGTCCTACCAAAGTGGATCAAACTGACTTTTTGTTCTCAGTAAATATTTTTCAATAATCATGTTTTATTGAGATTTTAATGTAAAGTTATAGTGGCTCTGTTTCACATGTGAAAGTCAGCAGTCAGATGGCTTTATCTGTCAGTCACAGACACACAGTGCTCAAGTGCCAGTTATCTGTTACTTTAGATAACCGCAGCCAAAACGCAGATTACTACATCCTTTTAGAAAGGATGTGTTTGGGGTCATATGTGAACATAGACCTTCTACTGCATGTGAACTCACTGATGGTGGTCAATGTAAAGCTCATGAAAAGATGCACGTTTTAAAGGATCAATGATCAACATGTGCATCATTATCAACAAATTTTGCATGATATGATGTTCAATACATTATAGATGCACATACTTTATATTATGGATTGCAGACAGAAAAAGCTTCATAATGAGAAAACACAGGTTGTCTGAAGGGCAAGAAAGGACTGATCACATCCAGTTACTTTACAGGTACTCTTCTAAAACAGGCAGAAATCTTATTGTATTTTTCTGGAAGACACAAGATCCAGTGGATGCCCTTTGTGGAATATATTGGGGATGTTTTTATTGAGAATTAACCTAGGCCAAATCCTATATAACAAAACAGATCTCACCAGTAATGTATGCCCTTCAATGTACAGACTGAGCACAGAATTATCATTGTTTGCATTGTCTTAAAGTGCCCTTGAGCTTCGGCATCTATATACCATTGATGTCTGGCTGAGATCTAAACTACACAGGATCCTTGATGTGAGCTTCCAGATTTTGATTACAGATGGTAGGGTTGCCCCTTCCCATTGGTGATAATGTGAGCAGTCACCACAAGGAGTGAACTGTCTTTCATCTTTGGCAGCACATGATGTTCACCGACTTGCAGCTCAGAAGCAGTATTTGGCAGACATTCGCTTTACCACACCTCCTTCAGTGGTTTTGCGACACTAGATACCCAGTCAAGAATTATCTGAATAGTAAAAAGGGCCATAGAGAGAATGATACAAAACTGGGGCATGAACACAGACCAACAGTATACTCTCGCAATTAATGTGTTTCTGGTTTCAGATAATTTTTGTCCTTGAAGCCCAGCAGGATTTATTTTTTAAGTCTAAATGGGACTTAAAAAATATCATTTATTGATATTGCTGGTAAAGCGCCTTATGTTGATGTTTATTTTTTACTTATTAGCAAATGCTCTTTCAGGCTACTTTAGAGGTGTCATTTCATAGGCAAAAATAGAATTACTGGAAAAAGGAGACTGCATAATAAACTAATCTAGGTTAGGTTCTATCTCCAAACTGAAATGATGGTCCGTACAGTATACACAGAGCCCCATTCTTCAACATGTTATGATTTTGAGCAAGGAACATGTTTGTATACGCTTTGTCATCCCAGAATCTGCCTTGTTTGCTTCTCCCTTAACCAGTGAAGTGCCCCGGTCACATGTCCCTTGAAAAAAAAGAAAACGTTTCATTTTTACTTGTCCCTTTAGGAAAATACCTGTCAGGGACAGATGAATGGTGTGTTGTTTCAAACCCAGTATGACAAATACCTAACCATGCTGAAACACTGGGTCGGTGTGATTGATAGTTAAGACTCTCTGCTTTCATATCAAACGTGTATGGAGTGTACAGTGATAGGAGTTTAAAATTCATCCATGTTGCAGTTAGCCAGATTTTGGGCTATGGACTACACAGTCTTAAAACTTATACATAGGACCTTGATAAGAAATACTGAGGAATACCATGTTTAAATTACAGTGAAAATCAGAAGGATACAGGACAGTAACATGAGAAACATGTTTTTACCAAATTAGGGTAATATAGGTGGAGCATGGCTCAATCTAACAATTCATGAGAAAAAAAACCAAAAAAACAAATACACACCTAGAGTAATAGCAACTTTTATAAGCTGATTCCGTTCATGGTTTTCTCTGTGAGATTTTAAAGCTACCAACTGAGAATCCACTTACATCGTGTTGGGTTTTGCAAGTATAAACTGATGGACAATTCTGATGGAATTGGAAATGCCCCAGATCAATAGACCTAATTACCTGTTTTTTTATCCTGCCAGCTTTAGCCTTTTTCTTGGAATGGAATGTCACTGCTTCGCATTTGTAAATAGAACACCAAATGATTCATTTTTCTCCCTTTCCTACTATTTTTTAAAGAGTGTTTTACAGTGTAATTGCAAAGATGAGTGTATGGAAAGTAATAAGCTTGTTGGATTATTTTTTCTTATAGTATGCCCTTTCATGTTGGAAGCAGTATTTTAATGGTGTGCCAAAAAGATTTAACATCAAATCCACTGCTTTTGCAAGGCAAATACATTTAATGTACCTGACTAGCTTTCAGAAAATGATGATAATGTTGGATGGTCCCTTCGTCTCTAAAGCATTTCCCCCGAACACATGGTAACTTGAAAAAAATCACTAGTTGTCAGAAATTGTCATGTAAAGCCTATTGTTTTGGCAATAAGATGACTATGCCAATATATGACATGGCATAATCCATAATCCATGTTTAAATAAAATGAATTGAATTGCAAGTACAGAGGGATTTAACTCGGGTACAAGGTAAACACTCTTCTTTTATGGGATCTGTAATGTCCTTTACCAAATCCACAGTTTAATATGCAGTCCAAATTCATCTTGTCTGAAAGATGCAAGGCCCAAAGGTGTTGCTTTAATAGGGACTTCCCAATTCCTCCCCTTAAAAGCTGTGGAAATTATTTAGAACAGCACTTATTTTTGAAAGCAAAATGGTGCTAAAAAATCTCTTGGATTGTAGTTTATGTAAATTTATGCAAATGAGGAGAGGAATGCTGTTGCTATTTTGGTTTTGTTTTTGGAAGCTCACTTGGCAGGTGGAGCCCTAGTTGTGCATATGTTATGTTGACAGTTAGAGGCAAGCACTGGAGGTGGAGCAGGTGGAATATTGAAAGGTGGAGCTGCCTGATTGTGAAGAGCAGCAGATGGTTGGACAACATGTCAAACTGACGAGGAGGCATTGAAACACACATTGCAAGCAAAAAGGGGGGGTGCAGCAGTCTTGGAGAAATAGGTTGGCAGAACGGCAATGTGTTCTATATGGAAGAGCCTCATATTGCAGGCTGATATTACAGATTGAAGTTACTGTAGATTGAAAAGGTTGGCCTATATATTGCATAATAAGCAGATTGCAGGTCAGCAGGTGGTCCTATAGAAATCCCAGGAACCCCCAATTGCAAAATGAGAAGTTTAACTGCACTGCTGTGATCAAAGCATTTGTAGTTTGCCTGCTAACAGACGAAGTTGCTGAAATTGCAGGAAAAGCAGGTAGTGTGAGATAGTGACTTTAGATAATGTATTGGGTCAAGATGATGGGAAGGTCGATCCTGTTACACATGTATGTCTATAAGAGTCTGAATAATAATATATAATAATATAATAGGTCAATAAGATAACCAAAACATGGGTGTTGTAGAACCGTATCAATGTTAAGGATCTTTATAGATGAAAACATCTTCCTTATAAAAGATATTTTAATATCAAATCTCAAAACCGATGTTTGCCACGACAGATGCTTTTTCCAAACTGAAATTGTGAGCCCTAAAATGATTAGCATTATGCAGATTTATGTAATTACCTATAGTTTTTATACCAGACATCATACCGGTATACATTTCTTTGATATGTTAGT
Organism: Acipenser ruthenus; assembly: GCF_902713425.1. NCBI lineage: Eukaryota > Metazoa > Chordata > Actinopteri > Acipenseriformes > Acipenseridae > Acipenser > Acipenser ruthenus. The sequence continues at coordinate 29,367,966 of NC_081203.1, read as the reverse complement.
TACAAACTTATACATTGCTATGCCACTGACCATTCAATGCAATGCATCACTCAAATATTACCTTAACCAGCTGAAGTGACCCAGAAGTGTCCTCTGTGTTTCTGTGCTGTGAATGACTGTGAGCTCCACAGTGATGCCAGGTCTGCATATCACACACAATCACACCATACATCACGCATCTTTTGTGAAGCCCACATTGAAATGTGCCTGTTCTTTTCAAAAGAGGAGCCGGTGTGACTGTGATGCAAAAAGACAGACACATTTAAAGTGGGGATAGCAAGTCTACTAAGGGACTTGCCATTCCCTGCCTTTTTCTAATGCACTTCATGTGGTAAACACATGAAATGATCAAATAAAAAAACTGTTACTATGCTGCTTTATACTTATTTCTTATTGTATTATGTCATCTTGTGCAGTCTAGGGGGAGAGAACAAGCACATAGACATGCAATGCTAGAGACGAGGGGGTAACAATTTTCTAATTCACAATAATTGACATGTTAAGCACAAGACTCCAACATACAGTTGGCTTTTTGACAAACTATGCAGAAGACTAATACACTGAATCCCTAAACCAGATGGCTGCTTATACAGGATGTCTTGAAGGTAAGGAAGATAAAAAAAACAGCAGCAGGGGTAAGAGCAGGGGACTACTTAGCTCAATTGACAATTACTGTTTTTACTATATCAAAATAGGGTACCAGATTTACAAGTGTAATTGTTACTGTATATTGAAAGGACTGTTATTCTTGCTTATGCACATGCTCTGTGTTTAACACTCAGGGATACTGCCGCTGTGGTAAAGAATCAAGAAAAACAGACATGAGAACAGCACAAAGCATAACATATTTGAAACATATGGGCAATTCTTTTGTGGCTAATATCCCTTTAAAAATTGCAAGACCAATTTCCATGATTGTGGTCATTTTGCTCAAAAATTGCTTTTATTTGTTACAGGTTTTGCACAATGGTTTAAGAAAATGGAATTACATTTCTTAAGGTTTCCATTTATGTAATCCATAACAGCAGCTCAGTCATGCATGCAATGTGATTATAAACAGGGTGCAAAAAGGATCTAAAAATTACAGTTATTGCATTTCAGTTATTTAAACTGGCCTGACCCAACAAAGCCAGATTGAAAGCTCCTGTAATTTACTATCTGATGAATATAACCGTATCTGAATCTATATGGCAAGTCCATTTGATTAATATGGCTGATAAGGAAGGCTACGATAAGGAAACACTAAAATGAGATTCAGAAATTGAAAGCTGAGGTTCCTCAAATTAAGTATTGCCTTTTAAAATATATTATACTGTATTTACTGGTGAGACAGTTGCAAGCTTTTCTTCTCATTAAAACAAAGTATGCATCAAGTTCTCAAACAACCAAAGACCACACATGCTGTGTATATGATACAAATATCTATTTCCATTCCCTGTACCAAAAATCAATATAGCTTCATATCAGGACCTCATATGATGTGATCAGCAACTACAGGTCCAGAAGTGGGATTGAGGCTGGGGATAAGCACAGTCATATTGACATGTTTCAAATAACTACCATGATTAATATTAAGTATTGGGTTCATGTCTTTTTGCTACAGATGTGACACTGCTGAAATACCTTTAACATTAATATTGCAGTTACTGTTGGGAGTTTCATGATAATACATGTTTATTTATATAAACCTTGTGGCAGAAAGTCTATTTTCCCTGATACCCAATACATTTGTCTGTTTCAATTATTTAATACCATGGTACTTATTGTATCATATGTCTATTCCATGTATTACTTTCATGCACTATTGTCTGGTGTCATTCGGGAGTCTGTTCAAACGGGATAGCTCTGTCTGGGTCTATCCTATAAACCAAACATGTTCCAAATATAAATACATTAATATATATTTTTAATATTAGAATATGAATTGTAAATTCAAATAGTTCAGTAAATACAATGCCAGAGTAGAAACTTATCTATCCCTTTCAGGAAAAACAAAACAAAACAAAAAAAAAACAGAGGCTGTCAACCTGTGGTAAAAAATCTTTCCACACTCACAAATCAGTAAACTGAGGCTTTTTCCTAACACACCATTTCAACTAACAAGCTCTTTAATCCTTTTTGCTATTTATTTCACTATGAAATGGGATTCATCAGTGTAGGTTTGGTATCACTTATCTACAAGAAAGTTTATGGTCTCCTTTCTGACAGATTGCACAGCTGTTTGTGAGTTTTGAAGAGTCCCCTCAAGGAGCAGCCTCTTTAGCCCAGGTTCACAAGGCAGTGTTGCATGATGGGAGGACAGTCGCTGTCAAAGTTCAGCATCCCAAAGTGCAGACCCAGAGTTCCAAGGACATTCTGGTTATTGAGGTAAGCATGAAAGCAGCACTACACTTGCAAGGCACATAATGCTTTTGTTGGCCATGACAGTCACCATCAACCGAATTATGAGTACTGAGCTTGAAACTCAGTAAGGACATTGTAACAGTGAAGAACAGAAACTAAGAAGGATTTAATTACCTTCAGGAGAATGTCTTCATACAATTGAAGCCGTATTTCTATTACTAAAATGGAACGAAATGCAGGTTTTTAGCTCCCCAAGTAGCTTAATGGTCATCTTGCTTACAATTTCTGACAACTCTTATAAAACATCACAACTCTTTGCTTTTATGTAACTTGAAAGATTAGATATTTCTTGAATAGGCATCTTTATTTGTTGCAGAAATTTCTGAGCAGAAAAGTGGAATTTTACCAGTGAGGTATATTTAACTTTGTGCTGTTGTTTGGAGCTCAGTGATGTGCGTCAGTGCAGCTGATTGTGGTCCTGATGCTACATCAATCTCATTAATCAATCTAATATGTGACGACATTATGATGATCCCTCCTGCTATATATATATATATATATATATATATATATATATATACATACTGTATATATGCATGAAACAGCCTGAGAGCAAATGTTAGTCATTACTCTGAAAAAAGCACTGGAATCCCTTATGGGCCAAAGTGAAGACAGAAAAGAATGAGTCTGAAGCAATTGAATTAATTGTTTTAATTTGAATTTTACAGTTTCTACTCAAAACTGTGACATGGCTGTTCCCTGACTTTGGCTTCATGTGGCTTGTTGAGGAGGCCAAGAAGAACATGCCTTTGGAGTTGGACTTCTTAAATGAAGGCAGAAATGCAGAAAGAGTGGCAAACATGCTCAAGCACTTTGAATTCCTGAAGGTAGTAACCACAAGCACAGTGTTTTAAAGGCCATGTGGTCATGTGTAGTCCTCATGTGATTGTATGGTTCAATTCACATATTATTGACATCATTGTATCATTACTGAGTCTCACACATTCTTTATAATTTTCCCCAAACCATGGTCTGGATATTTGTGGATATTATTAATATTCCGAACATGTGTTACATCTCCCCTCCTCCATCCCCCCACACACATACTTTGAGATGTCCAACCCCCTGAATTATTATTCCCTTTTGAGTAACTCCTTAGATAATGAGAAATGTTTTGTGCTTCCAACAGCTTTTCACTTATTCATTCCATCAAAATGTTTGTTATTGTCCTTGAATTATTTTATTTAGTCATGGCTGCGAGTCTTAGAAACTAAAGAACATGTGGGCTGCATCAGCAGTAAACCACATTTAATAATGGGGTATTTTATTGTTGAGAATTCTGATCTGGCAAATCTGATGAAACAAAAGCTCCTCAAGTGACAATCTTACAGTTTTTTTTGTTTTTTTTTTAAACTTATTTCACTGCCAGGGGTCAGTGTAATGGCTCTGCATCACCCAACACTGCCCATTACACTAACAGTAAGATCTTGCAAGAACTGTCTGCAGGTTAGTTACATTTGTTGGGCCAGGAAATAGGTACAGTTTTTTTTTTTTTTTTTTTTCCCTGTTCATAATTCTTGGCAAATTTGAGACAGCTTATTTTAATAATTTTCTTTTAAAATAGGTTTGCAGAGGTCTTTTTTTAATTAATAAATACATAACAAAATCCACCCACAAAAGCCCACTCACTCCACAGGGAAACTTACTACAGGGTATTAGAGTTTGTAATGATATTATTACTACTGTATGTGAAAAAAATGGGAATAAGGGAAAACAAACCACTGGGTTCTACGTTTACACAAAAATGCACAAACACATTTGTATAAATGTGCACACACATACATATTTACATATATAAAGTATATATATATAAGCACATACATATAAACATATACACCTGTAGATAGATAGATAGATAGATAGATAGATAGATAGATATAGTGAACACCCTCCTTCTGTCCAGATCACAATTAAAATAGTCTTTGTCAGTCCCTTTCAATTTGGAGGCAATCTAAAGATATCTATTGGGACCAGCCCTCTATTAAGACTGTTTGGCACAGTCCCTTTGGTGGTAATACAAGTGGAATTCCAATGCATTTTCACAAGAAAGCAGTTGAAAAAGATTGACCTCTTTCAGAGAAGCCCCATTCTTAACATACGAAAGACAGTAAGAGATAATGTGTCTGACAATTACAGGGCAGTGTTCTTTATTTTGATGAAACCACTTTTCCACTTTCCCAGTCTGAGCTCTGCAGCTTAACACAACGATGGGTGTTTAAAACTATAGGAAACAATAAATCAACTAGCAATCATATTTTACATTTAATCAAGTTTAGGCTAGATCTATGAGCATGCCTGCAGACAAGTCACCATTGTTCAATAATAAAATAATAAAAATATATATATACACAGTACTGTGCAAAAGTTTTAGGCAGGTGTGAAAAAATGCTGTAACGTAAGAATGCTTTCAAAAATAGACATGTTAATAGTTTATATTTATCAATTAACAAAATGCAAAGTGAGTGAACAGAAGAAAAATCTAAATGTATATATATATAGTACTGTGCAAAAGTTTTAGGCAGGTGTGAAAAAATGCTGTAAAGTAAGAATGCTTTCAAAAATAGACATGTTAATAGTTTATATTTATCAATTAACAAAATGCAAAGTGAGTGAACAGAAGAAAAATCTACATCAAATCCATATTTGGTGTAACCACCCTTTGCCTTCAAAACAGCATCAATTCTTCTAGGTACACTTGCACAAAGTCAGGGATTTTGTAGGCATATAGTCAGGTGTATGATTAAACAATTATACCAAACAGGTGCTAATGATCATCAATTCAATATGTAGGTTGAAACACAATCATTAACTGAAACAGAAACAGCTGTGTAGGAGGAATAAAACTGGGTGAGGAACAGCCAAACTCAGCTAACAAGGTGAGGTTGCTGAAGACAGTTTACTGTCAAAAGTCATACACCATGGCAAGACTGAGCACAGCAACAAGACACAAGATAGTTATACTGCATCAGCAAGGTCTCTCCCAGACAGAAATTTCAAGGCAGACAGGGGTTTCCAGATGTGCTATCCAAGCTCTTTTGAAGAAGCACAAAGAAACGGGCAACGTTGAGGACCGTAGATGCAGTGGTCGGCCAAGGAAACTTACTGCAGCAGATGAAAGACACATCATGCTTACTTCCCTTCGCAATCGGAAGATGTCCAGCAGTGCCATCAGCTCAGAATTGGCAGAAAACAGTGGGACCCTGGTACGCCCATCTACTGTCCGGAGAAGTCTGGTCAGAAGTGGCCTTCATGGAAGACTTGTGGCCAAAAAGCCATACCTCAGACGTGGAAACAAGGCCAAGCGACTCAACTATGCACGAAAACACAGGAACTGGGGTGCAGAAAAATGGCAGCAGGTGCTCTGGACTGATGAGTCAAAATTTGATATATTTGGCTGTAGCAGAAGGCAGTTTGTTCGCCGAAGGGCTGGAGAGCGGTACACGAATGAGTGTCTGCAGGCAACAGTGAAGCATGGTGGAGGTTCCTTGCAAGTTTGGGGCTGCATTTCTGCAAATGGATTTGGGGATTTGGTCAGAATTAATGGTCTCCTCAATGCTGAGAAGTACAGGCAGATACTTATCCATCATGCAATACCATCAGGGAGGCATCTGATTGGCCCCAAATTTATTCTGCAGCATGACAACGACCCCAAACATACAGCGAAAATCATTAAGAACTATCTTCAGCGTAAAGAAGAACAAGGAGTCCTGGAAGTGATTGTATGGCCCCCACAGAGCCTTGAGCTCAACATCATCCAGTCTGTCTGGGATTACATGAAGATAGAGAAGCAACTGAGGCTGTCTAAATCCACAGAAGAACTGTGGTTAGTTCTCCAAGATGTTTGGGCCAACCTACCTGCCGAGTGCAAGTGTACCTAGAAGAATTGATGCTGTTTTGAAGGCAAAGGGTGGTCACACATTGATTTGATGTAGATTTTTCTTCTGTTCACTCACTTTGCATTTTGTTAATTGATAAATATAAACTATTAACATGTCTATTTTTGAAAGCATTCTTACGTTACAGCATTTTTTCACACCTGCCTAAAACTTTTGCACAGTACTGTATATATAATTAGTTTTTATTTTTTATTTTATTATTGGACAATGGTCCAATAATAAAATCCGCAAGCAGAGATATTTTACAGGGAACATAACCCGGCTAGATTACACTTTCTAGAATGTAATATATAAGATTTATAAAATGTATCGATACAGTACAATTCATAGTTACTGTTGCTTATTCTTGATGCATGTTTGTTCGTGTTAAATCATTTTGGCTATAAACTTTGTTCATTGCAGGTGCCAAAAATCCACTGGGACCTGTCGACCAAGCGTATTCTGACCATGGAATTTGTGGAGGGAGGCCAAGTTAATGACTTGGAGTACATGAAGGAAAACTGCATAGATGTCAATGAGGTATAATTTTTGGTTGCAAATCAGCTGGTTCTAGATACATAGATTGTTGGTTATTCTAACTTCACAACTTTAGTAAAATATATACTGTATATATATTTATAGCTGCTATAGCTTTACTTTTTTTCTTAGACGACTTCTAGAACCTTTTTTTTTATTGATAAAGCACATGCATATTGTACTGTTGATCTACGAAATATGAAGTCTGGTCATCAATTTAATTGTCACTGACACTGACACAAAGCACTGCAGTTTAGTAGCATTGTTAGATCCGTGCTCCACTTGTGTTTTGATGGGGCTCAGGCACTTCATGGCTCAGTTCAAGATGAATGCATTTTCTGCTAATTTTTAATCCGACTCATATATACTGTGCATATTAACTTATATAACCTATGTACTATTACTTAGTCATATAGGTTAATATGCACAATTGACCCTGTCTTGTTATAAATTATATTTAATTAAAAAAATACAGACTTTTTAAAACAATAAAACCAGTTCCATGCTATTTCAGGGGGCAGGCTTTAAAAAAAATAAAAAAAATAAAGGTGTTATTTTTGTATTATGTGTTTGCCAATAGTTTGCAGTGAACTCGATTTATTTGTAGGCATCACTGTTGTTGGACATCAGATTATTTTGTCAGCACAAGGTACCCATGTAAAACCCAACATTTTATAACTGAAGGGTTGGTTAAGGTGATTCCTTCTTCAGGCTGGGATTAGTTGATTCTGATCACCTAGTATTATCATTAAAGCATCACAAAGGCATATTAATCTTTATTGATCAGTCTAAAAGCTGTTAATCATAGCAGCCTTGATTTTAAAGACATTTGGAAAACACAGTAGGAGTTGCTATTGAGGTTGATAGATAATAGGAGGCTGTGTGGTCCAGTGGTTAAAGAAAAGGGCTTGTAACCAGAAGGTCCCCGGTTCAAATCCCGGCTCAGCTACTGACTCATTGTGTGACCCTGAGTAAGTCACTTAACCTCCTTGTGCTCCGTCTTTCAGGTGAGATGTAATTGTAAGTGACTCTGCAGCTGATGCATAGTTCACACACCCAAGTCTCTGTAAGTCGCCTTGGATAAAGGCGTCTGCAAAATAAACAAATAATAATAATGCCTTTCTGGTTTCCTCTGTGAAGAACCGCAAACACCCCAATCCCCCATGATGACAATATGATGCTTCACAAGATATTTCTTTCTAAATAAATATTTTTCAAATAAATAAACCGCCAACCATCTCCTGTTTCAATAACACATTTTTCAAATTTTGAAATTTCTATTAAAAACATTCGTCATATTGAAAGATCTGATTTCCTAGTCTTTTGCCAGACACTGATTTATTTAAACAGAACAGTATTACTGCACATCAGCTTTGTATACTGGGTACTACACACTTTGCTGGTCAGTTCCTGTCACTTTGTACCTTGGCTCTAGAAAATGTAAATGATTGTGTGAAATGTAAATGATATTTAGTTGTTGGACATGCCATTTATCTGTTGAAATTAAGCTTATCATTTGTAGTAGGATCTTAAAAAGAAATATAGCGTTAGGTGGAACAATTAATTTGCCTCTTATTTTGGGTGCTTTTTTGGAGTGTTTTGGTTCATTTGGTCACGTCAGGGAAGTTGGAATTCAACCCACCAACCACTGAAAGAAATTCCATTCTGTAAAGCTATTGGAATACAGTCTGTAGTCTGTTTGAACAGAACACTAGCTTGTTTGCAGTTGGTGCCTAATTTAAAAACCTGTTACCATATTGACAAAATTGACAAAAAACTAAAAAGAAACATAATCAGATGAGCTGAGCTGTTTGGGATACATAAAAAATGTTTTAAAACCAAGACAATCCATGCCTCTATGGCACCTATGTTTATTACTAGCACTCTTGTTTTCACATGTCCGAAGATATTAAAATTTCTTGCTGCAAGACAGACCATTAGCCTCTATAAAAGCATTTTGTGTGGTGCTTTATACCTAATGAGTGGGTCTATTGGTTCTAAAAGCTTGTGAGTGCATTTTCCTTTGTTGGTGTAATAAATGGTTTCATTTTAGCACCAGTGTAGTGTTTCAGTTGGCTAGCACAGTTGTTAAAAATGAGTATGCAAGTCCTCTGACGGTTGTCTTGCAGAGTGCTCGGTTTAAGACAATAGCCTTTCTTTTTATTTTACACCCAGGCATCATTGGTTTGACAGACTTGCAAATTAGGATTGTACTGAGCTCATGAATTTCTGATCTGTTTTATGAAGAAATTGTTAAAAAAAAATGCAAGCACGTAAAACGGCAGTGAAGTATGTTTTTTAAACTTGATTTGTAAATGAATCTACATCAACGCCCTAGAAGCGTGTTGCAACCCACCTTGATTCCACTGAAACAAGATCATGCTCTCATGTGCACCATCCTTGTCAAGAAAAGTAATCCTCAGAGCAAACAATGCAGTTTAATACAATTAAATGAATTACAAAAATTATAAAGTACGATATTCACTGCACCGTAAGGTGACATCTGATGCAAACTTCATCCAATGAAAATAAGTACAATAAATCCCTGGAGTTTTTTTTACAACATCACCACAACATGGCTTTATTTTAATGCAATTAAAGAAGTTATCCTCACTGAATTGATGAAAAGTAATTAGTGTCTGTTCTCTTAAGCTTGTTTATTCGCAGGGGTATTGACCCTGTCAGGCAAAAATCATGTAGGTTTAATCGCTAACTAATTAATTCAGTTTATGTTTACAGAAACAGAACAAATGTTAAAGGCATGAAATTAGTATGTAAAGTGTAAAATGAAAGAAAAATCCATCTACCAGTAAAAGTAGGACATTTCAACATGATTCCTTGTGTGAAATAGCCTTGACTGAAAGTTTCCAAATCTGAGCTTCAGAGACAACGCAGCAAAAAGCAGTGGAATTGTGTGCTTCCATCAAGATATAATGCTTGAAGAGCAATAACACAGTATCTAATGCATTGTTGCAGTCTGCTACTGGTCCTGGTAGTTTCCGTTAAGTGCAGACTGAAATCAAACTAGTTGGACTCCCAGCGCTTAAACTTTTTGAATAAGAGCTAAGAGCAATGTCATTGTCTGATGTCACTTTTTTTGTTGTGTGACCCTATGATATTAATGTATTTACTACAATAGAACTGTATACCAGGCAAACACTCATTGAAGACACTTGTGATGGATGTCCTTCATGTGGCTGATAAGTAAATAATAAGCATAAGCCATGCACTTACCTCTTGATTTAAAGAGCTTGCTCTTTAGTCAAATGGTATGGCATTCGTCTTTAAACTGTGAGGTTATCATCCAGCCTTTGCCTTTCCATCCAATACAATGGGCTGAGATGCCAATTCCAAGAGTGTGGGAGCAGAAGACTTTCGCTCCGAGCTGTACATCATGTGATGCACAGCAACTACATTTACAAGATATACAGGTAAAACAGTGGAGTCTCATGGACAATTTAACCGATAGGGAAAGCATTCCATGACAGGAGATAGCTGGCTTTGTCACGTTGGTTTGTTCGCAAACAAGCTGCAGGTAATTACGCAGAAAAGAGAACTGAAACAAAATGGTCATGGCTAAAAAGCTTGGTCTGTCATTGCCAATGATGTATAGTTTCATTCTATGCTCCATAAAATAGCTGAAAGATGGTCTGCAGGACCATTCTTGATGCCTAACTAGTTACAAATTCCCCAAGCAACTCTTGGTAAGTACCAAACTTGATTAAAGCTGGAGGAAACCATATCTAATTAGTACACTGGATTTGCAAAAAATTTTTAAAAAAAAAAATAGAAATCCTAGAGAGGCAAAACTTTGTTTATAGAGAGTGTTCAATGTGTGTGTGTGGTGAGAAGACCACTGGGGAAGTGGAAACAAAGACAGTATTTATTCAATTATTATTGTCAAACAGCTTCGGTCATCTCTAAGATAGATATGTAGTCAAAGGATAGGTAAGGTGTTTTTTTTTAGTTTACTAGTAAGTCACCAACCTGGAAACGTGTTATGTTTCCACTACTCCCTTTTCCTAACTGCTTTATAAGACCTGCCTAGAAGCTGATGATACAGAAAATCTGCAGATGTTTCAGTATCTGTATTCCTCATTACCATAGCACCGTATTTGCAATATTCACAATTCTTTTGTTACAGCTTGAATAAATTATATTCTCTAACAATAGAAACATTATATTGAAGACGGTCTTAAATTTGAGGTTTATGATACCATAATATCTGAGGATGGAAAATAGGCCAGTATTGAGAATATCTCATCAAACACTAAGCCTGTATTGGCCAAGGACTGTATGTACAGCTCAAAGGCAGCATTCTGGTGTCCTAGCAACTTGGATGGCCCCCAAACTAATTTGTTTAAGGCGTTTACAGCCTTTATATTGGAACCAGGTTTTGGTCGTAACAGTCTAGGCTAATTTGGAGTAAGTTATGTATAGTGGGGTGGGGTGGGGGGGAAGCACAACCGCATCATGTCAACCAGCCACTTTAATTGAACATCACTCCAGATGGTGTGGTGACTCAGCATGTTGTGCAGTTACTGTGAGCATGGGAGAGGTTGCTTATTTCACTCCAACATCTGCTTGTCAAGGTGGGTTCAGAGAGGGGTTTTTGGTCCTGCAGTCATACATGTATTCCACACATACTATCCTCTGTAGAACAGATGTCCTTCGGCCAGGCCCCAAATCCAACAATACCAAAAGTATCCTTTGGGAATTAGGCTTCAACTTCATGCACACCCTTGTTCTATAAGAATGAAGTATTAGTGTATTGTGTTGAGAAATGTGTAAAAAAAAAAAGAGGTCTCCATGTTATTTCTCAAAAAGAGTTTGTTACCAAAACAAGATAGATAGGAATGCTAGATAGGAATGGAGACAAAAATATATGCACACACTCACACCATAGCCAGTGATATGATTTGTTGTTAATAATTTGCATAATAATGATCATTCCTACATTCACGACCTTGGAAAACCCTCCAATACAATTCATAAATAGCAGTCCACATTATATTATTTTAAGTTTAAAAATAAGTAAACAAATGTTATTAGACAGTATTTTATCTTCAAGAAAGATTGGCTGAAGCATTAACCAATGATGATGAGAGTTATTAGACAGCTGATGAAATAGATATCGAACATAATAAATGATGGAGTCTTCCCAAGAAAATGGATAGAATTATTAACTTGCTGTGGCATCTCCGTGGTTCTGTGTGAGAGCTGGCGTGTAAGTAATCAAAAGATTGATGATGGCTGAAATAGACTTTTCTCTGTACTGGGAGACGTGCATGGAATTTGTGAAGAGGGCTTTATTCTATCAGTTCATCTTAGAGATATAAGGAGTTTATATACAGTGCATTAAAGAAAACAGGTGTTTGAGAAGCTTTGTTTCCAACCTCATAACCATGCTTCCCAATGTACTGTAAACAATGGACCAAAAAATGGAGATATTTTAAGCCCTGTTGATTATTATAATAGATGCAGTGGAAGCACCCGCACATAGAGGTTGTTGTTATTATTATTATTATTATTATTATTATTATTATTAATGTCTGACTCAGCGGTCATTTAAGATAGATAACTGGCCGCAGTAACAGTTAGGTGTCCCAACCTGCAGATTGCTGTTTGAGAGCTTTTGAAGGAGAGTGATGGGGATCATGATGTATTCTTGTTCGTTTTTGACACTGTAGGATTTCCACACATTTTACTTTGGAGTTGGAGGCTTCCATTACAGTATGCAGCAAAAAAACCTACTCAAATGATTTGAAGGGCATGGGGCTGCTTCGTGAACTTTCACAGTTAAAAAAGAATTGCTTCGTGTTGTAATGTATTCAATGGAGAGTAAAGTGATGAGCGATGTTTGTATTTTTATAAAATATAAATCCCCATCATTACCAATCCCCATAGGGAGACTGTGGGTGGGAGATATATCTTAATTGACTGTGCATATCTTTTAGTGAAGCAAAAAGGATCAAAGTTAGTTTTTCTCTCCTTCAGCCTGGTGTGTGTTGCTGCAGTCTACCTAGCAGTGTAAGAATATTCATAGGGCTATGTGGCAAAGCGCCCCGCCCCTGTGTGCATTTGTGTGTTATGTGTTGTATGCTGCGTGTGTTAATGTTGGTGTATAGTCATTGGTACACGGGATATAAACGGGTCTGTGTTTCACGTGTGATTTTAAAAAGGTAGATTTGTATTTAGGCACGAGGAGGGCACAAATCACTTCACGTGCTGGTTAAATGTAATATGTGAGCACGGGGTTGCACAGAATTAATTCACGTGCTGGGATTCAAGTGAATAATTAATTAGTAATTGAATCCCAGCACAATTTCTTGCAGTCGGGGTTGGGTGTTCGGAAGAGGAGAACGGGTGAGAGAGAAAGGAGTAATTAGAAGTAAAGATCGTAAATATAAGTGTTTGTTCTCACCGTGTTTGTTTGTCTGTCCGTGCACCATTTGTTTAGTGTTAGTCCGTTTTGTATGTCTGTTTATTTTGGCGCAAGTGCCGTGTCCTGTTTTGTGTACCGTTTAAAACCTTTTTATTTTGTTATTAAACGCTGAGTGCAGCCATTGCACTCGGCTCATCATCACAACCACCGTCTCTGTGTATTCCTTTCTGGTCTGACGCCACCCACTCTGGCCGTCTTTGTGACAGGCTAACAGTAACACTTTCTGGAAACACGGTTATTAGACATCTCTTTATCACTGTTTCACCTTACCAAATGTTTTAATTATGTTACCATATAAAATACTTTAGTGGCTATATACAGAAATTGGAGAAATAAAATGTAAACATTTGCCAGTACAATATATGGCAAAGGATGGAATGAATGTTCAAGGTGTTTAAATTATTTGTTACGTATATATAAGGCCATTCCTCAGTGATTACTGCCTGCAATTCCTTGGTGATAAAAATCTGTTCTCCAAATTTTAAGTAGCAGCTTTTACAAGTGAACAGAATAAGACAACTTTCTCAAGACATTTGAACTTCAAATATTTTGGGAAGTCATCAAGAAGTATTGTTATCGCTATGTCATAAGTACTAACTTATTTTTCACTGAAGCAGTGCAACTGAAAATAACTGAAATTATTCTAATGTATTCAGTATTTGTCAGTGTGTTAAAAACAAAACATAACACAAAGACAGATTTGCAAGATAGAGTTACAGATTTGTTGGTCAATAACACAAACACATTCTCAAGTCATCAATTAAATCCAGCTGTGTGGCTGTGCTATGCTTTAAACAAACCATTCAGTTATGTTTTGTTCACCCTAGATTTTCATACACATATTTATTGTTTCTAATCAATCTGTTGTAATGCAGACTTTTAGATTTCATTTAGCCAGATGGCTTTGTCCAATGTTAACTTCAATTTAGATGTTTTTTTCATCCAGCTAGCATTCTTTCAGGTTGTGGCTGTTACTATTTATGTGATTATTATGATGAATATAATAATGATCATGTTAGATACACAGCTGTCACCAGATTCCCTGCCAGCACTGGAGTTAAGCTATAACCATGAAGTATTGGTACTTAAATCCAACATGTATTAAATGTCTCAAAACCAACAACTTCCTTGTAGATAATGTCTCATGAGGTGAAAAGTAATATAAAGCAATTTACTTTGCTATGGGGTTTGCTGTTATTATTATGGTTTGTGTCTTGGTGAATAAACTGTTTATCCTTAACAATTAAGGACCCTAGACTTTGCAGTATTTCTCCATTGTGGTTAGGCTTGATGTGAACATTCATTAGATTGGTCCCTGACCTATTAATGTTTGAGTTCTATGATTGTTTTTTTTTTCTGATGAACATATGGGCCCTATCCTGAGCTACCAGGGGAAAAGGCCATCCACATCAGAAGTTTTCCCCCCAAACCCTATTACATCATTTGATATAAGGAATACAAGTGAAGGATTTGCATATCACCACTGGGTTGTATAAAATATTACTTTTGCTACTTTTCACTACCTTTCACACCAGTGACGAGAAGCGCACGCGATATACAGCTGATAAAAATGTAGAATACATAATAGCTTTTCAGAATACTTATTTCATTTAAGGTAAACTAATCATACACACCAGCTATCCCAGTTCCCTGGAAGTGGACTGCCAGATGGTCTCCCTCAGTGCCATGTCTTCATAATTTGTGTGTCCTTTATTGTACAGCTCCGGGTATTTTGATACTGCAAAAATTCTCTTTTCTTCCGCCATTGTTTACTGAAGGCACACAAGGGAAGCTGTTCCTCATTGGTCAGTTCGCTAGCTACCGTGTGACAAAATTGCAAAAATAGACACCAATCGCTATTTTTTCGCATCGCTTCAGTGTCGCCAGTGACATCGCAGGCAGTGTGAACGGCTCGTATGAAAAATACATGTTTTATTTATTTTTTTGTCGTAATGCGGTGTGTTGTATGACACATTCCGGTGTGTGGAGTCCTTAAGTTAGAACTTGTGCTGGAGCTTTTTTTCTAAATATGATGTGAATAGTTAAATAACACACAACATTATAAACTACATGCTACATGGAAAATGCAAATAATAAGTAATGTCAAACATTATAATTCATTCATAGAAAATTTGTAATCTGTATAAGATTGTAATTGTATTTCAACAGTTTTGCAGTCTGTCTAAAAATAAATCAATTTAAAAATGTGCTGTCATGCTTCCTATGACTGACAGAGAAATGCTCCATCTGTTAAGCAGTGGTCTATACCAATATAAAAACTGTATTAATTGCACAGTACTATTTTGTCAGCTATGCATGTGATTAACCTGCATACTCTTGTTACCCAAATTGATGTTATTGTTTTTTACCACCCTGGGTTGTTGTACAAAAGCCACTAGAATTGAATTCATATTTGGAATCCTATTTTAATTTGCTTGAAAGTTATATTTTTGTTGTAAGCTTTAGTCTGTCTTATCTCCAGGTTACTTCATGTAACCCCATGGGATGAGCACAAACAAACCAGGCCTCAGAATTAATTGAAATGCTTGCTAGTTAGAAGGTCATTCTCATTAACCATTGTCATTTTTAAACCTTGCCTCACAAGCTGGGCTGAAGCAGAACCGCATCTGGAAACTAAATTTACATAATGTGTTACCAAAGTAGTACCTAAGCATCAAATTAATTGCAATCACATATGTCTGAGAGCATTAGGGTAACTGTTTTACCACAGATCTTAATTGGCAATGCTGACTGTGTATCCAGGTGCTTTATGTATTGTGGTCTTCTTAAATAAATAGGATTGTTGCATTTTTTTTTATCTGTCTCATTGTCCCAAGTCCACGAATAGGTTCAAAGATAAAACAACGGGAAGTTAATATAATCAAAGAGTATAAATAGGTAATGTGATTACGGTATTATAAAGAATTAAGGCCTTCTTCCTTTCTGAAAGCAGTTTGGCTCCCCTATCTGCTTGTGAAAGTTGGGAGATGCTCCTGTTCCTCAATGGATTTTTGTATTTTTTCCAATATTCTAACTTTATCTCCATTGAGATAGCTAATTGATATATTGGTTAGGTCAGACCAATACCGAAAAGCTTTGTTCTTTTTCCTTATGGGTCTCTAGAAGTTGACATTTAAGTGCTGTTTCACTTTGAAAGTACTGCACCACCATATTTTAGTTAAGGATTTAACTACCACTGGCAACATTGTTACTTTAAACTTCCTGAGTTTGAAATTCCACCTAGCCTGTCACTCAGTCAATGCTTAATGTTTAAACCAGATCCCCTCTGGGTTGTTATTCAGCCCAGTAATGTAGCCGCTTCATATCTTTAGATTTCAAACGCTTTTCATTTCTGTCTTTAGCCTTCAACCTTGCCACTCAATGCCTTGAACCGCAGTTATTGGTTCATTTTCAGTGAAATTAATGTTATTGCTGGAAGGGCTGCGGCAGCACTTCAGGTTCAAGAATTTTGATACCTAATCTGACCGCTTTGACCACTAGCAGCACAGGCTGATTTGTTATTATTTTTGGCTGGTGGCTGTACGGTCTGGGAGCAGTGACTGAAAAAGATAGCACCAGGGGATGCATTTAAGGAAAATTATAAAGAAATTCACTGGAGAAGGCAACGACCAGTATTTCAACCAAAGGAAAATGACAGTTGGAAATTGTTTTGTCAATAGCATTGGTTACAACAGTGGTTCTTTGTTTCTGTTTATTTTTGAGAATCATGCAAAATAGCTTGATAAGGCATTCACCATTTAGAGTAACATTTACATTTTTTGCTGATTCTGGTTATTCATTGCAAGATCATTAAAATGTTGTGATTTGTGTGATAACTTAAAAAAAAGGAAAACAGCATTGTATTTGTAATACTGAAGTTTTGAAGCTTAATTTAGATTCGACATTAAATTTGTGTGTGTGTATATATATATATATATATATATATATATATATATATATATATATATATATATATATAATCAGGAATGTATATAAGGATTATTTTGTTGAGCACTGCTTTTTTTAAAAGAACAGTTTCCTCAATTAAATCAAGTTTGCAGTTCATGAAACCTTACACATCTGTTTTAGAGAGGTTCTATTAGTTTAATCCCATTTTCAAAGAGCGTCTATGTTTATAGCCATGGTTATATATGCTGCTTAAAAACATATGGGGATATTAGCCAATGTCTAAAGATGGGATTTTCAAATGCGAATTGCATAGCTTAAATTCTAGTCAGTTTATGCTCAAATTAACAAGGGAACAAATACCATGCTAAACATTTGTCCTTCTTTTGTATGAAGTGTATGATCATGATTTTAGAACATCATGAATTTAAATTATGGTTATTGTGTTTTTCAAGCTACAATATTTTTTTCAGGATCAGTTTAATAAAACTCTGATATGTAATTACACTACTAATACAAAGTAAAGATTTAGCTAAACTAGTGGAGAATGGCAGAATGCAGGAGGAAGGGATAATTGGCAGGTTTATTGCCAGGAGCAAAACTGAGGCAGAGCTCCCCAGTGGTGACAAGTGGTTTTATTACAAACATAGTACAGTAAATCTTAAAACAAACTCTCTTTCAAAAGTCACATTGAAAGACAAATAGCTGTTTTTACAGCCTTAATACAGAACACTATCAAACTGTCAATGGAGAGGGTACACAAAGACATATCCCTGCTCCCGGGTATAAAAAGGACTGGAATAACAGTGATGGAGGCTTGACGGAAACTGGCGACCTCACATCACGGGCACGTCTACACAAACTGGAGCATAAACAAAAGACAAAAATGCTAAATAAAACACAGTGGGAAACACAGTTACAAAGTTGGCATCGCGTCTCAGACGGTGTGCCTGGCTCTTTCCTGCAGACGCACACATGTGCCAGAGAGGCCAGTGATGGTACATTTTCCCTGTTACAGTGGTTATAGAGCTTTTAACCTCATCTTTTGTCTTTGACAGGGTACAGAATACGTAACAGCAGTGTATCACACTGTGACCATAGAAAGTGTGTTCTAATTTAAATTAACCACAGTTTAAGAAAAAAGCGTGTTAATACACAACAGTGCCACATTGGCACATGGAGGACATTTAAAAAATTAAAATTGGCAGCTTTATTTTTTCAGAGTAAAAGTATGGGGTCCAAACTATATACTCACCCCCCTTG
Source organism: Acipenser ruthenus (assembly GCF_902713425.1). NCBI lineage: Eukaryota > Metazoa > Chordata > Actinopteri > Acipenseriformes > Acipenseridae > Acipenser > Acipenser ruthenus. The sequence continues at coordinate 29,349,537 of NC_081203.1, read as the reverse complement.
TCGGAAAAGTGCAGGGGCCATGACCCCCCTGGCCCCCGTGGTGTTGTTGCCCCTGTTACAAGCACTGTAACAAAGCAAGGGAATATAAAACAAGGCCTTAAAATATCATTTGAAGCTAGTTACTTACTGTGAATTCAGTCACTGTGCAGCACTTATTAGATCCCACCTGACACGACTCTTTCATCTCTACAGTATGTGCAGCAGAGGCAGTTTCGTGTTTCAGGTGGGGTCCTAATACCCGTTTCACAGGGAGTGTAGTATGGTGGCAAGTTAAGGGATGTATGATGTGAGATAAACGTAACCATTAACCATTTGTAAAGCTGGTTAGTGTGTCCAGCTGGCTCTAACTAGGAAAAGTAAAATAACACCAGAGGAAGCACTCCAATGGGAGCACAGACGCAGTGCATTTTGATTCACATTCTTTTCTTTGGTAGTTGTAGCCAAGACCAGATGGTAAGTGAATTCACATAACTGATTATGTGAGTGCAAGTAGATAAAAACGACTACTATTGGACAATCGTTAAGTACCTTGGCATGTGGTTAGATTGCACACAATCCTTGAATGGTCTGTAACTGCACTTAATAGTGAAGAGAGCAGCCAGGTCTGTTGAATGTCAGACATTTCTCATCATGTATAGATCAGTGGTTAAGCCACATATTGAGTTAAGTTTTGCGCCACCACACACACTCTTTAATATTAGAGGGATCTTTTGAATGACACTTATGGAAATAACCTTGTGTCCTAACACCACTGTAAATAGCTGTGACTTGGATGTTTTGTGCTGTGCTGCATGTCTCTCCAGCAGAGAAATTATTATATTACTGAGTCGTGTATGTCCAGGCTGTTAAATAACCTTCTCACAACTTGCTTGTCAGATCAAATCACTGCGCTTTCAAACATTTAATCTGGCATGATAACAAGGAACACGACTGAAGGGGATTTGCATACTAAAACAGCAATACATTAAAAAAGGCCTTTAGTCTGCCACAGTACATTATTTGGAATGGTATTCTGTGCATAGCACTTAAATGTTTTATGTGCAAATTTTATCCTAGTATGAACACATTTCTATTGTACATTGCTTTTTTTTAAGCTGTATGATTACCTATCTTTTATAAGCATTTAAAGCTGTAGTGTCACACAATATAGTCTTTTAAAATATAGTCCCTGTTCAAAATATCAGCATTTTAGTTGTAAAATGTTACTAGTATAAAAAAAATGTTTTTGGCAAACAGACTTCTATCTTAAACATGTCTGTCTGTTTTGCTTCCTGAACTTTAATAGTAAGTAGATGCATTCTACTGCTGTGAGTCTGTGTGTGTGTGTGTGTGTGTGTGTGTGTGTGTGTGTGTGTGTGTGTACGTACCAGCAACAGAAATATAGTGGAGACACCTGTATCTAGAGTGCTGATCAAGTGCATAAAGTTTGACCACTGATCTCAAGTGCTGTTCAGGGGTTCCTACACTTCCATACCTAGTGCTTAAGGTACTGTACAGTGCTGGATGGACGTGTGGCAATTCATGGTGTGTCTGGCAGCTCTGTGATAAAGAATGTTCAATAGTCTTAAATGATTAGCATCAGCTTCACTAAATAAAGATGGACTGGACACAATGGAGGATAAATGCATTCAGAAAATGAGCAGCTGTTTTTTCACTCATGCAAGCCTTTCTGGCCTTTTCTTACTAAAATTAACCTTGAGTGTTAAACAACATTCCACATCAGAACCTCTAGACAGTTGTATCTACATAAAACTCACTTTATGAGAAAGGGTTGGGTACAATAAGGGTAACTTAATTTACTATAAAAACAATAAGGATGCAGAACTGGACTCCAATGGAGGAGGACATTTAACACTTAAAACCAGAGAAATATTCAAAGTTCTTGTTGAATTATTAAGAAGTATGTAAGAAGGGCTGCAAGCTGTGGTATTCATGACAGGATAGTTACATTTAGTGTGTAACACTTGGAAACCGTATGAGACTCTTGTAAGGTGTTTTAAGGGCTTAGTTTATCATCATTTCTTGTCCATTAGCCTGGCTTCATCCAGACTTGAATTCAAGGTACTGATGTCCAGGAAACTCACTGCCAAGCATCAGATACACATAGCTGGTGTATTATCTGCTAAATACCAGTAATTCAATTGTAACACGTAACGAAGGAAAGTAAAATGGAACAGTATGGAAATTGGAAGGGGATTGGTGTGATTATGGATGAAAGCTAGGAGAGTCAGCCACTGCGTCAAAGGGCAAACATTCTTTTTTTTTAAACCAGTGCTGCATAAATAGCTGCTTTTATTCTAGACTGACAAGTAAGAGGATCGTCTGTTATACAGAATTGTTTCCGTTGTACGAACGAGGCCAGTGGACAAGACAAGGCCACAATCCCAGCAACTAATTAAAAAGTGCAAAAAAGAGATTTAGAGACTAATAAAAAGGATAGCCTGATGTCACCCTAAAGATCTGTAGAATCAGCCAGATGTGTGCCAATATTTGAAAAGAGCTCATTACATTTAGAACATCTTTAACTAAAAGGGAAGCTTTCTGCCCGATAATGATTTGTGAGAGTCAAACTGTAACGCCATTAGACAGAAAGGTTTAAATAACATAATTTCTTTTTATGCGTCTTACTTTAGTCATCTGAACTTGATATTGATTTCATGACTCATTAATGAAGGTGCACACGTTTTCATCATGTTTTCATGAAAACAAGCCAGGGTATAAATAACCCTTCTACTGGGAGTTTGGTAATATAATTTCTGTAGTGTACTGGTCAGAGGTCCTTAATGCAGCTCAACCCCCAGCTCAAAAATAAAGCTCCTGATCCTTATATAGTGAAATCTCTTCTTCTGATAAGCTACATAAAAAAAAATACAAGTCCCTTTGGTGGAATTATTTTGTTAGCTATAATAACTAAATAATTTGTAAACACAAACCTTGCCAGACAAAAATAGGGCTTTAATGTACTGTCTGAAATGACCAACATGCATGAGGAACTTCTTTATGGTTTATTATTAGTTTCAAGGTCATTTTTTGGTTTGTGGGTTCAGATTATGAACAACGCCATTGTAAACCTGCGGACGCCTGCCCTGTTTTAGAGAGAGTGTGCAACGTCCATAAAACCACTTATTCATCATTTTCTTATTTCCAAAGTGAATGCTGCTGAATCATTCTTGGACGCTGCTGCAAGGTGTTTCATCATTCAGGATGTCAGAGCCGGTAAACTCGTGCCTCGTTGCTTTTATTTCCCAGGCATTCTGAATACATATTTAGACAGCAGGAATAATTGTGTGCATTTGCTTTCTGCCAGCAAGGGATGCCCTCGCTTATCCTTCTTTTTGTATTCTGCAGTCGTGAACTTGTCAGCGTTCAGACACTTTATCTTCTTTCATTTCGTGCTGGCTGCTGCTGCCTGGGGAACAGGCTCATCAGCGTGGTGAAATGGGACAGAAAATAGGATTTATTTTCTGTGCGCACCCCAGCACCATCGATTCATAAGCGACAGAGGAAAATCATCACAGAGTCTTTGCGAGAGGCTGAACCTGAATGTCAAAACTCATTTTGCACTCCATTATTACACCTTTAATCAATTACAAATATTTACAGCTTTGTTAGTATTTTTAAACAAATAGTGTTCCAGGCATACAAATACGTAGTCAATGGTAACACAGGGTATAAAATAATATGAACCAAATGGGTGACATGTTTAAGCCATATTTAGCAGCATAAATACATATTAAATTACCTGCTCATAATTCTCCCCGTCTCATTTCTGATTGCCAATCTCCATGTATTTGTCTTCTTTAATTTTGAAATAATTTGCCTATGATATCATGCTTAACTAATGGAAAAAATGCAGCGGTCCCAGTAATTTCCAATGTATAAGAAGCCATAAACTGTAAACACACTGCTTTAAAATAATGTGTTTTAATTCTACTATGTAACAAATCATTATAATATGATATTGCATTATACATTGGCGATATCTAACCCAGGTCACAAAAGTATCCAAACTTTCAACAATTTGTTTTGACTTATATATGATTGACAAGACTTCCCAATGGATATGTTTTCTTTATCATTGAGTGTTTAAAGGTATGGATGAACTACCAGTTCTTTTTAAGGGAGTATCAGTATAGGAGGGTATGGCAGGTGATGGACACAGTAACAGTATTTAGCTCACGTGTGCCCTTATTGTGTCTTTACTTCAGGATTGCTTGTATTTTGTTTACAGATAAGTAGAAATATTCTGTACTGTATTTACTGATTCCCTTCATTAGTTTGTACTGTATATTGGTAAAGTGTGGAGAAGCTGCTGCGGTTTTCTACCATCCTTTCAATTTCACAAGCAATGTTGTTTGCTATTTTCCCTCACAGATGTTATCTATTTAACTGCAAATAGTAGCAGAATACCAAGCGAGGGAAGCAGCATGCAGTATCTGAATATACTGCCAGTGCTGTGGACTCAGGGTTGCAGTGTCCACTTCCATTAACTTAAATTAACTGGACTGGTCAGGCAAGATAATGTAACTGTTTATAGTTAATCTGCACACTGAATTAATACTTTCATTTCTTTCCTCTGGTTTCTGTTAGGGCCATGTAAAAAAATAAAATAATTTCTTACACAATGGAACGATCCGCCAGAGTCCCAGGGATAGTACTCATGCCTAAATAATAGAGAACTGTTCAGTGTAAAAGGAACAGCAAAAGAAAACAAAAGTGGTTAAAGAAAAGGGCTTGTAACCAGGAGGTCCCCGGTTCAAATCCCAGCTCAATCACTGACTCACAGTGTGACCTTGAGCAAGTTACTTATTATTATTATTATTATTATTATTTATTTCTTAGCAGACGCCCTTATCCAGGGCGACTTACAATTGTTACAAGATATCACATTATTTTTTACATACAATTACCCATTTATACAGTTGGGTTTTTACTGGAGCAATCTAGGTAAAGTACCTTGCTCAAGGGTACAGCAGCAGTGTCCCCTACCAGGGATTGAACCCACAACCCTCCGGTCAAGAGTCCAGAGCCCTAACCACTACTCCACACTGCTTAACCTCCTTGTGCTCCGTCTTTTGGGTGAGACGTTGTTGTAAGTGACTCTGCAGCTGATATTTTAAGGAACTGTATAACTAACATAGGGACAGTATTTTGTTCAGAGAACATACACTTTTTTTCAAACCCGGAAATTGTTTAATTCATTTGTCAGTAAAGACCATTTACTATTTTATCCACATATCTTTTCTCAAAAATTATCAGGCCGGAATAGTATAGTGATCTTGATTTCTGGCGTTTTTGCAATTAAAATTGCCTTAGGAGTTGATTTGAAAAAACACCATGGTTGTTGATTTTATTTACAGTAAATGTTCATAAAAAAATCAATTGGCATACTTTCCATATTGCACATTTGCTCAAATGAAAATATGCAACCCAGTGTGTAAAAACCTATACTTATCCCATGCAGTACTGTACATGGCATGATTACATAATTACTTTACATGGGGACACATCCCATTCTGTATTTAAATTGGATATGAAAATAACAATTCCCTTTAGAATATTTAGTAAATGCAAAATAACTAAATCTGAACAAGCACTCACAATAATGCTTTGCTAGGGAAAGTTTTTTTTTTCATGGGTGTTCTTAAGAGCTCCTTTATGAACTGAAGCATGAACTGTTTATCTGCATTCAGAACATGGCATTTTCCAGGGCTCTCTGCCTACAATGTTCTTTGCAGTGAGTATAGAACGCTTTGAACTTTTTTTTACTTTTGAGGGACTGTGTGTGGCTTTGCTCACTTTAAGTATGATTTAAAGGGAATCAGAACTTTCTCAAACTAGGCTGAGACAAGAGTTTCATATTTATTTATTATTTGTTTATTTAGCAGACGCCTTTATCAAGGCGACTTACAGAGACTAGGGTGTGTGAACTATGCGTCAGCTGCAGAGTCACTTACAATTACGTCTCACCCGAAAGACGGAGCACAAGGAGGTTAAGTGACTTGCTCAGGGTCACACAATGAGTCAGTGGCTGAGATGGGATTTGAACCAGGGACCTCCTGGTTACAAGTCCTTTTCTTTAACCACTGGACCACACAGCCTCCTGGGTGTGCTTTAAAGAGATCACAATGGATTCCAGCTCTGATGTTTACCCTCAGCCTGGATAAAACTGTGAAACAATCGTATGACATGAACACGTACGAGACCTCTCCAAATGTGCATTTTGTACACATTGTGGTGCAGTTACAATATGCGAACACCAAGATGGACAAAGAGGAAGACAGGCTTCAAAAGAGCACACCTTGTTAGTTTTGATGCCCTAGAAGGAGAAACAACTTCCATGACACCCCAGTCCCCCAATATTGAACACAAAGAACATACTGTACATTATATAGTGGAAGCAATGCTTTCTTCTGTATCAAGAATACCCCCCTTTTACTGTAAGCTATATTTAACCTACTGATTAATACTAGCATGGTTTGAGCACAACATTCCAATGAGCTTTATAAATTCTAATACGTATACCCATCTGTGTTTAATCCAGGATAAATATTACAATTCTGAGACGGTCTCAATCTAAATAAAATACTATTCAGAATTACTGCTGCAGCCAGTCTGACCAAATGACTAATAGCTTTGATAAATCACAGATCTCTCAGGCAGATACGTTTACATTGATTCATGTTACAAAATGTGTATCATCTGTCAGTGTACATGCACAGGGCTGTAAATAATGACTATTTTAGAGGGTGTCACACACAGAAAACCTAGACGTGTAAGCAGATTTTAGACAACGTTCACCTTATGGAGAGTTCATATGTTTATTGATCAAGCAATTACAAAAATAGTCTATAGATCAGGGGGCTTAAATGTTGAAGCTGCTCAAATTCACGCAACAGTCTAAGAGAAGGAAATCAATAACTTCTCTATGCTGTGATGCCATTAGCTTTCTTGTTCTCACTTTCTCTCTCTCTCTTTCTCTAGTTCACTCCCCCCCCCCCCTCGCTCCCTCCCTCTCGCTGCCTCCCTCTTTGTCAGATCACAAGTGAAATAATTTTGGTGGTCTTAACATAGACCTCAGTGTAGAATGGGGGTCAGTTTAGGATTGAGGTTTGCTCTAAAGTGCAAACTATAAGCTCTTGTTTTTTGCCAGCTCAAAAAAATACTACTGTACGGTATGTTAAGATTCCTATTGAAATTTGAGCACAAATTTCACTGATCCCAGCTCATAGCTAGTTTTGCACTTCATCTACAGTAGATAAAAAGGAGCCACAAACACACTGTAAATAAATAAATAAATAAATAAATAAATAAATAAATAACTTTTTGTATTACTTTCTTTCAGATTTCTCGGAATCTGGGGAAGATGTACAGCGAGATGATTTTTGTGAATGGTTTTGTACATTGTGATCCACATCCAGGCAACGTGCTGGTAAAGAAATGCCCCAAAACCAATAAGACTGAAATTATATTACTCGATCATGGGTTGTATCAGGTAAGACATTTGTGTTGCAATCGCGGGCCTTCCAGAAAGATAATTTATCACTTTATACACTCTGTTATTCATTGTTGTAAGAAGGAAGTTCTGTTAGGACTGAGTATATACAAAAAACAAAAAAAAAACAAAAAAAAAACTGCCATCTACAAACTATTTAACTGAAGAACATATTTCAAGTAGAACATAGATCACTACTAGGTTAGATAAAACATAATAGATATCGTACCAACATCTGAAAAAATGCATGTTGTTATGTAACATATTAACGGATTTATCATTATTGCAAGTATAGGTTGTCTCAAGTTGCTTTGTAAGAGTTTATGTCAATCATTCTATCTTTTCCTTTCTCTGTTTCTTCATCCTCAGTTATACGTAGGGGCTGAATGTTCTAATGGTTACTTTATTGTTAAAATATTCATATTTACATTTCCTTCTTGGAAATTGCTATTTGCCCATTCAAAAATACCACAACTTGCTATAATATACTGTACTATAGATTCCATATACAGTAGTATATCAACATATTTTGGCCCACTGTTTGTGCATGTAACCTCTGGAATTTAGTGTTAGTGACAAAAACAAAGTGTTGGGTATGGTCAACAATGAAGAGTGGAACAAATTCAATTGAAGGCTGAAATTTACAGAATTACATTGAAAAATGATATCTGACTGCTCAGAGCTATCTCCTGCGCTGACAATATCCCATGTCTTTTTCAATCATGTCCGCATCTACAAAATGCCCCCTTGGAAACTTGCAAATCAGATTTGTGGTTCCACACCAACAAACACTTAACTTATGAATTCTTTATTCCAATTTTTCTCACCTAGGTATTGAATGATAGATTCAGACTAGATTACTGCCGTCTGTGGCAGTCTCTGATTAAGACTGACATGAAGCGCGTTGAGAAATACAGCCGCCGCCTGGGCGCAGGGGATTTGTATCCACTCTTTGCCTGTGTGTTAACTGCGAGATCCTGGACTGCAGTCAACAGTGGAATCAGTCAAACCACTGTTACAAATAAAGAGGTACTTTCCCAAGTTTTAACGTGTTCCAAGTTTATTTATTGTAATCACATATTATATGATATAGTGTACATTTAAAAATACCCTATGTTGATTTCATTAATAATTATTTTAGATTCTCAAAGCTATTTACTCTAAATCTGCCTTAGTGTTATTTTTTTCTGACAGGAAGAAAGCAACATTTACAATTCTAAAACAAATAAGAAACATCTGACTATCTCAAGCCTCTAAAATTCAATGTACTTTTATTGGGTGAGTTTTTACTGTCTGCTTAGTGCTAATACATAGAACATGATGGGGGAATAGTAGTTTATCTGGTACACACTGAAAGGTGTTTCCAATCAGCAGAAATGCAGAGGAAAACTATAACCCCGTAATCCACGCATGTGAACAACACTGGCTTTGCTTTTCTATGTTCTTGTGCATATTTTAGCCCTTTAGTCTTGTTCCCCTTTCTTAACAAGTATTCTTACTGCAACACATCCTTTAAGTCCTCATTTCAAGAGTGTCCTTCATACTGTTGATTTGATGGACAATGACACATGTGCCTTCTGCCAGTTCTGTTGTCAATTCAACGCTTGTCTTCTTTCTATTCTTTAAGGATATTTTCTTCAAGTATTGCTCCTCCTTGTTAGACAGCTTTTTTAGGTCTTCCAGTCCTGGGTTTGTCAATTACAGATGATGTTTCTCTGTACTTGTTCATTATGCTTCGGATACCACACGTTGAAAATTGAGTGATACAAGCTATTTCACTCAATGTTTTTCCTTCTTTATGCAAGTCAAGGTTGTTATAATAGTAGAAAACACTAGTGGAGGCTTTGAGTAAATTGTTGATGCTCATAATGCATCAGAGTAGAAAAATGCAACATGTCTAAGACTTTTGCACAGCAGTGTATATATATTAATACTGTAGTCCATGTTAGAAAATAATAGCATTGCACTCCCTCCCTCTAGATTTTATTGAATTTGCTGCTGATTCCTAACTGCTCTGCAAGTCCATTGTATAATGGTGAATTAATGTGGAGGGTTTGCTTCAATGCGTGATCTACTCATTTAAAAAGGAGGGCTTTGGAATAACGCATAAGCTGTTGCACTATTAAATTCCCCCATGCTAAATTGACCATGTGATAAAAATGCCATGATACAGTGCAGCCTGTGGGCAAAGAAAGGCCCAGAGTACAGAGAGGTTGGTGATTTGTGGGATCGTAATTTATTCTTCTTCTATTATCTCATATTATCCCAGTAGGATGAGGCAGTTTTGCTTTATAAAGCAACTAACTTTCATAACCGTCCTTCTTATGAGGATACTATCTGCATTGTCAGCAATTTTTCTTAAATTGAAAATGATATTGATAAGACCTAGAGTTACTTTTTAATGATTTGTGTACATTTGTGTTTTGTAGATTTGCAGTTTGACAATTATCTTGAAACTTGTGTTTTATGGCAATACTGCTGCTCCCCTTGCCCCCCCCCCCCACCCCCCAGTCAGCAGGTCAACCATTGAGAAACCACTTAGTAGTCTGTTCAGTTTCAACATGTATTTGAAGAAAATTATTTACAGATACTCATTTGTATTCAAAGGGGTTACATAATGCCAGCAGCCAGGGCACATTGTATGTTAAGTGTGATATATTGTACGTACAGCAGCTGCTACAGGTATCCAATTAAGAGGTTGAAAAGAGGACTTGAAGTCCTGCTGTATTGAACGATGCTCCAGGTGGTTAAAGGTCAGGATTGTTTTGTACTTGTCATGTATTAATTTTGAATTACTGTAACTGATATAAATCAAATAACAGTTAGGTCAAGGATTTGTTTCAAGTTTGGCCTTAAATGACTGCTCAAGAAAGGTGCTTTAGTAACATGCTGTCAGTCAGGGGCACCCAGCAGTAATGTTACTTTCACAGGTACACAATTAATTAACGAGGTAGATGACCCCCGTAAGAACCAGACACGTCTCTGATGGTCTGTGAGGAAAGACAAATCTGAACTTTTGTTGTGGGTGCAGACTGATGTGTCTGTCTTTCTTCAAAAAGAGCAGTAGCAAAACACACAGCCACCACGTCTTTGCAGTGCATCTGGCTCCCTTTCAAATGCTTCAGTACAGTAAAAGAAAAACAAACAAAATACGAAAACACATTACTTCCATGTGCATAGCCTCATCCCTACCACAAACACCAACTGTATATACATTTGTGTCTGTTTAGTGTCTGTACTGTATAGGTTCGGAGGCATATTAATGAAAACTGCAGAGAACAAGGTTAGTAGGATTTGAAAGATTGCAGGGTTTTTATCAAGGTTTTAAATCTACTAAGGGATAGAAGCATACCTAATTTCTTTTCTAACGGAGCACAGACCTTCACAATTTACTTATCAATATATTCTAGAGATAAGACTGGAATTGCTAAAAGCATACTAATATTGTTTTTGAAAATGCAGCCCTCAAATGTTACAATTTGTTACAAGAGGTTAAAAAATATACATATTGATGTCTATATGTATATTTTTTAACCTCTTGTAACAAATTGTAACAATATGGATTTATGTAACCGGTGTAGAGAAGACAACCTTCTGACTGAGATCTTTTCAATGTTTACTGTCTTTCCCTATGGAACAGCACACATACACTCCTCCGCTTTGGCAAATGTGCATCAACTGTCCTGTTGGAATTTCTGTGTTTGTTTTTGTTGGCAGCCGGCAAGGATTTATTGAAGTTTAGAGAAAATCTCTTTTTTATGAGGATCCCATCATCCGAATCAGGACTCCTCGTGCTGATCGTGTTTTTGTAGGGAACAGTTTAAATAGCAAACCTTTTAGAAACCAGATAGATTTGCTTTCCACCTAATTAAACCTTGAGATTAATTACAGTTGTTATGAAAAAATAAATAAATAAACACAGACCTGTTTCCTAAATAACATGCCCTGTTAAGTATTTTCATTCCCCATCAGACTTTATTACGCTTGTGAGTGGCATTACTAATGTGTTTTTTTTTTTTTTTTTTACGGTTTAGAGACAATTATAGCAACTTGACTTTCTGTCACGTTGCTTGGTGTGAGTCAAACATCAGTAAGGTGTAATGGCACTCCCTAGTGAGCAAATTACGCTGTCTGTTAATGAGACCACTGAGATCAGGTGCTTAAACACCAAGGTGATTAATCTCAGCAGAAGCTAAAAATCCTTAATTCTCTCCCATTTGTAGATCTGTGCAGGTATATGTACTGTATGAATACATAGAATGCATAGAAAATCTGAACTAAGTAAATCAACATCCAGAAAAAGGGCTGTGAAAACCTAGTTTAGTCTTTCAAGTTTCAAGAAGCAAAAAGTATTTTTTTTTGGTTTCTATACTGTACGTCATCTGTTTAAATGTTTGCTTCTGAATGACTTTGTGTAATCAAGGTCAGTATATGCTGTATAATAAGGTCTGTAGTTAATAGTTAGGTGTGATTTACTGTAAATGCAGGCACTGATGGCTAAGTACTGGGTGATATATAGGATTTGGGGGAAAATAAAATAATGCAGCATGTACTAATTATTGTTTATTCTCTTCAGTATTTGGCAGGTGTTTATTTTTTCTGTAATTCTCTTTAGGTGCCTGTATAAGGTATATTTGGTGACTCTTGAATTGAGCCCATCAAACTATTTTAAAAGTGCTGAAATACACATTTCATATGATGTTACTACGAATAACTCAGTATTTGTTATGAATTTGTAATTATCCTATGCTTACATTAATAATGAGAAACTAGAATACCACATCCATTTTTTTGTGCTACCTTACACTAAATGTCACTAAAAAAAAAATGCTATGTGATCACTGGTCAACAGGGATTGTTTTTAATTGCTTTTTTAATACCCAAAGTTCAGCTTAACACTGCTAGAGAGTAGACTATTTAATGAATATTCCCAGCACTCCAGAATTACAGACAGTATGTTTCTTGCTACTCATTTCTTATATTCCTCTAACCTTTTGTTTCCAGCTTGCTTCCTTTCCCCTTAGAACTGCACTCTTTGTATATTAATTTGTCGATTATTATAAAAAAAATAATAATAATTGTAATTAATGATCTGTGTCGACCTCTCCGTCTTTCTCTGCCGCCCCAGGAAACCTGCAATGATCTTTGTCAGATGCGTTCTCATCACCCAGAATGCAATTCCTTTCTTGTTCTACATCATTCTCCTGTACAACTGATGCTACTTCTATGATATAGGACTTAAGGAACTTGGAAAGGGTCTTCCATAACATCAGCTCCAATTCCAGTAGGGGTAGGAGGAAATATAAAACAAGCTATTGGCCACTTAACTGTACTGAAATAAACATGCATTGCACCTCAATGAAACCTGAGAGGTGGAGGCACGACACAATGAACAAAAAATGCATCTCCTATAGATTGTAGGGGATGCTGCATCCAGCTCCAATAATTGCTATTGATTAATAAATGCACACCTTTGCTCTGGGATAACTTAAAAACAATGTATATACATATGCAGCTCTGAAATGCAGGTTTTGGTACTGGTGCCTAATCAGAACTGTGGTCATCCCACACCCTGTGTGAAGCTACTGAGATTAAAGATGGACTTCAGCAAAGTCTCTGATTCAGCATGATTCGTTCTGAAACATGACCTCTGCTTATTAGCTCGTTCAGCTCATGCTGTAGGGAGGTGTACAGTGAATTACATACCCAGGCCGATTCCTGTAGATCTTTTTGATGATGCCTCCAGGATCCCCCAACAGGGATGGTTTGTAGTTCTTTTAAGTACCTCTTGTCAAAGACCCAGTTCATCTGTTGGAAATGGTTGGAGGATGCATTACAGTAGTTACATATTCAGCCCTTAAAAGCTATAGTGGCAGTAATAATACTCCCTTTGGAAATAACATCTGTAGAAATGTACAACTATCAGAAACTGCTTTATAGTGGGATGCTACACACAATAATATTTTTATTGAGGTTTGTTTCCTGGCCTATTCAAAAGATTTTTTTAAACATTCAAAACTATTTCCATGCACACCAGGTAAGTTAAAATATGCAATACCTTGAATTATTGTTACATTAATGCACTTAAAGACATTCCTCAACATTTGCCCACTAGAATAGAAAGCACCTACTCTAAATCTACTTTGATCACAATTTTTTTTTTTAATTAACATTTCTTGCAATCGTGAGGCTCCCGAGTGGTGCATCTGGTAAAGGCGCTTCGCGTGGAGTGCAGGTCACCAGTTTGAGTCCATGCTATTCCACTGCCGACCATGGACGGGAGTTCCCAGGGGACGGCGCACAATTGTCAGAGTGCCGTCTGGGGGGGAAGGGCTTAGGATTACCCCTGTAGACTGGCCAGGTGCCTGCGAGCAATGCAATCAATTTCCCCCCTACCCCAAATTAACACATAAATGGCAAATAGCTCTGCAAAAATATTCCAAAATGCAAAAACAGGGTTCATTTTTGGTGTGACTGAACTGGAATTTCTGAATGTTTTTGATAAAACAGAAATCAAAAACATTCTGCACTGCTGTTTACTCCCATGTGAATGGATTTTATTCTGAAAAAGTACCTTCTAAAAGCTACTGTTGAACTTACGTTGCAATTCCATGGGGTGTAAACATTGTGTCTGAAAGAGAGAGGAAGAGTGCAAGAGACAGGAGATGAAAAAAAACATCTGAGAGAACATGTCTTTAAAAAAAATGGTGAAACCAGAAATGAAATCCTATCTTGTCATTCAAACTGAACAGCTGATTACAAAGCACCAGTCAGTCATCTGTAGTGAATATGTTCTCTTTTCTGGAGTAGACTGGAGCTTCATATTGTGTAATCTATCCTGAGCAGCTCTATAGTGTTCAACAGAACCAATTCTGTCAGCTTGTTTATCTCAGACACAGACAGGCAGGCAGCTGTGTAGAATCCTCTTTGATGCAGGACCAGTTTAGATGCTGAAAAAGGAAATCTGACTGGTGTTGGGCCAGATGTCTCAGCTTCTCTATATGATTCAGACATTATTACACTATTGGCTGTGATACACAGATCAATCTAAGTGGGCCTATGAAAATGTCTGTCATGCTTACAGTTTTGGCCTCTGTTAAAGAGATCAGGTGCAAGGCCCTAGGCTTGGTTTTCATAACTTTCAGTACATAAACTCTGGTAAACACAGTCACAGAAAATATTGAGCCTTGCAGTCACTTATCACTTATGTCACTGGGATGTCACCATGGGCTGTGTGTATTTTCACTTTAATAGTAACAGGGCAGAGTGATTTGCAATAGTAAAATGACATCGTTCACATATTTCCTACCTGAACCATCAGACTTGTTTAGTTGCCAAGACAACTGGAACCCAATTTTTTTTTAATTCAAATGAGAAATGATGTCCTTTTTTAAAAAAAAAAAAAAAGAAAATGATTTCAATGCTTTGTTGGGTCAAAACTGTAAAAATGAGCCTTCATTCTACTGTATGTTTACAGATATACAGTACTTCTGTACCTGCTCTGACTCAAACTGGATCACTATTGAAGCTTAATAATATGAATACTAATACTACTATGAGGATTACTACTACTGTTGAGTTACTTCTGAATTGTATATCAGTATTTTATTTTTTTCTGTGCTGCTACTTTCAATGTCCTGTAAAATGTAATTAGAATTGCAGAATACAATATAAATCATTAATTATCCTCAAACGCAAAAGAGAATTCTCAGAACATTGGACATTAGAATGCAAAGAGTTAAAATATGATAGCTTGTTTGTGTCGAAAAGGCCAAATAGGAAAATGAAACTGGTTTAAAAGTTCCCAAGGGTCTTTTTCCAAAACTCTCGTCCCATTTTAGTGTTTCCTAATAAAGAGTTTCCTTTTTAAATTTATATCCCCCGATTGAGGCACAAGAAAGGAGTTTTCTATTGATCAAACACCTTTGCCTCTGGAGGCTCTGTTAGGCCCACAATCATATTCTCATTGTCAGCACTGAATGTGTTATCTAAAATTGAGTTTATTCTAAAATGGAAAAAGTAACCACTGAGCTTTGAACCAATGAATGCCAAGTGGAAATTAAGACCCTCCAGGCTCTGCAAGGTAATGAATGTGAAGATGATCAAAGTTAACCCCTTACCTTACCACAGCCCATCGTAATTTCAATTTCACCTTGCTGGAGTTTCCAATTAAAAATGAATTAACTGATGAAAACAGCATGTAGAACATTTGCTCTGACCATGTAAACAATTAATTAAGAGAATTACCTTTTTTTCATTTTTAAATGTTCTTGAAGTAAATCAATCTTCTATATTTTCAGAAGTAACAGTCATGGCAACACCATTTTTAAAATGTGTCCTGTTTATTCTCAACTCACACTTTAACCGTTTATAAAGCAACATCACCTAAGGTGCATTCTTCGAGAGATTGGTCAAAATCCAATAGGCATTTAGCTAATGAACTGGCATGAACAATTCAGGTTATCCCAAGGTTGGTTCTCTTCCAGTTGGTTCCCAAGGTTCTATATGGACAAGAGGTAGTAAAGCAACTTCGCTAACTCAATCATGCATCTTTTAAACTGTGGGCTACCATTTTGAAATGACATTAAACAAACAAGAATACAAAAACATAGCAAAGAAAACTGCCTTTGATATAAACCTTGTGAAGACATAGCGACCTAAAACATGTGGGAGAGGCGAGAGACTCTGATAGCCATTAACACTCTATTTTATTTTTGTTTTTCTATGTTTTTTTTAAATGTCAAAACATAATATCCAAAGTTTATCAGGAGTAATTTCAAAATAAATACTAGTATGGGTCTGCTATGATTAACCTTGGTGAACCTTCGTGCAAATGATAATCTTGTAATTTACTGCATCTATAATTCTCTGTGAATTAAGACCACCCCTCTCCATTCCCTATTCTAAACCCTGGGGATGTCACTGACTAATACCACTTAAAACAAAATAGCCAGCTGGGATTGGGCTTATTACCATCTTTTCATTTTGAAATAAATTCCGCCGCACTATGATAGAAGCTTTCGAGCGAGTGTTCTACCATGTAATTCGTCCATCTCTTCATGGGTATTCTTATTAAAACCTGTCTCCAACTTTGATGGAAGTGTGTGGACCTACCATTCTGCACTAAAGATCAACTGCAAGCGCACTCTCAAGGAAAGAAAATAGGTCAGCTGTTTGCCCCTTACCACCTAGTTTTATTAATTGAATTGATAAGGCGTTTAGCAACAACGCTGCAGTAGGTGGCTTATGATGCCATTAAAGCATCAGCCTTGTGGACTGATATACACCTGATCCTATGTTGAGAATTCATATAAGGAACCCTCTGTTTTACATAAATATATAAAGAGTAATTGGAAAATCTTTACATTTTAAATATTTGTGAAAAACCCCAGAGAAACATTAAAAATATATAGAAACTTCTGTTTCCACTTCCTACGAAATATCCAGCCAGCTAAATAAACAAGAGTTTTATTTGCATTAAAGATGAATTTTCATTTTTCTTCTATGTTTCCATGGATGATTACAAGGCTCTTTTTTTGGTGATTTCCACTGCTTTTAGTTATTCTATGTATGCTGTTGAAAAAAAACATACAACAATAATGTATTGATTGCAAAGGTACTTAAGAAATACCTGATTATCTGAACACCCAGCAGTCCAATAATGGTATAACATGTTTGTTTCAAGCAGAGGTATTGGTAACACATTGTTTTAAGAATCCAACCCATACAATCTATGTAATAAACATGTTATTAATGCAATTAAGTTAATTGCATGCTTATAAAATGTACGTATTTATTGTGCTTTACTGTGCGGATTATTATGCTTTACCAGACTTCTGTATGCCTTACAGTGCTTGCCTATTCTTGATCATACTTTATCTATGATTTCTAAATGTAATTCATGGCTATATTTATAGTGAACTTGTATAAGTGTTAAAACATACCTATGCCAAACAGAACATGCAGTCTTATATCATATGAACCTTTCCTGGTGGTTTTGGGCTTGAATCAATCCATTTGCTGCTAATCAGGAAGGCATGTGAAGTTAGAAAACATCTGTATTTGGATTAGTGTAGAGCAGGGGTCTCCAACCCTGGTCCTGGAGAGTCCCAGTCCTGCAGGTTTTATAGGTGTCTTTACATCATCAGTGACTAAAGATCTGGAACACCTGTTAATCTTGACTAATTAAGACAATAATTGGTGCAGTTAAGTAACTGAGGACTCAGCTAAAATGAAAACCAGCAGACCCAGTAGCTCTCCAGGACCGAGGTTGGAGACTCCTGGTGTAGAGTCTGAACAGTAAAGTCACAGAAGCATCTTGTTCAAATTGTATAGAAGTGTTTAGGAGGAAAGGCCATGGCATATCTACCCAGTGCTCGCATATACAGAGGGTCCTCATAACCACGTAACGAAGGCACAGTACATGAGAAATATGTATAAAATCAAGCATTTATCGGATTATAGCTATCTAGAACGTGTAGAGGAGGCTAGGAGTGTATGACAAAAGTTTAGTGAAGACTGGTGCAAAATCAAGGCAGTTATTATGTTCATCATGTAGAGTATGAATCAGCACACAAGGGTCCCCATTTTTTGCATGAGGACCCTGAAGAAAAAAAAGCATTGCAATAATTCTCTGATCACTATTGCATACATGCATTTGTGCTTGTGTATTTTGCTCTTTGACAATTGTAACCTAGTGTATGTATAGTTATTTAAAATACATGCATCCTTCCGAGCAAAAAAGGACAGGACTGAAACAGTTTTCCACATATGCCTTTGTCCGTCACTGACAGTTATAAAGGCACTTCTGTTTTGAATTCCCCTCAGCCATTGCTATTTAGCACACAGTCTAAATAGATCCAATATAGCTTTCCCACAAATCATTGCACTGGTGTCAGAAGTGCAGTCAGCCATGTGTGTACATTATGAAGCGCTAGCTAATGTGTATAGGCACAGCAGAACAATACAATTCTTCCCTACAGAACACTGCACAGGAATTATAATTATACTATTTATTTATTTATTTATGTATTTATTTATTTAACTTGGAATGCCGATAAATCTGAGCAAAACTGGATCTGTTTGTTTTCTTTCTGTCGCAGTGCTCCAGTTAGTCCAGGAGTTATGTATTTTTGTGATTTGCCTGAGGTGGCAGATGTAAGAAGTGTATCTTTATTATAAATCCTGTGAGTGTGAATGAGAATGACAGTGGTGGAGAATGAAGCTTTGTAATTGTTGCTTCTAGGCCAGTGTAAGAACTTCCAAGGTCAGGTGTTCTGCCTGACTGCATCAGTAGGAGGCTTATTTGCAATTACTTTGTCAGTGCTCCTCAGCTCCAAACGGTTTTTCGCTACTCTAGGGCAGTGTGCTACTCCAATGGCACACGGTTTGATTTTCATCAAGTATGCAGGTGCAGGAGCAGCAATCAATCTTAATACTCGCAGCCGCATATCATTTAATGGGGAAGGCTCTTCTGCCCAATTCCTTGCGTTTACTAACACGCATCTCATGACTGTATCAAATTGACACTTATGCACGTTATGGAGCCTGTGAAAATAGAATCATGTCACCAGCATCAGAC
The DNA here is from genome assembly GCF_902713425.1 of Acipenser ruthenus. Taxonomy (NCBI): domain Eukaryota; kingdom Metazoa; phylum Chordata; class Actinopteri; order Acipenseriformes; family Acipenseridae; genus Acipenser; species Acipenser ruthenus. Next base: position 29,330,461 of record NC_081203.1, on the reverse strand, counting down.
GAGGTGGGCTTGCATGGTTTTAGTTACAGTCTGCCTACAAGACAGTTCCTGTGTCTCGCAACCTGGCTTGGGTTTGATACAGAGAGTAGAGGTCAAGTGTTAAGCTAAATTAAACACCAGTACTGCTCCTGCTATGCCACAGTAACAATGTCCTGAAGAGACTATTGAAAATACAATATCATAAGTGCCTGTGAATAATATTTCTGATTGGAGGAATAGCCCAGTATGCCAAACTTAGAATACTGTTGCAGTCTCGCTTTTAATAAATTGCGTTTGATTTTAAATCCTAATCTGGTGCCATTTGCTTCTGTACAATACTGTAGGAATTGTCCCACACTACCACGGCAAAAGTTGAATCCATTCAATTTACCCCCTAATCCTTCCCCGTAATTTATGAGAATAGAGATTTAAGGATTAGAAGACATATTAAGTGGAAAAGCACAGATATAACATGTTTTCTTAAACCCCAGAGTTATAGAAGTGCATTTTACATTATTGACTATGTTCAGGCTGAATAGATAAACGTCCTGATTTTCAGTGGATAAAGTAAATCAGTACTATAACACTGACAATTAATATGGGTATAATGTGCATCATTTAACTGTTGAATAATATTATAGTGTATTAGAAGTTATGCTTACTCACTATGTTGTAATAAAACAAGAGGACGTGGTGGTAATGGTTGACTCATGTGTCATGGGAAGAATGCTCAGTTTGGCTATTAAACGTACCAACATGTACCCAAGCGACAACCCTAGATACAACAATGAACCAAACCGACAAAAAATGAGAAGAACATTGAAAAAAAAAATAGCACACATAGCAGTCTGGTTTTACAGACTTTGATTTCCACTAATCCTGGACAACCTAATGTTTCTTTAGGTATCATTTTTTTTCAGCAGTTTATGTTTCATTACAACATTGTACTGGTCGGGTTTTATTGTACATCTTCAAATAAGTTGTATTCTACCACTTTAGCTATCTTCACACTGTACAGTATAGCATTGCTCTGACAAGCTGTGAAATACTATATAAAATATTGATATACTTCAAGCAAATGTTGTGATATATTATAAAAGTACTTTTGTGAGGGTAATGCTAACTGTTCTAAAATGTAGAGAAGACATTCAATTCATTAGATTACTTTTATTAAACCACTGTTACGTTATTAAAAAAAAAAAACGATGCAGCCTCCATTTGAGGAAAATGTCATTTTCTTATTTCACAAAGAAATAGCATGGGAGGAAGAAATCTGCAACTTCATTGATATCATTTTATTAAGCAATCAAATACATACAATGGTTTTAGAAGAACTACATTTTGAGCTGACATTATTACGGTACATGATATCACTTCTTAAGTGGTGTTTTAAGCCTTCAACTGATATTTTGCAGTTTAAATGATGCACTTAGGCTTTATTAAATGAATCCCCATTAGCCCCATGGGAGAACTTTTCTCCTGAATCCTAATGACTCAGTGTTTGTTTTCAAACTGTACACTTTTTAAAGTTTTAGCGAGATTGATGAGAGCTTAGAAGGACAATTTTCATAAATTCATTTCATCCAGATGAATAGGTAAAAATAGCTTCTAGTTCTCTTTTGTAATCTAATGGTTTTTTTTTTTTTATTGTGGTTCAGTCATTCCCACTGTTGCATTTTCCTTTCCCAATATATATTGGGGATCCTGTGAAGGGCTTTTGTAGCCATGTCCCGATCAGCAGCTTGCTGTGTGAATAGTGCTGAAGGATCTGCTGTATTCACACAGGTTTCCTTTCCTCTTAGGTGCAGGCAATTAAAAGTGACAGATCTGTCATGCCTCATCAAAATGTCACTGTCCTTGCTGAATCCACATAAGTCTGGGAGACTTTAGCATGACCTTAATTATTTGATCACTAATGATGAGCCATCATGCTATCCTTCTATTCACCATCAATATATTTTTTAACAGATTAATTTTTTTAACCAGTAACATACAGATCCTAGAATTATGCCTATGGCACAATATTTGGTATCTGACAGCAACACTCGTTAATTTGATGCGTCTGTGTCTGTTGACACATGAGTCAACCATTTCCACCACATCCTCTGGCTTCTGCTCAGGCCTATGCACTTCAGCCCAGGTGACTGGTGAAACATACTGCTTGGGAAACATAAATCATGTGTCAGGGGTAGTTTTTGGCTTGAGGGTTTCACCATGGTTTTCTGCAATTCCAACAATTGTGATTGTTGTGTTTTGTCTTTCTGCTGGTGCAATTGCCAGTAGCAGCAAATCAGTCATGATTTAGCAAACACAACTGAAGTGGCATATCTCATCATCAATACAATCTAATATTTATAAAGCATTTAAACAATGACATGTACAGTCATACAGGACTGAGTGGCAGATAAATCCATAGTTTAAAATATATTTGCAATGCATCAATTAAAAAAGAATCCACACACTCAGTATGATAGTACATGTTTTCCTTAATGTATTCTGTTTTGTAACCTGGATTCATATTTGAGAGAGAAGCCACACACTGTACTGCATAAACCAATAGTAAATAGAAAACAAAACCATCTTCCATTCACTGAGAAAGCAGATACGACACAAGCCTACAGTTTTCCCTTTCCACATGTTTAGCTGTCAAATGTATCTAAGTTGAGGTTTTGACCACTGTTTAACCAAGTGCTAAGCTTACTCCACTCTAAACTACATGCTGTGCCAGTGTAGCGTATTAGCCTGATATCTGGGCTGCAAACCAGTGCTGCTACTGACACAAGTCACGTAGCTGGCTCAGGAACACCCATGCGCAGGACTGATACAAATCTGTGCATGCAGATGTATTCTGCAGAATTCAGCCTCGTCTGGTTGTGTGTACATTTCTGACAGATTTTCTATTAACCCTGAACTGAGCATTCTTTTTTGTCGTCCCTCCCCCCGCCCCCCCAAAAAAAGAAAAGAAACTGCTTTCCTGTAATATAAAAAGGACTATGGAATTGTAAGACAATAAACTGGGGGGTAAAAATAATGGTTGGTTTCTGCATATTCAGTTGTTTAATGTACCTTTAATGACTGTACTTATGTCAGCTCTAAATATCTGGGCTATACCAGATCTAAATTGAAAGCTCCGTTGCCTGTGATACATTAGCCTACAGCCCAGACTACAGGCCTACGCTACACAACTACAAAGCCTGCAAGCTAATCTTCACTGGAGCAGCCATACGCTTTCAGGTTTTCCGTTGTCTTTTAAATAAGCCTCTCACAGAGAGTACTGGAAATGAGTGAAGAAGGGATAGACAGGGTGTTTGGATGTGTTTCATTACCTGGAAAATGTTCTAACAGATACAGTTGTAGAAGAATATTATAGATTAGCACAAGCTGGAATGGGTAGACACATTTTGTGTGTGGTAGCATTTTAAATGGGACATGGCAGATAGAGAACAGCTGGGAGAATTATACAGTTGTCACAAACTCAGCAGGGAATGTTGATACATTCAAATCAATTGAACTAACTAAATGGCATTAAGAAATGGAATTAAATATGAAATCTGTGTCTGTACGAGGGATAGAACAGGTATGGCTTTTACTATACCTTGCACAGATACAGACAGTTTATAAATATAAGTTGTTTTATTTTGTCCATTTATTTTTATTACGTTTTGTAATAATAATTTTCACTGTTGCATTCTTTGATATACTGCCAGTTAGAAACACTAGATTTTTTGCTTCATGAAACGTGTAGAAAGAGCCCAGATGACACAATTACACTAAATAGCAGGGGAAATAAAACCGTGGCATTCAGGGAATTGACTGGGAGGATTCTGACAGAAATCTGAAAAAAAAAAAACATTGTTATGCAAATGTGAACAATTTGTAGTATTATCTGTTTATTGTCGTTGTGAAATCAGACTTAAAAATCCCTTCTTCTGATACAGTCAGTTTTATAATACACACAATTCTATTTTGCAACCCTTGGTTCTAAAATCTCTTTTTTTGAATATGTTAAAATGGTATTACATTTTTTTTCCTTGCCACCCTTGCTTTAGCATATTTATTTTTGATCAGCTGGTTAATTATTGATATCTTAATAAGAGTACGGCTCTAGCAGAACTGTTCACCTTGAAGTCGGGAAAGCCTAGAATTCTTCTAGAAAGAGTAGAATATGTAACATACTGTGATGTTGGGATTCCTTCATAAAAGGAAAGGACATGTAGTTTCCCAATGTTTTATATTGCATATATATTTTAATAGAAAATGAGTAACTACTGCAGAAGTTCTACTGCAGAAGTTTTGTCCCTTCTCTTCCCTTGCAGGTCAACTCACATGGTACATTCTATGGTCAAAGTTCCATGCTTTCAAATAGCTCTTAGTAAAAGATGTACTGTATAATCCCTATACAGTTATTTAGTAGACCAATGCTTTTGTAGTGTGCTTTTTTCTTGAATATGTTTCTTTAGAAGTCAAATTGCAACAATAGTTCTACAATTCAAATTATTGCATTGTTTTCAAAATGTGTGTTCTGTAGACAGTAATTAATTGCCCATCACCCCAACACTGTGACACACTGTATAATGTCACCTATATTTAGCACCTAATAGGAAACAATATCCAAAGGATAATGCTTAATTTATACTGTAAATTATATATAGAATTTAGCATTCTAGTAAATTAAAAAGATAATGTGATTTTAAAACAAATGTTTAATAGCACTAATTAGCTACTCTGTACAACACCTCTCTTAAACTTTAAGTTTTTGTTAATTCATATTGGATATTCAAATACATTGTATCTCTATTACAAGTAAAGCATATTGTTCGTCTTTGCACATTTAGAGGGGTTGTAGAAGAAGGCTATAAAAACGGCATCTTCTACTTAAACCAAACAGCCTTTTAAAAATGTATATTTTGCCAATACTGATTCCAATATTGGACACAACAAGAATATTACATCTTCTGCAGGAAATCTTGATAGTTACAATGGTTCCATTAATTTGTCCTAATCTAATTTTTCACAGGATGTGGAGATTCGAACAAATGCTGCCTTGTATTTACCTCAAATCAGTGAACTCTTGAACAAGGTCCCTCGTGAAATGCTGCTGCTTTTAAAGACTAATGATCTTCTGCGAGGCATTGAGACAACACTCCAGACCAGAGCCAGTGCCAGCTCCTTCTTCAACATGTCCCGCTGCTGTATTAGGGCCATAGCCAAGTATGTATAATATGGAATTTTCTTCTATGAACTTATTTATTGAATCATTTGGGCAAAACACACATTATAGAGACACAGCAAGAAAACAATGAGCTGGTTAGGTTTAATCCTATAATTATAAACACATTCATGTTAGACTGAAGTAACACCTAGACCCACCAACATCTATTTTTCATAAAACATGCAAATGACTCTGATACATTTTAGATTATTATTTATTTGCAGACACCCTTATCCAGAGCGACTTACAGTTGTTACAAAATATCGCATTATAGAATATCACATTACAGATAAAAGCAGTTATAAAAGTACAGTAAAAATCAGTAGAAAATAAGATCAAATTCAAATAAGAGCAAAATAAAGAATACAGGAAATAATTACATTTAAGAGCGAGCAATTAAGAGCACCTAGTAAGTACGATAAATGGATAACAATTTCAAGTATGAGCAATTACAAAAAACATGAATACGGATACCTAGAAGAGTAAAATCAAGTACAAGATGCAGGAAATATTCATAATTAAGAGCAGTAATAGAATACGGCAGTGTACGGAGCAGTTCAGTGCAAGTACAAGCTGATGAAAGAGGAGGATCTGGGCATCATCAGCATAGAAATGATACGAGAAGCTATGAGAGGACCCAGGGAGCGGGTGTGAAGTGAAAACAGGAGGGGTCCCAGGACTGAGCCTTGGGGGACACCTGTCGAAAGAGAGCAAGAGGCAGAGGGGGAGCCGCGCCACGACACGACACCCGGTACATGTGATCGGAGAGGTAGGAGGAGAACCAGGCAAGAGCAGTGCCAGAGAGTCCCAGGTCAGCGAGGTACTTGCAAAAATGAACTTGCAAAATGAAATTATTATTTTCTGGCACTACTAGAAAAACAAACATTCACACAAAAACAAAACTACAGGTATTGTAAAATACTAGAAATTAAAAAAAAAAAAAGTTTACTGTACTGTGTATTGTTAGTTTATAAAAAGTAATTTCATATGGTTCTCTGTAGATGCAATGACAGTCAACAGCTAACTCTGAGAGATTAGATGTGGATTTATATTTAAACACCATAGATAAGATTAATATACCTACTGTATATGTAGTATGGTAAGAGACAGACTTAGTTCAGCGCACATTTATTCATACAGATAAACAGGTTTAACCAAAACAGTGTAACAAAACAAATAAACAAAACCTAACTCACATTGGAGTACTAACTAAACTTTTCACTGTGACCTAAACTATCAGTCAGACGGCTAAGCCGTTTCCCAGTTCAACAAAACACAGTATACACTTTTCTCACTCTCTCACACTCTCTCTCACACACTCACACACACTCACTCACACACACTCTCTCACACACACACACACACACACACACACACACACACACACACACACACACACACACACACACACACACACACACACACACACACACACACACACACACACCATTCAACCCTTATACAATCCCCACACCAATTAAATAATTACATTCACCTGTGGCTGTGCATAGGCAGCCACAAAACACACATTTAATTAGAGCCAGGTGTTTTCCATCCTGGCTAATTTCAACCCAATGGCATTCTGGGGGATGTAGTTCTGCATCAACCCCTGGACTACATCTTTTCTCCACCTACTCTGCCACAGTATAAATAAATAGAGATTTACAAGCATATTTATATTATTTTCTTTGCTGCATCAGTGTATAATTCTCAGCTATGAGAAACAACAGGTGTAGTCAAGAGTGACCATCTTGAAATTAACACTGGGTTGTTTGTTTCTGTTTTTCTTATCATATATGTTTACTCATAATGGATTTCACTATGCATTCATAGCATAATACACTGGCTTAGGGCACCCTTTCTAATAAGGAGGCTATAGGTTACTTCCACGTTATTATGAGCAGAGAGAGTAACATGAGGTGATTTAATGTTTACCCTTTTCCCAGTGGTTCATAAAATAATGTAATACAAACAAGACAAGCTGTTTGAGTAACACACAGAGGGGTAAACCTGTATTCTTCTTCATATTTATCCTTACAACACTGTTCTATGTGTATTGGCAAAGATAATAACTAAATCCCAGGGGTGGCAAGATACACAATACAGCTTTTATGACCCCATTTGCGCCCTCCTATTCACTGGCTTACATAGACATGACTTGTATTCTAATATATCCCTGCGGAAGTAAGGCAGAGCCTCTTTAGCGGAACAGCTGAGTATATACAGATTTAAATGCATTGCATTTTTTTGGGCCTGTACACAGCTTGCATTTGTAAATTGATCTTTCTTAAAGATATCTGTGAATTATCAAATAAGTCAGAAGCTGCAGTCAATAGGGCCATGTGAATCAAAACCTAAAGCATATATTAACACATTTTAAGGGAATCCTATTAAACTTGGTGTATGCGATACAGATTAGCACCTACCTGACTGCCATGCAGGAGAGGAACAGGCTGACAGGCATTCCAAGAAAACTTTCATGCACAAAACTTTGATTCAGGATTTTGGGACAGAGTTTGGATTTGATGCAGAATTGTGTTAATCTTGGTTCTTTTTGAAGGAGGTGGAATGGCTGATAAAATGCCTAAGTCTGTCTTCTTCCCATTTCCCTTGACTTTGTTTAATACAAAAGTATTCTGCCATAGGAATAAGCAGAGCTTCCCACATTCTAACACCTCTAGCTAATCAAACAGAAAATATGTGTGCACAGTGCTCGAACTTTTTTAATGTCCTTGCTGACATGTTCATTAGCATTGTAACCATCTAAATGACATCTGTCGCCTAATTTGAAGCATGCTCCATCGATGTAGAGATTGCATCAATGCCAGAGGAGCCCATACTCGACACTGAGACATTCATATGGACCAGTTTCAATCTGTATGAAAAATTGATCTCCAGAGACCAAGCCTATAGGCATTTTGATTTCCATGGGTCTCATGTTGAGATGTGTGTCACTGACATAACGCACATAATTACAGGAATGTATGATTTCAGTGTGTAAAGAGTGCTCTTCCTTGAAAAACTCCTGATTCAAGTTTGAAATGTTGCTCCTTTCATTTTTGGAGTAACTATATATATATATATATATATATATATATATATATATATATATATATATATATATGTGGCAGAACTTTTCTCTCCAGCTTGCTAAACATTACATTTAATGAGATTGAAAAATATGACATTTTAATGCTCTTGTGAAGCTCTGTAAAGAGGCAGCAGAGTGAATACAGTACTCGGGCTGATCATTTCAAAGAGTGGGTGCTATACATGATAATGATGTGTAGAACTCAGCCTCGAGCTATAGAGTGAAAAGAGCCTCTGGTTGCTGGCTCTACGTGACTGTAATGGAACACATTACTAAACTATAATGATGTTTCATGTCTAACTCCAGCTTCAGTTGCCACGTTAAGAGAAACGTATCCAGTACCAGATACCAAGGAAAATGCCCATGTATCTACTGGTCCTGTTCCATGGACTATGGAGTGGAAATAACGTTTTTTTTTTCTTGTGAAGGCTTTAAAGAAACTCATTTCCTTGACATGTTAGTTGTTAGTGTCACGAAAGGTTTAGGAGTGACACCCTTGAGCGGTTTTTCATTTACCCCTGCAGTAGGTAGCCACACTGTGAGCTTCCCCATATTTTCCTGCCATAATGCTTCCATCCTGCCTGCAGTTACAATTGACTAGTGCAGGTTGTAACATAAGACTCCCAAACTAGGCTCACTGTAATTGCCCAAACTACAATGCAATGAGTGTCTTCTTTCCACCCAGTAGTGAATTGAAAATAGTGTAGAGACCACCAACAAAGTACTCAATTAGTAAATGATGTTGATATATTTTTTTATTGTAACTTTATCCAACAGGTGAAATGCATTAATCTACGGAACCATCCAGTAATCATACATGTCATTCTATAACTCTGCGGTCACACAAAGGACATTTGTTTTTCTTTTCTATTTTGGAAATTTTAGAGATCTGAGCCAGGCCAAGCTTTGTCTGCTCAGATCAAACGCACATCCTAAAGGGCAAGATTTTAATCAGAGCCTTTGCTCCCATCTCTTTTGCGAAACATACAACTTCATTTCAGGATCTCTGATGATGACTTAACCACTTAAACAGAAAACACATTCCCATCAGTCCTGAGAAATTGCCTCTTTGTGAGAACTTGCCTAAACCTCTAGCTGACAGTTATACCCTTTTCAACTGCCTGTTTGTCAGCATCTTTGTTTGACTGATCTATAATAGTTTAGTTTATCCCTGGGGACATTAAACACAGTAAATGCATGACTTTTGGTACAACAAGGGTTCATATCATTTCTTTATGGCAGCATTTCCTAGCATTAAGACCTAATGCCAGAAAGTATTTTTTGAAAGTATTGGCCTTTTATTACACGTATCAGGTCATGAATAAATGAGACAGAAAGGCAGAGTAGTAACAATGGCAGTATTTCTTAAACAATTAACAATGTACCTGTATAGTGTCTTAAGATGTTTACACAATATGTGTCTTTTTTACCATCAGATATCAGAAGAAAAGATCCAGGTCCCGCTACAAGAAAATGCAAATCTATTTCTCTGAAGCGTTTACCCTCTGGCAAATCAATCTATATGAACTCCTGCTGTGGATTAGAGGGTCAACACTGGGCAATTGGATTGTTAGCTTTCTGAACCACATTCACTATGTACACTGAGCTGGAAACAAGACTAGGTGCATATCATTTGATTTATTGTATTATTGTTTTAAGTTTCTGATTGCAACTAGCTCTTCTGCAGATCACATTTCCTTGCATGTCCATGTTCTGTGTTTTTGATACTCCAAAAACATCATGGTTATTTTTCAAAACATCCCAATTGATGGAAAAAATTGTTGGAACATTCATTCTGAATAAAGTGTACCTGTTTTAACATCCTTTTTTTGCTCATATTGTATCTATTGCTTATAAATGGAATGTTCAGTCATACACCAGGCCAACCTGCTTCACTTTCCTTCAGTATGTGGTGTATGCAGCCCAGTTCTATTAATCATGTCCCCAACTCATCTCTTCCCATCTTGTATCCATGTGTAGTTTGTAATATAACATAAATAATTGCCTATAACCACAAACATTTGTCATTACTGTGTGATTCTTTATTGTTTTTTCCTGCTGGGTTGTATTTTTATCTTTAATAGAAACTGGTCCTTTAAAATGTGCAGATGTTGATTGAAAGAGGAATAGTGAGAAAGATAAGGTTGGTCACTAGATTCATGTGAGATGCTTTGTAAAAAGTGTTCTCTTTCAACTGTAAGGTAATCTTTTTTAAGTTTAAAAAAAAAAAAATTGTGCTTGTTTTGTTCTCCCCAATTCAGGCTGTCTAATTATGTTTCCTCACTACAGCAACTCCCCGTAACAACTCAGGAGAAATCCTCAGATCTGTGTCCTCAGATCTCCCACCAAGCCAAACAACTCTTTACACACAGAAACTTGACAAAGGATGTCAATGGCTTCCAGCTCCTAGGGTACAAAGGCCCGAACTAGAGGTGTCTGCTACAGCTCACTAGCTGCCTGTCCAACAGAGGCTGCTAAAATGTGGTGAGGTGAAGCAGTATGTGCTGATTTTACCTTCCAAACCCACAGAAGTGTTAGGATTCCTACGTTGAGTCATTTTTATATGATACTCCTTTTGCTTTGATTCTGTAGTAAGGTGGCCCTAAAGAACAGAGAATTCTGCTAATAGAATAGACTGAATACAGAGCAGTCTGCACAAGCTAGGTGGATGTCATCAGAATTTGTGGCGCAATAGAGAAGGCGGCTGAGGCAAACAAGAGGCCTTATCAGTTTTCCTATATCTTAATTACAGTTGACCTTTGAAGGCAAACATAGCAGGAGTTTTAGACGAGTGTCTGGACTAAATAAAACATCCATCCATCTTGATCAACACATAAGGCACAGAGCTGCCAAATTTAATCATCTGTGCCAATCTAAGTAATGACACTGTTCTTTTGCTGGTTATTTTGTAAAAAAATAAATAAATCCCCCAGCTTTTACAGTATTGATGCTTAGAATTGAGAAAAGAAAAGCACATCTTAGCAGCTTGGTAATACTCACTTTTAACAGTATGTTCGAGATCAACTACTGCAACCTTACACAGGGAATCTCCGGATTTGAGCTTCAAAGGAAGGCCTCTATCAGGTGAGTTAATGGAGATCCTTCAGTAAAGCTGGGTTCAGTTCCATGTATAGGCATTCCTTCCCCTAATTATAGAACCCCATCATAGTAACCTTTATAGAGGTATCTTTGTATATTGTCCATTTGCCATTTGGTTAATCGTCCCTGGAGAAATCCTAAGGTTCAGTTTGAACATTCAAATGTCAATGTATTGTAGCTGCATGCTTCAAAAACAAACAAAGGACAGAATCAATAAAATGTCATAGAAAAGACACAGTGTTGGTTTCCCTGACAAGACTGAAAAAGGAACATGCTGGATTAGAATTTCCCTCATGAGCTGCATCATTAATTTGTGAATAAAAAAGCCTCAACCCCCCCCCTTCCAAAAAAAGTGTATTGACTGTTTATGGCTTCCCAAATTAGCTGTATTGCCAATGTACTGCTTGTTGCCTGTATCAGGATTCATTTCAAACACACTCCAATATATTTAAGCAGGGTAATGTGTTTTAATGTGTCAGTGATCCTATTAGTTTATTGACCTGAATGATAGCTGAAATCAGAACAAAAACCTGGAATCCGTTTAAACCTTTTTTTGTTAAGAAAGTCAAGCTACAGCTATCCACTTTTACATGCTAATTAAGCTCCTCATAAAAAAACAATGTTGTCTATTGAATAATACATTTTCTTACCCTTTAACCCTTTCTTTGCATGGCTAGAGAGGTTCTTGTGGAAAATCATTTTTTCTGATTGTTTTAAATACACCGCTCGCTGCTTCTCGGTCAGTATCTCTTGGCATTGAGATTCCAGGGGCTTGACTATTTTCTGAGCTAAGTTCATGGTCCCATACCTAAAACTGGACCTTTATCTTCTAACAAGGTTGTTTCTAATCTAATCATACAATGCTGAAACACAAATATGTTAAACTGCAGGATGGTAGTGATATTCACAGGTGTCATTGTAAATGGATATCATTGTCTCATTATGATGGTGTCTAACATTTATATGATCAAACTCTAGTAGGCATGAAGACATACCTACAGCAATTGAATTATTCCGACTTGTGCCTGCCTGCCTTCAAGCCTGTCTTCTGTAATGTCATCATCTTGCAGTCACGTCGCTGGTTCTATGATAATGATAATGAGAAAGAGATGAAAGTGCTTTTGTAATTATTCTCCTGTTGCCATTTAAAGACTAACAGACATTCATATGAGAGATAACCTTACATTTCCAAAGACCAAAACAACTGTTAGACTGGGCTGGCTTATTGAAATGATGATTGATTTAGTAATTTTCAGCAGAAATCTAAATTCTTCTCATTGCATGCTAAAAATCCAAGCATGTGGAGTAATAGCCTGTTGAGATGCTTTGTGATGTAAATATGTATAGAGTATCTGTGTGTGCAGTTTCAAAAGAAGGGTATTCTTACTGTGACCATTTACACACATGCATACACAGGCTGGTAAAGAAAACGATCATTGGTAAATAACAAAACTGTTTCTTTTAAATTCCTCTGGCATTTACATTTGCTTTCCTTTTTGCTTTTTGCTTTGATCTTCACACATCTGTGTTGGTTAGTCAGGTGTGTTAATTACCCAGGAACAACATGCAGTATTATGCAGTGCTAAACATTACACTATGTAACACAATTTTTGTTCCTGGGTAGTAAGTGTTATTTCCTAATTGCTTATGCTTCAAAAGTATAGAAAATGGCTATTATTCCCCACAAACTTTGCTTTTGTGACCAGGACAGTGATATTTTGAAATTTACCTATTTTCCAGAACATTCCAGATAGATTCAGTGCTGAGTAAACTTGGAGTAACTTCTAGAACTTTCTAGAACTTTCCAGTAATATAAATAGTAGTATAAATACAGGGGCCTTAAGCCCACCAGTTCAGTTTAGTTCCAGCTGCCTAAGTGGATACATATCTGCATTTTTCTGAGATGGCTGCAAGCATCCGGCAGACGCATTTTGCTATGTCTGCGGCCAATTTATCAAGACAAGAGCGAAAAAGTACTCAGTGGAAGCATCTGCTAAGATGTGTGAGGCCTACAGGCATATTTCGGCATGCCTGTCGGGGATCAAGACAAACCCTGGGCACCTCATTTCACCTGCGAGCACTGCAAAAAAACTCTGGAAGGTAAGATGGACAATTGTTGCTCGGAATTTTATGTTATAAAATTTGTTAAAATTTTTTAAATTGTAAAAGTTTTTAATTTTAAAATGTTTTACAATTTTCAATGTTATTGAAAAAATATATATGAAAAATGTTGCGAGAATCTCTTACACATTAGTCATGGGTGAAATAAATGTATTTTTGTAGGATGTTACAGAGGGGAAAAAAGAGCCATGAAGTTCGCTATCCCAAGAATTTGGCGGGAACCCACTGACCACTCAAGCAACTGCTACTTCTGCATGGTGGATCCTTCCAAACGTCGGACTGGCAAGAATGCACCTGCTATCACATATCCGGACCTTCCTTCATCCATCGCCCCGGTGCCACACTGCCATGAGCTCCCCGTACCCACTCCTCCGGAGAGAGAGCAGCCATCTTTAGAAGAGAGCAGCAAGTCAGAGAGCGAGGAAGACGTTGTAGATCCAGATGACAATTTCAGAGGTGGAGCTGAGGAGAGAAACCCATACTACCCCAACCAAAAAGACCTCAACGACTTGATTAGAGATCTTGGTCTCACCAAGTCCAATGCCGAGCTTTTGACATCTAAGCTCAAGCAGTGGAACTTGTTGGATGAAAGTGTGCAAGTCGCAGATCAGAGGAAGCGTCACCAACCTTTTTCCAGCTTCTTCACCCGTCAAGATGGGCTCTGCTTCTGCCACAATGTGACCAGTCTGTTCGAGGCAATCGGAATCGCCTGTAACCAGAATGAGTGGCGCCTCTTCATTGACAGCTCATCCAGGAGCCTCAAAGCCATGCTGCTCCATAATGGTAACAAGTACCCGTCTCTTCCCCTGGCTCACTCGGTGCACCTCAAAGAGGATTACAACAGCATCAAGAGCTTGCTGGACGCCTTGAAGTATGATGAGTACGGCTGGGAGGTCATAGGAGACTTCAAAATGGTAGCATTCCTGATGGGTCTCCAAGGCGGTTTTACCAAGTTTCCCTGCTATCTTTGCCTTTGGGACAGCAGGGACACCAAGGCGCACTACTACAGGCGGGACTGGCCACAGCGGACCGAGTTCTCTGTGGGGAGGAACAACGTCAAGTGGGAGCCACTGGTGGACCCCCGGAAGGTGCTGATGCCACCACTGCACATCAAATTGGGCCTTATGAAACAATTTGTCAGAGCTCTAGATAAGGAGTCGGCAGCCTTTAAGTACCTTCAAGACTTCTTCCCTAAGCTGTCTGAGGCAAAGGTCAAAGCCGGTGTCTTTGTCGGACCACAGATAAAGAAGATCCTGGAGTGCAATGAATTCCCCAAGAAGCTCACTAGTAAGGAGAAAGCGTCTTGGAACAGCTTTGTCGCAGTGGTTCGGGGCTTCCTGGGCAATCACAAGGCCGAAAACTATGTGGAGCTGGTTGAGACTCTGGTGAAGAACTATGGCACAATGGGCTGTAGGGTGTCCCTCAAAGTCCATATCCTTGATGCTCATCTTGATAAATTCAAGGAGAACATGGGAGCGTACTCGGAGGAGCAAGGCGAGCGCTTCCACCAGGATATACTGGACTTTGAACGCTGCTACCAAGGACAGTATAACAAGAACATGATGAGAGACTACATTTGGGGGCTGATCGGTATAATCGTAAATCTCGAAAAACTACTCACTTCTAAATCTTTTGTAGTCATTTTTGTATTACTTTAGTATAAATACATGTTAATTTGGATTCATATGTTGTTTTTTTCTGACTTTATGTGAACGAAAAGACACAAATTCGCCCGTTTTCTCATTGGAAATAGGTAAATTTCAAAATATCACTGTCCTGGCCACAAAAGCAAAGTTTGTGGGGAATAATAGCCATTTTCTATACTTTTGAGGCATAAGCAATTAGGAAATAACACTTACTACCCAGGAACAAAAAAAAAAAAAAAAATTGTTACACGGTGATTATTTAAAATGTATTTATGCACTTGATTCCATTGGTGGTATTGTTAAAAGGTTACAAATATTTCAGAGTTAAAATAAATCAATAAAATATGTATACGATTTAAATAATACATTGATCTGTTTTTTGAAAAAGGCTAGAAAAATGTGTTATGCTACTATGTGTAAATTCTTTTGAACTATGAAGGCTTTTAGCTGTGTTTGCAGTATTTCGTTTTATTGCAAATACAGTATGTTAAAATAAAAATATGTTTGACAGTGATTCTGGAAACTTCTTCATCAAATTGACAGTGCAGTACAGAGTTAAAAAAAAAATCTATGTAAGCAAAATCAAGAAAATGTATGAACTCGTGGCCTTAGATAGTCTTGTATGAGATTTTTTGTTTTAAATCAGAAAGTTACACTGAAAACTAAGAGAGGTAAATCAAATGCCACATTCAGTAGAAATGGCTTGGTAAAGCTAATCTCAGCACTGGCATCAGTTAAAAGAGATTGTAATTGCATTAAGTCCCCTTCTATGGTACTGCACCAAAAAACATTGCACTTACAGTAAGGTTAAACGGAACACATTGCTGTAAATATTACGTATAATTCCAACAATCCTAACACATTACCCACGACCAGTTATATATTGGCATTGTGGTATGACCTGAGATGAACAGGAAGCCATTCAATTATGAAGCAACACCACAAGAAGTATAATCAGATCGCTTTGTTCACATATTCATACATATTCTAAATGTCCTTGAAATATCTCATTTGCCATGCATAAAGATGCTTAGCACTCTATTTATTGGTAATGTGAATTGTATTAACCTTCAATGACATTAATCTACAAGTACTCTATATAAAGTAACTTTTCCTTTACAACAGATTGTACAGCATATAAAAACAGTGTTAAAATTAGTTATACAATTACACTTTGTGATACAATGTTTATATATATATATATACTGCATATTGAAGGAAATGGCTTTCTTCATAAATCATTTATCTATCCTGTGCCTTATGCAATTATTGCTGATCTCTAATAACAGGATGCTGCTACATTCAATCAGGGTATGTAGTTTGTTGTTAAAAAATATCAAGATACCACATCCAAGGAGGATATTTGGAAATAATCTGATAAATAAATAACCAGAAAGTTACATCATTCAAAATGGTATGCTAAATTGAATTTATGTTTATCACTCCTCTTTGATGGGCAATTAGCTGAGCTTGAGATACTACAGCATTATATATATATATATATATATATATATATATATATATATATATATATATATATATATATATATAATTTATTTCTTAGCAGACACCCTTATTCAGGGCAACTTATAATTGTTACAAGATATCGCATTATTTTTACATAGAATTACAATATTTTTACATACAATTACCCATTTATACATGTAAAGTATCTTGCTCAAAGGTACAGCAGCAGTGTCCCCTACCTGGGATTGAACCCATGACCCTCTGGTCAAGAGTCCAGAGCCCTAACCACTACTCCACACTGCTGCCCTATATTATATATATATATGCTTTTAAATATGGTAAATGGACAAACATTTCACTGTATAGTTGTTACAGGGCAATAATATTATTTGCTAACTTTGAGTGATTCAGGAATGTGTTATTTTTGACCTGTAATACTATACAATAGGTTATTTTGCCCCACAGGATCAAAATATTCAGAGAATGTTTAGTCAATAATGCAGTTAGGATTTCAGGTAAAATTAGTCAATAAAAAAAGCCTGCCTACTGATTAACTCTTGAGTAGAGTAGGCAAATATGCTGACATCTTACAGTTACAAACATCAACTCTAAATAAAACATGATCAATTTTCTTCAAATCAAATTTTAGATTTAAGGTTCTGAAAACAGAATTATCACATAGATCAACCAATAACAATTACGATATGTACCCAACCAAAAAGGATCACAGTTTGAATCAGAATAGATCGATCATCAAATCTATAGACTAGAATGTGATTATGTACAGGGCAGCACTATAAATCAGAAAATTCTGTGAATGGTTCTGTGACGGGGGACTGCCCCGTCTTTATGATCATGGTTGGGACTGGCAGGGAGGGGGTCAAAATTCCTCCCTGCCAGGAAAACATATGAGAATGACTAATCAGCAATTATTGAATAATTGGGCTCCAGCCACAGGGAATAAAAGCCAGGGGAGAGGCTCTGGCTAGAGAGAGTTGGAGAGAGAGTTCCAGAAGAGAAGGAGTGTTTTGTTTGTGCTGTGTTTTTCTGTTTTAATCCAGTGAAGGCAACGCCCAGCCTGGAAGCTTTATTTTGTAAGTTTTGTTTTGTGTTTGTATTTTATGTTTAAAACCTTTTTGTTTGGCCCTCGTGCTGGTTTATTTTGTATTTTTGTTTATTAAAAACTTTATTTTTGAACCTTATACTGTCTCTGAGTCTCAAACCTCGGTCAATCCTGTCACAGGTTCATTGTGTGTTTGAGGAAGATTAATAATCTCTAAAATTCACTGACACCAAAATAAGTCTGCTTTTTAACAGCATGAATGTTCTTCACAAGCAGCCTGGCAATGGCATAGTAAGCTCCTTAATATGCACATCTTCACATGGCTTTCCATAAATGCCTTGCACATTTTGAAATGGGAAGTGTGTGTGTGTGTATATATATATATATATATATATATATATATATATATAGTGGTACCCTGTTATAACGTGACCTGTTATAGTGTGGAATCGATTATAACACGATAAGGTCGTGGCTCCCATTTCCCCCATAATGCAATTTTGTTAAAAATGAAACTCGATGCAGTGGACAGAGTAAGAAAAGATGACACTCAAGCAGCAGTTTCTATTATACTGTATATATTGTAACAACCCGGGATTTATACTGTTGCAGGGCTGGTCTACAGACCCTGTTGTTTGTTTGTTTGTGTGTGTTTGTCAGCAGGCAAGCGGTACGCTTGCCTCAGTCGGGATTGGTGGGTGACGTCCGGGTAGGCGGGGACATGAAAGCACATAAGGGGGTGCAGATATTGGTGTGGGCAGAGCCGAGTGAGATCAAGCTGCTGTAAGAGTGCAAGACTGTTTGTTGTTTTTGGTGTGGCCTAGGCTTGCAGGGGCCGGAAATAATCGTCCCAATAAACTGTGGATTTGAGTACCTGCAAATTGTGTGTGTCTCCTTCCTTCATTTTCCACAGTACACTACAATATTAATTTGGCCATTGAAAATCATTTCGGGAACAAAAATACCAATATTCGTTATAAAGCGAAACACAAATAACGCGGCCTCCTAATTATGGACCCCCACCACCTGACGAAGACTTGTTGAGTCGAAACGCGTCGTGGACATGTTTGTTGTAATCTTTTTTTATGTTTGTTCAATAAAATGAAATGAAATGAACACTACACCTTTGAGTAGTGTGGATCACTAGAAGAACAATCACTAAGTGTGCAACCTAGCTTGTCTCTACAACTCTGGACCACAAGGAAACAAGGATTGATTAATTATTTCCAACAAGTTTTTGTGAACCGACAGAGAAAATTCTTTTCAATATAGACATTACTTTATAGTGGTCAGCACCTCTGTTTAAACTTAAGCATTGCAGTGCATGAATGGGTTTTACTAGTTTGTTACATTAATATTAATGAAAATCTGATATGAAAAAATACTGTTATTTTCTCCTGCATCTGGACCCTATATCCATATTTGAAAATCCTGGTGCTACAAATTCAGCCCTTAGCAACTGAAGTATTGGCTTGCTCTTTACTTTCTTGTAGAAGCTGGGGTTAAACCAATCCATTACTGGGCCCACCTTTAAACAAAGACAGACAGTAATCAAGGCTCCTGCATTTCTGAGCCACAGCTAATTCATTGTCAGGGACTTGAGATGTGAGCTATCTCAGATTCAGTCTGTGAGAGAGAGGATTTGAGATGTGTGAATGATGTCTTTAAGGTCATCCCTGGTGGATTTGTCCTCGAGGAATGATTTTTGAGGCATCAGTAACAATACTGTGCTGTTACCCATAGCACATATCCACTGAAATTTGCAATACCTTCAATCTGTATGGCCAAGGCATTGAAAGTGGAAGGTTAACTTCCAAAAGATTTCACACCTGATAGCATTCTTATCTCACATAAGGAACACATAGAGCTCATTACTTCTTGAGAGATCTTTGCAGTTTAGTGTTATGAGAAGGCACAGGTTATGTTTTATGGTGGTCAACAGAGCAACCAGATTGCCTCAAAAAGCTTTGTGTTCATGTGTGTGTTTCGAAACCAGCGATGGAAATATATCTTCTAAAAAGCCTCTGCACAGATACAATCTAATTGACTCATGGTAATCCCCAGATGCTTACAAATAACAAATGGTGCCCGTCTTTCCCATCATGAAAAAACAATGTTATGCTCATTTGCCCACAAAGTGTCTGGCAGAGCTTCATGAACTTAAGTACAGAGAGGTGTAGTATTGAACACCATTGGTGGCTGTACCTGACATTGATAATGGAGGGGCTGGAGTTAAATAGCAGAGTCAAACGGTTCTGAGGTAGGCAGAACCGTTAGGAGCAGGTTGTGAAGGGAGTCTACTATAGTAGCATACAGTGTTAGCACTAGTCTTGAGCTCTGTCATGTGGCCTGCTCAGAGTCTTGGCTTCAGCTCCGGTGCCTGTGAACATTTCCTTTGTGCAGTTAATAAAACATCCTGCTACCTACACTCCATGGTGGGGTTTTTGTACAGCAGGCCTTGGCCTCCCCTCCAGGTTGTTTTCAGATTCAAGATTGTATGTTGATTGAATTTAAATTTCAAAGTGGACACAACCTTGGCCCTTCCTATCTGAGAATGAAGCTTGCCATGTATGTCCTTGAGTTTACTTTGAGATTAATCAACGCTGGCCTGTTGGAAACTAAAGATGTTGATGAAAGACTGTTGTGTGCCCTGACTGTGGAACTTGAAACATGGGTTTTATCTGTGCTTTTTTAACATTTTACTTCTTGCACAAGAAGGGAGATATACACATGCGTAAGATATGGGACGTTATGGCAAAACAAGGTTTACGTTAACTTTCAGAAAAGCAGATAAACTACATTCCCCTCAAAAGCGGTCAAGCAATAGAAAAGTTGTTGAAAAAGTAGAACTATATTTCCATCTGTAATATTTGCTACTAAAAGATTTAAATTTAGATCACGCTTCACTGTTTGAATCTAGCCTCCCTTGAAGTGGGAGTATTTTTAAATAAAATAATAACATTGGAATCTTCCTGTATGGAATAAGAATGTTGACCTTCTTCAAGATTACGCATGGTTACAATTACAGTCACAATACAAGTCAAAGACAGATATGTATGCCACACATCGATAGTGATTGGAAAGAATTGGAGGTGTCAGAGGCAGTGGTTATTGGGCTGTGCCAGTCAATGACTTGCGCTGTGTTGAGTAAAATAGGTGTCCTAGGAAGCATCATTTTCTGGTCATAGTTTGTCAGGAAATAGGAGATTGTAAACATATACAGTCCATAGTCCCAGTTTCTCACCAACTCCACCACCAACATACTGGTACCTCATTGCACATCCTGACTCTATATAGGTACATTTAATTAATCAATGAATATCATCATATTTTCTCGTTGTCTCCAAATTGAAAGATACATTGTAATAGAGTTAATGTGATGATCGCATACTTAAGACCAATCACATTAACCTGGTGAGAAAGAATCCCCACCACCCCCCTGTAGTACGCACCATCATTATTAGTTACGGTTTTTCAGCATTGAATATCACCTAGTTTACCCTGGCTACAGAGTGAACTGTGCAAAATAATATATCTTATGCACTTCTAGGGCTAGTCATGTGACATTGAACTATATCAAACGTGTTTTCTGCATTCTACAGACTGGACTTTAAATAGTGCATATGTAAAAAAACAAAATCAATGCAAAATTATTTTCGCTGCTATTTTACTGCCAGTCATTCTCTTGTCTTCTTTGTCCTGACACATTGATTAAACAATTGAGTTGTCTATTTTGCTTTACTTTACTTTATGGGTCTGTTGTTGTTTTTCTGTTTCAAAAACCTCTCGGAGACTGCTGCTACCCTTTTATCTGAGTGAACTGTAATGAATAATTAAAAGGTTTAAGATGTAGCCACTACAGTGTTAGAAAGTGTTGTCTTCATTGTAGCAGGGTAGCATCAAGAAAGAGCCTCGAGGCAAGGAAGCTGCAGGAACAAATAAACAGGCACACATGCCAAAACAAAAAAGGTTTAAACAAAATACATTAAAAGAAACTGCTGTCAGGCTGGGCAGCCACCTTCACTGATCAGATCTAAACAACCAGCCCCACCCAGATCAAACACTCACCAAACTCCCTCTCCCAGACACAGGGTCTCTTCCTGCTTTTATGCAGGTGGCCCCTCCCCAGTTAGCACCAATCTGCACTAACTGGAGAGTGGCCACACCTGTGGTTGCTGGCAGAGAAATTAACCCTGTCCCTAATACATTCGTCAAACTGTGCACTGTAGTTTATCCATTTTTTGAGATATGGCTGGGATGAATTCACACTTTAAACTCAGTACAAAAACTACATTGCTTAATTGTAAGTTGTCACTCACAGTGACTTCAGTCTTACTTTTGCATCCAAAGACAGATCAAACTTGACATACTGGGATTTTTTTTTTGTAGCCAGTGCATATAATTAATTGAAAAATTTAAATATGATTATGATGGATCAAAATGGTAATTACATTTTAATGTATGTATCCAAATGTACTCTGTATGGGTTCTGTGACAAACAAAAACAACACATTTACTATAAATAAAGCAAGTTGTTAATAATAAAACTTAATTATCATTATGACTGATAATAGATAATAGAACCCAAAATCTCCTTATGTTGTAGAATTTAAGTTTCTCATTTATTGAACCGGGCAGGATGACAAAGATTTTCAGGTCCCTGGAAACTATAAGACCAAAACAAATGTTCTTAGCATAAAATGGTATGAAAAAGGCTTTCAATTTAACAACAACACATTGTCTGAAGATAACATTGTGCCATGTATTTATTTACCTGGCTGTAATGAGAGTGAAAAAGCAGAAAGGAGAATGTACATTAATTTGTGATTACTACTTCTGCCTGCAGTGCCTGATAATGATAGCTTGTGAAGTTGGAGTTAGTTGGTTTATATACCTTTATCAAAGTGTATTGTGGTAAATAATGGTTAAAAAAAAAGGTTTGGTAAATGTATAAACTGCAAGATTAATTTTATATAATAATATTTAATATTTAATAAAGCATAAAAGAGGAGAGACAAGTGCAGTATCTCTGTAGAATAAGTAGTGGGGTGCACAGTTGGGTACTACCATTTCAATTATTTTATTTAATTTAAAAAATATATATAATTTTGAATCATTTCAAGAAAGTATAACTTACTGAGAAATCACTGCACAATGTGAGTTATTCTTTACTCACTGCCAAGTAGTTTAAGGTTAGAAGAATCCATTTGTCTAGTCTTGTGATTAGAACCTGCATACATTTTTTATATATTAAAATTGAACTCAAAAACCTATGGTAACGAAAACTATTGCCCTTCCATTCCTTTCAGGTTTGAGTGTAATAGAATCCTTGCAAAATCTATAGAATCTAAGCTGACTAGATAATTAAAGAGATGGGAAAACACCAGCATTTTATTACAGTGAAGCTGACAAGTTAATGATAAATACTAATGTGTACTGCTAAATGAACTGAACATACTACAATTCCAGCAGCAAAACCAATTTGACCCAGTGTTTCATTCTCGTTATATAAAGTGATAAGTTCTTTGAATGCATTCTATCCTCAGCTTGAATTATGATCAAAGATAAAATAAGAAGCTATAATGATGAAATTATTGTATGTAGAGAATGTTATAATTAGGGTTGGTTGTTGCTTGAGGT
Source organism: Acipenser ruthenus (assembly GCF_902713425.1). NCBI lineage: Eukaryota > Metazoa > Chordata > Actinopteri > Acipenseriformes > Acipenseridae > Acipenser > Acipenser ruthenus. The sequence goes on along the minus strand of NC_081203.1, from coordinate 29,307,143 downwards.
TGATGAAATTCTATGTATGTAAATAGTTTGTGTTGACAGTTCTCTTATTTACCCCCCTTTTTTGTAGTTTTTAATCCATTTGAATACTCCAAATTACATGTAGCCTCACTCATTGTATTAGGTGAACCACTCTGGACCCCCTTACAAGATATTTTAAAAGGATCCTTGTATATGTATCAAATATACTTCTTCAAGTAGAAGTGGAAAATGACTGTGCTAAGATGATGGACATACGCATCCTCCGAAACGTGTGCCGTCAGCCGTCCGCTTCTTTTCACTCTGCGGGCCCGCCATGCAACCACCTCTGAGCTACAGCGTCGGAGAACCACGCAGCTCCGGGTAGCTTACAGGCAAGGCCGCAGGCGCCCGGCCAGTCTACAGGGGTCGCTGGTGCGCGGTGAGTGGTGAGCCAAGGACACCCTGGCCAACCTAGAGCCTACAATCCATGGCCAGCAGTGGAATAGCCTGGACCCGAACCAGCGACCACCAGGCATAGGGCGCATCCTGCACTCCACTCGGAGTGCCTTTACCAGATGTGCCAATCGTGAGCCCCTTGTCTGTATGTTTTCTCTCCTTGGAACTACAGTGAACTGGTTTTTAGCTGATGTCTGGATTGGCTTGCATAAGCATTTTTTTTAAAGTTATCTTTGCCAATCAGTGTGATCACATAAATAAAATGAGTAAACCACGTATCTGTGTTTGCTATCAAATGCCAATACTTTAGAGCTTTGTCACCACATGCTGCTCATTTAAAATAATCTGGCAATACCTGCTTAACTTGCAAATTACATGGAGTAAATGTTAATAACGAGTCTCCTTTGATGCTCCAGTATAGCAAATTTGTGATATCAAATGTCACCGAATATAAAGTGAATTGGTATAAAAAGAGTAATTAACCAGCTGTCTATACAGCAAACCTATGTCCAACTATTTATCTTTGCACAGACCTGTTTTGGCATTCAAGTGGCAATTTAATGAGATCCCATTATTTTAGATATTGTCATTTTCTGACAGGCTAATTTGTTTGAAACCCTTAAAAGCTTTCTTACACTCCTATAAGTTACAATCTAAATAATTTGAGATTGTAACTTCATATTTTAAATGTTATGGAAAACAAAATCCAATGGTAAACTTCACCTTGACCTATTGAGGTCACATAACTGAAGTGTTTTATTATTTGGTTGTTGTAACCTTAATCGAGTGCTGCACTGCGAAGGCTATTCTTGTCCAGATATATGTTAACAAACCCTTAATTACTTAATTTAATCAATTAGACATATATTCAGGTATTCATCCATGAGTTATTTAATTGATAACCTCTAAATCCTGATGTGGAATAGCCCATGAGTTGTGCAGCCCTGCTTTCCAATTTTCAACCACTAATTTGATCACATGTCCATTTCACAGAACAGTTTTTTTTTCATTTTTATAGTTTTATTATATAAATATGAAATTAATGGAAGGTCTAAGGATATTGGTATACTAGTTATTTTTGTTGATTCTGGAACCATAAACCCATTTAGGAACTGTGCATGTTCCTCTTACTGATGGAATAGCTGGTAATAGAAACATACAAAAGGGAATGTAGGTTTTATGCTGAAATGTGAATAATAATTTGTTTAATGGCACACTACATTAATACTGAAGAACCTGTCATCTTATTGCAAATGGCTTTATTAATAGTATCCATCTGCATTAAAGCAGAAAATGTTAAATTCTGGAATGTAATCATACTTGAATTTGACATGCTAATGTATTCAACAAAACTAGTATTATTGGGCCAATCTTATTTTTCTTTAGGATTCCTCTTAATGTTATTAATTAAACATTGATTTAGATATCAAGAATTAGCATCACATTTGAACGATATGTTAACGACTTATCTCAAGTGTCTTAGGAGACTTTTTCAGATGAATTATAAATGTGCAACATATCCTTTTGCATTCACAAATAAAATATCTGAAATGCGTGCCTGTCTTTACTTGTTATAACTATCTGCATGATCGGACGCCTGGCAAGTTGTATTGAACTTACATATACAGACAAAATGCAATAGAAATCTGGGAGGCTTCAGAAGCAAGATTTCAGTTTTGTTCCTAAAACCTGTGTGGACGCTTAAACTGTGAGAAAAAACAACTTGTTTCATTGTGTTACCTTCCTGTGAATCCAGCAGGTTCCAAGCCCCTGATTTGATTTTTAAATGTTTTCACTGTGACCATTTTACTCTATGAGGTTAGCTGCAGAGAAACAGAGGTCAAACCAGCTTGTTTTGTCTAGTTTATTTTGGCCAGTGAAATCATTGGAAAAGACTCTTCAATGACAATTAACCACTCTCACAGTTCAAGTCAGTTTATTCAGTGTATTTCTTTCAGTAATAACATACAACACTTCACAGAGTAGATTTTTTGGTATAAAACTATACTGTAGTCGTATACAATAAATGTCTAAGCACCTACATTTGTTATTTTAGTTGTATTCAATTAATGAATTACCTACACTAAAGGCTGGTATCCTGCATTTTCTCTATACGTATGCACCGTGTGCTTGGCTTTCTCAGTTAGGTAGTAAATACTGTAGTATAAAATATTATAATCAATATTTCATCTCAGTTCCTTTGCCTAATTCCTCAACACTCTCTCCAGACAGCAACAGAGTTCCATATGGTAGAAATCTGTCCCTGGTTTACGAATTTAACATATTAGCCTAATTAATTAAGATAATTTGCATCACCTGCAGTCAATTTAACTGGTCTTTATACTTTTAACCTGTTGGAAGTTCAAATCTATGTGAGATCAACTGAGTCAGGAACCAGAGCACCAGCCCAGGCACAGTCTTCATTAGCTGATTCTGCTCCCCTGGCCTTGTGCCCAGACAGTGCATTTTGCAGCTTTCAAAGCCAACCTGAGTTTTTTTTTTTCAGCTGCTACTCCCAGTAGACTGTCTGTTGCATTATATTGCATTACATTAGGATTGTAAACCAGTTTGTTTCTGTCTTAGAGTATATATAATGGTTATGTACCGTAGTTTAAGTTAGTAGTAGCAGGCTTGGAATGCATATAAGGGCTAAGGAATGCATATAACAAATTATGTAGATTCATAGAAAAACATATGTGGAGCCTAGCAACCTAGTAGAGCCTGGCAACCAAAAAGGTGCTTCAATGGTACTTGCAAAGGAAATCCTAAATACAATACTTAGTTTGTTTTATCTGTTGACCAGTAACTGACCAATTGACTGATAAATAATGTACATCAAAAATGATGAACGCTCAGCCACCACAAATTATGATGATTGTACAAAACTGTGTGATAATACTAATACTCACACTAATACTAATATTAATAATAGTAATATTAACACTTAAGTAATGAGCCAGACACTAGCTCTCTGACTGCATCACATAGATGTATAGGTGTACATCTGCTTGTGATTAGTCAAACCTATGAATGGCCCTTGCTAAATTAAAACTCCTACTGTTTTCTCATTGCGGCTGCTTTAGATCTGTCACTAAGGACCAACACATGGGTGGTTAGGATTGATTGTCAGACAGATCTGTTAGTTTCACGCTGATCAGGGGGACATGATGTTATGGTAATATAAAAAAGGGAGCAGGGCAGAGTCAAGGTGGAGCTAAATATGGGCCTCAGGGAAGAGATGTGTCTGACTGGTATAATCCTGCATGATCCAAGCAACCTATAGGGAAAGTGAAGGGAATCAGACCTGGTACTTAAAAAGTGATATATGCCCGTTTCTCCTTATTCACAAATACTGCTTGAGACATTCTGGTAATTGCAGTCCTGCATCTCTTAAAGAAAAGAGACTGGTAAAACGTACCTAATGCATTGGGAAGTGAGTAAAAAACCTAACTATCCAGCTGAACTTGGAGCCATATGGTCACCCTACTTTTGAGCTGAAAAGAGGCGATCTTTGGAATAATAATCATATTTTAGAGTCAGTGGAAAAGACCAAAGTCAAAAATTATTTAAACTGATAAAATAGATTCAATAAAAGTTGGAACAAAAGTCCTGAGGAGCAAAGGTATTTTGGTCTTCTGGAGCAGTGAAAAATTATCCCACAAGCAAAACAGTAACAGTTAAGTCTTACATAGCTACCCAATTCATTGCATCAACTATAACGTTTGCTACAATAATGGTACATTGATTCCTGCTGTTGTTGTTGCAGCATTGTGCTTCTGTCTGTGATTTGGTTGGTGTGTCTGAAATGATCCGACATGTTAAGTGTACATAACTTTCCAGACGTTTTTTTTTTCATTTGTGTCGGGATAAAAACCTTGAGGAAGCCTGGCAGGTTTTTTTGTCAACAATTATATCTTGTCTGAGGCAGCGTTTAATTTTTTGTATGTCTTGCAGCACCATTGATATCAGCATATGTATATCTGCATATAAATATGAAATAATTATTAGCAGCCTCATTTGATCTTCTGAAATGCCATTTAGAAGCCACACATTATTGGCATTAATACCGTATTTAAAGTGTTGAGCAAATCTACTGATTTCTACCAGCCTAATGTAAATACCTGGATTACTATGGAAGAATGCAAGGCACTGTTATGAGTAGGAATGTCAAACGCAGATAATGACGGAATGCTCTGAGGGTAAGATGATGTAATACCAAAGCTCAGATTAATAGAAAATGCAGCAACATGCTACAGAGAAAACTAACAGTAGCAAATAGGCAGTATGCCCTCTGACTGAGCTACCCTATGTCTGACAGCAGGGAGTAGGCTAGGCACTGTATTTTTTACCCATCTTTTGGCTGACAAAGCAAAAAAATTGAATGCAATTCTTAAGCAGCCAGTATATTTAATGAACCATAAAGGTCATGGGCTGCTTACATATTTTTGTATTAATCAAATTAGTGGTAGTATTTGTGTCAGTTGAAAATAAACATACTGTAACATCCTGCCAGAAATAAATGGATGTTATTTACAAGGTTTGTTCTTTGTATAGAATAACAGTCTGATTACAACAAGGAGACACAGGTCCCAGTAACACTCTAATGCAGTAGCATGTAATAGTCGCTATGATGTCAAACTTCAAACATCCTTTATTTAATGTATGTCTAAATAGAGGAAGCTCTAAATAGGGCTCTGTGGCTCTGTGAAAGTGTATGCCCTGCAGTATTTCATGTTTACTTTGAATTGACACAAATATCACCATTGGGTCGGGGTCCTCGTGAATTATTCAAATCACAGACATGTTAGATCCGCTGCCGTTAGGATGGGTTCAATTCCTCGCCCCCTGTAATACATACCTTCCTATGATATTTACATACATGGCAGATGCTTCATCTTTAATTTAGAAAGAGCATTTTGTTACATTCTGTTCTTCACATGGACTGTTTGGGGGATTTGTAATTAGTGATATTATTGTTAGAATTGTTTTTTTTTGTTTTTTTGTTGTTTTTTTTTGACGAGGGCAGATGTCCATTAATGTAGACTTTTGGATCAGCTGTGCAAATATCACTCTTTGAAAAAGCTCTGTCTTGTAGATTTCAGTGAAATCCATTGAGTCAACACAGAGCCGTGTTCCAGATTCTATTTATATGACCTCTTTACTGTGCAGTCTCACATGAAAAGCTTAAGTCACTGCACTCTTTCCTTAGATAATCCATAGGGGATTAGGCATCTGAATCAATTATATAGTCAGGACTGTCTTGATAAAATGCCTACCAAATCCACTGTGGTATTTACCAAAAAAGCATTTTTGTATGAGGTATTTAATGATGTTGTATGTAAAACAAATTAATACAAGAAATAGTCAATATGCATATTAATTAAAATTATAAAATATTTGTTATCAAGGAATGTGCATTCCTTTAAGGATTGTTTGTATTAAATTGGAAAAAAAATACAAATAAACTCACTGTGTCATAATTTCTTGCAAGGCATAATGAAGTGTGACATTTACTTGTAATGCAGAAAATGATATGATGCAACATTATGCACCAGACACTTTACACACTAGATTTAGGTTTTCACCTTTGCAATATATGCTGTGGGCATTAATATTTTAATAACAAAAACAAATGTAAAATGAGTCTACAATCTACATTTACATACTTACAAATGTAGAACACCAACCCCTTCCCAATACACAAACTAAAGTTGTGTTTCAATCAATGGCACATATATATATATATATATATATGTAATTGAAGCAATTAAACTAAAAAAGTTTTACTTTAGACATTCATAACCTACTGTATGTATGTATATAAATTTCTGATCGTAATCAGACAAACAATAAGAGGTCTATATGCATGTAAACAGATCATTTTTTAATTTTTCCTCTGAATGCTAGTTCTGGATACAATCATACTAACATTGTATTACAGCTGAACTGCGACCTTATATAAGATTGTCATTCAGTAATGAAACTGTATACAGTACAATTCAACCCTATGTATATTATATTATGATGTACTGCAGCATACCTGCCAATTTGTGCATTCGTTTTGGAGGTTATTTGTTGCTTGAGATGCACAGTGCTGATTTTAAACTGCCACTGACGATGTTGTTATAAACATAGGGGTAATTACACCACAGATGCATCAAAACTTAATGACTGCTATTGCAAATTGTCCCTCGCATGCAGGTTGATTAATACATCTAGACAAAAAACTAGGCAGAATCATACCTTTACAGCAGTTGCTAATGTGTCAGATTGTAGTTGTTTTCTTTTATTCCAGACCAATTTTTGTTAGCATTTCTTGAATTGAAATGATTATCATTGGAATAATGTGTGGCTGCTTAATTCTTTATGCATTCTCTATGTACCACTGGACACTTGACAATAATGGATTAATCCCCCCCCCCCCCCCCCCCCCCCCAAAAAAAAACATCTTTTCCACTGGAATTACATACAGATCAGGAAACATTTTAAATAACATTTTCAATAACTCTGGGCAGGAAAGATGATTATAAAATGGACAATAATAGTCTGGTTTGACACCATCTGCAGCCTCCAGAGTCTAGAATTACAATCAATGGTGAAAATTAGAGCAGGAGACAGGCAGGTCTAGATCCATTAATCTGTAGGACTGCATTCAAAAGATACCATGGGAAAAAAAACACAATGTGATTGTGCTTTTATTTCCTTAATTTAACTCTAGCTAATTTACCTTGAGTAAAAATAGCTCAACTACCATTTAATGGATTGTTTTAAGGGTAGGAATAGTTCAGAATTAAGATTCTCTTGGAAGAGAAGTAAGCTTTTCCTATTATCACCAGCAAGCAATTGTGTGGAACTCTATTGGATTGTGTGTGTGTGATAGAACTGCCATCAGGGATGCTCAGGTTTGCTGTCAGTAATGCTTTACATTAAATCAATTATGCCATTCAATGAAACACCCTTATTTAATCCCAGCACACAGTACACTTATGTCCAAAGTAAGTAGTCAGACAGATTGAAAACATAGACATATTGTGAATTGTGTTCAACATATTAGAGACATTGGCGCAGGTCAATGTTCGAGTGAAATAAATGTGGACTAATATACTCTGTAGTATTAAAAAATGCCAGCAATAATATAATTATTGTATAGAAAGAAATGGGTGGAAAAATGGTGTCAATGACTCTGCATCTCTTATTAAAAGTGCACCCTGCTATCCTGCACAGCTCCTTTTTTTAATCACAGGTCTATTTGGCTTTCAAATTAGTGGGCAAGAAACAGGGGAACAAAAAAAAGCAAGTGGAGATGAAAAAGTAAAGGTGTAATTATTATAATTAGCTCTAGCAGTGGGAGGACAGATTTCACATAGAGTAGCTAGGGAAAAAGAATTTGAAGGACAATAACATATCTGCATACGTATTGCACATGTGTGCACAATTTGTTTTTAATTATATTTATTTAAAAAAAAGCAATTGTTAACTATTCCCTGAATATGTGGTTTACCTTTAAATAGTACAATTAAAATGAGTTAATTGTACCAAATACACTTTGGATACACGTTCTGACGTATTCTGTGCAAGGTTTTATACAGGCAATGATGATTGCTCAGCATGTTTATATTTAATATGACTGGGCCTTTTCTGGATATTCTTATCTAGAATCTACCTCAAATATATCACTGGGGGAGGGGTTGCAGCTAAAGAATCCTCTGGAGATTTCTGTTTTTCTGTAAGATGTGAAAGCTCTGTTACACCATAACGTATGGTCTAACATGAATAAAGCCATGAATTTTATTATTAATGACATACAATACTGGAGGTAGCTGGATAATGTATAAATGGGAATTGTACAAATAGATACATGTGATCTTTGTCAAACGTCTGGTTACAGATTGGATAGTAAATTGAAGATGAAACTGTTGGCTGCATCAGTATAAAAAAAAAATATTAGATTTTTTTTTAAAACACATCCTGTCATTGGAGTAATTTTCATGCTTTGATTTGTCCTAATTATACAGCAGTGAGAAACACTTGAAGCTAAATTTAGAAACAAAAGAGAGTGGGTATCCTTTTTTCCATTTCAGAACCTACAGTATAAGAAGCTGCTTGAACAGTTGTTATCTGTCAAAGAGGGTTCAATGCTGCTGTGTTCTGCAACATCCAAATGTCTGATAATGTTAGCTATTGTGGTCAGGAGATACCTACTGCCCCCAAACCCCTTCTAGATATTACAGGAATTCTAGTTCCTTCTGAAGAAACTCCCTGCGTCCCTGGGCTCTGTCTTAGAAGCTGTAATAGCACAGGCCATGGAATATGTTGGAAATGGAAAAGATTATCATAGACATCCAACAGGGAATGTCTGTCATACTTATTTTTGTTTTCATTGAACTCAGTCATAATACAATTGGCTATATCATGGATTTTCCACTGAAATAAAGACATTCTGTTCAGTATTGTGGACCTTTGCTCTTGATAACTTCTCATTTGCATCCCTTTGGTTGGGCTTACACTGTACAGTATGTAACATGCAGTAAGATTATCATATTGCATATGTGCACTGCGCGATAATGCAACACCGGATCAATGAAGTCATGAGAAATACATTTCAATGCTAAAAGTTCTTTCAGTTTTGGATCGTCTAGAATAGTATGAACCATTCTCTGTGGTAAATAGGCTGGGCTGCCTAATGGGATCATCACAAGTTAAGATATTAGGAATTAATGTATTTAAGTCCTTTTAAAAACTCACAGACCAGTGTATCCCACAGAGTATCATAGCAATAAAAAGGAACGTTTAACTAGCGGAATTACAATTCCTGCATGGCTAACCAAACCATCGAAAATAGTTGTGTTCTTTAGGAGGCTTGGTGGTCCAGTGGTTAAAGAAAAGGGCTTGATAACAGGACATTCCCGGTTCAAATCCCTGCTCAGCTACTGACTCACTGTGTGTGACCCTGAGCAAGTCGCTCAGCCTCCTTGTACTCTGTCCTTCAGATGAGACTAAAATCAAGGTCCTATTTTAAGTGCTGCATAGTTCACCCCTGGTCTCTGTAAGTCGCTTTGGATAAAAGTGTCTGCTAAATGACTAATTAATAATAATAATAATAATAATAATAATAATAATAATAATCTCTCACATCACCCAGGGTTAGGGTTAGTGGGTTTAGGGTTAGGGTCGAGTTTAGCTTAAAGGAGTAGTTGTGGTTTCAGTACTGTGCATGCAGCAATATGTTTAATTAAAATAAATACCTATCAATTTACAGGTTGCATGAAGTCCAATTTATTCAACCTTTGGAAACACCACATAATAATTTTTGCTTAACTATGTGCTTTATTTTATATGCTTTTAATAAAACAAATATTGTACAGTATATTTTCCTCTTTACAATGTCTCATAATCACAATAATTACACAGATGATTGTGTAGTTATAGTACAATGCAACTACATGATCAACTACCAAATTAACACTTTAACATGTAATCACAATGTTACAGTGCATTTAGTGGCATTTAATGACACTTTTGCAGTGGTAATAATAATCATGTTTATGTAATTAGCAAAAAACACAAGGGAAAAGGCACATTTTCTGAAAAGAACAAAGCAGTTTTAATTTTAAGAAACATCTCATCTGCAGCTAGGAGTAGGTAACTATTACTGAGCATTTATTTATGCTTTTATTTAGTATTCCATTCAGAAAATCTGCTCTTGCACATGTTGCTAAAATGTGTCGCTTATTGGTTGTTGCTGTATCTCAGGGTCTTGCTGTATTGACAAGAAACTTCAGCAGTAGAACAATCATCCATAAGGAATGTATCCAATATGGCTGTTTTGGCATTTTTTTCTGTCATGACAAGTGTTTATAAAGATGTTGCATGTCCATTTGTATTTTTCTCATATATTGCTAAACCATTAATACACCAGTAAATGCAATTTGCTTTAAGAATAGGGCCCATGCCATTATTGTATATTTATTTAACACATTGGTAATTGTAATGTTGTCTGTTTTATTGTTTTTTTTTATAAGCTTCTCATGAAAATAAATTTAAATAAACACTTTATGGATCCCTTGGCACTGCACAAACTCCCGAATACTTCCCATTGTCCATATTTCTTTTTGCATTTCTGACACATATTTCTACCAAAACGTGTCACCACAATGTGATTGCAGGATGAACAAATGTACTCAATGTATGCATTAAAACTAATGAAAGTAAAATGTAGTTGTAGATGTAAGATAGTTTGCTGGGCAAAATACACATTTTCTAGTCAAGTAAAGAATAATGGGCACAGACAAGTCATTTGAAATGAAACTGACAGGAAGGAATAGAGCAGATAAAGAGAATACAGAGGAAGGATGCATCACAACAAGATTAAGGATAAGCAAAGCAGCATGAGAAGATTTAATGGCAATCCAGGCCATTTCAGACTGAAGATGGGAAAGATATGTAATACATGCATGATGGTTTCTGGTGCTGAAGCAACTAATGGCCTACTTCAGCATCAGGGAAATGACTACATTATGCAGCAGGAGTGTTTGTGGCAATACGACTAATGGATGTCTAAGTGCAAGAAAATCCAAGTAGATCGTAGATGAGGAAATGCCAGTGAAAAAGCTAGTGACATGCAACTGAAATGGCAGGTTAATTACAGTGAAGTAAGATGGGTTAAGACGCCTGTGAATGGTATGATGCATTTATTAATAAATAAATAGTACAAAAGCATACAGTACAGTAGCTGAAGGAAATGCATTTGTGTTTAAAAGGCAGTCATTTGTTATTTGTAATTTTCAAATAAAATATTCTAAATTGGCATCGATTACTCTACTCCATGTGTTTCTAGATCAGGTCAGGCCTTTCAAGAAAACCTGTGCACATTTTTATTTACACATGCACGGATGGAGTGAGTTTCTGAGAAACTTTGTGGTGAAAACAGCCAACACTTTCATTCTATGCCAGGTAGAATCATGATATCGAACACATCAACAGCTGGATGAAAGTACTATGTAATATCTCTGGTCTTACATTTCACATGTCAATGTGAACCCTAACAGTTGGCTGTATTGTCAAAGAATGGCACCTAACCATCACTGTCAATGAGGCATCATCGACAGTCCAGAGTTATCAAACCCATCTTGATATGACACTGATACATTGTAATGCCAGATGAAGTAGTCCAGGCATTATGCATCAGAGATCAGATTGGGGAAGAAATGCTCCAATTTCCAATCAGCCACAGTTAGGCTCGTGGAACTGAAGAATCATCTGTAGTACCTCCATCTTCTTCTTTGACTTTTGACATGTCCTTTATCTATACATCCTGCTTTACACATCTGGGCTGCAACCTCAATGGAGTTTGAAGCCTCTCTGTAATTGAACTGTGGGGGCCTGTGGGACATCTCATAATTAAGCAGCTCTGGGTTAACAATGAATGCTTTAAAGAATCATCAGGCTTGCTTATTAACCCAATTCATATGTAAATGCTGGGCTTTTTTATTATTATATCCAACACCATTGTTAAATAAAATTAAATAGTTAAATCTAATTATCAGAATACAAAAATAAAACAATCACTCTAAAAAATAGGAATGAGTAAGATATTCCCTTTTCTCTGATAGTGATCTAGTACTTATTCTGCTGTTACCTAGCTATGGAAATTTCACCACATCTCCAAGGCATTATATCAGCTCTAGCTTTTCACAGGATGATGATCACAGGAGGAAAGAATAAGTGGGTGATGTGGTTTGATGAGTGTGGAAATTTCTCAGAGTGGCCTTGAGAAGTGCTGCACTTTTCTCGAGCATTTCTTTAAAGTTTGCCTTGGAATATGCATAGAATATGAATATGAATATGACATAAAGAGTATGACATCAAGCATTGGATGTTACAGAATTGTCTATTGTTGAATTCAGATAAAACAGAGGTTATGCTAGTGGGCTCACAGAACCAACTAAAAGGAAATGTGGGATTAAATGAGCTTGACCCTTACAGTCTCTTATCAAAACTTAAACTAGAAATTAACATTTGAGACTCATATTAGGGAAGTTACTAAAGTATCTTTTTACCATTTGAGAAATATAGTAAAACCAAGAAAGTGAACATATTACCCCTGTTTTGGCCTCTTTACACTGGCTGTCGGTGCAGTATAGAATTGATTTTAAGATTTTGCTGTTAACTTACATAGTCCTGAATGGATTAGCACCTAGTTATTTGCAGGAGTTACCGACCCCGTATCTTCCAAACCACACTCTGAGATCACAGGATGTGGGGCTGTTAGTTATTCCTAGGGTCAACAAAAGCAACACGGGAGGTAGGGCTTTTTCTTGTAGTGCTCCTAAATTATGGAATGCTCTGCCTTCATTTGTCAGGGTAGTTGGGACCGATGCAGTTTTCAAGTCAAGACTAAAAACGCACTTTTATAAAATGGCTTTCTTGTGGGTTTTAATATAATTTTAAAATTGCTGCTTCTGTGTTATTATTACATGCATACTGTTATTTAAATATGTTATTTAAATGGTCTGATTATGGCAGTTGTATGTGTGATATGCTATACAAATGTATTGTGGTTTGTTCTTTTTTTCTGCTATGTACTGTACAGTGCTTTGCAATACTTTTTGTATAAAAGCGCTATATAAATGCAATAACTACATAAATAAATATGTCTTTACTTACAGACACTATACTACAGTCTTTTATCAAATATTTAAGACTATTTTCCTCAAAAACTACTATTTTTGCCAAGCTTTCAGGGATTTTTCTATAAGTAATCATAATAGAAAACAACATTTGTAAAGTTTTTTTTTTTCTCTACTTCCCTTTGAAATAAACATGTTTTTGACTCTCACTCCTTCTCTAAAAATATTATTACAAAACATGTAGAATAGGACTACACTGTAGTGTTCCATGTACACCTTGGGCTAATTGATATGCAATTGTATTACATTTGGGAAATCAGTTTATGTATTATGTTACCTTACAATATGACATTTTATTTTCAACTGGTTTATTATTTTCTTTTGTGAAGCTTCTTCTTGTGAATGAACTGAAAGCATAACTGCTCACACTTAAAATAAAAAGGATTTCAACCTTTTCCCCTTGGATTTGTAGTGTCGTAATGGATTTTCTATTTCCTAATTTAGCACATCTTTAAAAGCTTGCTCTTTCAACCAAGATGGATGTCTAGAATTTTTATTTTATTTCACTGTCAAATCATTACCCCACAGAGTCTGCTGAACAACAAAAATGACTGAATAAGCAAGCTATTAATAACTAACTCTAACTAATTAGAGCCAGCAATCACACTTCTGCTATCATAAATTATTTATATGTTAGTCTAGATAGTAATGGCCTGAATATAATGTGTGCAACGCTACAGCTTTGGAAACCATAAGCTTGTTCAGACCCTTTAATGCATGGCAGTATTAAGTAAGAAACAATAAACAATGAAATAACTGTTGTAATCCATGTGCATGTATTTATTTTTTTTAATAAACAGTATTTAAATATAGCCACAGCTTTAAAACAAGCTTTATTAGTCCTTACTTTTTTGTTAGGATTTGTGGTAGTGTGGCAGTTCACTGAATCATTAGTACTTTCTGGAATATCATGGCTATCCACGGTCTATGGAAGAGTATGTATCACATTGGTCGTATTCAAGTTATTCTACAAGGCATAGCATGCGAATAGAAATACAATGTTAGTGAAATGTCCACTGGTTGTCATGAGATCCTCTTACCAGCAAGCTTCATCAGAGTGTGAAGATCATGGATTTCACAGTACTTCAGTATTTCATTCAGTATATGTAACAGACTACATATACTGTAAGGGTGGCCCAACTAGGTCCTTATTGGGACATTCATTTTGGTTACCATCTGGCCTGAGATTTTTTGGTTGTTTTCCAAATAATTCTTTCCACTGACAGTATTTCTGTGAATTAAGCAAGACACTTCACCACTGGTAATGACACCCCCAAGCATGGTGTTTTAATCTGTTTTAATGTAGCAGTCTTCTAAAAAGGATAGAATTTTACCACACAGCAAGAACCCAAGGGAATGCTTAATCTATACTAAGCCTGTTTGAGGTGTCCAATGGTGAGAAAGGTCACGACTCGGCTGCTCTAAATGATCCCAGTGATCATCACTCTCAGGCACAAACTGTACAATCTGATCTTTAAGTTTGATAAATTGTGAGATGCGGGAAAGCCTCTTTTGGATGATTTACTTGCAACGCTAAGGCAGGATTCTAGGTCGTGTAACATTCTAGAAGCTACTGAAGTATACAGTATCATTGAGGTTTCTAGATTCAAGTAACTGAAACAAATTGAACTGAATAAAACATATAAAACCTTGTTCACTGGTCTAAGCAAACCTTCTGTGTTGCCAAACTCCTGTGTCATGAAAACCAATCCAGTCTTGTCAATCATTTTAAATCCAAAGAGTTACCACGATGGTAAAAAGTTAATGTAATGAATGAAAGTCACTCAAGCCAGATCAAGAAAATATCGTACTTACCCCGTAAAATAACGTTAGGTAGTATAAGATCAGTGCCAATCATGGCCTGTGAAACCTGCCGTAACTGTGAGTCCAACTAAAGGTTTGGGGTCTGCCAGTAAAGTGTTTTATAGCCCATTAATGTACGGTACCAACATGCTTTATTAATATTCAGTGAAGTCTTGGAAGACCTCGGGAACTGAAGGGACGATCTACAAAATGTGTACCAGGCTTTTTTTATGTTAAGGTAACATATCACTGTTTAGCATATTACTAATGTTATATATTATGAAAGACAACAGGTGGTGAGTAATGGTATTGTTAAGCATGACAAATGGCATACAAGCTGATATTCTTATTTCAAGACACCGGATAGTATCTGAGTAATGTCTGTAAGGAATCTGTAAGCCAAGAAACAGCAGGTGGTGGGCACTAGTGAATTTCAATGGATTTTGCTTTCATAGGCAGTAAAGCTATATTATCTCCAGTTGCCAGGTGTTTCACCCACAGCAGCCAAGAAAGATGTGGAAGAAAATCACCTGTGTCTTTGTAGCACTGTGCTCAAAAGTCGTTGTGTTGACAAGACTTAACATTTAAACTGAAAACCACATGCAACCATTATGGAGTCTATTAAAAAAGAACCATATAGCACTTGCTAAATCTACACAAGTGTTTATTTTATTTAATTTTTTAATTTTTTGTGCAGCAGGCAGATTAGGTGTAATCTGCAGAGGCAATGTGCTTCCTGTACAGCTGATGTACAAAACAGTTGTTTTTTTCTGTATCTATATATACTGCATATATACTGTAGGGCCTATAAAGCGCTTATAAATTATATATAATTATAATACTGCCAGTGTTACTTTTAGCATTCTCCAGGTTGGTCGAGTTAGTAACCTATAGCACAAACTAATTTTGCTTTTGCCTGTGCTTTTGCAGATGAATTTATAATGCTGGTAATATCATACATTGATTTGTATCAGACCTAGTATTGAAATGCATTGCAATGCTGTGACAGGACGGTCAAGTGCTGATGTCCCCAGACCAGGAAGTTGACACTGACAAGTACTGCGGGTTGAAGTGCTGCTGCACGTATTTATTACATAAAAATATAAATCAAACGGACAGACAAAAACACAGCTCACAGAGCCAAAATAAAAGTTTGAACCGAAACAAATTTCAAACACAAAAATACCCCCACCAAAACAAGTACTGTGCTGGTCCTTCCAGCACACGTAGCAATTTCTCTCTCTCTCTCTCTCTCTCTCTCTCTCTCTCTCTCTCTCTCTCTCTCTCTCTCTCTCTCTCTCTCTCTCTCTCTCTCTCTCTCTCTCTCTCTCTCTCTCTCTCTCTCTCTGTAAATTAATCTGGAGATGGCCACATTCTGCAAGAGACTTTTAACATGCGTGGTCGACAGCTAATTTGTCACTAAATCATTAGCTGCCATTAAACTATAACAATACATACAATATAATACAACCTCACAAACCATTCTTTTAAATAAACATAATACATTTTTAGCAGGGCTCTGCCCTGCCCCATCTTTACACGCAGGGCTCTTTTGCCCTGCTACAAATGCATATTAGTTCATGTTTAGAGAGTGGGTGGAGAGTCAGATATTGTTAAAAAATGTCAGAAACTTGGAAAAAACTGCAAAAGTAAAAAAAAAAAAAATCAAAAGTGATTCATATGCCAAACCAAGCAACAGGTCCCTTGCGTTTTAATAAACAATTTATCATTAGCTAGCCAGCCTTTAGTTTCTAATTGTGATAAATTAGTTTTGAGTCAGTCAAAGAAGGTTATTGTACAATTTCCTACAGATATGCTTAAACTTACATCATCTGTCCATTATTAACAAATAATGGATACTTTAAAATTGAAAGTGTGGGAAAAACAACACCAGCACTGCAGACTTATAAGCCCTTCATACAAACAAAACTTCACCTGAGACATACTGATTGTCACATAATGTTGCTTTGAGCATTCTCTTGGTGGAAGGTTGGTAGAGTTAGCTATGTCTTTTATCTCACATCTGCCTAATATTGGTTCCAGTGTCTTTAACCTGCAGAAAATGAGCTCAGAACTGTCGCAGTTACTGATGCCTTTTTCCTATACTGTATTGATCATGTCTGAAGGAATTACTTCAGTGGCCTCATAGAACTGAAGGAGATCAATAACTCAATAAACCATCAATTCATTTTCTCATATTTAAATATATATTTGAATGCAATAGGAGCTGGTTGTAAAGCAGCTGCAAAGGAAATACATCAAGGTATTGGTATTCTTGCTGAATGCAAATTAATTTGTGCAACGTTAAGGATTATATTTTGCAAACCATACAGATTTTAGATTTTTCACAATGGCTATCACTGACTCAACAACAAAGACATCCTACTCTAATATAAACACAGCTAAAAAAAAAAATCATCCCTATATATAGACTTACATGTTTTTCATATTTTCTTATATATTTTGAGTTACTATACAAAACTGTACATTTTGTCAGCTGGAAGACTGTGTTTTCTGGCTGCTTGATTACTGAAGCTTAAAAAGTGTTGATCTATTTTTGCCTTCTGCCTGAATCTGTTTATTTTCTAATTCTTCGGCATTTACATATATTGGAGTCATTCAAGAACAAACCTGGCTTAGTTTTCTTTACTCTTGCTGTGTTACATTAATTTTATTCAGCTTGGTTTTGTTTTTTCACTGTGTTCTTTCAGGGATGGTGCTGTTCCCAAATGAAGGGTCACTGCTAAAACCACCCGCAACAAAAATAAAGTTTTGAAGAGACACTGTCCTTTGAGAAACTTCTTCACCTTCATTATCACGAATGCAGTTAGTTGTCTTCATCATCTTGATCATCTTCAAGTTTTTTTTCATATTTTGTATCTTTTTTCCTCCCACACATTTTCTAAAATATAGCTAAACCAAATAATGCTTTCCACACATTAAACACCTTGGATACTGTGAATGTTTATGCCTCTGCAAAAGCACACTTATGATTTCTTCTTTCATGTACTTCCCCTGATCTGTACACCCTATGTGCCATGGAATTTCAGAAAATACCTCTGCAGTGAATTCTGGGATTGTAGTCCTGAGTGAGATTTAATCTCTAATTAAACTTGACAAAGAAATACATCTCCCAGTATACACATTGGTAGATAATTCAGTCGGAGTGATTAGCTCTTAAGGAAGGGCCAAGGAAAGGTCACATGTATGTGACAAATCAGTGGCATTGGCTAATACTACATAGCCTTAATATTAATATAATATTCAAACATGAGATAAACGAGCACAACCTAACCTACCATTAGTGTTTGTCTGTTTCTGCAGGCTAATGAAACAGAAAATTCTGAAACAGGCCAATACAGAAAGACATAATTAACACATGTATTGTTACTGCTGAAAAGCTGAAAATGTATTTACTTAAGTGAGTTATCAATTGACTTAAACTGTTTTTAGTTTTAATTTCATTATCCACAGATCAGCTGGGGGTATGGCTAGAATTGTTTCATTCCTTACCATCAGGCATAACTGACAGGGCTGTAATCACTTATACAGCCAAGTGTGAAATGGATCCTGTTCACATTTTCCTGAATTATTAAAACTCTCTAATTTAACATTATTATGCATAACTACATTTTACAATAGAAATATAATTCTCTTTTAAAACGGTCATTTAACTTCTGTCGTATACGGAACTATAGGCCATTTTTTGTTTTTCTCAACTTAAAAAAACATACTGTAAAGTACAGTACTGATCTTTAATGCTGAATGTAAGGATTGTGCCCACATACAGTACAGTGTGCAGTCTGTGTTGTCTTCTTTTTTTTCAATAGTATAATAAACGTGTTTCAAGGATGTTTTCACAAATTTACTTACTTAAGTTCTGACTGAAGTGAAGCTTATATTATATACAGCAAATTACGCAAATAGTAGTTTCCTACTGAACTACTGTATATAATTTGAGGTTCATTATGAATATGATTCACTATCTGCCTATGGTCCATTTGGAATGATCAGTACACACAACAACAACCACCTTGCTCCCATACCAGTGAAGTCTGGTCATTTCCAAATAAAACTGCTGCTTTAGTCATTCTCAATCAATATCAATATATAATTGGAATAAAGCCCTCTGCCAGGTGCTGATTGGTGAGATAATGTTGACCTTATTGGAGCTCACTTCTTTATTGACTTGTGTTTGTCACACACGTCCTCTCTTCCTTAAACTATGTTCCTACACAAATGTGTGTGTTGCTGAAATGCCCTACTTTTAGAGGTTAATGCAGCTTTTAGAACTAATATTGTCCTTTAAAATAAATTAGAAACCTCAGAACCATTAAACTAATACAAGTGGTCTGTTGTATAAATAGAATGCATAATGTCCCTCTGTGATCGATCAGACTACCTTCCACTCAAGAGTAAAGATCTTGAGTGCCAATTGTACATTATCATGGCCTTGCCTCACTTTTGGTAGAAAATCTGATACATCACAGAGACTCATTGTGCATCCTTTCTCCGTATTTTTATTTTATCTCTGTTCAGGTATCTTCCTTATGCAGAAATTGTTAATTTATAAAAGCCTGCTGTGTTCAATTTGTGTGGCTGCCAACAACCCAGTCTAGTCTACACAAAATGCCTGGGAATAGAACTCATGTTTACTCATTTATTAGCTGACAGCCTAGGTTTGTAGAGATATGTATGATGGAAGGGGAACTTCAAAGAAAAAAAAGTAGCATGCAAGTTTAACTGTTCCACCAGTTGGTATTTTGCAGACATCTGATCAGAAAAACATAATATCATAATACCCAAACATATGTATGTAATAGTATGTAAAAGTCTCTCACTGTCATCCCTAATATTGACACATAGAAAATAGCAACAAGAGAGTTTTATTTAGAAAGAATCGTGCAGCAATGTTTTTCTTTACATACTATATAAATGAAGAACCATGTTACTGGATCCTCAGCAGATGCACTATCCTTGCACTACTGCACTACTAATATATCATTGTAGATATAACTTGTTGTAATCCTAACTTGTTGCATCCTAGTTCACATTATATTTGAGTAGTATTATTGCACTTATTTTAAACTATACTGTATTTATTATTATTAGGGGGACCTACGTGTGGAGACAGAATTCAGCACCATGGACAGCGCTTCACTTGATTCCCGATGATGCACGTTCTCAAAGAAACTGAAACTTTTTCCATATATAAACGAGTACCCTCTCTCAGTTTGTACCTCGTTAAAGAAAGCAGATCTTGTTTTTAGTAACTGGTTGCTATTCGAACATGATTATGCAGGGAATAGAAATGGATTATGTTCATATTGTTTGAGTAGAGTTCTGTACACTGCAGCCGGCAGTGGGTCGAGTTTCAGCTTTGGGCAGCTGCAGAAACGCTCTGGAGTTAGATTACAAACCGACAGACAAAACTTCAAACCAGACAGACAAGCCTGGTACCAGAAAGTGCTTGATGAGCTCAGATCGCGTTTAAAACAAGCAAACAAACAAACAAACAAGCAAAAGGTTTGGTGCTGGTAATGATACCAGCGGTATAATGCTAAATATTACATATTGATTTCATTAATTGTGTCAGAATAGCAAATAACATATTATGTCACACATTCACAAGCTGTTTCTTTAGAAATCGACTCTGTGTTCCATAGCAGGTTACACTTATGCAACACATTTGAAACATATTTTAGTATTTATATATTTTAATTAAAACGACTATTTTCTAGCAATAAACTACGTTACCAAACTTTAGAAGCCCGTGTGATGTGCTTTATTATAGTGTGCAGGTAGGATACACTTACTTATGTATAGAATTGTGAGTGAATTTACTGTATATGATTTTTTAAAAAAAAAATAATAATAAGGGACTGGCGTACTATATACATCTGCCATGTCGCTTGTTTTTATAGAGTAAACACAGAATCTAAAATAAGACATGTTTTTATATACATTGGAACACTTCTTTTTCTTGAAAGAACATAACGGAATGCTTTATTTAAACATTAAGATACAAAGGAATTAATATTAGGCTATATGAGAATTCCGCACTTCTTACTGTATACAGCAGCCTTGGCCAAACTGTGCCTTTAAATGGCGTGCTACGTACTAAGTAGAGGGAGGACCCGTACAGTTAGTGTGTGAAAATCTCGTGATTCCCTATCAGTTTTCCTGAGCGAACGCAGCTCTGTTCTCTGCTGTAATAGACATACAGAGGGGCGAACTGTTCTCCAGCCTGCATCCTGGTTATGAGCACCGCATCCCAACAGCATCACTGTGGACACCGTCTAAACCTGGACCTAAAATATCAAGTTATAGGAATTTACTGGATTAATATTATTGGATGCCTTTTAAATAACCAAGGTAAGTGCAGCTGAAGATTTCATTTCATGTGTTGGACCCTAACATTGCATTCCAATGTACACACATGTTGTAACTACTTGATTTATTTATTTTATTTTTTGGTGATAAAGAATGGTGTTCTGCTTTTTTTAAAATTAAAATCCCAATTCAGCCTTTTTTTAATCTTATTGCATTATCTCATGTGAGGTCTAAAACAGCTTTGGAAATTGCGAGAGCTTCTAGAAGAGATTAATGTCGTTTTTAATATAAAATAGTTAATGCTTAAATATCAGAGTTTATTATTATACTAACCTGAAATGACTGTACAATATTATTAGTGACAATTAAAGTTATCGACTTGTCTATATGTGAATATTTGTAAAATGTATTTGGATATATTTTAGCAAAACTTATACAGTGCAGTACCGGTATATACTTTCTTTTGGTAATATATATATCAATGTACATATATCAATGTACATGCCTATTATCTTGAACTGGTTTTTATAAATAACATCTTCCTGGTTTATTTAAAAAAAAAAAAAAGAAAAAAGAAAGTGGTGCATTTTCTTAATGGATGGTGATTTTTCCGTTCCTGAGTGTAGCTACGTATTAATAAAACGTCCGTAATAATGTGTAAACCCATTGCTGCAAAAATGCAATGACTTTGATATTTGAAGGTGATTTGTATTTGGGGATACAGACTCGGTGTGTGTGCAGGTACATTCTTAAAGACAAATATACCAGGTTTGCGAGGGATCAAGAGGCAGCAAGAATATTTGTATAGGGATATACAAAGATCAGCACGACTAAACGGACGGGATCTTTATTAATTATACACCCCTAATCCACAGAAATACGCTCCTACCTAAAATGAGCTTCACGGAAAAGGGGGCTGCACCGTCCTCCCTGTGTGTTGGATTGTATAGGACATCTGCACAAAAATATAAACAAGTAGCTTCGTGTTTTACTGCTGTTGATCCTTGAAAAACAACGTGTGAGCGTGGTGTCTCTTGAAAAGTCTTACAGATACGGGTTAACATACATTTAAGATACATTGTTGTAGCTGTTTATTAAAGTGCCTCGATTTGACATTAATATAATAACATTTAAGAAACACACTGAACCTTTTTTTTTTTTGTAAATCGAGGCGGAGGCTGTTTATAATAATAATAATAATAATAATAATAATAATAATAATAATAATAATAATAATAATAATAATAATAATGTACATGGTTGAACCATACAAGTATTGAACCCTTAATTGATCTATGTGGAGCAGTATAAAAGACTGGTTCTTTATCGAAACAAAGAAATCTCCTTTAAAAGTGTAATGATGAACCCGATAAACTACTATCTGGCATTATTCGGCTTGTTATTTTACACCAACTGTTGGCTGTATAACAAACAACACATGTTTGTGTTTAAAGTAAATATGTTTACAATACACAGCAATTAAAATGTACTAGTGTTTAATGCATTACGATAGGGTGGTTGGTAACATGTCAACATTAACAATGAGTTGTATAAAAACATGCAGACACTGGTCTCTAATAAGAAGAAGAAGAAGAAGAAGAAGAAGAAGAAGAAGAAGAAGAAGAAGAAGAAGAAGCGGCATTACATTTCTTCACGGTATGATGTACAGGGGCGACATTATTGGTTGCATGAGGGAAATTTATCTTGAGCAGAATAGTGACGGGGCTTACTCGAGTCAGGGCTGTGTCAGTAACAAATTATACATAAACAAACCAGAAAAAAAAACTACTAAAAAGGCCCTAAGATGTTTCATTTAAAAGGAATGTTAAAGAGATCCTTCCTTCACAAAAAGGGAAAGCAAACAGGATATCAGGCCTGTAGTTCATATTAGAAAAATCTGCTTTCAATATATTGTTAAAGCATTGAAACGGTTATAGTGGTGCAATGAATCGCGCTTAGAATGTCTTGTGTGAACGAAGATAAGAGTATGCAGGCCATAAATTACTTTTTAACTATCAGTGCATTCACAAGCACGTAAGACCGTGTCCAGGTAAAATAATAATAATAATAATATATAAAACAAAAAAAAAACTTTTTAAAACTGCGTTGGTTTTAAATTGTGGGCTTAACTAAGCATTTGCGAGGTGGGGTGACTCAATTTCCTAACTGTAATTTTGAAAAAACAAACAAAAAAAAAGCGAGAGAGAATGAAATAGACTATGTTATATCGATTCTTTTGTATTACATTTGGCAATATCAACATGCGCTGTTCCTAAAGAACTGGTAAGTTATACATAACAAGTGAAAAATTGACAGCGTATACATTATTCAAATGATAAAGACGAGTTACAGACCAATATAATTGTGTTATGCATGATTTCAATTATTATTATTATTATTATTATTATTATTATTATTATTATTATTATTATTATTATTATTATTAGCGTACAGTTTTATTATTAGCGTACAGTTTTATTAAAGCTGGATAGGCCAGTCTACACTGTTTTTTTTATTTATTTTTGTCTGTACAATTCCTGATTCTGTACTGCTCCCAATGGGGACATAACGAATATCCGCTTAATTTAAACAGCTAATGTTCTTTTTTGTTCTGTTATACCTCTACCCTTTACAAAACTCTTGGAGGTGACATTGACAATTTCTGTGTTTTGTTACATTATTTCAATAGTTTGTAGTTGGTTGGCAGGCTATTAGCTGAGTTCACACATCAAGCAGGAAAGTCCAGAGGCTGTCAAAGTAAATGTCAACTTAATGTCAGAAGAATAGTATGTTCGGAAGACTAGTTTACAATAATCTAGAGCCTGATTATTCAATAGGTGGTCCAACCATTCACAGGAAAGATGATTTTAATTTTGAATATTTTGAACAGACAAGATCAGTTTTTGACTTAGTAAGGAGCCATATCAATACAATTCTAATATAAATGTACAGCATTTTTTCAGTGACATTACATTCTTAAACATTCATTAATTTAATTATGTGAATATATGTACTTTTTAGCCCACAAATGCTCTAGTGCATGGTTGGTAATAATTGATGACAACCACACTATGGTTGGGACCAAATTAAAACTGTATTTAATACAGTTTTCTTTTTTTTGTAAGTATCTTATTTCTTCTACTCATAAAAAGAAAATGCAATTAAATACAGTTTTGTTAAGTGCGATTATTGTCAGTTTTGATTTGGTCCCAGCCTATGTCCCATAGTTTTTAGCATGAAGGAACATCAATTTCTGCACTCAGCTTTTTATTGTTCCTATTGGTATTTTCCTCCCCTGTGTATTGTACACTAGATGCCTTTCAGAAAACAAAATGATTTACTGGTTTATATACATACAGGCACTTCTCTATGGTGAATTGTTTTCTTTCTTTGTGGAGAAGTTGATGCATTTTTGAGCTACAGTTACACATATAACAAATAATTAATGAGGGGATGGCAAGACCTTTGATATCAGCACTTGAATTGATCAAGAAATTGATACACACACACTCACGCGCACACGCATACACACACACGCACGCACACACACACACACACATGCACACACACACACACACACACACACACACACACACACACACACACACACACACACACTTCTGATTCAAGTCCACTTTAGTGTCTGGCAGTACTGTAAGTGCAGTTGATGGTTACAGGTTATTCTGTAAATTAAAATTTAGAATCAGATTTCAGCTGCCTTTTCAAGCATTTCTACACAAATCTGCTCTTTAAAATTCAATCTAGCAAGCCATTAGATTTATAAAAGTGGCCTTCCCAGAATTCAGAAGGATTTTTTTGTGCATGGCAGCCAGTGTTCTATGCTTGTTTGTTTATACAGTATATATATTTTTACCAGTACTTATGTATTTTGTTATTTTAATTACATATTGCTCATTGTGTTTTTGTATATTTATTTGTTGGTTTAGCTTTACAGTTACTGTAATATGTCAGGATGGTAAAGCATGTATTGACCTCAATTGTTATTTCCAATTAAAATCAATTCCAGTTCTTGTTGAATATGGTTCTTAAGTTACATACAGCATATGATTGCCATTTAGAAGCAGAGCCTTTTATAAAAACATATCCCTTTATAAATAAATAAAAGTTTAATAATTTACTGTAATGCAGGTAATATAATTGTGTAAACAATGTTAGGAAACAGAACAATCAGATTAAATAGATATACAGTGTTATGGTTTGGTTTACTTCCAGATGTAACATATGAGTGTTGTGTAAATTAGTAATTAAGCAGTGTGATAAATACATTTTCTGAGCATGCAAGAATTATTAGGATGTGTGTTACTGGAAAAAATAAAAATAAAAATCCTCATTCCAGTTTCCCAGTTACATGTAACATCTCAATAGAACATTTCCTTTACATACAATGTAAATGGGGTTTTCTACCTATACCACAGCCTTTTCGCCCCATTCTCTTCAATGCAGCCCCCTTAACAAAAAGAGCACAGCATATGGATGTCCCAATGATGTGAATGATGCTACTACAAACAGTGCCAGTTACTAGAACTTAATAGCTCTCTGTTTGAGTTAAATTAACAATGCAAGGCAGGTGGTTAAAAGCCTGTATTATGTTTCACATTATTTGCCCCATTCAGATTGGTCATGCTATTGTCTCTTGAAGAAAAGAGACTGCTGCCTATGCCAATGACAGTAAAGTCAGTATATTGTATGCATATTCAATTGCTTTTAGTATTTTACCATGAAATATGAGCTATAGTAGTTACCCCTGTATTATTTGCTTAGTGTGACACAAAGCCAAAGTCATTTTTTTTTCTTCTAAATGATATAATTAAGTTAAGGTGTTTACTATATATTCATTAACTGTAATGGCAACTGTTCCAATGTACACATTGTTTCAAACAATATTACTCTTAATTAAAATGCATTATTAGTTTGATATTCAAATAGCCATTATTATTAAACTGAAATATTGCAACAAATCATCCGAGCAAATCTCATAAACCTTAACAGGATCCGCTATTTACCGAAAACATTTTGATAGTCGCCCTATAAATATACATGTATTACAAAAAATACAATAGCATGTTTTTTTCTGAGAATCATGTCCTATAGATCTAAATCAGTCAAAGTGTATGCATTTTGTGGGCCTATGCTTAATCCAAGATTGCTTACTTCAAAACCAAAACAGCACACCTGTTCAAAATTGGTAAAGCCCCAAATAAATCATTTCCAGGTCTATTTTTGTCTATTTTTAAATTCTTGAACCAATTTCTGTACAAGAATCAATGAGCTCCCACATATTTAAAAGCTAAATCCACTGTACATAACGACAAAAGCCTAGGCCTATGAAGTAAGAATTTCAGATGCTTAAGAGTAAAAGCCCTGTGTTACCACACATGAAAAAATATATACTGTTCAGGATTTGAATACATTTTTATATGTGGGTGGACATACATTCTCTATCTGTTTTAAATGCATTTCTTGCATTGGATTTCTAGTGGAAAGCCTTTAATTTCCTCGTCATCAGATAAAAAGGCATTGTGCTATTGATTGATAGCTGTGTCTTCATAAGAATAATGTGGGTAATTTTCGGACTAGATGACCGATAACACAAAATAACTTTTTGAGAAAATAGCTTTAAAACTTTTAATTAGATTTTTATGCCAACTGCTTTAACCATTTACAGCTGTGTGTGCAGCAAAGTGATAAAGGGCTATGCAGCAATACCTTTAAAAAGCAACCTAACATGTTTGAATGTGTCATTTTCTACACTTGCTGTAGTTTTTGGTTGAAACGGCTATATCTTAGCATAAGCCAAATACAGTAGGAGTAGGCCAGTGCTCTTCAAACATCAAACACATTATACCACAAATAACGTTTTAACTAAACTGCAGTTTTAATTTTTCGGTGCTGTAAAATTAATTTAATAGAAACTGTACAGGCCTTACAGAGCAGATGTTCGGACCACCAACCTAAATCATGACATTAACATTTGTACCTGTCTAGAAATCAAATAAACCCATTTATTTTTGGAACTTTCAACTTTATATGTTCTCCCAAAATGCCCTTTGAAGATGTGTAATTATTAATTTCTTCATTTTTTCTTTTCTTTTCAGATTGATTATTTGAAGATCTGAAGCCAGGTTGTTACTTCTAATGGGCCAAATAATTTCCAAGCCAACATGAAGAATGGTGTGTTTATTCTGGTGAAAATCAAAAGCATCATCTCTCCTGTCAGCCTGCTAAATTGTGTCATGAATTACACAATCTGAGGATTAGCTCCAACCTCTGCTAATTGCTTGAAGAAACTGTTTCCCTCCATACTTTCTCACATCCCTGGCCTATAGAGGATTAAACCTTCAGATAATCATAATTCATTGTTAAACACAATTTGGAGCATTTTATAATTTAAACAGTCTTAGGACTGGTGTTGTTTTGGGATTCCAACCAGTACTTTAAAAATCATTCATTGGACTAGCATATCATTTAACCTGTGTCAAATTGAATATAAATTGTTGGATATATTGGATATAGCATCCTTTTTAACCAAAGCAAATTCAATGATACCTTGCTTTTAAGGATTATAGTTTCCCAATTTACAATGAATCCTATGTGCTTCACATTCAAGACACACTTGTTGCTCAATACTTTATTTGGCCTGTGTTTTGGCCTTGAGTTTACAGGGACTCCTGGACAGTGGGCCCGTTACCTCCGCTGGGATGCCAGCACAAGAAGTGACCTAAGCTTTCAAATCAAAACAGATGTTTCCACTGCCCTGCTTCTCTATTTCGATGATGGCGGATACTGTGATTTTCTCCAGCTGATGATAGTTGAAGGGAAAATGCAGTTGCAGTTCAGCATTGACTGCGCAGAGACCACCATTGTCTCTGATAAAAGGGTGAACGACAGCAACTGGCACTTTGTCATGCTGAGTCGCAGCAATCTAAGAACTGTCCTAGTAGTGGACAGTGAAACACAAGCGGATGAGGTCAGGCCACAGAGGCAGTACATGAAAATTGTTAGTGATCTGTTCATTGGAGGGGTTCCATTGGATATCCGGTCATCTGCATTGACTCTGCCCCCAGTGAAAGACCAGCCATTGTTTAAAGGAATTATCACAGATCTCAAGTATGGGAACGCAGAGCCCAACCTTCTTGGCAGTCAAGCTGTAAGATTGGGCATGGAAGGCATGTGCACAGAAAATCCATGTGAAAATGGTGGAAGTTGCTCGATAATAGATGGGGAACCAAAGTGTGATTGTTCCATCACGGGATATGTGGGACGATTCTGCAGTGAAGGTAGGAATGGTCATTGAATGTGGTGAAGAACATTTTAAAAATATTTATGTTTTTATTGTTAATTTAGTTCCTACCTTATTATTATACATTCGTTGATGCATTTAACAGGGCAATATATATATATATTAAAATGCAGTCCTTTTTGTGCTGTAAACTCAGGTTTTCCGGTTTACATTTGGTCACAGCTCCTTCCCTCTACAGCCATAGATGGACAAAGTACTGGGTTCCTGAAATGTTTTTTTTTTCCTCAGGATTTTTTTTTTTTTCATTTGATTAATTTCTTACTCAAGGTGTAACACTTCTGTTCTCTAACTTGTCTTTGATGTCCTGTCATGCTTTATTGAAGCACTTTTTCGTTGGGAGATTTCATTAACATATTTTATTAAATTTTTTCAGATGTTTTAATACATATATTTTAGGCTTTGAGGACTATAAAACCTTTTAAAAAATGGCCATGTTCTGCTGTTAAAGCTTGATCCAAGGCTGTTTAAAATATATTATGCACTGTTCTAGAGAAAATATTTGTTCATATTTTGCAGAAAACTAAAATATCAAGGAGCCATTGCTGATGTCTGCATCATATCTGTATGATGTAGCTTTTATGACCCCACAATTGTCTTTGTTTTCACATTGAGAAACACATTCTGCTATTTAATGCTGATTTTGCCTCTAGGTTGAAGAAACAAGTATGTACAATTTACTGTGGTTATATGTTCATAGTTTAGTCAAAAAAATTATTTTAAAAAATACAGACTCTTTATTTGTAATTCAACTTGACTTGAAAAGATCTCAGTAGTACATTAAGGGTGGTCTTGCAGAACACAGGGTATCTCTAGAGTAAATGTAGCTACTGCTGTAGAACATGGGTGTAACCACTGCCTAGAAGGATTTTCTATATGGTGTAGTAACCAAGTCAGGAAACTCTTTCCTCCCATCAGCACAACCATTTTTTCACAAGCGCTTTATCATTTTTCTGTGTTCAAACTTTATTTTCACTTTGTCCTTAAATGACTTTCTGTGCAGCAGTTATTCTTATACCTGCAGCACAGAAAAATAAAGTCATGAAAACTGTAGAAAAATTAGAGTGGACCAAAAACAGGCACCTGGTGAGTTGACCTTTGTCCTCCAGGAGCCAATAACTTATTGAAATACACTGTAGAGCTCTTGGGTGTTTAGAGGCAATTGGTTTGGTCCTGTGATTGGAGAACACCCATTGACCTTCAGTTATCCTGAGCTGAGGTGAGACAACATAATTCTTCATCCTAGTGGGGAGAAAAACAGGAGGTAAAATAATCTGCACACTAAATTAAAAGAAAAAAAGGAAACATTTATATAGAGTCAGTCTTTAAATTCAAATAGTGTTGCTGGACCTCGTTGTTAATCAGAAAGTGTCCAAGTGACATTCTAGACACCCTATAAAGACAGCCAAGAAATAAACTTTTACTTCATAAAAGAAATGTAGTTCTTAAAATGGTTCCTACTGTTTTTATGAAGATTTCCCAGCAATCAATGAAACCTGAAAGGGCTCTCCACGGACCATGTGACAGAGTTCATATTAGCACTCTATGTAATTCTTATCAGTTTTAATTCATGATTTTTTTATTTGCTTAGTGTTTTTGACCTTTGCAAGCCTAATGCTTATTGCTGTATTTCAAGTTGCTAACTGATTTGAGTAATGCTTAAAAAGTGTTAAAATAATCTTGCCATTTATGTCACTTACTAAGATTTTCTAAGAAAACAAATGTTGAACTATTATTTATATAAAAACTGAGAAGCAATAAAAGGTTGCTACAAATATTATTTCATATTCACAGAGCTGTTATACCTGTAATGGGTAATCTAAATATCATTATACTGCACTTTGAGGATTTATAGGTAATTTATAGGCAAGGTTAGTGTATTGGGCATATATAGGAATTAATCAATTTCAATGAACAGGTAGTATGTCTACAGGTAGTAAATATGTTGTGTTTGTTTGAGAGCAGTGTTTGCTAAAGGATGTGTGATGGCCCAGAATACTGGGTTAAAATATTATCTTAATCCACACAAAACAGGCCGTTATATGAAATACAGCCCTAGTAATTAACTCCAGTTTGATACAGAGAGATTAAGCTGACATAGAAGACCTGAGAGTTTTAAAAATGTGTTTTACCTTCCAAAACCCTTTAAACCCCAGGCAATTGGTGTTATTGGCAGTAAGTGAGGTGCTTTACAATCTACAACTTTAAGTTCTTTTTCTCATCAAATGTGTTTAGATTCTGCAGTCCTTACAGAATTCAGAAGGTACATATTGGTTTTTATCTCAAATAAAGTGTTTATCTTTCTATTTCTCACATCTTTTCTTAAAGATGTCTGGTCATTCAGTCTTATAAATGACACAGTTTCCTTTTAAGGCTATATGTTTTCCCTATTACATTTTTTGTATTTGGGAGAACATAATCATCTTTTTCCAGATTGATCTTATGCTTAAATGTAATATCCATCTGTGGATACAATATTGTTATAGAAAAAGTCAGTTGAATGGTAATAAATACATTATTAGAAATGGTTTCTTTCTCTGTATACCCCTCTTTCCGTTACTGAGTGTATTGTTTATTTGGGTAACGCAAATAACAGTAATCAGAAGCAGTAAGGTGACTGTGTGACCAGGCCTACATTCCAATGCTCTTCATTGCAGACACACACCTGGGGTGTGAAGCTTGTAACTGTCTATAACATTTCAAAAAGGCACAAATGATTCTGGATGAAATGTATTCGTTTTCAGGAAATAAAACAAAGATGTCCAGCTATGGCAAACACACAATTCCAAGCTAAATATGAAATATGAATTCATTTTTTCCCCTCAAATAAACTTTTAAGATATTATTTTATTAATACATTAGCAGTAAAATGAAATATATATATATATATATATATATATATATATATATATATATATATATATATATATATATATATATATATATATTAAGCTATGAAATGTCTGATTTAGTTATTGTTTTAATATGGTATTCCAGAATTTTTAATTATATTGTTTTGGCAGTATCTGAGTTATGCAGCTAATGTCAAAAGAACATTTCCCATTTTAGGGGCTGGACATCAATAGTAGACTTCACTGTTCTTAAGGCTGGCCGCAGATTTATAGAGTATAGATGGGACAGGCAGTTCATGATTTATGATAGTTTTTTTTTTTTTTGGCTCACTGCTGCAGTTTACTGATATGGGAGTTAGAGTGAAATGTAAAACTGTCTTTGAAGGGCTCAAGTTACTAACAGAGGTTCAGACAATCAGCGTAAAAATGTGCTTAGGATCATGCGCAATTCATGTTGATTGACCAATGTATACATATCTTGCTGTTGCTAAAGATTTTTAAATATTTCAGGCACCACCTATATCATTAATGTTTATTAATATCACTTATGTATGTGTAATTATTTAAATGATATATTGATGCAGTATTTGACTGGAGCATTCCCAATTCAACATTCATTATTTCAATTATTCTGATGAGAGATCTGACATTTAGTCATGTACTGAGGCGGAGAAGGGAACACTGTAATTTGTAAAAAGAAAAACATCATCAAAAAATAATATTCATTCAGAAATATTCTGTGCTAACCAGGTATATAGACCCTAGATATGCTCATCAAATATGACATTCTGTTTAGATCTTTGACTTTGTATTTTTGTTATATTCCCATTTTCAGAAGAGGCAATGTCAGTAGTAGAAAAATATACTATCAGAAATGACCATTGTATTTTAATCACACCACTGGCAATTATAAGACAGACAAACACAGTAGGAGTCAAAAAGGACTCCTCAGTCCTTCTATGTAGGCAGATTTTCTGGTTGTTCTCGTGTTAATGGCTGCTTGCCAGTCCTTTCTACTCATCAGGTCCAAATGTATGTAAGCTATAACAAGCCAGGATATTTATAGCATAAAATAGACAGAAACACAAAAGACTTAACAGTTGAGGCAAGATATATACCATGGGAGCCACAGACCGGGCATATCTTCAGGGGTGTCCTGTGCATCTGTAAAGTTTAAAACAATCAAGACAAGTGATAAAACAGATAATGGAGATAAATGATCTCCAGTATATTGTGTGTAGAGTTCAAACATTTTCAACTTAATTGCTTCTGGACTAAGTTAATATGTAATAAATCACTGATTACTAAGTACTAAACGCATCTAATAGAATTAGACATGTCATTAGACTCTCATAGACTTACTAAGTTAATGGTTATTTGTGTAAAGGGCAATTAAGAAAGTTATCAGCAAGCAGGGAAAAGTACTCCGTAATGTTTAAAATACATAAAGTTACTCATAAAGTGCCCATCTCACATCCAATAGCATTCCAAATGTTGATCTTTACATGCTAGACACAATAAATGCAGATAATAGATAATAGGTCTTCTTTGGAATGGGCTCGCTGTTCTCTTGTTGTCTTCTCTACAAGTGTAAAAGTGAAGAGAAAAAGGCAGTCAGTTTTATCATGGTTTATTTGTATTGTATTTATACCTGGTGCAATAAAAACCATACTCAATGCATTTATTAACAATGACTATCCTTCATCTGTGTTATGGTGATCCAAAACAAAGCTCATTAAAGTGCCATTCAACTCCAAAAAATATTACCCAAAAGGTTGTGTGTCTGCAATGAAAATACAATTACTAGGTAAAGAGCTGAAATCTGGTTCTTCATGCTATACACAAGCCCTGCAACATCATAAATTCTTTTCCACTGTAAGGGAGCATGTTTTTCAAACTTGTTTGAATTTATGGAGATTATTGTATGTGGGGTATTTTGTGTTATACAAGTAATAGAATATTTAATAATATTCTCTAAGTCGTCTTACTGAGTTTTTCTTTTTAAATGGGTTTTAAGAGTGTTGATCTGGTTCCAAAATCCTGGACAGATAAGATGATCAGTTTGTTCTCAAGTGATTTATTTACATGCACAGTGAATAAGTCACTTGCATGTGCACAAGTGTGCTATATGTTTTGCATGAAAGCCTTTCCATGCAAAAACGAGTGCAAAGAGTGTTTCTAATGGTGAATTTTCTTCCATCTTTTTTTCAAACACAACTGCAGAAGTCAACCATGTTCCAGGTGAGTGTCTGAGTATCTCACAGTTGGCACGCTGTTTCCTACTAGGATGTCCTTAGGGACAACTGATGTGTTAACACATCGTATTCTACATAGCGTTTCTGTCCGTCATGTATTTACTGTCTAAGTGACTACTTATTCAGAACGTTTTGCAATAGGTGGACATTAAAACTAATCCATAAAGTTAAAATAAATTCAGTAGGAGAAAGCTAAAGGAGAAGTGCATTCCTGAGGATGAAAGCCATATCTAATCACATCTGAAAGCAGAATAAGGGGGGGAGGGGACAGTAAAAGCAGCGGTCTCAAAAGCGGACACCTTTGTCCTCCAGAGGTCGGTAGCTTGCTGACATCCACTCTCGAGTACCTGGGTGTAAAAGAGGCTGGCTTGGTCGTAGTATTGGGGGACATCCACTGAACCTTCAGTTCTCCTGAGCTGTGTGGGGAATTGCTGCGGTGAAGGGAAACAGTGATGGGGTACACTAAATTAAAAAAAACAAAACAAAACAATAAAGAAGAGCTAGCCCAAATCCTATAAAGTAATATATGTCCAAATACTGCAGCTTACTTAACAGAATAAGGAAGATGAAGTTATAGCTGAAAGAAATAACTAATGACAACAAATCTGCCCTCCGAGTAGAATGCCCTAGTGGTTACAGTCTTATTAAATGACTTACTAAAGGTTGATACCCTTTTAAAAAAGTAAATGGTTAATTGCTTTCAAGGTTTCTTCATTTTTCATTAATGCAGTAATTTCTATTGTTGCATTGAAGCTATACAGTAGTGGAAAGATTGTTCAAGCATGACTGTAATATATGCTGCAAAAAACTATATATGCACAAGGCTTTTTGACAAAGTGCAAAGCCTACGTGGTGTGCTTTTTAAATGCCTTGGATCACATGCATGCATTAAAATCCTAAAGTAAAAGCCAGTTTCACATGGGCTATCATTGAATGGAAATGTATGCATTTCAAATTCCCGCCAGGGTAAACAATGGTATCCTTGATTTTGGTAAATGGTTAATTGCTTTCAAGGTTGGCAAACATGAAGCAATAATTGAATCAACATTGCCATGTTTTTGTTTATCTACAGTACTAATGCAAATATAAATTAATTGCTGGGAGTTCTTTAAAGCACTTTAAATCAACAAATGGGCGACTTACTGAATAGATTTGAATGGTGTTTATGTTATTCACTTTCCTTTTAGTACTTAATTATAATAGCCATTAACTTGAATTATACAATACATTTAATATTATTATTATTATTATTATTATTATTATTATTATTATTATTATTATTATTATTATTATTAAGCAGACGCTTTTATCCAAATTTATATAAAAATATATAAATTACAGTCAATAACAATGCTAAACAAACACATATATACAATAGATACAAAATAATTATAAATAAAGAAAATACAAAATGATATATAAATAGGAATTTACAAATAAAGATTGAATAATTGAGTTTTGAGAAGATGGCAGATGGCAGTAAAAGACAGAACAGTCCTGAGGATAACCGGTAGCTGGTTCCACCACAGAGGGACGAGGGAAGAGAAGGAGCGAGCATGGGAGGAAGGAGTACGAGTTCAAATTCAGCTCAACGTCAGTTTTCCTTAAAAACGGCGCTCGTCTGTTTTTACATGACGGAGCAGTTAATCCAATAGCAATATTCCACATTATTTTCAGACTTTTTAAATTTTTTAATCAGAATTACTTTTCAGAAAAATACATTTTATATATAATTGTCAGGATTCTATTCAAACACAGGCATGTAATAGCAGATAAGGGTTATTGTATACTAATGATCTAATTTCAACAAAAATAAATAATGTATTTGCACTAATTTATTATGATAATCTACGTCAATCCATTATATAATTAAAAATAGTATTTTTCTTTATAACATACATTTCAATATTCTTAATGGCAATTCTTTAAAATTACTTGCTATTGAAATAATGAGTTCCTTGTAAAAATCCATGACATTCATTTTAAGAAGCATGTGAATAGATGGTACACTAATAGGAATGAGCTCCTTGATTTGCAGATTGTTCCAATTAAATCAAATTCACAGACCTCTTCTCTGTAACAGACAGCTTTTCAAGCTTTTTTGAAAAGCTTGCCTTAAGTGTGTCTGATGCCATACTTGATCTTATGAAGTATGTGACATCACAATACCAAAAGTATTGCATTCCATTTTTCAATTTCCCTATCTTTCTTCTTCTTCAAGGTTTCTCACATCTGATGATGGGTGAACAAGGTATGCTTTCCTCATTTTCTTTATCTGTCCCTTGGTAATTTCTTCTGCTACTCAGTTTGAAAGCTTTGCAGTGTGTGAAAATGCGATCAATGCACAGGTGCTCAGTAGACCTTTCATTAATGCAGTAATTTCTATTGCTGCATTGAAGCTATACAGTAGTGGAAAGATTGTTCTTAGTTGTTCAAGCATGACTGTAATATATGCTGCAAAAAACTATATATGCACAAGGCTTTTTGACAAAGTGCAAAGCCTACGTGGTGTGCTTTTTAAATGTCTTGGATCACATGCATGCATTAAAATCCTAAAGTAAAAGCCAGTTTCATCTGGACTATCATTGAATGGAAATGTATGCATTTCAAATTCCCGCCAGGGTAAACAATGGTATCCTTGATTTTGTTTCCTCTTTGTTTTTACTAATTACATTTGGTTGCATTATGTGAGTTTGCCATTGCATGTAGTGTGTTTTCATTTGCTGTGTCAAGTATGCTTAACAGTGTTTAACACCATGTTACTACATTGATTTGTAGTAATGCATATGCATTTATGTAGTGTTGATGACAGCGTGTTGCTTTGTCATTGGTTATAATGTGTTATCCTTCCCCTTTTTCATTGCTCTTCAATTGCGGATATCATGCACATTTTTCTCTCTTGGACCGCAATCTCCATTTCTGTAGGTAAAGGCAAAGGTAGATCCCTGTTTTATTACTTTACATATTGGCGATATGTATATCAAATATTTAAAGAATATATTACATTGTTCATTGTTTTGCTCCTTTTGTCAATCACAATCAAAAGGATTGAGTTAAAGTTTTGCACAGGATTGTCATGCTTTGAGTGTGGTGAATGTAGTTATCATGATCAAATGTCAGTGAGATTATGACTGTGAAATAAGGCTTTGGATTAAATGTTTAAGACACATCAATGACGTTATACTGTATAGTTTTTTTTTTTTAAATAATCATGAAGTTTGGCTTTTATTCTGCAAGGACTACCTTTCTTGTCATTTTAAAAATAAATGCTTATACATTAAAAGGGTGATCTCCTGGGGTTAAAGAGCTGGTTCATCCTGTTTACAGGATTTTAGCATAAATGGTATACCTGATTCTGTTGGATTACAGTTCTGTAAACAGACATGCCTCACAGTTACATTTACACAGCTACAAACACGAAATGAATGTGGGATGGCAGCCTGGCATGAAACATTAAATTATTGTCAGAAGAGATTCTTTGTCTCTCCTTTCCAGCAAATTTCTTTCCCCCTCCATGCCACACAGTGGACCCTATCCAAACATCCCTTCAGTTCAAATAGTGATTCCCCTTCTCACTGTACTCGCCAGGCTTGTTCCTCTTTCTAGTACTGCAGAAAAGCAGTGTTAAGCAGTTGATTTTTGAAAAGGCAGAATGTCTGTGCTCTGTAATGTACAATATATTATTTATAAGCTTTACAAGGCATGCCAGACATGCACAGTGCTTGTCAGCAATCGAGAGGAAGGGATTTCGGTGAAACCGATGCAATGTTATTATTGTGCAGCAACAGTTACAATTCCAGTTTTTTATGATGACTTTTTGACCATGACCGTACACCAGAGAACGATCATTGCCAACATGTTTAAGTCCAAGATAAGATTTGACTGTGTTGGCTGTGCTTTGCTTTATCTTTTGGGAGCTGCAACACAGCTCCTCAGAACCAGGTGCATGTCAGAGTTTGTGTCGTTTCAATTAGACCTAGGCAGTGCAGCCAAACCTCGGCACTGCTCATTTTGAAAACAGATCAGTAGTGTATTAAGAGAATGTTACACTGGTGATGAGCCCTGTCCAGCTGCAGCTAACTCTGGAAAGAGTTTTGTAAAAATTCACTGCACCCAAGGTTTTTGTTCTTTCTGCTTGTCCATGTGTAATACATCAGGAAAATAGTGTGTGTTGTGCACCTAAACATATTGCTATGACTAATTGTAATACAAGTATAGTGAACCTTAATGGAAATATTTACTAGAAATGTAACTGTGGAGTTTTTATTTTCAATATTTTTATTTTAGCTGCCAAATCATGTATTCTTGCTTTCACCAAATAGCAGACAGATATCAAAGGCAGTATGAAAGAAAAAGTCAAAACTTTTTTTGGCTTTTGTCAATTAACAGTCTTTTTTAAATAAACATGGTTATTTTGATATTTGTAATACCATCAATTGCAGCAATGGCCGGAAGGTTAGTTCATAGTCCTGGGTTCCTTTTAAACTGTATCTCTTTTGTATTTAACACTGCATTCTGTATATAATTCAACCAATTATCTCACAGGTGAATGGATTTAGAACGAGCAGAGAAATGTGGTGGGATTAGAGTAAGGATTTTTGAGAGAAGTGAATCTCATCTCTCAGCAGATGAGACAGCCAGATACAACCTGAGGGAGAAATGCATTGCTCTAAGCACCAGCTGGCATGCAAACACTGGGTGTTCTGAGCTGGAATTCACATCCTGATATTTTTAGCCCTGATCTATTAGAAAAACCGTATATGTCAATATATAGGTCAGTGAACAAAACTAGAACAATGTGTTCAGACTACATTTTTTATTTAGATATATACCATTTTTCTGATTTATAGCTATTTGTGCTCTGCTGAAAGGTTGAGGTCACTGATTTTAAATGTAACTTCCATCATCTACAGGGGATTTCACTTCAGCAGTACAGCAACTTTATTCCCAGATCATTTTATCTTAGAAAAATAGTAAAATATGTCTGCCCATCATTCGTCTTACTTGTTATTGCCATGGAAGTACATGCATAAGTAATTGAATCAAGATGAAATAGATAAAATCTCAGTGGAAGGCAAACTGGGCTGAGTTATGCTGCATGCAAATAATATCACAGTGTGATAATGAACAGCACAACCATGCTATCCTAAACATGGCTTAATTAAAACAATATAATAAAACACCGTACTTGTAAGCTTGTCAATTTTTTTCACTACCTTTTATGAACTTTAGTATCCATTTCACTCCTCATCCTGATCATTTTCTTTTTTGTCAAAGCCTAAGCTGCAAAGAAGAGTTTTTACATGATAACGTCAGAATCGCAACACTGTAACATGAACTTCATAAACAAATGTGTCAGGTGAAAGGTTACGATTCTTAACTTCAAATCAATTCATTTTCAAAGAAAGTCTATAACTACCTATAATTATTATATGAGAAGTATTTTGTATTAAACTATTTTTTTCAACCGAGGGATTCGATGCTATGGTCTTTAGGACCATATGCTAAGAATTATTAATGATTCTTTAGTTTGTGCCTTGAATTTGGCCCATTTTGACTCATGGAACGATGTTAGTCATACCAAATTGGCACTGGCCTACCCGCTACAGACGTTCCACATTTGGAATGCGCCTTTCCAAAGTCTAGAAAAGTACTGTTATCAACGAGATATGTGCGATTATTCCCTTTCTTTTTACTTCATTTTTTTTTGTTGTTGTTTTATTACATGTAATACCATCTAAATGAGTTTGACGTGTATTTGTGCTTTATTTGCACTTCTGAAAAGCAACACAGGCCAATAGAAGTTGGCTTAGAGCAGCCCAGCAAAGCCAAATGCTCAAAGAAAGGAAACTAATTTTACTCAGAGGAGTAGGACATCCTCCTCGCTGACAGCTCCTCAGCAACCCTAAGGGAACATTGCAGTCCTGCTGTGATAGAGCAGAGAAGAAACGAGAGGACGAGAGCCATGCAAGAGCAAAGAGGTGAGAAAAGGCTGCAGACCTAGATGCTCTGGGGATCGCGTTTTCATTAATTGCATCCTTCCAATGTAACCCTCAACTGCGATTTGTATATTTATTTTAATCTATAAAACAAAAATTCTATCTTATATATATATATATATATATATATATATATATATATATATATATATATATATATATATATATATATAAATAATCTATTCTATATAGATTTATAGAATAACCTGTAGAAAATACTATAGTATATGGCACATCATGGTGTTTTATGGAAGCCATATTAATCTGGTGATTACTCTAATAGTTGTTACCCTTAAGAGTATATCAATAAATATATCATTAGTATTTTTTTTTTTTTTATCACAGTCAGGTTTACCTTGAAGATGTTGCACAGGCATGGTAGAGTGTCATGTTCATGCTTTAAATATGTCTCTACAATAAAAGAAAACACTTTTTTTTTTTTTTTTTACATTTTCTGAACTACATGTTTCTAAACTCCCCATGACCTTCATATACTTCAGTCTTCAGTCTTTGGAGATTCTTATTTTTTTTTATGGTCATTTGATGTTTCACTGCTGGAAGATGAGATGAGATGAATCAAATCTCTGACATCAGAGCTAACCACACAAGCCATGTGTAGAAGAGATACTGAAATCTTTATCACATGTTTAAGCTAGACGTTTCCATACTTGTATCATAATTGTAGCCGCAGTTTAAATATTTTTACACTGACATGTCAGATCATCTTTTGGAAAAGTTCATGTTTATATGTTCTCTGGCAGTAACCTTATTTACTGTCTGTATACACAACTTGTTCTGTACTATAGTTAAAACAATACAGTATTTCTAATGGCTGGTTTCACAGATTCGTTCTAGTCTTAGATAATATTAGTAATTTCAAGATTTGTGCTAAGCGGGGTCTGTGAAACCAGGGGAAAGTGTTTAATGTTTACCCTCCTTAAAAACAGTTCCGCTGTTATTTTGAAAGAAATGTAAAATACAGCACTTGATTGGAGTAGAGTTGATTCTATCCATGTGGACCACTGTTCTCCTCTCATGTGTTTACTAAAAACCATCCTTTTATATACATTTGCACCTGACATGCAAGTAAAAACCATTAAAAAGGAGAAGCAGTGTGATATAAACAACTTCAGTGTTAGTTTGAAAGCATTTATCATTAATCAACATTCTTGGAAGGTTTGTAGCTGGCTCAAACTCATCTGTGTGTATAAAATCAGTGAAAGGAAATAAAGCTTTTTTTTTTTCTTTCTAAGCATATTAAGTACAAAACACAGTTTGCTATCTACTGGAATAACCCAATCATCCCTACTTGGATTTATTTTACTTAAAGATAAACTGTCATATGAATGACATGTTTTTAATCCTTTTGAAATCACTTATGATTTCCAAATAATTCCTTTTAAAAGCAAATATGCTGGTGGATTTCTCATGGTTACTGTATCTTTTAACTGCTCTTTTTAAAGTCCTGTACAGTTATGTGTATTTGTTTTGGTTAAAAAAAATAACTTATATATAATATTAGATGCAGTGTTGATAGTTTGTGATATTTGCCTATATTTCTACTTCAGGTATTAAAAGCTATTCAGTAGAAAGGTCTTTGATTAAAATGTGTGTCATTTCTCAAGATAATTATTTGATCTTGGGAAACAAGATAGTTGTTTATTAAACACTACTCAGAACACACTCGTTATCTGTCTTATGACTTACTGAAGCTGTAGATTTATCTGTAGTACAGGAGGTGTGCCACATTGTGTGACTGTCATTTGTAGAAGGATATCACAAGTATGCTAGGTACACATTCAACATTAAATTTAATATCAGAGTGGAGCTGTTCCTGGAGGTGTTTACTTTGATCTATACAAATCTCAAGTGGCTCTTTAAGGCTTTATCCAGAGGGTGTTTTATGATGCAAAAAAATCTTGTCAACTGCAAAGTAGGTAAAACATTTTTTTACATTTGTGCCACTCCTAAAAGTGCATAACCTTCCACCTGTTAGTTCACAATGCATACAGCAAGCAACAATTTTGACCAAAAGGGGATTAAATGGGCATTAGCATTTAATAAAAAAACAAAAACAAAACACATTTCATTTCAAACATGACCTGCATCTACCTCAGCAGTAAATATCACCAGAAATAGAAATGGTCCACCTGAGGATATAACTGACCTATTTTTTTTTCATTATATGTTTATACAATTG
The DNA here is from genome assembly GCF_902713425.1 of Acipenser ruthenus. NCBI lineage: Eukaryota > Metazoa > Chordata > Actinopteri > Acipenseriformes > Acipenseridae > Acipenser > Acipenser ruthenus. Next base: position 29,265,280 of record NC_081203.1, on the reverse strand, counting down.
AGGAGACTAGATTTAAAGAAATTGTAATATTCCAATTTGAGTCAAACGATAACATACAATACAACATTAAACATAACAGTATATGTTTTGGGGGGATTATATATATATATATATATATATATATATATATATATATATATATATATATACAGTATATATATATAAAAGATATATATATATATATATATATATATATATATATATATATATATATATATATATATATATATATATAATCTACATATTCTTCTAACATTTCAGAAAACTTTTAATATGTGGCAACATTTTTTAACACTACCTTCACATGTGTGTGCTTTAAGAGACATTATTGGCACTGTACAGAGGGTTTTTTTTTTCATGGCACTGCAAACCCTTGAAGATTTTCTTTAAACCTCTTAGATTCTCTGTCAGGTGTTTTGATGTTTTTTTTTTTTGTACACGGCCCAGTGTCTGACAAATCAAAACCATAGGCTAGAAGTGAAATTGTGCTTCTGAAGGAGGTGAAGGGCCACAGTTAAGGAGCTGGTCCTCAAGCAGTTGGTCTTTAAGGTATCGTTGGTCTGTATTACGTAATATTTTATTTTGGATTTCATTAATAACACAGAGATTACATATGAAGTAACACGTGATTTTCTAATAATTGAGCTGCAAAATTGACACATTCAACGCTTATTCATACATTATAAAGACCAAGCATGGTTTGGCTCTTACAGTCACCATAAGCATAGGCTTACACAGACAGCTGGAGGCGCATATCAGCTCCTAAGTAAACAAATCTTGGGAGGGCACTTGCAAAACTGAATTTTTTTAGTTTGTTTTTTTTTCCTTCTTTTAGTATTATTAGTACATATATTAGGTAGATGCTAACCAGAGGGCTAGTGAGTTTAGTCATGGAAAATAAATCTATAATAATAATAATGAATGATGTAAATTTAATTAATAGTGTTCCAATATACCTTTCATCACATGTCGCCAGAATAAAAACCTTTCAATCTATTTACTATTATCCAATTATTAACCAATAATTAGATTCCCTGGAGCAGAAATGCACCATCTGGTGCTTTTAACTGGCCTTATTGATCCTTATTATATGGAACAGGAAAAGATAAGGCAGGCGTTGTATCTTAATATCCATTGTTTAATACTGACAAGTGTGAAATGGGAATATTTATTTTTTTAATGATTATTGATTTTGGAATCATCTTGGGTGATTGTTTTTCACTCAGTGTCATTCTACTTAAGCACAAAATAGAACACCCAAACTTTCTACATATTTCCATGTCCACCAATTTTGAGGAATTATTGCTATTAAAATACAGTGAGTACTGAATCTGTTGCCTCTAAAAAAGGCAAGAGAAAGAAGTCTGGCAGTGCCTAAATAAATGGAAGGATTATTCAATTGCTTTATCTGAATTAACTGTAATAATGAAAGGTTAGTCATAGTGTGACAAAAAAAGTATGAATGTTATGCAATTCAATTTTGTTGTACTTTTCTTTTTTTATATAATATACATCATATACCATAAATATACTTTTTTATTATCCAAGATCTAAATGCAGGTTATTTTTACATTTAAGAAACATTTATAATTATGATTACAAAAATATACATCATTGAAACATGGCACATATTGTAAACTTCAGTCGCTAGACATTAAAAAGCTGAGAAACCGCTGTAAAGAATCTTTACTGGAAATGTTAAACCATTCACATCTGGTAATCCCTCCCTCTTTGAACATTTCATTAAAAGCGTTAACGTTTTGCTGGACAATGAAAAAAACAACCGCATTTTCCTCACTTTCAAGGGTTCCCTTTTCTTTGCATTCTTGGGGTATATCTGAGTGAAGGCTTGTTCCTCTGGGTAATCAATAGTTCTCTCAACCGTAACATGGCTGCCATGGTTACCATCGCAGTCAGCAGAGTTGGGCTCATTAAGATGCAGCACTGCTCTGTACAGCTTGTCTAAGGCAAAGTGCTACCGGAGTGGATCTTTTTTTAGGTACAGTTTAGTTTGTTTAATCCCTAGAGGATCATGAACTGTATTATACATTATTATTTTAATCTCCCGATTGGCTATTTAATATCTTGAAATATAATTAATAAGCCTACTTTCTTGTGTCGTGTCTTGTTCTTGTGTTATTTTGTTTAAGTGACATTCTTAGTAAGCTTTTTGGAGTCTTGCATTTCAGTCTGAAGTAATTGGACCACGCTGTAAAGCCTTTATAATGGTCATGGGGCTGCAAGGTGAACAGTGTGAATTCAGTTTTGTTGAAGGCATCATCACAGTAGCTGTAGGGTCTGGCACCATGTCAATTCATTTTATCACCTTATCCCATGCTCACCGAGGTAAATGGCAAAGCTGTTTTTAACACATTAAATAATCATGTGACCCATCGATGGCGTAACACGTGTGCCTTATGACCTGCTGCTTATTCACAACTGCATAGCACTTCGAATTTGTGTGAAATATGATGTCATTTTACTGTATACAAAATGTTGTGTTGTGTGGCAGAAGAAACTATGCCTCAACCGTTCTCTACTGTGCAATGAGCTTTCCTTTGCTACAGATTACAAACATTTAGAAAATATATTCATTTTTCAGTGAAAAAACATAAGAATTCTATATATCATACTGCGTAAGATAAACAGCAATGTGTGCAATCTTACTTAATGTATTTTTTTTTTAAATAGACCTCTTCTAAAGTTTGATGGTTGGTCACAAGGCATAGTATCCCTGCAAAAGCAAGATGCCTGGCCTAAAGTGGACCAGTCAAGGCATGTGGAATTGAATGCATTTTTCAAAAAAACAATAGTTTTGCACATGATGGATGACACATCATTTGTTACTGACAGCACTTGTGTTAACTGGTGGGGCTACAATCCAAAATATGGGTAATGATACCCATGACAGTCCATTTAATTGAAGATGGTTTAAGATGGTAAATATGTTGTTCACAATGACATCCTCATGTTTCCTTCCAGTTACAAACATTTCCTTATATATTATATTAACACCAAAGCTTGTGGAAAAAACGTAACATACACAGTTTAATATTGTCTCTTATTGTTTAGAGTTTTTTTTTCTTTTTCTTGAAATCAGTGTTGCTTATTGTACAGTTAATGAACATATGTATTTAGTTTATTATGTACTGAATAGGAAATCAGAGACTAAACAAAGCAGAAAGGGTCATTAGCACATTTTTTTATTTAAAAAAAAATATAGCGTTCAACAAGGACTTCAAATGTAGGCCATTCACCAGTGGGGACTAAAATAAAATATGTATAGAATTGTGGTATTACAGATCAGTAATTGCAAAGATACAACAGCTATTGAGAGAGAGAGAGAGAGAGAGAGAGAGAGAGAGAGAGAGAGAGAGAGAGAGAGAGAGAGGATACTGGAATGATCGTTCGTGGTATAGTTTTTATTCCCCGCAGGAGAATGTCCTAGTAAATCATAAGCCCACTCATGTTGTCCAATCATGTTATACCACTCGAGTGAGATAACAAAAATGTATCCCACACTACATATACACACGCTTATGGTATAACTAGTGTGGGTGTGGATGTGGTGAGTGAGCGAGTGAGCTGTCATTTTTGTATTGTTTTTAAACAGTGTAATGTAGGCTAATGCCGAGCCTACAAGTGATTCGTTCTTTTGTTTGAACCTTTATTTTGGCCCTCGTGCCATGTTTATTTTGTTCCTGTTTTTGTGTTTGTTTAATAAATGTGCGCTTTAGTGCTTGAACTACAGCTTTTGTTTCTGGGTCTCTCTCCTGCCAGTAACCAGCCTGGGCTGTGACACTATCCTGTACACCTGTGATTGCTGGCAGGGACAGATTTAACCCCATCCTTGCCAATCTTATAATCCCACACACTCTTTACAGCAGCAGGGTTTCTGCCCTGCCACATTTATATATATATATATATATATATATATATATATATATATATATATATATATATATATATATATATATATAATTTATTTTAATTGCTGCTAAATGTTGTAAACGGTAACATTTGTGCTCCATCTTGAGTGCACATTTCACAGCACACTAGAGTCATGATGACAAAATCAATGAGAGCCTTTCAGTGCAATTCTTGCACTTAATCACTGTCATAGCATGTATGTTACAAACATTCAGACAGCAAAGGGGTTTGATTTGTTACTGATGAAAGCAAATCAAAGTATGCACAAAGTACTGTATATATGAGCACTGTAGAAGTACTATAAAACATAATTGGAAGAAAAGCCCTGTGGTACTGGTGCCATTCTGTTATTGAAATCCAATAGTCTCAGTTTTCCTGATGGTGGGTTCATATTTCAATCAACAATAAAAAAAAAAAAACATTATTGTGCAAACATGTGTCAAATCAAGTAGAAAAGAAGTCTGAAGGGACATAAAAAGTTCAGGTCAGGTCTAACATTTAGTGTTTCATGCAATGAAAAGAATGATCGAACGTGTAATTCATAATGGTACAGCTATTGTTTTTTTTTTTTATTACTGATTCACTAAATAAAACGTGATCTGAGTTTATGCACCATTGTATTTTACTGTATATTATTTTTTTTATCATACTGTCAGAATCCTTATTAGTTGTTTGAAACAATTCAAGCTGATTGATTGTAACACTCCTGCACTTCATCTCAATCACACACACAAACATTAAGTTACGACATATAGTCTCCTTCATTTTATTTGAAATATAAAGCATCATTCCAGGGAGAAAGATTTAGTGTGTCAGTACAATGATAAGTCAATATTGTATATAGAAAAAAGGCAGGAAAGGAAATAGAAGGTGTCAGAAATGGATATGCCAATCTACAGTATGAAGTTCAGAGAACCTACAGTAAGTTCTGTTTCTATGATTTCATGTTTTAAGATGGGTGAGACAAAAATGAAGACATTTTTGGAGGTCATCAGATCTCTGTAGATCTATGTTACACATATTTCATTCAGATACAGATATTGCTGTAGACAGCAGGCTGTCAACAAGAACATAAACTCAAGTGCTTCTTAATAGAGGTGTCGATAAATTGGGTCCTACTGTAAGCATACTATTACAGTATAAGTCTTGAGCAACTGTTAAAACATTTTTCAGCTCCCAATCATTATATCAGTTTACATTTAAGTGATTTATGGAAATTATGAACTACACATATTGTATAATGTTAAAATGCTCCCCATTATGGACGGCTAGAAACATCCATTTACAGTGTATGAGTAAGAACAGACATTTGAGAGTGAGGACTTTAAAAATGCATGAGAGAAGAGAGTTGAATGAGAAAGATAAGGGGATACAGTAGAATGGCATGAAATGGGAAAGTAAGTAGAATTCATGTATGCTTTAGTATGGGGAGGTATGGTATACCATGTTGAAATACTTGACAGGACACCTTGGTAGATATTTGACCTATTGCAAACCTATTTTTATTTATTTATGTATTTATTTTTATTCTAGTGAAGGCTTTAATGCATGTAAAAGCATAGTGATTTGGAAGTGACCAGCCACGTACTGCTGAGATACATATTTTATGTACGGTACAGGAGTTATTTGTGGTTTCATAGTTTCCTGTGAAAAAGAATAAGGATTCTTTAAAGGCTACACGATATAACCTGAGTTATTGTATTCTGTTGTGATTAAAATACAAATGCACACATGTTGTAATTTGATCTCAAATGCTTAGCAGTTACTAAAGGGAATGCTGAATATCTGACATTGAAGGCAGACATTTCCAAAGGACCATTTGTAAACTGAAAATACATGACTTCTATTAGGAAATGTACTATAGTTATGATTCAGCTTTTAAGGTAAAGGTTTTTTTTTTTAGGAAACACATGCCATATTATATGCAGTAAGGTGATGCAGCAGTATAAATGGTATTCCTCGGGTAATTATCTCTCTTTGGTTGTCCATGGTTCAATTATATTCTCAGTCATATATAAGAGATGAGAAAATGTAAATTACTGGTGTCAGTTTCATAGCAAGTTGGGGACAATACCTGGTTTAAGTTACGCTGCCTGTAGCTCAGAAACCCGAGAATGTAAGGTGAGTCAGAAGCCATACTGACAAGATAGAGTTCATGACCTCCTGCTGCTCAGTAATCCTTTTCACCTAGATGCTGTGGCACCAGATTCAAGACAAGTTGTGTAGTATGTTTGCTTATACAGTAGGGGCATTTTATTATTTTGCAGAGTGAATTTTGGTCCAAGACATTTAAATTAAGGTCTAACACATTGAAAAACAGTGATGTGTCTTTACACTATTAAGATCGTAGTTTGTTAGGCTACTAATCCAACATACACAGACCTCAGTTTTAAACTGGAACAGAACCAAATAAAGAACAGTTTTGATTCACCCATCCTTATTATGGTGATTTATATATGGAAATTCAGGTAGGTCGTAGGAGTGAAGTAATCTAATAAAACACACATGAAACCAGCTAGAGGAAAGTGTGAAATGGATTTGCACTGTAAAGTTTCCCTCTAAAGCTTTTCAAACTCTGTCTCCAATGCACAGAATGCACACGATTTTTGCTGGCAACCATTGGAGTATGTAAAATAAAGCCCTCAAAATTAGAATCTTCTCATGGTTTATCTAGCTTTTACAAAGATTCAACAAAAAATGACTGGGCATACAGTTCACAGCCTTATGGCGGTTTTCCTGTTGTTCAGATATGTGCTCTGGCTTTTCTGTTCCGCACCACATCATGGATCGTTATTGCTGTGTTACCTGTTTGACAATGTGGGCAATAATCCTTACACTATCAGTGCACAAGAGCGGACATTTTGAAAAGAGCTTTGAAACAGACTTTAAAGTTATAAGTGTAAAAAATTGTCAGGCTGTTAACAATGAAAAGAAAAATTACAGGTACGTTATTTAAACAGTTGTAGCAACATGTGTGGATGCCTAATGCTGTATTTTTCAGAACCCCGCTACTTACTCTTTGAACCACACAACTGTTCAATGGGAATTGATTTCCAAGAACTGATATTACTCAAAAGGAATACATCTTACAATGTACATATCTGTATGTGTTAATTGATTTTTTGCAGCAACTTTTATTGAATAAGACAGGTGATTACAAGGATGTTGGCTTGAATTTAACATTTAGTAATACAAGGTTCACATTTGTATTATCAAATGTAATGTTTGTTAAGATTTATTCATTATTCATAACATGATGTTTTAATACAACATTTCTGTTTGGCTAATACATTATGCAGATAAGCTGTGAACCTTAGAAACTGACAGTAGTTCATTGTAAGCAGGTGAAGCCACCCACGGTGAAGCAGAATATTATTTTCATTAATAAGTACAAAAACCAGAGTAACATAAAAATGACTAGTATATATATATTTTGTAACACATTGCTTTTGAATGTGGTGTTTCACAGCAGATTTCATTATAACATTCTAATTTAATTGAAACAAATATAAATAATCCTAGACTTTTTGCTACCCTAGATAAATGAATTAATCCGTCCTCTAATAGTCCTTCCCTTGGCAATGGCTCCTCTCACAGCAGCAATGACTTCTTACATTTCTTTAAAAATAAAATACTAGACATCTGAAATGAGATTCCACTATTAAGGAGGAACCAAGCAGAAATTTGCCAACTACACTTATTAAGGCTACTATGGGAGCTTTTTCTTTGATTACTCTTAATGGTATATTTGAGAAGTTGTGAATGATCTGCTGATAAACTCTGACTCGGGCTTTCCATCAGTATTCATTCTTCTTGATCTAAGTGCTGCCTTTGATACTGTAGGCCATTCCATCCTACTGAATCATCTTGAAAACACAGTAGGACTGTCTGGCCTTGTCCTATCCTGGCTCAAATCTTATCTTTCTGATAGGTTTCAGTTTGTCTCAATTGGGGAGGTAAAATCAGCATTATCGGAAGTTGTCTATGGTGTTCCACAGGGCTCCATTGTAGGTTCCTTGCTGTTATGTATGCTACTGTTAGGTGACATTATCCGCAGACACTTAGTGAACCTCTATTGCTATGCTGATGATACCCAGCTATATTTGTCCCTAAAACCAGGAATTTTCTAATGTTGAATTCAGATAAAACAGAGGTTATACTAGTGGGATCACAGAACCAACTTAAAGGAAACGTGGGATTACATGGGCTCGCCCCTTGCAGTCCGTCATCAAAACTTAAACTAGAAGTTAAGAGTTTGGGGTCATCTTTGATTGTGATCTATCATTTGAGACGCATATTAGGGAAGTTACTAAAGTATCTTTTTACCATTTGAGAAATATAGCCAAACTTAGACCAATTATTTCCGTATCTGATGCAGAGAGACTAATAAATGTCTTTGTTTCATCTAGACTCTTTACATTGGCTCCCTGTCCAGTATAGAATTGATTTTAAGATTTTGCTGTTAACTTACAAGGCCCTGAATGGATTAGCACCTAGTTATTTGCAGGAGTTACTGACCCAGGATGCGAGGCTGCTGGTTATTCTTAAGGTCAACAAAAGCAACAAAAGCAATACAGGAGGTAGGGCTTTTTCTTGTAGAGTTAAAAAACAAAATAGAAAAATACATTAATGATTGGCTATTGGGCACACGGTGAGTGTCCTTTTGGCTGTTACTTATCCAAAACAGAATGTGTCAATGTAATGTGCTGAAAGTGCTTGTGTGAAAATGCCTGTAATGATTTGCTAGATTTATATAATAACATTTTAGTGGTGTCATTTTCACTTCTGGCAGGCAATAGCATTTTCAATTATTTTAATTGCTAATTTGATTTCATTCAGTAGTGAAACCTTCAGCAGTACTTAGGTGTTGATTTCATCATGATTTGGGTTGTTCTCGTACAACCCAAATCATGTTTTAAACATAAATCTTGACTTGATGTGCAGGTGTTTACACAATGTGTTTATTCATTTAAAACACTGTACTTTTTAGGTACATTATAGGTACATTCAAACATTAACATGCAAACTAGTATGCTGTGTGTGTGTACACTGTGTAAATACTATCTGCACACAATATTTTAAAACAAGACATCTGCTCTCCATCCTTTTAAGAAAAGCAGAACACAATGTATACAGTATGTGATGTAGCATCTGGTTTACAGAGCAGTGTAATGCACATAGCTATACAGGGCAGCGTTTTCAGTCTGGCAGACAAACAGGCCTTTGATTGTTAGCCAAGGTCTTGACTTGTGCAGTGAGAGGTCACTGGTTTGATCACTGTCTCCTCTACTTATATTGTATTGGTTTGAGAAGCCGTCACTCATACTGCTTGCAAGTGGCACCCGAAAGATTAAAAAACACTCAATGCAGAAATAAAAATAAGATCAAGGGGTTCAAATGGAACTCTGGCAATAAGTGCACGTAATGTATCTCTAGGTAAACATTACCAAACGCATTACCAAAGGATGGTTCGAACCTTCGATGGTACTCATTTGCATAATTTATTGGTGACGTCACCATAGTTACTTGTTTATATTTGATTGAATGAAAATCTTATTATTTTACAAGTAATCCATATCAATGGAATAAAACATTTGCATGTAGTTTAAAAATGTTATATAGAACAGCAATCATGTTTTTATAATTTAAATAACAATAAAAATACACGTTGTTTATTTACATGTAATTGATGCTGCTTGTGATCTATACAGTAAGCTTGCATTGCACCAGCACCAACTGCAGCGGACAAAGCTTTATTTAACAGTCACCGTTCCAAGCAGGTTATCAGTCACATTTTACTACTACTAAAAATATTAATAATACTAATAATAATATGAACTTACGCTTGTCAAGTGACCCCAGAGATTGGTTGTGCCTCCGTGATACGTCGCTTGCACAGTTTGCATTCAATTTTTTTTTTTGGTCGTCTGGGCATTTAACAAACAAATCCAAAACAGCAACGGGTTTTGAGACATTTCTTTCAATACAGCTTACGCTATACAGTGTTTTGCTGTCGAGATGGCGGATGAAGAAATTTGCTTCTGGTTAACATGAGCTGGAGGGGCTTTTCGGAAGTGTTAACGTATATTTTGTATTTTGTACTTTTGTTTACGTAATATGCATTATACAAATCAAAATATTGAATTTTGCATGTGAGTGACATTTAATGTGTTATTTATAGTATACACATTGTCAAACAGTTTCTGTTAACAGGAAGAAGAAGAAAAAAAACATACAGTGCGTGAACCCGTCTAACGAACCTTCAAAGGTTTAAAACAATCTTCGAATCCCTGGCTAGCGAACAAATCTTCGAACCTTCTGACACAGCCCTAGAAAAGTACAAAGTATTTTTTACAACTTCTTCTAAAAGTGATGGTTGAAACAAGATGCTGATAGACCAGTTCTCTGCGTGTAAAATGTTACACGCAGAGAATCCTATTGATATTTACATGGTTTACTGCAAAGCAGAGTACTTGTTTTACTGAGGACTTAAGCTGTCAAAGTAATCTGAAACAGATCAATACATTTTGCTGTTTCTAAATTCCCTATGGTGTATGTGTTCAATATGTACCACATGCTTAAAGTCAGATAAAGCTGAATTTAATGTACTCATTTATAGACTTTTTCCTAGTACCTGTAAAATGCGAGTGACACAAAACCTTGTGGATTTCTGTGATTCTGCACCTTATTACTTGTAATGTAGACCCCCCTTCCACTTAAAACAGTTAAATAAAATAAAAATAAAAACTGATATTTGGCTGAAACCTTGTGATGAAAACACGAATATATGGAGTTAATCTGTGTGCTCATAATGATTCTGTGACTTGCCCTAGATCTAATGACAATATTACTGTTCACAATTATGCATTATCAATGCCCCATGCCAACTGATAAATACATATTTTATTTTAGAAACATTTTCATTATAAGAGGCCTGGTTGAGTAAACAGAGAAGCCTGCAACTTTAGCTGAATGCTGCAGCACACTGTCAAAAAATAAATAAATAAATAACTGAACAAGCAAAAGAAAATCCTGCTTTTACGGTGCCTGCCATGTACTCTTTAGCACTCAGATTCTCCACATCAGTACCATCTTCAGACTAAATGAACTGTGCCTTCATTAAGTGTTTGGACTTCAGCCCATATTGTCAGTTTAGCACACAGCCATATCTACCATGTATATGTTTTACCCCCTCCCTGCTTTAATGTATGAACAAATACAAAATGAATAGCTCATTACAGTGCTTTGATTTGAGTTTGAGCTTCAGTGCATAATGCATTAGTCCAAAGCAGGGACTTTTATGTAAATACTGGTAGCAATAATACAAAACATTATTAATAAAAATAAAGACATTGCAGATCGCATTCAACTTATTGCTGGGTTCACCATAGGCCTTAATACTGGGCGAGTGAAGTCAAAGAAGATTGAAGTTAAAGAAAGGACCTCATCAGTTTTTTAAAAACAGTTTTATGCCTTGTGACTTAGGGGCTTTCTGAAACAAAATAGAATGAACAGAAGTTAGTGGTCTATAGAAAATTAGGGCACTGCAGCTTTAATACAAGGGCATTGGTTGAAAGCTGTTTGTCATGAATAAATGTGTTACATTTCATATTTTTTTTAAAGCTTTTCTTTTGTAAATGGGGTTTGACACATATAGTGAGCCGTGTACAGCATAAACAAGACACAATTCTCACAAGCCTTTTGGCTGTAAGCTAAACAATGAACAGCAAAGACAAAATGGTCCCCAGACAAAATGAGGCAGCTTTGGGAAATAATATAATAGAAAATATAGAACATAAAGGAAGATCCTTTATGACAAGTTATAAATACCTAGGAGGCATGATTTTATATTATGAAAGTGTTTGTGTTAGTTATCTTAATTAAACGCTAGTTTTATTGGCACTGATTAATTACTTCTTCAGGCTAGGTTTTCAAAGTTTTAGGCACAGCCTGAATTCTTATTGGGGCAACATTTATTTTCGACAAATGCCAGTTGCACTTTCCAATAAACAGGGGAAACAATGACAAAAATAGAATTGTGTTTTTACTAGCTGAACAAGCTAAAAATGGAACAATTAGAAGATTTCAAGTAAAGTAGACAAATGGTTCCTCATTGTACTATTATTTAACTTCCTTAAATTACCGGCATTTGTTTTTAAATACAATATATATTCCTGGTATAATTTAGTTTAGTTCACAGGCATGTATTTTTGAACATGTGATATATTGTAGCGATCTCGGTTAACGCAGGCAGGCGCATCACACAGGACGAGGCAATCCACACACAGGTGGGTGGCGGGTGTGAACCAGGGACTTCTCGCACTAAAGCAAAGAGCTGGCTCCTTTTGTGCAAGACGTCCCGCCCTCCGCCTGTGTGTGGATTGCCTCGTCCTGTGTGATGCGCCTGCCTGTGTTAACTGAGATAGCTATAATATGAACACAAAATATGGTGGTGGATTCCTCTTGTTTACCTTTTTTATTTTCTTTTGCAATTTGTATTGTGTGATTAAACATTTGCACAAAAAATCACTGTTTTTATTGTGCTCTCTAGTGGTGTTGCAAATAAAAAGAAAACCTGAAAATCCCATCTGTGAGATGTAGATTCCAATGGTAACTCTTTCACAATTTCCCATGCAAGACATTTTCCAGTACTATAGCATGTGGCAAAGTAAATCCTATAGTATTACATATAAGACATTCTATAAAATGACTCTCCAAAGAATACCATAGGTTACCAAAATTACAATAGGAAATATTTCACAGTTTCCTAAGGACAAATCAAGTCATACTGGATGCTGATTTGTTTGATTCAGGATGTCTTTAGTCTCAGTGTTTTCCTAATTTCTATGGACCTTCCTTATTACTTATTTTCTTTTAAATTTTTACATTTTCCTTAGATCTTTTCCACTTACTTTGGTTCTATTAGCCTATAAAGGACCTTTAAGTGACCAGGGAGCCTGGATAGTTATCAGGTTTACCAAGATGTCTTATTTAACAAAGGTGTTAAGGCTTACTGCTTACACTGGTGTTGGATGATTTGTATTCTTAATGTAATTACTTAGATTACTTGTATGTCTGTATTGTTAAAATAAGGCAATATGACCAATATACTTTACAGACCATTCCTCCATGGACATCAAATATCTTTTTCTCAGTTACCGGTAACTTATTTTTTGAGAAACAGGCAATTTCTTCATCTGTATCCTTTCACTAAAAAAGGGGGGCAAAGTATTGCTGTATTATTCTGTTCTCATTTGTAGTTATAAATGAATGTTTTTTTCAGACCTGCAGAAGTAGAAAGTGTATTTCTTGTTTCTGACCATGCTAGCCTGCCAGTTTGTCATAAAAAAGTATCCTTTTTCTCTCGAGTGATTGTCATTTTAATGATTTGGTGGCTAATTAAAAAGAACCGAATTAATTAACGTCACTAAATGAGGCATATCATTTCTTGCACTGACTTGAATAGATGTGAAGTGATGTGTGAAGAATAAAGACATGCAAAAAAGCCATCGCTCAGTGATTTTTTTTTTTTTAGGTAATTCTGAGTCATTGATTACAGCGCTTTAGCTCACTTTAAATTATACAAACAGATTACCGTTAGATCAGATGGATATAAGGTACTTTTCAAATAATGCTATACATTGTAGTACTTGTCTGGACATATATAGGCGCACCAGAATGATTCCAGATTTGCTTTGTTAATGAATTCAGTTTTCAGCAATGACAATGCGTGCAAATATACTACCTGTACTAGTTCTAGTTGCGAGAATATATGAGAATTATTTTTAATTAAACACCTGCTTCTATACTTGCACACAGTTCCTATGCTGAATAAATAGGTCTGATAACAAGTTGCACAGGGTGTTGTGTATGCAGCCAATGGCATTAACTCAATTTGTGGCAAAAAATACATGTGTATTTATGTAAATATGAAGAACAAAAAAGATTATAGTAGAAGCAAAGGCTATAATTTTTCATTATGCAGTAATATACAAACTTTCATACATTTATCAATTCAGTGCAATATCAGATAATGTAGTTACAGTGAACATTTTAATAAAAAATGGATGGCTAACCACTGTAGTAAACATTATGGACTATATTATCACTTTGTTAACAGTTTTGTCAACCACACTGTGCCTGGGGTATAACTGCTTAAGTATAGATTTTGCAATCTAAGTGACCTGCTTTCTAGCTATGGGTTTTCCTATTCCAAAGAGTGACATTTAATTTAGTTTCTGTCATTCATCTTTCCAGGTTATACCTTTACAGTCACCCTTTCTTGTTTCAATGATACACTGGGTGTAGCAATGTACTACTGTTTACAGAATTATTCCAAATTCCCACTGTTTGGGCTACTGTAAATGTATACAGTAGCCAGACTTTTTTTTTATGGACAACAAACTGTAAAATGCAATATTAAAAATATATATGCATGACATCTAAATTAGATGCTGTTAAAATATGCAGTTTTTGTCTTGATAGTTGAGTGATACATTCTGTGACAGTAACATATCTAGCAGTTGCTAAGATTAGCCAATCCAATGCTAACAGTGGCTATGTCTACAATTACTTTTGGCACCCGGAATGGAATGTTCTTTTTTGATGTCATCTTACCGTCATAGAACTATGCTTTTTAGATTTTGGAACCCTGCAACGTCTGGAGGGGTTATTCCAGTGCCAATCCGGTTAGCATCGTCACCATAGCTCAAAATGCATCAAATTCAAGAGATATATTGAAGAATCATCTTACTGAGACAGAAATACACTTACTCATCTACTGTAAGTTGTGTGTTAAGAAATGCTTATCTCACGATTTTTGAACAAGTAACTCAAGGGCCAATGAAACTCTGTATACATTAAAAAAAAGCCAACTGGGGAAAGAGCACAGTGCTTCCCCACAATTGTGAAATGTATAACAGACTTCCCTGACTGTTATCAAAAGAAGTTAATCCATTTTAACTGTACATTTTTTAAAATAAATATTAATTACAATTACAATATATAGTCAAGATATACACAACTCCAGACTACCTCTGATGAACCACTGCAATCGAGGCAGCAAGCCAAGCTATCCCTGTAGCTTAATCAAAAAAGCCTGTGGCCCTTACGATCATAGCATTAAATCACACTGCTGAAAAGTATTTTAATACAAATGTACTTCTCTTATTATAATAATAATAGTTATAACCTCTGTTTAAAAATGTAATTGATTTGGAGTTAATAATTGTACATCTTTGTTCTAGTCATATTTTGCTTTAATTTGAAATTCATATCACAGTGAAGCTATTGATACTGATGATCGCATTGCTGAGTGAGGAAGGGTAACCACACGACACGCACATATTAATAGTGTAGTTCAAAACCTAACCTTCAGTGGAATTAGTAGTGATAGCCTGTTGGCACAACTTTTCCATAGCACATTAACAAATCTCTTATGTGCTTTTTTGCAACCTAAAAGTATTTTTTAAATATTCTTTTCGTAAGGAACAAACATATCAGCATTAGAGAGCAATGTGCAGTTTGAATTCTTTTTTTTTGCTTTTTTTAGTTGTTTTTTTCTAAATCCTACAGTTTACCATGTCTGTTACGCAAAAGGAAAGAGCTGGATTAAATGATTATTTGTGTAACACAAACATTTGATTGGTTTGGGCATTACATTTGTGCTTTGTTTTTCTATTAAAAGCCACAGCTGTTAGTAGTGGCATCTGTGTCATGGATTCTGCTACATTTGTGGTTGCATGATTGAATGTTTAATGCATTGGCCAAAACATTAATTTACAAAAAAAAAAAAAAAAAAAAAAAAAACTACCGGCAATTGTTTTTGGGTGATTGTGTTTTTTGGGCATTTTTTGGCTTTGCTCAGATGCACTCAATACCTTCTGCTGGTTTAATTTGGGAACAACACTGTGATCTTGTAACTGGAAGCAAAGCTATTGTACTCTGTGGGGGATGTAGTGTACAGTATATCCTAGCTACAGTAATATATAGTGGAGGCGCTGTTCGGTCACTTATAAAATTCTGCCACAGTACATTTACCACTTTTTGCCACAGCTTTTCTGATGGTTAGTCTATGCTTTTGCCATAGTTGACCATGTTATTTATGCGTTACCATACCTCTTTCTTTGTTTTACAAAGCTTACCTATGCTTCACTGTGCTGTCACTATGCTTTATTACACTTTGCTATGCTTTTAATATGCTTTTATAAGAGGCACTATATATCTGTCAAATATGTACATATATCTAGAGATCCTAAAATGACATGAACTGGAATAGGCAGACATTTCTGCCAGCACATAGACACACCCCTAGGGAAACCATACTACCAGACTGCTATCTGGGTGGACTCTGGCTTATGTTCCAATAGTTTGGTATTGGTTTGGTTAAAAAAAAAAAAACGGATACTGTATTCTGTTGGTCTATATCATGCTACCATTTATATGGAAAGAAGACTTATTACAATATATTACAATGGCTTTTTATACACCCACAATTGGGTTTGGCTTATCTATTTAAGTAATGCAGTTGTTGGTACATGCACTAACAGCTGGTACTAACAACACTATTAATATACATACAGTAAGTTGTACAATTATCAGGGCAATCATTTCCAATTCATATTGGTACCACCAGTGGGATTTGGATTAAACTTGGATATGTTTATTAGGCTATTGCTTGTAACCAAGTTTTGATATTTGAAATATTCAAAATCTATTAAATCTTTGATATCACAGCAGAGTAAACAAAAGGGCATCTTTGTTTCCTTTTCAATACCATTACTACAGTCATTACATGCTTTGTTCGCTAACTTGAATCAATAGCGCAGTGGCTGGTTGTGCAGGCGAGACAGCATTCGCTGTATAACACTCAGTTGTAAGTGCTCCCTAGCTGCATGTTCTTTCTTTGTAGAAAATACCACTGGTGTGCTGGGGCAGCCTTGGTGAATGTTAATATTTCAACTTTGCAGCCCCACTCCTGATCAGCTGTTTATACTGTACACCAGACTTCTACCAGTTTGAATGGATAGTATTCATAGAAGCAGCTGATTTAACATTGAAGCCTTTGTATAGCATATCAAAGAGAAATAAGAAAAGTTGACAACTTTATCAGGCGTGTTGATACGACAAAGGTGCTTGTTTTGCTGTGGAACTCAAAATATTAGCGTGCCACTATATTATGGTTTCAATTTAATTTCCATGTTAAATTGTAAACTCGGTTGCTTTTCTGCAGGATAATCCGCCCCTAACGGCGCATAAAGGCTCTGTGTGTTATTCTCTCATGTCGTTTCTTTTGTTTTGGCCACTCAGTCAAGCACTTGGAAGCCGTAATGGGAGTTGACCGCTTAGAGCCTGGAGGAAGGGCTGTCCTCAGCCATGGATTCCCTGAGGTTTCCCCCTAAAAAATAAAAAATTGTCCCTATTGACTAACAATATATTCAGGCCGGGACATTTGAATGTAGTGATAAGCTGCTGGTAAACTTAACAGGAGTGATAGTAAGCGATCAACAGACTTATGCAATGCTAAAATAGAGACTTTTAGAGTTTTATAACATACAGCAGCAGAAAGTACTATGACTTTTTATTTGTGGCTTTCGAAAGCAAACCAATGTAAAGTCTAAGGGAAAAATTAATTAGAGCTTTGCTTTCACGACATCTGTGGTTTCCAAGTATTGCAGCTGCACCTTAATGGCACAGTAAATAAACTATTCTGTCACAAATCTACCAGTGAATTGCTTTGTAGGTTGTTGATTCTGTCTGTCATTGAAACTGAGCAGCATCAGAACAACACATTATTTGATGGCGATGGCTGTGAATGGTAATGCTGATGTGCATTGAGAACATCTTTATGCTGTATTTTTTTTTTGAGGATTAGGTTAGTGTGAAGGACTTATTTCAAAGGGCAAGGCTAGCGACATGTCCAGAGATGCTGTTTTTGTGCCCTCGATCCAAAGTGACCTACTTTTAATAGTACAGAACATCTGGTAAAGCTTTGTTTGGCTACACACCTGATGAGTGAGCATTTTTAAGTCATTAAATTAGACACGTCCTGCAAAAACAGGCCTACTGTACAGTAGTATGACAGGTTCTGCATATTAATTTGAAGATAATTTCAAAGTAATCCAGCTCTAAAACATGGGCAAAGCCTGGGCAAACATATTAAAGGACGGGTTTGAACTTTAAAACCCACAGGCTATGGAAAATGTCAGCTACTGCTATTCATGTTTCATTACATATTGTTAACGTCTTTCGAGTTAGTTCTGCAAATAAGTGTTAAGTGGTAGGGACATATCTGAGTATAAACGGACCTGATGTAAATGTTACGTACAGCAAAATTCACTCCTGCTGTTTTAACTCTTTCAACACTAAGTAACTTTACAGAAAAAAAGTAACCCAGGATAAGTAATTAAAATGTTTCAGTGTCCTCTACTGAAAAATCAATAGAAATGGGAGTAGATACACTTATTAGTATTTTGGATTAGAACGGATGGTTAAATGTTTCCTAGACATGTATACAGGTCTGCAGGGGAAGTAAAAACCACTGATTAAAATGATTTTAGTGTTGCAGCAAATGTCATTGAATTAATGTGTGTAGATTTGAAACCGCAACAGTATCAAAATGTACAGATGAATAACAAAAATGTCCTGTTATACACTAGCTAACAATTATTTTCTGATTTTTGCAACCATTACAGTATCTTACACTGAAACTAACATCATAGCACTGTAACAGATTCTATTTAGAAAAGCAAACACATAGCATGAGACAGTTATCTGATGGCTTTCATGACCGACCTGGTTTTTGACCCCTAGATGGGGTCATCCAGCCATTTTCTTGCAATCAGCGGTATGCTCAGCATCCATAATTACAGTACTTCTTAATTAACCTAACCTCACCCTAAAAAATCAATAATCTGTATTACTGGTAGTGCAGGTACTGTTACAGAAAGACGTATAGAAGTCAAGACAATTCAATTGGAACTAAAGCCTTTCCTGACAAACTTTCAGGAAATCAGCCCAGCAATTATTAGAAATGTATCTTACTAAGCAGAAGAATCTTATCTTGTATTAAAGATGAAGAGATTGCTTTTATTTTCGTTATATAATTGAATGAATGCTCCTGGGTGCATTATCATTTCACATTTTTATTGAGCTGTACATTGACACAAAATTAAAGCTCACTTAGTTTGAAAGGTAGAAAAAGACTCATTGATTTGTTTAAATGAGCATAGTCTTGAATCTTTTGGGGATGGTGGAAATGAACGACATTTATGACAAAGAAGTCTTTCAATGATGCAAATTAATTTGAAACATTTTTGATTGAAGTGTTGTAATGATAGAATATACTGTAATCCAGCAGTCAGTGACTTTGCAGTGCAGCAAATAAATAAATAAATAAATAAATAAGCAACATTATGGATGCCAATGCCATTCGGCAACAGGTTCGAGGTGTTCTGTCAAAAGTTGTTATTTTAATGTTAAGTGATTTGTTTATTAATGCATTTATTTATTTATTTATATTTCTTTTATTTATTTTTACCCCTGTTTTTCTACCCAGTTCTGAATATCCAATTCAATTTAAAGCAGTGGTGCTATTACTAGGTTAACCCCTCACCAACTGACTTTGTAAACACCCTGACATGTCTAAACATTAGTGCAATCATTTAAGTCATACTGATTGAAGAGGAAAAACGTATTTATTGTGAAATACCTTTTTTTTTTTTTATAAAGACACTTGAATATTGTGAATATTGACTACATTACTTGTTGGTGTCTGCCTCAACATAACACAATTACAGTATATAGTCATTCTTTGCATTGTACAACATGTGTCCAAAGCATAAACCAATTGGTTTATATAGGTTTCTGTCATCAGAAGGTGGAGCATCTGTAGAAAGATTTGCTACAGCTGGCCATTTGGGTGAGTGGGTGCCATTTTGGAACTGTGAAAAATTAGGGCTACTGACTGTGACAGAGCATTGGCAGTCATGCTACATTCTTCACAATGGCAACATCCAACCTTGTGTTTTAATCAGGACCATGCCTCTACTGATACTTACAGTTAAGCCAACCACACATTTGTATGCCCCAGGACAAAGCCTCAACTGCGGGTGTTTAAATCAATCACCAGGAAAGTGTTTACTGCCCCCATGGATAAATGTGACACATAAAGCTTTTGGGA
Source organism: Acipenser ruthenus (assembly GCF_902713425.1). Taxonomy (NCBI): domain Eukaryota; kingdom Metazoa; phylum Chordata; class Actinopteri; order Acipenseriformes; family Acipenseridae; genus Acipenser; species Acipenser ruthenus. The sequence goes on along the minus strand of NC_081203.1, from coordinate 29,245,170 downwards.
AGTATTTCATCTACCCTATGGTTAAATCATCTGTGTGCAGTGTGGGCCCTGGGCAATGCCCCCAGACTTAGAACAATGAGCCTCCTATTGAGAGCCTTGCAGTCAATCCGCTGTTGTGACATATTATAGATACATAGAACTATACCAATATAAGTCTTTCTTTGTAAAGGAACTATCGGTCACAAACAATTTAGAAGAAGTTCAAGTTTAATTTGATAGATTAAAATGTAAGTATAGTGTACTTTGATGGATGCACATAGCAAGAATTGTTAATAAAATTACACTGTACACCGTGTTAAAACATATTAGGGATGGTAAATCTTACCAATTTTGAAAGGACTATATGACAACTCATTAATTAGCAGACTGCTTGTAGTTAAAAACTTAGATCATTTGATCTCAAGAGCCACTGCTTTTACAAAGTAAATATAAACCTAGGGTTATATTTAAACAGCTTAGTTGACGTTACAAGTGACTTTTATAGTAGCATAATTATTTAATGACATGCATTAAATAAACATGCATATTGATTTTGATCTTTGTTGCAGTGTGTTGCACATGCCTTTGTTATGTTGCTGTATTGATAGGGCCTATAATGTTTTATTAGGTTGTTTGTGGTGGCATTTTGCTCCAGCATCTCTTACTTGTTTGCTGTTCTCTAAATCATGGCTGCTTTGCCTTCTAGTTTTAACTGTCTAATAAACATGATCTGTGAGACTTGACAATGGAGCATCAGCCAGTCTTATACAGGACAAAGAGTCTAAGAAGATTCAGCAAAACCTATTATAATGGTCTTTGTATAACTTATGAACTATGATTTATTTCACTACACTTTTTTTTTTGTATCTTATCACAAGCGATTGTTGAGAAGGTATTTATCATTTAGGCCTTGCTTTATTTACCATGCCCTTTGAGAGCTTTGGAAACTATGTAATTGCCACCCAATTCATAACAATTAAAATTATCCATGACAGTTGGTGGTAAATGATCTACTGTATCATTGTATTAAATCAACAGTTGTATATTAAGTAATGTCTTTACAAAGAGTCCATCATCATCCACTGCTACTACAGGCATTTAAACCTAAGCTGGTAATAATTTTGGCTTTTGTAGTGGGTTTCTCCACAACAATAGTCCACTTGAGTATGCTTGTCTTTTTGATAAATGTTTTATTAAACAAATTAAAGTGAAAACAGCAGCAGAATAACAAAATAGTGTATTTTGTAATCATCCATGTGCACAGTTTTGGGCCTACCCCAATCTACTCCCTTCCCTTACTGAGACAACAGCTCAGTTAGTATAGACTTTACTGGTCTTACTCCTCAGCTTCCTGATAAAGACAGCAAGTACAATGAAAGAATACAATTTAAAATAAAAGATTTAATACATATGTTCAACCCTTAGCCGTAGTTTACAATATAATTGTAATAGTTTCACAGATTTATAAAAGAACCAAAGAAAACTAAAACTGAAACAAAAACAAAATGTCTGCAAGTACTGTATTAAGTCTCAAATCACCCCACCGCCACTTCTTTGTCATTTTACTCCATAGCATATCCTACAAAATAAAGGCTTATATCATGGCCAGTATTAAATGACTTGCTGTGTACAGTAGTCCAAGCATGCTAAAGTCCAGAATTTGGTAATGCCAAAATTAAACAGCTAATCTCAAGTTTAATGGGATATGCCTGAATTATTTTAAGATTACCTTGTTATGCGAATTATATTCCATATTATCCAGTCAGTAACATAAATACCATTTTATAATGACTTATAATGCTTATTCCTCAGAAATTCTCATTGCAGGGATTCAAAGTTTCCATGCTCAAATATCTATTGCATCTTTTTCATGCCCCAGGCTTTCAATCAAATGTATAAAACAAATGGTTCATCTAAGAATTCTTCTAGTTTTCTTCTGTGCTAATTAATATTAGGGACATTTTAATTTCTCACGTTTCAGGAAAAAAAAAAAAAAAAAAAAAACCTTGAGGGGAAATTCTTAGTGTCTGAGAAACAGCATCAATGAGTTATAGTGAAACAATGATGAATGTTAGGGCCGTTCTACTTGCATCCCTGAATGATTACGAATGTATTTGTAATTTGTAGTAAGACTGCTGTGGAATATATCCAGGGTTGTTTTGTTTGTCTCTGTACTGCCTCCTGTCTCAGGTAAAGTAACCGTGTTTTTCAACTCAAGCTCACATTATTTAAAACTGATGTAAAGTGTAAAAATGCAGACACTTGTGTGATATAACAATGTCTTGTTATACTGTTGCTCTTCCAGTTTGGCAGGGCATAGGGTTAACACTATCCCTGCCAAATACACGTGCTGCCTGTGGCTGGGACTTCATTGATTAATAAACAGTTAATTAAGTCCAGCCACAGGTGTATAAAAGGAGCAGTCTCTTCACTTGTGAGGTCGACGAACCCAGGGAAAGGAGCAGAGCAGAGCAGAGCAACACAACCAAACCAAACCAAACCAAACCAAACAGTCTACAATTCTGCTTTATATCCCCTGGACTGAAAGCAGGTAACTACCTCCAGAGCATCCAGCAACGATTACCTGCCAGTCCAGCATCTACATCTGTCCCAGTAAACAATTTTACCAATTGTTTATACACTTTTTTTTATTTTTTTATTTCTTAGCAGACACCATTTTTACATACAATTCCCCATTTATACAGTTGGGTTTTTACTGGAGCAATCTAGGTAAAGTACCTTGCTCAAGGGTACAGCAGCAGTGTCCACCCCTTGGGATTGAACCCACCACCCTCCGGTCAAGAGTCCAGAGCCCTAACCACTACTCCACACTGCTGCCCCAGGCACTATTGTATATAGTTGTAAAATATTTAAATAGACATTGCACTTTGTAAATAAACACACACACAAGAGTGCTTAACCTGCCCCCTTTTGCCTCTGCCTGCAATTTTATCACCATTGAAGGCTGCACCACAACTCTGCCCATTCACAACTTGATTTATTTAAAATGGCCAAGTATGCATTGCTAAGTATTTTCCAGTGCATCTGCAAGAAAACAAATGCTTGCTTTTCTTGAAGCTAGTAACATTCTGTGCAAGTTCAGTCAGGCTTTAGGCCAAAACAGTTTACTACCTCAGACTGACCCATTGGAATTCAATAATGAGATTGCAGAAGTTAGATGGGACAGATTTGTGGGAGGCTGTATTTATCGACCTCTGCAGGGCATCAAGATTGTAAACCGTTCTCTGCCTTGCCATGCTTGCCACTCTTTATCTTTAGAAATAATAAAGAAGCTTTCTGTAAGTCTGGATAATACTGTATTTTTGACATTGTATCTTTTTTGTGTTCTCTGAAAAAACAGACAAGGGCTGGAACGGGCCAAAATGAAATAATCAGGTATGCGTCACGCTTGTTTAACCATCACTGAAGTCAAAATTTTATAGGGTCAGATATTTGAGTGCTGACTATCAGCTATATTTAAACAAAGTATATAAGTCAATACTTACTTACATATGCTAAATCAGCTATATTTAAACAAAATATATGAAGTCATATTTATTTACGTATGCTGTATCAGCTATATTTAAACAAAATATAAAGTCGTATTTACTATCCAATCTTGCCTCACTTATTTTCTTGACTGATTCATATATTAAATATGTACTGCAGACCCTCATATTTGAGTATTTGCTCCAATTATTCCCTACCGTATTTGGAGATGTCTAAAGAATGTGCAGACAGTATACAATGTCAAAGAAAAAAGAGAACAGAAAACAATGAACCATGACAATTCATTTTTCTAATGAAAACTTGGGACACAACCCATGCATATTCTCTTTTCATCAACAAGCCGCCAAGCATTTGAAAAGGTTTTATTCTGTTGCATAACATTTTCTAGTATACAAATTATACAGCTATTTTTGTTTTGTTCGGACATTACTGCCAACTGGTGTGCATGGGGGGGCTAGACACTGCCTTTTAATTCGCCTCCTTGAGCGTTTGATATGATGACAGATGGGATTTTGTCTGTACAATCATTTCAGGGCTAGCTGGAACTCCATTCTACAGATGGATTTAAGGGACGCCCATCTTTACAGTCTTGTACAGGGGCAGGGAAACACTGTAATTATCAAAGTGCTCAAACCATTTCCATGTTGGCAAGCCATTAAAGCAAGTTGTTTGTAACAGCATTTTCAAAGCTGTCAGCTCTTTCTACGATGATAGGCTGCGATTTTGAAAATGTTCCGATTATTATTGTATCCTTATATTTACTTTTTATTTAATTATGTATTATTTTATTCAATTTTAAATACACACACACATTTTACTTTAATATACATTTTACTTAATGTTTACAAACTATTGCTTCAAGGATACCATCCCCATTTTTGCAGAGGTGCTATTCCCCAGGGATGCATTGTTTTTGTTCACAGAAAAGCAGTTTCTAGTTCAAAGTCTCATTCTGTGTATTGAATATAGTAATTCCTGATGTTCATGAAACTGTTCTAGACCATTGTTAGCTTCATTTTTCGGGGGGGGGGTTGGAATATACAGCCAAAATATTTTTTTTGTATTTGTAATATCATACTAACAAACATATTGATTGATTGATTTACTTACAAGATCATTACAATGTATGCATTACCAGATTTGGTTGTGGAAGCTGAGGGGACCAGAACAATTTTGAGTGTAAAAGTACTTTCCTGTGATTTAATTTTGAGTGGAGTTTATGAGTCTGATGATTTTGTACAGTATAATCCTCTTTTGCTGATTTGCTTGGTCCATCTGGTCTATCTTAGATGATCCCCTCTCCCACACACCAGCTTACAATTTGTCATTAACAAGAGTATTACATTTCCTTACAAGTGTATTGTTCATAGTTTTTTCGTAATATGATATACAGTACCTGCCTGTAGCATCCATGTCATCCAAAATGTTCTTTCGAATACTGTAGTAATAATAAAACATTTTGCATTATGTAGAGGGATATGGATAAAGTCACAAATTCCATTATATATGTGTTTCATGTTATTCATACAGTAGTCACATTTTCTACCATCCTTATTCAAGCCTTAATCTTCAGAAGGCAATCTTTTTTATTCAGTGATCCATGACACATACAGAACATTATTTGAGGTTAGACATTATTTAGTCATGGTGCTGTGCTTCTGAGGTCACAAAGAAATACCACAATGAACCTCATATATCATTGTCTTCTGTCAAAAGTAGAATTTGGACCATTTAAAAATATTCTGAAATTAAAGGGGTTTTTTTCCATTCTGTCCTTGTGTCTTTTAAAAGAGTTTTGTTTTGGTTATTTTTTGTATACGTGATTTAGGAAACTATGCAATTAAACTGAAATCAAAGCAGTCTGCCAGATTATTTTCTATATACTAGTATATGATTATTGCTTTTACTAGGATTGGGTTATTAAATGCAATTGACTGTGTTTGTGTTTGCTGCATATAGTAAAAATGAACTAATCAGTACTCCTTCAACGGACTCTGCTAAAATTAGAATGTCAAAAGGTACATTCTGCATTTTATTTAATTTAGATTTTTTAATTTTTTTTTCCCCAATACTGGACGACTAGTGAGGTTTAGGACTAAAACAATTTTACAACTAACGTTGTTTAGAACTGAAAACAATATTTTTTTAAAATACAGTTAAAATACAAATTACAGGAATGGAAATAAGACTCTTATTGAATTGCAGTTTTACCCAATCCAGGTTTCAATATGCGCTTGATTAGCCCCAGTGTATAGCTAACAAGCTAAGGTGCGTCTTATTAAACTTATAGTAAAACCTGGAATGAATCAAAGTTTTATGCAATGGCAGTCTTATTTCCATCCCTGAATTTTTTTTTTTTTTTTTTTTTTTTTTATTATTATACAGTGTATTAAAAATGGTGCTTTTCTGTTTTTCACAGTCATGATTCGGAATATAAATTACATAAACCATAGTTAGTAAAACACATTTTCAATTTCTGGAACGTTGACCAATTCAATATCTTGTGGAATTATTAAAGTTACCATTTAGATTTCTACTTTAACTTGCTATAATTAAAACAAACAGGCTTACTTTAAACTGTAAATAAAAGCCTTCTCTTGTTCATTTCCCAATTACTATACAGTTGATTGAATGGGATATGAGTAAATAAGAGCCCTGCAGTGGGAGCCCCTGTGAGGATTCGTGGCTTCTGTCACTCCTGCTTATCCTCAGAGTCTTTTAGTTTCAGTCAACAAGATTAGGTGCTTTATTCTTTAAAGCAGAGTGTCTCTGACATTCCACTGGGCTTTAAAGGTGCTGCACCTTTTAAAACACCAAGGTTTGTGTGCTCTAAATTGGGTTGTGGGTCAAATAAACTGACTGTCTAGTTGCTAAAAAAGCATGATGCATTAAAACGGAATGACAACAAATGAAAACCCACAGTAATGAAATCTGAGAATGTAAAAACATGATGTGGTATGTTATACTGCTTGCACACTACATCTTGAAACCTACTGAATTGGTGTACCTGCATATTCAGAAGCCAGGCATGTTTCTGTTATGATTGCTAAGCATTATGGTCTGAGAACTGCATCATCCAGGTCAGTTACACCTCAGCAGTGAATCCATGCATATTAATATGTGCGGTGGAGCATAGTCTCAGCCTAAAGCTGTAGCAAGTTAGACTTTGACTGCAGGGGTCTACAGGAAAAAAAACAAAACCAAAAGAAAAACCACTCAAATTGCAAATTGTGATTGCAGGTGGTTTAGAAGACCCTAGAGCTTTTTTAATGAATAATGTCCTCAATTGTTGATGGAACAGATTCCTGTTGTAACACCAGAAAGTGAAACGAATAATATCAAACCAGCTAAACAAATTTAAAAAAAATCTAAATAAAAATAATTAAATAACCCAACATCTTATTGTTGTTATTTTTTAAGAAAGTTCTTGAAGAAGATACTGTCAACTCAAAAAAAGCACTAAAATCCACAATCAGTACGTTATTATTGATAATGGTTTCATGAGCCATGTGAAACAAGAACAGTATGATTAATTTCACTTGCAGGGATGCCGAAAGAGGCTGAAAGGAAAGGGAAATGGTGGTAGACATTAAGTGAGGCTGAGAGTACACTCTGTAATTTGCTTGTCTAAAGGTGCTCTGTCATGAAGCATCACATCCATTTCTAGTGCTGTATCTCAGCACAGCGGCCCCTTTGGGAAATTCACTCAGGGAAAAAAAAATCAAATTGACTGAGAAAGGCTGCAATAGGTGTTGAGAAGCAGGTTTTTCTGTTTTCAGACAGCCTGACCGAGCAAGGACAGAACTAAAACAAAATAATCAAACCTCGTGTTTCATGGGCAGTGCGACAGCTTGTCTGGGCAGTAACTCTAGATGAAACACTGAAGTTGTTCATGTTTTAATTTCAGTATCTTTATCACTTGTGTACAGAGAGTAAGCAACTGAACTTTGATTGGAGAGCATTACAATATTGTAGCGACCACATGACTAGACAAGTAAAGCCTGATAATTTTTTATTTTTTTACAGTTAGAAACCTGTAAACAGTCATTTTTATTGTTATGTTAAACAGTTAAACATTCTACCATGTCATCGACCATGTGGTAATGCTCTTGAATGGAGCTTCCCAATTGGTGGATGAAAATTTTGAGGTTTTCCAACAAATAAATACAGTACCTCTGCACCACAGTACAGAACCTAATACTATTGGTTGAGGTACCAGTTTATAAACCCTTTTTTTTTCAGAATAGCCATGGCATAAGTGACTCAATGTTCTCCTACACACTCCCACCATGTTTCTCTAAGGTATCATAGCGGGTATTATGTTTTAAACATAACAATACTGTAAATGAAGCACACTTTGTTCTGGCCGTCTGCTTTTATTCTCTTTTTAAGTTAAAATGTAAAAATAAGAAAAGGAAGGGAAAAAAGCTCCTAGGGGACTGATAGTTTATTCATAGCAGCAGTTGTTTCAAGTTGGTCGATTAGCTAATATTCAATTCTTTTTTCCTTCTCCAGGGCATTTTTTATTTTTTTTTGGTTGTATTTCTCCTGTGAAATGCTACAGCTATTCCTGAAACCCAGGCTCGGATAGTTTTGAAATGTGCTTCTTTTGTTGAATACCATCATGATTTTCTTTCAGTATTACTGAGTGTAAGGTTACATAAGGTGCATGGCATTGATATGTAAAGATATGTGTCAGGCCGTATCTGGTGATGTTGTTAGGATACTCTATAAATCCACTGTAGATCATATTACTTTGCCTTTATATTGCACCTGTCCTTACACTGGTAGATGAAATGCTATTTACTGTACAAAAAAAACATACAAGTGCTAAATTAAGTTGAAAGTTTCTACTATGTACAGTAGCTCCTTAGATAATGGCTTAAATTGTTCTTTGATCATGTACTTTGTTGGTTATATGATTGCCATGATAAAATTCACTGGCCTTGAAATGCAATACAAGATCTATATATCACATATTGATCTATCCAGATAGATTGTTTATGACTGTGTTACCCACCCTGTCATACCGTTACCACACTTATTGCCAAAAGTGCTCTAGTGTCCCTTTTAACATGGGCTTCTGCTATGCTTTTTTGTGTTGTGATGACATTTAAGTCACTTATCTTTTTAAACCGTACTGTATGCACTGGTATAGAGAAACTACCATCATTGAATTTCATTGGATCTAACTTCTGCATGTCAGGGGCTTGCTGTCTGCAGGCTCTCTTCTGCTCAGTATTGGTTATGTGGCATAGATGCGAAAAACTGAAGCGACACCCTTTTCAAGCTTGAGAGAGATTGGAAAATGCTAGTTTAAATTGGTTTAGATTCCAGTGTTGGTGAAGATACTCAGATCTGAACTTACAGTGCTGTTTTTAAAAACTTTTGATTAAGCTATGCACATCGACTGGGTAACAGCATTAAGAAACAAGTGACTTAGACTGATACTGTATATGTTATTAATATAGTGTTTGGGTTTGTCGAGTTTTTTTAGGCAAGTTAAATATTTGAATAGTTGTATAAAGATACAGAATACATATTTTATATTGTTAGCGTATGGAATAAGTAGATAATTCACACATTGTATTCATGACTAAATTAATTAAATGCAGTTGTGGATAACATTAGCCTTCTACAGACAGACTTTTCATTTTTTTAAAAGCTGCCGATTTATGTTTGGAAAAAAAATCCTTTCTAAACTTTTTTAATTCAGTCTGTAACTAGCAATATGTAATGTAGATGTCTCGATACCATGAACACTTTTTTTTTTTTTATCTGTATGCCAATCTCACCCAGGGATACATATAATAATATTCTTTAACAGCTCCATGCATTCCTTTCTGTAAAATTAACAGGATAACAAGTATTTCTGAATCTTTCCTGTCTTGTAAATCTAACAAAAAATGTTGTTCCCATTTAAAAATACAGTGTTTTCATGGCAAAACAGTATAGTGACTGGTGCTGGTTAGGTGTCTGAAGTTAGTGATTCTTTTAGTCAGCTGAAGAGATGACTCTTCTGGGTCTGTAAAAGTATCATTTTACCACCCGTTTCTGTACAGAAATACAGTATACCATACAGTGGTACTAAGTGTGTTTTTGTCATTACTGCTGAATAGTACATACTGGATATAGAAGATATTTTTTACAGATAAATGTATATTTAAAAAAAAAAATCATTAAAAGTAATTACAGGTGATGAGCAAAAAGTTAATACATGTTAATGCCACTTTTTGTGTTTCACATTTACATACCCTGGGTCATTTTTATTCATCTGCAATAAACTATGCAGTGTTATTCATTGATGGATCTGGGGCTCCGCTGAGGAGCTCATTTCACTTGTTAAGTGTCTAGATAAAAAAAATAAAAAATGTTATTTACAACAACGTGCTGGCAACAGTTTGATTGCAGTAATGGTTTTAAAAGCTTTCTGGGAAAAGCACCTAATGAAACGGGGGTGGGGACTGTTAAATAAAATCCACACTGAATTATTTACCAAGCTTTCTACATTTTAACATTGCTGTAACTATATGTAAATAAACACACTGCATGTACCACAGTGAGGTTACAGGGCCTTTCCTACACCTGTGGATGTGATCTCCAGTATATTATATTTTTTATAACGGAGTGCCTTATGTTAAAGCAAAGGCACATTTGTGTAACTAACAATGGTAAAAGTATAATGTAGCAAGAAAAAAAAAAAATGGAAAAATGTGTCTGAGTGTTTGGACCTGCTTCAGAATATGTCCCTCTTGGTTGAGTCTGTGAGCACTATGACAAACTCAAGGAAACCATGATTTATGCAGGCTATTGCAGAACCTTAACAGTCGTATATAGTGGAACTCTGTCCACGCGCTTGGGGGGGACATAAGTCCACAGATGTGTGAAATCCGCGGATAAATAAGGTGTCATTGCATGTGACTAGAATGCATGAATAAAATACAGAAACTAGTAATGTAAACCAAATCAGCGTTTACTAGAGATGTATGCAATACAATATATTACAAATACAGAAGAATCCTTTAAAATTAGTTTACTTTGACAGTGATACTCCTAGCAAAATCTTTTCAACATGCGATACACCTCAAACCGTTTCCCAAGCTTTTCCTGTTATACCAAAAAAAAAAAAAAGCAAATACTAATAAAAAACATAATATACTACAAAAAAACTCCAAAGCTACAAGATCATAAGACATTTTATGGTGGGAATAAGCTATTCAGCCCATCAGAGCTCACATTCTTCCTGTAAACTAAGTCATGTGGCTAGCAGCTAGAAATATCACAAGGTATTATCGTTGATTTATTCCACGCATTAATATTAAATAATGGTAGCTAAGTGTTGCTAGTTTTCTGGTATTTCAAACAAAAAAATACAATTCTATATTTTTTTTTAAAAACTTTAAAACTAAATAAACAAACCTGCTATGTAATTTAAACTTGTCGTACATTTCAACAAAATACGTACCAACAAAAGTTTTTTTTTTTTTTCGTAACAGCTTTTTTTTTAAAAAAAGAATTCACTGCTGCAAGTCGTTATTTTGAACCTTGACAAAGTCCATCATAGTTGTTTCAGTGAGGCAAAATATGTGCTGGGCTTCACTAAGTAACTCCCTCAGGAGAACTCATTTTACAGAATCCTTCTGCTGTTCATACCAAGACATGAAACGCTGCTGTCTTGGCGTCGACTCCACGGGTTAGATTGACGCATGCGTCTTTATGTGTATCTGGGTGTGTGTGTGCGTGTGTGTGTACGGGCATTAAGTCTACATTGGCAATAATGTACTGTATTTCAGAGATAAAACCCGTCAGGGAGCCGCAGATAATTGAAGTCGTGGATGAACGGGGTGCGGATAAATGAGGTTCTACTGTATCTCTATATATAAAAAAGATGCAACAAAAAAAGAGGCCAAAGCACATCAAAAGTGAGTTGATTATAAAACAAAAGCACATTTTTATGCACTGCTACATTTGGAAAGACCTATTGGTAATGTTTTGAACTGGTAGCCCATGGTTGTGTATATTTGAGTAATGGAATACTCTTTGCTGTGTACCATCTCCTCTCGTTATATTAACAAGTAACTCCAGATCCCTGCCCGACTGGAGGTGACAGTGTGTCAGCTCTTGACCTTCTAATGCGGAGTGTAATGTTATCACTCTCCTGTGCTGTCTATCTGACCCAGCTTGCAAGCTTCAAAGATTTATTATGTTTGATACTTTGTACTATCTCTGCTTTAAAAAAACAAGCCTTGGGTTGGGTTGTATACATTAATCACCCTGCATATCATACACAGCATTTCAGTGTTTAATTAACCAGATTTAATCACAAATATAAAGTGAAAGCCATGGTATCCAGAGGTTGTAGTTTGTAAACAAATACGACTGCTGTTGCAAAGGAAACAGAACATACAGTAAACATATTGCCCCTCATGCTTTCCCAATGCTATTTCGTTTTTCATCCTATTTTTAATGCAATTTCAACTGATAGCATCTCGAGCCACAGATTTCAATTTGCTGTTCTGGTTCTACCTGATTGGCTCTGTTATAGATTTGCTGATGGTATTGACTTTTCTTTTCTTTACCATAGGTTTTGAAGCTGCATCCAAAAAGGAAATACAATAACAGTCAATAAGAAAAATAAATTGTAATTGATGATCACTTACATTGTTTGTTGTGATTTATAATTATATAATATTACATATTTGAGGTAGAAAACACAATCTATAATAATATTTAAAGTGCCATTTATGTTGTAAACACAAATTAATCAATTTTGAATCATTAAACGCTAAATTTCCCTTTAAACCCTTTAAATATCTTTTTATGATATTTACATGCATGCTTAGTTAATCTGAATTTTACTGTTTGTAAAAAAAAAAAAAAAAAAATCTCAGAATTCACCTACCATTTCAGTGCCTGTAGAAACTTCCATATTCCAAGATATCACATGATATGCTGACCTTTGAACTCTGCTAGCCCCAAAAGTAATAGTATTAGTGAGGCAGCCAAATTGAACAAAAAGTCCTGAATTCTGTTGACATATAACACATTGTATTCAACATTGGTCCGTCGTGATAGCAATGATGATCAATCGTCCAAATAGTTGTGGATAAGACATACACTAAATGTGTGTACTCATGCCCTATGTAAACATACATACCCACCTAGCCTGCATGCCAAGGCATCCAGTCTCGCCATATCTGCCTGTTCTTTATCATCTATATTGTAATGGAGCTCCTAAAGCTAAAAGAGATTTTTTTTTTATTATTTTGTAGTCGGCAATTGTTTTTATAATTTTTTCTCCCAATTTGGAATAGCCAATTATTTTTAAGCTCAGCGCACTGCTACCACACTCGCACTGAAGACGAACACACGCTGTCCTCTGAAACGTGTGCCATCAGCCGACTGCTTCTTTTTCACACTGCAGGCCCACCATGCAGCCACCTCAGAGCTACAGCGTCGGAGGACAATGCAGCTCTGGGCAGCTTACAGGCAAGCCTGCAGGCGCCCAGCCAGACTACAGGGGTCGCTGGTACGCGGTAAGCTGAGGACACCCTGGCCGAACTAAGCCCTACCAAGCCCCCCCCCCCCCCAGGCAGCTCTCAGCCAATTGTGCGCCGCCCCCTGGGAACTCCCGTCCACGGTCGGCAGTGGAATAACCTGGAGTCTAACCGACGACGTCCAGGCTATAGGGCGCATCCTGCACTCCACACGGATGAGCCACTCAGGAGCCTCTAAAAGAGATTTTTACCTGAGAAAGATTTCATGTGAACATTTGTACGGTAGAATATTCTTTGTGGGTTTTTTTTTTTATTTGTTCGTTATTAAAGCAGTTTAACAAAAAGATAAAATTGCCAACATATTTAAAGAATCTCAAAAATCACTCTCTCACTTAAGTACCTTCATAAGTACAATATGTTTATATTATCTATATTTCATGTAAATACAATACCTCAACATGTATATTCCTCTATACCCCTCCTACTTTTTAGTTTATATGTAGGCTTAAATACAGCAAGAACAATTTGTGCAAAATCTAAATATGTAGGCAGCAGTTGAGCAGAGCAGGGTCATGAGGGAAAGGTATGTGTCAATCCTTTCAAAAAATAACCAAGAAACTAATCAAGCAATTGAAGAATGTTACACATGAAAAGATTCCATTAACTAACCTTGGAAAAAAAAAAAAGATGTCTTCCGTTTTGATTTCTCACATACTGTAGAATTCTCCAGGCATTACATAGTGTATGTAAGCAATGCCAGTACTAGTGCTGATTTGTAGTTTTGATGTCAGCATGTGGTATAACATATGAGATACAGTTCTCTCTGTGCAGGAGTCAATAGTTGTATCCTTATTTGGTATTTCAGTTGTATACTTACAGCTGCAATAAGATTTGTTCTGTTTATCACCCATAAATGCACAATCAGCACATACATGTATATGACTCCTTTAACCAGCAATACTATTGCATGAAGGACAGGTCTCCCTAAAGCAGATATCATTAGTTACTGTAAATCTTAACACACATAACAAATAATTTGGAGTATCCAAAACCAACACTATCTTATGACAATTACAGGCGTGGTATCAAGGTACAATAAGAAATGTACATTATTGGTTCATTTACACTTCTGGTGTGCATTGTATTTAGTGCCATTGATATTTAGATGATAAGGATCTGTTATGGATGATCAGTACCATGACTCGTGTGTACGATTAAAGGGGGAAGATTTTACAAAATTGATTTTGGTGGTGAATGGATGATGAGAATACCAATGAAAGAAAGAGCACAGGATAGATTTGTCTGCAGGTTTTTCATAACATTAAAAGGACTGTTATTTATAGAGATATTTTGAAGCAGTACACGCTCCATAAAAATACTACTTTTAACCAAAGGAGACAACAGTTAAACCTTTTTTTCCCAGTTATCTTATAATGTATTTATTTATTTATGTTGCCTCACATGTTATTTATAAACATCATATTTCTTCATAAAATATGTTACCTGATGTACCAAATATGAATAAACAAACAACCAGCAAAAGTTTATTTCCTTTCCAAAGCAGATTATCTTTAATAGCTCGCAAAGCATTGTAGCATCTGACACGTTGTTTTGGCTATATATAGTGCATACTGTAAAGAACAATTGTTTGGTGTGCTTTTCTTTATAAATCCTCACTGAAGCATGTCAAATGCTGTTTTAAAAAAAAAAGCCATTTGCAAAGCCTAATTACTGTGTGCTTAAGAGCCTTTTTTCAGAATCTTGTCGCGTGCAAGGGTTAAGAGTCAGACTAGAGCCAGCCGTAGGGATGACACATGAACACAGCTTCCCAAAGAGAATCAAAGCCTGAGAAAGGGTTTTAAGAGCACTACTGAATACATAATATATGCCCAAATGCATTTATTTCTGAATAAGAGTAAAATAAGTAATTTGGTTATACTCAAATATACTGTCATTTTTTTCTATGCACCTGGCTGTAGATAGACTTGAAAATGCTTATTGTCTTTTATCTGCTTGTTGGTTGAAGGAATGACTTCTGCTTCAAACAGATTTTGTGATCTACATTATATAATACTAACTATGTGCACCTACAGTACATTACATACAAATGATAAGAAATGTATAATTCATGCATATACTAAATTATAAATAAGGTGCAAAACAGTGTTCCTTTATTTGGATATCATGGGTGTAAGTTTTTCAGTGTTCAGTATGCTTTTTATAAACACATTTAAATTAATAAAAACACTCAGTTTGTTCGTAAGTTGACTGCTCTTCTGGCTTTGATTTTGTGAGGTTCTGTCCATGCACCCCACTGGCAATAGAACAGAAGGAGGCTTTGCTTTATATTCTTACCAGCATTGCTTTTTGCAATTTGAACCAGTACCAATTATTGTTATTTTTTTTTTTTACTGTATTGAAAAAAAATACTGCTACTCCTGAGTGATCCAAGCTGTTGTTAAGCAAGTTCTTCCGTTGACTGACAGAATGAGATTTGCTTGTGTTTTGTTGCCAATGGGCCATTTTTAATTGCCACTAGCAACGATAATGTAAATGAGTTAATTGGGTCTGAGGTATATAGACACAGGATAATTTCCAATAAAATAATCAAATAAAATGAAAGCTACCTTAATGCGCAGATAATCTGAACTAGAGAACCGCTCCACAGCAATATTTCCTTCTTTTTAAAACGCCTGAGGATGTAAAAATGAACTAAAGCTTTCACAGCCACAAAACCCTTTTAAAGAATAGAAAACGAGCCTTGGTCATACAGTACCACTTACATAAAGCACTGGCAGCAGTACAAAGGACTTGTTGGAAGGCACACAGAATGCTTGGTTATACAGTCAAAGAGTACAAATGAAAAGAGGTTATGGTCAGGTTGTATAATGCACTGATGAGACTGCGCTTGTTTAATTACTACATTACCAAAATGACACTGTGGCATTGGAGCCCAACAAAGAGCAACCAGACTAATCCCAGGGTTCAAGGGAATATGCTATCAAGATATGTTGAAGGAAATTCATTTATTTAGCTTAACACAAAGAAGAATTAGGGGGTACTTGATTGAAGTGCGTTAACCATAACCAATATTTTTAGTGTAGAAAAGTGGAGATAAACTTACAATTGGACAGAAGGGTAGGAGACACTTGTTTACCTTCTGTTATCATGTAATATCATGTATAGCCACATTGATTACGTTATCAAATACTTAATAGTAGTGTGTTATTTATAAATATCCTGGCTAATTTAAATGCGATATCTGTGTATGTGTTAAATATATTGCTTTTGAGATATGTTTACAAACCACAGTAATAAGCAAAATGTTATAAATTCTATAGTGACCATGGTTTGCATAACATACAGTAATTACTGTAGCTAATTCTCTGCAAGTACAGTTACGTCACCTTTCTGAATAGCTAACCTGAGAACAGCCTGGGAATCTCTCACAAGATAGAATCACACATGGTTCTGATGTGAACATTTTGATATGTTAAAGATTTTGAGATGTTAAATCAATGTCCTATTGTAAGTGACTTTGCATATAATGCACAGTTCACAGCCTACCTCTGTAAAGTGCTTTGTGATGGTGGTCCACTATGAAAGGCACTATATATAAAGATATTATTATGACAAATATATTTCCGCTGCCATTCATATTGTTCTATTTTTAAGCCATAACTATGTAGAACAAAACGGAAAAGCTACCAGTTGGTACAGATCTGGACTACACATTGTTATTGCCAGAGGCTGTAACTGGTTTCAACTGGATACAAATTCACAGCGGAGCATCTGAAAGTGCAAAGCTATTCTCCACTTTGCTGTGTTTGCAAATCAATGAGTGGATATCAGAAATGCAGAAAAAAAACAGCAGCGTGCTTAGGTAGAGTTTATAGTAACAATTTCAGCCCCTACAGAATGTATTGATTTTCCATCACCATCACTTTGCAAAATATGAAGGACAACTGAGTTGACATTTCATTTTCATATACTATGGTATACACCTTAGCTCTATATATTGTATAATGTTGACACCATACATTTATTGTAGCTACTTGGCCTTAATACAGTATATACAGAGGCCCCATTGACTTGCAAAATGCTGTATCTTGGTACCACTGAAATATATGCAAAAAAGTCCGTCCTAGACAGCGAGCAAAACATATTACTTTGCTACCATTGTATCTGTTGTGGCAAAATATGAAATGATGGTTTTCAGCATCGTTTTTTAATGAAAACTTGCCCTTTATGAAATTACTTTTCTTTGTTGTTGTTAATCTTCTCAGATATGCTGCAGTGTTATTTAAGACATGGTGAAAGACCCTAACATACAGAAGCAGGTTTATTTGGAAAGCAGGTCTCAACAGAGTTTAGGATTTCATTGCTGTTATTCAAAGGAACCTGAGATGGCACCCACCTCAGACTAGACAATTAAAATGGCTGCCTTGATTAAGCATCTGTAGATATATTTACTTTAAAAAGGTGCAATATTAACAAATACAAATGGTAATCAGATAGAGGTCGCATTAACATGTTTTCTGTCTCTACTGTATTTCAGGTATTATTCTGGTTTATTCAGGTTTAGCCATGTGAACTTCAAGTAGTTGTACACCAGTGACCTGCAGTACACTTTCAGTAAATTGATTTGTATATAACATATGATGTGAAGGATAAGGTGAGAGCACTGCATACACATGTACTGTATGTGCCATGACAAACTTTACATACAAATCTGATTTTTTTGTTCTGCAGCGAATGGCTTACTGATTTTATAGTGTAACCACTGTTTATCTCAGTGGACATACACCATGCAGTATCTACTGCATAGACTATACCATTGACAATGATCTACCTGTAATACGATTATATACAGACTTTTTAATAATATATATTTACATCTATAAGAATTGTGATTTTTATTTAAGCATCTTGTTACTGTCCATTACATTATGCATGTTTTAGTGTTAGAAGGCTGTGTGCACTTGAGTTAAAAATTGAAAACATGTATGCTATTGATGGAACCCCCTCAAGAAAAATGTTATGTTCAGATATGCAAATATGTTATAGGTCTCTTGTGCCAAGGCGTTTACAAATAATCCTTTGGTGTTACGTGGTTATAGTTTTTTTCAGAACCCAATTTTCTCAAACAGCTTTTATTTTGAGATACTAAGCCATCAGTTGTGCCATCCTGTCCTTTGTCATTAAAAAACAGGCATAGTAACAACCCACACATATTTAACACTACAGCAACCCAGGGAGGGTGGCTAATTTTGCCAGGCACCTGGTTTCATTCCGTGGGATTGAGGGTATTTGACCCATGTTGTTATTATTTTCATCCCCCTATAATAATGATCCTTATCACGCTAAATTAAACATATACACACAAAGTCATGCTACAAAAATGTGAATTAGTAATCCAAATAGCTATTCAGTCTGTTTCCAGACAGTAAGTAAGAATGTGTTAAAATGTTCATCTCCTGCTATTTTCTGACATGGTTGTAATTCTTGCGCCTTAAGCCTTTTGTCATTGTAAGTCACATGTTCCATTTAGGATGTGACATGTTCAGTTTTTGCAGTCTATTTCAGTTTATGTTACATATGTGTGGTAGTTGTCTTAGAGTAGTCTGCTAAGAAATAAATAATAATAATAATAATAATAATAATAATAATAATAATAATAATAATAATAATAATAGTTGTATATAAAACAAATGTTCTCTCCTAAACCTGTTTCAATTCATAGCCGATAGCTCATTATATGTGGCTTAATTCTGAACTGCTCAGATCTTGTTGTGTAAAATTAACACATTGTTATAAAAATGACACAAACCCAGGAGTGGAATAAAAAGATATGTACCATGTTTTGGTGGATATTATTACATTACATTACTGTATGTCATAATCAAGGACTTAACATGTAAGCTGGCAGGATTGTAGGATCACTTTTCAGATACAAATATCAAAGGGGTGTGAAGCACTCCCTGTAGCCATTACTGAAACACCAGCTACCTGTTAAGTTACTGCATATTGTATGTTCTATTTTGTGACCAATCTACATGCATTGCTCATTTTAGATATATCTCAAATAAAAATAAATCTAAATATTAATCTGTGGCAATGCTCCTTACACCACCATAAGCACGTTTTCTTTTTCAGAAAGGACAAACAAATTCAATATAGTTACCCAATCAGAAAAAAAAACCTGCATATACTTCATGTGTAGGGGCTTGTAAGTTGTCTTAAGTAGTTTCTTATCATTTTACTATAATTGAAAAAATGCCTTATTAAATTTGTAGTACATTTTATTACTGTTGTTAATTTTAATAGCCATGCGTTTTTAAATAATTTCCTTTCCCTGTGATCCTTTCATGTGAGATTGATGCATTTGTGAATTATTGTTGCAAACATTCTGAATCTTTTCACTAATCTGTTTAACGTTTTCATTAATCTTTCCTCTATAATACTCCACATGTTAAAACTTAATTATGCCTCCTCTCAGGACCCCTAAACAGATCATTGGGAATGATGGTAATGTTGTGGTTGTAACATCTCATTAAGGCAAATAGACACCATCAAATCAACTGGCACATCACTGCTTTTTGAACAAAAGATGATCATGGATTGATACCTATTTACGTAGGAATGCACATTTACATTGAAGTCCTTTCTTATTTATGGGCAGATGAATGTAGTTTCTTGGGGAATAGTCAAAGCTATAGGATCAATACCCATGTTGTTTGATGAGTGTAAACAGTGAAATCTTTACAGCTTTAGTATGATCTAAGGCAGTGGCGCTGAAGTCTTCTTAAAAGTGGGGATGAGCATGTAGCCGGAAGGGGAGAATAAATGAACCTCTGACAAAGTAAAAGTGTACACAACCGCAACTAAACATTGTGTGCTATACCTCCCCACTACATTTGTCAAATGGTGGAAATATACTATTTGTATTTATAGATCATCAAAGGAGTCTAGAGGAATAATTATGTTATGTAATAATTCAAGTAAAAAAATCATGATACACTGTACATGTGTAAATCTTCCATTTATTGTACAATGCTGTTGCTTTAGCTTCAGTTAATTGTTATTTTCTTTTATTTTGCTTTTGAATATTCAAGAATGCAAATTAATTGAACATATTTGACTTGAAATGCCTGCCTTATCAAGTTCAAGTGGAAAATAATGTGCCAGGCCCCTTTGCCCTTAACAATCACGTTTCCTTGGCAACAAGAGGCAGCTGAAAAATGGCAGCTAGACATAGATGCCCCTCATTAAATATCAACATAGTCACTGACAGGAGAGATAATGGGCAATAACACAGTATTATGTTCTGAGTAAATGAAATGCTCTTGGGAACGACTGTCACGCTTCAGGGATTTATTTGTTACTGCGGGAGCAGGAATGTATTAACTGCGCCCTTTGTGAACAAACTATTCTTACAGGAGCCAGTTTCTGAGGTTTTATAGGAAAGAAGCATATTCTATAGAATATTCTTTATGTTTTGTTTTCATTTGCTCGTAATTAAAGCAGTTTAAATAATAATACATATAATAACCAGGTTCTTTGAATCATAAAAATTCAAAATCATAAACAGTGTCAAATAACTGACTGTAATATTACAATAACGTTTTCAGATTTGTTGGTGCTTTTGATACATTGTTGATGATTCTAGCACTTTTGTTGCTGACCTCATTTATATCGACGTCATGGTCTTCTTACCACAAAGGTCAGTGCAAAAGGGAGGTGGAGATGCCATACTGGGTTTCATTATTAATAGCATAATTAAACAATTTGCCTGCAGCATTTTTTAAAAAAAAGGATATTTATTTAAATAGGCCTTTCAAGAAAGCAAACAAGAAAGAAAGAGAACAACAAGGCTGTCTTCATCTAGATTTCATTAAGACTTGGGTTTATTCTTTCACAAAATCATATTGGAACTTTGTTTTTCATATGTAGTTTTGATTAATACACATAATTAAAACAGATTGCTAAAAATTGCAGAAAAACAAAATACACCAGCTGGTTGCTTACAAACAAAACTGCTGACAACTGCTTGGTACAGCATACAGAAACCTGGCATTTTCGTATGATTCCACAATTTAATAGGCTTTTGGGTTCAGAACCATGCCATTTTGTCTTTGGTCAGAGGTGCAGACCATTTTAGTTTTTTTTTCTATTTCAATTTCAAGAATGTGGCCAGGCCTTTTGTGGGTGTTGGCAAAAAACAAACAAACAACAAACAAAAAACCTTTCTGAGTCTGCTTGATTTCAGAAGAATCCTGACATGATATATTATTTGGTAATATTGTTTGACTATTACAGACTTAATATTGTTTATCTGGTTACTTCCCTAGTAACCCGCAGCAGTGTGGAGTAGTGGTTAGGGCTCTGGACTCTTGACCGGAGGGTCGTGGGTTCAATCCCCGGGCAGGGACACTGCTGCTGTACCCTTGAGCAAGGTACTTTACCTAGATTGCTCCAGTAAAAACCCAACTGTATAAATGGGTAATTGTATGCAAAAATAATGTGATATCATGTAACAATTGTAAGTTGCCTTGGATAAGGGTGTCTGCTAAGAAATAAATAATAATAATAATAATTTTCTTGCACCACCTTAACAGTAAGAAAACACAACCAACAAAGCTAAGATAATAATTGCTATGGATGTCCGATTTTTAGGTGATTTCCTTTTTCACACCATGACATCCTTTGTCTTAGATTATGGCATTTGCATGACAATAATGATGGAGATAATCTATTGTAATTGGTTCTCATTATTGCAGGCTCTGTCCATTCAGATATCAATTCTTTTTAAAGTAGAATAAAAGGTCAGTTTTCTGAAGAGGAGCTGTCCAGTGCTGATAAGACATTACAAAGATTGGATTTGAATCATTAAGCACTAGAGCTCTGTGTACGTTGACACCTACTGCAGTGATACAAGATGTCAGGGAATCATTTCCACACTGTTTTTACACAATGGCTCCGCCATTATAGGAATCCCTGTGTTTTCCAGTAATTACATTTTATTTTCTAAAGCTTTCTCATGGTTTTATAGTTTGTAGAAAATAATTTATAGGTAGAACATCTATGAAAAGCAAGGCTTTGTTATTATTATTATTATTATTATTATTATTATTATTATTATTATTATTATTATTATTATTATACAGCCTTAGGTATACAAGGAAAAATAGTTATGATAGTTGCAACTGTATATATGTCTTATTTACATGTAGAATACAAAATACAGTGAACAGTTATCTCTTTTTGACCTGTGTATTAAAAATGTGTGCATTGCACAAATGGTTGAAGCAATGTAACAGTATACTGTATGTTGGATCCAGGATACATAGTTTACACCAGGTAGCCCTGTGACTCAAAGAGAATACATTTAGCTGGTGCTATTGTCAACACATATATAATATGATGTGTATCATGCAAGCAGTACTGCCAAGTGAAAGACCATCTGTTTGAAATTATAGAACAGATTGAAAAATAGCTTTCAGATCTCAGCTTACTGTATTCAGAATATAGTTTTTCCATATCAGATATGCAACTGTGACCGTCACTTATATTTACCTAATTGAAAATCTAAAGGAGTTAATGAAAAACTACTAATACCAAAGATCAGAAGAGTTGACAGATTAATATTATTAGCTATGAAATGTCACAAACCTACTTCAGTGACCCATAGCATTCAAGAACAAGGGGAATTAATTGGTTTTAAATGACTTGGCATGTAAGAAGCATATAGTAAATATGGACTGGTGAGGAGGGCTATAGTAGAAAATTATTGACCTGAGGAAAGACTATTATTACCGACAGGGGGTTATAATACTATAATGCCCAAAGCCGCTATGGCTGAGTATTTAATTGGTTGGATAGTAAATATGACTTTATATATTTTCTTTAAATATAGCTGATACAGCATACGTAAATAAATAAATAAATAACGGAAACTGTTTTGGAAGTTCATATCGTATAGTTAGTAAAGTTTTTCTCTATCCCCGACTGGTTTGCTGACTGCTGCATAATCCAGTTTGTATCCCGCCCGTCATATTTGTTTCCATCGTCGAGCTGAATTTGTTTGAATTTCAGAAAGTCAGAAAACAGTGACAATGACATTTTAATCACCAGTTTAGTGTTTGGAGCATCTTTCCTTTGTAATATGTTTTGTAATTCATTTTCTGTTAACTCACAGAATCGGTGTTCAGCCATTTTCTCTTGTGAAAAGGGCCGGAACTGACAGTGATGTGAACCAATCACACAACAGACCGAAACTATTGACCGGTGGTGTAAGGATGTTTGGGCAATAGTTCAATTTCTTTTTTTCATTTGGTGAGGTTTTAACCAATCACAGGCTAGGATTTCCAATCACTGATTCATATATATATATATATATATATATATATATATATATATATATATATATATACAGGTAGTGGACAAAAAAAAAATGGAAACACCAATGTAAAGTCACTTAATAGGGCATTGGGCCACTATGGTATCCCACTCTGGGGAGTTCTCAGCGGACCATTTTTGATGAAATTGGCTGCTTGTGCCCCAGGTTGAAATTTGTAGTCAAGTGATCTGCAGTTGCCCGCCTGTTTTGCTTTGCCAAACTTTGTCAAACATGCCGCAACAATCACCCCTCTTTCAAAGTCACTGAGGTCTCCTCTTGCAGCCATGCTAGCCATAATTACAGGCAACCAGGCTTGTCCAGCATTTTTATACATGACCCTAAGCATGCTGGGATGTTATCTGCATAATTAACACATGAGCCATACCTGTGTTTTACCCAGGTGTTTCCATTTTTTTGTCCATTACCTCTGTATATATAAATATATACATATAAAACAAACCCCTCGATATAACGAACAAAAGGTGTGTAATAGCGAGGGTGTATTATATATATATATATATATATATATATATATATATATATATATATATATATAGATGTCAAAAAAGTACTTTTTGACAACCTACAGTATATTCACGATAGAGTTATGCCTACTACTTTTTTCAAACGATCAATCATGTTGAGAGTGTGTGTTTATATGATCTTTTTCTTATTTTTTATTTGGGTCCCAGGGGCCAGGTTTGTTATAGCCGAAGGTTCGTTATAATCAAGGGCGTTATAGCGAGGGTACTGTATATATACCATTTTGAATTGTTTTAGCTATAGCTGTGGTTAATAAATGCAGGAAATGTTGGCAATCAGCATTGCATTAACTAATGTGTTTTGAGAGCTCTTCTGCATTTATTTACATTCATGACAGGCATAATGAATATCTGAAACCAGATGTTTAACTAGAATTGTGATTGGAGGTATTTTTTCTTTTAAAAGGCTTTAACACCGTGAAAGCATAATATCAGTTTCTATTACACCCATGCTAGGTAGATGTTGCAATACAGATTCCAGTGCAATTTGCATTTAGTGTTGGATTGAAAGATAAGCAAGTGTATGTATTTTGATCAGACAAAAAATCTGTGCAGATTTTTCTTTCACTCTGATAGTAATTCATATTGATAACTATCACAGTTTTGTCTGCATTATTGCTGCCTTGTTATGCGTTCTGAGCAGGATGGAAGAATCTAACATCAGTATGATATTTACAGTGGGTCCTGATTGGAACCAAAAGCAGTAGAGGACCTCAAGGTCAAAAACAGACAACCAGAGATCCAGAAGAAGGCAGTTCTTTATTTGTGAAAAAATTTAAAGGGGTTGGACCATTGTGTTGGGTGAAAATATTGCCTGCATTTTTCAGTTCCCAAGGGAGCCACAGGTTAATCATCCACAAGCTGTCCATTGGGTAGTGCAGACTATAGAAAAAAGCTAATACTAGTTTCCAAAAGCTGCAAAAGGGAGGAGCAAGTCACCAGAGCAGAACCTGAAATGCGGCAGACCTGTCCTCCATGATATCTACACAGTAAAACAAGCGGCGTAAGCTGATTTGGTCTACAAGGTGCAGCAGAACTTTGCTTGAGCAAATAGACCATGCTTATTTTTTTTCCTTGGTTCTAAAATACATTGCAAAGTCTGGCAATTTTTATTTTTCAAGACCAGACTGCATAAAATGAAATGATTTATGATTTATTTTTGGAGTGTCTGCCTTGAGTGAGTGTCTGGTTATTATCTCCCAAAAAACTTGCTAACTTGGTTTTTATGCGAAATGTAACATTGATTTTTTCCCCTACATTACATATTGCTGCTTGTGTATTTAGATACTTACCTTTTTGTTAGAAACATAATTCATTTTAAAAGTTAAATAACTGTTTTCCTTAAAACCAAGTATCTTCTTTATATATATATATATATATATATATATATATATATGGTTTTACATTAGGGTTGTGAAGTATCAGAAGTATCAAGAATATTTTTAGGATAAAACTACTAGTCCTGGGCTTTGTTGTGAACAATTCACATTCACGCATGAACAGATCACATGTGTTACACTAAGCTTGCCAAGTGTTGAAATCCTGGGTTCTTGGCACTGTTGGACTACAAACAACTAATCAAGACAAGCAGATGTATCATGTTTCACAATCTGGTGTTGCCTTGGTTCTTTCAGCTTTTTGAATAAAACTAATAACACATGCCAAACATAAAGTTTATGCATCCAGTTGTAACCTGCTACAGTTTTAATGTTTTCATCCCTGTCAAAACACCTTTTTCAGGCAAGGCACAATAACTTAAGTGCTGTGGCTACATTAAAGGAATGTCAATAATGCTGCAGAGAAATTATTTGAGAAACCTCTTTAGTGGAATTGATTACTTTTCAGGGCTTAAGATGGATTTGAGGTAAAACAAAAGTTATTTTATTTTACAGGTCCAAAACTACTTCTATTACCATTAGCTTACTGTAATGTAATTTACAATACAATTATTATTATTATTATTATTATTATTATTATTATTATTATTATTATTATTATTATTATCATTACTTTAAGTAAGTTACTTGATAAGTTATCGTTGTAAAATACTGATTTGGTTAATTTTACGAAGTATCAAAGTGTCTACACTGAAGAACAATAGAAAGTAATGTCTTTACAACTAAGGTAATGGAAAGCAAAGTCAAGACTGAATTGTTGATGTATATTGTTTGTAATTCCTTTGAGTTCAGTATTGCCCCCAAAAATCCTGTTGGAGCATAAGTAAGAACAGCAGGTATTGGGTTTGGGAGGCTTATGTCTGTTAAAAACATCCCCACCAGCATGTACTTAGCAGAGTGTGCCCTCCAGAATGCACCAACATCTATTTTAGTTTAAGGACCTAAGATAACTCTACATGTCAATTCTCTACAATTCTACAAATTGGTTTATAGACACAGTGTTTTCCTACTTCCCATGTTTTATTTGATTAATGTGCAATGCAGAAAAAAGATGAAGTAAGCTACCTCTAAGCATCATTCTGAAATATTAAGACAGGTTAACAGCGACAGTATGGAGATATCACACAATGAAACAGTCTACAGTATACAATTATTTTAGTTGTAGCTTGTTTGTCTACGAGGTAAAGTTAATATTCAATTCAGTACCAGACAGTGATGGAATTCACTTCCAGTGATCTAGCTACAATCTGTATGGCCTACAGCACAGTGAATGATTAGCTCTCAATGTCTAAAGTGCTGTATTTTAAAAATTTGCATTATCTGAAAAAGCAAGTAGAAAAACAAGACTTTCAGTGTGGAGAGGGTGGGGGCTGATAATCTTAGGAAGATGTAAGAGAATCAGATTTAAAGCTTTGGTTTGCATAATAAAAGGTTATCATGCAATTGAAAAAAAGACCAATATTAAGGAGGTGTAGCATACAGCTCAATGTTTATTTGAGCTTATTGTAATACTCATTTTAAAGCCCGGTACATAGAGATTTATACAGAACATCGCTGATGATAAACCTCATTTGCTTAGGTAATTATGGCAGAAGGAAGTCCAGAAACATTTTTACATCTTCTAATCCATCAGGGTTAGTCTGACAACAAAGCTTTATTTTCAGACTTGACATATTGATCCACTGTCACTCAGCTTCACAATGCAAAGAGCTTGACAAATTTAGGCCATCTTCTGATGGCAGCAGACTAAATTTGCAGATCTTTGAGGTGGATAAAATTGGACACACTAGCAGCATTATGTGCTGGTGAATTATCTTGCAGTAGACTAAATAGAAAAAAAGGGTAGCAGCTGGTGTTTGTGTGTTTTAGCCAAGGTCAGTATTCCGTTTTTGTTAACAAGGATTGTACTGAATATACTGTACAGTTATGATGGATGTGGACATTGTCATGGACATGCCAAAGTATTTTTAATACAAAAATGTGCATGATTTAAGTTAAGTTTTTTTTTTTTTTTATGACACGTTGTTAAGAAAATGTTACATATTTATTTTGAATGATGAGTCATTTATGTAATACATGTATGGTGTACCAGCTTACTGTAATGTTTTTAATAATTGTTCTGGTATTAAAATTTAAGTTAAAGCATTGTTATTTGTGTAATGATGTAATAGGTAACAGACTTTTTTTATTATATGACAAAATTATTTTTTGTAATGTAAATTGTATGTATTTAGTAAACGATTGTATACCTTTGATTATCTTTTACTTAAAGGAAAAGCTGCATTTTTCTGCACACTGCTATTTAGTCTGTCTGAAACACTTACTGTTAGTGTTTGACTTGCATATTAGCATGGCTGCTGAGTTTGCTGTTAGATGCAAGGTGACCCCATATTGCGCTGCTAAATGTTCCATGTTAATTTTAAAAACCAGCACAGGGTAGAGCTTGCATAGATTTGTGGGTCACATCTGTGCGGTTCAAGTGACAATGAAGCCTGTCTGGAAAAAGACTAGTACCAAATACTTTCAACTTGATAAATGGAGGGGTTTTTCCTATCTTTTTCAGGCAATTTGTCTAAAGGACAAAGTTAATGGAAATGAACTGCCTAGTAATACCTTCAGGATTATGGATGTTTCAATATAATGAAAAGGATAACGCAATAACGGCTAAGTGGTAGGCCAAGTACAATATATTTGATTTGATATACAAATCATTTGCATACAAAAAGACAGAGAAGTTAAATAATATAACCTATTTACCTGGAGCTGATTCCTTTCTTTGCATTAGTATTACTGTGATCTCTGAGATAAGAATTTATCAACTGAACTCAGTTTGTGTTAAAGATTAACCATCATGAACCTAGCTCAGACTGTTTGGAGGTGTTTTGGGAGCTAGCCTGTAGTGTGCTTCTAAGTTTCCAACAGTTGAAAATTCAATGATCTTGTAACGTATCTTTTTTAAAACACATTACATTTATAGGGTTTATAATATTGTTCCCCTGCAGTTCTGCTGTTGCTGACATTTTTACTAATGAACCCTGCCATCAGTTATCATGGGTCATCTATCATAGAGTAAATTATAAAAAGGCATTAGGAGGCAGTAAAAATTATAGCTCGATAACAGTCGCTCTACCATGCTCATTTAAGTAATAAAGATTGTATTATAAGGAGCCCATATTTCAGTGCAATATCTATCTTCTTCTTCTAGCTTTTTCAATGTTCCAGTGAAAACCATTTAGCTTGCCCAAGGCTTTTCATCAAAAATTTATACAGATAAGGTTAGTTGAATGGTTGTAAAGAAGACTATGACTGTGCTCAAATATATCTTTCTTGAGTTTTTGAACTGCATTAAGGACTAGCTGGATCTAAGACCTTATTAAAATAACCTTGCATTTCAGAATTTGAAGGGCAGTACAACTTTGGTTTGGAAAAACAACACACATCTTTGAATTACTGAATCATTTAAAACAAGCTCAAAGTGTGACTAATCTCTGGTACCTCTGAAAGGCAATTTTAAATAGAATGTAAACCTTCCCAGCTTAACCGTTGTAAAAAGGTTTACTGCTGAATACCAAAAATATAGATCAGTGAGGTAAACCTTATTGAAAGCATAGTGAAATAAAGCACATAATAAACACATGGGGGAATTTTCCTTTTTAAACCGTCCTATATGGATCCAAAGTGTAAGGGTATTCTCCCAGCTTGCTCAATAAATAGTCACTTAGCAATATAGTGCATTCTTGAATTAAAAGGTTTATTTGCAAGATGCAAAGGTACATAACATCCTAACTAGTTCAGGGTCAGCACTGGGTTACAGCAACTTAAAAATTTAAAGTTAAAATGTAAAGCAAAGTTAGACTAGAATATAACTATAACTAAATTAAGTTTGAACTTACAGTATGCATTGCTGTTGCAACCAAGCCCATGTCTACTGTCCTGGCCCATGCCCATTGACTGGCAATAAATGGAGCTTCCATAAACCTTTGGGATTACCGACCATTTAAGGGGGTAACAGTAATATACAATCGCAATCCAGTTAAGTAACTCTTAAAGGGGTGACAGCAATATGTAATAGGACTAGTTACAAAAGCTCAGCATGAACCTCTACTTTTAGTTACAAGAAACTGTGAACAGCACAAGCAGACAGGATGACAGCGGTGACCATGTGACTGTCTATGTGACCAGTTTACCTGCTTTTAAATTGAAATAAACTCAAGTACTCAAAGGAATGTTTATCAGTCCACAGGGAAAGCATTTAGGAGACCTGGTAAACTGCAGTTTGTTCTGTGGTAAAAAAAAGGAGGGAATGCGTAGTAGGAAGTTGATTAAATGAGTCCAGTGTATAGCAAAATACATAACTTGTTTAAATGTTTTAGTCCATCTTTACAGACTACATATTTCTTGTCTGTGAAAAACTGCCACAGTATATAACTTCAGTTGTTAAAAGGAATAATGGAAATGTGAGCATTGATTCCATATTAAGCTTCTGTGCCATACTACTTCTGAAATGTTTTACAAGTCAAATGGATCATGGGTATTTTATCCTTCATTTTATCTTTAATGAAAATATGTTAAACTTTGTTTGTGTGTTGAAAAAACTCATTTAGTATTTAATAGGATAGAATTAATGGATTAGGTAACATCTGCTGGTAAAGCATCTGACTCTCTTTAGTAAAAGCAACATTCTGTTTAATTAATATTTGATAAAGGCTTGACTATGTAGTCTGATTAAAATCCAGGAGATCTAGGGCTAGAATTGCATCACTGATGCAGCTGATTGCCAGATGTGAAATGTCAAATACAATTTTATTTAAAGGAGGACCCTGGTATACAGTTTTGTCAACAACTCTTGGTGACTACATTTGTTTGTGTGTTCATTCATGAGAAATAAGGCCAATCCTTGATCTGCAGATGCAACCACAGATGCAATTACTGAAATGGCCTTTCTCCTCTCACTCTTTTCCTTCCTTGTGTTTGCTCGTTTAATTTCAAGATTTTGGATGGCTAAGTGACAATGCTGCCTCCAGCTGTCCCTGTCCAGGGTCATATCCTCTCATTCTGGCACCCTGGCCATCATCCCTTCGTGGAAGGATCTGATGAGGGATACAAACTTCTCTGGGCAGCCAAGTTTATGAAGGATTTTCCACAAGCCACCACGGCTGATTGTATCAAAGGCCTTTGTCAAGTCTATAAAGACAATGTATAGATCTTGGTTTTGCTCCAAGCACTTCTCCCGAATCTGTCTGGCTGCAAATATCATATCTAAGGTTCCTCGGCCAGCTCTGAATCCACACTGTGATTCTGGGAATTCTGGGACACTGTCTATGAGTTGCTCAATCATTCTGTTGAGTATTACTCTTGCCAGTATCTTCCCAGCAATGGAAAGGAGAGAAATCCTGCGGTGGTTGTCACAACTGGCTCTGTCGCCCTTCCTCTTGTACAGGTGGACAATTGATGCATCTTTGACATCCTGGGGCACTGATCCATGGTTCCACTAAACACACTGGAAGAGTTGTGTAAGTTTCCTGTGCATGTAATCAGCCTCTTGTTTGAAGATCTTGGCTGGTATACCATCTGGTCCGGGGGATTTCCCTGATGAGGCCTGCCTGATGGCTTCGTCGACCTCATACAGTGATGGTGGTAGATCCAGCTCTGCCAGTATTTCTCGCTGAGGGATGCCATTCAGAGCTTCTTCAGACATACTGGAGGGGAGATTTAGAAGGGAGTTGAAGTGTTCTGCCCAGCGATTCCGGATTTCGGATACAGTCAAAGTAAATGGTCTTTTTTCTTGATAATTGTTATTAGCTCACCATGCAACACTAAAGAAAGAGTGTAGTCATAGTACAGTTCTACCTCCTTATAAGAGGTAGCATCTAAATAGCCTTAACAATATTGCTTGTCTTTAGTACTGTTGTGGTTACTTTATTGTTACTCCATTTCTATACTGAACTTTGTTTCCTATATATTTTCAATATCTGTCTGATTTGGTACTCTGTACCCCTTTTGTTTTTACCCAATTTGAAATGCTCATTGCTTCACTGATGTTGCCGTACTGATCAGGAGAACTGAAGATCAGTGTGTGACCTCTGTTGCCACTGTCAAGCCAATTGCCATGTTTCATCCACAGAACCTAAGCAAGAGGTCCTCCTGAACCTGCCCGAGCACAAAGGTGAATGTGCTCCCTATGGTCCTCCAGGCAGGATCATTTGTGATTTTTAAAACATTTTTTTAATTCACTCAACAATACTTTCAATAACCACACCCTGATGGTATTTTATTAGGAAATGAATGTGCCATGTTAAAAATAATTGTCACGTTGAAAATGCAAAATAATGACATTTAGGAAACAAAAAATAATGCAAATTAGTATCAGCATTTTGAAATGTCAATACATTTATTCCGTACCAGTCGTGACAAGTAAATCATATTTAAATTGCTTCATAAATGATTCTTTTGAATCAATCTTTCAACATTAAGACACTGGTTTTGTGTCAACTCCGATGCAAGTTTTAAAAAAGTGACATGATAATAAAAAAATATATATATTTATATAATATTAATCTATTTGAAATATTTTAGCTCTTAACAAAATTTCATAAGAAAGTACAGAAAAATCCGCAGGGAAATCAGGGCAAGGGTCTCAGCAGAGCATAGGGCACTGACTTTTCATTGACATGGATGTGCTGAAAGGTGATGGTGTGCCGTTTCTTACAACACTTATGTAATGTAGTGTACTGTATTTCAGTGGATGTTCTGGTTGGGGGTGGGCTAATCTTTGTGGTTTGTTCCATCTTAATTCTTTGCAGGGCATTATTATAATCTGGGCATTACTATAATTTGTTCATTATTATTATTTAATTTTTTTTATTTGCTCACTGAAAACAATCTGATCATAACACTTTACAATTCGTTCGGATTAATTTTTTTTTTTGTATGAGTTCGGCTGCTTATGTATGGTCAGAAACATAAGAACAATGGCATCCCAACATTTGGAACACCTCTGGAAACCCTAGTTTTCACTTATTTAAACAATAGAACCCAAAGAAAGGTTGCTTGATTTCTACAACTTGTCATTCATCATGAGACTAGTTGCTATTGCTGTTGTGATCACTGTATTGCCACTGACAGCACCCTGGGATCCTTCAAGAAGCTGCTTGATGAGATTCTGGGATCAATAATCTACTAACAAACAAACGAGCAAGATGGGCTGAATGGCCTCCTCTCATTTGTAAACGTTCTTATGTTCTTAAAAACTGTTTTTTTTTCTTTAACTTTATTTGCTATACTATATTTAAATATATAGATTGAATGTATATGACAGCAAGTAGCAGTCTACACAACATTCAGAGGCTGTGTACTACAACAGAGATTGATTTGGAACAGAGATTAAACATAGTTTGAACAACAACATTCAAGGGCATTTAACAGAGATTAGGGACCATATATTGGTCAATCAGGTTAAAGGACATCTAAGATCCATCTTCTAATTGCCAATAAGTAAAACACACTTATGGTTCTTTGTATTTCAGTAATTCTTGCAGAACATTGTGATGTGTTCATTCTCTGTGGGATGCTACCAAACGGTATCCGACAGGTCTGGATTAAAGTTATTTCTGTCCCTATGTTGTTGTTCATATTTTCCCACAATCAAGTGGGTTGAGATTTTTTTGAAGCTGTCATGGAGAGAGTTTTTTTCTGCAAGAGCTTGGAGAGAAATTAAAGTCAGTTTTTTTAATTTATATTTATTTATGTAGAACAGACAGCTTGGGGAATGTCTGTAAACCTGTGCGTGCCTTGAATGCCAATAAACCCAGTGTTAACCTTATCAAAGTGATTTAATTGCTCTGGAGCAGAACTGATAAAGTAGCCCAGCAAATGCAAACAACATTAGATATGGCCATAAATTTGAGAGCAAGTACTGCTACACACTATATATACATATAGTAACAACACAAATTATAGAAACTATATGTGTATATATATATATATATATATATATATATATATATATATATATATATATATATGTATATATATATATAATAGAAGAACAGATACATGCAAGCAGGTGTGTACTTTAGAAGCAGATTGGTTACAGTACATTTATTTTTATTTGTCTTTTTAAGTACAGTAGCTTTTTGTGTTGTTTTTTTTTATTGATAACTATTTGTGTACATATTCCAAGTGGACAAATCCTTTAGGATTCCCCTTACAGAAATAATCTTTAAAGAATCATGTGGGAGGCTTTGGAAATCTTTAAGTGATGCATTTACATTATGCTGAAGTCAATTACCTTTTTTCAGGGATTTCTTTAAAAAAAGAAACCTAACTAAACTTCAAAATCCCTTTTAAAACCTGGGGGGAGTTTACACTTGGAGTCAAGTAACCACTACACCAAAAATAACTGTTAATATGCAATAATGAACTCATTTTTGGTTTAAAGGTTGTATTTAGTGAACTTCCTGGGGTAATATATTTTACAGCAGAACCTGCGGGGTAACATATTTGCTTAAATGTAGAATGCAGACATTGTCTCAAACATTTGCAACTTCTTTTGAAGCAGATTATCCAGCCCTACACACCTGCACTGCAGCAGATCTCCAGTGTTTACCACCTATATATTTAATCTCTTTTTTATATATAATAATGTTGCGGACAAACCTGTTTTTTTTTTTCTCAAATCACTGTTTTCTGAAAACATTTTATTTATATCGTACTTAAAAATGTCTTCTTTCATTTAAATTACAGCGAGAGAGGAAAACGTCGCCACCTTCCGAGGATCCGAGTACTTTTGCTATGACCTGTCTCAGAACCCCATCCAGAGCAGCAGTGACGAGATCACCCTGTCCTTCAAAACGTGGCAGAGAAACGGGCTCATCCTGCACACAGGGAAGTCGGCAGATTACGTCAACCTTGCCCTGAAGGACGGAGCTGTGTCCCTCGTTATTAACCTTGGATCGGGGGCTTTTGAAGCAATAGTAGAGCCAGTAAATGGCAAATTCAACGACAACGCATGGCATGATGTTAAAGTCACACGCAACTTGCGGCAGGTAATGATGAAGGTTGATGAGGGGGTGAGCCAGGGTAAACTAGCAGCAGCTTTTAGGTCCAAAGAAAAAAAAATACATTCAGCTTTACTATAGACTATACTATTGTATATATATATATACTGGTATATATATATATATATATATATATATATATATATATATATATATATATATATATTTTACATTTCTGCTTCTAAATACCTTTTTTTGTTTTTGTTAAGTTTGTCCTCTTTTGTTCATTCTGTTTATAAATATATGTGTCATATAGTTCTATTTTAAATACATTTCATAGCCTTTTTGATTTATTGTGCTAATATTTCTAAATTATTTTCTATTTCGTTTTTATTAAGTTTATTTTTTTCGGATGGCTGTTAAACTTTATTTTCTGTCTGTGTATCTGAGAAGTTTTTTTTTTATTATTATTATTTTTATCTGAACACCAAGAGCACCAATTTCCCTTCTGATTTTACCCATTTTACTTCACTTTTTTGCTTCCTTAAGCAGACTCCTCTGTCAGACGCCATCATAGCATGATGGCTCTAGAAGACTGAATTTGCCCTGTAAATATTCACATCACTCTCAGGACTAGTGAATCTGAGCAAGCGGGTGGAGCTCCAACCTACTCAAGCCTATACGATTTACCGTACCGCTGTATTGTTTTCCAGCTGTTAATGGGTTGAAGTTTCTTACAAACCGCATTTTAACTAAGCAAAGAGTACAGTTCCAGGTATGACATAACATGAAAGCAGTAGAACTCACACAATTGATTTAAAATATGGTTTTCTGCAGAGTGGCGCCGCCCACCTTATCATTCACTGATGAGCTTGTTCTTAGGAGTACAGTAACTTCTTTCTAATTGTGTACAGTAGTTGTTAGAATCATTGAATGCATTGTGTTGCAAGCGAGTGCTTTACTAGTTTTCTATGGTGATTAGATTATTTGTTATAAAAGGACTACACTGACAGTCCATACTCCAATGGGATACGTGATACTCTTGTGCTGTAATTCTCCAGCTGCAACAGAACTCTTGATGGTTGTAATGTAGATGATTTTACAGTGTGACGGGTTTATATGGCTTTCTTATTTTTAAAATTGCATAGATTTGTAGAGCTGTAGGGCCTAAGATTGCATTAAATGCAGCGGAAAAAAAAGTCAGGCACTAGTTGTAGTTGTTTAAAACAGATTGTCCTAGCTTTTGAGTGATCTGGCTTTTTTGTTTGGAGTAGCATATAAAACTGCATTTCTCAAGCAAAATATGTTTTTTGAAAGAGGTTGACAAGTAAGTACTGATTTTGTTACTATTACACAATGCATATGGATTCAGAGCCAAGGATGATCTTTAGTTTGGTTAAGTCAGCCTTTGGTCCTTTAGAATTAGACTTGATTCTCCTTCTCTCTCTCTCTCTCTCTCTCTCTCTCTCTCTCTCTCTATCGCTCTCTCTTCTGGATGACACGCTTTGAAAGACTAACACTAACCATTCATGGAATGTACCATTTTTTACTAACCGTTACCTAACCAACTAATGTACTAACACCCTTATTATTCATCATTGGTTTTATTTTATTTTATTTTTTATTAACAATCGTTCTGTTCACAATTTTTTAATTTCCTTTCTTCCCCCTTTTCCGCAAAGCACTCAGGCATTGGACACGCTATGGTAAACAAACTACATTGTCTGGTAGATATCATTCTTATTGTCTTTTTTTGGGTTTGCAGTGTGTTCCCCTTCCCCCCTCCTTTTATTTTCGTTTCATTGTAGACACCATTATAAAAAAAAATGAGGAAATGGGGTTGGTATTTCTTGGCTTTCTTCACTTTTAATTTCTCCCCCCCCCTTTTTCACCACGGCTTTACTTCTTTTTTTCTCTTTTCCTTTAACTCCTTCTATTCTCCGAAGACTGTAGAACAGACCATCGTAGGGTCTAGTTTATTAACAAAGCCTTTCTGGTGATGACTGTAGGCGAACTGGCAGGAGCTTTCCTTAATTATCAACGCGGGAGCTCTGTCACTTGTTTTCAGTACACTCTGTGCATGGCATGTCTAAATTTCACTGCTTATCCCACAGCTGCCTCCATCTCTCCCTTGTCTGTTTACCCGTGTCCACTAACACTGTTAACTTGCTTACCCTCCAACCACAACCACCCATTTGTTTTTATGGCATGCAAGTGAAATAAGTGTTGTAGCTTCTAAACCTCTCTCATGGCTTTTGTTTCGCATGGGTGTTTCATGTTTGGCAAATGCATGTTCTTTTAGGTTTCTATAGCGCGTTGCTCACAGTGGTGGTAGCATCTTAGACTTTCCTCCATGGTTGAGCTTTTTGAAAACCATGGCATGCACATTCATGATGTTGGATGGTAAGACTCCCTTTTGACGCATGTTTTTCAATGTTAAATTAACCAAAATAATTAACCAAAACAAAAACAAGTACAAGTGATTGTTCTTGATTTTAACATTTACTAACCCTGTAACGTAACTATCACAAACTAAATCTAACTCTTCCATTTTCTTACCTGACAAAGATACAGAAAATATATTTATCCCTAAATTATTTTCTTTTCTTGTCATTGAAAAAAACTAAAAACTAAAAAACAAAACGTGTCGTTTGAGCGAAACAGACCTGAAAATGGAAACTAAACCTTTGTTCATGGACAAAAATACTAAACATAAAACAAACCAACACAAGGAACACAGAAAACAACTTTAAGGTCATGTTTGGGCATTGTTTTTCATTATATTCTTTGACTAGGTAACAATTTCTGTGGATGGTATCCTCACCACAACTGGTTATACCCAAGAAGACTACACCATGCTTGGCTCAGATGATTTCTTCTATGTTGGTGGAAGCCCTAGTACAGCTGATCTACCTGGTTCTCCTGTCAGCAACAATTTCATGGGCTGCTTGAAAGAGGTAAAGTTGTTCATAGTGATGTCTAAGCATATCGGCCCACTTTTGATACAATCTAATGTATTTAATAAAGCTTTACACACAGTAGATGTTATATGTACTCATATCAATATCAATGGATCTATAACCACCATATATTCTGAATAATATAGACTGTAGTTTAATACTATTCTGTATTTATTTCATATACAGGGTAGTCATTTTTTGATTAACCATCCTCTAGTCTAAGCACAATCAGTGGAGATTTCATCAAAAAAGATTAAATAACACAGTAGGCAAAACAATTTGATTTGAAATGTAGAAAAAATGAAACTACAGGAAAGTAATCTGGTTTAAGAGAGTGTAGCGAAGAGCCTGCATTAGAATACAGTTGTTTCTGAAATATAAACCTTTTATTTATCTTCAAGCCTTGTGAAACTCAGCATTGATGCTGGTTAAATCCTTTAAATTAAACAGCTGTTCAAATGCATGTGTGGCAGTAACAAGATGCTTTGTGAGGGATCACCTTTCTTTTTTCACTGACAAAATTGTGGTGAAACACATTTGCATTACCAGTACCCGATAGTGGCCCTAGCTGACTTTTTAGTTTAGAAATGACCATGGGAAATCAAGATAACTGATCACAAAATATTACCTTTTTAGTGCTTCCTGCTCCTGAATATATTAGTTACTAAAATGTAGGGCTGTGTTCAAAGATTCAAAGGTTAGTTTGCTAGCCAGGAATTCGAAGGTAGTTCTAAACCTTCGAAGGTTCGTCAGACGGCATGCACGGACTGTATGTTTTATTTTTATTTTTGTCTCTGTTAACAGAAACCGTTTGACAATGGGTGATTACTATAAATCACACATTAAATGTCACTCACATGCACAATTTGATCTTTCAATTTGTATAATGCATATTACTTAAACAGAAGCTGTTGAACTATAATTTCTTCATATGCCATCTCGACAGCAAAGCGTTGTATAGCATAAGCTGTAGTCAAAGAAATGTCTCGAAAACCCTCTGTTGTTTGGGATTTTTTTGTTAAATGCCCAGACGACCAAAAAAATATATATATATTGAATGCAAACTGTGCAAGCGACTCAATGTATCATGGAGGCACAACCAATCTCTGGGATTACTTGACAAGTGTAAATTCATATTATTATTATTATTATTATTATTTTTAGTTGTAGTAAAATGTGACTGATAACCTGCTTGGAATGGTGACTGTTAAATAAATCGTTGTTTTGCCTAAGTCAGCTGCAGTTATTTTATTGTCTGCAAAAAGGTGCTGCTGCAATGCAAGCTTACTGTATACTGTATATCGCAAGCAGCGTCAATTATGTGTACATAAACAATGTGTTTTTTTATTTTTTTATTTCAATTATAAAATCAGTGTTACTGTATTTTTAAACTACATCCAAATGTTTCACTCCATTTATATGGATTACCTGTAAAATAATAGGATTTTCAATCTAGTAGCTCTGGTGATGTCACCAGTAAATTATGCAAATTAGTACCATTGAAGGTTCGAACCATCCTTCGGTAATGTGTTCCGAACCTTTGTTACAGACCTTCTAAAATGCATTTATTGTCTAGCAGGGTTTCCTTTTTATTCCATTTTTTTAAATACAGCATTATATCTATTATGTTATGCAATCAATTAGAAATTAACTTAAAATTTTATTATGGCCGTTGAAATCCTCAGCTGGCAAGATGCCATAAAAGCCTTGCTAATGCTGTTAATTATACACATTTTAGAAATCACCACCTTCAGGCCCCACAATAATGATGAAGTAATGTTACAGATATCAAAACTGGCTGATCTTTCTTTTAGTTAGAATTAGGCAATTCAATTGTTCCTAGACCTTTTCTGGAACGTATTGTTGCATAGTTTTTCTTATTGTCAATGAGATGGTTATACGCTTCCTAATAAGAATAGCTGTAGAATCATTTGGCACAATTCTGACTAGTACTGGTGATAATGTTTTATAATTGCTTACATTTTAAGAGCAGCTGATTCAATGCATTGATCACTTATTGGAAGAAACATCTATAAACATTAAAGGATCATGATGCTATTGTAAAAACACTAAATTCCAATTAAGCAACACATTTCCCATTTGTAAAGGCTTCATCTGAAGCTCTTGTATCACCTAAAGCTCGGTTGCCTGGAGTAATTTTATATAGTTTTACGTAGTCATCATTAATGGTTTTCAGTTTTGAGAAGCCATTTCTAATTGTGTTCACAATTCTGCGTTGTTTAACTAAACATGTAAGCTGTGCATCTGACTTCTGAGTTGAATGATTTGGAGTTGTGTCTACCTGCTCTGTATAAGGAGCCTGACTTTTCTTGGCATAGCACACAGATCGTTGGTTTCTGAGCCTGGAGATCGGTGCTCAATACTCGATGCTCCATACTCAATACTGCTGATGTACTGTACCTGTGATGCAGTTTTGAATACCTTTTAATTTTATGTTTTTTATCAAGACTTGACTACTTTCAAAATTGTAATTCAGAGGCAATGCACACTCCCTGCAGTTTGCAAAATTTGAACACACAATTTTTAAAAATAAAATAAAAAAATAGGTGTAGCTATACAACACTGTTGTATAGCTGTTGTATAGCTACACCTGATAGAGACACACTATGTGTTGAAACACATGCTTTTTGTTTGTTATGTTTGAATTACAATGTTTTTAAGCAAATAAAATGTAAGAAGATTTTGCTTCACATCATCAGTGGTCATGTCTTATAACATATAGAAGAGTTTTTTGAGTGCACAACACGTCCCAACTCCACAAATTTCAACAATTAAGTGAGGTATGCATTGGATGGTTGGTTTGCTAAGAACCATTTTATGAGTGTGAAGACATTTTTTAGCGTACAAAGTCCCTTTACAAAAGGTACCAGGTATGTGTGTGTGTGTGTGTTTTTTTTTCTTTTGATGTTTGAACATTGGAAGATGACATCAGTACACAGGATAAGATGTACTGGAAGTTTGGCAAATAATTTACTGTGATTGGTTGAATTCTGATGTGTGATTTATAATTATTGCTAGTGTGGCCGTGGGGAGGGGTCCAATTAAAAAAAAAAAGGTTGGGGAGGGGCGTGATTAAAAGGGGCATGGTTGCTTTATGTTATGTTTTTTTTAATATATTAACTAAATAATGTAGAAATTAATTATTAAAAACATGATCTAGAAACATGCTACAGTTAATACTAAGTGTGTAAGCAGTATATAGTTTATTTAAATAAGTAATGAGTAAATTGGTGAATAGGGCCCAGTTTTGCCAAAATACTCTTGTATATATAATAGATAGATATATCTTTGTAATTGGAGAAACAGTTGTACTACTACAATAGAATATTTGAAATGGCCATTGTGGTGTTTGGCATTCATGTCTCTTGTAGTCTACAGTAGTAGAAAGTTTACACCCACTCACAAAGTATCCTTAGGTTGCACAGTTGGCTTTTCTAGTTATGTCTGATACCTGGCAGCTTCCCACTACACCTACCTGACACCAGTGATATCATCCCTTGCCCAAAGCAACACTGCTGCCTGGCAAGACGTGCTGCAGTGTCAGCTCGCCTCCACTCTGGGTTCAGTTGTTTCAGTCTAATTCCCTGCTGCTGCAGATGGGCGGGTAGCTTGGCATGAAATCCCATACGGAATGCTGTCAGAGTTCTATTTTTTAGCATTCTGGCTGATATGACCAGGAAATGATTCATTATCCTCCCACATTGTTCAGTCCCTGCATCTTCCTGTCCCGACGTTGTAACCCAGTAATGGTTGGAAGTGTGATTTAATCCCCCTCTGCCCCATCTGTACTTTCTGGATCTTTAAAATGGAGATTTCACTAACCAGCTGTCTAACTGGCTGTCCTTGGTCCCTCTCAAGGTCACTGCTGCTATGCTGTGACCTACCTTTTAATATTCTGCTAGTTATGACAACAGCTATAATTTACATTATTTGCTGTTCAGGCAGACATGTGTGGATTTATATTGGTGACACTTTAACCCCCACCCATTGCACTTGTATTGCACGGTACACAGCAATCATCAGCATCAGGGGCTCGTACAAAAATAATGACAGCTTCCAGTTAAACAAGGGCATTCCACCATAGCAATTCCGTTTAAAAGAAAAATCCCCTCACTCCATCTGCTTTCTGAAAACTGTGTAGCTGTTCTTCAAATTGCTATGGCCAGTAGCACACATTTTTGCTATTCATTTTTTACCTCTTTATTTATTGGTACCAAACCAATCATGAAGGAAGTCAAACTCAACTTTTTTAACTCAACTTGACCAGTTAATATTTTTTGCTTCTCTATCACCCCCTTAACCTCTTCTCCTACCACACATGTCCCTAGTTCATTTGTTATGTGCACCGTAGGTACTTCTGGGGGCTGCCTTCGAAGCTGCATCTTAATTGGACCTTATCAAC
Organism: Acipenser ruthenus; assembly: GCF_902713425.1. NCBI lineage: Eukaryota > Metazoa > Chordata > Actinopteri > Acipenseriformes > Acipenseridae > Acipenser > Acipenser ruthenus. The sequence goes on along the minus strand of NC_081203.1, from coordinate 29,203,464 downwards.
CTCCCTCTGCTAATTTTACCAGCAATTAATGAATTGCTTTGACAGGCAGGAAGCTTTTAGTTGTAGTTTCTTGTTCATGCTTATTTGTTGTTATGAAACAGATCCCACAGGTGAAAGATTACTGCAATAAGGTATTGCTTTCTCTAACTTACTGGATTGAATTTTGGAAATGCTGGATCTTTAGAGTTTAGTTGCTGCTAAATAAATAATGATACTAATGGTCGGTTTGAAAATAGCTACATACAGAATAGGCAGTGGTGAGCCCAGATTTCATATATTTGGATTTCTTAGAATAAATACATAAATACAAATTTAAAAAGACATAAATAAATAAAATAAAATAAAATAAAAACGTATCAAACTATTAAAACTCACTTAGTTGTAATAGCTATTATGTTAATTTTTCTAAGCACACAGATGACCAAATGTCTACTTGAGTCAATATGTTTTTTTTTTTTCGGGCACCACAAAAATCAAGACTGCTATTCAGTTATTATGCAGCATACCAATATTCTACCCAGAATGAAAGTAAGTAAGAATGGGGTGATTGTGAGGAGAAAATATGGCTTTTGACAGACTGTATTTCTTTTAATTTAAATTCCAAGAAGACTATCCGAGTCACACAACTACAGTGTTTTTGTAGTAACGGCAGAAACACACATACATTACTTAATTCAATCTGTTGTAAATGGTATTTACCCATGGGATAAACAGAAAACACGATGGCGCTTTGTGGGCAAGGCAAATATAATCAATTTGTGAATAAAGACACAACTGTCCCTCGGTGGCTCTGTCTATTCTCTATTTATTAAGATGAAGATTGATTAAGAAGCCAAAAGCACATGCCAGACTGTACATATGCAGCATTCAACACTGAAACCACTATAAATAAGCACCATATACAACAAAACTAGAAGGATATTCACCACAATTACTTATTTCTTCATTTTATTATATTCATAAAATACAAAATGCTTGTATTGCATACAGAAAATACACCACTACAGGCATTTCACAGTACTGAATGCGTTCTCAAATAAAATAGTTTGCCAGGAGGTAGGTACAGAAAGAAGCCCAGGGAATGCTCATTTTCACTTGAACTCTTTCAGCATCTAGTGATACATACATTTTTTCGACTTCAAGCCATTTTTAATGCATTCTACAGCAGCAGAGAATATACCTGGACTGCATCAACCATATTAAGAGGCAATCACAGATTAACCACAGATGGGAGGTTGATGCAATCCAATTTGATTCAACAGTACTGTAAAATGCTCAAATGTGGCTTACCCCAGTTGGTAAACTTCGTAAAAAAAAAAAACGACAATATTTAATTAAATAGTTTCAGTGTTTTACATGTGTCTGTTTTTATTCTCAAACAAAAATGATATATTATATTATATAGGCTCATGTCCTACTAGTCTGCATTTTTCAGCTAAATCATTTTTCATAGGGTTCTTTACAGGTCTGCAGTGTTGAAACAATTACTGTTGGCATAATAATGGCTCTATATCAATCCTAAATCAATCAAACAATTAACCATAGTATATCAGAAGGTTGTCTTAGGGGGTGGGAGGTGGGCACAGGGTCACAAGTCACCCAAGCACATCACCAACCCCTAGCCATTGTCCTCTCTCTTGATTGGCTATGTTCTCATTAGGAAGTGATTAGGTCATTATGACATAATCAGTTTTTATACATTTTAAAAACAGAATAACACAGCACTTACATGGGAGGGTGACATTGTGGCCAAGGCTGGGTAAAGGCAGGAATAGCAGAGGCAGGAGGCAGAAGAATGCAGTTAAGTGTGATACACTGCCATTTCAAATGTTGTACCCTGAGCTGAGGTTTAAAACTCTAAAACCACAAATGCAAGTGAGCCTGGCTCATTTGCATTGTGGTTAAGATGCTCGCTTGCAGTGTGCTGGGTCACTGGTTCGCACCCAGTCTCCATCTTGTTACAATAGCACACTTTTATTTAATAATACATTTAAACAAATAAACACCCAATGTAAGCCAAGCTATCTTGGTGCAGGGTTAAAGAGCACAGATACCTGCTGCTGTCAGTTCTAAAATAAATACTATTGACTGCTTTCAACCCCATGACTGCCAAAACCACACAATACTTACAATATTTACAAACTGCAATGTACAGGGTACTACAGTAGCAGTGTCACACAGTATCTGAGGTTTGCAAAGTGTACCACCCAGTGGCAACTTTAACCTACTGCAATGAAGTCAGTTGAAATGACATTGGAGATGTGATTGTGTAGAGAGGGTAGTGTGTTACTAGTATTTTATATCTGAACACCAATAACATGACCTATAAACATTATACTGTATGCTTGTGCAGAATATTATATAATACACATTTTTTTGTTGGTAAAATTTAAAAACAAGTTATACATACTCAGCACAAGCATCAAACATGCCTTTGCTTTTTAAATGTACTAATGCTACAAGAAAATGTCTGCCTGGCATTCCTAGGCTGCCAAGAAATGAACAATGCCATAATATTAGCATAGTCTAATATATTACTGTAGCTACAATAAAATCCTGGTATATACTGTACATTGGGTCTATTAAATGTATCTCAATACAGGCACATTTAGTCCAAGTTTAAATTGTTAAAATAGCACTCTCCTAGCGATTTTACATATTTTTAAGGACAAAAAACACCAATGAGGTATGTGCTGATAAGAGATTCAAAACTATTTTAGTGATCTAAACAGCTGCAAAATTTAAATCCCAAAAATCATAACAGGGTATTAGATAGCTTTGGATTGGTTGCATGGCAATTACCATTGAATGAAAATACGTGTGATGTGATGTGGAGAAGAAGATGGAGAAAGAACCTTTTGGGCCTATTTAAACTAATATGGAGTACAGACTGGGGCTATAACTTTGCTTTTACGATTACGCTATTATAAACATTATTTTAACACAGCAAAGTTAGACTCATTTTACAGTACTTGTTCAAATTATTTTCACGGAGAATTGTGCAGCTCAGTTTGGATTTTCACAGTCATAACTGTGAGTGAGGCCAACCTTAAATGTTTTTGGATGCATATTCTTTGAGCACTGCTGAATAAGACTACAAACATAGTATAGAATGCTGCTTGTTTCAAAGCACATCAGCATTTGGTGCTGTGTAAGCTACAGTACATCTGCCACTTGTATTTATTATTTTTTGGGGTTATTCTAAACTGGTAACATTAACTAAACCCACAAATGCTTTACATCTTTCATGGTAGCCTAGCTGAAGTATGATGCTGCTCTCCAATATGTTTCAGATCTCAACAGTTCCTTTGTGAAGATGCTTAGAGACTCACATGGACTCATATGTTACTTTGAAAAACTAAAAGGAATATCAAATCTATTCTCTAGGTAGTAGTCTGGTTATTCCATTATAGCTGCTGCATTGAGAGCATTAATCTGAGCTTCCTTTAACTTGCTATCCCCGATGACCAGCCCTGCTAATTATTACAGACCCAGCTCTTTCCACAGTTCGACAACATCACAGCATATTGTACACTTTCCATAATACTGCATTACTGAAATATGTCAGGATCCATCTTGTGTAATACTGGCTAAACATAGGGGCTGCCCTACTAAGCCATGTAGGATTTTTTTATGAGGAATCAATCCATAGCTCACTGAGTTTATCTGTGGGGATCAGTGTCTCTCATATCATTAAGTGAATCGTGCGTAACACTGTCACAGAGATCTGACAGATGGGTAAGCCTGCACTTGTTCCAGTTGATCCATTTGGATCAGCACAGTCAAAAGATAATTTTTAGAGCTATGTTGGAATAAAAATCTGGAATGGTGAAGAAACATCTGTGGCTTTTAGGTTGGCTTTGCATGCAGAGTATCTTAATCGCCCCTATCTTAATAAAACATATTTGGTTAATGTTATACATGCAGACATTTTTAATTGAAAAGTTCATGTTTGCAACCTTATAAAGTATGCACACAAGAATTAACTAAATCTATTTGCAGGTTTTGCCATGTTTTTGACAATATTGCGCAGTAGAGAAGAAGCAAAGAAATTATACAATACATTATACAATACAATCAAATAAATAAATAAATATAATGTAAATGGCATTAGCTTTTTTGTTCATAATTTACAAACTAATGATAAAATAAGTTATGAAAGCAAAATACTTTTGGTTTATTGCATTATTGATTGAATAATGATGTTATTTTTTATTGGATCAAATTACAAAATTTCAAGACAACACCGTTCCTTCAAGTGAAAGTGGGTTTGAGAAGAAATACTGGCGATTAACATACATTTGTTTAAAACAAATAAAACCAGAGCTGGCATTTTCAGAGTATAACATGCACCCTTTTGCTAATTCTAGGAGAATATCTGCGTAATATATGCTATTTTCAGCATGATGTCAAATGACAAATAAATCAATCAAGGACTGGACGCATCTTCCTGCTGCCACTTTTGTAGTCAATCCGAGACTTAAAAAAAACAGCAAAAAAAAAGAAACAAAACATTGATTAAGATTAGTTTTTGAGATTGCAACATTTCAGAACAATCTATACCCTGTTGTGACTTATTACTTTAATTATATTCTATATAGCTACAAATAACATCATATGTTTTTTTTACCGATACATTTTTACAGTGTTTGCTATCATTTTTAATTATATACACAAATATATACATGCAGTTTGGAAACAAAGATGTCAGTAGCTTTGATAGTATAACATGTAGCAGTAAATGTTTCAATATTTTGCCAAGCAACATTCACTTTACTTGTACCTTAGGCGTAATAGCTTGAGCAAGAAAAGTAAAAATGAATACATAATTAATAGTACTTTTCTAATGTGGCCATACTTAGCCACATTGTCTAGATTAGATACACAGTTGTACTACTAAAAATAGGTATACATGTATACAAGTGAAAAAAAGGCACAAGCCACACAAATAAAAGGAACTACAGGATGAGTAGATAGAGATTGCATTATACTTTCCCGTTAAATAATTGAAAAGAAGTGAAAGACATGCTTAACTGCCCCCTTAATGGTTCTCTAAATAGTAAAGCATGGTTCTTTAAGGCAATCCACTGTGCTGAGCTATACAAATGCAGTGTTTTTGAAGCCATACTGTGCAAGGCACTTTCTTCTCAGTTGTCTAGTTTGTATGGTAAGAAATGCATATCCTGTATCCTAGTTTTAATGCAAATATTAGCAGAAAAACCTTCAACCCAATTGACAAGTGAATAATCTGTAACAATTTCCAAGTTTTATAGTGTTTGACCCAGAAGTCATTAATTCCTTGAAAGTGGTGAGGGGGCCTGTAGGCAAAGATTTATAGGTGTAGCAGACGGCTAGAAATGATTAATGCATGTGTCAACAGCCAACCAGTGAAGCTACACCAGAGCAAAGTTTTACTGATTGAAAACTATGCTTTACTGTGTGGAAGGAAAGGATTTATAAATTGGGAAATCTCCTCTTTATGCTGGGGTTGAGGGATAGAAATTTCAAATGTACAGATTTAAATTGCATATAGTTTTGGAAGTGTGTGAAAAGATTAACAGTTTTATACTTGGAAGTTTATTTTACACAAGCTCCTAACATGTTACACCAACAAAAGCTGTACTTTAAAACTACTTCAATCTCATTATATATTGGCTCTATATTTAATAAGCCTGACAGGGAAACACAAGGCAATTCCCATTGTTCCTGGTGTATACCCCCTATACCACACAATATAACAATAACAAACTGGCAGACATTTCTAAACATGTAGAAAGTTAAATTGATATATATTGAAATAAATATAAAAATCAATCTTATTAAAATTATGTGTCTGGGTCAGAAAGATATAATTCAATAGCTGAAGGTTTGGGCTCATCACTACAGCACAATACAGTATGTGGCATTATGTAAAACGTGAGGGCTCAAAATGATAATAGCACATAGTGAATACATTGCAAAGTATGAATCTGTGTCAGGAACACTTCTGCCTAGCCTCGGTGATACCAGTAATATGCTGCGGACAGCTTGATTTAGATAATGAAAAAGCCATCAAGTGCTGTAACATCAGTACATGAGTAAACAGGAACAGTATTGTAATAAAAAATAATCCTCATTGTCTGATTACCAGCTGTAATCAAGCGATGTGCAATATTTACAAGATTACAGTTTATTGCACACAGTACACCTTATGCCTTATGCTGTCAACAAGTCGGTTCTTTACTTAATAGTAACTGCAAACAATGTAACTTCAGAAAATGGAGTGTTCCAACTGCTTCTGTAGTACGTTTACAGTTAAGTTGACACAACTCTGATGTACACATTTCTACTGTAATTTAGGCTACAGGAACTGCTTAATTAATGTCAGCTGTCCTTCTATTGTGAAACATATAAATAGAAACTTTTTGACTTGATATACAATAATATGTTCACCAACTGCATCAACCTGTTTTTTTTTTTAGAAACAGACTTTGATGCTGCCAGTCCAATGCTTGTCATCTGACTTTTCCATTCCCATGGTAATGAGCTGCTGTCACTGAATGCAGTGTCCTACAGACTGCTTGAAAATGTGAGCAAGAAGGGAGGAAGGGAGCAGACAGAGATGAGAGTTTAAGAAAGGCACTGTATGACAAAGTAGGGCAGAGAAACTGAGAGATCCGAGTAAAAATAACATGGAATGAAGAAAGTAAGCAGGGTAATCAACTGATAAAGCCCTCTGAGAATGTAACACGTGATTGTCATTGTCTAGACAACCCCCTTCTGTCTTCTATAAATATAGAAGCCAAAACTTAGTCATGAAAATAAATGACCTTTTCACTTGATCTACAAAAAAAAAAAAGTTACTCTGAATTTAAGTGTGCTGTTCCACATCACTTGGGAAGTCAAAGGCTAAATAGGACAAGACGCCCCAGTCCATATGCATAGATCAATTGAAACTGTGTAATCTGTTGCAGGTATTAGTCTTGGGAATATTTCCAAGTTCAAAGAGCTGTTCTTTGGTTTGCTCAATAGTGTCTCAGTGGAGAGATTTACACATGAAGTTTTGTTTTTTTTTTTCTTCGAGCAAAACAACTCATTTTATAATCCTGCATGCAGAAGGTTGTGTTCTCCTGAGCAGGTCAACCAAAGATACAGTTCCATAATCCGAAAATAGCTCTCATACAAGAATGGGAGTAGCCTAGGTGTGTGTGTGTGTGTGTGTGTGTGTGTGTGTGTGTGTTTATTTTTTATATGTCAATTTGAGCAGTATTTCTTAAATGTCCCGGAAGACCTCCAAAGGGAAGTTTCTGTCTTGTTGAATTCATCAAGATACATTTGTTCTCAAGGTTTTTTTTTTTTCTTCTCCCCATCACTGTATATGTTTGTTTGTTTTTTCATCTCCCTTTTAATCAAATACAGGCAGAAAATTATACATATTCCATTTTCTCTTGTAAGAGTGGTATCCATTGTGTCAATCAAAAATAATACTAGAAGTACAGTAGGGACATTTAATTGTCTGTTACCTATGTGCAGATAGTATACACAATATACTGTGGTTACAGATTGCTTTAAAATATCAAGTAGATAATGAAACCAAGTAGAAATTATTTTGGAAGGCGTATCTTGTGTATCAGTTTTTTTTTTAATGAATAATAGCTTAAAATGTGTCAGTTCCTTACACCAAGCCAACTTGGGTAGTGGAGACACTGATATCTTAAACAATTAGCTTTGGATGGATTAGAGTACTTTTTCAGTATGTTTAGATCTTATTTATTAACAAATGAACATGCATTGTACAATAAGTGGATCAATACATTGCACTTAAACAGAGCACTGCATCTTCTTCTATTAATAAAGTGAAGGAGTCATTAATACCTGAAAAAAGGCCCTTGAGAATGTTGTGTTAGTATTTTAAGCTTAAAATAGCCATCCCTGTAAAAATGAATTAAGCCTACAAAGTGATCTTTAAACGACAAGGGGAGTACATAATGGAAGTTGTAGTGAGCGAGGCAGTTCAATCTTCTGTTTAGGCATGCATACCACCCCTGATTTCACAGCATCATCTCTACTCAAGAATTGATAGAATTAGATGCATTTATTCAATCCAGAACAACCTCTTCAGGTAAGCTAGGGTGATTTATCTTCACGTATTTTAGGATTATCTGGACACTAAAAGAGGAAAATCAGCTGGAGGTTGACAGCTACTCACTGAAATAGCATTACATTTAAAGAGAACAGTGTGCCTTTAATGCCAGACAGTCATATTCATGGAATTTACATTCCATAGCTTTTGTAAGAATATAACTTTCACTGCAACATGGGAATGAATTGCCATCCAAACATACAGCTATGGTCAAAAGTTTTGCATCACGCTATAGAATTAACTAATTTTGCTTCATAATGTTACGTTAGCATATTTAATTACATACTGCTTTGTAGTTTTCCATATACTTAACCAAAAAAATGAACACAAATGGAAAAATGTGACATTTCATAATCTAACATGAAATACTGTACTACTATTATGGCTTCCGGTACTTTTGCGATATCACATTGTATTTTCTTTGATTGCAGGATGTTAAATGAAATATCAAAATGATGTTCTTTTTTATTATAATTGATTTTTATTTTGTTTCAATCCTGAAATTCTAGGTGATGCAAAACTTTTGGCCATAGCTGTATGTCTCTATCAAATAGTGTGAAAACTAATTAAAATAAATAAATAAAAATGACAGGTCTCATGTTGCTTGCTGCTATTGCAAAATAATACAATGTTTTGCCTTGTTATTAGCATAGCTATCAGGGCAAACAGACCTGAATTCATGTGACAGTTTACTGAAAGACGTTTACCAGTCTCTTCATGCTGTTTTATCCCAGCTTTGATAGAAGGCAGAACATTGATACTGTTTACATTATGGTGGAATTAACTGTCCTTGTTCTGACATTTAGTACTGAGCACAGTAACTGTTCTCATGATCAGTTACCTAAAAGTGCCAGCCAAGACAAACTTGGGATGGACAGGTGATAGATTTATTTAATAAAGCATGACCTTGTCTTCACTGAAATCCTTCTGGTTGACAGGTTGTTTATAAAAACAATGATATCAGATTGGAGCTGTCGCGCCTGGCCAGGATCGGAGACCCCAAAATGAAGATTCAAGGAGATGTGGCGTTTAAGTGCGAGAATGTAGCCACCCTGGACCCCATATCGTTTGAGACCCCGGAAGCGTTCATCAGCCTCCCCAAATGGAACACCAAAAGGATGGGCTCGATCTCCTTCGACTTCCGCACATCAGAGCCAAACGGGCTTATTCTGTTTACTCATGGGAAACCCCAGGACAGGAAAGATTCCAGAAGTCAGAAGAACACTAAGGTCGACTTCTTTGCCGTGGAGCTACTGGACGGCAGTCTGTATTTGCTATTGGACATGGGATCTGGCACAATCAAGGTTAAAGCCACCCAGAAAAAGGTGAACGATGGAGATTGGTATCATGTGGATATACAGCGTGATGGAAGATCAGGTACAGTCTTTTATCACGTTTTCACTCTATCAATTACTTACATGTCTAGTCTTCTACAAATGTCCATTTTACCATAGAAACAACCCCTTTATAAACAAATAATGTCTGTTGATTTATTATTTTTTTATGCTTTTCATTTTCTAAAGAAACTGTTTAGTGTTTTAATAATCCCACCAGTATTCCATAACACACACTTTCTGAAAAACTACTCTACCCTATTGCCACCAATACAATTGTGTTTACAAAATGAATGATATTTGATTTCAAACTATTTATACCGGCATTACCAAGTAATCATACTGGTTTCACAGCTTTTGAAGATCAAGACCATTTAAATAGTGGAGAGATGTGATTTTTTTTTTGCCAACCAGATGACTTGTAATAGAATGCCATGTGTACAATTGTATTTTATATTATTGCATTTAAAATCAAATTCCAATTCAATGTTGCCATTATTTCTGCGCTAACATACTTATAAAGCATATAAACTGATAGCAACTGGAAAATAGGGAGCTGTTTTTTTTCTATTGAGAAAGGCATTAAAGATAAAATTAGATTTAACCTAGAAATATGCAAGGTTGTTCTACAGCAATCTGTTGTTTTGTCAAAATAGGTATTTTTATTATGGTTGATTAAGCAATGTGCTGCATTTTGATTAAATCGTATTTCATCAACTAAAGGCAGGTAGTTTGCCCACAAGTTAAATTAAAGCAAAGCAATTTATTATGTTATTACTTGAGATAAACAGCAATGTACTGCAAGACACTACTGAATTATTATGCACTCCTGTACAGCTTCTGTCAAACCTACTGAGAGCTGTAAAACTATGATAATTACTGTAAATGGGGGATACCTGGTTTTTGACAGAGTATAAATCCATTTTAATGCAGAGGCTAAACATCTTGACTAATTCTCAACTTGACACAGCTGTGCTTTTGTGGATCATAAGACTGTATTGTGTAACAAGACAGAGGCTGGGTGCGAACCGTGGACCACACGAACCGACAACAGCACAGTCTGCAAGTCTTACCCACTTAGCGAAAGGCCTGTCTGTATTCATAGTTATAGAGCTTTTAACCTCATCTCAGACATGGCTCAGAAGCCGTAATTTCAGTGCATCCCACTTGCGTTATAGAGGTTTTCAGTGATGGTATCCCGATTCTCTGGTATTCTTTATTGCTCCTGGGTCTTTGAGTCTGAAACTCACTTTTCTGTCAGTGGTCAATGACTACATGTTGCTACATCTGAGGGGCTAATGTGACCTTTTGAGAAAAGATATCAGTCAACATAACCCATTTGATAAATATGAATGGGTAATGTGTTATCGTAAGATAGACTATTTACATTGCCATGTAGTGCCGGAGCTGCTATTTAAACTTAAATCTCTCCCAGAGCTTGAATCAAAATTAGTTATAGAAGCTCTAATAGTGCTGCTAAAAAATACACAAAAGTAACCTATTCTGATCCTGTACTGAAGCTACATGTTTGTATAGCTGAATCTACAGAATGCCCACAGGTGCCTATCCTCTTATTATTAAACTCTTCCTGCATTATATATGTTGAAGCTACAGCCATCAGGCTTAGCAAAGTTACTAAGTCATAGAAGCCTGCAATGCTGCTTGTCCATACTCCCCAAAGGGGCTTGTGTAAAACTTGTGAATCTACTACATTGTTGTTTGTGTAACATTTATTGTAGACTATAGAGACTAGTTTCTCCAGTCCTTGATTTTGTTCAAAGACTTCTGCATCAAACAATAAGTATACATTGACTACATTAATAATTTTGTATGTATTTATTTGTTTGTATTACTCCCTGAGATTTAAAAGTTTAATTTAAAAAATAAACAAACAAGCAGTTTAGTGCATTTAAAGAGAACAGTTAATATAATGTCTAGCTAAATTTTATGTCTTTTTTTTCAGGTACCATATCTGTAAACAGTCGTCGCACCCCATTTACTGCCAGTGGTGAAAGTGAGATTCTTGATTTAGAGGGTGACATGTACTTAGGTGGTTTGCCAGAAAACCGAGCAGGGCTCATCTTGCCCACAGAGTTGTGGACTGCAATGCTCAACTATGGCTATGTGGGATGCATCAGAGACCTGTTTATTGATGGCCGAAGCAAAGATATAAGGCAGATAGCAGAGGAGCAAAACGGTGCCGGAATAAAGCCATCATGTTCCAAGATCACCTCTAAACAGTGTGAAAGTTATCCATGTAAAAACAATGCAGTATGCAAAGAAGGCTGGAATAGATTCATCTGTGATTGCACTGGCACTGGCTCCTGGTCCAGAACCTGTGAAAGGGGTAAGTAACATAACTTCTGCGATTGTGTTGTTATTAAGGCTAGATTATGGATCAAGTCAGAACCACCAGACTGGAAGCTATTGCAGTTTACAGTGGTGCCCCAGTGGTGCTCATTGACATATGCACTAATGCTTCTTCACCAATTCAAACACTGGTGTGAATTGCATACCGAGTTTCAAGGACCAGACACTTTTTTTCATATTGGAAATGTGACATATTCCCTTTCAATGTTGGTACAATTGTAGGTAAAATTATAAAAGGTTTACAGTATCTGAATAATTCAGATTGTTTTTTGTAGATTTATGAATATTTCACATGCAAGATGAATATTTCACATGCAAGTCTGATGATGTCTACTTGGTTAATAATTTACCTGTTTTATTTGTATTGAAGAATAGTCTTTGCAGCTCTTAATTATAACTTGGTATAGAGATTATCTAGCCATCAATTTAATGTATACAGGTAATTGGTAACATTTGTTTCTTAAGAATACTAAGCAGTGTTGGCATATAAATAAATTACTTACCCCACGATTAGCTCCAAGCAAGAATAGCTTGCTGTCTCACTTGCTTAACCTTAATCCTGGTAACAATCTAGTCTGTTATATAGGTATGCAAAAGCTATGTAAAATAAAACATTTTTTTTTGCTGTTAATGATAACAATGATTTATGACAGAGTTGTCTTTTGCAGTAATACAATCTATAACACAATGGTATTTCTAGGTGTCATTGTGACCTCATGATGATGATTTGTTTTTATGATTTTTGTTTTGACATACAGATTTGGTAAGATGGTTTTCTGCAATTAAATTGAGTTCTGAATTTGACTGGAATAATCAGTGGATGGTGTCAGCATGAAAGCATAGGATTTTGTTTGTTTGTATTTATCTGGATCGCATATGGCAGTTCTAAGAATGGTGTTTCTGTTAAATTTCCAAACACTGACAAAAAACACCATCTACTCTAAAGTACTAAAATGCATACAGGTATCTGTATTATTGTATATTGGCCTTTGGCTTTGACACTGCTTCCCCATATGTAGACATAAGTATCATGGATGATGTTACATATGGAAGAACCTGGAAGTGTTTTAGGAAGATACTAGCTCTCAATTATTTTTGAAGTTATGGGCCTATAATAGGGGGGGTGCCAGTGACGAATTAAAACAAGCACTAAAAAGGGGCCATATATTTGAGAAATCAGATCTCATATAATTCAAGATGTATTCGTGATACTCGCTGCACACACAGAACTGCTTTTCTAGTTTAGTAATGTGGGGCCAAATGTAGAAAAAAGTGCAACAACGCCAAAAAAAAATGCTATATTATCTTCGTGAGAACTCCTGAACCACTGTACTGTAGTTATCGACCTTTCTTGTCATTTCTCCTGGTTATCTAACATCAACAAAGACTATATATACAATGTCAGTCAATGGTTACTGAGTTATGAGCCTGCAAAGTGAACATGAAGCCAGAAATGGCATCCCTTCAGCTCCCCAAAACTCAAAAGGGATAGCAGATACACATCTGTGCTTTTCATGTCACAAACCTATAAGAATTGTAAAATACTGTTCTTGTACATGAATATGTCACACTTTATCCTTAGAAATATTTAGTTAGACTAGCAAGGTTTACATACAAGAAATATTTGATGGAACAGCAAACAGCTGATTCTTTGTAAAATATCATCTAAACTATGTACAGTATCTACACTATTGTATACAGAATTATATTGGCAGTGTCATCATAATACACCAGGTTATTGTTGGAATTCTATTTTGCAATTTAAAAATGTTTTCAAAAGGACATGGTTTTGCATTCCTAGGGCAATATACAGTCTTAACATTCCTGGGCTTTCATGTATAACAAATGCTGAGGTAATGTTGTGTGAACTTCCCTTATGGGTGTGTTTGGGTTGCTAAGATATATGTAAGACACTGGAAATGTGAATCAGTTTTTTTCATAAAGATAGTGTAGCTTGCAAAGAGGGGTAGGGATGGTTCAGGGTAAAAGCTGCAGTGTAAGGGCACCCTTACAACAATTTGCCATTTTTTTGTATATTTCTTACCATATCTCACTGGTTTTTACAATGCTTGCCTATGAGTTACCATGCTTTCAATGCTTTTACTATAGCCAACTTTTATAAGGGCAGTAGACATCTTTATTCCACATCACCAAGTAAAATATAATATGTCAGCCCTGTATTTGCTTGTTCAAATGAGTATCGCTCCCTGTGCATTGTGTTGCCACACCTATAGACTATTGAAACTGCAAACATGCGTAGTGATTAAGCTGTGAATCTAGTTGTAGTTTTTCTCTACACCATCTAGTGGTTATTTGCATCCACTTCACCAACAGAATGCTAAATATGAATCATGTAATGGATCTTGGGACATACTGTAGTTTCAAACACTTAAAATTAGAAAGAAATTAAGATCTCTCTTGAATGCTTTGTGTACACATTATATATAAACAAAACTGAGATTCGTGTTGGATATATTCAGTGAGAGCTGTTAATTTACAGGGCTTTAACAATGAAAAAAATCTTGTAATTAGAATGTAATATTTAAAAACAAATAAAGGCCATATGACAAGCAAACAATGTATCACTTTAAAGTGGCCACTTCATTCTGAAATAGTTATATACTAGTTTACTAGCTTAAAGAGTAAGTAGCTGGGTTCTGAAAAATATAGCATTACATGTCCCCATGTGTTGCTACAACTGTTATTAATAACGTACCTGTAATTTTTCCTTTCATTGTTAACATCCTGACAACTTTTTACATGTAAATTTACAGTTTGTTTTCAAAGTTCTTTTCAAAATGACAGCTCTAGTGCACTGATAATGTAAAGAGTATTGCCCACATTGTCAAACTGGTAACACAGCAATAGCGATCCATTATGTGGTACAGAAAAGAAAAGCCAGAGTATGTGTTGTTATGCTTTTTAAATTTTTTTTATTGCTGTTCCTGCAGTGATTTAGAGGACAGATCTCAAACCCCAGTGCACTAGAGCTGTCATTGTAAAAAGAGCTTTGAAAGAGACTTTAAAGTTATAAGTGTAGAAAGTTGTCAGGATGTTAACAATAAAAAGAGAAATGACAGGTAGATTATTTAAGCAGTTGTAGCAACATATGGGGATGCGTAACGGTATATTTTTTGGAACCCCGCTACTTACTCTTTAATGACAGGCCTATATTCAGATTTCTATGGGCCCTGTTTTTAAGTATTCACATAACCACTTGACATTTGCTTCACATTTTATTTTAAACTATGCCACACACAAAGCCATTTTCAGGGTTGGTACTGTGCAGCTGTGGACCCCTTGCATGTTCAGGCAATTACAGTTCTTTGCTCTCTTTGCATAATGTATTAATGAGGACATGGTGTTAAACTGCTCTGAGCAAGTGATTTTAAAGCCAAAAACACAAGCTGAGCCACTAAAAGGGTCTTAGGACTCAAGATGGAAATGCACATCATAAAGATTATTTCTTATTCTTATTATACACTACTGTAGTACCTGGGGAGTTACGCTCTATACAAATAAATCTTTTTTTACAGTGTGCAGCAGTGGAATCTGCTGGAAAAGAAAATGAAGAGAGGGAGTTGCTTAGAAGGAAAGTGTTCCCGTATTATGAAATATCATCAGAGCTACAATGCCAGTCTCCCTACAATGCAACTATTTCTACTGAAATATAGCGAAATTATATCCTCACCATAAGTGTGCAGTACCATTTTCAGGAGAGACAACATATAGGCTGTTGTTGTTTTGGAAAGAAGTAAAGACACGCACAGATTGTGTATTATTATTATTGTTTGTGGAATATTGTCAAGGATGAGGAATGAACATGTAATATCATGTGTGTTACATGGCAGCACTGCAATGCTGAACTAGCTGCTCTACTGAGCAAAGTATCTGCCAGTTCTAGAAGAGGACAGTTAACTTCGGCACATCCTACACTGTATCTTCATATGTCATTGTGAAAGTAGGTGTTTTACTCCCTAGTTAGAGAGCCCCTTTGCTTTTAATTAGACATGGATTACCTACTGTACAAGTAGAAGTAATGGCAAGCCAAATGACCTCAATCCATACTGTGTATACTGGATTTCAAAGACGATTAGATTGATCTGGCAGAGTACTGCAATAAAACCCTTTGGATGTGTGTTCAGTTTTATTTATTTATAGGTGGACCTTATATGTTGGGCTACCCTGTATATTTGCTGTTATATTATATTTACAGGTGTTTGGTGATGCATATGTATGCACCTCTACTGGGTCATGCACCAGGTGGCACATTTTAGGCAGCAACAATTAAAAATCACAGAGAGGACAGCAGAACAAACAAATATACAGCTGGCTGTTGCATTATTATGTAATAGCCATTATAACTCCAGTACAAATCTGAACAGACAAACTCTTATGAGCATTTTTATCAAGCTAATACTTTCCCTTAGCTCAGTGTAGCATAGCAAGGAGATTTATGTGAGTTTGCTGCAGCAGCGGGTTTCAGACTGCTAGCTACAGCACTTGAGTTAATCGCTATTGATTCTGGTACTGTGAAGGTCACCTATCCTGGCCTCAGGCAGTGCAGGAACCATAATGTTCCACAACTGCTGCAAACTGCTACCATCATGCTTAGCTCTTACTACAAACCATAAGAGCAGTGACAATTAATATAAATACTGCACTATCCAAATAGCCCTCAATTCAGCTGAGATGCATAGCCAAAAGTAGGTCTCGCTGTAATCTGTGTTTGGTTAGTGCACTGTACACTGCAAGATGTCAGTGGTGTAAGACCACATAGTTGATGATTCATAATGTGAAGTAGCATTTCTAAAAATCATTCGGGCACCCATCAAGTAAAGATTTGTTTTGCCTCCTGCTTTAGTGCAGGCAATACTGGTACATTTACGTTGTAATACATTATTTGCAAAAGGGTTACAGATGAGTACGCTGAAAGGACAGAAAATGTTTTTGGTTATTCAAATTCAGACCCGAAAATATATATATTTTTTGGATCTGCACCGGAACCGCGAAAAAGTTCACTTTCCGACCTGAACCCGACCCGCTTTTGCATTCAGCTGTTAGATATTGAGAGACATGTGATGTAAGGTTTTATATTGTTAAAAATTGTACGTTTAGTGTGTGAGAAACCATTTGTGCTTGCTACCAAAAGTCCTCTAGTGACCTAATGGAGGTCTCTCTACAGAGATTACGTGATACCTCCTTAGTGTACAGTATCTGGAGGGTAATGTGTTACAGCAGCTGGACATTCATCTTACTAGACACTTCAAGGTTTAGAGCTTTGGTTTAAATAGTAGCATTAGCCTTCAGTTCCTTACATATATGACCGGTGCATTTGTCTGGTATAGAATTGGGCAGTATAAAGGTAGAAACATGATGCAGAATGGCTGAAAATACATTTTGCAATCAATATCCATAATAAAACATATATATTTTGTTCAACTGAAAGGTTGGGAATGATTCATGTATCAGTTCAGTGACATTGTCCTTCAATATTATAAGATCCCAAACATGTCCTCCACCCATAACACCCAAAATATGTCACTTGCAACCAGAATATTTGAAATGTTTTATGCAACGTCTATACAAGCAATAAAAAATTCAAGTAAAGGGGCATCTAGTCTGGAATAAATTAAACATTTATGAAAAAAACATAGCTTTCTATTTCCATTTTCTAAGTTTCCACATGAGTCCTAATTCAGGTTTTTAGATAACCCTTTGGATATCAAATATTGAATAACCATACAGTAGTTTTATTACAGCTTCTAATTAGATGCTTCCTATGTCTAAACATGAGCATCACGTTTTTACATCTCTGTACAATAATGAGAAAAAAAAGTTACTGAAAAAAAACAATAATGGAAGGAAATAATGTATATTGAATTTGTCAAGATTTTGAATTGTGACAAACGATGGTAGAAAAATGATGAGCAAAGCACATTGTCGCATAGTGGCTAGATATTGACTGCTGTTTGCTATAGTCTTCTTTGTTTCATTTATCTAAAACAGTTATCTTTTGCTGAACGTTAAATAATTGTCACATTGAGCAGAATAATGAGTTTTATATCTCACTTTCTATCTCCTGTCCTGAGTCATGTGTGAGGCACGCTTGCAAAAGGACAAGGCTTTTGATTTTTGTTGTTCTTTCTGTTTTTACCCTTACCTTAGTTGTCAAGGTTGTACTGTGCCATATTAAAGATAGCATTAAGTGGCCAACACAGAATGTGTACCAAACATGTTAAAGTGCTTTGGGTGACGAATGGATAAGGCAGAGAAAGGAGTTGTATAAAATACTGCTATACCAATAGATATTGACTATTTCAGAGTTAATGGACTGGTAGGAGAAATAAGAACATTGCAGACATAAACTGAAAACATCTAATGTGAATACAGATTAGGGTTTAGTGATGTTTTTTTTTTTAACATGCTACAAAGTCAGACTGACATAATGTAAATTATTCATCAGTAGCCATTCACACTCAGTGGTTGTCCTTTAATCTATGTTGATGTTTTACTTTGCAGTAGCTCTGTAGTGCAATGACTGCATTCTGATCTGTCACTGTAGGTTACTTGCATGGCTGAGAAACCATCTATGGCATGGTATTCAGTACCAGTCCTCCCTTGTACATACAGTAGTATGAGCTCAGGGGAAGATTTATATATACAGTATATATATATATATATATATATATATATATATATATATATATATATATATATATATATATATATATATATATATATATATATCCTATGCAGATGCTTAAGGATCAAATTGCTTAGACAATATCACATTGCAGTCTGCAACTGATTGCTATAAGCACAGTATGTCAATATTGGTACAAATTTATTGTTTCTATAATTTGTAGAAACACTGTGTATTGATGGTTTGTTATATTCTTTCTGTCCCTGTGAAATTTGTAAATGTTTATGTAATTAATTTTAATTTAAAAATAAACAGAACATCCAGAAAAACCTACTGTATTATCATGGCCACTGCCACCCATTTGCAAGCAGGATACCAGTGCATGCTTGGCCTTTGGTGCCATCAAGTGGAAGATTGAACAGCTGCACAACCTTTGTTATGGCAACATATCCTAATATACTCAAGAAACAATGTTCTAGGCCTGGTACCTGTTATTCTAGGATATTTTGTATGATGATTAATGAATGACGATTAATGAATAGACCTGTATGGACAAGGCATGTTGTTCCTGTATGTTTAATGGAATGCTGTTCATTTCTAGTTTAGATTGTCTACATAATATCAATGAATAAGCCTAGTCAAATCTATGGTTGACATAATATTCAGGAAATCCATGATGCTGCCAGGTACTAGGAAGTTAGTAGGCTGTGGATTGTTGTGATACATCATAGAGCCGATGTAAGGATACGTGCAAAGTGATTTGCAGCTGCAAAACACAGATATTGCTGCCAAAAACCGTGTTTAGCTGGCGTAAAGTGGGATTTTAGTGGTCATTAAAAATGCGGTGTATGTAAAGAATGGTTTTCACCTGTCGTTCTGCACCTGCTATCAAATTAGCAGTTTGCCATCATTAATCAATTTAAATGGTATTTAAATGTAGTCAAATGAAGAAAAGAGCATGGAATTGGGCGGGGATCTGGAATACTAAGCGGGCGCAAACATTATAATGAGATCTAAGGATTTAGCCTTGCACTTGGGCAATTGCTGACCCTCCAAAAACTTACAACGTGCAAACCATTGTAGAAACAAGTAATTAAGAGCTTACCCATTCTGTATTGTCTCAGCACTTGTAAAATAAATGCAGATAATTCACTGTAAAGAACATATTAATTAAATTAGGGAGGGACAGGGAAAATTTTAAGTGGCTATAAATGCAACCCAATGACAAATGCACATGGAATTAAAAATGCATATCAAAATGCAGAGTATTAAAATAAAATTAATAAAAACAGTACTCAGCGTTTTGATTGCATCATACGCTGCTGCAGACTCGCTTACTTTAAAAAGAGAATATGTTCAATGAATCGCACTATTTGAACTTGAACTATATGCAGGACTGTTCTGTGTACTTCTTAATTTACACTGTTGATAGTTCTGCGGGATTTGTAGGCTTCAGACAGTCTCAGCTGAAAAAGCATAACTAAAAAAAGCTACCGCATGACACTCTTCCATAGAACCCCAGGTGTACATATATAAGGAAGCCAGAACTAAATGAGTCGTTTTGCTATAGAGGACAGTGTTCTGGCTCAACAACCGGATGGCTTTAAAAATTCCTGCAACAGGCTGGCAAAACTGAGCGGGTAAAGTCAGTAACGTCGGATGGTGTCTTACCTATTGCAAAGTACTGTTTAATGTCCTTGACTGAAAGCTTGTGAGATTTTTTCTTAATTATTTACCTTATTGAGTAAAGGTTGTTTACTAAAACCGATTATTTATTTCAGTATTTAATTAGCATTTAATCAAAGTGTATCTTTAGGAAACAGTTTTAAAAATGCACCAACACATTCAAAATTGTTTTTATAAGAAAAAATAAATTTATACTGCAAAATGTTAATGCATTATTTAACATATGTTTTTAGTGATGGACTCCCCAAAACTCCTGCTCTCTGTATTCCTAATGCCTCACCTGTGGGCTGTAAGTGAGGCCTCTATTGTGACCCTTATTATCATGATTGCAGCTCATTATTTGTGTGTGTTGAGTAATTTGCATTTCTCTTAAGCTTTCGTAGGCCGCAGTGCAAAATAATTACCTGGCAGAATGTTTTCACTGCGTCTATCCTTACATCAGTCCCTATGTCTTAGAAAAGGTTTATGCATTGGCTTAACAGGTTAATAGATCTAAACACTGTTTAGTTGATCAGGCAGGAGGTAAAACACATTTTAAAAAGGATCAAACAGTTTATTGACTAGGTGAGGATTTATGCCAAATAAATTAGCAGTCCAGTTTTTTTGTTTAACAGGAAATATCCATGTTGTACATATGTATGGAATTACTTTTGGATGCAATTATGTCCTTCAATAAGTGCATAGTAAGAGTCATTACTTGTTTGTGATGAAGTTGTAATCTCAATGTAATATACTATACACAGCTGGAGCTCACAAGCAGTAAAAACCATAATCCTCCGCTTTTAGGCAGCCAATAAGCAAAGAAAGCTTTGCAGCCTATTTTCTAGAAATAATACTTTTTGTTGTCTTTTTTTTGCAATCAAGAATATCAAACTGAGATATTGCAGAATTGTAGCATTTTCAAATATAGTAAAATATATTGATAAAATGTACAGTCGCACTTACGTATGATGTGTAGGGTCTGTGATTTGTGCTCTATGTCCTGTTAGTATGGTGATTAAATACATTTGATTAAATATTTGTTTAAATACTTTAATTGTACATTTTTTTACATGTGCTATCAAATATGGAAGAAGTTTGGTTTCTATAATCATGACTCAACATTTTCTAACAAGTAAGCAACATTTAGAGAGGAATGCTGTCTCATGCCCTGGCTTGTATTAACCCCCTCTCTGCAACTTACCGTGCCAGGCAACTATAAAGAAAAAGGCCGACAGTGAGGTAAGAAATATAGGCTAATCTAAATCCAACTGATGAGAAATAGAAGCTATTCACCAGCTCTTAAAGGCCCTTGAGTGCGAGGAGCTGGGAAATGATGCCTAAAAGTGCTTGAAGTGCTTTATTACCATTCAGGCAAAGAACTCTGAGTCGTCAAGGACTGGGGCCAGCACTGCTCCAAGAACCCTGACTTCATGGAGTAGCTCTGGCATACGTAATCATATGCAGGTTCATCATTCAGTATGCAAAACTTTGGCATTGTCTCAGAGCCTGGTATTGTGTCCAGAACAACCCACAGGCAGTTTGCAGTAATGGATTATGCCAAAAGAAGACTGAGTTGTTATGTGCTTGTAAAATAAAAAATGTCAATAACAATCCCATACATTGAGAAGTCTGCAGGGTATCTTATGTAGAGTATTTCAGTTTTCTGCAAGCTCATGATAAACAAGTGGAATGATAAGATTTAAGGTTGTTAGTTTAACAAACATTGATTATTTATTAATTCCCTTCTGTTTCGGTTATCCAGAACAGTCTAAACATATACAACAATAGAGAATGATGGAAAACACACATAATGTGCCTTAACTGACTGTGTGTCTGATACCCTAGTCACATTACTTAAATGCCTGATCAATGCGCATTGATGTGGTTGTCATTCACTTCACTCACAATCAATTTTCAAATCTATGATGTTCACACATTTTTAGGTAATGTGAATAGGCTATACATTCCTTGTGTGTGATGCTCCTTCATAACCTTCACATAATCATTTTTTCACTGCCTAGAGTAAGTCCCATTAAACACAAAACTGGAAGAAATGTGCATTTAATGAAGTTCACTTACAACATTAGCCAGTCACTATGCTCTCAGGGATACAAGCAATTTAAATACTCTTCTCAGTTAGGAATCTACAATACATTGGCAAACATTTATAAATTGTTTGACCATTATAATTGTAAATAATAATAATAATAATAATAATAATAATAATAATAATAATAATAATAATAATAATAATAATAATTTTGGAATCAATTAACAATTGGTAACATTTTAACGATATTTCATGTGTAGCCTTTTGAAACTCTGATATATAAAACATGTTTGCAGCATATTTTGTGAGGTGAATTATAGTTTGTTAGTTATGTAGTCACATTTATTAGCTATTTTGCACACAGAAATACATACATTATAAGGTAGTTCCTGATTTTAATCAGATGTGTACATTAATATCTCCTCATAGATTTTAAAATATATTCTAAGCCCCCGTGAATGCGAAAGACCCTAAAGGAGATTACTAGCAGACCTTTTGCATCCTATGCGAAGTGTAAAATTAGACTTGGCCAACTCCCGGAGTGAACTGCAAAGCAACATAATAACATATTGATTTCCATATAATTGCAGAACGTGTCAGTAGTTTTGCGAAAGGTTTTAAATTGGAGTTTTTGTAGCTTTCGAAAGCCAATTAACATTTCAACTGCCAGCATACTTCATTTTGGACTGTTGTATTAGATACTGTACATAATAGTAACCAGAGGGGTAAAATAAACAACGAGAAACATATAATAACATGTAATTGCAAACAGAAATTTAAATATCCAAGTTAATTCTATATAATAAAATGCAACTTTTGTGTATGAGACCATACAGGGTAGTAATATTAGTATAGCATTTCATTTTGATAAAATTGTTGGTGAACAGTTGATATCAGCAATAATCAATCAGGTAAAGTGATATGGGGAAAAGAAAAGAATGGTAAGGCTATGATTCCCAGGCCAGGGATTTAATGATTTTCACAAACTGTTCAAGCTTGGATAAGAACTCGTTTGAAACACTGCTTTGTATTCAGTTCCATACTATTTAGGATTCCTTTGCAGTGGAAATAATTCACACATCCTACATAGAATAGTTTCATTTGTAATGTACCCCTTTTCTCTAGGAATATTGTAATAGGCAGGTGCAAAGTAACAGTAAACAACATTTTTTTTTAATTGTGTCAGAATATACATTTCACGCACGGTTGCGTTTTCTAATACATTTGGAAGTTTTTTTTTCCGCTTGCGGCCAACAGCATGACAAGTGTGCAATCAGCATCAGGGCGAGGTTTGATAAAAGTGGAGCTCTTGTCTTGAATCATAATCTCTCTCTCTTTAAATGAATATCACTGGATTCACTGCGGGGTATCACAATGCCAAAATGGACAGCTCTGTTGAACATTTATTAGAACAGAAACTCTGTAACCTCTGCAGTCAAATCATTAACAACAACAGTATGTGGTTTGATTGAATTGTAACTTGTTTTTGATGTGCCTTATGATTCCATATTCTGCCAATTATGCCTGTTTTATTATTTATTGCAAGTAACAATTGTATTGTTAGTTAAATTATTGTCTGTAGATGATGGAATAAAAACTCCCATTTATTTGTACAAATAGCATTGGATCAAAATGGAAAACAAATGTATGTATTTGTTGTATATTAAAAAGTATGTGAAATCTCAGGGAGGGATGTTTTAATGTAGACCCTATTCTCCTTGACAGTATTGCTAGGCATATCTATATAATAATATACAATATATTAAATACAATAAATTACATACTATATATACATCATTTACAGAGTAATCCAGTCTTTTCTATGATTTAAACAGTGCCAGATCTAAATATTTTCATTCTGTAATTCTGTATGTTGAAATGAGTTTTGGTTAACATTTGTAATCCATGGGTAGTGTGATCTCCATGTGATGAAGTGTGAAAATCTCTTAGTGGCCCCATTAAAACAATGTGCTTATACCAATGTGTATGTATTGACATTAATCTTACATAGGTATAAATGGACTAACTGTCACATAGGCAAGGGAGGGAAATGGAAATTATTTAGATAAGAGAAATATTGAATTTCACTGTTGTGAATTTCAGAGAAATGAAAAAATAGAAAGCTCAGGTGTGTAGATTGGTGAGTCCTTATATGAGAAATATTTTCTGGTATAATGTAGTTTATTCTGAATTTCTTTCTTGTAGCATATAGTCAAATATATATTTCATTGACTTTACAAAGTTTATTTTTGTATTCCTAAACTTACCACTCTATTGTGTATTATACGCACAGATGAATTTTCCTGGGGAAAAAATATATATATATATAGTGTTGTATGAAAGAATATAAAAAAAAAAGTAATAATTTGTTTAACTTGTTCTTTCACAGAGGCCTCCATTCTCAGCTATGATGGTAGCATGTACATGAAGGTCGTGATGCCCATGGTCATGCATACAGAGGCTGAGGATGTATCCTTGCGCTTCATGTCTCAACGGGCATATGGCCTGCTCATGGCAACCACATCAAGGGAGTCAGCAGACACACTAAGGCTTGAACTTGATGGAGGACGCGTGAAACTGACTGTTAATTTAGGTATCGTATACACCTGAAATTCAGGAATCTATTGGTTTCTTTATGTGTTTATTGTTTTTGTCTTATTATATAGTAAATCAAATTATTTATACTTTAATATATATTTTTTTATATGTTATATGTTTCTAAGTATATTGCATGGAATTAATGAGTAATGTATAATGTGTGTGTGTGTGTGTGTATTATTTTATATCTATATTTTTTATTTCTTTATTTTTATTATTATTATTATTTTTTATTTATTTTAATTGTTGGCCTAAATATACATGCTGTTTGGCCCATCTTTTGAACAGATATTGTCATCTTCATTTTCATATTTTTTATTCAAGATAGTCACAGCATATTATTATTATTATTATTATTATTATTATTATTATTATTATTATTATTATTATTATTATTATTATTATATGTTTGTTTAAGTTGCCCTTTTTTTATTTTTTTTAAGCTAATACCAATAATTAACACAATAAGTACTGTGACTTTCTGAATGGTAATACAGAACGTCACGTTTCACAGTCTTAAAAAATATCTTGATGTATTATTTCAATAATATAGTCTAGCAACATTGTTGTTTTTTTTTCCTGCAAAAAAAATCCTAAAAAACATTCTAGTATTAAAACTACACATCCACCATGTTATGTCAAAAGATGGTATTCAACCCTTCAAAGGCCTGAAGCCTGCGGCCCGTACAGCAAACAGCCCGTGAACAGAGTGCACAGCTAAACCTGCAGACGGCTAGCATACCACCTTCTTTCTTTTCTTTTTAAAACACATCATTGAAAACCTAATTGTATTATTATATGTAGTATTCACATTAATATCTCTTGAAAAATTGTCATAGAAAAGAAAATATTGATCACAATACGCTGTTTTCTGACAGCATATTGAACTTTTATTGCACAAAAATACGTTCAATTCCAGTATAAGTGCAATATGTTCTGTTATTTAAAAAAGAACCCTATACAGATGTAATTTATGAATAGTATGCTGCTTAGAAATTATGCATCTTGACACAAAATATGTGTTTTAAAAAAAAAAAAAATCTGTTTCATTTCAGAGTTTAAGGTTTGCTTTTGTGATCTTTCTATTAGTTCAGTTATTTTGATAAAATTAAAAATAAATCATGCTCTTTAAGATTACTGTCATCAATAATTATATCCCCCAAGGTCTGAATAACTCACACTTAAAAAAAAAAGACAACTCATAATTATTTTTAAATGATATATTAACTTTATGAAGATATGATATTTTAACAAATTCCAATATGCATTTAATGATTGATTATTTGCTAGCTGACAAGATATATATATATTCAGCCACCCACGTTGGCTTTCCTTTTCATACATTTTTTGGTAATGTTTAAAAGAGAGTTAGTTTGTACAAGTAGTATCTAGTATCTAGTATCTGTATTACCGCTGCTCATTAGAAGGGTATAATGGCCACTGCATGGTGCTGGTGCTGATTGGACCGAGGCTGTTTGCTCCCACTTTTCTGTTGCGGTTGACGACACATGATAAACCTAACCACATGGAACCTAACCCAGATTGTTTTTACAATAGCCAACCATGCCAAGCATGTTTATTCACACACAAAAAAACTGAAAATGATGTATCTTCCCAGTAGTAGTATATGCACATTATGTAACACGCACAGTAATTACTGGAGTGTTCTGTTAACACTAACTTGTCAATATACTTTAACAATATCAATATTCTTCCCCAGTTATGCTGGAGCTTTAAAATCTTTACTCATCTTTCCTCGATTCTCTTGTTAAGGCTTCTAGAAATTCAAAGATCTGTGGTCCTACTAAAGCATGGCTAACACCATCTTCTTGCTAAATGTTATACAACATACAATTCTAGTATACTGTTTAGTAAACAAGATAGCACAAGGCCATTGGATATCTGGGCCAATTTCTTTGAGACTTAACTTGATAAAAAAAAAAAAAAAAGTTATAAAATCTCAGTTAGGGAATTCATGTGGTTAGTAATTAATGAGTGGCCATTTTATAACTACGGGTAACAAAAGTGTTTCTATAATTTATAGAAAACTGCCTGTATGATTTTTATTCAAACAATGATTTAGGGATATTATATGTCCAATGCTTCTTAACTCAAGGATGTTTTGTGTTATATAATCAGACATGATATTTCTTTTTTAAGTAATTTCTAAATTAGTGAGAAATAAAATGGCTACGTTTTTGCATGTGTCTGTCCCCGGAAGGGTGGACTAATTGTTATTGGATGTCTGCAGCTGTAACCTTGAAGGATGCAATTTCATCTTTCATTTATTCTTCCCCATCTAGACTGTATCAGGATAAACTGTAACTCCAGTAAGTTAATACTCAAGTTTCATTTTGTTCTTGATATTTTCTAAAGAAATGTTTTAAATTGTTGCCTTTTTCATTAAAATTGTTGTTTAGACTTTTTTTTAATCAGTAGAAGAATATGGTGACTTGATAATCAGAATTTTACTTATTAGATTGTTTTTTTTTTAAGGGGTGGTAGTTAGTTAAGGGAGGGTGAGGTTTCAAAAGCAGCTAGGGAGCTGTCGAGCTACAAAATAAATATCACAATATTTGCAAATTGATGGTCAGTATTTAATTATAGTCTGTAGGCTAGAGCCCTATTCCATTGCTCCCTTTGGACCTAAATCCCGACAAGAAATATACCCGACCAGGCAATTTTGAAATTAGAAAATAAATGAGTGTTTTCATGCATAAAACATACTGTATATGAGTAATTAAGAAACGGTCTTAGGAACAAATGAGGCACTGTATTGAAATTGAATATTTATTATTATACTGTTTAGTACAACTGGCTGTAAAACATGTCAGGATGAAAAAAAAAAAAAACTTACTCCAAGCACTTAAATATTGGAACCGTTTAGACTATGTTCAAAGCAGGTGCATTCAATAATGTCACCATTCATTCTTGTGGAAAATGACGAAAAAGGGCAGGTTTATGTTAGTATACATTTAACTGAAATGAAAATGGGTTTAGACATAAAGCAGGTACTGGTATTTCCTCAGAGTTGAATCATGTTTATTTAATGTTTTGCTGTTTATTTTAGAAGGATTATTCAAACTGTTTTAGGTTCAATTTCAATCAGATGTTCCAAAAGATTATTAAGTCACCTCTTTTACTTTTACTTAACTTTTTTAAAAAAAAGAAAACAGACATTTTTTAGATGCTTGAAATGCAAGCAGAGCATTTAGAATAGTTTACCAGCGTACGTTAACACTGATACTGTACAGTGGTGGTGCTTAATAAGCAGCCCTCAGATATCTTGTAGATATGCAATCCATAACTATAATATAATATACCTGGCTTGCATCTTGTTATACAACTCTTAAAGATGGCCTGTCGAGAAATTGAGTTTCACCTCACTAAAATATTCAGTATTCACAGTGGTGTTTCTTTTTGCTCTGCTTGCATATCAAGACTAATAACAAGCATTTTAATATGTATTCAATACTCAGGCACATCAAAGGTACCTTTTTAAAGCTTAACATGAAAATAGGAATGTTATTGCTCTAAGATCTTAGTTGTATATTTTACAATGTCTGTGATAAACAGGGCTTAACTGCTTTTACTCATAAACAGGTCTTTAACGTATAAAGGAAAACTGAAAAAGCTGGGCAAATAAAAAAAAATATGTTTTGCAGATTTAAAGCAGGTATCATATTTCAAATGCATAATGGATAAATAATAATCGGTGGTTAATAATGAATACATTCTTGTACATACCTGTTAGTACATACCTCTGGAAGGTAAGATACATTTCTTTTTGCATCCTTCTTTATTCTTATAATTTTAAAAGGATAATATTTGTGAGCTGTATCCTGTTCCAAATATGTATGGGTAAATTATATCCAAACCCAATCTACCTGCATGCATCTTATTTTCTTTCTTTCTTACACTTGCTCACTAGGAGACAGCAGCACAAAGGTTGAACTGTCTGTAGGACATTCTGAACAGTACATCAGATGAACAGACTACATAGTTTGCATTACCATTCCAACCTGAACCTTGAAGGCACAGATGGGTTATTGGGGTCAGCTGGCATTGGTTCCCTACTTCAGAATGAACTCATGCATGAAAAGGCTTTGGTCTCAGAAGAGGCAGCCTGTAATACTGGGTAGATCACAGTGAACCTATTCAGTGTGTAAAAGTTTTGTTTTTCATTCCTAACTCTACAAAAACGAAATATTTCATATCTATATTACATCTAAAATGGCTTTTGCTTTATTATAGTGTTTGAAAATGTGAACATCATTTTAAAAAATCACGGTTATATACATGTATCACGTTTGTTGTGTGTTTTTTCTATGCTACGGCTTTGTGTTGAACCGGTAACAGGCGCTAGCACGTTATTCTGCAGTTAGTGGCATTTGCTCTTCAGCATTTGTTGTTGTCCGTTTTACCCAACTCTGCTTGTTATTAAATGTTATTATATTCCGGAATATATACTTGTCTGCTAAATGGCAGAATATGATATTTTGGGAGGACCTTCATTGGTGATTAACAAGGCAGTTTGACATAGGGATCATGTTTTTTGATCGTAATACATGTCCTCATCACAGTCACATGAACTGGCCATCACATCCATAGATTTGAATCCTGTTGAACGTGTAATACATTCTAAAAGCTGTGTTTCCAGCAGTAACCCTCAACCAGGGACACTGAAGAATGAGAAGTAGCATATTATTCTACAACAGACCATGCACCATCTCAGCAGGAAATCCACACAACATTCCCAAGCTGGTATTGATTCTTCTGGAGGTCACACACATTATTACCAGCTTGACTGCTTTCATGGTGTTGAACATTGTCAGGTTTTAGTCATCTCTCCTTGACTTGCTGGTGAAGCACATCATCTTGAATCTAATGGAGATGGCAGATCCATCCTACCAGATACCTGTCATCTGGCCCTGGCATGACTTCTGCCTGGCCAATATTTATATTGCAGTATACAGTATAACACAAAAGACATTGTCAAAAGACTACAGTAATTTGAGAAGTGAACATAAATAAATGATTGTGAATCATATAATCACTTTGATATTTCTAAGTTTAAACCATGAATTATGAATGCTTGCAAATAACACATTAGAGAAGGTGAAGATAATCATCATGCCTATAGATCCTATAAAGGTAGATTGGGTGACTGTGTTGCTGCAGAACACATCATGAACATGTTTTATGTAACTTTAATGCAATGTATTATTTTCATTCCTTATTATTTATCTTCAGTCCCACTATTTGCACTGATGGTAAGGCAGCACCCCACAAGCCTTTCATTACACAAAAGAAATGCACATTTCTGTGCCCAGTGGTGCAATAAGTGATGAACATTTATCATTGTTCCATTGTTGCTGTGTTTATATGCTGCTGAAATGAGCATTCCAGGTGCTTGGTTTCAACGAAGGGTGTGTGGAGATTCTGTTGTGGTCTGTGTTGTGTTTGTCTGGCACGGACTGGGTCTCTCCCATCAAGACTCCCTGGCTGACTAGTTTTGCTTGACTAACAACTTCAGTAATCTGATTGATTGCCAATGAACACTTTAATATGCAACTTTGCACATCACAAAACCATATCATCAAATATTTTACCGTTGTAAATAACATTTTACAAACGTACCAATGATCTTCAATTGCATTGCTAATGCCGTATTTAGTTTATAAAATGACACATTTTTATTAAGCTCATTTAAAATCTACTGTATGATGAAAAATATCTAGGTATATATATATATATATATATATATATATATATATATATATATATATATATAAATATAAAAAACAGAAAGTTGTTGTGTTGTTCCTTTCCTTTTTATTGCAGGCGTTTCTAGTTTCAGGCAGTAGAGTCAGCAATGTACTGAGTTAATAGAGTGTCATGGTACTAAATCAATCGTTTTTTTTCCATTAAAAATACCTTTATGCTCCGAATTGCCTGAAAGTGTAATAATCTACAGTCTGTCTAGCCAGCATGCATGTGACATGTGACATTGCTTACTAATGTAATTTTAGAACTATATATACAGCAGTGTGCAAATGTATTAGAACATCTCAAGATTTGTCATTTATATACTCTATATACCTACCTGCATGAAAAACTCGATGTAAGAATTTCAAGTTTTGGTCAGTAATTAGAAACAGAAACAATAGTCTCACATGTGCAAATGTTGGACCACTTTGTGCTTTAATTAGGCATCTTAAACTGTTAACGTTTTGACATAATGGTAGCCATCCTTACACTATTTACTATTGTTACATTTCATATTATTTCATGCTATATTTGCATAAAATGCCCCAAACCATCAGTTACCTTTATTACAGCAGTTTATTTTGTTATTTGATACTTTTTAATAGCCACTATAAAAATCGTAAAGCTTAATTAAAAACTATATAGATATTGTATCTATTTTACTGGAAAATGTTCAGTAAACTGTCACTGCAATTGTTTGTTATATGAGATTATATATACTGTATAGCCTGATTATTGGATATAAAACTATTATAATCTAAATCATAATAAAATATTGTTAACAGGTAGCCTAACATTTTGCATTGTTAATTAATTCTACACTCTACAAATGATTTATTTAGCCGTGCATGAGATGAAAAATAAGAGAGTTCACTATACTGGTGTGTTTTTATTTTGTTAGTTTTAAGCTTGAAGTTTTATTGGCTTTGTTATCAAACCACATTACAAAGCTTTATTTATTTATTTTAAATTCTGATATTAAAATCAGATGTTGATGTTGATCTTAAAAAATATTTTTACTGTGACATGTTTTCTATAAGGGATACTAAGACCTGATTATGAGTAAAAGCTTATCTTTAGTTAAAAAAAAAAAAAACACACATATATATATATATATATATATATATATATATATATATATATATATATATATATATATAAACAATATTGCATATGCAAATAATGCTTCTAAATGCAGCAAAAATGGTATTTGTAATATGTAATTTATATTCAATTACTGAACTAATATGTATTTTTTTGTGTGTGTATTTAAAATGTATCTATTCTCCCAAGTTTTAGCTTTTTATTATTTAAAGGATAACCAAACCTTTGTTTTTTTCAGTAATGGGTGATATATGAAAAGCAGAGCTGTCTGTACTATTAGATAGCAGATACTGTATTGGATAGTGTGTCCAGTGTGTGTGAATGTGTGTCATTTTCATTTTTTGGAGGCAGGCCTATAAACCTAAAAGACAATGGCTAAAATGCTTGTCATTATGACCTCATTTTAACTGTGGTGATACTATTATTTTCTGTCTTAATCAGCTTTATAGATAAGGAGTCGATAACACCATTTGAGAAAGATCCATGCCAATAATATATACATTTCTTTTGAATTTGCCTGGTGTCATGCCATTACATTTAGAAGCATTGTGTTCATTTTGCTTTCTAATGCAGTATCAGTTGGAGAGTGTGTGAGGGGGGGGAGGGGGGTGGGGGGGGGGCATTTTTTTGCACCAGCTATAATGCACAAATAGGTAAGAAACTCACCTTCATCATTTATGGAAAGCAAAGGTTTGGTTGTGATCAAAGAAGGAAAGTAATTTTGTAACCAACATCATTCCCAGGCAAAGGACCGGAAACGCTGTATGCTGGACAAAAACTCAATGATAATGAATGGCATATAGTCCGTGTGGTTCGACGGGGTAAAAGCTTGAAGCTCATGGTTGACGATGACACTGCTGAAGGTACCTTTATCTAAATTAAACTGTAAACGGAACTGTATTACAGCATGAGTAAATGTTATGTGTTATGTTTTGTAGGCTTGGCAGAGCATTAAAACTTTTAAAGAGTACAGGCTGATAACAGGCCATGAAGCCCAGTGTTTAAAGGGTTTCATTTTCCTCAAGAGGCCTAAAGTATCTAGAAGTCTGTGGTTATCCCCTGTGTTGGGACGCTCACATTGCCTCTGCTTTGCAACACAAAGTGTACAGTTACAGATTGGGAGACATGTTACAACAGCTGTTAACAGATTTTATGTATGACATCTAATTAATAATGAGCACCTTTTTTAACACCTAGCATGCAAGTTATAAAAATACACACATCACACATACTAATGAGGGAGCCTCAGGCTGGCTGTTCACTAGTTGCCACCTGATCCCCCCCTAAAAAACAAAAAAAGCTGTTGAGACTGTTAATGGTATCAAAGCCAGGTAATGGTTTAATCTCCCAAACATGCACATACTCATATTCAACTTGATAACTGTATAAAATACTAACGTGCATAGCCTTTAAAATATACCCTGTCAGATGTTGTCGTTGAAGGCAGATGTATTTCCTCTCACTTGACAGTGGCTCTTAAACAAGTGGAAAGCACTTGAAATACAAAAATGCAGGACTGATGGAAATACTTTACCATCTAAAC
Source organism: Acipenser ruthenus (assembly GCF_902713425.1). Lineage (NCBI taxonomy): Eukaryota > Metazoa > Chordata > Actinopteri > Acipenseriformes > Acipenseridae > Acipenser > Acipenser ruthenus. The sequence continues at coordinate 29,170,260 of NC_081203.1, read as the reverse complement.
AAACACAGCCCATCTTAACGGTTTATAGTTTATATCTAAGGTGTACTTGTAGTAATGATTACTGACATTAGAGTTTAATTTTGTATTTTGTTATTTTTTTTTGTATAGGTCAAATGGTGGGAGATCACACTCGCCTGGAATTGCACAATATAGAGACAGGGATTATGACGGAGAGGCGCTACATTTCAGTCATCCCTTCCAGTTTTATTGGGCACCTTCAGAGCCTGATGTTCAACGGAATGTTATATATTGACCTTTGCAAAAATGGTGACATTGATTTCTGTGAACTAAATGCCAGGTTTGGAATGAGGTCAATCATAGCTGATCCAGTCACATTTAAGTCCAAGAGCAGTTACCTTAGCTTGGCTACTCTTCAGGCCTACACTTCCATGCACCTCTTCTTCCAGTTCAAAACAACCACTCCAGATGGATTCATTCTCTTTAACAGTGGAGATGGCAATGATTTCATCGCTGTAGAGCTGGTAAAAGGGTAAGGAGACATTTTATATGAACATATGAAAGCATTTCCTCTCATCTTTACAGAACTTTAGATCAGTGGTGTGCAGTGGGGGGCGCGGAGAGTCAGTAAGGGGGGCGCGACTATGACTAAAGGGGCAGTTCTGTAAAATGTTTTTTTTAAAAGGATAGAATGTTTTAAATAAATACATAAACGACAGCTAATTGATGACAGCTGATTGACGATCACTCTAGGACTTGTAGAACTGGAGAAATTATGTTTGAAGTGGCGAGTGTCAGTGAAACTCCAGTGAACAGAGCCCAAATGGCAGCTTCCATGTATGAGGCAACAAGAGTAAAAAAAACTCACTAATGTTTTAACAGGTGTTTTTTCCTGGATTTAATCAATGTAAATCGCGTATATTTTTCCTAGATTTAACCAAAAAAAGTAAAAAAAAGAAAGGGGGGCATCATATAAAAAGTTTGCGCATCACTGCTTTAGATTTCTGGATCTATAACAATAACATGGTAATTACTAGGTAACTACCAATTGTTTGTGATCTTACATGATAACACCTGGTGGTATAAGTGTGTAATTACACAGATATTAGCAGTACTATCGTGACGCCACGTAATTTCATCAAGTCACACAATGTTGTTTCCAAATACCATTACCATGTAATTGTAATCTACCTACTTACATTTGTTTTGTAAAATTAATAAAAATTTCAAATTAAAGATTGTATTAAACATACACATGTTTTAATTAATGTGTCATTCTCAATGTACTGGTGCTATGTTGATTGCTACTGAATGTCATAATTGTAATATAGGGCTCTATTCACAAAGCCCTATGCTATTTTTTCATTGATTAAACACAGTTGGGTATTTATGAAATAGTTCTGGACTGTTACTTTATTTAATAACAGGCTATAAAAGGTTTATGTCATCACCCATAACTGAGATCAGTTCCAAGTTAAGAATAATTTGCATGTATGTTATCCCTTTTAAAACCGTAATGTGCTATTATGTATTTCAGGTATATTCACTATGTTTTCGATCTGGGGAATGGTCCTAATGTGATCAAAGGAAACAGTGACAAAGCACTGCATGACAATCAGTGGCACAATGTTGTGATCACCAGGGACAACAGCAACACTCACACACTCAAGGTGGATGCCAAGGCTGTCACACAGGTTATCAATGGTGCCAAAAACCTGGACTTAAAAGGTACTTTGACTAAAAGTGTATTTACCAATTTAATTTGAGTTCACATTAAGCTATTTGCCATGCACACAATTAATATGGGCCTATACATGTTTATTCTGTATTACTGGAATAGCATCATCAGGGATGATAGTTTTCCACAACTACATTATTTGATTAAATAATGATAATAATAATAATAATAATAATAATAATAATAATAATAATAATAATAATACCCAGTGGTAGATAACAAAGCAATACATTCAGATAACATTTACACATTTATTGATACACTTACACCAAAGCAATTATATTAGACATGTAAATGTAAAACTTATTCACTGGTTTTGATAATTGTATTGATTTTCTTACCACAAAAAACAGCTGTTAAAAAACACATTATAGAATGTACTGTTTCTACATTTGTTAAATTGTGTTAATCCATTTTTGTCTCATTGATATTCTTTATTTTTGTATTTCAGGTGATCTCTACATTGCTGGGCTAGCACAGGGCATGTACAGCAACCTTCCTAAACTCGTGGCCTCCCGAGATGGGTTTCAGGGGTGTTTGGCATCCGTGGATCTGAATGGCCGTCTCCCAGACCTGATCAATGATGCTTTGTACCGCAGCGGGCAGATTGAGCGTGGATGTGAAGGTACGCGCTTTATCAACACTAGCTCAGGCAGTCCATTCTTCCTCATGAACTCGAGCAGTAGCTCCATCTCTCACTTTTACATCTCCCCATCAATTTTACTAACCCTAATTGTGACATCTCTTACTGAAATTGTGTGGTAACAGTTTGGTATGTTGTTCTTAATTGTATAGCCAAGTCACTCAAGTAGGGATGTCAGCTCCTCTTGTGGTGGATGGCAATTCCACCATTCATACATTTTTTTTTGTTAACAGTTGTCATAAAATAATATTTCCTTATTCATTGGAACAACCAGCAAGCTTTTATATTACAAAAGGCCATACAGGTCAGCATTGATACTGAAAATACACTCAGGGTCTAATTCCCAAACATTTAATATACAAATAATGAATTTGCATACAGACACAGCATTGATCAGAATACCTACTGACAACAACAACTAACATGCTATGCTCAGTATTATGTTTTTAAAAAAAGATATAAGCACACATATGGCCATATTAAGAAGCAACAATTGAGTGCGGGTGCTCACTTAAGTGTGCCAAATGAATAGTTCTTCGCATTGAGAAAACACCATTGAGTGAGCAAAAATACTCAAGTGTTGTTTTTAATGATGGCAGTTGGTCTTTGTTTTAGAAATCTCTGTGTCCTTGTGTCAGTTATGTAACCACATTCTTTATCATTTGAAGCATGCAAAAACAAATTGTATAACTGTTTATAAATCACATGCCAAAAAGTCATGTGGTCTTACAAAATATTTCAACCTCAAGATTGTAAGATCCTAGTAATGCATAACCTATTAAATCAATTGGAATCTGTTTGTATGGAAGTTAAACCAAAGGAAACCAAAGGAGACAAATCCATTTGCATACAAATAAGTACAAGGCATTCAGTGTTAAGGAAAATAATTGTTCTGCAATAAGTGCAATTATGTGGTTGTCATAAACATCTAATTTCACAATGTTTGTGCTCAGCTCACATTTCATAGTCTGATCTGTGGATTTTCCAAAGATTTGTTCGCATGCAAAATTAACAGTCAAAACAAATTATACAGTAGCGATATTGTCTGGCAATCTTGCCACAGTATTGCTGATTTCTGTTATTGGGTACATGTTCATAGAAATGTTATTTGTTAAATGAAGAATATGTACTATTGCCAACACTGATTCATATATGTTTTTGATAACGGCCACTATGGTGTTGATTTGATACGTACACATACACAATATTAATTGCTGATGAACATTATCAAAACCACCACTTTTCTATTTGCAGTAGTGTGAAGATAGCATCAATTTCAGCTCAGAAAAATCTGTGTGAATTTATAAAACTTGCAAGACTCAACTTGTGTGTGGATGGGCACGTACATTAATTGGGCAATGTTGTGTGAGCGTGGACCACACTCTAAAGGTTTTTAGGTTTGCTGTGGTTGAGCCTTGATGTGTGGAAATAGGTAATGATTATGTGTTATTTCCTGAGCCATATCAAGATACCAGTGGATCACTGGTCAGTTCTACTTGTGCACACTGAGTGTGAATGGGTGGTGATGTTATTTCACTGCATTGGTGCTCCTCCACCAGCTACTTGTTGATAATGCACAGATGTTAAGTTGGACAGGAAAGGACAACTGTAGTTGTGTATACTGAAGACAATATCACCCACATCTTCAGTATCATCATTACAGACTAAATGAGGAAAAAAGACAGCTCCTTTTCATTTCTATTGTATACATTCTTACAGGCATGTTTTAAGGAGGCTGACCGTTATATCTTTTTGGAAATACAATCTAATAAAAAAAAAATATGAATATTTACTTGTATCTTTGTAAATTGTTGAGTGATATTACCATTGCAATAATATATGGTTGCTTTAGCTGACATGCCAAATATGATGTTGTTTGTTGTACTATTGTATCTGCATTTTACATGCATATTGATTTTGCAAAGAAGACTTTCCATATTTTTACATTACAGTAAAGACTTCAGTGGCAGCTAGAGTAAACATGCTCTATCTGTCTCTCAGATTGATTTTGTTTCATAAGCCATTTCAATTTACTTTACACAGATTCCAAAATCCCTAAAATATCAAACTTGATTGTTGTTCTTGTAGTCAGAAGGCATTTTTCCATGCCTCTGATATAGATGTGATGCTTTCCATCCTTATAGCGACTCCTGTAACATGAATATTCAACATTCTTTATATTCATTCTTAGCTTTAATCTTGTGCATGTAATTTGTTTAAGATTTCATGTTTATTTTTATTAAGAGCGTACAGAATTAATAGATTTCTTTAACAATATCTTTTTTGTTTAAAACCATTGTTATTCATGTGAATCAGTGTATTATTATTATTATTATTATTATTATTATTATTATTATTATTATTATTATTATTATTATTATTATTATTATTTGTATCCACATAATTCATAATAATTTTGCATGCAGAACAACATTGCATATTTAAATCTAAAAAAAACAAAGGTCTGTGCCCAGTTGTGCTTCTCCCAACAAGTAACTGTAACTGGAGCTGAATATTGTTCCACATTGTGCTCGTACAGTATTTTGCTTTTGTAATTATACTTTGAAATAGCAGCTAAAACTTACCTTGTATTCAAGAGGTAAAATAGCTTTAATCTGTGCTGTTACCAAATCAGTGGACCTTAACATTTCTAGAATACATTAAACAGATCCTTGTTAATATCATTTGTTTGGTGTTTTGATTTTACCAAATGCAGAAATGAAATAAACAACATTTAAAAAAGAGATAAATATGTACTATTACTTGCCTATAGTGTGATTTACGTATTGTAACCAGGCATTTAGAAATAAAAAAAAGAAACTCAATAGCTTTCATAAAACAAAAGTGAAAGCAGAAGTGGTAGAAATGTACAGGGACTGTTTTCCACTTGATGCATTGAGCGTTATTCAGCTGAAGGGGTGCATGCAGTAGTGTTGTATCTGCAAATTAAATCTGGGAAGATTTATGGGTTTCAGGGTGCCTACAAAATACTGTTAAACCATTCGACATTTAGATTAGCAGCAATATCGGTGATATAATATACACAAAAACACCATTTAATTATGAACAGCTATTTCGAAACAAGAGCAAAGACACATTTTCAGAGAGGATGGAGCAGTTAAAGTATTATTCGTAATAGGGTATTGTTAATATGGGCCTGTGCTATTGCACTTGCTTTAGAATTGAATTTTATTAATGGTGTCCATTTTTGCTATTCATGTTTTTGTTTTTTTGTTTGTTTGTTTGTTTGTTTTTACATAAAATACAATCACAGTTAGACAAAAACCTTGCCTAGGTGTCCCTGTCTTGACACCCGCCCCCCCAAAAAAAATTAAAAATAAAAATACTATTGTATGCAAACACTATTTTAATAAATGATAGAAATGTAAGATTTAGAGCCTACTTATACAGTTGTTGGAGGGGTGTGTGTGTGTGCGCGTGTGTGTGTGTGTGGTGTGTGCGTGTGTGTGCGTGTGTGTGTGTGTGTGCGCGTGTGTGTGTCAATGCATTCAGTATGAATATGTCTGTTCTTACGAATTCATGAAAGAATGAAATGCCTTTGAGGGTCTGGCTGTGTATGGCTCTCTGAACCCCTCAGCTCTGTCACTGTATCTCAGAGGTGATCTGGCAGGTTCATACTATAAATTGATAGATGGGCGGTTCAATCAAATGTAATGTATATCAAGACATGCTTGAATACAGAATGGGATTTGGTAGCTTTAAATTGTAATGGAAAAATCCAAGTAACTGGCGATTGCTAAACGCTGGGTGTGCCTTTTTAAACCATTAAGTTAGAGGTATTTGATTTAATAGTTTAAGGATTCAGTCATTTTGAAAAAAATAAATGGTAAATGGTAGCAACTGATGTTTGATAGGGAGCAAATCCAAGAAGAATAATCAATTTACTTATGATGTGTAAGAAGGCTAATCGACCACCAGATGGTGGTATAACCATTGATTTCAAAAGGGTTGTCGTTTCATGATGAACTTTATTTGACAAAAATAAGTGGAGGAATACATACAGTACATCTGTCAGATGATAACAGCAATACTTCTTACAGCAAATTCTTCTTTTTGCAATTTTTAAACCCAATCTGAAAAAAATATATATTTTTAATACACTATGTACACAAAACCCTGCTTATAATAACTTAAGGGACCATTTAGTTGTTCCCATCATTTTTACCTTCTTTTAATTATTTTCCTTTGAGGTTAACAAAGGCATGTGCATTATTTATGCTAATAGTCCAATGTGCATGGTTTGTTAGAAATATATATATATATATATATATATATATATATATATATATATATATATATATATATATATATATATATATTCTTGTCATCTCCATTGCAGCCATTAACATTTTCTCTGTCTTTGGAAGGCCTCTTTTTAATTTGCATTTCAAATGACTCATTAGTTGGGATATTTAACAATGACTACTTCAGTGACATGCTTTAAATACTGTTATGCATTTTATGCAACTTCTGAAGTGTATATTATGTATGTGAAAAATAATGTATTTGTTTTAGAACATGGCTCCTATGATGCTGTGTGAAATACTATTCAAATGATCTGCCATTATTAACATTCAACTTCTTTTTTTTAAACTAACATTCATGATATGACATGAATATTAGATTTCAAACCACAGTTGATGTATAATATTTTTCACGATTTTCTGATTACAGAATTTGATTTGAATAATGTAGTACTATGTTTTGGAAATGCGATTGCAATTAAGTGGAAACATTACAGGTATCTGAATTGTTAATGCTGGGAGGGGTAATGCATTGTTAAAGAAGCTCTCCATTAATGTGTGTCATATAGCTGTTGGGTTAATTGTTTTTGTTTTAGCTGATTATGTTGAATGTCATTGTATTTTTACATATTGCTCTGGAATAGAATACTACATGCCATACATTATTAATAGGCTTGCTAATAATATGAACCTAGCATGTATGTTAGTAAAGCAGAAGCTTTATTAACAAGCATCATTAACCACCTACTAACCTCTGTTATTGTTTTCGCTTTCCTGTTCTTTTGCTAACAAAGTTGAGTTCACCAAAGCTGACCTACAAGGTAGAAGGTTCAATTCCATTCTGAACTTGGCTGAAAGATGCTCTGTGTAATGTTTTGTGTCATATTGTAAGGCTGTTTTCCAAATACGGTTCACTTCCTGCAATGAGCTCAATATTACAACCCCATTGCAAAGCAGTATTAGAAACGCAGCGATAGGTGTAAATGAATAGTGTTTGGTCTTTGTTTAGTCTTTTCCTTTCCTTTGTTTGTGATACTTTGAGTGTTATCGTTTGTATACTGGTGGTCTTCCAATCTGTTTTGTAAAACTATATTTGGTTATATGCCAAATATTACCGATACTGTATGTTAAAGACTCTCTTAGCTAGGCTATCAGGTAGGTGTTCATTATCAGTTCATTTCTAAATATCTTTTAGTGCTGAAGAGTCAAATGATTGTGTCTGTATCGTCCCTTTTTGTTGTGGTGGGGTGATTTTCTGGTTGGTGTCTCTAGACTCATTATCACACAAGACTCAGTTTGCTATAATAGAAAAAAAAGCCATTTTCAATTATTAAAGAGGAACGCCTCTACACATTATTTATTATCCTTGTTTACCTTTTGAATGTTTTAAATCCATATATTTAACACAAATGGTGTGCAATGCAGCCCCTCCCCTTTAGTGAAAAGGCAATGAAAAATATTGTTTCTCCAAAAACCTTTTTTTCATAATATATATATTTTTATTATTATTATTTTACAATGTACACTTAATTTCAGCAGGAACAAAACATATTTTTATTTGAAAGTAAGTCCTGTTATATTACCACACAATCTAAAAGTGCTTTGTGTGAGAATAAGATGGCTTTTATCTATTTTTTTCCCATTACAAAAAAATAGATACAAGCTTAAACAAGAACATTGAACACAAGGATATGGTCTTGGGTGTGGTTGCAAAATCTTACTCCCCCGTGCTTTCATTGTCATTTTTGTATCTTCTGAAATGGACGATTAAATTAAAATATGTCAGATCAGGAAGTGAATCATGTTAATAAAAACAGCTTGTTAAAAAAATATATTTCATATTGCACCATGCATTACACAATAAATGCACTTCTAGTCTCCTATCTAGTGCCCCCCCCCCCTTCCAACCCCCCCGAATGTTTTCTCAAACCAGTTTCTTTAAGAGTATTGCACCTAAACTTGGTTTACTTGCAGTTGTCTTGTTTTTTTCACATGATTATCTGAAGTAGGAGGTGTTATTCACTGACCTTGTTTCACACTGATCTACAGTGACCTGCATTCCCTCTCAGACATGTTTAAAATGAAGGACATTTCTAAATGTACCACATACCCCCCAAAGACCTGTAATTCAGAGTTACAGTACCGTTCAGAGATTTAGGCTTTTTCTTTTTAAACTACTAGTAACTTACTTTTTGGTCTATTTAAAATGTGAAGATTTATACAAAATAAAGGAAGAGTGATACAAAACTGTAAGCAGAACTATATCACTTGTATCATAGGTTCATGATTTTAATATATACCTACTAATGTGTACATTCAGTATTGCATTTGTAGGAGTATATAAAGTGTGACAACGTATTTTCATATATATATATATATATATATATATATATATATATATATATATATATATATATATATATATAATTCACAAATGCAGTGCTACAGCTACTGGGAGGGAATGCTTAATATAACACTTAAATGCATGAGAGCTGCCGTGTCTTTCTGCATGGTACAAATGACATTCTGTTGCTTGCTTGCTATTAGATTCCTTTGCTTGCCCTCTTAGGTCCCAGTACCACCTGCCAAGAGGACTCCTGTGCGAACATGGGCATCTGCATACAGCAATGGGAGAACTTCACATGTGACTGCTCCATGACATCATATGCTGGCAACCAGTGCAATGACCGTGAGTAAACTTACAAATGAATATTTTCATGATTTCACAGAACACAATTTTGTGCAAACTGCTTCAGTATTCTGGAGTAAAGTAAAACGTCCGCATTTAAGTGAAAACAAAATGATCACCTTAGTGAGATATACATACACAGGTGTAGGGTGTGGGCAAAATATAGAATTCCATGAGATATACATTATAAATACAGTAGTTTTTTTTTTTTGTAGAATTAAAATCATTTAGTGTTACTGTATGTAATGTATGGGAAGAGTGTAATTCAACATTTTTATTTGAAAAAATAATTTAGATATTGTGCAGTAAATGTGTGAATATTTTGAACTGCAGATGGAGTTCAAGCCTTCGATCATCAAAAGGTAAGTTGAATTTCTATATGAAATTCAACAGTGTTTACTGACATTTCTTTAAACACTGTTTATTCTTTCTTTTGTATTTGGTTCAAACTTGGAAAACCTGTAGGTTATTTTTTTTTTCAGTAAAAAGGTTGAATACAATTAAGCTTGGTTTTAAAAAAGAAATGTCTTTAGTTTTGACAATGGAATGGTTATAGAATGTTAAATTAGCTGTTGCAGAAATTGTTGGATTTCAATAAACTGCATTAAGGGCTTCTAGTGCATATCATTGCAAGAGTGCACATTGTCGTTCCAGCTCTTGAGGAGTGGTATTAATGTAAACAGCACTACCATCTAATGCTGAAAGTCTTTTACTATACAGGCTATGTACACGATGTTGCTCAGGTTCCCTTTTAAAGAGGACAGATAATTATTTCAGTTTTACTTGTACATTAGCCTGCTGAAATTGGCTTAATTGATTGGCCACCCACTCGTTCGCAGCTGGAATTGAATGCAGCTCCACAATTGCTTTGATTTGGCAGTTGGCTACAGCAATGCCTCTTGCAGTAAGCAATGCATCATGCTGAGAATGTTTGATTCTTTTTTTCTAATTCATCAGGTGTAGTCTCCAAGTAAAAACCTGTCTCATATTCAGTAATATTATTTGTGTTGTTGTTGTTATAGTGATAAAAGTACAGTGGAAATGATTGCTCTTTAACAGAAGATGTATGTCAGTACATACTTGTATTGCAGTGATTGTTCAGTGATAACTATATCATTAAAAAAATAGTGAATATTTAGTGTTTTATTAAACATATTCATGTTTTAGTTTTAAACCTACTGAGTACAGGCATAGGGGGAAAAAAACATATTCCTATAATTACACATACAGGTAACTCATAATAGTTAACATTTATTTTGCACTTAATTCATACATTTATTGGATTGAAATTGATTTATAGGCTGTTTAACTATATGTGGCAACTCTTTGAAAATCAGATTTGCTTGTTGGATTTGATCATGTACTCAGCTTGAGCCCTTGAACTAATCAGAGGATCATTGCAGGGGTGCAAAGTGGTATAATGTGCACCTGCTACCAGCTGCCAACAGTCCATCTATTTGTGAGATGGAGGGTAAGAATCTTTGCAAATTGTACAAGGCTGCATAATGTGGCATGAAATGGGCCGAGATGTTCAGATGCATTGTTTAAACAAATCTAAATAGACTATTAATAAGCAAAAGCTCAAAGATTATTCAAAGGGGATTTATAATTTATAGTAGAAAATAAATTCAGAAGTGGATTAAGATCGAACTGCACTGTTTTATATTGAGTATAATAAACTTTATGTTTTGCAGACTTGAGAATTGCATTAAAAAAAAAAAGCTTTTATATTCAATGTGATTGGCGTTGCACTTTATAATTCATTATGGAGGGAAAAATATATTTTTTCCCGATTGTTCAATTAAACGTCATCAGTGTGTCCATCTGTCCTCATGCCCCAATACAGCGCTGTGAACACAGTTTATATTTTCTGCACTCTTAAGGATAGTTCATACACTACAGGGTGGTCCGTCAGCCCTGTTGAGACTCACTCATGTGTTTGTGGGTTGCTTAGAGCTCCCTACGAGATATTTGGATATAAACAAGCCCAATATAAAGCTCATTTGATACGAATCATATTGGGGACCTATACCAAGCCATATTTTGGGGGGGCACCTACATACTCACTCTTCCACAACAACCAGGGTACTCAAGGTATGAGGCTTGATAAACTGTGTATGCATTTATTCTCTTGTACTATACGACAGAAATCACATGCGAGTGATACAAATTAAATCTCATGGTTGTTAATGATAATTTGAATTTTACATTCAAACATCCGTAGGAACATAGAACACAAAATGATGCAATATGGATCACAGACATAAAAAAAAGCTTCAGTCCCAGGCAGTAAAATACAAAAGCATTAGCAAGTGCATAATATAACATCCACTGGGGTTAATGGGTCAGTGGTTTTGTTAGTTTACCAAAAAGTCCAGCAGCTAATATATACAATAACAGAAGAAATATATATATATATATATAGGCTATGTTTTTTGGGGGTTTTTTTTCCCAAAGCTGTTCGTAGATTTCTTATACGGACCGGTAGTAGCATTGCATTCAATTGAACAAAACAATGTATTTTAACAAAAAAAAGGGGAATAACTTTTCTGTCCTTCACTTCTTTTGTGTTTTTTTTTGTAGCGCGAGAAACAAACATTTTGGACTAAACCGTTCTTGCCGGCTGCACACATCCACATTTGAATTTCCTTTAGCTTCCCGCATTGTACATATTTACCTTTACCTGCCTTTGTTTTCAAAAACTCCAACCCCAAATGAAAAAGGAAAGTTTCTAAACTGTAAAGAGACATACTGTGCACATTTGAGACAGGATGGTTTTTAAATTGGCCCTAAAACTTAAATGAATGAATAGTTATATTGAGCCTGATTGCTACATTTTATCCTGCAGAGTGCAGACTGTTGCTGCTGAGGTAGTAGGATAGGGACGGATATCTCCCAGGAGATAGAGGGTATGGGGCATTTGGTATTGTACATTAGCAGAGAACAGGTATGCTGTAATCGAGAAATACATGCTGTCCGTCATGAAAGAACAAAATGAACCGAAAGCAAGCTTCTGTGCACCTCTCTTCCTGTGTGTGTGGGCCCGTCCGCATGCATGCAGTTTTTTTAAAATGTCCCAAACAAACAGTGACCTTGCAAGGACCCCAATTCTACTGGGGGCCCTACGCCTTAGTGTAATTTGTGTATCGGGTTAATCCGGCCCTTGCACAGCTCTGTTTATCTATTTTAAAGTGAACAGTGTCAATGAAAGTCTCTCTTCAAACCATGCAATGGTCTAATGACACCTCTGAGAGATTTCTGTTGTTCCACGCGCACACTAGCTTGTGACAGTATAAAGTTATTTGGATTGACCTTCTGAAGATGTAAGACTTTCTAAAGAAAGCTTTTATTTTTTATTATTCCCATAACAAAACACTTGGCATGTCATATTTTTTGCAGTCAGTACATTGAATCAAAACTCATTTCCAGAGATACTCTGAACTTAATTAAATAATCCAGTGACAGTAATGCAAGTGTCAGGTTTGTCAGTCCCCATAAATATCTGTCTCTTTGCAGTCGGACGGATGCAATTGCTGCAATTGAAAAGACATGTTGTATACTCCACCTTTGGATCCATTAAGATTGGGGATGATGTATAGTATAATTTTCATCTCATCAGTCATAAAATCAAGGGCTGATGACAATTCTATTTTGCAACTTGACCTCTAGTTTGTCCTGTGGTTAAAAACCGCACAAAGAAAAAATACTACATGTATATCTAACTTTTACAGAAACCCTTCCAGACCAGGAAATACAAGAAAACCAGAGGGCATCTGGTTCCAAAGTCATTTATACACGTGCATTAATAATTAATGTATTTTGTCACCTTCATGATATTAAACCAAGGTTAGATTAGATTAACCCATTCACTGCTGTTAGATTTTAAACTAACATGTTCTGTTGTGCAGAATAGTCCAAGTTAGCTTTTGCTTATCATTTATCTAATTTAAATGTAATAACACAAACCAATTTGATCAAATCTTAGATTTTATGATTCTTTTTTCTTTTTTTTTTTTTTTTTACAGTATAAGCCTAAAGCAAACATCTGACAACAGTACTTACGTTACCACTAATATCTCTGTTATAAGCAAGCTATACGTGATGAATTTGTAATGGAAACGGTATTTAAATTTTGAACATCAACCCCGTCTCTGGAATGAAAAATACTGAGTTGACATGATTTTAGCAGCTTGTAACTGCTGATATCTCTGTTGTGGTTTACACATTTTGTTTGCATATTACTTGTTCTAGCCATGTTACCTTTTAAGTGGATTTTGTGATTTAGAAGGTATTCAAGTTGAGAATATAGCAATTACATTTTTTTTTGTTACATTTTTATCCAACTGGTTGTAACTTAACATTTTGTGAGAAAATCTTCAATATGCGCATTTGTGTATATAAATAATGTAATTGTAAAAATATAGACAAAATATATACAAAATAAATAAAAAAATACAAATACTGAACACAGAACTTAAAATTGATTTTAAGTATATGTTTTTTCTTTCTTTTTTACAGTTTACTTATACATTTTACCTTTTTTTACCTTATACGCAATTACAATTTAATGAAAATTGCACTTTGAAGTGATAACTATAAAATAGACCCCACTGTTGTGAAAGTACACAACTCTAGTATTAAACGATGTGAAACTGGATTCCTGTTACTATTATGTTGGACACTAGATGGCACCATTGCATTATTTTACAATTGGCTAGAACCTATAGTATGTGTACTGTAAAGAGGCAGTATGAATCTCTCTCTCTCTCTCTCTCTCTCTCTCTCTCTCTCTCTCTCTCTCTCTCTCTCTCTCTCTCTCTCTCTTTCTGTGTGTGTGTGTCTAAAAATCGCATTTAAACGTTTTTTCACCAATATCCGTAATGTGTGTAGCCAGCCCAATCTGTTTTTCTATTGGAAATGACAATAAAAGATGTGTTAAAAGAAGGATTATTTTCTGCTTTTTAATAGCTTAAATGGCCCTTTTCTGTCCAATTTAATCCAACAGATGGAAGGTGTAGATAGTGCCAGCTCAGTACAAATGCTGTGCAAAAAAAGTCTTAACCCTTTCGCCTTTTAGTGGTGTTACAAAAATATGTTGTTCTTAAATTCACTTAAGTGGGTAAAAAAAAAAATCTGATTTGTATATCTTATACACACTAGAACCCTCTTGGTAATGTGTCAATTTAGTGCTCATAAAAGATGAGGGAAAGCCACCATGAGAACTTCACTCCTAGTTTTGCAAAACCAACTCAGTCAGTCCATGCATAAACTGACTAAAATCTTGAACTGTGCGGAGTGGACTGATAACCCCTGAGGGGTTAATTGAGACCCCAAACTCATTTAACTTGGGATCTTCCCAGGATGTGAAGGAGACTTTCGGAAGCCAAAGGCATTAAATGCTAGTATTAGATTTTGTTTTTATCAGTTTGTCAGTTTTTATTTTGCACTGACAAAGTATCCACAGCTGGAATAGCAGGTCAGCAAAGCCATAGGCTATTGTCATACTGCTATATAACCCTGCTGAGGCTGCTGCTCCAAGAATATGATATCTTACAACTTAATCCTAGCAGAGCACGGAAGCATTGTTGTTTCCTTCATCCCCAAGGTGTGATACTTCAGTCTGAAATGGGAGATATGTTGTTTTACAATTAAACCGTAAGGCTGTTGCAAGGCCAGGTTCAGAAGCCATTTTGTGCTGCATCCTTCTCTGAAGTGCATATACTGTATATTGTAGAATCACACAGTGCTCTGTTTGTTGTTCTTCTGTTTTGCAATGTTGCTTCACTGTAGGAAATAATCATTCTCATTAGTGTATTGTACACTAGCTGGAGGTGAATTATGTGTCTATTCATGCATGTGTGTAATTTATGAAAAAGTAATTTTCTAATTGTGTAGAGCTGGGGTTTTTTTTTAAATTAAACCTAGGTCTTATGTCTTAAAACTATTTCTCATGTTAAAATATAAAATGTTCCCAGAATACAGCTTTCTTAATTCCCTGGCTTGTACTTCATTTTTTAAACGAGCTTCATGATGTCGTCCTTTTTCAATTTTTACAAAGACAGCTGTGTAATTTAACGTCCTATTCTAGAAAACGTTCATAGTGTCCACTCTGATACATTTCCTTGCTAAATCACCTGTCTTTAAGATCACCTTTAGATCTTCTCTTGACTGGCTGTTCAACCGTATTGTCAAGTCTTAAGATGTTAAATGCCATGCAACATATATTAAACCTCCAACTATTTCACATCTACAAAAAGGCAATTCAGAGACTTTTGAATGGCTCACAGATGCATTGCCCATTGCGTTTGTCTGGAGTCATATTGTTTTGCACTATTAAGTAGATATCATTTAAAGTAATACAATAAAACAAAACTGTATTATTTCTTGTGAAAGGTCATTCATTACTGTTTATTAATGAACCAGGGCCATTTTCAACTCTGATATTTATTATACTATATATCTTATTACTTATTGTCTGATTAATGTATGATGATATTTTGTTTTAAACGTTTATTAATCTGTGTAGCGGACATGCCAACAAGCAAGGTGTCATTAAGACATGGAACTCTGTCCAATCCATTTGCACAGACGTTGTGGGTTTAATGTGTCATTTCCATCTAGAAGATAGTAATATAGACTGTAATCATTTCAAATACTCACAGAGTATGCAATAGTTTAACATTGTTTAACAGCTTGGCAGATTTCTCTGTGCTGTGTACTTTTAATAAACCCCATACTTACCAGGTTTTACATGTACCAGCATCATTTGATTTAAACTATACCTACATTGCATTTGCTACATGTTAATACCAACAGCATGTGCTTCAGCTTTCTTGAGAGACTACATCTATTGATATTACAATGAGATATTTTGTTCCTGCTGGATCTTTTGAAAAGCCCTGCTTCCCCTGTTTGAAAATGATATGCTCATCTTTCATTGAATAAATTATTTATTGCACATTATTTTGGGACATTTATACCGGAAGGAGAAGGATTGCACTGACAGAATTGTGACATAAAATATGTTACCAATTGAATCACTATTCAAATATTATTAATATCTGAAGTGACCAAATTGTTACTTTAAATTTGACATTAATTGCCTCCTCAAACTAGAGGAGGAGGCCCACACGATAACATGTGAAACTGCAAAACTTCAAGGTAAAATCAAATACATACCTGGATATAACTGTTGAAAGAATGACACACCAGAGTTTTCTTTTTGTAAAATGTTTAATTAGCTGAAAATTATCCAGCAATTCCTAAGGTACTCATTTCACCATTACACTATTATGCTGCCTTAATTATTGCAAAACATTTTTTGTAAAATGATACAAAAACAGCTATTTTTAGAATGCTTTTAATGACAAGTAAAAAACATTATTATGGCTGAAGTTTAAAAGAGTAATAACACTGGTAGATATTAAATTATTACAAAATAATCATACATATGGCTTCTGTAAATATTTACTTCCTTGCTTGCTTTCTAACCTAATCGGTATCTGCATAATAAAAGAAGAATATTTCAGGTGATTGGTTACACTGCATCTTGGTGAGCTGTTTAAAAAATGATTAATACAAAATTAAACATGTTTAACTCACAAGGAGATTTAATCAAGGTTGCATATTCTTCAGTTCATTAAAGATGGAAATGTCTATTCAGACTGCAACATCATCAATTAACTAGGCTGAGGGGCTCTAACAAAAGGGATGACATATTGTGAACCATCTAGTATCTAATGCACTGTTTACTTCAGAATTAATGGCTGCATTTTTGGAAAGGCAGAATAAATCAGGCTCTTTCTGTATTCAAGTCAGCCTTATGCCACGTCTTCCAAGTCCAATTTTTAAAGGTGTAAAGAAACAAAAATACCCGCCTCCTTCTGCTACCCACGGGTAGTGCCGATTGTACCCATTTCGTTCAAATACTGGAACCACTTTTACCCGTTTAAAAAAGCAGGGAGGTAATCTGCAACATGCTTTTCAATTTTTTGTTCTTACATTTTCTTAAACAAGTTATCCTGCCTGGCTGCTTATGTATACGTTGTATGTTGTCCTATTGTTTTTGGTACAGATGTGGAATGTGTTCTTTGTGAATACTTTTTACGGCTTAAAAATGTGATACAGGCAGAACTTTGGAGCAATGCAAACATAAATACATATTATTATTATTATTATTATTATTATTATTATTATTATTATTATTATTATTATTATTATTATTATTAAATTAAGGAAAGGTTTAAGCACGAGTACAGCTATGGAAAGGAAGAGAAGATTTGAATCCACTGATGTCAGTAAGTTAGGATGATGTCAGTGGGCTCTATCAAGTGTTCCACTTATATACCATTATAGTACTTAACACTTTTTTAGATAGCTCACTTAGAATAATGCCTTGAATAATAAGTTGTGAGGCTTATGAAGACTTCTCACTGTTGAGAAGGCCTTTTGAGACTGTAATGAACCGTTTTGATGCATATTAACCCCCTTGCGGCTCCTCGTGAGATAGGAATGTGACAACCATGTTTTATACAGGATTTGGAATATACTTTCAGGGTTGGGAACTGCTGTTATGAAATTGCATAAGTAAAACTCTTAGGGTTGTCAAGACAAGCTTTGTGTTGTTATTCTCTCGTCTTTTTACTGTTAATTGGGGATATGCAGATTTGACAAACAACACACTGACTGTACAGTAGCTTCAGAAGATATGCACTTTCTTCCACCATGTCCCGAGGTCAATTCCCATGGTCTGGATAGCCCTCACTATGGAAAACCATGAGAGGGAAGTAATATGGTGCTAGGAAGAACTTCCCAAAGAATTTAAAGCCTCGATTATCACTCCTTAAAAGGTGACATCATGCCGCACTTGCATTGTAAGATAAAGAATCTACAGTACTTGCTCAAAGGCTTGTGTATAAGATGCATTTGAACAAGATACTGCTTATTGAAAACTGTCCTTTATTATTGGTCTCCCTGAAAAAAAGTCTCTGTTAAATAACGATTCCCTATTCAATTAGGGCATATGTGCATCCTGATGAGAATTAGCCTCATTATTTACATGGCTCAGAGATTCATTAACTTGTATGTTGCTCTGCTGCACAGTTGTCAGAGAAAGTAAGCTGTGTATAGAGATATGCATGAATATAGTAAAGAATAGTATTACACATGTGATTCTGGATTGTATTATTTAAAACAAACACTATAGCATCTTATTTATTTATGCACGTATCTTTTAATTAAAATTAGTAATACATTTCTCATTCACTTTGAAGTTGCAGAGTCTATTTGTATAGTAATCCCATCACTGCAATGATTTACTGGCTTGTGCCTGTATGGTCCTCTCTTGTATGCCAAGCACAGATGGGCAGTGCAACCAAAGAGGTATCATTTGAGGCTGGGAAGTCCAATGCTAAGTAAAAGAGTGCTGCACTGTAGGAGAAGGGATTGCTGCATCATCATTTTAAACAGTAAATGGGGACTTGGGACTCCTAATACATTACTAACATATCACTATGTTAGGTAATAATGAGACACTCGGGGTAATCTCGCATTGTGGCTCTATGGAGGAATGCATTATCCAAATAAAACAGATGTAAGCCACTCAATTACTGCAGACAAACACAGATGAGATGACTGGGGCTCAGGCCCGGACCAAATCAAAGCTTTGGCAACCCGCTAACTGCACTTAACAAAACTTTATTTAATAGTGTTTTCTTGTTTTTTGTAAGTATCATATTTCTTCTACTCATAAAAAGAAAACGCTATTAAATACAGTTTTGTTAAGTGCGATTAGCGGGTTGTCAAAGTTTTGATTTGGTCCCAGCTTTAGTGAGGTGTGAAATGATGATGATTATTATGAATATTTTTATTATTAGTAGTAGTAGTCGTAGTAGTATTTTAGAGCATATGTAAAGTCTACTCTATACCGTTGTATACTATTTGATGGTTAATTGTTACAAAATCCATCAGAATGTTTTCTTCTAATATGTAATGTCAGCTGGAAAAAAATAATATATGTACAGTATGAGTTTCCAAATAGCAGGTAGATGTATTTAGTGAGCTCAAAAAAGACTAAAGCCTATCTTATAGTCCTTTAATGGTAAACCTGTGACAAATAAGGTATTTATAGCTGAAAGGATGTGTAGTAAAGAATTGTACATCGCAATTCATGTTTTAATATGTTCCTTTTTCAAAAGCATATCATTTTCAGTAGTAAACCAAACTATTTGAATCTTTTTTTTCAGATTTTACATATATATCTTTAAAGTCTTTATTGCCAAAAAAATGTCATGAAAAGAAATTGTGTGCATTTTGTGTAGCTCAACTAGTTTACAGCTGTGAACATAATTGTATTACTTAACGTGAGTAACAATATGAGACTGTAGAAATGAATCAGCCCTGTTTGCTAGGATAATCTGCATATAAGAAATGCTTTGCACACGATTCGTAACAATCTGCTCTTGGCTCACTTTCCTCTCTTGGTTTTGTTGCCTAGGCTGATTTAAGTAAATTCACTCAGGTTGACGGGAGATGAAAGGGATAGAAGATTTATAACTTATTTGAGTTCCAATTTATCACCCCAGTGGCATACACTTATGATGGCCCTGCCAGAAAAATAAATAAGTGCAGGACAGTGGAAATGGCACTTTATGACAGGGCTGGAGAAAAATGCTTATGTTGGGTAAATGGATTTGACTTGTGTGAGGCAATATTAAAGTGCACTGTATACATGATTAGTGTGATTGGTTCCTCCCACTATGGGGTCTAATACAATCTGAAGAAAGAAAAAAGGAAGAAAGAAAGTGAAGATAGCAGAAAATGGAAGGCACATCCTGCCTTTTCTCTGAATATAGCTATCTATCATTTTATTGTAAAGTCTTTCATTTTTCTCAGTCTACCAAAATAATCTTTTGTGTCGTTGTCTCTTGCAATGCCAGATATATGATATGTTATTTAAAGAGTTTAACACTGTCGCTGTTGAACTCTTTGATGTCTCTTTGCCAGTAAGCAAATCTACACATTTGTTCTTTCTATGACTGAGCTTCATTTAGCAGAAGTTCTACACAAGAATGGGATTCGTGAATTAGATCTTCAGAAGTTGACTTCCATCAAAGCTCTTGCCTAAAGGCAGCGGTAAAGTATTACAAATTAAAAAGCAATGATTTATACAAGAGTTGTAAAAATCTAAATGAGATGATCATACGTGTCTGTGTTGCATCAGCAGATACGAGAGAATATACAACATCCTTCTGAGTTACTTGTGTGGTCTTTTATTCTGCTATACTGCTTGCTCTTTAATTTTGATTAAAAAGCAGAAGCACAACTTTACCCCATCTGAAAGTGCTATGGTGTTAAAAAAAAAGAAAAAAAGAAAATGTCACTTGCGACTTACCCGCCTGAAGTGATACCGATGATTAAATATACTGTGCACAGTTGGAATTCATTAGTCATGCAAATTATTTCAAATCCCCTTTTCCAATACTTTTTAAACTGGCTACTTGCAGATCCTTGTATCCTACAGATCCCAGGTCTGCCTTGTTTATGATATATTTTTACATTCATAATATAGATAGTGTCACAACAGTTAAACTCGCTAAACTGCCCACTTTCAGAAAAAAAAGAGTTTATTGAATTGGCCAACTAAGTAAATATAGTGAGAACAGAAAATCAATTTGTTTGTTATAGCAGAGTGTAAGGTTTTATATAAATTTCAGACCCTACAAAAGTGACCTTGAGGCTGTACGAATGTACTTTGCTTTAAGACTGAGTAGCACCCATGGAGCTATCACTCACATTGTGTTTGCAGGAGGAATTTATAGTATAAACCAACACATAAAAATCTCCCAATCAATATGTCCGCCTGCTTCTGAAATGCTGGATATCGTAATTAGCACTGTATGTGAAGATTAAAATAACACTATCTCTATTACTATTTGATTTTATACACATTAAGTATATTCATATCCTTATGTTGCCCTAATATTAAGAATTCTAAGACACTTTTTAGAATGAGAAATTTATACTGTAGATACTATACATAATCCATGTTTAATAATTCATAGATTATGTAAAGTATCTGCAGTAAAATAAACAGTGTTGTATATGGTAGGTAGCATTATGAAGTAAAATATAAATACATATACAAACTGAAAACTTTAATCAAGGTTGCTACAATGTAAAACTATACTGTAGACTCTAAACAACTAATAGGTAAAGTCATGACCATTAAGCATGGTAGATGGGCAGCAAAGTGCACCTACCTAGAATACGAACACATCGAAAAAATAAGAGTGTAGAAATAAAAAGTTTATTTCTGCAAACAGATCCTTGTGAACCAATTTAAACTGTGAAACAGTAAATATGCCATTTTGTCTGTCAATTGTGTAATACAATTCCCATCTTATATACCATTGTATATCCTAATGGTGATGGGTCTATTGTAATACACATAAAAAATGGTCATAAAAAAAAAAAAAAAAGTTTATCGTACAGTACATTTTCATGGAATGACCCAAAGGTGCATTTACATTGTGTATGACTTTCCACAAATAAAAGCATTGATAAGGAGAATGCTGACAAAACAAGTGTTCACATGAAATGAAACATTGAAATATATTTTACAGAAACTGTGAAGAACAGTGGTACAGTGCACTCTTCACTGTTAAATAATAAATACACAAAACTCTTGGAAGTCCTCTTTTATTTGCCAGGTGTCCACAGATTTGTCATATCAGACATATCTTATCATAGCAACTGTCACATATTGTCATCACAAAATGATTTGCTTATAATTAAATATAATTAAGAAGCCCCAAATTACCTGGGCTTAGCTAGTCTTGTGTTAATTGAATTCTTAATAAAATATTGATCATGACTATAATATAAACAGAAGATTGTCATTATTTATTACAGGCCTTGTGTCTTGGGGCACTCTGAATAGGGACTTTGAAGAGTAAACTAACCTTGGAAAAGCAGCCTGCACTTTATATATCCTCCAGAGACATACTGCCTCTCCTCACATGCAGACTCCGCAGTGCAAGACAGTATTGTTCCCAAATGAAAACTACTAAAAGAATCTATCAATAACTACACTGACATCTCTTGCATCTCTCAGTAATTTTATGGTGACTTGTGTTACAAGATATCAGTTGGCAGCTCAGATTAAGACTAAACAAATGCACATTAAAATACTTAACATTATGTTAAAGTCAAATACATTAAAAGGAACGAGGTACTTTATTTCTTTTGGATATTTTTAGAAATTGGATTAGAGAGATCACACCCTAATGGAAAGATGAATTCAAGTCATCTGAGCTTGTCTCTGCTCCCTGTCTTGCGGCTTTACTGGTAATAGTGATGCTCCATTTTCTAGTTTCAGCAGTTACTATAGCAATATAGATACTTTATGCAAGCCTTTTGTTTTGTGTACTTTCTTTTCAGTCAAGCTATTCCACTTTTACCTGGTATCGGCTCAACAGAGCTGCTTAATTTTCTGAACAGGGGTTTGTCAATATAATTTCCCTTTCCTTTGAATTGGCTTGATATGTTGCCACTTTGCATTATGACAGCAGTAAAACATTTCCTAAAGAGCTAGACAGGACATTTTGGAGAGATTAATTACACAGCAATGTGGCCATCAATCTTTGCTGTCACAGACAGGGAGAAAAAGAGAAAGTGGCTGGTTTTAATTGTTTTGTAACTTTTTAGACCCATTTTAACCACAAGTTTTCTTAAAGTTTGCAGAGTTAAGATTTGACTGTAAAGATACTTCCATTCTTCGCTGAGCTGAATTTATAACTGAATTTGTATTTCTTAAAGCTTAAATCTTTCTTATCATTGCAATCCATATTTCATGTGTTTATTTTTACCAAGGATGTCACCTTTAGAGCTGTCTTATACTGAAAGTAATTATTGTCTTATGCTTTCTCCTGACTGCGATCATTTCCCAGTGAGATTCCCTAGCCAAGTGATTTACAATGTACAATTTAATGGTCATTCAGTATACTGCCAACGTTTGGTAATTAGACTGCTGTAATTAGCAGAGCTCCAGTAGTTTCTGCTAGTAAAAGTCCAGCTGGTGTAACTAATTATAAAGGTGTCCGCCTTACCATCACAAAGAATCGAAAGAGCCTTTAAAGACTAGACTGCTGTTTTACAGATTCCCTAACCCAGTAGACATCAAGTAATGTTCCATCTTACCCATTTAATATAGCATTTTATTTTATTTATTTTTGCTCTGACAGGCACCATCTTGCAACTGTGTCAGTTCCCATGGATTATAACAAATACAGTACTCAAATGATTCTTGCTTGTTGGAATTATATAGCTGTACGCCGACATACTATAGCTGTAAAGTTAATTGCCTAGAGGCACAAAGTTGCAACTGTTATAAATTGACACTTTAATAGAATGTGTTTTGTAACAGCTTTCACACTCAAAATGTTAGGGGGCAAACGGTAAAGCTGTTCCAGCAGAGCACAGGGCTACTTATATCAAATATTATAAGTCATACGTGAGCATGTTTATGCTATAGGGTATTGTATTGTGAGGGCAGTGAGTTATTAAAAGACAGTTGTTTTGTTTTTGTATTTTTCTCACACATTCAAATTCGTTTCCACCAAATGATTAGGGCACTGAAATATATTAAAGGCTGAAGTGTACGTACAATTAAAACATAATTATCTATTTTCTTACAACTAATGAAATGTCCTCCATGTCTGCTCCACTCTACCAACTACTGGGGCTGCACGGTTCATTTAAAAGCTGCTTCAGTAGATTGTATTTAGTTCTTGCTTTCTAAAACTGAACAATGTGGTGAGAAGAATAAGTAATAGGTTAGTTAGCTTAGTATCTTTAGCTCTCAGTATTCTTTCAGCAGTGGCACTTATCATATCATTAAAGCCTGGTTCAAATCTTTCTGGGGTATTTTTTAATCTCAAAAAAGACCTATATGGATTGCTTCTTTTATGGCAGCTGTAGACAAATGTGGTATGAAAAGTAAGACATGCTCTGTAAAGCACAAAATGTAACATTGGTCTTGGACTAAAAAGAGAGCAAGTGAATCATCTCAAGTGACAGCCTGTGCATACATTATAGGCAATAAATAAAATAAAAAACATCCCAGTGGCAGCAGGACAGTGGTGACAGATGTTTTGTGTCACCGCATGAAGCTGAAGTACAGCAACAATGTTGTGTGTGTGTGTGTGTGTGTGTGTGTTGCTTACAATCAGTTGCATCATTGCTGGACTCAACTTTGTCATATCTGAGATTTCAAAGGTAGATCGTCAACAAGCATCTCAAATCATGGACATTGAGACTGCACTTATATGTTGCTCCTTATATGTTGCTATGCGTAATTACTTTGTTTGATAGTTTGATCATTTAATAAGCTTATTCAGTATAAATGTTGTGTAAAATCTTTAAACTATACCTTTATATCTTGGGGGGGGGAGGTTATTAAAGAGACTTGATGCTCTTTACAGATCTTTGCAGAGGGACATCATGTAGCCTGTTCCCCAACGGACAGCATTGACAATATTTTCGTCATTTTCGTGGTCCACTTATTGTTATTATTCTTTCCCTCCGTGTGTCATGTACAGTTTCACACCAGCTGTAATGCAAACCTTTCTTCTGCCTTGCTGCCTCTATGCCTTCCTTCTACCGTATTGAATTATTAATTATTACACATCTCTGTTTGGTATAAGGCATAAGGCAGAATGTCTGTTTTCCTCAAGGTGTAATGAGAGGCATCACATGCTTAAAAACACAAAAACCTTGATCCGTGCCAAAGCAAAATGAGCTTCCACTCTTTTAATGCCTGTTCTGTGCAGAACCTGTGCATATGATGCCTGGGAATTTATATCCAGTGTTTCATTGGTCAGAATTTCAGGGAAAGAGTTGACATGCATTAAATCATACTCGAGGAGTCCTTTGGAATAGTCTTATATATGGTTTGTGACAACACTGTCAAACAAATACAAAACACTCCTAAACCTAAAGTAGGCAGCGTCTTAAAGCCAAACAAAAGGAACATTAGCACAGCATCATTGTTATTTCTGATATTCGTGGTGTTTGAATCCCAAGTGAATATAAAACATGTAAAGTGACATTCAGTATGCAGCCCATTTATATAAGAGACAGTTTTGTATTGCTCTTTTGCATACCCCTCATTGCTGAACTCTAAAATGAGGTCTGTTGAGGTGTCTGTAAAGCTTTGATTACAACTCAGTAATGTTAATTACTCACAAGGAAAATAATAATAAAAAAGCTAGTTTAATTGTGGGAGCTGGTGCCTGATACTGTACAGTATATAGTGCATAATGTGACAGTGTGTATTTACCAGCTATATGGGTTACGTCATAAGTAAAATCATTAGATTTTTTTAAGTCTGAGAAATGCCGGAAAGGAAACACTATCATGACAATAAATGTACCCACATTTGTTGCTAAGATATTTTCTAATTTGAATATTTGAAAATAATGTATTTGCTTCTACTACGTGTCACTCACTACCAGTTAGTAAATAATGAAAAAGTCTTGACAGTGCATCCTAATCTAAAACATCAGTTTCACTATCAATGCTTTTCTCATTGCTTAGTTGTGGTCATATTCTACCTTTTGTATTATACTGCACATGCAAAGAAAGGAAAAAGAGCCCCATAATAACTGTGGTTTCTAAATGGAGGAAGCTTACATTAGTAAACACTGTGAATCAGTCTAGAATTACAATTTAGATACTGGTGGTTTTTAATGTGAGTAACCAAAACACACACACTTTTCCTGTAAATCCCCTGCAAGACCCCGGCTATGATATTAATAACAGATATATTTATTGCTTCAAATACTGTATATAACTATTCATTTAGCTCATTATGCACCACGGCATTTCAGAAAAAAATATCTATTTGAAATGATTATTATGACATTTTTTTTACTTGACTTATAACACTTTAAGTGCAAATCAGATTGCGGTGCCAAATATCACACCCATATTCCTTTCCAGTTTGACAAATCAGGGAAATATATCACCACCCGTGTGTGTAGTGTTCTGTGGGATATTAAATGTCTCTTTCCTTTCAAATAATGAAGGTAATAAACATTTACTGGTAAGCAGTTTTAACTGGCAAATGCATTATAAGGCCCAATTCAATACATTTTAGCTAGGAAGTAGTAGCTCGTAGTAGTAAATAAAATTCTCTACATTCACTTTGTCAATTGCATGAATTATTAGAAGTTAATTAAACCAGGCCATAAATTGGTAACACTTTGCATTGGAACGCTAATTACTGTGTATTTACATAGTAGTACTTACACATAGTTACATTATGCATGTAATTAATGTGTATTTTTTTTTGCATTCTATAACCCTAACCCTAACCCCTCTAACACTAACTCTAAACCTAACCATAACCCTATTCTTATACAATTGTGTACTTACATATATTGTGCTAAAAGATTTACACGTTAAGTACATTGTAACTGTGCATAATAACATTTTAATTAAGTGTACGTGCATATGTATGTACAGGGTAATTACTACTGTATGTAAATACACAGTCATTAGATGCAATGAGTTACCATGTATTCCCTATTTAGAGGAACTGCACTCTAAAGCCAAATATATGCACATTTTCACAAACTGTGTTGCTTTGCTGTAGTGGCTATTTGTGTGCAGATTCACAAAGTTTAAACAACTTGTACTGAACATGCCCTGTACCTGATTGGATGCTTTCACATTGCTCTTCAGTTTTCATAAAGGTTTATTTATTTATTTATTTATTTAATTTACATTTGCACTGTACAATTGGTTCAGGATTTAGCAGATTAGGGACATTCTGCATGAACGTCAACTTTTGACCCATTACTGGAATGCTTCCATAGGCATTTATTAACAATCTGTCAGTGAGTATAACTTGGCAGATTTTGCAGGTTGAATGTATTTTTAGCTATTGGGACACAGCTGTGCAATTTCACATCTTTGTGGGAGCTGTAGGTGATGTCACCGTGATCAAAGAAAGAAGATCTTGCAGTTAATGTTTCTCACCAAAAGTAGTTTATTCAACAGAAAGCAGAAGTCTAACAGCATCAAAGTACAGTGAAACTCAAAGTACTGGGTGACCCTCAATGGTTGAGAAGATCACAAACCTTTCTCTTATAAAACAAGCATTCATTAACATACAGCCCATCATATATCACTGATATCCCAGACTTACCCAATAGTAGCTAACTAATTACCATACTAGTGTCTAAACAGAAAACATTCTTTAACCCAAAATCGGCTCTAACAAGTTTCCCTAAAACATATTGGAATGTCTTTTATGACTCTATGGAGAGACACTTGGACAGGTTGGAAGGAGTTTATATGACTTTATGGCATCATATAAACTCCCCCACTGCAGGCTGCTGCAGAATGACACACAGGGACCAATTTAACCTGTGAGAGGAAATCCACCAAATATACAAACCAATTTCACCTACAGAAGCCAACACGTTTTAATGTTGTATCTTCCATAACATTAGAATGGTAAAACCTTAAGAAATATAATATTCATTGATTCAATGTGAAAAAAGTACAGTAATGTATTATGCTTTCTCTAGGTGCCAGACTGATAGCAAGGGGACTGGAGCCCTCTGTTTATTAATAGAGCCTTGTGCATTGCAAGCTTCCCCACACTTTTCCACGGATAACCCTCAATTGTGCCCTGGAGGGTTCTTAGTTTAGTTTTCATTCCAGACATTGGCTGTTATGAAGCACTGTCAACACAGGTGCCAATTAGTGCAAATTGAGACTTGTCTTATGGATCTTATTGCCCGTCCACTGGGAAACTACGGTATGGGAAGACAACTAAATAGTCATTAGAAAAGCATGAACTGAGCTTGTCAATAGTAACTGTTTAAAAACAGATCTAGTCTTTGTATTGAGGGTTTCTGTTAAACAACACTACACCAGATTTTTTTTTAAAACTTAAAACAATGTTGGATATAGTGTATTTCAAACTTGAAAATTGAAAAGAAAAACATTGCTGTTACAGCACCAAGTGTGGGTTTGAGAAACAAAATTATATACAATATTTATTGAATAGCTGAATATAATGAATTAAAGATTATACATATATGTGTGCATCAGATGAAGCTAACACCACATGACATCAACAGGACAGCATGTTGCACCCTTTCATAGGATGTATGAAAACCTTGTGCTCCAGAACTTTCCAAAGGGGACTCCTTAAAGTCACTGTCTATGGTGTGTACTGTACAGTGTACTGCATACTGTGGTGCTAGATGCCTTTCTATGTGATCCTAAGTACAACAACAACACATGAACAGCAACTAGAAAAGTGTTTGTCACTCACTAGGCAACTCTGCAGCAGTGTGATCATGTTGGTTGGTGTGGGTCAGTGGTTAATTATAATAATGTTAACCCACACCCATGGTAGACAAGTCAGTAGAAGACAGACAAAGCAAAGCTACTGTCTAATGGTACGCCACTATTAGACCACTAGAGCTTCCTGTATTGTTTACTAATATGAATGTTCTTTGGGAATTGAGAAGAAATGTAATCGTATATTTATTAAAACAGGTGTATTTGATGTCTGTTTAGAAAAGGGAGATACTGTATACTTCAATAGGTTATTTATGTTTACCATTCTCCTTTCTATTGAGGATTAAAATGAGCAAAGACAGCATCAGACTTATCATGATGGGATTTATTGAACTTTTTTGTTGTGTTGTTCTGTGTTTGATGTTTGCTGGATAGCGATAATCTCTCAACCACATCAAGCCAGTTGTGTGGCTCTAGGCATGAGTCTCCCAGTGTTTGTGGATTTAACTGTAACAGCATCAGATATTCTGCAGAGATAAGCCACTGGTTTTTCTTCTGAAATGCATGACAAAATAAATAAAATAAAACAGTTCCAAAATATGAATGCAACTTAGTTGTGTGTGTAGGTGTTTATCTTTATATTTGACTGCCTTCTAAGTAGAAGTGAGTACATGCAAGCTATGGTACAACTCTGGCATACATATCCAGTTTCAGTCTTACAGATTAAATGTTGGTAGAGGTCCTTTAGTTTGTTTTCTTCTGCTTTTTTTTCTATGTGCATAGACGCATGAAATATAAATGCCAACTTTATGTGTAATATTAGGGAATACCTCTTATTTAACTTCAAATGATTTCACCTAGGGAGCTATTGAGACCAAAATAGTTTACTTCATCCTCATTGAAATTCCAGAACTGAATCAATTTAATACTGAATATTATACTAATTATTTTACCTTAAAATAGGATCTTAGTTAACAGAGAAAGAAAGGACTGTGCTGATGTTTATTCATACAGAGAATTAATCAATGTTCTTACCCACCTGTATTTTAAGCCATAACAAGCTACTGTAATGATGTAAAATGATCCAGTTCTGCTGTCGAAGGCTAGAAAGTCTGATGTTTTCTTATTGGTAGGTACTCCAGCTGAAAACTCAAGCATCTTCTTTCGTGCTTTGCTCATACTAACATTGCTACTAGCAAGTATGACACAGCTGAGTATTTACTTCCAGTCACTCTGCTCTCCGATGGTTTACAAGGTGTAACCCAAAAGATTTTGAAATCCACTGTCCTATTTTATTATCTTTAGTACAATAACCTCTGGTATTGTGCATTGCTGTTGTGAAGTTGATCTTTTCATTTCTAATACATTCAAGCCATCAAAGACACAGCACTATAGAGCAGCTCTCTCCTCTTGCACTGATCTGCACCCTTCCTAGCTTGGATGCCTCTTAATACTGTAAATGATGTGCCATCTTCCATTAATAAAACTAGAGATGGTGCTACAGATAAATGTCTAGCACAGATTAAGAGCAATATTGCAAAGTGCCCTTATGTATCACAGATGGTCTGGAACTGCTGCCGTTCCCCCAGTTTTGTGGAACGCAGTCTAGTGTACATCTTGCATATTTTAATTATCTGTCTTACTGCAAGGCAATGCAGTTGGTTTTAATATGGACAATCTGAAACTAGTCTTTCATATATAAATATGAAAGACTAGTTTCAGAACACTATTGCCTATTGTGACAGGTATTTAGACACGAGGCTGGCACAATCACTTCACATGGAGATGAAAAGGGGTATTTGTATAGATGCACGGGAAGGGCACAAACTGGTTCACATGCAGATGTACCGAGATTCCAAATTGAATGATTGATTAGCAATCGAGTCTCGGTACACCTTCATAAATGATGTAGTGTTTCACTCACTCGGGGTTGGCTGTTCGGTGAGTAGAGAACGGGAGAGAGAAGAAGAATTAAGTAAAAGAATTAATAACAATTGCTATTTCGTGTTGGAAGGACCAGCACGATACTTGTTTGTTTTTGACTTGCTGCTGTGTTTGTTTGTCTGTCGTTCGTCCACTGTTTGTTTAGCGTTAGTCCGTTTTGTTTGTCTATTTATTTTGGCCTCAAGTGCCATGTGCTGTTTTTGTTTAAATCTTTTGTTTGTTTAATAAACACACTGAGTGCAGCCATAGCACCTCAGTTTCACCCCGTATCATCTGTGTTTTACTGCTGCTTACTGATCCTGACATCACCACCCACATGCACCACTCAAGCCATCTGTGACACTATACAAATAGAATTAGACATGCCTTACCTCAAGCCCCATGCTGGTTTAAAAAAATAAGATTACTATACCTCTATTAAAAACAGTTTCATTTGGCTGCCTACATATAGCCCCCTCAGTTAGTTTCTGGCCCATATTAACTATACTCAATAAATAATTCAATATGAGAATTCCTATGCATTTCTGTCCTCAAGGGTTTGAATCCAACATGTCTAGTGTACTCAGTGTTGGCCTTTCCATCCATCCATCATTCAGCTACAGAATCTCACTGCCAGAGGGTAAACCAGCTCAACTGAACAAATCTTTTACCTTAGTTCAAAATGCTAATATAGTTTGTCAAAACAAAATTATGCTGAACATTCCTGATTTATTATATATTGTTGTCTTAAAAAAGTCAAATTATATTCACAATATATCCTGCATAACAGTTTATTGTACACTAGGCAAACTTGTGGCAAATTCATTTTCATGTTAAGACATGTAAAGTATTGCATATTTTTTAACGTAATTCCTCTATACAACCAGATGCACATAAATATGCCTTCTCTAGGGCTTGGTGGATAAGTATGTTGTCTTATTACTGAAAGACTTTGAGTCTGAGTCCCACAATGGAGTGAGTGAAAACTGAGTTGTAACAATCATAGATTAGGCATGAGTGCTGTAGACCTCCACTCTCAAAAATGAACTGTACTCTACTTGAATCTTTAGCACTTATAAATAGGTTACTAACCATTAACAACAACAACAAAAAAAATGAACAGCACTTGTTAACATGTTAGTTAGTATGTTCTTAACAGCTAGTAAACTACAAAAGATAAAATGAAAGGGTGATCAAATTGCATAGGTGTGATTCATAGTAATGTGCACTATGTCTTTTTTTGTACGTGGTGTATATTAAAATGTAATGTAGGGGGTAAGGGTATTAAAAGGTGGTTCTCAGATGCTTTAAATGTGGAGTTCCCTTTAGATCAGGGCTTCCCAACCCTGGTCCTGGGGATCCCATGTGTCTTCTGGTTTTCAATCCAACTGAGCTCTCAGTTACTTAACTAAACCCTTAATTTAACTAATGTGGGTAATTATACCTTTTTACTTGCTTTCAGCTCTTAAAGAGTTGCAGATTTGAAATTACATTTTATAAGTAACTTGAACTCTGCAACTTTTTAGCTGAGAACAATTAAAAATGTCTAATTAAGCAAATTATTCGTTCAGTTAAGGGTCTAGTTAAGTAACTGAGAGCTTGGTTGGAATAAAAACTAGTAGACACATGTGATCCCCAGGACCAGGGTTGGGAAGCCCTGCTTTAGATGATGGTTTTAGTCTGAAGTATTTAATTAAGATCTTCACTTGCTTTACTAATTCCCAGAAAGTAGTTCCATTTATCTTTAGTCCTGACAGCCCAGTGTGTAATTTGGTGTCAGACGCTTGCTTCGCAACTCAGATCCTAGCAGATTTACTTGCAAATTAAAGAATACTCCCTGGCTCGATCAATGGCATTTGTTTCAATTAGATTTACAAAGAGCCATTATGGCATTTTGACATGCCATTTGGATTCCAAAGTGCTGATTTATTTGTTGCTGTTTGCCAGTCAATGCTGCTGTGTTTTCTGCAGACAGAGATCAATAAATTGTGTTAAGCAACGCATACTGTTTAAAGGTTTCACTAAAGCACAGCAAGAGAGCAGTTTAGAACATTAAAAAAGATCTGCAAACTGCCAATCTTTTGCCCTTGACTTTGTATTGCCACATACATAGAAGACTTTGTTAACTTGAAAGTTTGATAACATTAACATTTTCGGTTCATAGACAATTTCATTAGTGCAGCAAACATGTGTGCATTATTATTATTATTTATTTCTTAGCAGACGCCCTTATCCAGGGCAACTTACAATTGTTACAAGATATCACATTATACAGATATCACATTATTTTTACATACAATTACCCATTTATACAGTTGGGTTTTTACTGGAGCAATCTAGGTAAAGTACCTTGCTCAAGGGTACAACAGCAGTGTCCCCCTCCGGTCAAGAGTCCAGAGCCCTAACCACTACTCCACACTGCTGCCCATATTGTGGATATGTGTGTTTTTAGGTACTGGTCAGAAGTGCAGATCTTATAAACTTATTTTAAAACACCCCTATGTTAACTAGTGATCCCTAGATTTGTGATAATTATCATTGACAGGGGCACCTTCAGCTATAATGTGCATATGTGCTAATTGTTGTCTGATAGCAAATGTTGTACTCAATCAGCATTCACTTTCAGTAAATTATAAGATTGGCAAAAGTCCGAATTCAGTATTTGGATAGAATTTGTGTAGTGTAGGAATGCTATCCTGGTTCTGATACATGCTAATGCATGTATCAGAATGCATGCTAATGATCAATTATAGTCTGATCATTTTCCATAATCTCTTACAGTACATGTATCCTCCTGTGTGGCCACTGTATCACTAGGGTGGTGAATGGCCTGTTGTGCACAAACCACAAGCAGGGTTGCTTGTTGTATTTTCTTTTTTATAAAGTCAACATCTTTAATCCATCTCCTGTCTCTTCTTTTGTGAATGCTTTGGTTAAAAAGCATTAGACTTAATAGAATGGATATTTGAAAGCAATTGAAAAGGAATGCTTTTAAACAGGAATGCAACTAGCCAGACAACTCTCATAAAATTGATTTTTAATTGGTCCTTGCAACTAAATGGATTCTTCTTGCAAGCTTTATCCTGTTACAATTTTTTTTTTCACTCTCTGAAAATGTGCCTTTCTTTTTAGGATTCAATTTCTTTACACTTTACACAGATAAATACCTCAAAGGAATGATTTAAACAGGGGGGGATACAGTTCCTTATAAAAAGCTAACAAGAGACTTTGAATATACAAGTAATGCACCCACCTGTCTTTTTATACTGTCTCGGTTTATTGGATGCTTCATTCAACAACACCTGTTCTCCTGTGAACAAACAGCTGTCTGTTTCTATACAGCTTCTAATTACATTACTTGCATTAATCTTCATCTCATCTGTCACTCCTCATACTGAAGAAAATCACTCTGGTAAATTTAAAAAAAGAAAAAAAACTTTTTTCTCATTACAGTTATAAACGAGTAACTGGTGAACGTGATCTTATTAACGTGTGTGTGTGTGTGTGTGGAGTGTCTTATAAAGAAGTATCAAAGATTATGCGTATCTCTGAATTGAAGGCTTCCCTGGAATTGCATCTTTCACTCTGAAACAGACAGCAGATCCACATGCATGCTTTGGTTAACTTTCAAAGTGCAAGTTATGGAATAGAACACACGATTGCCGCACACGCTGGTGCTCAAACTGGCAGGGAAGATGCATCCATAGCCTTAATCGGAGGCAGTAGAATCAGGTGTGTGACGGACGCAGATACAAAATAGTCATTTTACATTGAATGACAATATCTTATTACATTAAACAAAGATATATTAAAACAATGACTTATATTTCTTTCTAATCTTTACTTAAACCAACCAAAAAAAGTTCACATTACTATATTTTCTGGTCAGACATTTAGAAAATATGTCCTAGCAGACAAAATAGGGAAAACAAAGAAAATGTTGACACCATAAACCTGTACTCGGTTTCGGGGTTTATTGTATACATGGATTTTGTACAGTGGGATTTATTTGATACAATATAGTACACTTGTATTACTAACACCCATTATCAGTGATGGAACAGCATGCTGTCTAGTGCTTTGGCTATGCTGTCCACCCTCCAGCTCCCTGCACAGCTGGCACAGGGTGTATGGATACAGCAAGTGAACAGAACCAAGCAGGACCAAGGGCACTATACTGTACTTTTCATATACTGTAATGCCATACATATTTGTGACCCTTTTATTCTAACATTTTTGGCACAAAATCAAATTCCACTAACAATACATACTTTGTATATTGCAACAGGTAGCCAACATTTCTCGAGAAAAATAGGTTTTATGGGTGTGATTCACCTAATATTTTGGTTGCAAATATTTATGGCTTTACAGTAAAACAATGGTACTGCGAAAAAGGGTGTGTAAATCATCTTCTCACGCTAACAAGTCACGCAAATTGACCAAAAAGTTTTTTTTTGCATGGCAACAAGTTCGAAAGCCATACCATATGTTCACGAGACTTCAGCACTGCAGATCCTGTTTGTGATGTAACCTCGCACAACTTTCTGCTATATCCAAAGGCCATACCAAGCAATGGTGTATTAAAAACTGAGATCTGCTAAAAGTAGCCCTGGCAAGCTTGTTTGACCAAACTGAAATACTACTACTGCGACTACTACTACTACTACTAATAATAATAATAATAATGAAGCCCTTTGCTAAGCACAGAAAGATATTTTTATCCTTACACGTTTGCTATTTTCATGTTTGGTGATCGGATAGCTGATTGCTTTGAGCTTACACTTTTCAGCTGGAAGTAATATGTGAGAGGATAAAAAAGAACACTGTCACAAGTTGGTCAACTTGTGTCTGTGTGGTGTGGATGCATAAGGTTGACAGATTTTTGCTCCTAACCAATCTCACCAACAGTGTTGCCAACAAAGTCGGTTCAAATCAGTTCAGCATGGACCTGGCTTCATTCTTGTATGGATCAACTTCAAAAAGTTCTGTATGCGGCAAATAACAGACCCCAGGCGAGCTTCCGGGTGAACCTCCTAAAAGCATCTGATCTTTAACGATTTTGAAAAAAAATGTATTATTCAACTCAACAGCAGGAGTCAGCAGCATCAGACACTGTTACAGACATAGCAACAGAATTAGAGGTACAGTTTGTTCATGGAAGGGAGTAACACTGCCTATACTAGGTACTCACAGCAGTGTCTTATATTTCTATCAAGGGCAGAGGAATCAAACATAAGTGATAATTGCCATTTTGTACCCCCTGAAATCTCCCTCCAAGCCATGCATTGACCTTGGCTTTTTTTCATGTTCGCATGCTCAGTGGGTCTTTTGATTATTATAGCCATAAAAATCACATTTTAATTATTAAAAAGTCTGGGCAGTACACAACAGCAATGAGCAGCCATCTAAACAATAACAGGTCAATTTGACAATAAAGGGCTCTGTAATATTTTCTGTTTATAATATCATTAATACCTGTCTTACAGAACAACATATATATTGAACCCATGTATTTTATTATCCTTGTTGTTTTCTTTGGAATTTCTATTAACCTAAATAAGGTTCCATTCTCATAGTCTGTCATCTAAATAAAGTGAATAGGAAATTCAGGAGTTAGGGATCATAAACTTGACAAATCACATTATCTTTCTGACCAGCCGCTAATATCCTTAATTTCGTGGCAGTACTGGTAGTAGCCAATGCTGTATTTGCTTTTTACATAAGAAAATATTGGGAAATGAGAACAGGCTGTTAACATATCAAATGTTAATGAACATTGCATTCTGCATCTCTCATATTACAGTATCCATTATCCTCGCCATGAGGACTCTGATTTGAATTCTCTCTTAGTTCATTATTCATTTTTACATGTTTTGTGGGCAAACCACAGCTCACTGATGTAAAGGATGTTTTGCTTTATTTGAAGTGTACTAAACTGTGAAAAAGATACATTTAGGAGGTCTGTTGACATTTGAAGAAGTTTAAAAAGTGTCTAACTGTGATACAGTAACTTAGCAAGCAACACTATCTTATATATATAGGATACAACAGCTTGAAATTAGTATTATTTATAATAATAATAATAATAATAATAATAATAATAATAATAATAATAATAATAATAATAATAAATCAATTTTCACAAGAAAAAATTCTGAAGTAAAATATATACCATAATAGGTGAGTGAAATAACCAGCAACACAAGTTGGTGATGCATTATGCATAAGCTCTATATTGCCCCATTGGAAGCTGACTTAATAAACACTACTGGTTTTACGGCATACTAATATTGAGAAGACATAATCCTGAGAGACATTAGTAATCCATGTCTGCACAAGGAAGCGTGTCTGTTCATATTAGGTATGACTCAATTGCTGTTAACACATAAGTTGCCATATGAGAATTTTACTTTTTCTGTGTGTATTCTGTCATTACTAAATTTCTATGCATACACTCCTAAAGTCAAGTAAAAAATAAATGGTACGTTTTTATTAAACATTTGTTACACTGTTTATTACATGCATTGGTTGTCCTCTGAATGACATAACTGCATCAACAGTTCATGTAGTAAATAGTAGATATGGGTAACTACACTTAAACTTAGTACTGTAGTTCTTTTTTTTATTCCCCTATAGAAATATCACTCAAATAACTGATTTAACAACTTTTCAAACAGTCCTGTGCATTTCATTAACATATCAACTTTCAGATTATTCTGATCAATAAAACTTCATGGTATAAAAGATTCCAGACTATGGTACAGTTTCTTTTCTTTAAAAAAAAAAAAAAACATAACCTGATTTGTCTAATGTAATGCTTTGTTACAACCCCCACCTTTGTAAAGTTGCCAGCAAGTCAATAGAAAAGGTTTTGAAACTGTCAAAGTAGTGCAAACAATAAAGAAGCGCACTTCAAAAGGCAATCAGAGACAATGTCACATTATGTAACGTGAAATTTTCAGATGATGTGCGAGATGATGGAGTTTGTGTGGCTATCTCCCTGGTCCTGTGGGCTGGCTGCTAGTCTATTTTCTACATGGCTGGGCTTTATTTTAGACCTATAGAGTAGTATATCACTTTGATTGATATTTCTCAACTGCAGTAAAGCTCTGTTATTATGCGCAGCACAGAAACTTATGGGTGAATTTCTGTATATACTGTGCTGGGTTGTAATTGTCATGAGATAAACTTCATTTCATTTCAACCGTCAACAGACCATCGGTCTGAAATTGTCTCAGGTCTATTATAACCAAAGTAAAAAGCTGTTAATGTCTTGTTGATAAGGAAAGGACAATGTGCTATTGACCTTCACCTTGCCAAAAATTGGGAATGCACAGGAATCCTGCTTCATGAGTCTGAGCATTTCTATTTCAGTGAACATAAATCTCAAAGCTTGGGGTAAAAACACTAATGCATCACTATGGACAGGTCATTCCAAGAATGCAGTGCTGCGTCTGAGTGTTTCGAGATTAGAGTGTGTAATAATTTCTGAGAGCAATGCTTTATGTTAATGTGGCAGCTCGAGCTGTATTTTTCTGCTGAGATGGTCGCTTTGTGATGCTTAATTTTGGTTCAATGGAACTGTTGTGTTAGTATCTGCAGTGGGTTTACTGATTTAGACCGTGCTGAAATTAACACTGTTTATTATAAAGGTCGCCCAGCTGTAATTTATATTACATCTGCACACATTCAAGGGGGGGCAGAAAGCAAATTCAATTTCCTGAAGTTGACTTCGTTGTCGATGTCAAGGTGAAGGTGATTTAAAAATACATTTAAAAAGATAAGATATATTATTGCAGGTTTACGTGTGCTCAATTACATCTTCTTTCTCTTGATAGAAAGGACCAGTTACTGCTAAAATCTAATCGCATACTGACATTCGGAATTGCAATGTGATTTTGCCCTGTAAAATTATGGGGACTTCTCTAAATAGCAAGGTGGTCCCCACCTTGAAAAAGACGTTAAGTTAACTTGTGGACTTACCTCATTTGGGTGCATGTGCCATACCTGCCTATTTATTATAAAAAGGAAATACAAATTTGCTTCATATTTTAGGTTATGATACACCCTATTCTTTGATAGATTCATTATTAGTAAGCCATTTCAAATATCCAGAATTAAAAGGATACAGCTAATTTTAGAACATAATAAAAAATATTATACAAATCTGTGAAGAAAAGTTTTTTTGCAGTATCTGCAGGTGTGTGAAAAATGTTAAAAGCTTGCCTTCTGGATACATAAGATTATTCTGAGACGTCTTTTAAGTCAAAGTTGGCTTGTATGGGAGAAAAGCAAAGTTACAGTTGACAATACAGTGCAAATGAATTGGTATTACTCACAAATATATCATATTCTAAAAATGTTCAGTTTATTTTTACCTTGTGGTTCTTCAGGGTAACACAGTCGTCGCCACTGAGAGAAAATCATTATATATTTTTTTGTTAGTGCATTCAAGATCCTGAACCTCAGCAGCATTAGATAGAAGGAGACGTAACACATATCAATATACATGCAAGCCTGGCGGGCACCAACATTACTATATGAAACTGCTCAGGTTTAGGAAGGGATAAAATCCCTTCTAATTATATCTCCACCTAATGATTTCTTATCCATTAGTGTTACATTTTGCCTTGTTTTAGGTAAGTTAGTAAGTAACAATGAATATGATATAATAGCATACATACATTAAAAAAAATATATATATGACCAAATAAAAAAAAATGTGGTTTTACCACTGGTAATGCTATAGCCTTAGTATTCAACAGTTTATGCATACTGTACATACATTTCTCTTTTTTAAATAACAGCGTGTATACAAAGATGTTATATGATGTTGCTGCATGTAACTTGAGGCAGTTGTGGATAATATGACAGTGAAAAAAGATTTTGGGATGCTACAGTCATGACTCATAATTACAGAGACCAGCACAATGATTCTTGTTTTCAAACACACTATTTAAAGGATGATAGAGATTTATATTTTCTTTCCAATGACAATGAAAAAAAAATCTTATCTTTAAAACATTTTCAAGGAGCAGCTGTGGAAATGTACTGTAGGATCGTTCACATTCCTCTAGTTCGATTCACAAAAATGGGTTTTGGGTTAAGGTGATCACAGCGAATATCATCAGTACTGGAACTGAAACTAACATTGATTATATATACTGTTTATAGATTTAAAAATATGTAATTCTTAACTCTTTGATCCGTGTACTGGATCAACAAAAGAAAAAAAAAAAACTTTAGATAAGGAATGTAATTGTAAAATGATGAACAAATAACAAATGCAATTGGGATTTTTCCCACCCAGTCACTGAGGCAGCATCCCTAGTCTAGTAAATATTCCCTTGCCTTCAAAAAACAATCTAAAATGTATGGTTGCAGATATAACAGGAAACGTCTGCAAAGAAATGGAAAGAAGATCTGCTAAGTCTCATGGGCTGATAGCATTTCAAGCATTCAGAAAAGAAAATTGTTCAGTAAGCAAAAAAGAAAAAAATAGTTAATCTTTTTTTCTTATTATTTTTAATCCTAGCCTTTGACTTATTTGGTTTTGCTTTAACTGGTGATTATGTGAAAATGCAGTTCAGAAACTGCAAAAGTAGGACACAGTCATAAAAAAAGATACTTAGTACTGAGTATTACCCAAGCCTTTCATAGGAAATGTGGCTTTAAAAAGAGCTGACTTGCCCTTATAAATCCATACCTAATACACAGTGTTCAGACACTTAATACAAAATTCATACCCATCGCTTCACATCTGTATTCATGTGGCGAGAGACGTAAAGCTCTGAGGAGCTGAGGTCACTGGCAGAAAAATGTAGTTGGAGGGATTCTTACAAGGGAAATGTTTCACTTATAATTAGGCCAGATATTCTAGAATAAAAAAAGGTCAATTTGATCATCTGTAAAGATTAGTTTTTAATATTATATTACATAATAGTCCAATGGTATTGTGACATGAGGAGGTTGTACTGTAGTTTAGCATAGAAAGTCGGTCAGGTTTCTTATTTGCAAGCAACTACACCTAAATCTGTTAAGTTTCACAAACACATTAAGGCTAATCTTAAAGTAAACAGAGTTTTTCATCTAAGGGTTTGCTAGCAGGCCTCGCTGTTATTAAATGGGTCAGATACTAGGATAATGATTAACAGCAACAACAGGGCCCTGTTTTAATTATATAAACGGTGCTGGTTTATTGGCTCCTGGTTTAGTGGCTGTTGGAGGGGTATAATAAATATGACTGTCTAATGATAAAATTACGATTATTCTCCAGCTCAATGGGTTTTAGGTTTTACTACTCATGGTTACGGTTTACAGACTTGATTTAGTTCACTAAAATCCAGCACCTTGAATAATTGCTTGGCAATAGTATGTATCACACATGGGATAAGGGAGTAAGATAATAATTTGGACTAAATAGCTAGAAGGTTTCTTAACAAGCACTGCAGTTTTCAGCATGGTGGGAAAAATGGTGTTGATAGGTCTGGTATAAAACAGGTTCAGAATGCACAACAGCAAAGCTTCCTTGCTCGTGAGCTGTTAAAACACCCAGCAGGTCAAGGTCAGTAGTTTGGAGGGTGTTTTATTAGCTAGCGAGTCCATTTCTGCTGTTTTAATTTAAATAAATGGAAAACTCATTAGACATGCACCCTTGATCCTCCCCTTTAAAAGCTGTTGTATTTTAATTCAAATGCAAATTAGCCATTATTAAAGTATTTAAACGTATTAAAAGTGAAACACAGTCTTAATGTGTATTTTTAGCCACATCGACTACATAAAATTCTTGCTGATTCTAAAGTCACACACAGCTAAGCATGTAGAAGCTAAAAGTATATAATAACAGTAGAATATCAAATATAATGTAAGAGATTTACTCTTTGAATGGCAAATAGACTTAGATTTTAATTTATTAAAAGGGACTATTGGTAAAACATGCAGTAATATATAAATATTTTGGTTCCACACCGAAGCAGACTCTTTGCTAATGTTGGTAATGCTTTTGGAAATTTCAAAGCTATAATGTATTGTAAAGGTCAAAATGTATTTTACAGCAATACCCTGCAATAACTGCTTGATTCTAAAGAGACAAGGTCCCACATTATCTTTAAATGGCTAATGTCGACAAAATATATA
Source organism: Acipenser ruthenus (assembly GCF_902713425.1). NCBI lineage: Eukaryota > Metazoa > Chordata > Actinopteri > Acipenseriformes > Acipenseridae > Acipenser > Acipenser ruthenus. The sequence continues at coordinate 29,128,588 of NC_081203.1, read as the reverse complement.
GTAATTGAAACATCCTGATATTAATAAAGCATAAAGCAAATTAACTGCGATTTGACAAGAACATTAGAAAATGACAAAGAAAAAAACCTGCTGCTGTCCACTGGCTTTGAAAAAAAAAGTAGGTTTCTTTTTTTTCAATTGAATCGCTTTGAACAATAATGGGTAAAAAAGAGCATAGTTATGGATCAGTGGAGAAATTGATTGTATGCCGGTGAAAGTCAGAGAATATCTCACAAAGCCCTGTGTTATAAGATGAAACTATAATGGGCAATTCGTGATCCAGTCAGCTGTGAGAATGGGCTGTGGAAGAGAGTGTATGCTCTTCTTGCCACAGGGAACAAGCAGACTTCAGCATATTGTGAACGGATAAAAAGAAAGCCTTCTTTAAAATAGAGATTGGGAAATCTGTTTAACCCAGCAATAATCATAGCTTACTTTGTATATGTCCTGACGCAAACCAAGACGTTAAAACTTGTGCTGGATTCAAACGAAAACCATTACAATATGCAGTATCTGATGATGCATCTTTCAGACATAATAGGAGTGAATGTGTCTAAAATTGCATATGAATCAGTTTTGAGAGTTGATAGTAGTGCTATGAACCTTGGTTGATTACATCAACAGAATATATGAGAAAACAAGGTATATGTGTCAATCATGCAGTACATGTGTTCCTATTCCCAAGCTTGCGAGCTCTTCCTGTACATAATGTTCCACTCAATGCCAATGAACTGAAATTGAGAAAACTACAGAAGAAAGACTGTTGGGTTTAATGGGTCCTTTTTATTGTATGTGTCAATCTTTGTGCATTTTCGTGTTATTTAAGGCTCTAGTATAATGTGACTCCTGTCAACATTAAGTCTAGTTAAATGATCACATTTCTTTTGAAACATGGGAAACACTCAAGTTACCACAGTGGTAAAGGTTTGTTTTTTCTCACACCCTAGGTATTTCGTGCATTTTTAGTTGCCTGTCAATAAAGCTTCATTTTGCTCTGTGCTGTTTAACTCTCTATCTCCTTTGAGTAGAAATCAATTACTGATCAAGCATTGCAGCTCATTGACATTGGGTATAGGTTATATCTTGTGCCATCAGCCCTGCTAGAAGAGGATAAGGGCATTTTAGCACCCTCTCAGTTGAGATACACTAGCCTTAAAGGAATTGCATTACGAACAACGAAAGGGGATATGTTAGATCAAATAAAAATGAGAAGGAGTAGCCTTTGGTAATAGAGTTAATAAGGGAGCAGTCCAAAAAGATTATGAATCTCTGTATGCTTTCACAGCTGAAAGCATGTTTTCCCCATTATCATCCAACATGTCTTTTCACATCAGACATCTGGATGGTAAAAAAAAATAAAATAATTTGCACTGCCTTGACTCAGGCCATCTGAAAAAAAAATCCATTTCAAACTATAAATTACATTTTACCTGCAGGTCAAAGAATAAGCCTGAACTGTTTGCTAAAGGACATTGACTGCCGTACAAAAAAATTCAACAGAATTTACTTAAGGCAAATGTAAAATTCTCATTCAAGGCATATGTTCAAGCACATGTTAAGAATGTTAAGAGTAGAGCCTGGATGCAGACAACTTACAATACTGTAAATATGACAAGACAGTTACATTTAGAAATACTTTACACAAATCAGCAATGGTCTGACCTAATACCTTCAAAACTTCAACCTTTGACTCCTCATTTCCTCCTCCTTCTTTGAACCTTCAGTCAGGTCCCATCACGTGGTCATGGTTGATCTTTGAGAACCGTCAGATGTCTCACCTCATTTGGAGGACGGCTTCACTGAGGCTGACAGCCCAGGCCACGCCTATTGTTTCATTCTATTCTTAATAAATCATTCCTCACTTACTGATTTGTCTTGCTGTGTAATAGATCTGTTTCTCTAAATCATGCTTGATAGACCGCTAGAAGTTATAACTGTGACTCCTTAAGAATTTTCCTCTACAAAAAAAGACAATCTTTAGTATTGGGTTACAATAATGGTTGCTTTGTATTTTACAAACCTTTTTTATACGAGATCAGAACGTCCTAGCTTATTTCAGTGCAAATGTGACTGTCAAAATTACATTATACCTCTATTACTGTGTATCTGCAGATTTCTGAAATGTTTTGATGTGAAAATAAATCCATTTAACTTGATACGATGGTTATGCATAAATAACATCAATGATCACCATAACTCAAACACAGCTATTTCAATTACTCTATTACTCATACTTACAAGACTATAAGATAAATGCATTACACTCTCTAGGGCTTAGATTACATTTATATTATTGCAATGATTTCCTTATTTCCTGGTGAGATAAATGATAAACAATGTTTTTGTCAATATTAGCCTGTGTAGAAAGCTAAGTGTTAAGATGTAATTATTTTACTGATGTGTACACAGTTCTGGTACTAACCCATGATTGCTTGAGGATAATGATATGAAACAGAATACAAACTGGAAGTCTATGCAGTATTTTCCTCATAAGATTAGCTGTAGCTCACTTAAGTTTATGATCTTGGCTGTGGACACAGGGGGAGCTCTGGGCTCCTGTGGGAATGGTGTGGAAAATCCAGGAGTTCCCTGGCTGGACCCTCTCCTCCAAGGTTCAGAAGTTTGATAACAGCAATTCATCCATTACTATGAAACTAGAGGTAAATAGTGGTAAATTTAGAAATACTGAAATAAACATTGTAAAATTCAGTGACAAATGTTTCCGCTATAAGTCATTGCTGAGGTTCAGCAGATGAAAAGAGGATTGACAGCGGAAACAAAGGTCACCCATGGCTCTTCATCCACCTGACTGGTAAGCGGGTTGCAGAAGTGACGTAGCATTCTAATTAGGAATTTCAATGTGTGGCGCTAATTCGGTGTGAATAAAGGGGCGCTATTTTAGCTCGAATGTAATTTGTTTATGGGTTTAAACATATGATGAACATATATATACTGCATAACAGTCCTACAAAATCAAGAACTCACCTTTAGAATAGCTTTAAAAATAAGTCTTATATTTCCCCCCTTCAACAAAGAGATTTAGTTCAGAGTAACATTTAGAAGCGTAGTACTGCAAACCACAGACCTTTGTTTTTATCAGTGAAAAGATTTAATTTTTTTTTGTCTCCCCATATATGCTGAATACAGAATTGCAGGAGAACATGTTCAAGGTTAGTCAAGGCACCTGAGTAGAAAAGACATACAGAGAATCCCAAGGGTCTATGCTCCCGCAGATAGAGTTAGAACTGTTCCTGGGTCAATTCATGAAGGATAAAAAACACTAGAAAAGGCTGTACAGCATTTTTTTCTTATGGATTTGCAAAGAAAATCACGAGAAGAGTTAAAAAAGGACATTCTTTTCACGTTGCCATATCTGCTACTTTGGTGGGATCAAGTGGACGATCTCCCAGTCAAACAAAGTACTGTCATACAAGCCCAGGAATACAAGTGAATCATGTGTTGTTACTTCTGCAAGGAAGAAAATCAAGTTTGTTATTAGTACTGGCCATTAATCAAAATTGTTGTTTTTATTCATGGAGCGTAATACATTAAAAACACTGTATTAACTGGATACTATGTAGGTCTCTAATATAGGTGGAATGGATTTGTCATATTATTCTATCACTGTACAGGTGTAAGGAAGCTGCCCTCATTCAATTATGTATTGCCTTATTAAAATTCTTGGCTTGGAAAATGGAAGCCTGTTATTAACATTAAACAATTGAAGATCCCAAAGTGGAAATATATTGCAGCAGTTAAACAAATGTCACTGCAATAGTTGTGTTTTATATGGTCCCACTGGAGTTTCACAATACGTTTTATGGTAGCATCCTCTGCTGTTTCTTTCTAAATAATACTACTCAAAAGACACTGAATACTCCCCTGTGCCCAATGAATACAATTGTGGGGAATATATGACATACTTAACAGCAAGACACTGGGCATAGTTTATACTTTTTATATCTACTGTATACACATTAATTCTTGTCATTTAAAATTCGCATTTTCATCTTTCAGATTTTTTTTGGAAAGGATTTATAAAGTGGTTTCTTCATTTTTGACAGTTATCATTTGCTTTTATTTATCTCTACCCCCCCCCCCCTCCCCCTCCCATTTTAAATGTTTGTGTATCACTATAAGAATTACAGTTTATACAAGGTATGTAAGGATGTGGAAAGAAAAAAAATTACAACCCTGTCCTTCAAAGCCCAATGAAGGTCAAGGTACACAAAGCTCAAGGCTGCACTTCTACTCTGTACCTTCCAATTCATGTAGGTAAGATCTGAACATCCTAATCCCTTGTTGTCTTTAAGATTCTAAAGTTTGGTGTTCTACCTACCTTGGCACAACCTAGGTGGGTTCAGTAACAACAGCTGGAAGGGAGAATGAGATACAAATAAAAGCTGCATAAATGCACAGTTTCTGGTTAAATTCCCCTGCTGGGCATCATAAGCTCTCAACTTTAACATTATCTGTTATAAAAAATACATTTGGGAGAAATTTTATGTTTGTTCTAGATCTCTGTGGACGCAACTCCTTGAATCCCAAGTATATACTTTTAAAAACCATTGCAGCTAGATTATTAAAATGTGAGGAAAGTGTTGGCAGATCCTACACGCTTATAAACTGATTGTGCAACTTGCTGTGTACATTTACAAGAAATAATTACCCATGGGAAATTATTTTTTAAATGTATGCTGTAACAGAGCGATATTACTAGAAGTACAATGATGCCTGGGATTGCTAAAGCCATTGGTAATCCATGATACAAGTATTAGCAGAGGTGACCACTTCACAACATGCAATCACAGGAGGTTCTCTTGCTGATTAATTCTAACTTCCTTTACCACCCTCTAGCTTGTGGTGAATCTGTCTAATTTCAATCAAACCAACACAAGCTCCTGGGCACAGATGATGTAACATGTTTCTTATTCTGATTATCAAAGAGCAGCAGAATAGTGCCAAAACATGCATTGATAATTCTATTAGCAGTTGCTTTATGCTTTGAATATTAAACGCTCAACTTACATTTCAGTTTCCCATCTTTACAGTACAGTACAGTCGTGTTATAAAGATGATTATCCTATTTCTATGATCGGTTAAGTTAACCCTAAGTAATCGGGTGTTACTTAGGGATAACTTAACGTTAATAAACTGACTGTCAAACTAAATTAACACAGCACCTCTACACACGTTACAAAATGCAGCAATATACAAGACAGGCACATTATTTAACAGAATGGTGAAGCAACTTACCAGAACGGGAAACACCAAATTGCTCAGCGACTTGTGTCTGATTCAGGTTTTTTTCAAGAGCTTGAACAATTTCCAACTTTGTGTAGCAAGAGAAAAAATTTGCAGTTTCTTTACATCCATTTTGTAGCGATGAGGTGCACTTGTGGAAATCAAAATACAAAACAAGTCAATGATATGACGGCGGTTCTGGAAAGATTTAATAAACCAATCAGTGTTCCTCAAGACACTCTCGCGATGACAAGTCACTTTTTTAAAAAACAGTATTATTTGTTTATTTAGCAGACACCTTATCCAAGGCAACTTACAGAGACTAGGGTGTGTGAACTATGCATCAGCTGCAGAGTCACTTACAATTACGTCTCACCCGAAAGACGGAACACAAGGAGGTTAAGTGACTTGCTCAGGGTCACACAATGAGTCAGTGGCTGTATCAGTTGTGAACGAATCACTATTGGGTGCCAAGAAGATGATCTTTTAAGCAAACTTCCTGTTCCTTTAGCTGGAGCATTTACAATGGGAAAAATCAGTTTCACCACAAGTGTTCTTTTAGGGGGTGTTCCTTTATGCGGAGACTACTGTATATCATTTTGAGTACTTTCCCTTAAAGATCCTTGTTTGGTTACAACATTTGGCCAAGCCATTTAGAGAAACTGAAATTATAAAATTCTCCCACCGGATGGCACTGTGTTCTATGCAAAGGTCATATCAGTGATCAATCTGTAAGACATATTTTATTATTATTTATTGTTTAACATAAAGCTAGCTGCTAGCAATTGCATCTGAACATAAATCACCTTAATTTCATTCCTTTGATAAGCTTCAGCAACTCCATTAATGTAAAGCCTCTTCTACAGTATATGAGACCGTGACCACAAGAATCATCTCTGGGATGAAACAGTGGATGCTGCTTGCTCAGACTAGCTGTTAATGTACAGTGTAATTTCCTTCATTTTATCTACAATCTTTTATCTCAACTGACCTCCCTTTCAACTTGTTCTAAAGCAACCTATGTTCAACCTCATATATATTTGTTTTAGTTATCTTCAAATACACAAGAAAATTGTGTATATCTCATTTTTTTTTCTTATTATATTACAATGAACACAAAAGAGCCCAGAGCCAAACTGTAGAAATAGTTACTGTCTGTGAATCCAACAAAATGCAATATAATAGGCTTGCTTGAGTGGGGTTGGCTGGTTTCAAATCAAACTGAAAGAATGATGTATTGATCTCTAAAAGATAAAGTAGACATTTAAACAGGGAGTTTTCCTTTATGAATCTGATTTGTCTTTGTGTTAGAGCTAGGGAATTAAGTATCAGTGTACCACCCTCAATGAGAAGATGCATATATCACACATATGCTTGTAATCGTCTACTAATCTCTGAATAGATACATGTACAGGGATGTGACAGCAATCCATTTGGTTACTACTTAAATGTGTTGCTTAATCTACTGTCAAGTCATTCATTCCAGTACTTTGTCAATTACTTTAGAAATTAATTAAAAAGCAAAGCACAACATGTATCAACAGATTAATGCAACATAGGAATAAGGAGGCTGTGTGGTCCAGTGGTTAAAGAAAAGGGGTTTGTAACCAGGAGGTCCCTGGTTCAAATCCCACCTCAGCCACAGACTCATTGTGTGACCCTGAGCAAGACACTTAATGTCCTTGTGCTCCATCTTTCGGGTGAGACGTAATTGTAAGTGACTCTGCAGCTGATGCATAGTTCACACACCCTAGTCTCTGTAAGTCGCCTTGGATAAAGGTATCTGCTAAATAAACAAATAATACATTATAAACATTGCTTTTGTAAGAGAACAATGCACAAATACACTGACCTAGCGATAGGATGGTCAGAACACAAAGAACAGCTGAAATTTGGTATTCAAGGGTCGCAGGAAAATACAACTTACTATGAAAATAATCACTCAATAAAATGTCCTCCTGGTAAAACTTACTTCAGCACAACTTAAGAAAAACACTTTGTTAAAAAATGTTTAAAAGAATAGAGACTATATGTCGCCTGCTGAGAAATTACTTTCATTAGAATTTAGTGTTAGTCTTTTAATATTTTAAGCTGATGTGACATGTTAAATAGTAGATAATGGTGTGGAATTATTTGTTAAATGCATAGTAGACAGAATAAAATGAGGCAGAAAGTATTGATTTCCATGCTGCAGTCTGGTTAGAATGGTAAAGGGAAGGGTGGAGGGAACATGCCATTACATCTAGAAACTAATGGGTTGGTGTGGAGATAGGAAATGGAGCGTTGGAAATTCTCCCTAAAGCTCATGTCAGAAAATAGTTTGTGTGAGATGAAGCTATTCAACTCTGTCAAAACACATCTAGATATTGTCGTAGTTTTATTTTCATGCTAACTGATCTGTGCAAATAGACAATGTACTTTCTGGTTGAAGATTTAAATAAATGCCTGCTTTCCTTTTTTATTACGAGTTTCCTGATTGTTACAGTTTTTGGTGCACATTTTTTTTTTAGAATATAATAATAATAATAATAATAATAATAATAATAATAATAATAATAATAATAATAATAATAATAATTACTGTAGTTACTCTATTAGCACAATATTTTCAGAAAAGAAAAACACATTAACAAATGATCAAATCTGAAATAAATACATAAATAAATAACAAGGCTGGTTTTGTTTAATTTGGTTTAGAATTGCAAGTGGTGTTTTTTTTCCATACAAAATAATCATGCTTAAGACAAGTTAAAGCAAACTGCTTTGATAATCTAGCTCACATTTTATTATTCTGATGGCTCCAGGGTTCCTTACTCAACCATGAGGATCATCTCAGAGCACAGCAGGGACTGGGGCGCTAGCACAGGACCTTGTGCTTTACAGCCCAGCTCTTAACCACTATCCAAAGAGCCAGGCTCCTTTGGAAGAGCAGCTCTAGACCTGAAGTATTGCACTTCACATGCACAGTCTCTGATCGACTCTCTGTATCTCTTTCCCTTGGGATTTTAAAACTTTCTTTCTGTTACTAAATGCATTTGCATTGACTTGCATACATTACTGATCACCCATAGAAATTGTTTATAACAACCAACTGTGCATGCTAGTAGGACTCATAACAATCAGATCAAATGGACTGTTTATTATGTATAAAAACTTTCTTTACAACATTCCATCCCTCTAATACCTGATACATTGCTATACATTATATGTCTATTCTGCCTGATATATATATTCATGTTTTTATCTGAATTGGGAAAATGTTTGAAAAGTAGGACCACCTGAAGGAGTCAATCCTTCAGATTGGCATGTTCCCAAATGTCTTTAGATTAAAATAAATCCACATGTGCTACTGAAGATTATTTTTGTTTGCATATCCAAGTTAAGAGAATTACAGACAGTTCAATAGTTTCTCAGATGTTTTCTACTACAAACAGTTTCAGTATTGACTGAAATTAACTACAGGATGTTCTTTTCAATTTAAAATTCAATTAAAAACAGATGATAATTATGATGTACTCACTTAAGTGTTTGCTGAACCACAGTCACCTGTCTGTTGCAACAATGGATTAACATTATTGTCAACTATGTAATCATCACACACAGTATATACTGAACAATGATGTGTAGTATTATTGTGAATTCAAAAGTAACAATTTTCTAAAAATAATAGCAATGTTTGTTTTTTTATTGTGGCATGTGGACTCACCAATGGGTTACACATTTAAATGATGACTCATAAGTGGTTATCCCATTGGCACAGTATAGTTTTTTTAATTAACTTGATTCAATTATTAATTGCATCAGTGAAAACACCAGAGACTGTTCATAGGTGTCATTTGTCAGGGTGCATGTGTTTTGTTATTGTGTAACATAAAACTATAAGAAACTAGGTCAAGTAGACAAACATATATACTGAAGGCACTACCTGAAACAATTGTATACTTCACTTAGGCTGGGACCAAATCAAAACTGACAACCCGCTAATCGCACTTAAAAAAACTGTATTTAATAGCGTTTTCTTTTTGTGAGTAGAAGAAATAAGATACTTACAAAAAAAAAGAAAACACTATTAAATACAGTTTTGTTAAGTGCAATTAGCGGGTTGTCAAAGTTTTGATTTGGTCCCAGCCTTAGTTTCTTATAGTTCTTACGGTTTAAAAAAAAACTTTAAAGCCATTGGCTGGAGTCACCATGCAGGCCCTTGGACAGGGTGGCCCTAATGGCACCACTCCACAAAAATACATGGAAGGAAAGCTGCATTGTGGGTTTTCACTTCCCAAGTTACCATTACTGTAGCCTGCCAGTTGTACAGTACATTCATGTCATGCTGCTACGTCAAGCTAAAGTGACCTACTTTACTCATCCTGTATATCCCTGGAAAATAACTTTTTCAAGGGCATAATCTGATAGAATTAAGAAGTTAGATAAAGATGATGTAAAATAAGTGCTACTTTTTAGTACTTAAGTTTTTCTCATAATAAGGGGCTGAAGAGTCCATTGTGGACAAACTGAAGCAATTTAATATGGTCTATATTCAACAATGAATGCTTATTTACAAATGTTGGTAGTTATTGTTTATTTTAGTTTATTTTTGTATTACTGACCCGTAGTTTTTCATTTGTTTTCTTGAGATAGCATCACTGATATTAAAATATTCTGATTTCCAGTAACCCCTGCGATAGACTTAACAGGTGCTCCCTGCACTCTTGTTGCTTTGTTTATTTAAAAGAAGCAGCATTTTATTTTCTTTCAAGCATATGTTATAGTTCATGCATACATGAGGCTCATAAAAGCCTTAAGTTGTCATTCTCTTCAAGAATTTAAACCTGTTTTCAAATGTTCTAATGTATCTGCTTATGCCAACAAGCAAGACTAGCAATTGCTCTTATTCCACAAATTGCATTTTAAGACATAACCTGCATTATGGGTTTGTAAGTGATTTCCATTGAACTTGTTTCCCTGGGCAACAAGAAAAAAAAAAAGAAAAAAAAGTAGCTTGAATACTGGTGGCCCTTGAAGGTATTAGTGAGTGTCTATATGGTCTTCTTTGTCTCTTTGTCATACATAAGAGATGTATTTCTAGAACTTGGGGCATACTGTAGTGGCAGTATGCACCAGGCCTTACATTTGTTTAAATCTTGACACTGTCAATTAATTTAACTTGAGCTCACACTGGGGTATAAATGCTAGGTTTTTGGGGGTTATTTTTACCTTCATGTTTTAAATATGGGTGTCTGGAGACTCCTTTACTTGAAAGATAGAAGCCTGAGGACTGGAAGATACGTTCTCATATTAATCCTCAGGTTATTATGAGGTACTCCAGAGGACTGAAAAAGAGCAAATAAGCGTGGGAGCAGTGCTGGCATGTAGTTGCCACAGGAACCGTTTTAAACATTGCAATCTGCTTTGTTTTGTTTGTTTGTTTGTTTTTTCATAAATAGTCTCTAGAAATTACCTTTCAAGTGGATTATTTTATTGTGATTAGACTTTAAGAGAAACAGTGAAGAACAGTACAACTGCACTTTCAACTGCCTTAAAACTGCTTATTTAATAGAAATTCACAGGGCGTTTGTTGAGCTGTAATTATAGACTAGAGGAAGCAGAAACAAGCTTGTTAGTGGGACAGAGAGAAAGAGACAAAGAGAGCCCGGACTTAGGATAGAAGGCAAGCCGATGGTCCGGACTTAGAAGCGGGCTTGGAGGGGCCCGGACTTGAAGTTAGGATAGGAAGAGATCCCTGACCGTTGAGCCGCCTTTACGTAGGACCAGGCTTGGTCGAAGGCTGAAGCCTCGAGGATCTGAAAACACATAAACAGGTTCTGACTCGGCAGAGGTGCCTCTCGGGGCGAAGGAAAGTCAAATGAATCAGGACCTGAAAGGAGAGATAGAAAACGGTTCCCAGACTGATCTGGTGCTGCCCTCGGACGAGGTGAGGCACAGGCCTCCGAAGCCGGGAGCAGAGAGGCATCCTGCAGGGAACCTGCAACAAAGAGAGATGGGGTAGTCTGGGACTAGGCACTGAGAGAGTAAAGTGGACCACAACAGGATAGTGCAGCCGGGGGTCCCCTCTGACTCACAGTGGTGAGAACCCCCCAGAGCAAGGACGAGGTTGCTGAAGCAGACCTGAGGACGGGGAAGTGAGACTCACTAGCCTCCCAAAGAATGGAGCCCCAGCTCCCCGCAGAAACCCCACCATGAGACAAACAACAGGAGGAGACGCGCCAGTGCATAACATAAAAGAAATAGTTGGAAAAGACGGGAAAGGAAGGGACATACAAAGTGAAAACACTAGACAGAGGAAGTGCGTAAGATTGTGCCTTAAATAGAGAGTTAATAACGATAGACATTAATTAAAGCAGCCCCAATGCCCGCCCCCTGAATCTCGCACAAATGCTAATGTAATGGTTTTATTTTTAACCTCTACACTTTCAATGGTTCTTCAAATCATGCGAAGAAACACACCCTTTTTTATGCATAGTTCACCTTTATAACCGCACACAAAAAAAAACATGCAACTTAAAAAAATGTATAATTATATTAATCCATATTCATTAGCCTCACCAAGAAAACACTTTTTAAAAAATGTGTAAAGCATGCTCAGGAAAAGCGTGAAATTACAATGGTTATTAAAATGAAGGAAGAATACAGCTAGCATGAATATTAGTCATTTGGAGCAGTCATTAAATGAGGAAAAAACATCACCTTATAATGGCAGGGCAGGTTGAAAATTGTAATTATATGCAAAAAGGGTTTTAAAGCTGACTGCGTAATCTTAAATGGTGCAGTTTAACTCACCGTGCTGTCATATAACCTGCATGAAGTGTAGTTGTGTGAAGAATCTGATATTCCTCTTATCTATTTGAAGCCAGATAGGAAATTACTTTGTGTTTTAATGATGTTAATGTAACTTTGGAGAACATTAGTCTTTTCAATTATTTTTGGCAAAATACTCATTTTTGTATATGTATCACAGCTACTGTAAACAGGATTTCCCAACCTCCCCATAAGAATTTGTATGTCATAAATGCTGATGTTTTCTACTCAATTGTTTAAAAATTCACAAACACTAATTTAGGTAGGCTGAAAAGGAATAGTTTTATACAGTATAATTTCTATATTATGACCACAAGGGGCGGTGTAAAATGATCCTAAAAAAACAACGGGTCCTAATAGGTGAAGCTATGTTGATAGACTCCAAATGAAATGGCTAGTCATGATTCTAAGCCTAATGCAAAATTGTTACCTACGATTCTGAGCATGTTCCTAGCACTCCCCAGTATTAGATTTTCTAAACTAAAAATGATGTCTCCTGCTTATGGCCGTTGATTGTGTATTATCAGTGCTGCTCATACATTGAAAATGACATGAAGCACTAGGTAGCCATGACAATGATAACCCGTTTCTATGGTGATAAAAAGACCTATTGGAACTGCCGGAGCCTGCTATATAGTGATAATCACCATCCTCATTTCATTTTAATTTAATTTTGAAATAATATTCACTGTAAAAAAGTAAATAGACGACTTCATTGTATTCCTGTACAAATATGGCAAAATGCTAAATTTGCACCTTTTTGTTTGAGGTTGCGATCACATTGTTGTCTAACCTGGCTGGTATGTAATTGTAGGAGACTGTGGTCAAATAGTAGCAAATTGTAGGATAATTCAATTTCAAAATGGCTGTAGACCAGACTTATAAAAGTAAAATTGTGGTTGTTTGGACTTTTCTTTTGAGTAGGATACAGTTTAATCATTTCTAATGTGGCAGTCACATCATTTGATTCTCTGAACATTTAAAGATCAAATAGCTTCAGATTGTATGTTCGTAGTATGATTTACTGCCCCCTTAACTTGTTATGATGTTTGCAATCATTATTTTTGCAATTACTCAAATAATTTCAGTTTTTTTTGGGATTCTGTATATTACCTTAGTTCAGGAACTGCTCTTCAGTTCTAGTCGCCTGTGATAGATGCATGTAACTTGGATCAAAGTGTATTTATAGGAGAGTCAACACACCTAGTCATCTGCCACTTTGGTTCAGGTTTTCTTGTTTTGCTGGCAATACACAGTAGTGATCGAGATGGTGCTGGCACTTACTTATACAGTATAAAGACATTTTGGCTGATCTAGTCTATGCTGCTGATCTAGTCCATGTCAGTGAAGAAAAACAAATGTTGATCATATCAGTATTTTACATAAAAAGGACATGTGGTAAACAAAAACATACAGGTAGACATTGATATGCAGGTAAATGTTGTTCATGCTAGGAAGATATTATTTTACAAAGTTTTTGCAAAGAGTACCCATTGACCGTTAACTTTTGTTTGTTGGTACATACTTGAAGAATACAGATGTACTGAAGTCAATTACCTGGTACAGGTCAACTTACCATCTATGAGACTACAGTATGAAATGGCACTCATTAAACCTCATTAACTATGGAATTATATTTTTGAAAAACAGAAAATGCTGACATCCAAACTCTATTCAATTTAGTACGATTAATATACAAATGGCTTTTAAACAACGCAACAGTGCTATCACATGATATGATTATGTTAGTTTTTACTGTATCTCAGCACTTTGGGTTGTTCTTGTGAGAAGATATATATATATATATATATATATATATATATATATATATATATATTCCTCAGTTAATCACTTTACCTGCAAGTCTTTTTTTAGAGCACTGCCTCCAGCTTGTATAGATACCAAGCAGATACAACAGAGACGCAGTGATCCCTGCCAGAATCCATCAAGCTGAGGGACTGGGAAGCAAGCAAGAGAGTGAAAGATGACGTCTGTCACATGAGTCTCCCAACTAAGGTGGACTCAAGGGGAGTACTTGTTTTACCACAGATATTCTTTCTGAAGAAGCCTAGAAAATGACACAGCTTCTTTCATACGGTTAAGAAATGTAACTTAACTAGCAGGTTTTGAGTATGAGGTGTGATGTTCATTTGTTGGAATTTAAGCATTTAGAAGATCATGTGATCTTCTTTTAAATACTTTGGTTCTTTAAATGTTTAAAATAAATAAGAGCAGTAAAGTAATCTGGGCAGTCTCCCAAAGAATACAGTATAAACAGATGCATAGGAAAAAGCAAACTATAGAAGGGAAATACATCAATTGCTATCTTAAACTGGATTAAAATGCTAAAGCATAATACAAGAACAAGCAAACAGCTAAAATAAAGAAAAATGTATCTTCAAAGAATGATAGGCAGACCTACTGATAGCTCACTATCACATGCTATCACATCTTCTGGGTACAAGTCATTTTACTGGGTCATATCCAGGACACACCACACATACTCTAGACACAATAAGCAGTCTTGTATTATAGAGATAAAAAAAGGAAGATGTTCCTTGTACAGTATTCATTCTAATTGAAAAGGAAATATCATCTTGTCTACATATTATTTGTGCTCAATTCTCCATGCAGTGAATAAGATGGAATGAAGAACCTATTATACTGCCACTGTTCCTACCAGTTGGCACAAAATACACCTTTTTGATTGCAATACTGAAACATGTCCTTAAATGCTATACAATGCTCTTCAGCATGGTGTGCAATTTCATATTCATGGCCTCGTCAAACTGTAGCGAATACTGTAAACCTGTCATAGTGTAAAACAAATTTGCTTACCCAGTGTTTTGATTTACTTGCTGGGCAGCTAACTGCTTGGGGGTGTATTTTAATGATTTAAGTGACAGACTTTACATAGCAACTCGGTATGGGTATAGACGATCATTGGTATCCTAACTAAAGTATCCTTCTTGTTTACAGTCACTTTTTGTGGATTTTTTTCTGTTTCAGTCATCACATCCTGGTGATTTTGAATTTTGAATTTTTTTTTTAACTCAGATGTTTAAGGATCACTGTGGCCTCTCCAGCCTATCTACTGTGCAAGTACAGCTAGTACACCAGTTACATATACACTCTAGTGTACTAAATGGTATTGGAGATTAAACATCATTCTGAGAGCTCCATTAAAATAGCTCCATAGGGGGATGTGATGACTAAAACAGAAAATGTAAGTGCATCTAAAAAACATACATTATTTAAGATAACACTGGTTTGTCATCCAATATACTGAGCCATTCTTACAGACTGGTCTTTTGAGGACTTTCTACTGTAATGTTAATAAGGATTCCATAGAACACTCATAATCAAAGGGTGGCAGTGTTTTAAGCCACCATTATTTAGATCTTTAAAGTAGACCCCTTGTTGTGATACATAAAGAAAACTCTATCTGTCCTTTATGCAGCTCATTTATTGAACCCATTGCCATGTCTGCTGTGTTAACTACATTCCTATTTGTTCTACTATATGTATGTTCTGCAGTCACACCTCCTCAGAAGTAAATATAGGAAATAAAACATTTCAGCTTGTGTTTGTTTTTTTTCCTTTGTTACTATTCTTATAGTTTATATTATTTTGAGGGCTAAATTTATATTCCCAGCTGATTAAAAAAAAAAAAGATATATATATACACAGTGGTTATGTGCACATGTAGTAATATATGCATAGATTCTTAGGGTGAATTAATTAACTACACTTATAAAATGTTATGTCTGCCTTCCACCGTTCTATCAAAGGTCTTTGTTAAAAAGCTTCAGTTAGCACCATTATAATCACCTTGGAAATCCACACAAAATGCTTGGCTCCTGAGGTAGGCATGCTAATGAGAGTGGAGCGCATTATGCAAAGTAATTATAGACTGAATAAAGAAAAATTGAGTAAGTGTAGATTCTGCAAAGCACTTACCAGTAATAGTTCAGCAACAGCATTCAGCTGGATGTGCCAATAGGCGGTGCTGAATTTGTGATTCTTGCTTTTGCAGATTTAATAACTCATGTACTCATTGTGCTTAGAGGAATGTTGGGAGTGATTATTGGCTGTGCTTGGCAGTGAAATAAACATGACTAGGATGAATTAGTGCACAAATTTGTTTGGACTCCTTATTTCTAGTTTATACTCAGGCCAAATGGATATTTATGTACAACATGGTGGCAGATACCAACCTTGACAGTGCAGTTTCATAATTGTGTTACAAGTCAAATTAAAATAATAAGCGGAGAACATCACCTTCAGGTATCAAAGGTGCACTTTTGTCCTGTGGTTTTCCTGTGGTATATATATATATATATATATATATATATATATATATATATATATATATATATATATATATATATATAGAATTAGGGCTGCTCCGATTAACAGATTAATCTAACTGATTAATTAACTAAAGAGTTGATCATAGATTTTTTTTACAATTTAATTGTGCATTAAAAGTTCATTCTGAGTAGAGAGAGAAATGCATACTGCTATTTAGGGAAGTGCTCATTTGAAGCTCGCTCTCTCTCTCCCCGGAAGTGGTAGGACACTGTGGTTTTAAGCTCGTATAGAAAGGGGTTCAAGTTGTGTAAAAAGCATAATTGCTGTCTTGTTTTGTACAAGGATTGCTGATAGTGTGTTACGGATGTATATACGTGTTTGGAACTGGAATGTTTATCTACGTTGATTTAAAAAATTGCCAAACATGTGTCTGCAAAGTTACTTGTGTAACTTGAGTTGTGGTGAACGCAGTGGTAAAATCCAGCGTGGCGCATGTATCCTGACCAACATAATAAGCTGTTGATTTAGTTATAAACCTCTGAGTGTTTTTTAATTTTGCTGTTTCGGGTTACCCCATAGTGGTTAAACAGTATGCGTATAACTGTGCTGCTCTGGCCCTTAGGGCTTGTGTGACTGAGTTAACAGGTCCATAAATCTGTTTTATTAGGGTAATAGGACAGAACGGTAATATTTGTTATATTCACTAAAATTAAAATTAAAATAAAAATGGTTTTAAAAAGACCAAATTCCCATTGGGCGTATTTTTAGATTATATTGATTTAAGTAATACTATGCCAGACAGCCGCTAGAAGAGTGTTACCTTTAATTAATTTTAGAGTAAATGGAACATTAGTTGCCCTGTAGTTAACAGTTTATATTCTTTATGATAAGTGTACAAGTTATGGAAATACATACAATACCAGCATTTATTCAACACTGATATTCTGTCATAAATGCATGTACTGTAATAAATAATCCAACTACAATGTAGTTACAGCATTGTTGTACTTTGTTCCGGTAGTCCAAAATTAGTAAGCAAACTGTACATTTTGATTTTATTTCATAGTTTTGATTCATGCAGACATTTATAGATGTTGCATTTTGCTTTCAATGGACTGTATAAATGTAATCCTTTTGTAAAAGCATGAACTGCAACCATAGGACCAGCTCATATGTTTTTCCAAAAGTGTGTTGTGTCCTTTTGGCCGAGGGGGGATTGTAAGATGAGCTCTAGTAAGCAGTATCTACCTATTTTTCACAGTGAAAAATGGTCTATTGGGTAGCTGAGAACTCCATTGGGGATCTCTTTTTGTTATTGCTTGGCTTCACCAGGTTACCCGATGCCCGCTTGATTTATAACAGTGCATGAACAATAGAGGCGTATGACAATGATGGCGGTCTCCTTTCCTTCCTGCGTACAAACACTCTTCTTTTTTTGCTGCATTAGTATTTAATTAATTTAAGGTCAGCATATTCCGGAGTTAATGGGCTATATTAGGAGGAATGTTTCTCTTCATCATTTATTTTGTATATAAAGCTGCACTTGTTTCTTGAGTATGTCTTTCAGCTAATTAATTCAGGATATGAAGGAATATTAGCCTTCATTCATAAGTCATACATGTAATACATTTTTTAATTTGTGAAATATATTTATACTTTAATCAGTGTTGGCAGTTTTTGTTTCACTTGTCCATTTATTATTAAATAGGTTAGTTAGATTTCTTATAAAAAGTTATATTCAGACTGCTATATAATTTATATGCCATTTAAAGACTTTTTTATAGGGGTGGGGAGTTAAGCACATTGACACTGCAATCACTTTGAGAATATGTACAGCATTTGATAGTAAATGATTGTTGACGTTTCTGCAATAGATGATCTTGGTCAGCTGTTTATAAGGTATGAATGTTGGATTTTAAAACTATGTCACAAGTGGATGGACACTGGACAGCAATGTTTCAGTGCAATGTGAAAATAATGTTAGGCAGCAACCTACTGCCTTATAACAGAAGCACAGAGACATAGCATATTCATACATATTGTTTGCTTGTTTTTATTTGTGGAAGGGCTTTTTTATAGTACTGTCTAGTGTCTATTCTGAAAGTTAAAAGTAGACATTCTTCTCCTCCAGTAACATTCAAATTTCATTGCTCCTGCTTTTGCAGTTGACATGTCGGAACACGGTGCTTCAACAAAAGATACAGTCTGTTAATTCATCTTTTGAATTATAATTCAAAACACAACAAACAGAGCTAGTTGAACCACCACATGTGTACTGGGGAAGGATCGACTGTGTGTCAATTTCAGACACAGGTCATTTTTGATATAATAAATATTTTGTGCCATTTTGACGACCTTACAAGCAATAGGTGTATTTCATTGCAGGTTGATCCTTAGTCCAATTTAAATATTTACATGTACTGTAGAAGCTGAATTGTTTTTTGTTTCTACTGTACTGTATGCTGTACTATATTGTCTGTGTATGCCCTGTTTGTTTGTATGTTTTGTATGTTTGTGAGAGTATAATGTGCATGACTGTTACAGCTCATGTATAACATGCACCACTTGTATACTCCCCTGTCAAAAATTCCATAGTATATTGAATAGAATACTCTTACACGAGTGTACTGTGCACATGGTATATAATGAACAAGCTATATAAACATGCAGAGATTGTCCTAAAATGTGTTAAAGTACATATGTGATGTTCTGAAAGTGATGGTTTGTAGTATTTGGTTGTGGGTGCCAAAGACCTCATAATATACAATTGAACCTCCCAATACATTTGGCCAGGTAACCATTCCAAATGAATTTTGCAAACTATTATTATACTAATATATTTCAAATTCCAAAATCTGGAATAATAATAATAATAATAATAATAATAATAATAATAATAATAATAATTCTTGTCTTGGGAGTGCAGCTGGTTTCCTTCAGTAATTTGAGGACTTTCTAGGTAACAAAAATATTAAGTGCTTAGATTCTTCTGATAGTGTTGTATTTGTTAAAGTATTACAAAAATCAATATATTTACTGCTGGATTGTTTATTCCTGTTTACAACATTTCTTTACAAAGAAAGTGACATTAACTTTGAGAGCCTGTAGCCTGTACTTGTTTTGAAAGATATTATTGACTTTTTTGTGGATGTTTTTGTGGTGATGTGTGTTTTCTGCACTGAAATTTCATTTCTAATTCCATTGTTGAATAGAAAAACATTGTTCAAACTGTAAAAGATCAAAATGCATGAAACCCCTGTCAATGAAACTAGGTTCTCCATTGCAAATCCACTAAATCCAATCAAAAGAGCAGAAGGCAAGTTGTAAAGGTAGAGGGGAACCAATTGTCTGCAATTCTTTCCTTTCAAGGTATTCATTCTGAAATTCTTATATACCTATAACTTCTGTTTCATATTAGGTAGGCACATGTAACATAAATCAACAGTATGTACAGAATAGTATAGAATACGAAATTACCCTGACCATTTCATAAGCAATTATCCAGATATATGTGAAAAGTGGGACATACAGATGTACGGCTTTACAGACAGACAAACCACCCCATATATCCCAATCTGATATGCTCAATAAATTTTAATACCAAGTTTCATGACAATTGGATAGGAGCTTCTTCAGATATATGTAGAAATCTGTGAAGCATTGTATGACATACATATGTTTGGGCACCAGTACATATCCTTCACAGGGGGGTTCATCCCCAGTGGGGGGGTAATAAGTAATCTTCAAACATAATAGAGATGTTTAGGTAGCTGCAGTGGTTTGTAGGAAAAAACAAACAGGAAAGTATTCATAAAATGTATGATACATTGTAGAATTTTATAGTGTCAAAAAGCCTAGTGATAACAATAGAAATGTTATGACATTTCCCTGGATAAAATGTATTATTTCATCCTTGCTAGGAGGCAGAATTCTTATTACATTTTTACAGATCTACATAATGTAGAAACTAAATAAAAGCCTCATTATCAGGTTCAAAAATGTGGATTACATAACACATTGAAAACTGTAATGCTGTACTACCTGTTTCTAGAACACATTACCCATAGAACAACAACACTAAGCAATGTCTGGATTTCTTCAGGCTCCAATCAATTTTCAGGAGCTTAGAATTATGGGAAAAGATATGATACCACAAGTAAAGAAAGTTTGTGAGTAAAGAAAATAAATATTTGCTTTTCAGTGTTTTCTAATGGTGTTTATAGCTCCATAATTCTAACTTTAGTTTATGCTAGCCAGCATTTTAGGTCAGTCAATAGAATTTGTAGAGTAGCCTTGAAATTAGAAAACTGTTGGTGTATAGTACAGGAGAGAGAATAATAATCATTTAAAATAAAGATACATTTTCTCCTTTTATGTCCAGCTGCTTTTGGGCTGCAGCACGGAGAAACAGACCACCCATTCTGGTGAAGTAATCGCTTGTAAAGATTTGTTCATTATTTGGGTTATTGATTTTCTCTCCAGTTGCGCAGCTAGCACTTTCTAACATTGACTAGATTTGTATGTGTATCATTGCTGCCATTGTTATATAATCTATACTGAACTGTGATATGAGTGTACCGGTATTTTCAAACACTCACCAGGCATCTGTCAGTGGCAGCAACATAACAATACACATTATCTTATTTATTGTTAAAATATTGCTTGTGTGTTTTCACAGTAATGCAATTTCAATTAGCAACACATGTTATGGCTTTGTAATCAGGAAACTAGGAGCGTTTGAAGACCATTTCATTCATGATTGGACAAAAAGTCACAGTGGTTTAATTTATTATTGTGCATCGGGTATTATGACCCCATCTGACCTAATCTGCTGTATAGAAAGAGAGTGTGGGATTCAGGTGGGATCCTAATACCTGTAGAACATGAAGTGAGCTTTATCGTATAACTAATAGTGTTATGAGTGGTTAAATAGTCTGCATCTGTGTCAATGAGAAGTCTGCTTTCTGTGCAAAAAAGCCATTGCTGCTGTTTTAATAGAATTTAACACAACTCTATAAGCCAGAACATATCAATGTCTCTCCTGGCAGTCTGATTAGTACACTATATTGTTCTCAATCGCCCAGTTTGAGAACCCCTTTTGTAAGCAATACTAGAATAAACTCTACTTTCTAAAAATACAAATCTCTTGTGTAGAAAACATCTATGGATATGTCAAGAAACACATTTTTTGTATTTCGTTAGTTGACTTGGTTCTTTGATAATGCAAACTGTGGCTATAAAAATAGGCATTGCCAAAACCATTAAGAATGTGCAACATACAGTTAAAGGATGTTAAAGGATGTTAAAGGATGTTGCTTCTGGACATATTGAATTCTGTGAGCATATCAAGACTATCGCCTGGGGCTATGTAATACCAAAGCAAACCCGACAGAAATAAAACGCTGACATGCATAACACATAACCACTTACAACCATTGTTATTTTTTATTTCACATTTTTATTAAGGTCTCAGTCCCTCCTACTGTAGCCACAGTTCGGTCATTATTATTATTATTATTATTATTATTATTATTATTATTATTATTATTATTATGTATGCAGTAAAGCATCAGCGAGTGACTCACCAAAAATAATCCAACTGCTGTTCCAGGTATTACAAGAATTCACCAATAACATAACTTATAACCAGCATAACTCATATAGTCTGGCTTTTTTATTCTGTTTAACTAAGTACCGTATTGTATTGGAAGAAGTAAATGGTTGTTTTGCAATGGCTTTGTAGTGCATTATGGCACTGTGCTAAGTTTGCAATTACTTCTGAGGCACAGTGATAGATGGACAGATATCGTTAGGCCACTTAGTGCCTGAGATCAAGACATGAGCTGCTTTGAAGCGTTGTGCGTGTGTACTGTTTGATTTAGAGAAGCAGGGCCCAAAAGCCACACTGGTCTAAAGGGGAAATATAATATCCACCTCACTTGTTAGACTCTTACTCCATGTTCAGTCTCAGTAAATCTGCCTTGCACTTGTTATTAACCATTCAATCACGAGTTTGTTAACTAGCTTTGTTCCTTGCACCTATTTTAATTACTTGGGAAAATATAAGGGTGATATTGTCTTGCATAGTCATTTTTAAATATTTATAAATACCCTGAACAACAGCAAAATTAATCATGTATTTTTTTTTTAAAGGTATATATGCATGAAATATAATCACAATGTAGGCTTGACAATGAAAAAAATGTGTGGTTTATCTTGATTTATTTCATTAACTAATAAAGCAGTGGAACAAAAAGGACTGGTGTAAAACGTAATCCATTGGACCATGCCAGTGACAGCTTTTAAACTAAACTGTTGATAATAGTGCTCTGTAATAGCCACCCTTGGGATTTACAGAAATTGGTCTCCAGGTTTCATTAATTTACAAGTAAAATAATGAAGCCTGAATGAAGTGTTCCAAGTAAACAGGTGCTTAAAATAAAGACACTTTCTACAATTTGGTTTGCTTTCATTTTTAAATTATGGGCAAACTGTGGTTATAAATGGAAAAGCTTAGCCCTTAGACAGAATGTATTGGATACATAAAGTCTCATTCCATGATGATAATATTCTCGCTGTCGGTAACCCTGAGTCTGCGGTTTTAATTAACATCAACAAAAAGACTTCAAAAGTACAGAGTTGGGAATCTAAACAGACATACTGTACTTCCACCAGTGTTCCGCTTCACTTGTAATCATTCAGTGACAATGGAGGCTTATATACTGATATTGATATTTCACAGAGAATACCTTGCGGGAACCTGCAGGCCATTTTGTAAATGGTTTTAAAAAAATATTGGGATCTATTTGCTTAAGAAATAACACTGAAGAAATAACATGTAGAAATAGTAATCTGTATCTTTCATCTGAAACCCATTTGCCTATAATTTATCATATATGTTTGTGTACTTTGTGCATTAACACATTTAATATGTTATGATATCACAAGTATATTTAGAGTTATATGTATTTCACAGGCATTTCTTTATATATATATATATATATATATATATATATATATATATATATATATATATATATATATATATATATTGCTATTTTTTCATTATCCTTCCTGTGTGCCTGTCTTTTTTCTGTTTGTTAATTTATGTACTTTAAACATTTCAGAGTTAAGGATTTCTATTTTAAGATTTCAAATGGTTTTAAATTCCAAAATGTATACAGCACGCTTTTTTTTTCTAATTGGATTTTGAAGAAACAGTAGCTCACAAAGCAGGAAGGATGAAAAGATTTTCTATTAAAATATTCCCTTGTCAGTTCTATTTTGCCGCTGCCAGGATATTATAGGTATAAAAATGTTATTGTCAAAGCATGAACTGACTGCCTGGAAAGAGAGTCAGAGCTTTCAGTCCTGCCTTTGGCCCCTCCCTTTGAATAAAAGCAGCCTGTCCCTCTGCAGTGCATTTCAGCCTTACTGATTTGCTCTTCAGACTATGCACATTTGCATAGACTGGCCCATTTGTGATTTTTGTAGCTTCCCATCCCCTTTACTTAGTTTCACCTGGGATTCAGAGTTCCAGCCTCTCTGCGTGCCTGAGCTTTTGGTGCCTTGTGGTTCTTGTGGAGCATTACAGAGACAGTGACAATCCAGAGTTTGCAGGGTTAATGAGCCAGGCTGATCGCTGCTTAGATCTCAGGAAAGAAAAAGGCAGAATCCTTTACTCTGCATTGCAACACTTGGGGAGAGCAACAACCAAAGTGTGGGGACCTCTCTGGGCTTTTATTTATTTTTTTTATGTTGTTGGGGAAAGCACATTGGTCTCGGCAGGAGCATAAACAACATTTTAGGTCACAATCCTCTTACAGCTGAGTAACTCTCGTCTCATCAGGGCTTGTGAGTGATAACGAGCCTGTGGTTTTGGCATGTGCAGCTGTAATAGTTACACTCTGGGGTGCCACATCAAAGAGCCAGCCTCATTATTTGCTTAAGAGAAAACAAAATCTTGGTTGTGGAGATAATAACCCGGACGACACTGGTCAGGTTCTGGTTACAAAGGGGTGGACGAGCTACTATGGGTTTTTCACCATCATGAACCTTGTCTCTCAGTTGGAAATTACTGAGCTGAGTGCCTGTAGGTTTACTGGGGTCCGATCATGCACCTGAGCAGCATCGTGCCAACTGGCTTTTGGAATAAAAGCCACCCGTTCTACTGTAGTTGGACATCTTGGATCTGGTCACTGACTTTGGGATGTATTGTCTGCTCAGCGTGGAGTTCTACGGACTCAGCTTCCTCTACTTCTGCTTCTTCCTCCTCTTCATATTCGCATCATGAACATCACTTTCATGGCAGCAGGCATCACTCGGTGCCAATCGCTATTTATCGCTCCCCTGCCTCCCTCCGAGGTGGCCACGGTGGGTTTCCTTTTTTTATTATTAATTATCCATCTTGTTTATCCGCGTCTTTCTGACACTCACTGTGATATTTTAGAGCGTACTGGCATAACATTTCAGCAGGACATGTTGGGTCAGACATTGAGCAAAGCACTAGCACTAATAACAGCTAATTGTAAAGTGACTTCTTCAAGGCCATGAGGTGCATTAACTGACTGGGGTTAGTACGTCTTTTAGAATATGAAAGCTGTTTGTGTTGTTCCACACTAGTGCGATGGGAGTTGATTCAGACATGGATATTGTGAGAATGCAATATTCTTATCTTTAACAGTATCATTACTAGTAGTTCAATTACTGGAGATAAATAGCATTGCCTTTGGTTCCACCCGAGACCAATTATTAGGTATAGCAGGTTTACATTTAATTCTATCAGTGCTACAGCAGTATAGAATGACTATAAACATTTTGAAGCAAAGATATTTTCCAAGGTGTTTGAAGGGCTTGTGATTTTTTTTATTATTAATTTTCATGCATATGTTCTAGTTATACAAGGGTTAAATCAGTAAGATTAAGAAGGTCTTGGGAAGCCTTATTATAATTACAGTACAAGAAATCCGAGAGGAGACACTTATAAAAATCAGCTCATACAGTATATAACTGCCCATGTCTTGGAAAAAACTGTGTAAGGCTTTTTAGTTTGTTGAACTAAGGCTTTTTAATCCTTGGTTATACTATATTTTCCCTTTATTACCTTTTTACCGAAAACATTGAATGTATTATAAGATTTTTTATTCTTGTTTACATTTTAATGGAATTATACAGACTATTAAACCTCTTTTCTTTGCATTACCAGTAACCTCTAATCTCTTCTTACTAAAATTCTGCCACAACAGGCTGCCAAGAACTTGGATAAAATTGAGGCTATTTCTGCCATACCAATACATTTGTTTGTAGCATTCTGCAACTAAAGCATGCTTTGCCACGCTTTGATGCATTTGTATATCGCTCATTAGAATAAGAGCTTACTTATTTTTTTTAAATAAATATTTATTACCTTGGAGAATTTATGATTAATTTCTAAATTTGAAATGCTTTTATGTATTAAGAAGGATATTTGTGTTGTTAACCCTGCAGGTGCTGGGAAGAATTTAGAACATATCCTAATGTTTAGAATCTAACCACAAAAAAAAAGAAACCAATGAATAAAAAAGAGAACAAATTGAGAACATCAAACCCCATGCTATTTAGATACATTTTAATTAAATAATTGTAAGATCATTCAAGCTATAATGAATAAAGCAACACATCATTCCATTTTTATCTAGCATCTAGAAATTGTAAAATATATAATTGCCATTCTTTAAAATGTTTAACTGAAATGAACTTATTTGTTGAATTGCATACAACCCTTTTTGATGGATAAATATGTCATTTTGTTTAAATTGCATGTGCTATATGGATACCACTGTGATCTTGTTTTGTATTTAGCTTTAAAAACATGTGGATGCTTTTATGCGGTTGTTATGCACACAATAATGATGGCTGTAGCTATTTGGCTAGTGTACTGTTGCTGTGTGTATTTAACGCTGATAATACTCCAAATATTATCTAAAACAAAATAACAGGAATACATGTGGCTAAAATGTGAGATTAAAATCGGAAATTTGTAGAGGAGACAGATTGCAGAAGATTACTGTAGTTCTTGTGGCAAACTGACTTTCATACCACCCAGCTTTCAAAAACCCAGTATTCAATCACTCTAACTCAACTGAAACATGAATTTCTACTCAAAGTAAAAGTTAATTAAATGAAAGTATAAGTTTATCATTGAAGATAACTGAATGGTGTGAGGGAATAGGTTAACAAGCACACACTCCATTATTTTATTGCACTTGTGAAATTTTACTGCACTTGTGTACTTTCGCCATTAGTGAGGATGTTCAATTCATCTTAGGCACTTCATCATTATAGATTTAGTAATTCCAATCCTTTTTCATGAGCCTACCATTAGGTCTTCAACAGCTGTCTTCATTCAATCAAATTATTTTATGAGTACTTCAGAGCTTAGTTGTTCTGAAGGCTTTATCAAGTCTACAAAAAAAAAACAAAAAACATGAAATTAAGTAACACCCTGCCATTAAGTAATTGTGTGTTCATGGTGCTGACAAAAAAAAATGAAGCTGAGATGAGAGACAGATATTTTTGCAACCAGAATTAGCTCTTTTACAGGAAATACCAAGTAGTTAATATTGGTATTGTAGTCAATGGTAATGTATGCAAAGAGATTAAAACTGAAGGAATTATGTTGATAGTCTATAACTTTAAAGACTAGTATAGATTGAATCATTCCCTAGCAAATCTGCATTCATTTATTCTGTGAGAATAGCTCTGTGTTACTAAATCTGAAAAGAAATGACTGATATAGTGTAAAAGGATGTAGGCAACCTTAATGAGCCTTATTTGGATATTCTCATGCAGTGCACATATGTATTCCGCCTTTATGTTTTGCCATTTTAAGATTTGTGAAGAACATCTTTAGCTGCACATACATATGGATCGTAATCATTTAACTCGCTCCTCCTTTTTCTTAGTCTATGTCTTGTAATTTGTTGGATGTGTTTAATCATTGTAACTATGCTTTACAATACTGTATGTTGATATTTGGTTAATGCTCACATATGGATTTGTTTTAGACCTAATTTGACGTGGCAGTACATGGTCATGAACTGTGCATTATAGAAAAGTTGCATTTGTAACTATTTAGGTATTACAATTCAATTACTTCAACGTATTGAAAAACAACGCTTTCCACACTTAGTTTTAAATCCTGAACCTGACATGGAGACACAAGGCTATGAATAGGAGTAGTATTTCCATAATATGATGTTAAAATAGTGGCCGTTAGTTATTTTAAAATACCGGTACCGATAATTGCAAAGTAATTAACCATCTGTTTATATTGTTCTGAGACTGTAGGCATATAACTGTTGAACTGATTTACATGTTTTTTTCCTATTCTTTTCCACCAAAATGTCTGCTGTATCGCCAACATCAAAGTGTTTTGGCAGTAAGGTTGGTTTAATGTTTTCCATAAAAAGAAGCTTTAAACCCGCTGTGATTTAAAGCCTAGGGAATGGCCTCATGTTTCAAACGCTTTGGCTCCCTGTTAATAAGCTGGTTTAGGTATTGTCAGTGCTGAGATAAAAAGATTCTATGCTCTGGTGAACAAAGCCATGAAAAGTATATGATAGCATTGGTAGAAAACAGCACAGGTCATTTCTGGTTCTCTGCAAATAGTGTAGAAAAGAAAAAAAAAATTCTAGATGTCCTTCCTTTTTTTCCCCACCCCATTTCATTTTTCTTGAGGCTAAAAGAAAGTATTTCAAAATTTCAGTGCAAGATCTTGGTTTAAACAATGTTTAGTTCAGGTAGTCTGATAGATAAATATTTGAATTTTAAGTTTTACATGTTGTTATGGATAGATCTAAAACAAGCATGCGTTTTTAAGTTTAATCAATGCTGCTTGAGAATGGTTTTTAAAAAGATATGTCTTCTTAACTTTATAAACCAAATAATTAGCTTTGCAACAATAACAAGTGTAGTGAGCCAATACTGGTGAATGAACAGAAAGATCCATACATTTCCATTCAGTAATAAAGAATGAAATGCATAGAGAATAAACTACAGAGCTATATTGGTATTCAAACTACTGTAGGGCCCAACAGCACCTATTTGTATATGTTTTCTTGTTTGTTTGTTTCTATGAAAGCTTGTAAAGCTTATCATTTTTAACACATTGTTGGATCGCTCTGAACATGTATATACAGATTTACAATAACAGACAACCCCCTTCTGTGTATAGTGTGCATGACTGAGCTGAGCTGTCTTGGGTAACGTTCCTTGTATAATACTACCCCATTAAAAAGAACATAGTATAGAACACTACGCACCTCGTATATCATGTGCAATCTGTATAGAATGCACAGCAGTGAGTGAGACTTTTGTAAAAGGTTGCACATTATTTTCTGAAAACTATGGTACTGAAAAATTCCTTTCAAGTAGGTACAGACAGATAATTGCTGATACTGGGTGAAGAAATTAATTCTTCTACAATAAATTAGATCACCACTCATTCCCCAGCAAAACTGACACCATCTCAAATGAGTTTGACCCATCGTTGGGAAGCAAAAAGATTACACAGCCAGGTCTACCACGGCAAAGTGACAGCGTCAGGCCTAATCTCAACTAATTCCAGAGTCTGGAGAGTGGGGATAGTAATGTTGGGTAGTATTCAGGGCATGTCCTGCCAAATACCTTACCAGTGAAGGTTATTTATTTTCTTTAATCTTTTCACTAATTCTGAAAGATATAAATATTTTTTGTTGGGGTTGCTACAATCGAAGTGGAACTTGCAAATCATCATTCAACCTTATTTAATATGCATTGCTTCTAAATGTGAAATGCTGTAGGGTAGCCTGGTTTTACACAAACTATTTGGAAATTAATAAGCAATTTTTAACAGCGAATATCTCCAATGGAATTTCTCATTTGAAGAAATGCCAAGTTATACCAGCTTGTCCTGTGGTTGATGTTATTTTAGATTGCTTGAACTGCAGCAGTATAGTTTTCTGTGTGTTCACAACAGTGTTTTATCTCAAGTGCTGGCTTCTCCCTTTCATGCACCTTGCAGAATACGGTATCCTCTGCCAAGCTTCTTTGAAGATATATGAGAACTTACCTACTGTATTTTGATCCTAATTTTCTTTATTTTCCAAAAGGTCTGTTTAGGATGTGTTTTTGTTATTTGACAAATCCACCTGTACCTTTTTCTTATTTCAAGTTTCCAATTATTGTTGAACTTCCACAAAACCATGCTGTTATTTATAGATACCAGGCATGTTCTAGATCTGATCCCTTTCAATCCATATAGAAACTAAACAAGCAGAGCAATTGCTTATCTTGAGAAATATATAATAAATACATAATTATCATTATTACAATAATTACTTTTTAATTATAAGCATGATTTAAATCCCCAGTTCACATTAATCCAGTGCAATTGGTATTTTGTTGAATGTCAGGAAAAATTAATGTTACCACCATTTTCTCGTTACTCTTTTTTTCTTTTTGGAGGGGGTTGACGCATTTCAGTATTTCTTACTAGCTCAGTGGAGTTGTCATACATTTCACTACAAGTGTATTATATTACACTTAGATTTTGTAGCTTCGGGTCTCTTGAGTTTAATTTCACGTTATGAATTTCGTCATGTTGAGTGTCTTATTTTTCACATTCACAATCCCTTTAGCAATGACTGATATTACGCAGAGAGTAGGGGACATTGGTATTGACAGGTTTAAATTAGATTCTACTTCGAGGTCAAATATTATACTTAGCACAGGTGAAGATAAAATGACAGCACAGCATCTGTTGGATGGAAGGCACATGGTTATCTTTCAATGTCTAAAATGTAGGAATCAATCAGTGCTTAGATATTTTTTGTCAAAAAAAGCACATAAATTTGCTTTTGGAGAACATTATCCAGTCAATATGTTTGACAAAATTAGTACAACCTTAGCTATCCTGTCTTCAATATGTTTTACAGTATACAGCAAGTAGGTAGCCTTGTAAGAATTTTGTAATCATATTAGTTGTGAAGTCACACTGTCCCCATTGTGAAGTTGAAAGTTAATACTGCCTAATCATGCAGATTAATCTAATAACAACAGACCTGCTTGTTTGAAACCAATTCACACTAGCACCAGCCACTCTCAGGGGAGGT
This sequence comes from Acipenser ruthenus, assembly GCF_902713425.1. NCBI lineage: Eukaryota > Metazoa > Chordata > Actinopteri > Acipenseriformes > Acipenseridae > Acipenser > Acipenser ruthenus. Next base: position 29,098,085 of record NC_081203.1, on the reverse strand, counting down.
CCTACAGTTCTGCCCTTACTAGAGCTACAATCCATCCTCTGTTACATCCAGAATAATTACTTTTTACGGAAGCCAGTTACACCCCTGAGCACCTTGATGAATTAAATGCGGATCAAAGAAAAGTTTAAGCCTATATCCCCAGGACAGATAGCTGCAACAACATGAATCACTGGGTAGAGTGTTTAAATGATCCAGCCCTGCAACAAAATGAGAATACATTAACAAAGTTAAGGGATCTCAGAATCCTGTGAGTTTGCAGTTTGGCATTATATGACAGGAAGTGCTTTTGCAAAGTAAAAAAAGGAATAAATAAATAAATACCGGTACAATTACAAAATAAAAAAAACCTGTTACAGGCTATTTACAGTTAGCTTCCTATACATTGTTGTTTCTTTTTAAAGAGGAGGACATTTGCTTGTCATGTTTACATAGTTGAGTTCTCTCAAAATTTAGTTTATTTTTCTTACTTACTGCCTCCAATGTGCTTGTAACACCAACCCTATTTTTTTATGAGATCTTTACAGTCACTATGGATGACTTCAAAACAAGCGCTGTAAGATATTTCCAGACAGCCTCCATATACCCCCAGATATATGAGACACATTTATTCCAGAAGGACAATATATAACTACAAGCAGCGTCTCAGTCAGTCTTCCATAATTATTGCCAAAACTGAAAAGTCAAGTAGAAATACACAGTGCAGTAGTTGAGATGAGTTAGAGTGCTACAGGCAGACACTGTTGAACATTTTCCAGATTCCCACTGGTGGGAAATAGAATTGACGTCATCTACTGCATCAATCTCACAAATGAAGACTTTCTATCATGTGAAGTTTTGTGACTACATGTCAATTGTTTATGATACGTCTGTAGACTTCTAATTAGATGGAGAGATAGTTGAACTGGCACACCTACAGCATGCGAATTATTTTTGGATAGTATGCATACTATTCTATTTTTAAAGCAGCATCTAAGCGAAACATATTGAACACAATTATGATTTTTGCTGTGTCTATGAAATAGACACCTGCATACGGCAGATTCTTCACTGAAACAATATTTCTTGCTGTGATAGGTACTGTAAGAAGTGAAAATATCCAGGCGCTGGTATTAATGTTAAATCAGCAGGTTTTATTTATAAGAAGAGTAGTGCTACTGAAAGCCATGATTTTTTAAAGTACCTCTAGCTTTTAGAAATCTAGTGCACTGTCCTTTGGTTGTCTTCAGACTCTTCCACATAATATTTACACACTTCATTACCATTTGTTCAATATTTGAGCTTCAGAGCATTTTATGCATAATTTAACATTGATGTATGCCAGCTAAACGAAAAGTATTATGTGCTCCTTCAGATGTTAAACTTTAAATATTGAACTTCCAAAGCTGTTTATGCAATACATCAAGACGTTTTTATTTGCTTGCTTGTAGAAGATGGTGACCTTTTTTTCTTTTTCATATTTTTAAATTCCAAAACATTAGCCAACTACTGTATTGTATTTGTAATATTCTGGAATTCTGCAGTTTTACAAATATATGGCGTAATTGTGTGGCATTACAATGACATTACCTACAGTGCTGATGGGCCTTAGCTAGTTCTGTGCATAAAAGTGTGCTTTTCCAAATTACTTTTTTATGTTGAAAGTTGTTCAATTTTTTTTTATAGAATACTAAACAGTACTAAACGGAGTTGTTGAAATAAAATAATATAATGCTGTATTCTTAACCTATCGGGTTATGATGGTATTATACCGGCATAGATTGCACAATTTTGTGCTGTGTGAATGGGTATTTTAAATAATTTCTTAAACATCTCTGAGACGGCTCAATAGCGGCATTTGTATGTGAAAGTGGTATCAAAGACATTTCAACAATTCTTTAAAATACCCATTCACACAACACGAAATTACACAGCCAAAGGGATCATATGAGTACAACTTTCAAACCCGTCAGTCAACAGATCGTTTGCATGGCAATGGCGATATGCCAATAAATTACAGCATCATGAGGAGGTTCAGGGATGCCATCAAATATGATGGCTCTATGACGGTATAGGCAATTCACACAGACCAAAATGCTGCGGTTCTGAGCCATCATAAGTTGTCTGTGTGAAAGGAGTATATGATTCTCGTGTTTTTATAGGTTTCATTTTGTACGCTTCATTATGAAGAAAAGAAAAACAGGCACATAGTCCTTTTGCTTCAGAAAATAATCACCCACATGACTAGTTACATTACTGTACATATTGCTCCTTAAACAGAAGAAATTAGACATGAATCATACACTGTCCTACATGGCAAGGATCTTTGTTTGGACTATCGTATTTCATGAGCAGTTTCAGTGGTACTTAAGCACCATTCTTTTGTTTTATGAAACACTCTTAATTATGCATATGGGGTGGGGGTATTATAGACATTTTTCAGCTTTGTGTTTTGTTTCTTGCTTGTTAATGGGAAGAAGTACAGGGTTTAGATACAGTACTGTTTTATTTGCAGTTACACCATCATTGCCAGCTATGTCGTACAAATATTAGTACATTAGTTTATCATAGGGTGTCATTTTTATCCTTGGCTTCACTAATGTGGTATACTAGAATGACCAATGCAATAAATTGTTGGGTCAGGATGTATGATGATGACAATAAGTACTGCACAATAAATATTATTTCGGCGTTTATTTAGTTTACACATGCTAAACGTCAGTTCTTTCTTTTTTCCATTTTTTTCTTTTTTGCTGTTTATGGCCTGCTTTTAACATTATGTAAAATTATGTGATTGCCATTGTGGGATTCTTGTGGCAATGACAGCATACAAAATGCCTCAGGAACAAAGGCATTCAGTAAAAAAAAAAAAAATTAAAAAGATATCATGTTCAGATGCTTCCCACATAGTGTGTGTCATTTTGCAAAACCCTCCTTTCATGACTAATACTGTAGTTACCAGAGCAGGATTTGAATAAATTATATGAATAGTCGATGCTACAAAATAGTCAAATTAATATGAGAAGTACATTATCTAGGAAGGGTTAGGTTACCAACAGCCAATTTCACAACCAGAAGGATCAGTTTCAAATAATTGTTTACGGGGGTTCAAAAGCTGGTGTTAAGATCTTTACAAGGGCCTGTTTTTTCAAAAGATAATGACTTGTTTAAGTTTTGTTTCTAATTAGCACCACTCTAAAGCGCCAGCCATACTGAGATCCACTATATAACAGAATTATGTATTCATTTATTTATTTATTTTTGCATGGTTACTGCTCCCACAGATGGCATTACAACCATATAAAACATACAATGTGGCTGGAAAAACATTTGAAGACGACATTATCTTATGTAATGCAGGGTTTCTCAAAATAATTTCAACTTGCTTCATTAATTTTGATTTACACTGTTTCTATGGAGATAACATAGAATGTGCACGGCTTCTCTTTATAATATTAAAAACATGTCATTACAGGTTATGTTCCTCCGCTCTTTAGAGCCTGTTTAAAATAAAGATGCAAGTGTTGGGCTCTTTATAAGAAGACATTACTCAAGGCCTTTTTATTTCATTGACTATTCATTCAACTTTTAAATCTTTCTTACAGTATATCATTTAAGATTATTTATTTCCACAATTCCGCTGCAAAGTCACTTCACCAGAACTTATGAAACAGCTTGACGCAAAAGACCCCGTATTGCTGTGCAACTTTTTCAAATAAGGTGTTGATTATATCAGATCTGCTCCATACTGAGTGAACTGCATGCTGCTGTTGCAAACTTGAAAATTAATGGAGTGTTGCTTCAGAGCACACTGAGTTATTGAGAAACAACTTTCCACATTACAGTAACCGAGTTATCTAAAATCTACATTCATCTCCTTACCAACCCAAAACATTTATTGTACATACACAAAGCCGCTTTCCAGGGCTGCTTTGACAACACATCCACAGCAGATTAAGTTAACTTTACAAGTTGAGGCACTGAATGATGGGCCACAATATTTAAGGCCACCAATTTTATCTAAGGACAATTGTATCTAAATTTTTACTTGCATCACAGAAGGATCATAAGGAGACAGAATTTGGCAAACGCTTCAAAATCACTCTGGGAAATATATTTTTCCATGATGGTGTTGGGATGCCTTTTTTCATGCGTTACATAAATATGGAGCTTAGATTCATTGATATTCAAATGTTAGAGTATACACAGATGTACTTGTGAATACCTCATACATCTTTTCCTGAATAAATCTGTATTAATGTATTTTACTTATTTATTTAACTAACCCACATTGGCAGCACTTGTTTAATAGCTCAAAGCAATTGTAATCCCCGAAAAGACCTTTGATTACCATCTGAAGAATGCGGTGCGACTTTATAATCAAGTGGCAATCTTTCCGGCAGCTCCACTCCATGTACAATGCAGAGCAGATAATGCTGCTAGTTACATTCCGCTTTGAAAATTAACAAACTGTTGCTTTGCTGAGAGGGCGTTCTGCTGTGGTACAGTACACTTTTGTATGAACCTTTGGATGTGATTCCAGATTCCAGTTTCCAGTGCCCTTGCGATACCCCATTATGCAGGCCTGCCTAATGTTCACCTGGTCGATTGAGTCTTAACTATATAATTTGGTGGAGGTTTCATGCTGGCAGACCTAATGTGACTGTATAATATATGCTCAATCTGCAGTTCTTCGTGGTCAGCTATGCTGAACATCCTAGTGTACACCTGCTGATATCATTAATGTACAACTTTTACATGTAACAAAAATAAAAATAAACAGTAAGCACGCTATTCCCAAAACATGAGTTTCTGTGGTAGCTTCTGTATTTAATCTACATAGAACAATACACATAAGCTACAAGAAAACTGTAGCATTTATATTTCAAATGGAACTAAAGTTGGCAGAGGAACAGGACTCCAGCCCACGCTGTTGTCTGAAAGCATGCTGCTGTTGTGTTTCTCAAATTTAGCCACCAGCACATGTACCCACATCTTTACTTAAACCATTTACAAGAATTTCAGTGCAAATGACTCACTGAAAACAAGAAAGGGAATGACCACAATTTTAAAAAATCACTCACTGTATTTTTTTTAGAGATGTGTGAAACTGTATTTTGTAGCCTTGTCTTCATAAAGTAGTACGCAGTCAGGATCCTTGTTTGGGAATTCTAATCCAGGACAGCATTTGCCATTTATTTATATCGGAGTATGCAGTCCCATCATATCCACATAACTCTAGTACCAAATGAAATACATCTCATTGATAATACTAGTTGTGTCCAGTCCTCTTGTCTGAATTTCAGAACTTGGCATCATTTTCTAAAAACACACTACAAGGTTTAGTAATATTTTTTTGGTCTGATTCATATTACAGCATGTAGATGTACCTTTTCTATATAATATAATCCACACTTAAGTTTCCACAAACCATGTGATTTTTAATGGCAGTCATTTTCTTAACAGAATGATAAGATATATTTTAACAGAATGATAAGATATCATTCTGTTAAAAAGTTTTCCACAGAACTATTAAAAACCTTTGACCTATTGATATCCAAACACATTGTGATAATTAACATGCCCTTTTGTGCAAATGTAGATCATTGTTTTGCAACTGACGTGATAGAGTGTGTTTGAAAGAGAAGCACAAGGGGGGTAAATAAATTGGAATAATTAATATAAATGAAGTTCAACATCTGCAGGTCACTTGATCCACTTTACCATTCTCATGTAATTTGCAGTCAGCAGGTTGTCCATGAAGGACTGTTGCTTATTTAAGGTTCTTGTATTTAAAAAAAAAAAGAAACTCTGTTTTGAGGTTACTGACTGGTAAAACAAGGTGACCACTTTATTATGGGAACAATAAATAGAGGTTATATTCTATAAACAAAAAAATATATAATCATGGATTGCATTCCTAGTGTGGTGATGCTAATCTATGCGATGCTATTTAAATGAGACAAAGTTGACATTTATTGCATGTTATTTTACTTGGATTAGCGAGTCTGTTGCCATAGTGAATGTATAAAACTACTTCTGTATGTCAGGAAATATATAATCTGTTTCTGTACCTTAAACCATTCATATGTTTATGCCTTCAAAAGAAACCTCCCATGTGCAGTGGAAAACAGGTTTTGTGCTTGGGATTTGAAAAAAACAACATGCATTTGTGGGTAACACTAATGGCCGCAAATTCATATGAATTTAAATAGAGTTAAATAGAGTAAAATGTGAATCACGGATGCCTTGTTATTTTGTAAGGATTTTCTAGTCCTGAATATAATTTTAAAAAGGCCACCAATTCATAATGAGCTAGAACACCACATGACTAGCAAGTGATGCATTAGAATGCATTGGAATTTGCAGCCATTGTTTTAAAATGTAACGCATTTGGGTATACTTAAACAAAAAACAACAGTATAACTTGTTTGGATTACGCTAAAACAATACTGCCTTCATTAGTACTTACAATTATATTGTAATTTGTTGGTCCCTTTATGAACCTTCAGTTGTTCTATTAGCTTGATACAGTACTTGTAGGCTGAATGGACAATTTGTTATAATAATCTTTCCAAGGAGCTTGTAAGTCTGTAGTATACAGTAAAACACACACACACGATTTTTCCCATTTATCATTTTAACCAAGCAATTAATCAAGATTTATTGAATAAACATTACTCTCATGCTTCAAATGTTGCGCTAAATAAAGATATACTAGGTCGAAAAGTAAATTGAAGATATTTGTTTGGAGCAAATGCAATTAATCATTTCAGTCTGAATCGGCTTTAGAGTAAATCACTATTTTATGGAGAGATTGAAAGTGAGATTATATATTGAAAAAATATATACTTACGTTTACAAATTTCATATCCTGTTCTGACCACATGTTGTTCCAATGGCTTCAGGGCCTCTGCAGCAGTAGAAAATGTAACATGATAACAATTATCCCTCTTGCACTCCGCTATGAAATATGTTTTTTTCCGGGTATTGTATGTGTGTTGATAATGGCTTTCTTAGCTGTAGGGATATGTGAATAAATACATTCTTCATTCTGACGTTTTATCTTTAGCAAAGCAAGAATAAAATGGCTGCTCAAGGTGTTTTTGCCTCTGCAGCCCATTTCAGTATTGAGCAACTGTGCAAATTACTTGTGTTATGTTATTATCAAAGATAGTTTTCTAAATAAAATGAGTTCATAATCGCCCCCCGTGGATTCTTACAATGTGGTATTATAGGGCTAATGTGTGTTGCCACTGTTTTATATTCATGTCTAGTTCTGGAACTTCTATATAAATTGAAGAATAAAACTATAGATCTCACATTGAAACCCAGAGTAAATGGATTAGTCAAATTTAGGTTGAATTCTTCTATTGCAGGCACATTATCTGAAGCTTACTCATGGCTTTCTGTTGAATCGTGTAAAAGTTTAAATATACTATAGGTTTGCATTAAGTTCAAGTCTCAAACAACAGATTACCTTGCACCTGCTATAACCAGCATATATACCAATGCTGATGCCAACATTACCACACATTATCCAATCCACAGAAATGAGTGTGGATTGGATAACAAGAGGCACCATACATTATGATCACACAACCTTGAGGAAAAAATATATTTTATTTTGTAGGAAATACCTCAAAATGGCTCAATGTTTTACTGTGTTTGACTCTTCCAAAGAGTACTGTAAAAACAAAATCCATTGGTTTTAAAGTAAACGGTAGGAAGTAATGTACTTCATCTTAAAACCAGTACAGTAAGGAAGATATATTTGTATCTAGGTCACTCTGGAACTTTCTTTTCCCAGCATAACAACCAGGCAAAAAGGTTTTTACCTTAAATAGTTGTCCATTAAATAAAAGTGGGACAACAATATGTACCTGGAATTGCACAACTGAGTAGACACAAACCCTTGCCCACGTCTAAGGCACTGTCTCATATGGCTGTAGTATGGCCTCTGGTTGTTTCCATTCAATATATCCACGTGCAGCCTTTTGTGACATGCAGGTTCCATTCCAAAGGGCCCAAGCAGTACCCATACTGAGATGAAATACAAGGTTATTTGGAAGGTTCTCACATCAAACACCAGAAACATACAGCAGAACTTGCAAGACAACCCCTCCCACCCACCCCACAACACCCCACAACACCCCACAACACCCCACCCCACCCCACTCCTCCCCATATTAAACATAAACTCAGTTGACTATCAATGTCTTTACATGGAAAGCTTAGGGATACATTAGATGGTAGTTAATTATAAACAGGTGAAAATGCAATATTTGTCGAGATTAAATGAGGAATTGGTGAAGTTATTATTTCTTGCCTTTAGCAAAATAACTTTAAAGTTTTAATTTGCCAGTTCTCTACAAAACAAGTTGGTATGCTAAGAACCCTTGGGCAATAATATCTAACAGGTTGATTAAACGGGTTTACATCACTGAAATTCAATACATGTATTTTAATTAATATTCGGAGCAATCAGATTAAAACATTATCACTAAAAGGACCCAAAACTCGATAGAGTGATAATATTATTAAATACCTTCCAGTCAAATACCAATAACATTTGTTGTCAGAAGTAGTTTTCTTTTTGGATTTAATCAGTTTCTATTGAAAACTCTGAAGTGGCAAAATCAATGTCGGGAACAGACGGATCCCTCAGTATGAACTCAAAACACATTTATGGCACTTATTGCCACAATTAATGCTTATCTTTTTAAAAAAAATCACATTTCACTATTTGAAATTGAAGAGGGTCATTGTAGTTTTTGATTGCTTTATCTTTGCTGCAGGGGGTCAGACATGCAAAATAGCAATGTTTTATTTATTTATTTCATAATTGTTTTACCTTCTGTGCAGGATTTTCTCTCTCTCTTTAATCGGATGCTATTCATGCTTAAAATATGTTAAAGTTATACACATTTTGGAAGCTAATGGACTGCAATGATTTGATCTCAAACAACTTTTATTTTTGTGTGTATTTTTTGAGATTTTTGAGTTTTGTGTCTTTTAGCATTTTGATGATTCAAGATCCGCTATGAATATCATTAAACAGAATTATTTCATATGGTGCAGTGAAGCACTTTTTTTAAAGCTGACCTCTCTAATTTTGTTTTAATGTATATTTTCAAATACCGGTAAGTATTAATAAAAAAAAAAAAAAAATTGGGGTGGGCAACTTTATGAAAATTGTATATTGATATTGTGCACGTATTTCAATACCAATATCGATAACAAAGTCTTCCAAAACACACAAAGATAACACCGTGTAACAATTTTTTTTTTTTTTTGGTTTCTGGGTAGTAAGTGTTATTTCCTAATTGCTTATGCCTCAAAAGTATAGAAAATGGCTATTATTCCCCACAAACTTTGCTTTTGTGACCAGGACAGTGATATTTTGAAATTTACCTATTTCCAATGAGAAAACGGGCGAATTTGTGTCTTTTCGTTCACATAAAGTCAGAAAAAAACAACATATGAATCCAAATTAACATGTATTTATACTAAAGTAATACAAAAATGACTACAAAAGATTTAGAAGTGAGTAGTTTTTTGAGATTTACGATTATACTGTAAATCACTTTCACGAATCAGCCCCCAAATGTAGTCTCCCATCATGTTCTCGCTATACTGTCCTTGGTAGCGGCGTTCAAAGTCCAGTATTAGCAATAAAAATTATGTATGGAAATTATTATCGATATCAAACAATATCTATATCATATCAAAATATCGATATTGGTGCCCACCACTAAAATAATAAATTATAATTAAAAAATAAAACCTTGGCTAAAATCGCCAGTGTTTATTAAAGCTCTTTTGTTTGGGAGAAAAATAAAAACGTCTTCACCGCTAATCAATCTGTGCTCTGAGGTGATAGGCTAACATACCTATCAATCAATCAATCAATCTTTATTTTATATAGCGCCTTTCATAGTGGACCACTATCACAAAGCGCTTTACAAGATGCAGTAACAAGAAGAAAATCCATAATATTTTAAAATCCACTAGTTTACTATAAAAACCATAGCAACACGCTCATAGCCTAGATGATGAGTAATATCTACCGAAGGCAAAAAGGTGTGAACAAATGGTCATGCAATCAATCAGATCCCCCCCCCCCCCCCAAAAAAAAGAAATTGTGCCCAATTAAAAGCTATTTAAGTCATGCCAAATGTAGATTGGTAAAGAGCATTTACCATTTATAATATGATCTGAAATAATGTAAATATATGCTTAAACCTATACATCAAGATGCAGTTTTAATGATATACTTTTTCCTTTAAATATTATATAAGAACTCCCCTCCCCCCCAACACATTCCCCCATCACTTTTTAATGAAATTGCTGAGATAAGAGCTCTGAGCTTTGACCGGCTGTTTCAATTGTCTGTGTTCTCATGCAGAAAATTGCAAAATAATTATCTTTCTTGTAACTGTAAACACTGTATCTAAGCAGTATAGATTAGTGTGCATTTATAATTCTTTACAGCACATTCATTTTACAGCACCAAGTGGTTTGAACGCTTACCAAAGAAAAAAAGAATTGCAGCTTACAGTGATCAAGGTCATAGAAAATGTGCCAAAACAAAATGTACTTTTTGAAGTGCTTTGAGGTGCCTTGTTTCATGTTGAAGGTGCTTACCTTGAGCAGTACATAATGGCAAGGTAGCAGCAGTCTTCTGGTAACATTATTTATTGATAGCGAGGCATAGATGCATTGGGAAAGTTTAAATGTGCTGGGATAGTTTCACAACAAAAGAGGAAGCATACACTTCACTATCCAACACCGCTGTATGTGCATGATTTAAACAAAGTGGAGCATAGCAAGTGAGTAGATGCAGGCCACACAACAGAACATAAGAAATTACCTTTAGAAGTGATTTATTCCTCTTCCGTCTTCCTCCAAATAGGTCCATAGGGGTCTGCATGATGGATGATGTCATAAACACAGAGACTGAATGAATTTGGATTATCATTGTGGAACTAGGTATTGTTCTTTTTAATATAGTTGTTTATATATATATATATATATATATATATATATATATATATATCCCTTCACAGAAGATTTATTGAGTTATACCATTTATTTGATGACGTTTTGAATATTTGAACATTTGAACAGTTGGAAATTGCTTTAAAACACAGTTTGAATAGTCATGCCATTCATCAAGCTGATGAAAATGTAAACATAACATTGTTACATGATACATGCGACAAGAACTGATCCAGAAGATGGAAAGTATGTGTTTCTTTCTTTGCAGTCAAAAAATTCAAAAAACGACTACTACATATTCTGTGCTACAACAGTAAAATGTGTATTCATGTCACTCAAAGGCTTAGTGAATTATTTAATCTATTAGGCTTAGCTGGATTAGATTAGGCGATTACAAATATCTATTGCTGACATTTTTCTCATTTAATGCACTTCAAAAGATATTTAAGTCATCATGGTATAATGGCTCATTTATATAACAAATGTTTTTAGAGTGTGTTCCTTTAAAGGTAAATTCATTCCGTAAAAAAAAAAACATTTTTTATAAAGGAATTTAGCTGGAGAGAACCCCAGTCCTCTTCAACTTAATGACACTGTGTCACCTGACTGCTGAAATAATGGTAAGATACTCAAGCCAGGCCCCTCGATTCATTGCCATAGCTGTGCTGTAGTCGTCCTGCTGTGACATCTTTTTCTGAACTGATTCCACTCAAACCACACTCTCCCAGCCTCCTGCCACTTCCCTTGTCGCGTTTGCATGAATTTGCATTCAAGTGGAATCGGCTGAAGAGCTGAAAGGGGAAAAAAGAAAGCTCTATTTAAAAAAATAGGCTACGTGCTTGGCATTTCAGTTTATATCAAATGCACCAGCCCGATTCCGGTGTGCAATTCTTCTGGGGTATACTGTTAGCTAAATGATAAATTAGTGACAAACTGTGGGTTTTTTTTTTTTTTTTTGGTTAAGTCTATTGCGAATCCACATTGTCTGCTGATACTTTTGACTTGGGATTTAGATCAATTGGAATATGACCTGTATGCATGTAGCAATGTTAAAGCCCTGAGTTAAAGTCAAGTGAAGCCAGGTCGAGGTCTATCGTATTGCACAAGACCTGCATCACAGCTGCAGCAGAGGCCATGTTACTGCTGTTAACTGGTGCGGACACAGCCAATCAGGTGTAAAATCAGTACCGCCAAACAGCCGAAATGTGCAGTGACAGCTTTCATGCTTGGTAACCTCACACAGCTCCTCCTGCCTGCTTCAAGAAAACAGCACGTTCATTTATCTCCATTCATTTTACAGAACGGGAAATCTAAATGGTGGAACATGCAAGACCTTGTCTTGGAAGTGATTGATTGTCTTATTGATAAAGGACTGTGCTGGGCTTTATGAAACTTTTCACCCAAACCATCTGACATCATAAATGTGTCATGTCTTCAAATGTGCCAGTTTTACAAGGATGAATTTGAGGTCTCCTTTCGATTGCCATTACACTGAAGCTTGTTTGCTTCTGTGCAAACAAACAAACAAAGTAGAAGGACACATGACACATTTATTTAATTCCATCTTTGTGTAAAAGTCTATACAATTGATCTGAACAGTGGTGGATCTAAACATGTCATTGTCTGAATCATTAAAAAGAGCCCTTTGTGAAAACAGTACCTATTTGTCTCTTCTGTGTACTTTAAAGGTAAATAAAGTTCAACAGTTGCTCCTGTTTTTAATATTAAAGGAGTGGCTATGTTTACTTTTGCCACCATTTAGGTCATTCAAATTGACCCCAATGTCAGCAATATCATAGAAAAGCCGATCTGTGATTTCTGAGGCAAGACTGTGCTTTATCCTCTGTCCTGTTAACACCTTTAATTTATGGTCATATCCATTGCTTTGTCAATGAGTATCTGGATTTCTGACTGTTTATGTAAATTATTCCAGTAAACTGTTTAAAGTTATGGATTGATATCTGAACAATAGTAAATGTCTATATGTATTTTACATACATGTAACATACAATTTATGTTGGAACATTGAGTCATTGAGTTAAATTTGATGTAAGAAAATGCATTGTGCATTATGCAAGTAGAATATTGGAACATGCCCATTGTTTTTGTGATATTATACATTTTAAAGTACCAAAGTCCAATATATTTGTTTTAAACAAGTGCTTGTTGTTTTTGCTATAAAGCCAGTAAGTAAACACTAAAAACTGTAAACCCTTTACAGTGCATTATATTTAGGGCTCCTGGTTTTCAGTTTTAACTGATAAAAACCGATAGAACACCCCCAATACAAAAACAATTAAAATGGTGTGTATCCACTAAACACCGGAAAAACATGGAAATGGTTACTCAATTCACATTGACTTTATCCCTTTCCAACTTTAAACCAACCCCAACTACTGAGTGGCAGCAAATTCCTGCAAATTTCTATTGGAGACTCCGCTTACAGATTTAAAACAAGATTACAATTATAGTAGAAATGGAGACTTGTTTGCAGGATTTAAAGCTATATTGTAATTAGATATGTTAGATAAGGAGGATTTAAAACTAAATTGTAAATTGTGGTGAAATGTAAAAAATGCCTAGACACACAAAAACCCCAGAAGAATGTGCCCGTGACCATAAGGATTTCATTGAGGAAGACAGAAAAGGAAAGAAGGTACAATTTAAGTGTGCAAGTACTGTCGAATTACTATACATATTGTGACAAAAAAAAACATGCAAGCATTTTGGAAAGTGACCGAACACAATAATTTCATACAGTATATAAAAAGCAGAGCTCCGAAAACATCTAAAAATAAGCACTGAAAACTTGAAATTAATAAAAAAAAATGAAAAACAGAAGTCCTAATTATATTATTTCACATTTATAGTATGAAGGGTCAAGGTAAGATTTGCAATCAACTCCAGGTTTCCTGTTCGATATACTGATACATGTTGTTTCCATCTTAGACAATGCTTTACTTGCAGCTCTGTAAAGCATGCAGTACATTTTTTAACTTCTTACCAGTTTGACTTAGTAGATCTTCAAAGGGAGTTACTTGAGTGAAAGCGACTGCCTTCTATACAAAGAAGAAAAACACAGGTGCTCACATTTATATGCAGCGCTTGCTTCAGATAGCCCTTTGTTCAACTGTTGAGTTATTACAACAAGGCTTTGCTATCAGGGGCTCCCAGGCTGAGTTTCCTGTGTTTTTTTCTGTTTAATGTGACGAGCACTAATACAATAACAGCCCAAGCACTTTTCACACAACATGCCTCTGCACTGTGCACTCCTTGCTGCATGCACCTGCTCAGATTCCAAGTGGCAGTCCCCACTTCTGTATAATTCAGCATTCTTTAAGAGTTCAGCTAATTATAGGGATCCAGAGAGATTTTTAATATTCATAGCTGCTCTTCTCATCAACACTGAAAAAAGACCACTCCGCTTTTTGCAATGCCTCTGTCATATATGAGTTTGCTTTGTTAATATTTTACATTTACATTAGAACCATCAACAGAGTTGATTATAGTGTATGTTCTTTTGGAAAGTATGGAGCATCTTTTTAAAAAAGATCGTAATGATTTTACCAAGGAAGAAGCTGTTGTAAATTTGCAAACAGCATTGAAACAATGCCGCAAAAGCGAGCTGTTTGGATTCCATATACAACAGCCGGTCATTGTGTGTCACACCTTAGTGCACAGTACCATCCTAGAGTTAAGAAATAATGAACTGTGATAAGGAGGAAGAAACCAGAAGAATTAAAAACGCTTGGATGAAAGCCAAGACAATAAAAGTACATTCAATTGCATTTGTGCTTCACAGTGAAAATCCCAGAACAATGCATTTACTTGCATTCCTCTGTGACCTGCAGTTCTGTATGTGGAAGACATTTGTTATTGCAGCAAGAAGATTGTGTTAGTTTATTCAGGGGATATTTAAGGTATAAATCATTGTGTGCTGCCTTGGAGGGTGTATGGGAGTCATCTCCGGACAACCAAATAATCTCCATTCTGTTTATCAGCTGCTAACTGCTATGACTACATGGACGGTTTTATCATTAAATGTAACTTGTCAAGATAAATCCACTGGTAAAGAACATTGCTTTCACTGCTATGTAGTTTCCATCGTTGTTATGTCATACAAGCAACCTAATAGAATTGAACATAAAGGATTCATAGTAACTTAGCATAAATGCAGGAGTCAGACCAATATCACTGAACACCTTGGGCCATTCAATAGATATCAATTGGATGAATGAAATACTGATCTGCTTGTTTCAATGGGAGTTATGTGCAAAAATGACTCTGAGAATGACAGTCCTAGTTCAAACCTAAATATAAAATCTGCCTTTCTTGTTTAAGTTCCTCGACATAGAATAGCATGCTTGCTGTTGTCACGCAAGCACAGTACCAAAAAAGCACCTTCACAAAGTAAAACAAAATGAACTGTGTACAAAAATGAGAAGATGACACCCCGCATCTGAGAATGCTTTTTGTCTTGCCGTCATGTTCTGTTGCAGATGTTATGTTGTTGGTTTTTTTCTTTTGTTTCTTTTGTTTGTTTGTTTTTGCTCCTGCTTTTTGATGTCTCACGTACATTTCAGACATTATTGCTGATTTAAAGATAAGACGGCACATTAAGTCAATATTTTATGTCAGGTGAAAAAAGATAAGACTTTTGACAGCAAGTCATTGTGTGGCACAGATATCTTCGACTGAGGTGACATGGAAATAAAGTGTGTATGCCAGGACAGTTTATTTTAATTATAGATTCCGTCTCTAAGAAGATTCAAGTGGGGAAAACACCTTCCAACACCTAACAATACATGTCCTTGCACCATTGCCACCTGGGCTGAGGGGTTTTGTCAGCTTTGCTGCCCATTTTCCGTTTAAAATATGCTTTTCATGCTGTATTTGTTGAATTGAGATGTAACTGAACACTGTTTTTGTTTAGGCTGTGTAAGGAGGTTGCCTTGATATTGTACACTATATAGCACTTAGCAAAGGTCTGTGCACTGGTAAGGATTAACCGGATACTGCTGGCATTTGCATTTAGATAAACACATTTGTTTTTAAATGCCGTTGTCACTTACTGTGTTTAAAAAAAAAATCTCTCATGCCACCCACTTAAATGAACAGGCAGTGAGACTAAGAAGAGTCAGTACTGACTTTCATATGATCATAAAGTTCATAGCATTCCTCTAGACAACTGTGTCATATTTTGGAAAACTGAGTACAGCAAGTGGGTTGCCATGACAACAAAAGGACTAAGGATTGCCTCTGGCTTCTGACAGACTGAGAGGCTAGAATAATGAGGATTTATAGCTCTTTATGGAGGAAGAAAATTGCCATAATGACAAACATTATAGTACAACACATCATATGCATTTTGAAATCCATCTTCTTAATTTAAACAGTGAACTCCAAATATGATTTTAGTTTAAATGATGACATTATCAATGTCTCTTTTTAAAATCTTAGTGGCTTATTAGGGCAACCAAATGGACCTCCTTTGCTATCACTTTTTTAAATGCTGATACTGTTCTAATCACACTGAATGCTCTTTTTAATTAGTATGTTTTAAGTAAGTAATACTAGACCTGTCCGAAGATTAACACATGGTGCCATTCCCAGTTTCAGTATGTCTTTTCTTTTTTCTTATTCACAAAGACACAGTACATGCATGTTAATTGATAATGAGATCAACAACTGACTGATTTCTATAGATGACAGGACGATGTTTCTGTGTCTCTCAAACCCTATTCATATGACCCTGATAATGCACAATTATCTTGCTTAGAAAGTGTGATTTGGAATGAAGTGATCGTGCATGATTTAGGGAGTATGGATAGGCTGCTGTGTTAGTTGAACGTGTAATGAAATCTCTTCTTGGTCCAGGTAGTAGCAGAGGGTCCATTACACTAGAGAACATAGCAAGCCAGCTAGGGAGCTACATAGTGGATGAATAGCATGAGCTGGAGGCACTACAGCAGCAGCTTTCATACTTTTATTTGAGTGTACAGGGCATAGCAGGTTCCAGTTCACATCATGCCTTATACTATATCAGTACTTAATTTCTTCACACAGTGCAAAAGGTTCCCAGGTCCAGAGCTTATCTCTTACGATACACACCAAAGAGTTGAATTACATTCTCTTTCTGCGCTTGCTCACTGCCAGATTGCAAACTGTCATTCAAATGGGTGGAGCTGAAATACATAACACTTTTAAAAGGTCTGCATCTTGCTTACTGCAGAATCATTACAAATGGAACTGCATGAATATTACGGTAGCATTATTATTATTATTATTATTATTATTATTATTATTATTATTATTATTGTCAAATGTTGTGTATGTTGTATCTTTGGAAATTGATCATTTGCACAAACAATACACACAATGTGTTCCTAAATCAAAGTAACCCAGTCAAGTGTGGTGCTATTACACAATTGTTGTAATTATATATGCACTATTTAACATAATGGGAATTGACCACATATTATTTGTGATGGTAATAAACAGTTACATAAGAGACAGGAAACCCACCAGGCAGCTATTACAATGTTACTGAAAGTCACTTTGCTGCAGTACAGCAGCAAGAGACTAGAGCACAGAATAATTCAGCTGCAGGACCCATTTGGGCAACTCCATTTACTTTCTGGATACACAGGCTTCATTAAAGGAATGCTGTTGTACTACCCCCCCCAGCTAAATGTACTGCAAGCCTGCAAGTTCACATCAACAAACAGCTTGTGCTTTTAATTTGGGCTAATGAGCCTGTAAATAGCCTGTTTGATGTTTGAGGGTTTTGTGAAACATAATAATAAGTAAATGCAAAAACTGAACAGTCATGAAGTGCAATGCTTTTTCAGTTTATTGCATTCCATACTAATGTACTGTAATTTGAATATGCATATTTATACTCTTTGCTATTATAGGAATGCAACGTGCATACTTAGTTACACATTCTTAATTATACATTTTATTACACAGCACAATAACTTTTATTTCATATGCTGTATTGGGCAACATCTACTTTACATTGCCTTCTACGTTATAATGATAAAAACACTTTAAGGCAATATTGTTTTACAATGCATATTAATAATCAAACATTTAATTATTATAAGAACAGTTCTAAATTATGAAATAATAAGTAATTCTCTTTGGTATCACTTTCACTCATCATGCCATTAATTCAGCTGATGAAAGTAGCAATGCATTGGGGAATCCTGCCAACCAGATCTTAAAGGGATCCCTTTGGCGTTGACAGTGTTATTCAAGCTTGAAAATCCTGTCCAAATTCCTGTGTGGAAAAGTGGATTCATAAGCCACATGATAATGAGCATGTAAAATGCATTGGGACCATCACATCGATATCATAACACTGATAACAATATATAACTTTGTGTAGCATTTTCCCCATAGAGGAAGACATACTGTAGGCCTATAAAAGGTGAAAATGTAAAAAGTATACCTTTAGTAACGACAATGAAAATGAGAGGTGTGGTAGAATGATTTGTCTGGATATGGCCTTATCAAGTTGAAATTAATGAAAAGAGCAAAGGAAAGAACCAATGGGTGATGCCAATCAGTAGAACCAAGGATTTCACAATTCTGTAAAATAATAACAATGTTAACATTGTGATGTCCCACTAAATACACATTTGGAACATTACTGTGCAGCAATATCTTGAATAATTAGTGGACATTATTATTTAATTGCAACTTGTTTTGAGAGCATTGAATGAGATCCTAAAAATTAACTGTCAAGAGTATACCAGGAATATGAGAGTTTTTTTTTTGTTCCACTGCAAACTTGGCAAATACCCAAATCTCTCTTTCATGTGTAGCGGATTGCCTGGTTGGCACTTTGAAAGACTGACAAGTTGTACTTACCATAACTGGATAAAGGGGTTGATAACAAACAGTGTCTGTAAACTTGTATGAAATGAGGCATCTGCTTGTACCTTCAAATATTCCTGACAGCAGGATTTTTTTAGCATGAAATATATTTATTTGTATACTCAAAGGCATTAATTTACCTAGCCCTGGTTAGATGACTGCAACAATTATAGTACTTTCATCAACTAAAAGTTAAACAGTCAATAATGGATCAAAGACCATAGCAAACAAGTAACATTTAGCATGACTTTAATTATTTCCAACTATACTGTAGTAACCACTTTATGAGGTCCAGATACCCATATGTACAAGCTGCCCCAATAATCATTTAAACATTTGATCCTGAAAGACTTAAAAATGCCTCAATCTTGAGAATGCTTAAGTTTCCCCTTTCTAAGTAAACATTTCCTCAAATATCGAAAGCTGCCAGAGACAAAATCAGCACATTGTACAGTAGTTACAGTACGGCGCTGTAATTAACCAGATTTTGTTTTTAAATCATGTAAATATGGTAGTAAAACATCTTCACATATCAGCTTTCAGAATATCCAAAACAGTGATACATTAATCTGTTTAGTTATTATACATTATACCATAAAACAGCAAAAGTACATGTCATTACAGAAGTATTATGTAAATATGGGCCTGTTCAAGCATACAGGCTTGAGAAGGACTTCCCTTTGGACAGTGAGATAATGCTGATTTTGTGATGATCAGGCAGGTTTTTCTATTCAGTTTTTTTTTTTTTTTACCATTTTCTCCTTACCTCAATCCACTTGCTTCACCTTACAGCAACTCATGACAACATTTCCCAATAGAAATAGATGAGGTAATTAAATGAATGGCGTTCAGGAAGATGTTCAGTTTTAATGGCTTGCAGCTTATTTTTAAATCACAATAATGAAATCATTATTGTGTGCAGAATCCAATGAATGGCTTTCCCATTAGGGAAAAAAAAAATCATTTTACAATATTTACTTGGGATATAAGACATTTGTATCTGAAGTATTGTAAGGTTTATGAATGGAAGATAATGATATGGAATTAAATACTTTGTTATGCTATAAGGATGAGACCAGACCAGCCCATGTTTCACATTTTAACAATGTTTACCTACCACTTATTTGTTCCAAATACCCACATTGCATTCTACATTGAATGTTATTGTTTAAATACAATACATGCCACTAGTATGAACAGAGATAGGCAATTATCTCACCCCTGGCCTCAGCCTCAGACTGATACACTAGTAAGCTCAGACCATAAGTGACTACAATGTGTTTCTGTTATGTTACTAATTATCAACAGAAATTAGTTATTCAGCTGTTACTCCATTCAAGTGCAACCAACCCCTAACTACTCTCTTTTACAGTGGTTCATTGTTCAGCATATTTCCTCCTTTCACATACATTCTTGCTCATGCTTTATCGCTCTACAACTAAGGCCAACTGAGTCATTGTCATAGCAACTACGTATGCCAAAGTCACCTTCAGCAAACTGTTTTAACATTACCAACCCATTTTCTTTCATAAGATTACCAATACATTACCAATACCAATACAATACTCTACAGTATGACACCTATCCTCCCTACTTCTTGATACTTCAGGGAACATTTTCTAATAATACATGTGTCCATTCTAAAGATATTCAAACTGTTATTACTATAAGTGGATTATCAAAATGACTTGAATCAAGGATTACAAAACAAACTGGGCCTGTCTGTGCAAACTTATAAGCATAGGTAAGAATATATATATATATATATATATATATATATATATATATATATATATATATATATCTACACACACACACATATATATATATATATATATATATATATATATATATATATATATATATATATATATATATATATATATATATATATATAAATTAATTACAAACCATCTCACTTGCTTAGCCCTTGATGTTTTCTTTTTCAAAAACTATTTGATTTGTGTTTGTCCATTAAAAATGTTTGTTTAAATGAAGTTCTACCCACACTCCCTCGTACTCTTTTTAAATGAACATCATCAAATCAGTGCACCTTCATGTGTGGGTCAAGTTTAATTGTCTATACACGTTTCACTTTTACAGGTTACCATACTTATCTGTGTTGATCTTTTATTTCTGTGCTGTGGAAACATTTTTCTTTTGTGGTTTTAAATGAGTAAGAGATTTAATATACATTCTAATACATGCTGGGCTCTGATATAATCCCTCCTCGGGTAAAAAAAAACAAAAACAAAGTCACATTCCTCATACTGCTTCTGGGAAGCAGTTCAGGTACAGCATTGAAATATCTTTACATCTTTGGGTAGAATTGAGGGGAGATTTACAGAGGAGATGAAAATGTCCCTAGAAATCTTTGACACAAATTAAAACAGATGTCAGGCCATCAACACAGGTTATGGAGTAGCTCATTAATGAAGCCAGCTCTCATTTAGCAAGCAGTGGGCCTGTATCTGGAATAGGGAAATACTGCAAGGAAACATGAAGCAATTGTAATGCTTAGTGTCAGAGACCATTTATCATAATTTCAAAATAGAATACAAAGTATATTCCTGAATTGTACAAATTGCATCCAATATATTAGGAAGTGTGGTTACAAACAATGAAGGGGCAACAATTCCTTTAGATATTTATGTAGATGGACATAAATATGATTTCTTCCTCTATATGTTGTTATTAAATTTAGTCAGTCAGTAAAGCACTGAAATGTGAAACAGGCTTCACACCTCAGTCTTTTCTGAGAATATAAAAGTATAGCTTCAATGTATTTACCTTTAAAACTAACCTTTTTATATTTGGATTTCCTTCTTGTTTTGTCCTTGTCACATAGAAGTCATACAAAACAAAGATAGTAGTATACAGAAGCCTTTTATGTGTATTGCATACACAATACAGTCTTCTGTTAATTTAGCTTTCTCTTTGAACAATTGCTAAGACAGCCTAGATAGATTTGTAAGTCGTATGTACCTGATTTATAAAATATCAACATAATGTGCCTATCCGTGTTAGGGAAATAAATGAATGCTCACTGAACATTTAGGGTAATTGTACTAAAATGGTAGGATTATTATTATTTTAATTAAATAGCATTATCTGAATGTCATTCACATTTTTATTTTCTGGTGGTTGTTCAACCACTATTAATTTTGCCTTTATTTTCAAAATCATTATTCTGATTGCTGTGCCATTTGTATATCTTTCTTATGAGAAGGAGTTATTATAAATGCAATGTATTACCAAGTGACAAACATACAGCATGACAAATACTGAAGAACATGAATACAAGTCAATATGAGTTGACTACATTTGCTGCAATTTACTCCTGGAGACCCTAACGCCACTGCCGATAGCAAGGTTTTGAATATGCTTGCTACATTCCTGCTGTAGCATTGGGAATACACCTTTGGTACAGAAGTCTGTGAGGTTAATCGTGACATACTGTAGCTAAAATTGCATTTACAGAATAGTTTCGATCACTTTAGGCCTACAGTGTTTTTATTTCTGTGACAAGACACAATCCTTGACAACCCCAGTCGGATCCTATTTTGATTCTGACATAAATTATTGTCTTTGAAAGTAATTATTATGTCATCATATACTGACAAGCAGTAGTCGGTGTTTCGGTTTCCATATAATTTAATTTAGTTTATCTTAGACAGCAGTATTATCTTTTGGGGAAAAGCTCAACATTGCAAGCTTATATCTCTATTTATAATCTATTCCAGTTTATTTGTCATTTTACATGTCGTTTCTTTTTTTTTTTTTTTTTTTTTTGGTTACCAGAAAATAGCAATTTTGATTTCAGATTTTCTCCCTCTCGAACATTTTAGCAAGTTCACATATTGACTTCTACTGTAGTTTAAAAATAATTTTCTTTTGACAGCTCTTCAGAAAATGCCTTGCGTCATCTAGAGTTCTAACCTTGTCAGTCAGTGCTTTAGAGATCACATTGAACTTCTTATCTATTAATTACCCCCAAACTGCAGTGGTAGTATCAGATATTATTTATAGTAGTCATAGTCGTAGTTGTAGAAGTTGTAGTATTTCAATGAACAATTATATTATTGTACTATTATTGTACACTTTTGCCATTGTTATTTTGCTATTGTTTATAATCAAGGGATACCGACACTAAAGTGTTACCCATATATCATCTTTCCTCTCTGTTGTGAGCAGTTAATAAAGCATTCTTCAGGATTTAACAAATATCTATAGCTCACGTTCACATGACTCCTAACGCTTGAAATGTTGCACAGCTTCTGGTGTGGTAATCCCCAGAGGATTAGAGCTTCTAGTTATGAAGCTGCTCCTGCTTTTATCTAAATAGAAAGTATTTATTTCAGCTGGAATGCGCAGACGTCTGACAGTTGGATAACTGACTCAGTCCAACTTAACTTTTAATGATTTTGAAAGCTTTGAAAGCATCCATTGTGTGAGCACTGTGAGTGGGGAACAACATGAATCGTGCCTACGTAGGCTGTTTGAAGCATCTGATGCTTTAAAGGTGCACTGGTAATAGTAAAAGTAGAGAGTGACTTGGTTTCAAAGTCAATTTGCTGAGCTTCTCTGATTGACAGCTGATTTATCCAAATATTAAAAAAGCTTTCACACTGAACCAATGGTAAAACTAATTATAACAATTTGAAAGATGATGTTATTTGCCCCAGTAAATATGTATGTCTAGTGATATCTTAACAAATTAATGGTACAGTGTATGATGTCTGTATTAATGTTATACAAATCTATAGGCTTTAGCTACAGAGGCCTGTGTGACCCAGTGTGGTGGTCCCAGAACATCATTTGGTGCCTCTGGCAGTCTTTAAGTCTTCCTTGGGCTTAAACTGCAGTTCTTCAAAGCTGACAGTAACTAGCATATCAATCTGCATACCTACTGTTGGCTTAATTCCATCTATGCCACCTGAGGACAATGGAAGACAAAGCATTGGGTTTTGATGGAAATATATATGTATATCATTGATATTTATTTTCTACTGCTACGTTTCATGTGTTAAAGGTGCAGTGCATTTTTTGTCATTCCGTGTGAAATCCAATAAGCTGTAAGAATCTGTGTATTCTTTTTCTTTTTGTCCCTGTTACCAGTGTTTTAGTTTGTTATGACACGAGGGCCTGGGAGGCAATTTTCCAGGCAGTAATTAAATTTGACATTCCTGACAACCCTTGCATGACACATTCATAAATGTAACTACAGTCAAAGTTAACAAATGTACATTATACAGAATTAACTCAGTGAACAAAACCAATAATAAACAACGTAGTTTCACTCAGAAATCAAGCAGTGTCGATTGTTTCGCATGCAAAAACTCGCACTTTGAAAGTTCTGCTGACAAACTTGTTATCCCAAATAACCTGAGCGTTAAAGCCAGTTGAACGAGAACACATTTTTTGCTTCTCACGCATTGTGAACTGATACTGTAACCAGCTGCACTTGGTAGTTGTGAATGAATGAATGAATGAATGAATGAATGAATGAATGAATGAATGCTCCGTCTCCAGTCAGAGGGCAGTCACGTGAAACGACAGTGTCAAGAGATCAGTCACGTGAAACGACAGTGTCAAGAGATCAGTCACGTGAAACGACAGTGTCAAGAGATCAGTCACGTGAAACGACAGTGTCAAGAGATCAGTCACGTGAAACGACAGTGTCAAGAGATCAGTCACGTGAAACGACAGTGTCAAGAGATCAGTCACGTGAAACGACAGTGTCAAGAGATCAGTCACGTGAAACGACAGTGTCAAGAGATCAGTCACGTGAAACGACAGTGTCAAATTATCCACTTATCTTTAATAGTTTGTATCCCTTCGGTACCGGTAATAAGTGTTGAGTTACGATAAAGCGTGGTGTCAAATTAAGAGGCAGGATGCATATATTATATATGGCAAAAATCCAGGGCCAAGGCTGTCTGTCGACTTAAGCGAAGGTGTCGAGTTATCCACCAGTCGAGTTAACGAAGGTTGACTGTATTACATGCAGTACACCAAGACATCATTATTATTATTAGTAGTAATATTTTATTTCACATTGGGCCAGGGGTTAGGCATGGCAAATGCCACAGCAGTCAGTTTGTACACTTTGTGTTTCCCATGCTCTGTCACTTTTATTTTAGCAGAGAGTATGCTGATTTAGTTTAAATCAATAAGGTTCTCATTTTATAAACCGTTGGCTCAGATATAAAAGGCTTGGGAAAGTGACATTTTAAACTTGATTTCAGTCCCCTCGTTAATCCATGAAGGATTATCAAAGGGTTTCTTTCTCACATGCCTGTCTTTCCAATATGAGAAACAGGGTGAAAAGGGAGCTAAACATAGTTGCTTTTAAAGTGATGTCACTTTGGCTTTGAACAATGCAATGCATGTGTGACATTTTTGTATGAAAAACACATAATCAGTGCATTTAAGAAAATAAGTTGAAAAATAAATAAATAAATAATAATAATAATCATAATATATATTGTTATATGGACAAAAAGATTCTAGGACCACCATCTTGGGTCATAGGTATTGTGTTTATGTAAATATTTAGAATTTCACGTTTCACAGTGGTAAGGCAAAATAGCCTAATTATTAAAACAATTTGCTGTGCTGTAAATCCTGAGGGCAGAGGTGCTTTCTTTGGTTCTCTATCCTCGGGTTTGGTTGTAAATTCAGTCGAATGTGTGTCTGCCACCAAGAATACCAAGCATCAATAGCATTCTTATTCTTTAACATTAGTCATACAGAATATGTCATAAAAAAGCAAGAACACATCATGAACATTCTTAAACAGCTGATCCTAGTTGCAATAGGAATGCTACTTGGTAATGCTGCCCAAAAGCATGACGTAGGTAAGCCTGTATTATTCTTTTTGCCATTCTTTTGTTTTGTTATATTGAAAATCATATGTATTTGTTACAATGGTTGGTGCATGATACAGTGTTAGCTGCTGATCTGCTGAAGCCTATTTTGAAGGTCATTTTGGTAGGCATAGGAAATGATGACCTGAAGTTCAATTTGTCGGTTGTTAAACATATTTATTATGGTGGAGGTGTGAGATACCATGTAAGTGTAACATCCACTGCTGCACACTGAAAACCTGTGATATAATAGTAGAACAGCCAGATTTATTTTGGTGGAGGGAAAAAAAACTATTGAAACGAGTGACGTTTTTTTTGTGGTGTCCAGGTTTACAAAAAGGAAGGTTGGCAATAATTAATATTTAAATTTGTTTGAAGCTAGTGATGATGTGATCATCATTTTGTATCTAGTATTTAATATAAAAATTACTAATCACCCTGGCAGTAAACAAAATACAGATTACTATATTGGAATATGTATTTAGCAATATCATTTTTTTTTTTTTTTTTAAGTGCTTCAGGCATATGGTCTTTGGTAGATTTAAGGTTTGGGATTTTTTTAATACATAAGTGAAGTTTTTAATATTACTATATTTATTTAGCTGAAAAGAAACCAATGCAATCAGAATTGAATCAGTGTTGTGATGTCTGTTGTGCCCCACATTTACTCTAGTTGTCACCAACATATAAATCAACTGATGTTACCCAAGTGAATATTCCTATATCATTAATGTCATGTAGTGTTTATCACATCAGCGGTCATAGCAGGGTATGGGAAGCAAGCTGGGAGACTTGATTTTAACAGAGTGCTTAGGGCAGAGGCAAGTGTTTTACAAAGGGAATGGTTTTGTAAATTAAGCTGAAACTGATGGACAGAGGAGAAAAATATAAGATACAACTTAAGAGCTATCAGCTATACTAAGATTTTAACTCTGAGATTATGTCAGTTAACCTTTGTTGGCTGTTTTTCAGTCCATTTGTATTTAATATTTTTCAGAATACAACACCGATGAACATTTCATATGGAAAACAGCTTTAAAAAATAATAGCGGGTTGCGGAATGTTGTTTCTGCTTCATAAGCAGACAGACTGCACATTGCAAAATCCCAGTTTAATCACAGCATATCTAAAGAGCTGCAATCCAATTGCTTGGCAGATATATTTCAATCCTCTTGACTACCCTTTTAGAATACCACGATATTGAAGGTCCCCGCTGGGAGATCTTAACTGCTTAGAGCTTACAATAAGGACAGTATGGAAACTTGATAAATGCACCATGGCAAATGCACAATACAACTGCAAGTTTACATTGCTTTCAGTTTGAAAATTACAATAAATTAATACGAATAACTCTGTCTTAGTATGTTAATCTGATGAGTAACCAACATACTTCTGATTGGTATAATTGGTGAATAATTGGACCAGTGGTAGTAGCTCTTTGTAATAATTGTACATTAAAATACCCCTTGTTTATCATTACCCTACATCAGGGGTTCCCAAACCTTTTTTTACCTGAGGCCCACCTGTTCAGCTGCATTAGACACTACAACCCACTATTAGCACTTCTAAAGAAAAATGACAAATTTAAAGCATTTTTAAACCTGCAACACTGTATATATATAAAATAAAAATCTGAATGGTTCTTTTTTCATTTGAATGTGGTCTCTGGTTTACAGGAGTAAACAACAGAAACTAATGACAGATTGAATTAAATAATGCAAATAGACAAGTCAAAAGCATAGTATCCCCCCAAAAAATACTATAGAAGTCATTTAAATAGGCAAGCAGTGTGGAGTAGTGGTTAGGGCTCTGGACTTTTGACCGGAGGGTTGTGGGTTCAATCCCCAGTGGGGGACACTGCTGCTGTACCCTTGAGCAAGGTACTTTACCTAGATTGCTCCAGTAAAAAGCCAACTGTATAAATGGATAATTGTATGTAAAAATAATGTGATATCTGTATAATGTGAAATCTTGTAACAATTGTAAGTCGCTCTGGATAAGGGCGTCTGCTAAGAAATAAAAAATAATAAATAATAATAATAATAATTGCCTGGCACTTACGGCTGCTGTACATGCATTTCTGAGTGGGAGTATACATACATTGTTTGCATTAAGGTTAACATTCTTATGCTGTTAGCCAGCTAATAATTCCCAATGATTTATTGAACACCTTAACTTAGACTAAGGCATAATGAAGTCACATATAACACTGCAGGCAAGTAAAGTTATTTTAAAGGCCTTTTAATACACACAGTATTGATAAGGTTGCAGCTTAATGGAAGGTGGGTTTTACTGTGGGCTAAACACTACAACATTTAAAGGCATAACTCTATACAGTGTTGTTTCCAAGATACATAAAAGCTGTTGCAAACTTTCCTTATTATACCAATGAGTATATATGTGTATGCGTTTATAATAATAATACTACTAATAATAATAATAATATTAATGATGATAATAATAATAATAATAATAATAATAATAATAATAATAATAATAATAATAATAATAATAATAAAGCTGTCCAACTACAGTACCAATAACATAATACCTATAGGTTGTATTCTATTTCTTATTGAATAGTCTAATAGAGTCATGAGTGATATGGTTCATTAGAAGTTGGGTTTTCAATTACCAAATATTAGCCTGAGGTCTTTTTGACTACAACCTTGCCGTCAAAAGGAAATCTGACATATCTTGACTACAGGCTAGAATGGCTAGGGGCTAAAAGTCAATGGCTTAAGATGACTGAAAGGCAATACTGTGCTAAACCTGCCTACCTTAGCCTTTTCAAACCAAAATGTGATTAAGACATGTATCTTACAGTTTGAACCCTTAAGCCTGATTTAATATTAAACATGTGAACAGTGTGTAAAGGCTCATTTAGTTTAATGCTTTAATCTTGGAGTCAGTAATACAAAAATATCAACAGCATCCCTACCAAATCATTTTAGAATACACATGATTAAAACCTTGTTATCATAAATACACAGAATCTATTGCATTTGATAATTATCCTCCTGCAGAACAGCCTCTGGCTTTTAAACTCAGCAGAAGGCCAGGCTTTGGCGCGTACACCTCTCAACACAACCTTGCAGTTCACTGGAACCTGGGCAAACTGTACAGAATAAGAGCACATTGATAAAAAGACTAAGCAGGGTATAGCAACTCAGACATTTAATAATGTACTTACTTCTTTTCATTAGGTTATTGTAGTGATAATACATTATTAAGAGTAGTACTTATATATATATATATATATATATATATATATATATATATATATATATATATATATATATATATATTAGTTGAACAGTGGGGCCTCTGTTGGACATACACCACTTTCTTGTAATCCTGTATTAGATTTCATTACCACCTCTCCTCCACCTAAAGCTTTGCCAGCATTTCTGTTCTGAAAGCTTAAAACAAGTGCTGTTTTCTGTCTAATCTTGGCAACATTGTTCCAAAATGAAGTAACCACACCTTTGTAAGGTACATTGGGAGGTATGTCCCCTTCACGTTTGTGTGTGGTTTTAAAGATGGAGGACGATCTATTGGTGCACACATGCTAACTGGTTTGGAGCAGTGAGTCTGAAGGCCAGATGCTTCTTTTCACATGGGAGTCAAAAAAGCAATAAAGCCAGCTGTCGTTGAATTCTAATTAAGACAAGCCAGCTTGACATTCACAATCTCAGATTGAAGTGTGAAGGTAGAAGGTTGATTGGTGTGCTAGTTTAATGTTTGACAGGTAGCTAACCTGAGCCTTTACAACCTTGCGAAAATGTTTGATAATTTCTTGCAAGTAATCATTGTATACTATGGGTAATACAATAGTGATGTTTGTTTGTACATTTCAAAATAATAATGTTTATTCAGCTTTAAATGGAATTCCATGCCAGCTTTTGGAATCGTTTTAAACTGATTAGTGTTGGCGTAGTACATACAGAATACAGGGAACCTTCTAATATTCTTACAGAGAACTAGCATTTAGACCATGTAGAAGGGTGAGTCGTAAACAGTAAATACTCTTTAGTAAGAAACATTTAGCATTAATAATGCAAGTACTGCAACAAACAACAGTGTTTAAGGTTGGTCTCCAGATTACTTTAAAATTCCTCCTGAATATTGTCTTTACCATACATCACACAATATTTTTTTTTCAAGATATATAATTAATAACCATATTTTTATAACTTCCTAATTGCATATCCTGTAGATATAAAGTGTTGAATGGTTTGATATACCGTTATATTAATTTAAAAGCTGTTGTTAAAAAAAATACATCTGCTAGCATTCAATTTGAAGCAGATGCCTTTTTGAACACATTTTTTAAAATGTTATACTGATTTATAGACAAATATCCCTCTCTCATAAGAATTTTGGTATTCAGAAAATAACACTTCCTGCTGCTGAGAAAAATAAATTTAACTGGATTCATATGTTTCATTGCAGGTTCTTACGTGGCTTATACATACAGTATATGTGTTCATTTCTCAATATCAATGTCCAAGTGACATACAAAATACTACTTTAGATTTTGCAGACTTAGATATTACAGTACCTTAGTCAATATAAGCTAAACTAAATTAATTCATTTAAGTTTATTTTGGTGTTTGGGAATTTAGTGGTTTAGAAAAGGGACGTATTGTGACAGTGGAGAGAGCTTTCCCTCAGTGAGCTCATAGCTCTGCCAACCCCAGCCTTGACAATATTCCTCAGTTTGAGACCAACAAACATTTTTTTCCAAATTCACACCCAGGCTTCCAGATGTAAAAGTCTACATATTAAATGTATAATGTAATATAAATGTCAAATACATGCTTTTATGTTTTCCCCTGTTGGCTTGGAAATGTAATATTCATCTGCTTTTTATTGATGTGAGGAGAAGTAGGTTACATTTCTAAAAATCTGTTTCTCTTTTCTGTTGCAGCTGGGGCTACGTACATCTTTGGCAAAGGGGGAGGGCTCATAAGATACACATGGCCAGCCAATGACAGACCAAGTACTCGCACTGACCGCCTTGCAGTTGGCTTCAGCACATCCCTGAAGGATGGGATCCTGGTACGGATTGACAGCGCTGCGGGCCTTGGGGATTTTCTTCAGCTACATATTGTAAGTACATCTTGAGGCCTTCTTCACAGCTACATATGTCTCCTGGTTGTTTCCATGCTATTTATTGCCTGTAGCTACCCCTAATGTGCTAGCCCAAATACATTGCCTGGAACATGAAACAAATCAGATATTAACATCTCAAATGTGTGAAAATCTGCTCTATTTTTGCTGCAGTCATGAATTCAGAGTTTAACATCAGGGTCATTGCACAGATGGCTACAGCCTCTACTTTATTTACCCAATTGTGATCTTATCTTCGAAGCTCACCAGGTTTTAATTACAGTTGTAGGCCAAATAATCCTGCCAAACATCCATTCCTGGAATCACAGACAAAGTGACCCTGTGTTGAGCTGGGAATGATTATCTACATATATGAACTCTTTGACAGATCAGTATCAGTCAACAATATATATATATATATATATCCTCCCTGGTAGCAGATGCCATAGAAATAACTGAAGAACACATTGGATAAAACAATTATTGTACAATATGTTATCTTCAGTCTTATTATATGAAACAGTGATCTGTAGTTCCTATTTTCTTCTTCTCTCAGATGCACAGTACTAGATCACAATTGCTCATATGTGATCCTTTAAAAAAGACTTAAAATGGTATACTCACATATTAATCCACAAAGTACTGTAATAAAACTGCATATATTAAACTCGCAGAGCTTCCAACAATACTGGCTGCTCTGTGTTGTTTCAGGCTGAAGAACATTATAAACAGGAAATGTTGAGATGCAGCGAGTGCCTAGTTCAGTGGCAGACTTGTCAGTGTGAGTCTGGCCCAAACAAGTTGGCTGTACTGTACACAGGCCTCCTGTGGTCGAAATGCTCTTTTCCAATCACCTCCTTCTAGGATCTTAAACTGTGCCTCATCAAGCCTTTTCTTTAAGGTTAAAGACATGCAACCTGCAGTGCATCCTCCAACCTAAAGCTTGAGGGGAGATGTGTCACCAGAAATAAATGTCTTCTAAAATCTAAAGGAGCAGCTTTTAACAACATGATAATAGGATGATGATAAAGTAGACATTTTATATTACATGTTTCCATTCTGTTTAGTGTTAGATTACACAAGATTACAAATGATCACAGAGGAAATTGCTTCTTTTACATCTTAAAACACCCACTAGTATTGGTAGTGCCCTTATACTGTGCTTGTATTGCACTAATTAAGATTATACTACTGTTTGTAGAACCTGAAGGTTTGTGATGTACTGACCTTCATGTCAATGTCAATCAGTAGACTAGCAAATTAGGCAAATTCTCTAACTTGCTTCTTAGTGTTAGAATATAAAAGAAGAAATAATTCTGGCTGTACAGAGTAGAATGAACAGCTGGGTTTGTGATTTCCCTGTTGTAGCCCCTAATACATTGGCCTGAGCTTTCCTTTTTCCCCAGAATAGGTTTTGTTGAGCCATAAGAGGATACAGACACATTTTAATTTTGTGTTGCAAATGGATGCAATGCAAAGAGAGCCTATAACTGAACTGCCCATAAAATATGACTCCTGTTAGAGTCTGATTATCACTCCCTAAAGCAAGGATTGCCGCCCATACATTTTTCTACAGATATTAAAAACTGATCTTGCTTTTCATAAATGGGAGATAGTGTCAAGGCGAATGAAACACCTTGGTGAAAACACAGTGCTATCACCTTTACGACAATGGTATCTCGCAATGCAGACACCATTACATACAGCCTTATCTCTGTTGTGTTGTCCCTTATTGGTTGGCAATTAAAAATATTCCCTGCCTTGTGAAATCTGCAAAGCACTGGAAAATACATTATAATTTGTTCCTGCAAGATAAAAAGCATGGCTGCATTTTAATATTGCTGTATCATTTTATTGTAACAACGCTACATGTAATTTAGATTACTATTACCAATGTATGTTAGAAATGTGTAATTACAAGTATACTTTTGGTACAGTGGTTGCTGGCTTGTGGGGTTGGGCATGTAGAGCTTAGATATTGTATGGGGTGAAACAGAACTTCTCCTTTTATTATGTAGTTCTAAGAAGTCTAGTGTACAGTATGTCAGTAAAAAGATCAAGGGCATATTTGAGCTCTTGATCAACTGCTGACTGTCTTAAGGCACGTTGCACTTTGGAAAAAAGGAGTTTAAGACCTAAGGGCATGTTACTGGTTAATACAGGAGCTTTCCTTTTATGCTTTCATAGTTTTCTAACCAAGTTGTTCATACTAGCCTAAAGACAAAATCAAAATAGACACTGTATGTTTGAAACATGTGGGGTAGCATTTCACACCAGCTATAGGTGTGTTTAAAGAATATATATATATATGGCATATAATTGCACTATAGCCCTGAAGTCCTTAACAACATTCTGTATTGATAGCAGCAGTACATATATTTTCAATCTCTCATAGCTACGGTATATGTTCTCAAAGAAATCTCTCTGACCTAGACTGACGTGCTCACCTTGTCATCACGAAGAAACTGTTTTCCTCATCTTTCTGAAGCTGTTCAATAAAACATATATGGACTGGATACTGGATATTCTGTGCTTTGTGGACAACTTGTGTCCCTTCATGACAATACTGTATAGTTTCCTTTGGCTGAGGGCTATACATTATCTATATATATATATATAACAATGTAAACTTCTTACAGTAAAATATTTATAGCACCTTAAATCCTTAGAAAATATAAATGTTAAATTAAGGATTGTATTACTGAAAACCTTAAATAGTGCCCTTGAAAGAAATTAGCTCATTTTAGCTGAACGCCACTTCCAATGTGACAGATTATTGCAGCCCAAGTGAGCCCTTGGTAACATCCACCTTTTGTGGGTCATTTAAATTTACACATCATAGGTGTCTTAACAGTCATCCTGATTATATTCCCAATTCTTTGGATAGCGTGTTTACAGTACATCTTGGATATTTTGCATTTCATTAACTTCTAATTGTTCAGCTGCTTTTTGCCTAAAAAGAGGAAATGTTTTGTCCTTAACAAGCCTAAAACATGCAACAAATCAATAGAAAAGTAATGTAGCACCAATATTGATCAACTTTTACTGTCCATTAACTTTGTACCTAGTGTCTCGTACCATTAGGAAATAATCAACACTTTAAAGCTTGGCTTGATATCAGGGGATTAAACATTACATTCCTATAGATGTATCAGTTGCCCAGCAGTATGAATTGACCAGCTGACAATGCTAGTTTGGGCCACTTAAAATGATCTGTGTAAAGATATTTATGGAATAACATGGTCAGCGTATAAATAATTCAGAATTTCCTACAATGCACACAGGCTTTGTAATTAACCTGCTGATTTAAGAAGACAAAAACAACACATTTTTGACTGTGAGCTTTCAGCAGGAGCTCTGTGCTTCATAAATAAAACACAGTGATGTGTTATTTATAGTATTATATGAGCATAAAGAAACCCGGGAGTACTACAGTATAATGTTAAAAAATAGTATATTATTTGCTTTTGTGTTGTAACAATTGTGTAGTCCAAGGGATAGGGGCAATGGGCTCCTTCGTCATTCCATCGTCATCCAGCTTGCTATTTAACCCCCCCCCCCCCTTTTGCCAGCACTGCAACGGCATCTCCCTCTAGGACGCAGGCAAAGGTGGCTTTGAGCAAGATGGACCCTCAACCAAACGAGTACCACCCTCTCAAGAAAGAAAGCATTAAATTACAATCTCCCTGACTTTTCAGACATTACTCCTGTGCAGTGAACTTTAGATTATCATTTATCCTACACAATTCACTTATAATTTAGAACGGGAGTGATGGACAACACTATCCAATGGCATTTAAGAACCCTTTTTTCTCTCCAGGCCTGTTCAATTTTGATAACAGCAGTGGTCACTTAGGAATAAGTCTAGACTATAGACTTCTACCGCTTTCAGTTCACCAGTGGTTGATGAAGTAGTATTGCTTAAATTATATTTCTGCTTCTTTCAGATTTTACAGAACAACATTTTTATGTTAGAACATAAAAAGTATCCTGTCTTTTAACCTGTGTGTTTACACCTTGGAATCCCATCCTGAACTTTGTTTCAGGGATGATTGGGCCCTTCTATTTTCCACTGTGCTAATTTAAATTAGTCAAAATGAGATGCTATATTAACACTTTCTGGAATTAAACCAGTTTCACAGTCTCCTTTTACTCGTATGCATTTATTTTATTATATTGGGATATTTAACTCAATAAAGGTCCAGTTTTAACAAAGCATAAAGGAAATTGGAACATCCTGATTAATACCTTATCAACGGAATTGTTTGAAAGGAATATCCTTACTTTACACATTCTTAAAAATATAGAGATATAGATGTTTCTATATTACAGTGCAGTGACAATGTCTTTGAAAAGAGATTTGAAAATGTACCTGACAATACTTCCTTAAAGGATTTTTTTTTTACAAAGTGTATTTATTGTATTTATTCTGCAATGTATGCAGTACAAAAACGTTTTAAATAGATATTAATTTATTTTGTCCTGTGGTTGTTTGTATCTAAAAATAACCTTTAATATACCAACGTTACAATATCCAACCTGCTTGCCAATTCAGTAAGAGGCTGTGGTAGGGGGTTCTTTTTTGAAATCCCTTCACATATTGACAGCAAGAAAAAGGATAACTTGTCCCTTCACTGTTAAACTTGTTGACTGAAATCCTATAAGAAAGATCTAAATGCACAGAAAGTCAATAGTGTTGATCCCTCTTAATCACCTGGCCCATAACTACATATTGCCTGTCGATTTTCAATTACACGAACCTTCCCTTATTCATTGGCATGCAAAGTGCATTTCTAACTGCTTTAATTTAATCTGGGGGAGCTTAAAAAGGCTACAGCAATTACTTTGGCTTGTTTCGTCCACCGCAGTTAAAGGGAATTGTGACGTTACGTGTTGTAACATTTGAGTGATTTACATTTTTAGATTTCTTATTGCATAATGGCATAGAGGAATTAAAGACTGTTAAGACCCATGCAGTTTCTTTTATATCTTTGCCTAACAGCAATTCATGTTATATGTATTTCAAATGTACTTTTTCTAAAGTCCCTGGTTGCAAAAGAGAAAACTTGAAGCATTGCATTATCTGCCACTTTACTGGGAACATTTAATTATCACCAGCTAGTACTGGGGTCTAAGCAAGAGAAAAAAAATCACTTTGGCACTGTGATCCTAACAAGAGAAGCTGTAGCAAAAATACTATAACTACAGTACCTGTTTTTCAGCATCACTGTAACATGGTAATCATTAGTCCAACTACTCTCAACTACTTCTGCAATCACTGCAAATTACCAGTAACTTCAGTTGTTCTCCATGTATAGTAAACTCCATTATTACCACAAAAATCATAATTACACTTGCTTCATTAATCAATAGCTTTGTTCACAATGGAAAAAAGCAAACTTGTACGTTGTCATCGTAACTTTGTAAAATGACTAAATGTTTGATTGTCCTGCTTTTTTTAGGAGGGTTTACAACAAACTTTTCTGTGTTCTGAGGTGGGCGTCATTGTACTTTAGTTAAGGTTAGGCTATGCTAATACTTCTGAAGTCAGGCATTGCAGTAAAAGTAGCAATGGTAATCAGTGTTCAAATTAAAACAATTTGGGACATACAGTGGTAGATAGGGTCAGCTTTTACCTGTCGCAAGACTATGAAGCACCACCAAACATTTTGAAAAATGTGTGCCTGCGCTTTTAGGACAAGTCAGGGATTTTGGAATGAGGTACATACACTTGGTATTGTTCTTCTGTTTGGTTTTCATTTTGCTTGTGACTGTGCAAAACGATTAATGTCTCAACTGAATAACTGGTGTGCTTGAAACTGTGTATACAGTGTGACTTAATCGTGATAAGCAATTCCTAATCCTTCTGGGCCATTGTCATTCAGAGTAAATGAAAAGCAAGCAATCATTGCAATGTATTGAGTTTTTAATAGACCTCATTTACTTGCCACACCCTTGAGAATTTTTTTTTTTTAAGCTTCATAACGGCTCATTTCACATGCTCATTGATTTTCTTTCTTTTTTTTACTGTAATGAAATCTTTTGTAGTTGTAATAATTTTATAAGTTCCATTATTTTATAAAATTGACAGTTGCATGTAAGGGGACATTTTAGACATGCAAATATAAGTTCCTAAGAGTAGCATTACAATATTGTTTAAGTTCAAATACTGTGTCCGTATAAAACATAATTAGTTGACATAATTTATACATGTTTTTCTGGTTTCCTTCAGTATTAACTATAAACAAATGTTTGTTTGTTTTTTTTACAAGGTTTGCACATTATTTTCAGAAAGTACATGTACTTTCCCAGTTTCATGTTATTAATAATGTGCAAGTGTGTCACGATGCTTGGGCTCACAATAGCATTCTACCAAAAAAGTCAATTAAACTTTTTTTTAATTATGCGATTTCTGCTGGACAAAAGATAAAATGTTCATTCATTGGATTAGGTATAGGGCAGACATACCCCCCAGACCCACTCAGACCCATCCATCCGCCGCCTACCCCCACCCTCCTACCTTCCTTAAGCAGCATCGTGTCATTCACTAGAATAATAATTACAGCAATGGCATGTTTTTTGACTTCATTATGCAAATTATTCAATCACAGTACACTAGTAATACAATGTTTATATTTATATAACAGAACCTTGCCATCCTTGATCATATTTGTATTGTTTTCTATTAGTCAGGTACTTTTTTGTCCCTTGAGTATCTCAGCAACTGAGCCAAGGCCAACTTATGAAAGACTGGTATTCTTTTGATCGATTATATATATAATATATATTTTTGTATGTTTTTGTGTAGAAAGATTAAAATCAAACCCAAATCTAATCTTATCTTACACAAGGAATACTTGTGAGCAGACAGAAATGATGTAAAATCTCAGCAAAGATAAGAGGCAGAAATATGATGATCGTGAGGCATTTCCAGAACAGCTCAAGGATATAATTTGATTGATTTTTTTTTTTTTTTTTTTTTAGCTCTGGCCAGTATTACATTGGTGACAGGTTCAATCAAACTTACT
The DNA here is from genome assembly GCF_902713425.1 of Acipenser ruthenus. NCBI lineage: Eukaryota > Metazoa > Chordata > Actinopteri > Acipenseriformes > Acipenseridae > Acipenser > Acipenser ruthenus. The sequence goes on along the minus strand of NC_081203.1, from coordinate 29,060,212 downwards.
ACAGCATGGGAAGCTAACCATGCATGGAAAATACATGATCATACCGTATTTGTTGTCATCATTTTTCTTGAGGTTCTGTAGTGTTCTGCTAAAACAGGTTGGAACATATGGATTAAGAATTTCAAATTAGGTAGATAAACAGGGCTAGCAGATCTGATACGTCAGCACACATTGGTGTTCATTTTCAGTCAATTGTGGGGTTTTTGTTTCAAAAGACTTTGCATGTATACCCAGCTATAGAGAGCATAAACAAGAATTCCAACCGCCCCACGCATGGCAGACTTCAAAATGAATTGTCTCCAATGACATAAACAGAGCAGAGATTACTTGCAGATACCACCCCTTGTAAATATCTTTACAAGTTGAAAAGGAAATAGTAGCATTTGCATGCACAGTAACCAGCAGTCATGAATTGTTTTATGTAGCAGATCAATCCCACTATCTGCCCGGTGTTCTCCACTTTAATTAAAAACATTTTTTAAAAGCTGTAGATAGCCCATAATTTAAACGACATTTCAGATAAGAGAATATAAGCATTTACTGTAGGGCTGAAATTAGCTTGCATGGAAGAAACACATAATCATCTTCAGAGTAATTCTAAAGTTATTCACTGAGCATCACTGAACAGCTGTGCATTTGAAAAAAAATATATATTATTGTGTTTCACATGCTGTTTCTGCCTGCAGTATTGAACAAAGTATTTTTATCAGTTCAAAGGAAATAATAATTCATTGTCAGATATAGGGCCCGGTTTTCAAAAGGGGTTTCATTTTCGATGGAAATGGCAAAATCTGCAGAATATTTCCACCTGTTAATCCGTTAAAAAATATCTGGCTATTTTCTAACGTGATCCTCCATTTCATGTATAATTTTCTGCAGTTCTAAATGAATAAGTAATGAGTATTTAAACGGTTTTATCCACCAAAATAATACTTCCGGTTCAAATGTCTTAACAAATGTTATATAAACACAATCGAAAATTTTACCAAACCAGCACAAAAATGAGTCAAAACACAAATGCAAAAAACAAGGGTAAATTCTTATTTCCATTCAGTCTGATGGACGGGTGGATGGTTTGGTCATTTTATTTAAAAGCATATGTCTGCAACATATTTATTACTGCATTAACACGATGCTGAAGTTAAGGCTTTCACCCCTTATTTTAATATGATAATAAGCACTTGTAATCAAGGTATTATTTGTATGATTAAATCTGTTCATGGCGTTCAAGTTACAAAAAAAAAGAAAAAATACTCTTTGGCACTTTTCACAGACCAATTTAGAATAGAGACATAATTTCATGTTCCCACATTCTAGGATGGTTCAGATGACTTGTCCTAAGGCTCCTCTGAGGCTGTGACTCGAGACAGAGGTTGTGTAATGAAACCCCCCAAGATCTTATCGATCTCGGACTCCGTCAGATTTGTCCAGGGGCTGAAGACAGATAAATTGTTCTCAAGTTATAATAGAATCCAATTGTTGCAATTGGCTCTGAAAGTCAATCTGATCAAGCTTGATTGTATTGTTTAGTTTAGTTTTGAGATCCTCAACTAGCAACCACAAATGTTCAGTGGAAAATATTTATTTATTTTTTACTTTTTCTATTGCTTCTCATCCTAAGGGAAAAAGGGTGGACTTGTGAAGATATAGAGGGAACTGAATATATAAAAAGTAAGAATATAAAAAGTAAGAATGGTTTGGGGGGACTTAATTGAATTTTGTAAAATCCTAAATGGAGTTGAAAAATGTAACCTAAGGTATTAGTTCGGCAGAGCACATAGACTAGAACAAGCGGACACTGTTGGAAACAGAGGGTAGAAGGCTCGTCATTCACAGAAAGTGATGAGTGTGTGGAGTGGGTTACCAAGGTACTTTTGATGATGAATCATTGGGATCCTTTCAGACCAACTAGACAGTTACTAGGAGCATTAATGAGCCAAATAAAGACATTTTATTGAGAACATATAGAGGATACATCAGGTTATTCCACTAATAAGATTGGCCCAAAGTTACGAATGGGTTGTTAAAGGCTAGCTTGATTACTGAAATAACAAATGCTACACAGATGCAAGATTGCATTTCTAGTACGTACACTTAATTCAAAGTTTCCATTTATTTTGTATCATTTTCAAAAGCTTCAAATGGCTTGGAAAATGACAAATATAATGAAAAAGGCAAATATATTATTTTAAAGCAGAAAATGTAGACTATAATTTTATCATTCCCATCAGAGAAATTGACAGTAATTGTATTTGCTGAGAAAATTACAACTAGTGTCAGTCAGCCTGCGCCTTTTCCAATTACCTTTGGCTGTCTGTTAGGATCTAAATTCAGAAAGGCACATTTTTAATTCATGCTGCTTTTGCAGATCTCTGGACTCTAAAAGATCTTTTTCAGTTTAACCAATGGGTAGAGATGAATGCAAGGTTTATTAACTTTACCAAGTCAGTTACTCAAAATACTGTATTTTCCATTTGTGCTAATGTAATAGCATTTACATGTTCCAATGCATTACATTATAAATGAGCTATACAGTAAGCAGTTGTATTATTATTATTGGTGTAGTAAAGCATGGATCCAGTCTATTTCATGTATGCATATGAGGCTTTTCTCTAAAGCTGTACACTGTATACCCCTGGCAGTTTTGACTCATTAGATAAATTCCATTTGGTAAGACATCCTTGCTGGGATTTCACTTCTGGGTCTTTTGACTGACGTGCCCAAATGTATACAGTATAGACTGCATGATAAACCCTTTGTAATAAAAGCACAGATGTGTCTGATTACTTCACTTTATGGTGTTCAAGTTCAAAAACCAAAGACAGAGACCCGTTGGCACCTTTCCCAGTATGATTGATTAAATCAATTAGAAGAAAGATGTAACTTTTTGTTCCCACATTCTAATGCTTCACAGCAACACTTGGGTTGTAAGCTTATAAACAGCAATGTTTTAGTCTCAAAACCCACTTATATCAAAGCTGCTGTATGCGTGTTCATGTTTGACATACCAATAATGAAGCTAGAGCACAAGAGAAGATCAAATTTTATGTCAAGTCATTTATGTCTAATTCACAAAGCCAGCAAGAACATCCATCGTGAATATCAGTTACAGTTTGGTTTCTGTAGCATAACAGGTATTTGATAGGCAGCAAAATATAAATGTGTTTGCTATTTTAAAAACTCTTCACAAAAGCAGCCAGCAGGTACATAATCCTAAATTAACCAAATACATTTTGAAAAGTCAATTCCCCTTTTTGCTGCTGCTGCAGCTGCTGCTGCTATTGAAAGCAGCAGATAGATTTTTTCCAGCAGATTTATTTTGTAATGTTGAAGTTTATCACTTGAGCGAGTACAATTTATCATCCCTTTCTTGTCTATAATCCAAGCAGAAGTCAATTTGCTAAATGTGCTTTTTTTAACCAGTACAGCTAGTGCTGAGCTCCAGGTGAAGCAGCAGGATCTCATGCATGCTGCACAGAATCAGGAAATATACAATATACTTTTAGAATATACAGATACATAATGGTTAAAAAAAATGGTTATAAAAATTTTAAGAAGAGATAAAATAAGAAAACAAAACGGCATACTACATTTCGAAGAATTTTTTTTTTCTCCCACAAAAATGTAGGCTTCATGCAGAGCACTATTGAAGGATTGTAGGCGCAAGGTTTTACACATTACACAATTCTAGTTTCATAAGATGTGAGATTATGCCCACATTTGCTTTCTCTTTTGTGTTTTGATTGTAATGAATTGAAGTACTTACCCGGCTCCTGCAGGGTTGTTTGATGCGTTCAGCTTTTTCCTGTATACCCAAAAACCCAGGGGCTCAGTTCACTGTTCCCTTCGGAGGCCAAGCTATTAATTGGACATATTAAAATGTGTTTCATACAACAACAATACAAAAATAAATTGTCACTATATATACAGTGCTACCCCGTTATAACACAACCCGTTACCGTGTGGAATCTTTTAGAACACGACGAGGTCGTGGCTTCCATTTCCACCAAAATGCAATCTGACTCACAAACGTTGGGTTTTATTGTTGTTTTACATTACTGTATTTAAACCCATTTAAGTTGAAACTGGGACATATAGTACTTATGAAGCTCCTGTGCTTGAACTTTATTTTTTTCTAAAAGTAAAAACAAAATGTTTGTTAATGTTACAAAACAAGAACGCAAAATTACAAGTGTGTATAAACGTCCTTGGATTCTGTGTTATTCTGTGTAAACTTTAGCAGTTTCTATTATACTGTATTGTATACTGTATATACTCCTAAAATTGTAATGACCCGGGATTTATACTGTTACACGACTGGTCTACGGACCCTGTGTGTGTGTGTGTGTGTGTGTGTGTAAGCAGGGAAGTGGTAAGCTTGCCTCAGCCGGGATTGATTGACGTCCGGGTAGGCGGGGACAGGAAAGCCCACATCAACACAGACAGAGCTGACAGCTGAGTCAGACAAGCTGCTGTGCGAATGTGCAAGACTTTGTTGTTTTTGGTGTGGCACAGGATGACAGGAGCCGGGAATAATCGTCCCAATAAACCGCGGATTCGAGTACCTGCAAATTGTGTGTGTCTCCTGGCTTGAAGTACAGGGGTGCTGTGTACCTGCAGGTGTAATGATAAATCCTGCTAGTTTTGTAAATCTTGTGAGCTGTGTATGTGCCGTGCACTTCGCCCTTTTCACATTGCTTTGGAACACAAACGATAACAGACCAATCAGCGCTGACTGTCATGACAGGGGCGGGATATTTTATAAATCACGTGGTGGCAATCTCGGGAGAGTTGATTAGTAGTTGGAATGCATTATAAGCAAGTGTGTACAGTAGAATGCTTATTGAAAATGTCCCCAAAAAAGAATATCAGATTTTAGCACCGCCTACTAAAATCAGCTAGTCACAAATGCTGCTAACTGGGGGTGCTGCTTTGTGGAGCAATACTACAAATGTACACAGTGGCATTCTGGATGCGCCAGGTGTCCATTCTCTAATGAAAAACTCATCAGCATGACACTGGAGCACAAATCAAACTTTGATGTTTTGTGACCGTCCTTGTCTTCAATGACTACTGTAAATGAAATAGAACAGTTCAACCTGTATTCAAGCAGTATTTAAGCGGATCATAACGATATACGTTACTTTTCGATTAGTTTGCTCTAAACGTTTTATGGTAAGCATGTTGTAAACATTGTAGCATGGACTGTGGTTATTTTTTTTTTTTCACCTAAATAGATAAACAGACGTTGATTCGTTTTATGAACATGTTTAACAGAATAGAAACCGAATGCATGGCTTCCATCATATACAGGGGTTAGAGTTTTGTTCAATGGCTTTCAGCACCCCCACTATAAAAATGGTCCCAGCTCCACTGTTTTTCATTGCATATTTTTTCTTTGTTAAAGTGCACACTATTAGACAAAAGTGTTTTATACAGAATTAAATCCAAAGAATAAAATCATGTAGCTAGATAGATAAAAGAACACTTTTTAGAAGCTTCACCAACAGAAAGTGTGAAGCAGGAGTTTTCCCTTCACATCAAGCTGCAGTGCAGAAAGAAAAGAATATAAACACATAAAGGATAAAGAAATCAGATATTTGAAAAAAAGAAATGTGTTATATCCAGTGCCACTTATCTGAATGCTAAATAAAGGTATAGAAATCTGACAAAAAGCAAATGGTGGCAATTAAAAAATCATATTGAACAGTTTGCGAAACCATCATGAATCCAGCTTTTGTGATGAAATTATTATGGTGTTCCTTTCATGATGCATGGCTCTCTAAACAGATCAGCCAGTTCCCTTGTCTTTATTAAATGTCTCTCCCTTCCTTTTGGAAGCCTTTAAAGAAACCAGCCAGGTAATTGCGTAGCACAGTTGCTGTATTGATTTCTGGGAGGTTGCTAAGGTCCTATTACTGCACTGCTTTGGAGGAAAAGTGAAAGATCCAGGTCAGCCCAGCAATATACAATGGATGCGACTCATCAGATTTATCTTCAAGCTGTTGAATAAGAATCAGATGTCTATTTAAATAAAGACCCTGAAATGGAAGCAGTGTAATTCTTCAGTTTTTACTGTGCTTTGTTACAGTTTATTTATTCCTCGAATGGGTCTAAAGGAGTCAAACTAGCTCATAAAATGTGTGCTTAGCATGCACATATTGAAATTAAGATGAATGTGGCTCTATGCCATATTCATTATGAACTGGCAGAGTTCAGAAATCAAGGAATTAGATAAGTATACCAGCTGTTACTTGAATTTCAAACAATTACCTTCTGGATGTAAACCGCCTCTCGCTGGCACCTTTAACTCAAGCAGTTAAGAAAAAGAGCATTTGTTTCCTAAAACCAATTTACATTGTAACCCTTTTTTCCATTAACTTTGATGCTGCAAAATAGCCATTCATATGCTATGCTAAACACAATTGTAGGGGGGTGCATGTGGCAGGAGAAACCATAGGATATGTCTTGCATATGCCTGAACTACTTTCCTTAATATTTCTCTTGACTTGACTTGATTGGCAGAAGAACAGCCCAATTATTTCTAGCTTGCATTTTGCAAACACAGATTAGCATGAGACCTGAAAGCCAAGTGACTTGAATCAACTAAACCTAGTAAGACCGTATACACTTGAAGTCTGGGTCTCTGTCACTGAAAATGACTTCAAATTATCCTGACAACTGTACAGTCCTGCCAACAGCACACTGCCATATTGACGTTTCTGTCTGTGCAGTGGACAGATTAAAATTGCATCTTAAATTTCTCCTGATAACACTAAATGATGTTTTGAAGCACAAATTCTATTGACAGAATAAACCTCAGCAAAGATCCCAAAAACATTACGTGTTAGGGGTTACTTTAGATAATGACATTCTTCTTATTGATAAAGCTAGAGCAGTGTGATTTCAATCCACAGTCATAAAGTATACTCTTAATCTGAATAAATCATTGGAAACTAATATATATATATAGCACAAGCATTCCATGCTTTTTACAAGACCTGAGTTCAGGTCACCAATTAAATAAATGTTGTGGTCTCAACCTAGCCCCACGAGTAAAATGTCCAACCAGAGATATTTTTAGTTTCTTCATTATGCAATTTTTAATTAGCATTAGCATTTCTGATGAGCACTTTAATAGTTGAGAGAAATATTGGAGGTTAAATCCACTCGTCAAGTTCACAATAGAAACCATCCAGTCAAACTGTGAAACATGGGGGGAAAAGATATAAGTTTTAGGTTATGTGCATGATAAAAATGCCTGGATAAGTAAGTACTCAGACTATATAATAGGTTGATAGGAAGAAAAAAATTTAAAAATGAAATTAAAATAAAATTGATGTACACAAAAAGTTTAAATGATTAAAAAAAACATTTATTTTCAAGCCCTTCTTCAGCTCTGTAGAAAGAAAAGTAAACACAGCCAAATCCTGAAATAAATGTTATTTTTATTTTATTTTTTAGATTTTTTCTTCCTATCAATCTTCATTTTTGAATATTTATTTATTCAATATTTATTATTATTATTATTATTATTATTATTATTATTATTATTATTATTATTATTATTATTATTATCATCACCCCAGGTCAAAAGCCCTTCATCATCATTTTTATTAATAGACTGGATCTTTAGGCTTTAAATTAAAAACCTTTGATTGCTTGTTTTGTTAACTTCTCATTGATAGGTCAAGTTCATCTCTTCGCATTGACTGAATAATAATATGTCTTCATTTAAAATAAATATCAGACTGAACCTCTGATAGATTCACTGGAGGCTGCAGCTCCTAAAATAAGCCGATAGGTTTTCTGTAAGCAACCTTTAGTCTTTATCGCTCCACTGAGTACGCAGCTGTTGTAAGAAGAGGCACAAACAAAGGAATGCTACAAATTATTTAATCTTCCTTGACAGGTTTTAGTCTCTATATATTTGACTCTCATGTCTGTGGAAGACTAAACCATTCATGCAGCATATCTGACAGTTACCAGCTGCATTTTGAAACTTGTTTAGAAACATAGAAGTTCTCAGCAAAAAAAAGGATACCAGTTCTAACTGGGCTGAAAAGAAACAGTTTATTTATTCCTTTAGAGCCAGATGTGGTGTTACTAGGATTGCTTATGTCAATTAACACTTAAGAAATTGTTCAATATGCCAGTTTTTACTTGTTTACTTCAGCTTTTTACTACTGTTTATAAAAGCTTTTCATTTTATTCCAAGACATTGAGCTGCCCTTTAGTCATGTTGACGGAAAAAAAAATGTTTTAAATTAGAATTAATCTTAATTTAAAAAACACACAGAGAAGACAGTTGAAGTGTGCTGTAATTAAAATACATTAATCTACTACAAGGTTCCAGCCAATACCTCTGTGACCTACAGTGGTCAAAAGTGTTAGCCTAGCTTGTAAGAGCAGCAGGGTGCACAGTGCAATACCACATAGGAACATATTTGACAGGTTGAGTTCTGCTTCCTGGCTGATTTACAGAACATAATTCATTGAACTAGATCTATTCACTGCATTTAAAATACAGGTATATTGACTTTTGACACCATTGACACTGCTGCAGAATGCCTCTTTTGCCACCGCTCCCTTAGCTATAACATTCTACAGCTACTTATTATCAAAGAGCAGTCCTACTGGAAGGCATCTCTGATGTCTGTGTTGTTACATTGATAGGCTGTCAACAGTCATTTTATGGATTGCAACCTGGTCATTTCAAAATCCATTCATTAGTGGTAAAGGACTAAATGGTGCAACTCAAGTTCAAGGTTTAAATGTTATTATAAGCAAAGACCTTTTTTATTTTGTTGTTCTCCCCATTATACAAGCAAACTGTCATTTGCATTAAGGCAATTGCAGTGCAATTTGGGAGAAAAGGAGCTTGGTAATTGCATCAATCTAGACCAGTTGTCAAACTGAGTTTGGTCTCAGGAGAGCTGTGAAAGAAGCTAAATCAAAAGCAAACTTATGGAACATATAGTTCCTGTTTATTCAAGAAATATGTATTTTTTATTTTATATTATAAGAAATACTGTTCAACTTTGCTATTTAATATAGCCATATTGTCATTTACAATACAGTATATTCCGTACCTTTAATTGATTATGTAAAAACGGAGGATGTGTCCTTTAAATGCAGTCGATTTCCACAATAATTTACCAGGGGAAAAATTTGAAAGGTCAGAAACTTAAATTTAAACAATTCAAACATTATTTGCATGACACTGTTTACACAGTGCAAGCTTTATTCCTGGCACTGTTTTGTAATTGAAGCTATCAAGAGCCTGGTAGCTTAATATTTAAAACTGCGTCGATTGTCTTATTCCAATATGTGTCTTTAAGGATGGTTCACAGTTCATTGTGCAGTTAAATACCAGCCATCTAGGACAGGATTTCCAACATGTGTTGCCTGCATTTCCCTCATCCTATAATCTTGTGGGGTTTTATTTGAGGTCGGTCTGTTTTCAAAGATGTGACTCAGATAGATTCAGAATTAGAAGAAGAGCGAATAAAGTGGCAGAATATTTTATCTCTTAAGAGGAAAACATCACCTATTGCAAGATAAACCTGTGAGATGTGGAAATATTACAGGTCTTAGTGATGGGTCCTCAACCAGAATTTGTGGATCATTTACTGTTTTTCCCAAATACTACACGCCTTAACCCTAGCTTGACTGTTTTAAAAAATGTTGCTTAAGGTGAACATACACTTTCTGACTTAGTATAACCAAATGAACAAGGTTTCAGCTTCGCATGATGGTATTTTCTGAGATAAAATCAGGGATTGTGCGGTATGTTTAAATGGCAGCCTTGGCAACCATCCAGACTTACAGGGGATATGCTGCAGTAGGCCTTCTCCATAGTCATGTCTGTAGCTAATATCCTTTCTTTCTTGAAAATGCATGTGAACTACCCTCTTGAGGAAAGGATGCCAGCTTCTAGAGCCATTCTGATGCAGTATGGTGTCTTCCATTCTGGCTGATTTCACTTATTGACAGACTATCACAAAGTCCTGTCCATTAAAAAAAAAATGAATTCATAAAGTGTGAAGGAATTACTTAATGGTCAATTGCGAGGATTGTGAGTGTGCTGATTTTGCACGTATTTTACATCAGACTTGTGACTTACATCAGAAGTGTGAATGGTGCTACTTACAGCAGATCATGTGGGCTAGAGAAAAAGGGTAATACATGGAAAGTTAAGGTTTAAATCACTTCGGAAGGCAAACAAAAGTGTTTTGGTAGTATAAAAGACTTATATACAGGTGTGCTGTTTTAAATTGCTGTTGTGTTGATTAAAGTACAGCGAGATTGTGGTGGGTCTTCACTCTAGGTGCTTGCAGTCATATCAGCGTTGTGCAAATCTGATGGTTACTGATTTGCTAGTTTCACCAATATACTAAGCTGTGCATTTTTACAATAAATAATGTAGACCTATTTAGCTGAAATGCATGTTGGCACATTACTGTATTGGAACTAGCCGACTACCTAAAGCTGTTTGGTATTCATAAGGTATTTGACAAATTCTAAAGTGGTATTTGCAAAAAGTCTGATAAATATTTGAAATACTTCTGTTTGTGCTGCCTTTTATTTTCCCATGAAAAAAGAAGGAAAAAAAATGACATGACTGTCAGTTATTGAATATTTATCAACCCCCAACTGTGATGCGGTCTGAAGAGTTAGAATGTTGTGTTATTTTAATCAGTGGCAGGAATTGTCAGCTGGTTTTGAGGTACTTTTTCTATCAGACATTCAAAAGAAATAATTATTTCTAGAATAAACATTTTGTTATAAAGAAGTTTTAATCTGCAGAAACTGGTTGGATAAGAAAATAGTTACTAATAGTGCTTGTTCTTTTATTATTATGCTGGGGGCTTGTAATAAAGTTGTATTACACTTTTTAACTAGTCTACAGTATATATGCTGCCAACAAAATTGGGAATAAGAAAGATAGTAAACAGTCAAGCTAGAGAGATTGTGTGTGCATATATGTAGTTAATAAGCACATTGTACATGTACATTGAGAAGTCTTATAACTACTGCCCATTTTCTTCCCCCAATGGTTTAACTTTCAAAAGCTCAGGTGAAATAATGTTGTGGTCAGAAGTAAATTATGTTGAATTTTTTGCCCTGAATTGCTTTACTTTGTAATCACCAGAACCTTATATGAAATACGTGGGCTAGATTGTATTTAATTGGTATTTATAATGCACATTTTTATTGCCTGCGTGCAGTACCATTTGCCAGGTGTCTGCCAGTTCTGAATGCTGTCTAGATCATTTTGAATGACCTTTGCTGCTGCATCAGTGTTTGCCACTCCTCCTATTTTTGTGTCATCTGCAGAGGACCTAATACTGATCCCTGTGGTACTCCACTGGTTACCAGGTTACAAACCCTGTTCAGTCATTCCTCTAATCAACTTCATATATTTTCTTTAATAAAATTGCAAGCTTAATACACACCGTGATTTTAGACAATATTGTTACATCTACAAAATTATTTCGACTGATTTCCTGGCTTCCGATAGACAGAAGTCACACAGATTCTGTTGGTGTGAAATTTAAATACATTAGCATTTGCTTACGATTGTAAGTCGCCCTGGATAAGGGCGTCTGCTAAGAAATAAATAATAATAATAATAATAATAATTATTCAATTATTCATTTTTAACAACACATAAATGCTAAGTTTGTTGGGACCTATGCTTAATCTCCTGCAAAACCATTTTAACCTGCTTCCTGTAATCCAGGGTACTTTGTTACCGTGGTTACCAGGTTTGTAATATTAAAGGTGTGCTGTCATAACCGCAGCTCCTCCACTATACTGCTCCAATCTACAATCATGTACTATAGGTCTTAACACTGTAATCGATTATTCTAATCTTCTGGAGTTTTTTCTTCTCAAAGTCCTCCAGGTGTTCTTTCATTTCTATATAGCAGAATGCCTTCAGGTGCCTTCAGACCTTATTCCCAACATGATAATCTGTCTTCAAGGTACCTTTACTATTCAAACAATTTTAGATTTTTTGATGCTGTACTTTTTATATAATTTGCTCTATACAGTATTCATTTTGTTTCCAAGATTTCCATGGTTTAACAGGTAAATGAGTAAGGGCACAAAATATATACAGTATGTACTATGCACCATCTGTATCATATAGCATAATGCATTATGTGTATCTACACATGAATAAAAGACACAACTGATTTAAATAATTAAAGATGCCAGAGAGTTGCGTACTTCAAGCCCGTAGAGGTGTAAAATAATATCTAACTGTCTAGACAGGAATAAAAAATAAAAAAACTTATTAGATCATCTACCATTAGAGCCAGGGTGAGTTATATACAGTACAGCGCATGTGAAAATCGAGGATAAATAATGAATAAGTTAAATCTAGTGCAATCATAGAAAAGATCAAAGTGCAGCGATACCAGTTGACATTGACCGATAGTGATCAAGCTGATGCCATAGCCTTCAGTCTATATTCTTGGACTCAATGTTAAAATAAAATATGGAGCTTCCCCTTTCCTTAGAACACTTCTAGATTTAGGTACTAAATGACACAGCTGAGCATTTTATCAACCCCATAATGTACAATAACGATCTAATAATAAACAAAGTGTCACTGTATTAATTTATTCAGTGTTTTTAACAGATTGTATAAAATTAAGCCTGTTTACATTGGTGATTTGGTCCTAACTAGTATCACATGCCAGTTTTGCAGTATTCAACTGAGCAACATTTTTAATGTTTTTAGTTTTTTCTCTCTCTAATGACATGACTTTACTCTGGGATTTATTTAGTTATTTACACAGGAATAACCACATGATTATGCCCAGTTCTGTTTATTGCATGATTTTGCTGGTGCCCAGTTTTCCAGATGGTTTGACTGAGGCACTAGGCGATGAAGTGGCTGGCTGTGAGTCACAAGCAGAAAATCAGCAGCAGAGCAGAGAACCATAGTCGGATTCCCATGAAGATCACTTCTACAAACACCAGGCCAAACTGCAGGATGGGTTTCCATTGCTATTATATATTTTTTCCATATTCTAATATTTTATTTTAAACTTTCACAACAATATATCAACTGTGAGGACTGGACAACTATACATGTAAATAGATATACTGTAAAGAACATACTATATGGTTTAGCACAGATGGTGAGCCACTATCTCGCTAGAGAAGTACAAATCACCTTTTACACTTCTGGATTCATGGTTACCATATTCTTTTCAAGTGGGTTAGAAGGCTGTATTGCACAATATTTCTTGTTTTATGTGTAGCAGATTTATTACAAACATGACCAGCGGTGCTATAGAACAACGGTTCTAATGATGGTGGCTTGTAGTTTGCAAGAAAGCCATTCTAAATGCAGTAATCATTTTGGGAATTTCTTACAGTTACAGATGTTACAGATGATGGATTGCTAGCTTTGGCTGAAATATACTTTTATTTTTATTTGAAAGATGTTGCTTTCTGTCTTGGTTTCTGTGTACCACCAACCCATTTTATTATGTTTAGTTTTCAATGTATAGTTACATTAAATTAACCATTCATTGTTGTTATCTGTACAAACTACCACTGTGCATTATTCATTCTAGCTAGTTGGTAATAGGGCTTTCAAAACACACCATATGCCTTCATTGTGATCCTATATATTTTCCTTGGCTTTGTGGCCAACCTAGCCATTTGTTGGGGTTCGTTAAAACACTCCTTTTGAACCAAAATGCATTCTGTAAAGTATATTTATTACATCTTGAAATTGTACTGTATTTGAAGGTTCTAACATTATGGTTGAGTGGAATATTAAGGTAAAAACATATGAATGGTTAATACAGAGAGCATTAAATCTGTAATAAGTAGAACTTTAATCAGTAAATACATTTTGTGAGAGTGTTCACTGGGGAAATGCAATAAAAGAAAAGTAGCACTTAATTAGAGCTACTTCAGTGTAAACCATTGGAACACAAATATTGTAAGATTATTAATTAAACTGATACTAAATTGGGATTAAGATTGGCGATAACTATCACATTAATTTATATTGCACATGCCTTCCTGCTTTTTTATTTCCTCTTATTAAATGGAAAATGATGAAAGCTTGAAAGCTTTTTGACACTGTTAATGTATTAACATATGTGGAAAGAGCGCATGTTGGAGTTGAAAGTAGGGCACCCAGGTGTACCAGCAGGATTGGTTTTATTCCAGTTAATAAATTAAACTGTACCTTCTAAAACTAATGACAGAGTGCATCCTGTGCAGAGACCTCAAATAATATGGAGGAATGCATTCATCATGCTATTACTCCAGATTAAGCTGTCTGTATTGTTTAAATGACTTTTATTAATGGGACAGTATGGTACCCTGATGACTAGCACTTCCTAAATACCGCTAGAGAAATGGAGGCATTGCATAGCACTTGGAGCCACTCCAGATGTAGAAAGGTTTGACATCACTGTGCTTGACATGATTTATCTATTTAGGTGCCTTATCATGTAAATCATTAATACATATCCCATGGTCACCCTATCAGCCTGGTGAAGTTCACAAACATGGAATCAAGATGCTGTCTAATACTTGGACAGCAAGTTAGAGATGTGAGGTATTGTCTTGAGATGAGCTAATGGAAGCTGCAGGCTGGTCTGGGATTAATCTTAAAAGGAATTTTAAGTTATGAGACCATAAAGATGGAGAATGAGTGGAGACACAGATTGACTGAAGTGATTCTGTTTGAGTATGCTTTCAATGTAAGCATTGTGCTTGTCCAGTTATACTAAAAATAGGAGTACAAATCATTTGTACTGTATATTAGGTATTTTTTTTATATACAAATCTTTAGAATAAGGAAACCATAGACCAACTGAACATTTAATTTGTGTCTGCTACACATAATTTGCTTTCATTTGAACATTAACAAATGCATAGAAATAGAATAAATTCTATTTATGTTCACACAGGGGCATCATTTCAGAAACATTGTGGCAAAATTGAACATTCTGTGTCCCTGTGGCAAAGTGGTTAGCAGTGTGCAGGTGCAGGTGATCAATAATCAGACAGACAACAATATCCAGGTGCAATGATGTTTTACTTTTTTTGGTGTTTAAATTATATTCTGCGAGAAATGCAATACCGAATACTATTGATAATTTAATTTATACTGATCAAGCAAAAGATGTGCTCTGAATTATATATATATATATATATATATATATATATATATATATATATATATATATATATATATATATATGTATATATATATATATATATATATATATTAAAGAAATCCGGAATTTAAAGAAATTACAAGAATCTAAAATCAAAATAGGGTCAAACTGAAATCCAAAAACGCACAGCACAGCCCTACCCTTCAAATCTATGTTACCTTTTCTTTACAGCATGTATAAGTGATTGGACCTGGGCAGAAGAAATATTAATAGTTTCTTCTGCGAGTTAATCCCTCCTAGTTGTCTCGCTGTGTTTATGTTCTTCCGTTTACCACCTGCTGTGGCAAACATATCCAACATTTTCATTTTGACTTTTTATGATATCAATAATATTATATTATTATATAAATAATAGAATGCAATGTAATTTTGTGTTGTCGATATTATCACTGGACAACAGTGAACTATCAATCAAAAATGAGTGAATGCCGCCGATGCCTTGAGACTGAGCAATCACATCACATAGCAACCGTCACCAACTTCAATCCAGATCCGGGTCAGATAAGAAAAGAATGAGGTTTGAAAACTTCCACCATCTTATAAGTGATTATATTGTGTGTCTGGTGGGTGAAAAAGCGGAAGACATAATGTCATATAGATCGTCTAGGGCTAACCAAAGCAAATGACGTTCCAGCATTCACACTGTTCTTTCCATCAGTCAGCCTTAATTATAATGTATTCTGTATACTGATAGATTGAAGGATAACAAGGAGAAAGAGGGTTTTGTACTAGTTTATCTCTTTTGATTGAGTGAATCACAATCACGTTGTGTCAGATGGTACTGATTACATTAAACAAAAATAGTACATTGTAATAAATTGTTGTAAAGAATCCAACTGTTAGAAGGTGCTTTGTACTCCCTATATTTAACCAACTGCTACTCTAATCTTTCATCTTTTTTTGCAATTCAGTCATTTTTAATACTCACTGACTATGGTGGGGGTATAAGTAGATGCCCAATGTCAAGGAGTATTTGTCAAGTGGATGAAAGATCAAGAAAGTGCATCAAAATTTACCTTGGACCTCACTCAAATAAAGAAAGTATAATGAAAATCATAAAAAAAAAAATTTATATTATATAATGATATTCATCACTTTTTGCTTAGGCCTGAAATGTTGCAGTTCATCATTGATAAAAGGAAGATGCAAACATGGCTTCAGTCTTTAATACATTAATGCATTTAGGTAACCAAGGTTTGTCTAAAACAAGTTCAGTAATTCATTCAAGATGCAGCCTTCAAAAAACTCCCTAGAGGTATTAGAATCAATTTCCAACAGACTACTGTAACCTTTTTCATAGGCTTGTTGCTTTAGGCATTAAAATAAAAAAAAAAAATCGTAAACCTATTCCTTTTTTTATTCTGTGCAATGTCTAATACAAATATACATAATTCATGGTGTGAAATTGTAGTAAATTTGAATTAAACCGTAAATGTATGATACATTTCATATAGTAATTAAATAAAATACAGTATGACGATTTTTAAAACAGTACATCTTACTTAAAGTATAAAATCCATTGATTGCAGTAGTGTACAGTATTAGACAGAATATATCAATCTTTATAGCTGTATTGAAATACATCTATTAAATAATTGTATGTCAAAGTATTTTTAATCTATAGTACTGTATTTGAGACCCCCTTCTCCCTTATCACACGAGTGATTGAGTAACACATTACCTGCCTTGAAAAGCAAACATTTGCAATGAATGGCAATTTTCTTGTTTCAAAATTTCAGACTTGACTGGCTAATACAATGCAATTGGAAATGTCAATCATTGTGCAGAGTGGTAAGGCAGAATCATCTGGAGCTGCTTGGTTGAAAAGGTTTTCTTGGACAAACACATCTCTCTCCTTATAGCAAACATGTCATGTACACATCAAACATTTTAGACAAAAGACAATTCCTACCCAGTATATCTTTTATAGAATTGTGGTGTGTCCCTTTAAAAACTCTTCGGCGTTTCCTTGGAAATCACTGCTGTTTACATTGCATGACGACAAAGAAACCCTGTTCTTTATTGAGACATCACAAATGATAATCACCGATTGTTAAAAACAGTTATTAAAGGGCACTGCTTGGCAATTTGAACGTTGTCAATAAGTTAAGGTAATGCAATCAAATGGAAACTTTGTATGTACTGTACATGTATGTAGTTTAATTCTAAACAGAGAACTATACCATGAGTAAATGTTCCATTACTATTGTGCTTACAGGAACAATGCATAGAAAGTGTTACCACTATGAAGGAAAACACATCTGTATGTGTATGCAGTATGCAATGGAATTGCATCTCCTTATTTTGCAGAAAGTGCCTTTTAAATGAACTTGAGGCATTGGCCCAGATTCTGTTAAAAGCGATTGATGGTGATAAATGTGATCGATGGTGATAAATATCCCTGTTACCATAATTTATCATGTGCTGCTATTACACTACTGGGAGCCACTGATAAGGACATCATGCCATATCAACAGCAGCACAAATAGAAACGTCACTATTTGACTGCAAATATTAAGACTGTATTTAGATCAGCATGTTAGCAAATTGTACTGGGCAGAATAGTGAACTGCTATTTTCCAGTATCCTAGTTATAAAAAAAAAAAAAAAAAAAATTTTAGAACAGAAACCTCTTGAAATCAGTTTTTTCATCAATGTTGTACTCTAATTGGTGGTACTGGAAAATCTTCTGAGGTCCATTTATGTATTATAGCAAAGCCAGTGCCACCTTTTAACTTTACACAAGTTGGGTGCAATTACCCTCTGTGTTGTGTCTTTGAATACATTTCATTTGTTTTCCTTTCCTTACAACTCTCTCTTCTCTCCTGCATTATTTCTTTTTTTTTAATCTTCTGTATCACTTCTTTGTCCTTAAGCAGTTTCACATTGTTATATTTTTACTGTCACTGCATGGACTGGTGCCACATTACATTGGCAGGTTTTTTTTTTCACCAGTACATTTATATATCACTAATGAGGATATTTCCTTTGGCCAATTGACTGGTTTGGGATGCTGTCATTTACTTAAAAAGTAACTTGTTATAAATGTTAGGGCCAGCCATTTGTGTTGCTTAACCAAGTGAGTTGCCTTGATAGAAAGCCTTCATTTGCAAACATGCACCAGTAATTGAATTCAGACTGAGTTTTAGAAGGTTAAAGTATACAAAGTTCTATCGGTAGACGGATGGGTATACAATCACCAGTGTTTGTTAAAGCTGCAGTGTTCATAAGATCTGCATCATGATTGACCGATTTGTGTGTACAGCAAATATTATGGCTATAATAATGCCTGAAAAGTTGTTTTTGTTGAAAATGAAAGAAAGACAGAAAATAATACTACCAGAATTTTGTTTAGAATTAAATACTTTTTTAGTGTTTAAGCCAACCCTCCCCTTTCACACACGCCTACATACCCATCAGAGTGAAACGTACACTTGCCATTAATCTTCCTTATCTCTCACTGTTTTATTTAATAGCATTGATTAGGAGCACTTTCACTGCATTATTTAGATCAATGAGGCAGATTCTTCACAGTAAAGGAGGAAAGTGATGGGTGATGAATTTTTTTCATTAAGTGGACAAGTTTATCAGAGGCTTTAAATGTAATAGATTATTTAAGACTAATACAGTCGAAAAATTGGATGCATGAAAAATATGAATATGTGTGGCCAATGAAATGAAGACTTGGCCATCTTGTTTGCTTACGTAAACATACTGCTTTTAATATTCAAGGCATTCACATTCAAGACAATCCCATCAGCTTGCTAATACAGCAATTCCTAAAATCATATGACATAGTCAAAGAGTACTGTTGTGTGACCGAGTGAAAATATTTAAAGAAAATGAAAGCACGCCACAGTAACCTGCAAAACTGAACAGCTTTAACCTTGGCATTAAAAAAATTACAAAAATAAAGCGACCAACTGCACTCCCTATTAGTAAGCGACCACCTGCGTGGGCTACTTTGCTGAGTAACTGATAACGGTATCAAATTCACATTTATGAATTGCTACTTTATACAGTACTGGTGATTCCAATGAAGCTGTCTATCAGTGGGCAATAAATAAAGATTCTCAGTTTGTTACCTTGCTGTAGTCCATAAAATCAGGACCTGCAAAGGGGATGGATTATTTACTAGTATGGCTTATATACATGTACCATAACGTTGGACTATACCACAGGTCATTTTACAGTCCCCAAGGCTTTGTAAACAGTAGTTGAGTGTTGACAAATCTGACAGTAGCAATGGCTTGATTATGGAAAGAAACTCATGAGTGAGTGGATAACTACATGCAAAATCAAGACCGCCAGGAGAGCCGAAAGCAATATTATTGAGCAGTACGTGACATAATGTTCAACCAAGTAGAATGTAAAGCTCTCTGTGGACTGCTGTTAACCCTTAATGTAACCGCTGTGTCAATAATTTCCACCAGGATAACATAGCATCAGTAGTAGAGGTGGGTATTTCTGTTCAGTTCGAATAGACACATGTTGACCACAACTGTACCAAGCAGTTTTCCAATAGTATTAATAAATACAATAGAAAACATTCAAGTTTTGTTTGTTTGTCATTAGAATAAATGTGAAATGTCTTTAGAGCTTATGTCTTGGTTAACATAACTGCTAAAGGTAGCTGGGTTTTGACAGGACATGCAGATTATAATTATTCCTAACTCTCCAGTCACCTAGGAATAAATACCCATTAGCTCAACCAACGTGAGCTTCCACCAGTCTAACTACTGGATACCTGTCTTTGGAAACCGTACACCGTTACGTTATGTGTCTTCTTTTTTAACAATAAAACTTGAAATGTCCCAAAGTTTCCCATGTGTTTGGCCTGTTTAGTTTTAGAATCCTGATCTAAATGCAAAGTGTTTAATAGCAAAGAGGCACAGAATTAAAAGGATGGAGTTATTAAACTGTGGATATAGTCATCCACATAGTTTGTATCTCAGTAAAGGCGCTCCACGTGGAGTGCAGGATGCACTCTATAGTCTGGACGTCACGAGTTCGAGTCCAGGCTATTCCACAGCCCTCCCGAGTCAGCGCAGGGGTGGTAGCGGTGAGCTGAGCTTAAAAAAAAAAATTGGCCATTCTAAATCGGGAGCAAATAATAAAAATAATTGGTAACAACTAAATTTATATAAAAAAATATATATATATATGACCTTTTCCATAATTATGTTTGGAACTAACCATACATACTAAAATACTCACTTACCTGAAACTTGTTTTATAAACATGAATTACGTTTTTTATAAACATGAATTAATAATTGATTGTCTTTCAACCAGAATGTAAAGCTAAGCGATGTTGAAGTCAGCTAGTAAAAGCAACATGGCCAGTTCCCTGCAATTACACAGTAACTATGTAACAGCAGGAACCATTGGTAGTTATTCGGTTATTACTATGTAAATACATGGCTATAATCTGATGTACTACCATGAATTTAAACTTATTTAGTAACCTGTTAAGTAACTCTAAATGCGAGATTGGATTTTATTTTATCACGTTGAATGAATGTACAAGACTAATCAAAATGATACATTCTGTTTTCACAGGAGCAAGGCAAGATTGGAGTCACATTTAACATCGGAACTATAGATATCAGCATCCAGGAAACCAGCACCCCAGTGAATGATGGGAAATATCACGTAGTACGTTTCACAAGAAATGGTGGGAATGCAACACTTCAGGTGGACAACTGGCCAATAAATGAACACTATCCAACAGGTAATGTAAACTCAATGGCCCTAATTAAACCAGTAGGAAAAAAAATGTAGAATAAACTGGACAGTACAGTATATGCTTTTAAACCACTGGGAAAAAAATGGTAACCCAGCACTGGACATGATGTTTTGTTTTATATTTAAGAACATTATTTTTATATTTATAACACTTCTGCAAACCCATTATGTTTTCCCAACATGTGCTAGTATAATTACCATCGAAATTGAGCTCAGTGTGTGTTTAATTTATATGGCAGGATGAAAATAGCCTTTACCTGAATAACACCTTCTCTTCTACTCATTCTATTACACTTTGACAAGAACACTGTGACATCTTTTTAAACTTTTCCATCTTATCAACGGCTTTTGACATCATAACACAGCAACCTGTAATGATAGTGTCTGACAGCCTTCAAATCAAGTCCTCTTCAATTATGCCTTCTGCCGTCCGAGAGTAGCCTTCAAACAGGTTTTGATGACTGCTTTTTGAAGCTGTAAGAAGCTGTTATTTCAGAGGAATACACCCTCTCTGTTGCTGTGGGTTTATTTTTATTTTTATTTTATTTTTTTTTGGGGGGGGGGGGGGGTAATTCTTGCAAAAAATATAATATTGACTGGAGAATAATCTCTTTTGATGAGAAAATGAGGGTAACATTTAGATCAAGTGTCAAAGACTGTTCACTGGTAATGATTGATGCCCTTGTTCTTAACAATACTATCCAGCACCTGCTGTAGTCTTGAGGGATGCTGTATAAAAAGGACATCTGTTACCCTATTAAAAATGAAAATCGTCAGAACCACAAGCAAGCAAAGAAGCAACTCTACAGTCCTAAGTATAAGGCATATCTCTCTACTAAGGGATCTACTAAGGGGTAATTTGTATTATTGACTAGTCTTCAGTCACAATTAATACAATCCATATTGAGCAGGGAAGAAATTAAAATCAACTAACTGCCAGAACCATGTGAGACTTAATAGTTTTGGTGAAATTCCAATATGTATATTTACTGAGTCTGGCTTCCCCAGGATTAAGAAATTAAGGGGATCAACATTTCATACACCATGCATTAACCTGAAGCTCACCCACTTCCAAGATATAGGAACTCTGCAATAATAAATGAATTAACTGGTGTAGGTATCAATTTATTCTTCACCCCAAGGGACGTTCATGGAAAGTAAAGTGTGTCGCCCCACTCCAAGTCAATGGTCTTCTATTGCTTGCTGACGCATGCATGTGGAATAAATGGCTAATGCATGATTGACAGTATACTGTTGCTATAGTGACTCACTTGTTCGATTTTTCTCACATTTGTTTAAAACACACCTTCAATGGAACATCATTTGTGTGTCATGGTTAGTAGAGCTATAAATACAGTACAATGTTTGAGTGGAGTGCCGAGATGAAGACTACACATACATCTTTCTATGTACTATTCTTTCTAATTTCTTTATGAAAGAAATAAAAAAAAACTTATAAATATATAAATAACTAAATCATATAATGATACTGCTTTGTAATAAATAAATAAGCACCAATACTCAAGTTACTGTGTGCCAAATTACTGTCAAGACTGAATGTCTTTTAAATGTTCCCAAATATCAAAAGATGCACAATAAAACAACTTACTCAGCTAATGATGTTAAAATAGGGAGTCACATACTCTTATTCTCAACAAGCATTGGTACCGTACAGTCGAGTGGGTGAGCTGTTGGATTACATTGCATGACTTGATCACATTATCATGCCTTTTTTTTGTAGCTTTAAAATGCCGGAACAAAAAAAGGAAAGGATTTAGGACTATATTTCTTTCCTTTTCCCAAAAATGCTGGGAAAAATGCTGAAAGCAGCTATGTAAATTGGACAAGACAACTTGTTTTTCTCCAGCTGTGAAACCAGTGTTTATTGGATGGTGACATGGTGTGACAATGACTTCTTTATTTTAAGATTCTCAAAAATAGTTGTAACCTTCATAGGTTTATAGGGATGGTGATTCATTCATTTAGATGATTTTAAGAGACCTATCTATTTTCCATTAGCCTATATTGCTAGTCTCTAAATACTATTTCTCCAGTTACATTAACCAGTATATGAATCTGTACAGCATGTTCAATCTGTGTGGGTTTACAAACTTATGGAAGGTTTTCTGAGTTTGCTGCCCGTATAAAGGGTGCTACTGATGAAACATGAGGGAATCTACTTTAATGATTTAAACAGCTGGTGGTCTTAATGACGCCACCCTGAAACCAAGCTCTATGATGAAACTTGTTTCACTTTATCTTATTGGCTTAAGTGAAGGATTCATGTCCAGTTGACGAATGGCAGTACCATTGTGTAAATAAATAAATAAATCCTGTGCCATGCCATGTTTCTAGTCCTGTTTGTGTTTATCATTCTCTGACACCCCTATAAGAAGGGCATCTATTTTTAGATTATGTGGCAACATCACCTGCTTGTGATGCAGTTCAAACTAATGGCTGAAACCCATCGGGGCTGCTATATTCAACATGCAGTGTTATGGTCTCATGAATAACAATATTAATAACAATAATAAACAGTAATATAATTGTAGACTAGTAATGATCCCTTTCCAAGCACAGAATACCGCCAGGGAGTATTTTCAATGTAGAAATCCAGTTTGATTGTCTAATTCAGGTTGAATTGTAATATGAGCTGATACATCCAAGGCTACACGTTTCAGGCTTCCAAAGTAGTTGACACTGTTTTGCTTTGCACTTAAACTTGCAGTTAATGGTACACTCTATTCGTAGGTAATTTAATTAGAATTGATTTTTCTTCAAAAGCTGAATGATTTCTCCTGTAATTATAGGTTAGTGTTATATAATTGACTCACGTCTTGAAATGCTAATGTGAAAACTGCAAAATTACTTTCGTTCCTTCAGTTCATTCTTTAATTTATTTGACCCCCTCCCTAACACATAGCGGGCAGACCAGTACCACCACATGAAGACAGTAGGAGGCTCAGTAAGTAGTGTCCTTGATTTAAGTCATTTAAATTCAATCATTATACGGCAGATTTTCTTTTTTTTTTAAATTCACTATGATACTCACTAGATATCTCTCTTATTAATATTTTCTCATTCCTCCATCAATACATTTTGCTTTCTGGTTCTCATTGTTAAGGTCATTCCAGACATGTTCTATATGGCTGTAATCATGACTGGGTTAGTTATTTAATCCTTATAGAACATGTAAGAGAAGCTTTAACCAGAAGCTTAGTGCCATGGGACAGAAACTTACCAATGTGGAACAGTGGTAAAATGAATTGGTATTAGTTTCTTCATAATCCCAGCTAAAAAAAACTATTTAAAAATATTTAAAACAGAGGTGACATAAAATTGCATTGTGCTGCAAGGGTTAAACCATGTGACATGTTGACATGGAACCTGGAAAGTGAAGGCACCTGACCTTCATTAGTTTCTAGCTTGAAGCCATTTTCTGTTAGCTTGCATGGGGAGCTCTGGAACAGGGCCAAGTCTTTTATGTAGGATGGGGGAAAAAACGCATCTGCCTGTTCATTCATCCTTGCCACAGCTTCTCGGATTTTAGCATCCTAAAAAAATGGCTAGGCTTTATTATTTATAATGCACTGGTTATTTATTTAAAGTTAAAGAATGTAAGTTTCTAAATAAAATAAACTTCCAGGTATATTAAGCCATGTGTAAATGCATACACTCCTTCAAATCACAGGAGACTTTTTTTGAAAGATGTTACAGATGTCAAAGCCAGTGCCCTTTTACCTGCATCACCCATAAGATCTATTTTAATCTACAGAAGCAAACCAAGACAGATATGTGAACTACGTGGTTATTTCCGATAACAATGCCTTTAGAGACAGTAGTATCAGTCCCAATGCAAAAGTTAAAGGCAGCTAAATGTTCTCACTGAACCAAACAGGCAGCCATTTTCCTGCTCAAGCACTTCATATAGGCAGATCTCCAGTCCAGCACAGTCGAATTGTATGTGTTTTTAACAAGTCTGGATTTCACTGTCAGCTAAAATTCTGCCAAGTGTTCATTTCCTAAGCACTGACATAGGAGGTTTAATCCATGGCCTAAACTACTGGGCAGAAACTAATTGTAATTGAATAACTGAAATGGCCGATCATCTCTTGTTTCGTACATAGCATCAAGTCTGAATTATTGTAAGATACCTAGCATAGTGCCAAATCACAAAAATGCCTATATGCATACACGCGTACCACAAGCAATGTTAATTTATGTGATTAGGTAAAGGGTTTCCTTTGCTGTAATGCAGTTTAGCAAGACACAGCAATGATAGAAAAAAGGACTATTACTAGATGTGATCTGTTACAAAAAAAACATGCATAAACTGTGGAGAAATTATTTTTCTGACTGACAGGAGGGATCATATAGTCTGCTGCAATCTAGTCCAATTTGCATCAGCTGCTGAAGTGTATGTGAAAGAGAACAGGGCAGCAGACAGAGATAATAGAAAAGGAGACACTGAAGGAGAAACCAGCAGAGTCACAGGAGTAGAGAGAGATTTAAAAAAAATAAACGGCAAACCACGATAGGAATGACACAGAGCTGTTGCTGGGTAATATTAAATGAAAAGAATAGAACATTTCAGAATTCGGTTGCTTTTTACAAGATAAAACACATTTTTCTAAGCAGTTATGTGTATTTATTACTCTGGAAAGTCGGATCCAAGATATTTTGGTGTTTACAAAATCATTATTTGGAATGAAATGTCCTGTTCCTGAAACAGCAAAATAAGACAGAAGACTGAGTAAACAAATGTGTCATTGCATGTACCAGTAAACTATGTAGTAGTTAATTGCTGCATATGAAATACATAGATGTTTTATTTGGAACATAAATATGAATAATTTTGGAACAAATTATCACACACAAGATATAAGGGAAATTCAAGTTTTAGGCATTTTATAAAGAAATCTGTATAATAAAGAAAAGGTGCTACGTTATACTGTAGAATCAGCTTAAACAATAAACTGAATACATCTCTACAACAGAAACAATGACGTTGCTCCTCACATATTCTGTTACATAAATAAAGCATTTTAAATACCGAAGTTGCCTACTAAGTTTAGGTTTTAACTAAAGCAAGACATATAAATTTCAGCTCTGGCCAGCCTGATTTGAATATGTAGGGACACTGTTTGAAAGCACTGTCATCCTTTGTCATATCCTACCACTGCCGCAGAACAGTTATCCTGATGGAATCAGAGCAGATTTACATCAATAATGAAATCCACAGTAGTCTGCTGACCTGAACAAATAGAATGAAGTTGTCAGCATGTCATAGTTTGTATATTTAATAGAAAAGAGATTAACTATTGCAGGGTATGGGAGAACTCTGCCATGTACCTTAGACTGATATACTGGATGTGAAGAGCAAGTGAACCGTGACTTGTTGCCTTGCTCAGTATCAGCAAAAAAAAAGAGACTGAGGTGTGTTGGGTTTAAACATTGGCTGTTAGTTGTTAAATCCCAATCTCATCTTTATAAAAAGCTTTTGCAAACACTGGGTCACAACCCATAATAATGGTAGCTGAAAAAGCAGGCAACAATCGCATCTTCTGATTGTTTTCTGCCTTTGCAGCTGTAATCAGAGGTTCAGATCTCTTTACAACCGTCTCTATGTTTAAATATGACAAACCAATACCGTATTTTGGTGTCATTATAACCGCAGGCCAGAATTCTGCATGAAATATGCTTGCTTTCCAACTAATACATCAAACCAAAGCAGTGTGAGTGGAAATGTCTCATCTGAATCTGCAGCGTTTCAGGTCCAATCGCTAGTCAGACAGACATTTGAGTTGCATTTATTGTAGCCACTGACATGAGTGTTTTCTTTATATGGGGATGTTTTTGCACTGGTAAGAAAAATAAAAAAAATAAAATGATATATCCCTTTGTTAATGTAAGGTGCTTGCAGCAGTAGGAGGTTTTAAATCACATATTTAAGCTCCTCTAGATGAGAGTGCAAAACAGAAATGAAAAAAAATGGGTTGCCTATTTTATAAAATTGTATGTGAAATATAGATAGCTGACATTTTCAATATGGGCTTATGAGAGAAAACTAACTATTGGAAATAAAAACACAAGTACTAAAACATTGACAAGAGCTATTGTTTTTGCACATTTCTAAGGCTAGGACCAAATCAAAACTTTGACAACCCTCTAATCGCACTTAACAAAACTGTATTTAATGGCGATTTCTTTTTTTTTTGTAAGTATCTTATTTTTTCAACTCATAAAAAAAATAAAAAATAAAAAAATCGCTATTAAATACAGTTTTGTAAATTGTGTAGCAGGTTGTCAAAGTTTTGATTTGGTCCGAACCTAAGTCATGATACAGTTAAGGACACGCAAACACAAAACATTTTTCAAAAAGTCATTGGCTTTATCTGCCAGGATTTAAGGTAATGGTTTCCTAGGTATGAGATAAATCGTCTTGTACCCTACAAGCTAAATACAATTACTCTTATCAAAAACAGAATCTTTAGCCCCTTATAAATCTCTCCAGGGGAAAAAAAGATAAGCTTTCAGTATGAGCTGTAGGCCTAATCCTGCGATTAAATGAAACCACCCAGGATGTTTGCGATTAATGCTTTTGCTCTCATTGTCTCTGAAGATATAGGAGAGAAAGTCCACGAATAAAGGCATTTCAAGACATGAATCCTGTAGCACAGGGAAGGCTACAAACTGTGGGCAGGTTTGAGACCACCAATCCGTGTTGTGGTCCATGGTTTACAAGTTAGGAAGAAATAAAGCAACATAGATCTAAAAATGGATCTGTGTACTCTTCACCCCTCTTTCTCAGACAAGATGCCTTAATACTTAAGGAGAAGTGAGCGGTCAAAGATTTATGCACTCACTTTAGCATCTCTTGAGGAAGAATCTTGAAGGATTTTCCCATGAACCCTTTTTCTCTTTCAGTTTGCTGCACGGTACAGAGCCTTTGAAAAAGGACCGATCAGTATCAGTTGTCACATTTATGAACATCTTTGTAGAGCTACATCAATAGTCATCAATAATGGGTGGAAGAAACTATAAAAGATCAGTTAGCAGATTTAAAATGGCATATCCAATTGTTGATATATATGTGTTCCATTAAACACAAGGTTAAATGTTGATACACTATTGTTAGTGTTGCATGACCTTTTCTTAATTCATATGTGTAAAAAGCAGCCTGACTGAATTCCCTGGGAGAAATTTTATTATCTGGAAACTTGCATTTTCTCAATGTAAAATAGAGAACAACTGCAAGCAAGCACAGACAGTATTATTTCCTTCAAAAACAATTCAAGAATTTTATGTTTTTCATTCCCGTCAAGTGGTGTCATTTCATATTTTTATATTTTTCTCCCAATTTAACCTTCATCTCCATCTAATTCTGGGTAGTCCAAGAATAAATTAATTTCTTTCCCTCCATGTGAAACTCTGATACTGTATATAGGGGTCAGAACAGGTTAATAAGTGTGCATTCTGCAGGTTTCTTCGGTCTTGTTTTATATGTGGTTGACACTGTGGCTTGGTGAGGTTAATTTAGTGGAATCAGGACACTTAAACTAGAGTTACAAAATCCACATACAAATGTCATTCATACAACCATGCACTGTAATACGAAACCCAATAATAATATATTGTTGAATATGCATCATTGTGGCAGGTGAGTGGGTACATACTGTACAGCGAGCATGACATTGGGTGCAGGGCCCCTGTAAAATCAGGGCCTTCTTTTAAAGTATGTGTTTTTATTTGTATAGCATGGTACACTGCAGACTAACTATACCGTCCTGTTGTCGGCCAATCGTCAAAAAAGACTAGTTGGCAACCATTTCCTTATCTTAATTAATCCAATAGCCATGATTCTGTAGAAATCTAAAGATCTTCCATCTCTGTTGATGTAATTGAAGCAAAGTATACAACATCTGTGCAGACCCTTGCTGTGTTTAACATTGTGCACGCTGTGTGTCGCTGGGACGTGTGAAGAAAAAGGAGTGGTTTGATAGATTACTGCAACCACAAATTACATTGCTGTATCGTTGTATAAGAATATAATGATAATGTGTAATCATTTCATAATTTTAAACTGGGGGACTATTTATACAAGTCATTTTTTAAAATCTCACCATGACTGTGTTATGATAATGCAAGACACTGTGTGACATGACACTCTCTGACTGCTTTGTCTTCTGGCTGCGACAGATTTCTTTGAAAAGAACATATCAAAAATTGTTATAAGATCTTTATAAGACAACAACAAAAATCAAACACAATACTTTGCTTTCTAAAAAGGGAATACATCTGTGTAGATCTGAGTACCTTCTGCATTCAGGTCGCCTCCAGCATTGTCTTCTCTTAGTACAGTTGTTGCTTACTTATACAATAATAGCAGTATGTACATACACTGACAGTTTGTTGCTGAAGCTAGTGTAGAAATGCCACCAGTATGTATAGTTTCATCACTTTTGCTGTTGTCATTTGCTCTTGTTTGGCGTTGCAATTAAATAAGGTGTTTCTGGAAGTATTCTTTGACTGAATGTTCTAATCAGCAACACAAAAGACAGCTGAGGGCATCATTTTAGTTGTAATGATTCCCAGCATCTAATTAGGTTACAACTCAGGTACCAGCTACCATGTTAAAAGGGTAAATATTGCAGTGTCCTGTGTCAACGTGTGAATGACAGAAAACATCAATAAAACATTATGCAAATTGTAGCATGCTGTGCTCATGCCAGAGGCTAAATATTGACCTCCAATTTTGATGTGTGTGGCATGTAATAAAGCTTTGAGAGACAGAAGCCAAATCTTAAAGCTTTCAACATCTTACATGCTTTGTCCATGTAACTGGTCCCTTAACAGAAACACAGCACGAAGACAGGCCACCCACCACGCCAAACCTGTTCAGCTACTGTGTGCTGTAAGTAATTGGTGATACTGATGAGAATGTTCAGCTGCTCTCAGTGCCAGAGCTCCAATTACCTGTAAACCCAGTCAGGGATATTGATTGCTATTAACTACTGACAATCATTATTCAATTATACAGGACTGATTTTGACATTTGGTACAGTACTAGCAATTTTCACTTCCAACCACGTCGAGTAAAATGAAGTGATTTTGTGTTGTTTTATATAGCTACTGTATTTGTTGTTTCTAAAGCGTTGGTATTGAATAACAGCAGACATTTATTATCAGCTTTCTGACAGATTGAGGGAAGCCTGCCTATATGGTGTTGTGCTAACTCCTGATGTCCCTTTTCATTGCTGCCCTAGTGAGAAACACCAACGGCACTGTCCTGGCATGAATACTTTATAGTGTGCTGAACTGCTGTAACGCTTTATATGCAGACTGACTGGTTACTGTAGCTATTCTTAACAGTTGCTTTTTAAAATACATCAATATGTCCTATTTAACTTTTTTAAAAGCATATACTGTCCTTCTAAAGAATAAAATAACCTACATTTGTTTTAATGAATTTAATTAAACTGAAAACAAAAACTATTTTGTAGAATTAATATACAATATATACACACATACATACATACAACATATTTTTCCTAAACCAAAAATAAAATAAAATTTTACTATTTTGCCTTTATGCCAATCTAATACAATTATTACTGTTTAATAGAATGTTTGCTGATCTGTTTATAATTAAAATTGATGGTCTTTTAAACTTTATAAAATCTCAATATTCATACTCATGCTGTGTTCATTTCAAATAGATTTCATAAATTAACGTGAACATTTAAAGTAAGCAGGTTTTGGGGTTAATTATATATTTCATATATATGTGGATGCTTAAAAAGTGATAACATTACAAACAAAAAGATTAATACATTTTCTAAAATTATTTTTAAAAATGGTTTAAACTTAAACAAAAAAAAACCTGTAACGGGTAACTGTGCTTAAATACTTGACATTGCAGACTGTTTTAAGTTGTTTTTTAAACTTTAAAGGCAGCAGTGATTATGAGCGTCTTCAAATGGTAAATAAGAAAATCCCATTCAAATATACCCGGCCGGTAGAGGAGTGGCTACAAGAGAAAGGTAACATGTTAAACTTTTAAAATTATAATCTTTTTATTATTATTATTATTATTATTATTATTATTATTATTATTATTATTTAAAAAATACTAATAAAGCCTGTAACAAATGTCAGCTAACACAAATCTTTTTTCGCATTGATAAATGAATGTTTTAATTTATGTTATAATGTATATCATAGTTTTCTTTTTTCGTTGTCTAAATCATATTATAATGCATTATCATCAAACATAGTTAAAGGGACTGTAAAAATGAAATATATAAATTATGCATGAACAGGTATATAAAACGATAATTATAGCATGCTAATAAAATCTATCTAAAACCAATCTAAGAAAATATGACTACTTTAAGTTATTCCCTCTAAGGTACAGTATATATAAAACCAACCAGACTGTTAAACTGTTTGCTTAATGTAGTAGTAATCATTCAACTATGGAAAGTAATGACCATATTACTAATAAACAAATACTTAGAGGGAATACTGCAAGAAATTTCAAGCATTGTGTTTAAGATCACTCTAAAATGTATTTAAAGAGTATTACTTAAAATGAAGGTACAGTAAAAGTCCCTTTAACAATCTCTAAAACATAAACCCAGTTTCAAAACCATTACAGATTTTAACATGCATGAGCTGACTTGCTATGTATTTGTATGTCTGTGATTTTTTTAAAACACCTTTTATTAACTAAACTGTGTCTTAAGATATCTGTGGTATTAAGCATGCAATGTGTTAAGGATTTGAACACTGACAAAAATTCCCATTGCACTTTTACAGTTTGTATGTATATACTGTATATTTGCTAAAAGGCAATCAAATGAACAGTTTGGATATTTAACTCTATCTATATGTATTTTTATCTTAAAGACACATAAAAGTAATATTAAACATGAAAATACAAACGATAACAAGGATCACAAGCTTTGTCTTATTTTTTTTCTAATACTGGTAAAGACAAAGACATGCATGTAATCAATGTAAACATCCTAAACATCCTATAAATATCAGTGAAACATAATGATGTACAACTAAATCATATACGTGATACACTAATCGTTAACCTAAATGGAGCAAAACATTCACTACAACAGTAGGGCCTCAGAATAATGAAAATGTGTGATTGCCCTTTTAGCAAAATCTTTTCTAAAAAATGTTTTTTAAAAAAGGCCAATACGTTATTTAACTTTCCTTTTCAGCACAGAAGGTAACACCATTTAATTTTTATTTCTCAAAGGCTTGCCAAAAAAAGCTACTAAAGAATGCCAGTGAAAAATGCATGGTCTTATCGTAAAACCCTTGTAGACACAACCCTTTTTTAATCGAAATGTGGTACATGATCATTTGCTGTACAGAATAACTTGATCCATTTTTGTTTTATTACGGGAATTAATCTGCACCGACCCAGTTCCCAGTTATGTGCCCCCAAAGGTATAATTTGGTCTCCCTGTTTCAAAATAGAACAGAAAGTGATGACCATTACATTGCCTTCCTGTCAGATGTATACAAATGTATACCTAATACAAAATAAATGAAAACCCCAACTAATGGCGTTAAACACTGGTTCATGTTTTTGAGGAACTACCAATCATACAACGTTGGCCACTCATGAAAGGCTTGAGCTGCAATTTTGATTTGCATCAGCCCGGTGCCAGAATGCCTAGCCTGCTCTTTATTTTTGATCGAAACAAAAGCAGATTGTAATATCACCACCCTGAAGCCTGTAAATCTGCTAAATCGATGACCTTCCACTATGTTTAGTGATATTATTAACTGGTCAATAAATCACCACTGGGTTGAAACACCAGTAGGATTAAAGGGCAGCGATATTTAGTTAAAAGTGTTTTTTTTTAGGACTCTCAGCTCTGCCACTAATTTGCTATACAACCCCTGATTACTACCTTTGCATTCAAGTACAGTAGGCTTTGCTGGATATAAGATCGTCTTTGTTTGAATATCCTATCTAGGAAAATAGCTCCCCTCTCAGATGCAAACATAAATGAGTAATAAAAACATGTACTGAATGGATTGAGACTTAAGTAGCAGCGGAACAAAGTAGGATTTTTGGAAATAACAAAATAACCTTTATTTGTTAACGTTTTATTTAAAATAAAACTCTGTACAGCCCAATTTATTAAAGCGACCAATTTAAGGTAACTATGCAAGGCAGAACTGTCTGCAATGAAGTTGAAATATTATCACGGCCTGCTTTTTTCTTCTAGGCCGGCAGCTAACCATCTTCAATACCCAGGCTACAATAACAATTGGAGGGAATGACAGAAAGCGTCCATTCCAGGGTCAGTTGTCTGGGCTCTACTACAATGGCCTTAAGGTTCTCAACATGGCAGCAGAAAACAACATCAACATTAAAATAAACGGCAGTGTAAGGTTGGTGGGTGATGTGCCCTCTGTCCTGGGATCAACAACAACTTCCATGCCTCTAGAAATGTCCACAACCTTCATAGAGACCACCACCACAATGTCAACAACTACAACCCGAAAGCATCGATCTCCACCTACCATTCAGGTAATGCATCGTGGATTCCTTTTTAGACTTTTTACTGCAATGTGGCATTATGAATAAGGGTTTAAATAATTGAATTTATACAGTAAAAGATTAAAGATTAATTGGGGCTGAACTGAGCACAATTCAAAATGTAATTGTTTTGTGTGGTAAAGTCAGGAAATTAAATGGATTTTTAGTTTTAATATTTCTCCATAAATATGTGATTCAATCAAAATTGAGCCAAGGGTGGTATACACACGTCTGAGGTCTGCACAAAATCCATGCATTTATTCGTTTTGAAGGTGAATTATTGTGAGCTGTGTTAGCATTTATGAATAATTAAAATACATAAGATAAATAGATAAATTGAAGATGCACTGTGGTTATTCCACAAATGAAGATGGTTCAATAACTGATAAGTTCAGTAAAGGGACCTTAAAGGGTATATAAGAACCTTTTTATTTTATTGTGTTACAAGTTCCCATTTTGCTACAACTGTTTACGTAAGGTGTGTGTATTGTTTTAATTATTTTATATATTTATAATTTTTTTACATTTTGACCACTTTTTAAAATTTTCAAATTGCATTCTCTGCCTCAAGATGTACCTGCATGGAGCTCTCAGAACTACATTTCCTATCATGGGAGATGTAGTTCTGAGATGTCCATGCAGGTTACATGTGAAGCCATCTTGAGGCAGGGAATGCAATTTAAAATTTTAAAAAAGTGGTCAAAATGTAAAAAAAAAAACAATACACACACCTTACGTAAACAGTTGTAGCAACACATGGGAACATGTAACACAATAAAATAAAAAGGCCCTTATGTACCCTTTAATTAAATGGCTGAATTGCTTTCCTTAAATCAAGCTCTGTATATGCTTAGCAATGTGTCATCATTTTGAAGTTATTCATGTTATAGGAGTTGTTCAACATCAGATCTTTTTTTTGTAAGACACACATTACACATTTAAATGTTTTGGCTAATTTACTTTAAACCCAAGATTAACCAGCACAGATCAAAGCCCCCTAGAAATGCTGACCAGGGGCTGTTCTCAGATTGAAGCCTGGCTTTATTTTTATTGTGCTTATAAGACCTGATTCTGTTAGCAAACAAAATGTAAATGAAAAGAAAACTACCAAGTGTATTCAATGTTTATCACCAGAGATAAAATGCCTCAGGAGAGATTCATTTTTTACTGATAACTACAGGGAAATCCTGCCTGCTTATGCAGATGAACTTGAAATATTTCAAATAAAAGCAGATGAGCATGCTGGCTAATCTCAAAATTCAGTTAATGTTAAACTGTGACATTTTCCTAGGAGGTTATTTTAAAATATCAGCATCCGGAATAGAAAAGTTATCAAAAAGATATGTTTATTTGTTCTGTTGCATCACTCAGACCATTCTTAGTAGCCACAACAAAATATGATGTCTGAAGATCCCATAGGCCACCTGCATTCTCCTACCAAATTCAAAAGTCAGGCCCTCTGTGTTAACATTAAGCTAACAACAGGAAGTCCTGCTGCCCCAGACCAGGACATACTTATTGGTCTGTGTGGTTTAGTATTTCCCATGCACTTTAATAATAGACTGTTCTTCAGCAAAGCACTTTGAAAACACATTTTCAGTATGAACCAATAAATGTCAGTGGCTTCACAGAATATAATTATACTGGCCATTTCATGATATTAAAGCAATAACTCTCCATAGGCCATTCAGCACCAGAAAGAGGGAAGACTTGTATTTCCCCCATTGCAGTGTCGTTAAAATAAATGCACTCAGCACCATAGCTAAAGTTAGTGGACTTTGAATGTAAAATAATAACAAGAGCCTCTCAAACTAAATAAAATATGCCTTTACGTGTGCATAGAGAAGACTACCGTATCTGTGTGGCCATGCTTGTAAATATAGTCTTTAAAAATACTGTGACAAGACATAAAATAAAAATCAGAGCTGATTAAATTCATTTAAAATTTTGTAGAAAAAAGACCTTTTTTATTTGCTATAATTGCTGCAACAAAATGTTATTGTTTTCTAAATTGAGTGTGTAATGTATCTGAAGTCCTGTGGAACGATTTTCAACAACATTAATGACAAAAATATAAAGTAGTTCGTGTTTCAATCTCTGGTGAATCTCTTGTTAATCGGGGAAGTGTTATCTACTGCATTTTAAATTGTACTGCTTTTTTAGACAACATTTGTTTGTTTTGGTTTTTTTTGGGGGGGGGGGGGGGGTTACTAACATGGGTATTATTTGGAATACTTATTTTAAAATAATATGAATGCTTCTAAGCATTACTACAACTACTAAATGACATAAGCTAGGCCTCATAAGTCAGGTTGGCAAACAAACAGTTACATCAAATGGTAAGACTTCACCAACTTCAGTAGAGCAGCCAGAGGTACACTCTGTAGCAAGTAACAAGGAATAAATAACTGACACAAATGTCTTGCGATTCTGTCCTTGCTGTCATGAACCATGATGCTGGGGAAATATATACATGGTTACCTACTAAAAAATACTAGAGTAATGGTGAATATGGAATTACATGTATTACTGTGAATTGTGGGTTAGCTTCAGAATGACATCTTTCAAATCATATCTTCCATTTGGATTACAGATCGGCAGACACTTGCGTTAGGTATAGACTACCTATTTCAAATTTTTAATGATTGATGAGACTGTACATTTCAAACACATAATCTGCAGTATGTTTCACGCCTAATTTAACATTTCACATAATCTTAAGGGAATGGATTACAAGGGTTCATTTTATATTTAGTTTTCTGTAAATTCATTTCTGACTTGCTTACAAGACCTTACATGACATTGCCTGCTGCTCATGCTCCTTGTCTGTACGTTCTGGTGTTTGAACATTCCTTTTCAATGGCATTTTAAGCACATTCCCTGCTACTTGTCAACTGCCATAGACTGGAACAAGACTAGTAGAGTAAAGCATGGCCGGCAGTGTTTACAGCATTTAAGACCTGAAGAGATGAGAAAATGTAAGGTTGTTTGGTGCTCTGGTAGTTACCTGACCCTGAATGTGAGCTATTTTGACCTTCCTCTTCGTTTTGCCCTGACCGGATTTCAGTTTAGGTCCCAGAAGGTGAAAAATGTTGTATTGCATTACAGCTGTAGACCTCCTTGCCCTGATACACAAATCTCTCTTTTATGAATAATATCCTCTAAGGGAGTTAGGAATTTCCAATACTGCTAATCTCTACAGAGATACAAACTGAACTCCCACTAAACCTTCAAACTAGGGAATTCAGGCACCCACTGTTGTCAGAAACAGTGATAATGATTGTATATAAACAAAACTGCCATTAAAAAAACACCCAAAGTATGCCACGGTTTAGCTCTTCCTGTAAAAAAAAGCTATTTTAGCAACATCAGTGGAATAATAGTTTATTGTAAGTGTTCCTGTATATTCATGTCTGTTATACGTGAGGTGACAAAGTACAGACCTACATTTTCTTTTGTTTTGTTTTTTGCTGATTTTTAAGAATATTTATTAAGATATATGGGAATGTCCACATAGAACATTCTTTGTTAACTGCCTGGATTGTTCTACATTTTTCCTTTTCCCAGGTAATAGACACCCACAGATGTTTGAAACTAATTTCTTTGATCCTGTGCCTCAAGCGCCATGACTGGTATTTTTGTTAACAGTTTAATTTCTCATCTATTATGCGAAAGATCTATATGCAGAACTGAAATTGCGCAAAGTCTTCCAGGGAACCTAGCAACGGGAAAGTTTGAGATCCCAATGTGGCTCAAATAATTTCGAGCTTCACGTTTGCTTAAGTCATAATAGTTTGAAATTGCTTATGTCAGCTTTTTAGATTAATTGTAAAAGATGTTATATTCTTGTTAAGATGAATTATTCTTGTGTGTTACCATGGTTACCATGGGCCATCAAAGTTATTTTTAAACAGTATATTAAAACATATGGCTAAATTGGTGCAATTTTCACACTGTTACGAATCCCAAGAAAATAATTACGTGTTTCACAAGGAAAGTGATGACATTATGCAGCCTGCAACTTCCCTGAAGGAATTAGAGGTGATAATAAATGAGGAATGGACACATATCCTTTTTGAACAACATAAACACCTCCAGTGTTATCATTGCTCCTTATTGACAGTACGAAAAGTTGGTTCTTATTTTTGGTTCAAACTATATGTAACACTGCCACGTTAAATGGAACAACGTGCAAATACACAACTATATTTGAGAAAGCAAATCAAAAAGATTATCATGATTTACTAAAATAAAAAAGCAAACAACATATTCTGTAATAATACAAAAAAACTATGTGTGCATTAAGGTTAAACATATATCCTTTGGACAGATGCAATTAGATAAATTGCCACTGGCAAATAAA
Organism: Acipenser ruthenus; assembly: GCF_902713425.1. NCBI lineage: Eukaryota > Metazoa > Chordata > Actinopteri > Acipenseriformes > Acipenseridae > Acipenser > Acipenser ruthenus. The sequence goes on along the minus strand of NC_081203.1, from coordinate 29,022,301 downwards.
ATAATGAAGTGGCCATGTTGTACTGTACATGGAAATCTCCACTTACCTCAAGTGCATTTAGATTAGTTGTGGTGCCTCAATGATTTGCTCTGAAATAACAAGCTCATTGTACTGTATTTGATTGGAGAACAGGCCTCAGGGAGGCTTTCACTTTATTTTAGACACAAATATCATTTATTTAAGCCGTCTTGTATTGACCTTCCTTTGCTGCTGAAGCTTCTTCCCACCAGCAGAGAGATGAATAGCATCCCGGGTGCATGTGTTAGTCTAATTATAGAAGACTGTTGACAGATAAAACAATGTGTTGTATGCAGCTTATTAGGGATGGATGAACATGCATAGTTGGACAACACCTGACGACAATGTGGAGATAAAGTGATCAATCCCTCACCACACATCCAGAAGGTGGGGATTTGGCAGACATTTTAGAACATGCAGGTGCCATTAGCTTTGAGAGGCAAGGCACAAGTTACCCCCCGACTTGGCATTGCCCCATCTTGATTAGAAGCCAGCCATGGAGGTGGTGTTGAAGGATCTGTGTAAATCTGACTTGCCTTAAAGCAACTGTAAGCCATTAATATTTCATTAAAATAGATTGTAGTGGGTAGATAGTTTTGTACATAAAAATAATTTCCTAACTATAAAAATCACATTTATTCTCCATGTTTTATCCCCATTTTGGTATACAGAACATTTATATCAATTCTTCAGTACTATACTGTTTATTCAAATCATATTCCACAACGAGTTATGGTTATATACTGTAGTTATTCTGTTGGAAGGGTCCCACATGAAATAGCTATACAGTTGAAAACAGCTGACATATAATGCAGTAATATTATGGCACCCAGTGGTTGTCCTTTGAAGGCAATTGCTAGCATGTGGCCGTCACGTCACAGCTGTCGCCTAAGGGTCCCAGTAAGCCTCTGTGTTTGGGTATTTGTATCTTTGGAAGGAAAGCACAGCATGCCTTCATTGCCTTGTTGGGTTTACTCTGCCCTTGGAGGAGAGTACCTGCATTTGGATGTAGTCTTTACATTGTGTCTGTATAATTTATTGTATTAAGTGTAGCTTTAGTGTAATAATTAGCAAATGATAGAATTAAATTAGATTAAATATGTTGTGGGCAAACTGGACAAAGATGAGAGAACTTAACCAGAAAATGACCATAATTTCATGTATTACTTTTGGAGCATTTAAATCTGGAGCAGGTGCAATATTCATTTAATAAGAAAAGAACACTTTTTAAATCTCCATTTTACATTACATTCTGATTTTTTTTTTACCATTATTCATAATTAATGTACAGCTTAATTGATTTATAAAAATGTCTTGCATCATGATAAAGTAACAACCAATTACAACTGAACATATTAAATTAGCAGAACATATATGTAGTCATGAGTAATTTACTTTTTAAATATTTTTTTATATATAATGCTAAACACGTATTTTTGCTTAGAAGAGGCTGACTCGTCTGTTATCAGAGAGAATTGATTAAATGCAGCAATGCAGTTGGATTGAGTGAGGAATGTATTGACGACCTGATAAATCCTTCTGCTATAGGACATTTCATTCCCCCCAACATAAAACTGACAGCCGGGCACAGCTTTTTCTGCAGTGGGATAATTTCAACCTCTGCTGGCATGGGTGCAGATATAATCTTCATTGTCAAGAATGTCAGCACTGTATGTGGGGAGAATGATGTTTCATCTCTATAAAATCAACAGCAATTGATATATTAAGCCTTTGATATATTGATATATTGAGACCAGTAAAGATGAAAATCTGCAAGTGTAAGATATACTATTGTTTATTTAGTGTTCCAGGACCTGGATATGATTTGTACATTTTAAATGGTTAACATTAGGAGGTGGTTGAAATCAACTGTGAGAATGATGCAATGTGTTAATTGAATACACTTTTACAACATGTTGTAAACATACTGCAGCAAAGCTTACTCTTTGCTATGGAGAATGAAGGTACGCCAACGACAGGAGCTCGGTTCAATAACCACAGCAGGCTCCTTATTAAGCAGCAGCACGGAAGCACACAGATAGCAACCCATCACGGGTGCACGACAATTCGTCCCCGACAATTTATCCCCCCGACAATTTGTCCCCACGACAATTCATCCCCCCGACAATTCGTCCCCAGACAGTTCTTCCCCCCCCGACAATTCGTCCCTATTACTAGATGTACATATTTTAAGATAATATAAGAAAAATGGTTAATCGTTCACTTCAAGCTAGTATTGTTTTTTGTGAGAGTAGTATGGGGGGGGGGTCTTTATGAATGTTACACTTCAGTTCTTGATAATAGACTGCAAAACAACTCATGCCATGTGTTTTTTTTTTGTTTGTTTTTTCTTGTTTTGTGAAGTTAACCAGAGTGAGATGCAAACGCGACAGTAGTAAATATGTGATCGAGATTTAAATGTAAAATGGAGTGAGATGTAGGACGGATTGTTAAACTGAATCGCATTTTTAACATGTTATCTGTTGGGCATGATGAGATTGGGGTTTCATTAACTTGAACTGTAACATAGAATGGAGGTGTTTAGTTCATTTGTCAGGGATGAATTGTCATGGACCCATCAGTCACAGGCAAATAATCACAGCAACACGGTTTTCCAATCTTGAATCCTCCACCCAGAACAGTGCGTAAGCTGTCATTTTTATAGCCTTAACAGACACACAATGTTGGAAAGTCACCATGTTCTCAACCAATGAGAGACTGTACAAGTCCCACTCCCCCATGGCTCCTTCCTGTGCTGGGGAGATGTCAATTGTGGTGCATACTTGCACCCATTAGGACAACATGGGCGAGCCAGTTCTTGCAGCAATGCCAGGTGTACTTCACATGCATCTGCGCAACCCCATGCACTGTCCCAACATTGTTTTACACAGTGCAATAATCCAGCTCTTGGGTGCTTACAGTCCTGCAGCGCTCTGTGCCCCCCCCCCCCCCCCCCTTCACCCCGGCCCACAGTCCCGGAACGACAAAGCAAAGACTCCAGCAACCAGCAACGTTCCATCTGTGCTCATCTTTACAATACTATTCTGTTACAGTCGACTCATGCACCAATTAAAAATGATTAGCAATTAAAGCGCTTAATTACGTTTCATTATTTAAATAGCTTCCATATCTGAACTGTGTTTTTTATTATTTAAGCACAGCTGGTTTTTGTTTAGTTCATTTTGATGTCCATTTCAACCGTAAAAGCTCACTTCAGCATAAGCACAGCTAGTTTTGCTATTAACTGAATCAAAAGCAAATCGAAATATGCATATGTAATGTATCCTTTCTGCCAAATAGTATTAAACAAATAAACAAACAAACAAAAAATACAAAAAGAATATTGTTCATATAATTATTTTCATTGCCCATCAGATAGAAGCGGATATACAGCTAGCTGAGAAGTGCCTCGTTCTAGCTTTTTCTGAATAAAAGCAGTGTGTAGTAGTGGTTAGGGCTCTGGACTTGACCGGAGGGTCATGGGTTCAATCCCAGGTGGGGGACACTGCTGCTGTACCCTTGAGCAAGGTACTTTACCTAGATTGCTCTAGTAAAAACCCAACCGTATAAATGGGTAATTGTATGTAAAAATAATGTGATATCTTGTAACAAATGTAAGTCACCCTGGATAAGGGCGTCTGCTAAGAAATAAATAATAATAAAGGGGGAACCTTTCAGAACATCAAATCTCTGAATTGCTTTACAGGTTACAGTAAACAGTTCATTTGTAGCTACACCCACGATCTACAAAAATAAAAAGTGTCAACAAACTACTACAACGTCACAATAAAGATTGATATTTTTCTGGAGTTTTATTTAAAATCCAATTACCTTCTAAAGTAGCTTGTAGAAAAATCAAGTGGTGTGGAAAAGTGATATATTTCAGAAGATGCTGGCTAGCACTGGCACTGGAAGGAATATTAGGCATCGCAACCACTTTTACAAGATGCATGTCACATTCAATTTTATGATGGTCACTACAGTTCATAATGGTTTAGATATAATAATATTTAATTAGAGTGTCATGCCAAATTGACTTTACAACAGTAATATGTTTATTGCTTGGCATCATTTTAATTCTGATTAATTCTAAATCATCATCTAAATTTATGGTTCCGGTCCAACTGGAACCATGTCTTTTGCTTGATAGTTTTGATAGTTAGTTTTTTTTTTTTTTAATTTGAAGATCATATTGATAGCATAACTATATGTGTCTGTTCAATGTGTTGAACAAATAAACAACATTACACATTGGATTCTAAAGTGTACAGGTACCTCAAAAGTTATTTTAAAGTGAAACCTATTTAGGTATTCATTTATTTATTTGTGTTACTGAAAAGTGGATGCAATAATGAAACTCATACATATTGGAATGTCAATGCTTTAAGACAAAACAGTTACTGTGAAAAATGACTACACATTTTGTTTAATGGGGCTTGGAAAACTGAAACTTTACCTTATCCCATTTGTCATTCAGCTTTCTTATACGTGTGTGTTATAAGGCTTTCTGCCTGAATGTTTATAGATTAGAAACAGTGGACCGTTTTGTTTTTAGTTTTTCTTTTGTGAGCCTCTTTCCATGTACCAGATAAAGGCATGGGGTACCTGTTGTACATTCGCACTTTCCCTTATTGTTAAGAATGCCCCTTTATTTAGGTCTTTACAACGTAGTGGAAAATAGGGCACAGTATCACAATCTGAAGAAAAAGATACGTAGGGCATCTATACATCTATACATCTATCATCAAGAATCCTACCCTACATCCACACAAATCAACATTTCATTATTGTAAAACAAATAATTTATAAAAGTGTCATTGTGTGAGCAATATAAATCCATGCGTTCAAACAACATTTTCAGTAATATAAAGGTATTATATTCTTACAATGTCTTAGATGCAGCCAAAATTGGCATATTATAATCTTTCTCCTTTAGGTGACCTTCTACAAAATTGAATTGATATAAATTAATATGTACTATCAAAGGAACCACCACGAGTCAAATAGCTGATTTGAAGTCAAAATGTCACTTATAGAGCTCCATTTCCTATCATCCTCACATATGTAACTGAGATGGATTTACTAGTGAGCAGGAGGATGATGGGAAATGTAGTTCTGAGAGGTCCATGCGGGTACATGTGAAGCCATCTTGAGGCAGGGAATGCAATTTAAAAGTTTAAAAAAGTGGTCAAAATGTTAAAAAAAAAATATTAAACAATACACACTCCTTACGTAAACAGTTGTAACAACACACAGGAACATGTAACACAATAAAATAAAAAGGTCCTTATATACCCTCTAAAGCAAGGATAGCTATAACTAGATAAATATGTTTTTGTATTATTGTCAAACGCAATGAATCTTATAAGAAATGGGTTCTTGAGCCTTTTAAAAACCTTTTTTCTGCTTACCCTGCTCAAAGGGTGCACAGCTGAAGCTATGTTAAGTAACAAAGCCACACAAAGACCCACGGCTTGTGTTACTGATATTAAAAAACAACAGATAGCTTCTGTGTCTTGAGATCCACCTCTTTCAGATATTCAAACTCAGCGATACACTGCATGATAACAGCCAATGCAATGCACCAAGATAACAATAAACAATCCTTTAAAAGCTATTTTGTCCCTGTAAGCACAGCCTAAATGATAGAAATGGACGGGTGCCAACGTGAAGGTTTTGTTTTATTAGAACAAGATACTTTAACTTGAAGGTCACTTCTGTTCAGAAAATACACTTTCCATTTTCTTTGATTTAAAGCGTTTTCGCCTTGTCGTCTGCAATAACAGGTCTTTTTTGTCTGGTACATAAAAGCAATCAGATTTATATTTGTAATAGACAACAACAAATCCCACGACTTAAACCTTTTAGTGGTTTATGGTGGCATTTTATGGAGAAAGTCAAAGCTAGGACAACCAAAACATTTATTGTGGTTTTAATTAACTTTCAACAGAGTGGGTTATGCAGTACCTATACGGTACAATTCCAATCAGTAATAATTCAAAATAATAATGCTTTTATAACAGGGAGGAATCGGTGACCTGCTGGGCTTGCCTGCATTCATGGTTTTAGAGCTTTTACCCTCATCTCATCTCACAGACAGGGGAGAGGTTGGAATCTGTAATGGCTGTGTCTCTCTTCTCCCCTTTAACCTCAGCGATCGGCTGCAGTCAATCAATGATATCCGAGTCATGGCACCAACGTAACTGGGTGGCGGCTGGGTGCGAACCGGCGACCACGCACCGCAATCGAGTGTCTAACCCCAATCTAAAAGAGCATTCATGGTTTTAGAGCTTTTACTCTCATCTCACCGAAAGGGGACAGGACAGAATCCATAATGGCAGTGTATCACAAATCACTGCCCATTACACTTTCTAACCTATCAGAAGACTCCTCTGCACGGAACAACACTTTCCAAAACAATGTGACCCTTACAAGCTGGTGACATTGCACAAACCAAAGCCACTTGCAATTTTAATGGCACTGCTGTGTCCCAATCATTTTTATCCTTTTCTTCTGCCTGTTGTTTCATTATTCAGTTCTCAATAGACAATGCTCTATATTATCTCCCGCTCTTCCCGTTTCAATATTAAACAGTACAGGTAATAAAAGATGCCACTTAAGATTTCAATCTGTAATTGAAACAAACTACATATTGCTTTCTAATTTTAGCGTCCACACAATGAGGAGAGCTATCGGTAAGGGTTTGTCATGAGGTCCCCCATGACCTTGTACACAGTGCTGGGAGAATGATTAAAGATTAGGGCAAAATACCATTTCCTTTTATACAGCAAGATAAATGACCCCGTTTGAAACTGTCTGAAATGGCTTATAGCAATTAGAGTGCTATGCAGCAGAAACGGTGTTACATGTACAAAAGGGAATAAACCACTGGAACATTTATTTAGCTAAAGCCCCTTCGGTGAGTGAAAAAAAAAAAAAAATGCAATTTGGTGTGGAAAAAGCCTTGTAACTTGATTACAAGGAAATGGTATTGCTGACATCAGGATGGTGACTTAAAGTTAGACCTCACGAAACATGCCCTTAAGACTGCATATTCAGTGTTACCAGAGTGAAAGACTTGCTGGATGAGCTCTCAGGCAGCAGGCTGCATTGCCAATCGAAGTATTGATAGGGGGTTGGTACGACTGAAACAGACCACCACTATTGGTGTATCCTGTTTGCTTTCAGTGTGGGGATTACGAATACACATCAAGAAGTATTGCAGTCTTTTAAGCAAACCTGGAATATCACCACTGATTCTCCTGTAATGCAAGCAGTTTTCTTGTCAATCTGTCAAAGTTAAGATTGGACAAGATAACATTGATCAGAAGTGACCCAATCGAAATGCCTTGCTCTAGAGATGATTTTCAGAAAGTCTAAATGAAAGCAGTTTTCCTGAACTCTTTTTGGAAAGGTGATTTAACGCACTGGCTGAATAGTAAAATGCAAAGACCAAACATTTGGCTTACTTCAAAGCTTAAGGTCATTAGAATCCCCAGGACATGCATCACATGTCCCATTAAAAGGCTGCCATTTCTTAAGTTGTATAGAGCATTTAGACTGTATTTTGTATTTATTTTTTGAGACTGCATCATCATATTGTTGATATGGTTTGTCAGGAGACCTGCATTTTCATCTGATTATTGACTTTACTGTCTCAGTTTCACTGGTTCACATGATGACTGTAGATAGGAAACAAGGGATGACTACTGCAAGGTCCAGTGTACATTATTTTACCCTTGTTGTTTCTAATGTACATTTATAAAGCCAATGGTTACTAATGCATTGATAAATTAACCTGAACAGCCTAAAACCTCTGCTTTCTGCACCTACAGATTGTAGTCATTGCAGAGAGACATTAGAGGAATGTAATGGATAAAAGCCTTTCTGCTTTGTTTGAACTAGTGTAAGCCTAATTTCCAGAAAGCATTAAAGCCAGGCTGGGCAAGAGCCACTGTAAATGCCTTGTATCAGTTTTTCTGCATAGCACTGAGCCCAGTGTTCTGATGCATGAAAATTGTTATGTTTCAGAACCTAAATTCATCAAAAAGACCAGAATGAATATGCATTGTTCTTACTTTGGTTTATTGTTTTAACTAAAAACAAAATCTTCAGATAAACGCATTGATACTCCTAGCACACACAAGGGAAATGGAGGAACATGAGGAGAGCTAGATAATCTACTCTGAATACTGCATGTCATGTTGGATTGGTGGTGTTTTATTATGCATCTATTGTGTGGGGGACTTAATGCCCAGATTAGAATAGTATAAAATATTAAAACCACGCATTTCCAAGTCAAAAAAGTAAATTATTCAAATGCATTTCTTTCTGCTGTAGTCCATTCTTAATTACCCATGTAGTAGAAAATATAGTCAATTGGTTTAATACTTTATATTGGTTAAATAATTGGTTTTGGACCTTTTTAATATTGCCTTCCTTATCAGTACCTGAATGTCCTGTGTTATTAAAAGAACATTATTACAGCTGGCCTATGTTAAATTACTTTTCCACTGAGCAAAGCTTAAGTTACTCACATATGTTCCTTTGAATGGCTAATTATTTTAAGCTTAGGGTCAGTAGTGACAGTTTCAGAATTGCAGCTGTCTTTGAGACTTCCAACTAGCACTTTTTAAAACATTCTCAAGCAGTGTTGTGGAATCTCACACCCGACACCAGGTCCTCATCCGAGTAGGTTCCGACCCGGGTAGAGCATGCCAGTGTGAAAGGGGCTTTGGTTTGCAAATACTCTTGTGCATATCTATGTATGTCTATGTCATTTATAGCCAAAAGAGAATTCATCTGTAATTGAGATGCTCAGGACTTTTTTCAGCATAGCTACTTTGTGTCTCCCTCTAACCCAGTGCACACAGTAGGATGCTAATATTTTCTGGCACAGCCTAGCTGATTCTGTCCATTATCCTACAGTACAGCCAAGCTGTAGTGAATATTGTGCATTAATTAACTACATTTGCATAGCCAGTGTGAGCCTCAAGTTTACAAACAGCATTACAATCCAGTGGACTCAAAATCACTCTCCATCTCTCTGTAACCTGGGGTGATGTTTGTTAAGAGAAGGTATGTGATAAAAACTATTGCATACGTGATCAAAGTGACAACGTTTCAAATGGATTATCTTGGTATCTAGGTGCTGTTCAGGTAGCAATGGTCAGGAAGGGTTTTGCTCAAGGCAAAATCACAAGATGCTGGTAACCTGTGAAGCCCTTTGTTGCCTCTCTCTGTTGAAACATCAAATCCTTTCAATGTATTTTTGAATTGCTAATGCTTGCAAAGCTGGCCTTGCTGGCAAAAGCATATCCAGACACCTCTGGAGGACCTATCTAGCTTTGGTTACCAAGTAAATCAATTTGGTGGTCTAAGCTTGGTACCTAGAGGACTGTCTTCCACATCACAAAAGCATAGAACAATCCAGGAATCATTTTGCAGCATTGCCAGACTTTGCTCAAATTAAACCTTGGCCTGGAAGACATGGCAAGTGAGTGAGTTAAGCTTCTCAATCCCACAGAGCACAGGACCTCAAAGGCTGAGTACATTTGTTTAACACAGTTGGAATGTAGAGCTTCTTCCCTACCATGAGCCAAGCAGGCTCTGTAGATAGATAGGCCCCATTTTATTAGTGCCACTAAAATGTTTCCTGTGTTTGTTTGTTTTTTAACAGTTCACAAAAGCCTGTCTGTATCTAAAATAGTTTTGACTTATGACGTTGTAGGCCTTGTCCCATTACTGATACCAGACCTTTCATTTTAATTGTATGAGAGCCAGAATTCAACTTACCAAACTGAAAACAATATCAAAAAATGATCTGGTGCATGTCAAATAAAAGTTACACAGCCACAATCTAGGAATTTTAGGTTGGAGGTCAGGTTTCTGAGATATGAATTGAGACCATCGATTCAGGATTTTCTGTCAATTCTTCAGTGAGGAAGCTCAGTACACGCCTATGACAATTTTTTTTTTTATGTTGTTTCTGCTGCATCTGTTGCGGTTTTGTACTGATTCGTGTTTGAATTCACTATTTGCTTCAATCAAGCTATCTATGCCGTTCGACTTTGGAACTGAAACACACACAAGATGACACAGTAAATGGATTTGCCCCATTTCAAATACTGCTAAAGTAACGATTTTTACATGAATGCCACAAACACATTGAAACAATCTTGCAATAAAAGGTAATTTTGTATTTAATTGGAAAATACAGAATGTTTAAATAGAAGAATATGCACAGTAATGTGAATGCATTTTCTCAAATTGCATATTTTTTCAGTTTAACATTTCACATTAAAAAGAGTGAACTAGTATATAATAAAGCAATACTGTATATAATAAAAGACGAATATTGAAATTAGTTGGTCATATATGACTCTTGTGGGTATGTAATATTATGAGAGGTCATCTGATACTAAAGACTGCTACCATATCAAAAGATTTTACCAAAACAACAAGATCACATAACTTAAAAGCTCAGTTTTCTCTGTATCACAAAATTTTTCATTTTTATAAAGAATTGATTGAACTCCCTTGATAACTATAATTGACACGTTCACACTTAGAAGAAAAAAAAAAGGTCTGCAAAATATTTATTACAGCAATAGCAGGGTTTTGAAGGTTTTTTTTTTGGTTAAAGTGAATCTTCTGCACCTCGAGGGGATAATTCACAAGACAACCCCAAGCCAAACACGACACGATTTCAGCTATCTAAAAAAGTAATTTAACCCCAAGCCAGGTGGGGTTGTATTTTGGCTTGACTTTCTTCATTATTTATCTCTCAGTGGTTTCTTACGGTTATTGTATTCTTTGCTTATTTGTATTGGTTATACACATGTATATCTCCATATATTAATAGGAGCAAAACAGTTCAATATTCTAGTATGGAAGCAATGCTCTCCCTGCCCAAGAGAAGTGAGGGAGTGCTGCTCCCGCACGACCCCCCCAGCACTACACCCATGCCCCTTATACAATGGACAACCACAAATGATTTGTCATATTATAAGGAAGCCTATCAAAAACATCATTTAAAAAAAAAAACGTGCTACTTTAACCATTTGGTTTGCATTCGTTGTGGTGGTAAAGTAAAAATAAAGTTTTTGCTCAATTAAACAATACAAAAAAGGTTCTTAGCCTCTCCATATTGCAAAAGCAAAGAAGTCCAATACAGTAACCATAGAGACACATTGCAAGTGTCTAGTAATATTATTTGTATAGCCTGCTTCTTATAAAAATACACACATTTGTTTCTTATACAGAAGTAGTATATTACTATTAATTGGATAATCACTCAATTGGACAATGCATTTGCCTGACTTGGAATAAGAGAACCATTTTCTTAACCAGTACAGCTGTTTTATAAATTCAAATGGAGTGTTTTGACCAACCGATTAATATTACCTTGTCACACACTTACATAAAATAACATTTACCATACTGAGTTCAGATCATAGAACAATTCATATAATATGAACCCAGAAAGATTACATTATGTTTGCACCTCAGTTTAATTTGTAGCAAACCCTTTGCAATTCATCTTAAACCAAAAACATTTGTAACTTTGTTTGTTATGCTTTTCTAGTATACTTACAATGAGTGTTATGCTTTAGGTGAAAATGTATTTTTAATAATGGCACAGCTGTGTTATTTCTACCAAGAAGTGATATGTCATTAGCTTTGGGCATTTGTTTTTGGAAGCACAGATTTAACTGAGTAGCAAAGTTTTGAACAACCATCGCATTGGATAAAGGTTGATTTAGAAAACAATTCCTGGTATTTATATATATATCGTATATATATATATATATATATATATATATATATAATTATTATTATTTATTTCTTAGCAGACGCCCTTATCCAGGGCGACTTACAATTGTTACAAGATATCACATTATACATTATACAGATATCACATTACTTTTACATACAATTACCCATTTATACAGTTGGGTTTTTACTGGAGCAATCTAGGCAAAGTACCTTGCTCAAGGGTACAACAGCAGTGTCCCCCAGTGGGGATTGAACCCACAACCCTTCGGTCAAGAGTCCAGAGCCCTAACCACTACTCCAAGATATACAAGAAAGTGATGTTTCTCTCAATTTATGACAACCAGACAGGAATGTTCCAACAAGCCTATATTGCCAGTTTTATTTTTTACAAGCTCTCCGCACATAAGCATAGTGTGATAAAACAAAAACACCATGTCCAAATGAATGTAGCCTGTGCATCTGTAATTGAATGTGTGCATTGGACTATAACATTATGTGGTGTTCCCTTGAAAGAAGTGTGCAAACATGAATGTCTAGTAGATTTCAAAGTGGATTTAAATAAAAGCACTGTCCTTGTTAATACATCTCAAGAGACACCATTAGCACATTCATATCAAATTCATTTGGCTGATTTTTATTTAATTAAAAAAATATGCTGCAGATTGGGTAATTACAGAATTAGAATTGACACGTGTCTTGTAATGATACAAGACATGAGTTCTTATTTCTAAAAATAATGAATAAATAAACATTACACCACGTGCATGTCTCATCTTTGGCTCACCACAGTAAGCCATTTGGCAGCCATTTGAACTCCCCATAGCACAATACAGTGTTTGATAGGAAAGCACAAAGATTACACACAGATGTATATGCTTTGAGAAGTTCTGTCTTTGCAGTAAACAAATACCAGAATCTGCTCATACTTTAGTATTCTGTGATGGGAGGTGGATTGGTCTTCAGTGAGTGACAGCCTCTAAATGCGTTTTTTTTTTTTTTTTTTTTTTTTTTTTTTTAAAACAGTTTCCCATAAATAGAAACTAGGCTAAAACAATTCCAGCTGTACGAGGGTGAAAAAGTGGCATTTTTAATAAAGTTACATATCCTACACTGACATGCTCTAAGGGTTATTAGATATGAGTTCCTTGCTGGTTGTATTGTTTTCTCCATTCTGTATAATATCATTTTGCAGCATTATGAGACTTGGGTATAATTTATTGGGCATACAATAATACCATCTCTGCTTGGAACCTGCATGGCAGGGGGGGGGGTAATTATTTCTCTCTCTCTTAATGCTGTCAATATGCAGTAAATCTATACGCAGGCTGAATTTCTGAATTAGTTTGGTAAGGTTCACTGGCTTGGTGTAGTGTGCAAAGTTTATTAGATATTCTGTGCTATGGGGGCTTTGGGGAAGATCCACAAATTTAACGTAATTATTAAAGCCTATCCAACATTTCTTCTTTTCCTTTAATTCTGTAAAGCTGTTGACATCATGTGGCAGCAGCATTCACATTCTCTTTTTGTCCCTCTACAGCTTTTTTTGCCGGTCTTTTAATTAAAACAAGTGTGTGTCTGTAATATCTTGTCAGGGAACAAGGCAGTATTTGATCACTGTGTCTCAGCAGATAGCTGGTACAGTTCCTTCATTAGAGGCAGACCAACCACTGTGTTTCTCTTTCACTGTATTTGTGTCTTATGATCATCCAATAGAAAAGTAAAGCCAAAAGGATGATAAGAAATGCATGCATACTCAGGCTGCCTAGCTTTCTAGTCATGTTGCAGTCACTGTGAGTTATACTCAGGTTTAAGAACTTCTTGGTATTGGTTTTGATAATAAAGTTATTAAAAACTATGTATTTCTTCTCATGCTTTTGCATCTAATTGGTATGGCCTCATACAGTTTACTACAGATACTTGAGGGTATTAAAGTGTGCTTCTTTCTTGTACGCTGGTACTATATATTTTACCGATTTCATCTTTGTGCAGAACATTATCATGTATTCCATTTTTAAAATTGAAGCCCACACATAATGGGGTTGATATAAATGGCACTGCCACTGCTGCTTTCAAAGACTAATGTAGCAATGACCTACACAATCATAGGACCTTGTCAGCTAATGAGAACATATAACTACAGGCTGAGATATATATAAAAAAAAAAAAATTGAACGGGTTAGTGATAAGAAAACCAGACCCAGCCCGTTTTTTAATTGATAACTCGTGTGCTTCAACATAATTGAATCCCTGAATCTCTGAGCATGTTACTTGGCTGTGGTCATTTCAAGCCTGTCACTTTTTTATTTTTTTGATGACTAATAAAAAAACACAGCCTTCCAAGTCTCAGCAACAAGAAGGGTAGATGTCACTTTGTAGTCCAATGGTGACAGTTTAATTTTAGGATTCCAAGGACCGCCAACTACAGAAATCAATTGAAATGTCCATTTGGCTCAAGCAGTGTCTCACGTTTGACAAAATTAGGATAGGGCCAATGGAGTATGCTTGTAATTAGGATGGGATTTAATAAGGAAGTAGCACCATTTTATTCGAGGAAAATAAGATAAAATATGTAATTAATAATATTACTAATGTACAATACTATTATTAAACTTCTTTACTTCTAAAAAAAAAAAACTAAACTGCAGGCTTATAAGCAGAACTGCTTTGGACACATAACTCCAATCATGGTCAACTGCCACGTGGCAGAGCCTTCATCGGCGGATCACTTAAATATAGTTCCATTCTTCTGATAGCTTTAATATTTAATTGGGTGACATTTGTCATCCTTCTGTAATTTACATGTGCAAGAAGGTGGTCATGCCCTGTCAAAAATAATAATAAAAACAGCAGAATAATGATGCTGAGTCTATTTAAAACATTGGGATTAGAATTCATTCAACTATTGGGAAGAAGCACTTGTCAAAACAGGATACTAATTACTTGAGCAAATGTTTCCCGGAGGCTTGTTTTTTTTTTATTTTTTTGTAAATACTGTAAACTTAGCATGGGAGTTGTATCTGTGTTATATTTTAAATGAAATGGAAAATAGTAATTCCACCCAAAACAGTAAACAACAAGTTGTTGTTGTTGTTGTTGTTGTTGTTTTTGTTTGTTTTGTTTTTTTCACAACAAGATGATGAAACTATTTAATTAGCTATCCTACGACAGTCTTTCTGTAAAGATACTGAAAGAGTTTATAAATATCAAATTCGTACAAATAAATAAAAAGGCAAAAGCCAGTAATTTTGATGGTGACAGCCATTTTCACACTTTGTAAGTTATACACAAAGCACCTGTCGACCTTATAAATGTAAAATGCTGCGTTTGCATTTTTCAGCAAACTTGAAAGTGCCAGAATCATATTTCTGGTCCAAGTGTACTGGAAGTGCAAGCCATGCTGAAAAAACTGAATTTAATTAAATCTAGGGTATTTGTAATTTAACAATCACCGTTTCCCCAACACAATTTACCATATAGTCACTCTTACATAACATCGGCAGGTCTTTCCTACATTTTTGAAAATTTTGTATGAAATCAATAAACCCAAATCGAGATTTCTTAAGATTTTTGAGCATTAAATAATATGGAATTTCTCAAGGCTCCAAAATAAATTGAAAGGATTTTGGTGGATTTGCTTATCAGTCAGACACCATGAAGCATTACATTTCCAGAGCTTTGGAAAGCACATTGAAACTAGTTAATCTCCAGTGGTTCAATATTAAAGTTCTTCCTCACTGTCAGGCCAGTTTGAGCAATGAAGAGATTAATCCCTTAGTAACAGATGGATGTTAAAGGCATAAGCGTAGCAGAAACAAGTTTTCACATTGTTATTGCATGGATTAGTCAATTTCCCCAGAACAAAACCCATCTTGTTGGTTGCTATCATAGCCAACGTGGCAAAGGTCACAAAATTGCTTATGACAATAAAACTAATAAAATCCATCATTCACTTTATTAAACATTCTAAAGGAAAGCCGCCATGTTGGTTGTCCCCACGTTTGTTGAGAGATTACCAAGCTCATCTGTAATTCACTATAATTCAGTTTATCTTTTGAATAATAGTGAATTACATGTTCAGTATCCTGATGGACATCTACACTAACCCCCTTTTAGTTAGGCAAATACTTTTGACATTCAAATGAATAATATAGTTTATGTTTACTGGACTTTTTTTTGTAGAAAAATAAAATAAAAAAACGGTGCAATACCAAAAACATGCCCAAAGTTTGGGAAGTTATTGCTCAATGTGCTGGGCAGCTGGAGAACAGTATTTTATCACGCCGACAAATTTATGAGTCCTTGTTCTTATTTGCAATGTGAACTTCATCATTCTGTGCGTTATTTATAATTCCATAAAGCTGTTCTATGACAGTACTTATTTTACCCTCATCCTAATCTGCTCCTATAAAGACATGCCAGCGTACTGCAGTGAAAAATGATGGGACTGTTTGCTGAGCACACACCAAGTAAGAGAAAACAGGAATAAATCAGAAGTGTGGGCTACTGAGGTGAGGAAATAATCTTCAAATGTGCGACAATCAAGCTTTTCCTTTCAATAGAGGTGATCTATAGTAATGAAAATCGATGCAAACGATCAGGAGGAGAAGATTGAAGTGGTGAATAATTTGAGCAAGGAACCTGAATTGGACAAACAATTTATCTATGATAAAATTATCAGTTACTTTATTTTATTTTATGAACACACATGGCGTTTAATCCAGTTTATTTACCAATTAAAATATGTTTAATTCATTGTAGTTCTGTTTTAACTAGTGCTGGAGTGAGTGCTTTTTATATTATCAAAAATACGCACTATTTTTAAGGGAAAAAACAACCAAAAAAACAATTATGCCTGCTGCTACCCTTTTAGAACAATATGATTAGAAATTATTCTAAAACATTTTTGTGTTATATGTTTTAAATGCCAATATACAATTACTTTCAAATTGGAGCCATCCATAAACGAAAAGGATCACGAAACCAGCAGTCATTTAATTACAAGCTATTATACATACTGGGTTGTACATTACAGCAGCATTTCGTTTTCACTAAATCTTTTCTATAATAAAATGTCAAACAGCACGCAATGGAGAAGCAGAGGGAAAGCAAAACTGGCATTTTCTTTAAATGCCACTGAAGGTTCTTAAGAAAAGCTTCAGTAAAGTTGGGTGCCCCTCTTCCTGGTTTCCATCCAGTAATTTTAATTGTATCACCGGCACCCTTTTACAAAAATATTTAAAACAATTCTGGCAACTATAATACCGTATATACCTACAACTGTATGAACCTCTGCGTTACAAATTTCAACATGAACCACCACTGACACCCTATGCATTCATTCTTTAATAGATGCTAGAAATACCCTAATGGTGCTGGCTGTACTATGACATTATTGTCTGTCCCTTCTGGGCTCGATGAGCTAAATTCTCAGCAGTCTGCTGTATAGACTGGTAGGAGTGTGTGAATATGTTCTTCTTCAGTCATTTCGGTCAAAAGCAGTTTAAGAAACTCCCCATTATTGACTATCATATGAGAGATTCCGCCCACTCTACTACCCCCATGACCCTTTTCCTTAACACACCACATAAATCCTTTGCAGTGAATGGCTCTTAAAGGTCAAGAGAAGCAACTGCATTGAAAATTATTAATGTGTCCCATTACCACAGTCATCTTGTATCAAGGTGCACACACTGCTTTCAAAATCCTGCATTTGTCAGTTCTAGGGGATAACTCTGGGTCTCTTACTCCATATAGAGCATAAAAAGTCAACTTGGCCACTGTTAAAAAATAACATTCATATATATATATATATATATATATATATATATATATATATATATATATATATATATATATATACAGTATATATACACACACACACACAGTTTAATCATAGTTCTTATTTTCTGTCACCACACA
Organism: Acipenser ruthenus; assembly: GCF_902713425.1. Classification (NCBI taxonomy): domain Eukaryota; kingdom Metazoa; phylum Chordata; class Actinopteri; order Acipenseriformes; family Acipenseridae; genus Acipenser; species Acipenser ruthenus. The sequence goes on along the minus strand of NC_081203.1, from coordinate 29,004,586 downwards.
GACTACAGATGACATTGTTTCCTCTGCGGAGTGCTCCAGCGATGATGAGGACCTTGATGAGTGTGACACAGGTCATCCAGGTGGGATAGGTTGGTTTACTTTTGCTTGCTTTGTTTTATTTTATTTTAATTTGCAGCAAAGCATATTATCCTTAAAGCATCAGCTCCCATGGACCCACATATTAAGTGTATATATATATATATACACACACACACACACACACACACACATTATATATATGCGATACTTCAAATAAATCAAACTGTTATATACTTCTGGTCTAGCAATTGATGAATTTTAAACACATTATAAATTGTAATTATTGTATGTGCTCCTCTGGGGGTTCCTTTTCAAGGGTGCATTACAAATTTAAAGTAGGATAATGAACTGTTAACAGTTTTAATCCCACTTATTGGTGTGCAAACATATAATAAAGCTACACTTGTCCATGGGATTCATAAAGTGGTTAACATGATAATATATTGATACTAATTTTGTTCTCTCAGCATTGCAATGAGAGCTAAACATCTTTAAGCACACAAAGTACAAAATTAGTATTAAACGGTATTATGTTTTCTGCACTGATGCTTCAAAATGTATCGTATTTGAAGATTTTTTTTGCCATGTGGTATTGACTTGCATTTTTGACCGAAGATACATTTTGAAATTTTTTTTTTTAAATTAATTTTTTTATTGCTTTTGGCAAAATTATGATGCGATATCTAGCAGGATAACTGCAATTGATCTAGTTACTGTTGTAAGTTTTTTAAAGGCTTGTCTTAAGTTAAACATTTTAATAGAGAACAGATATCATCGAATTTCTGTGTACAAAGTTTTTTTATATTTTTTTTGTTCGTAGAATTTAAGGTAAAAGTGTAACATTACTGTTCATTTTGAAATGAAAATATGAAGTGTATAATGTATAGACAAATATAGGTTTTAAATGCTTACTCTGAGATTACACTTTTTTTGGCAGAACTTGGGTTCTTTTAGGCTGATGTAGTTATTAACAACTGAGCATCCAATCAAGTCACTATAAGGTATTGAAAATGGGCTTTTTATTTCCTGTCATCTGATTGGCTAATGCCCTTGGCAGGGTAACTTGACATTAACTTTCAATAGATGACCAGGAAATAAAAAGTACCGGCATAAATGCCTTTTCACCTGGACAGATATCCTTGAGCCACCTAATGTTCAAGTTTTAAACCACAAAACTCTTTTTTTTCGTAACAGTTGCCCATTTTCTAAGCGCAATAAGACCCTCCTTGGTGGGCGGTATTGGGAAATACCGGGCCTTCCTGGGGCTATACACCCTTGGGCGGTCTGGTCTTATTGCATACTTAAATGATTAAGCACCACATAGATCTAACAAAGTAATCCTAGCTACAGTATGTCACTTTATAAAGGATAAACCTTTTGTAAATGTAAACACAAAATGCATTATTATAAGGTGTTTATCTTGACCTAGCTTCAAAGGTGGTACTGTAATAGAGAAATGTAAAAACATTTTGCAAGAGTACAATGAGCAATTGATTTTGACTCATTTATAAGCATATTTAAACAGTTTTAATAATAAACAGTTTTACTAAGTTTTCAAGGAAAGTTTATGTAAGGTTATCAATGGTAAGTATGAGGTGGTAGAGCTTTTTCTACAACGTTTATTGAAGCGTAAGCATGGTAAATAACTAAACTGATGTGGGTCACTTGTTAGCTGGCTAGCAGCTCGAAAGTAGGTTTCTAAACTTTGACTTGCAGTAACATGATTGGTTGCTTGTAAGAGTTCTGGTTGCGATTACCTGGAAGTGAAATGCCAACCCCGAGTTCTTCCAAATAAAGGTTTTGGGTAAGATACTATTTAAAAATAAGTTAAATTTATGTCCTAATGCCCCCTGAGTTATATATAATATAAAAAAGACAGATATCAACAGGCCCCTATCATCCAATCACACGTTTACACAGAAATTCATGCCCTCATTCTAACCCCAGCATCAGCTGACGTGGACAGTTGCATGATATGTTGTTTCTTTGGTAAAGCACGAGTGGGATTTTTCTTTTTTTTTTTTTACTTTTTAGTTTTCTGAGTTTCATTTTTAAGTTGATATCCTCATCTGCCAGTTAGCCAAAATGATACATTTCTGTCGTTTCACCTCATCTTGTGCCGCATGAATTTTTTGGTGGTTAAGAAACATTTTTTTTCCCTTTTACTTTATTTAAAACATTCCCATTTTTGATTAACAAAGCAAATAAAGGCAACAAAATCTTTTCTTGCCATCACTTTTTTGCCTCACGTGGGCTACCCCAATCTGTCTGAAGAAAGTTGTGTGTGAAAGAATGATTTTTTTCTCCTTTCCTCTTCCCCTTTCCACTCTTTCAAGCCGTTCTGCATATCATTTTTTTTTTTATGCAGATGGCATAAAAAGAATTTTATTGCCACAAAGTATATCTGTTTTTCTATTTTATTTGTTGATCTTAAAGTCATTTGTAGCATGCAATAGTTGTAGCTGATTAACTAACTAAAATCAAGTTCAAAGTGACCTCCATTTACAATGCACGGGCTTTGCTGCGACCATTGTGTGTGTACCTCATAGCTACGCATTTAGGCTAACCCAGCCAGCCTGTAGTGTTTAGTTCAGTAACGTCTTAGAAGTAGCAGTAAAAAACTGCTGCTGCAGCAATGTCTGTACGTCTGTCCATGTCTTGCAGTGTACTGTTCTTGTGTTGTCATGTGATTCTGTTCTCTGTTTGTAAAACTCTGTTCTATTTCCCCTTGCCCCTAAAGGAATTCCATAAAAGGGCAATATCTGAACCCTCATTAACATTTAAGCATTTAGCAATAACAGGTATCAAGGAACATGAACCTGGCACTTGTGCAGTACAGACTTTTCATTTTGGTTTTATTAAGAAATAAAGTGTATCCTCTCTCCATGGTCTACATTAATTACGGAGGAAACAGACTCCTTTTAGCAAGAGGGTATCATGATGGCTTGTTACATATGTGCATGACTAAAAAAACAAACAGTTTATGAGATTTTTTGTTTTCTTTCAGGGTGTTCTATATGCAACCTAATGTATCATAACAAATAACAGGAAGATAATAATAGATAGCAGGCAGTGTATTATAATACTGTATAATTCCTTCATTCAAGGTGATCTGGTGGAGAAATAAGATAACAAGAGATAGCTTGGTTTATTAATTCCTTAACAGATCCCTGAGATGGAATTACAGCATTAAACACACACACACACACATATAGATAGATAGATAGATAGATAGATAGATAGATAGATAGATAGATAGATAGATATAATAATGATATATATTTTAAACTTCAGATTCATATTTAAAATAATGTTGTTACATAGCAGGGGGAGAAATATCTATTTCAATTATTAGAGATACTAGTGTTTATAAATTTGTAAATATATGACACACCATTAAATCTTAAGTTATGGCTAGCCTTTACGTGAGGAGTCCTGAGCATGTTAATATCTGATTTTAAAATGATTATTAAAGAAGCACAATTTCAGATTTAACATGCCAGTGAGAAAGTAAATATGTCTCACCTTTCATTTCAGTTGAAATGGAGAAAAGTAATAACAGACTCAAATCATATCCGTTTGTTCTCTCAGGTTTCATTTTTATCACCTATAATGAAATCATCAGAAAGAAATGAGTAACATCAACCCCTGAGGCCAAACCTTGCAGTAATTGCCTAGAACCAGATACAAATATTGCTTTGATTACAATCAGATATAACCAAGTGTTATATACAAAGCTGTTTCTTTTAACAAGACAGATCTGAACAGAAGCAGGTGATCTGTAAATTACCTAGGAAAGTAATCATTGGACAGTTTTTATGTTGAATGTGTTCTATTTTTTTATTTAAATCCATCCTTACTGTTTATAAAATTATACTTTATACTAAACCAGTTACATAAAAAAATCAAAATCGGCTGTATGCCGTGCAGATTTGTTCTATATTAAAATAGACAAGACAACAACAGATACTCTAAAGAAAAGTGAAGCCTAAACAGATTAAACAGCCAGTAAATCTACCTATTAGAGTGTTCTCTCAAATAAAATGAATGGTTTCCATGTTGCAAGAGTTGGTTTGTAAGCACTGTTTATAAAGGTCTCTCAATATAAGATGTTGTCATCCCTCTCTGGACTCACTGTCATATTTGAACAAATCTTAATACAGTTCAGGGTTTTTTAGCCGACACGTCTAGTTTGCTAAGATATGATATTTTCAGCCAGCTTTAAACTCTTTATCATAGAAACGTCATTGTTGTGCAGCAAATTGACTGCCAAAAACGGTTTCACTGTGATAGCTAAAAATGTCAATAAAAAAAGCCTGGGGAGTTTCTGAAATAAATAAATCAAAAAGAGATATCTCAACCATGTCTACTAAGATAGAAACGATGTACAGAGCTAGATGTAAAAAAAAAAAAAAAAAGATCTGTTTATGACATACTGCGGGAGCCAATTAAGGATCATTCTCATTTTTATATGAGAATATATACAAGTGCCCTGCCATCGCCAGCTCTGCAAACATGAGCCAATGGACAGCATGACAGGTTCTGTAGAGGCTGGGCTACAGCAGGCCCATGGCCCAGCAGAAACCCCTGCTCACCCATGCAAATGACCAGTGCAGAAAACACTGCCTTTTTATTATCTTACTTACAAAATCGTAAAATGTTGAAAATAGTGAATTAGTAAAGGGTCATTATACTGTGAAGTATAATACATGACAATTTACTGACAATTTGAATGGGCTATCCGTCAATTGTTAAATCATGAAATAATGGTAACGAGCACTGGATAGAAGGTATACCTGTGCAGTGCTCTGGCTTTTCTGTATCGTTATTGCTGTGTTACCTGTTTGACAATGTGGGCAATAATCCTTACACTATCAGTGCACAAGAGCGGACATTTTGAAAAAAGCTTTGAAACATACTTTAAAGTTATAAGTATATAAGTATACAAACACACATCATTATCTCACAGCTAAGTCATTGTTAGAATCAACTGCCTTTCTTTTTACAAATAAATTGATATTTTCAGCTGGGCCATGGCATATTAGATTGATACAACGCTTCCATTGAGGTGCCTTAAAATAACTTTTTATCCCCGTATGCATCACCTTCATCATCAAAGCAATCTAATTTCAGACAGCCGGACACATTGCTGAGAAGTAAATGTATCAAGTACTGTAAATACAAATTTCCTCAATCTCATGTTGTCTCTGGTGCTGTCTGTTTCAATCTATGTTAGCAAATATGTCAGACGTGTTTTACTCTGTTACACTCTGTTTAAATGCTAGATTTTAAATGTTGCCCTTTTAAAATCTGTTAAATACTTCCCTTTTCCGTTAAATAAATATTATGAACTTGACAGTCAGCTTGCAAATAAAACTGATACATACAAACATATTGGACAGACAGACAAAAGACTTGCTATGAAAATGTAGGGGGTTTAGAGTTGCACTTCAATGAGTCAAAGGTATATTTTGTGAGAGGTTAATTGGGCTTTAGGAAGTACCGATCCATATGGAGCATTACATTTAATTAATCATAGTACCAAGAATAACACTGCATTACAATAAAATCATAGATTATTAACATTGAATACAATTTCGCAAATCACTTTTCAAAAGGTTAGCTCTTAATGGGCTGTTATAATGAGCTCCTGATTTCAAAGACCACAGTGTTCTATTCCCTCTAGCGAGAGTAATAAGAATATACTTTTCATTAGGTTGTTCATGGGGTATAGAATCACTGGGTCACATGTATTAAATGAATTCCTTAAATACAAGAAAGCTGAAAATAAAAGTTTTACTTAACAAAGAAGCAATAATAGATATAAAGTCAACTATCACACAACACATGTACTCGTATAACTTCATTCAGTAACCAACTGTAGATGACACTAAAGGTTATTATTTCACATGCAGTGGGTACAAGTAAAGCTGGCATCCAATGTTCTGTCTCAAGCACCTGCCTTTGTGATGCTTTTGTGGAAACTATGTTTAAATTACACTATGCAAAAGGATTTAATGTGCTTCCTGGTTAACAGTAAATTACCTATTAAGGAATGCACATGTTTACATGGTAGGTTTTATAATGCATGCCGTACAGCTTAAACAAAATGAACTACTTTGTTTTTCCATGAATCTGCTCCTGTGATGTACATACAGTACATAGTTTAAAATATGCGCAGTTCTTGGTTTTTTTGTTTTTTATGACTGCATGGAGTGATTTTTAAAAAGCTGCATTATGTTTATACACATTTCTCAGTGGGGTGTATAGCCACCTGGTAATCAAAGAGACAAAGCTGAACTGCACAAGTGCCACAGTTCCAATAGCAGGTAATAATACAGTATATTGCTAATGGCAAGATTAGGTTATGTAAAGAACTGTATACCAGTTCCAACCATCTTAAAGCCTTATGCCATTTTGTGGAATTCTCCAAATGACCCTCTTATGCTGTTAAACCAACGACTGTGGATTCATGACAAAATGGTTTGTATCTATTGTTACTAGCTAAAATAATATTGCCTATGAAGATTTTTAGTTGTCTTGGAAGAAAAGCAATGGAAGATAAGCACTGCGTAGGATTTTCAGAACATGGGTATTAACCCAGAATAATGAATGGAAGCTGTTTGTGTTCCTTGTTGATCCATTAAGGCAACTAAAATACTAAAACAATACAGTTTACTACTGTAGTTTACTGTTACATCATTAGAATTCCCTTGCCGTTTGGATCTGCAGCCATTGGTAAAACTGCTCTCCTGACCTTTAACCTATCTCCAACCTGCTAATCTCCTCCTTACCCTAGCTTGCTGTACTGTTCTACTTTCCCTAAATGCAACTTACTTTGCGCATGCATTAACATCTGCAGTAAAAATAAATAACCCATTTCCAGCCAATTTCTTCTATCTCTCTTTGACGTACATCCAGACTGCACGCCTGTTACATGTTTAAAAGTACTAAAAAAAATTAATTAAAAAAAATTATATTGTCCTTCAAACACATAAAGGGGTTGACAATAGCCTAAACACTGTCCCTCTTACTGTGTCTGTTGTAGTGTGTGCATCTGGTTGTTCATCTATGATAGTGTGTGGAAAACTAAAATTGCTTTGTTCTTTCTTCCCTTGGGAAAATTGTTTTTGTAGTACATATTTTTTTGTTGTTCTTTTTATTAATTGCTGATCTATTTGGTTTTGTTCAAAATTTGCAACAAAAAAGCTATAACAAATTAAATGTGAAGATTCTTTTTCATTCTATATATATATCTTTTCTTTTTTTTTTCTTTTTGAATTTGGAACGACTTCAGTACGTGACATGCAGGCCAGTGTAATGGAAATGATCGATTGTTCAGAAAGGAGAGAAAAAAAAACCAAACACCTTTAACCATTGGGTAGATTCAAATTTGTAGATGCATTGATATTCTATGTGAAGCAATAATATTTTACTGTTGGCCTGCATCACTGTAAGGGAAGCAGTTCCAGAACTGAAATGAGCTTTTTATTTTTCTATTGATTTTTTTAGTTTGATTAAGACTGTATTAATGAATGATTAAACTGCATGTGGAAGAAGTTGCAGTTTAGGGTTTGTGAGATTGTCAGTGTTAGAGTTATGTTCTTTTTTGTAGATGGGCATGTATATGCTCATTGTTTGTATATCCCCATCCCTTCCTTACAGCCAAAAGCTCTAATGCTGCCAGACCGCTTCGTACCGCCCTTACATGGACATGGCAACTGACTTACACATTCACCCCCATCATTCTCATTTCCTATGTAGTAAACTCATAGGTCCAGACCTTTTCATGTTTTCCTCCTCTTCTTTAGCAGTGTTAAAATATGTACAGTCATCCGTTCCTTTAAAAAAATTATAAACAAAGCAAAAACTTTAATTAATTAAAACACTTATTAGAATGTAGATATTTAAAAACAACAAAATTAAGTTGTACATGTACAGTTTTTTTTTTTTAATACTTGAGTTATTTAAAAAAAGAGAATAATGGTGCAGTTTATTTTTCATGTTATGTGGTGTGGATGTATGTGTTGTTGCCTCCCTGTATCATCTTGTCAAAAAAAAAAATCAAACTAAAATATAACAATTGCTAAAGTAAACTTTGCAAAATATAACAATACTTGTCCGAGAACATTCTTACACAACTTTCTTTTGTAAATTTTTTTCTTCATGCCAAAATCATGCGGGCAATTTGTTGATGTAAGTTGACAAAAATTATGTGGTATGCTTTCCTTCTTCGATAACTTTTTTTGTAGGCTGTTATAATTTTGAAAGCTGATTTATATATATATTTTTACAGTGGTTTGTAGTGTTTTGATAAATCTTTATTTTTTTGTTTGTAGTGTAATTTACTGAGCCTTTTTAATTTGTATTACTTGTTGTGTTTTTAGTAGTTTGTGAATGTTTGTAATGTAATGTTTGCTGTAACGCTGTTATATGCCCTTTATATATCTAATGTTTTATTTATTTTTTTATTGTATGGTTGCATTTTATTTATTTTATTAATTTTGTTTTATATATGGGAGGTTTCCAACTCTATCACCAGCCATCTTGGCTGAGGGTTTTACCAACTTGAAGGACATCTTGATAATCTAGGACAGTGTATGTAAAGAGAATGGTGCATTTATAAGCCTAGGTTTTGTAACCATGAATAGGAATATTAATATTGAAATTAAGTATCATTAACTCTTTCATCATTAACTTTACAGAAAGTCTACCCTAGGGTAAATAATTAAATAGTTTAAGGGTTTTATACTGTACAAAAAATAATAATACAAATGTAAGGTGGGGTAAAAAGATATTAAACTATATTATATTCGATAGAATGAGTGAAATGACCGCAGCACTCCATGCCTGTTCATGGAGTATTCTGTTTATGGAAAATAAAGTATGTTTAAAACTAAACTAAACAGATGGATTTAGAAAAATACTTTTTTTAGATTAGGGTCTGCAGCAGCATACTTTGTTACAATGCAATCCGACCAGTAATACCGTCGGAGGATATGAATTAATGCATGATTGATTCAAATATTAAATCTGGTCAAATAAAACTAATGTTATTATACATTTTTATTGGCTTATAAATATGTTATTAAATATGAATTACCAGTGAATATACAACAAAATGTGCCCCGTGAAATTCAGCATGACCCCACAGATCTGTTTTGATTCCAAAACTAATTAATTTATGTGGCGTACAACTGGATACAAATTAACTGTCAAATCTTAGTTGAACTTTAAAATATAACATTTTCTTCTTAGAACCCAAGGTCAAATTTACCCAACGTATTTAAAACTTTTTCCACTGATAGATTTTAACCCCTAAGATTTTTGCAAACCTGTTAATTGCAGAATACTGACACCTCAAGCCAAAGCCACTCTAAGTAGAATCTAACCAGGGTTACAACACCACATCCACTATCTGGGAATAACTGTTGATAACGTCTAAACTACAAATAAAACAGCAGACAGAAAGTACTTTCTGTACTCTGATTAATTTAAAACTGTAATTAAAAGTAAGAAAAAAGCATATGGCTTAAGATAAGATGGTAGAATGTATTTCCTTTTTCCAGAGTAGTCACTTAAAAAGAATAGACAGTGCCATGACTGCTTCAAGATTTTATAGGCAATGATTTTTTTGTACAACAGGATATGGTTGCTTTTTAATTAGAAGTGTTAACAGAAGAGTACTTACACTGTCCTGGTTTTCAGTTGTCATTCCTGCTATTTTTTCTGTGACAGTCAAAAGAAAAGCCTGATGAGTGATACTTGGAAAGGCCCCTCTCACTATAAATTTGATGTGGTCACTGGGTAGGAGGGATGAAACTTTACCCATTACCCATAATAGAGCCTTTAAATTTAATTTATTTTAATGTATTATTATTAATTTTATATATATATATATATATATATATATATATATATACAGTGCCTTGCGAAAGTATTCGGCCCCCTTGAACTTTGCGACCTTTTGCCACATTTCAGGCTTCAAACATAAAGATATGAAACTGTAATTTTTTGTGAAGAATCAACAACAAGTGGGACACAATCATGAAGTGGAACGAAATTTATTGGATATTTCAAACTTTTTTAACAAATAAAAAACTGAAAAATGGGGCGTGCAAAATTATTCAGCCCCCTTAAGTTAATACTTTGTAGCGCCACCTTTTGCTGCGATTACAGCTGTAAGTCGCTTGGGGTATGTCTCTATCAGTTTTGCACATCGAGAGACTGAAATTTTTGCCCATTCCTCCTTGCAAAACAGCTCGAGCTCAGTGAGGTTGGATGGAGAGCATTTGTGAACAGCAGTTTTCAGTTCTTTCCACAGATTCTCGATTGGATTCAGGTCTGGACTTTGACTTGGCCATTCTAACACCTGGATATGTTTATTTGTGAACCATTCCATTGTAGATTTTGCTTTATGTTTTGGATCATTGTCTTGTTGGAAGACAAATCTCCGTCCCAGTCTCAGGTCTTTTGCAGACTCCATCAGGTTTTCTTCCAGAATGGTCCTGTATTTGGCTCCATCCATCTTCCCATCAATTTTAACCATCTTCCCTGTCCCTGCTGAAGAAAAGCAGGCCCAAACCATGATGCTGCCACCACCATGTTTGACAGTGGGGATGGTGTGTTCAGGGTGATGAGCTGTGTTGCTTTTACGCCAAACATAACGTTTTGCATTGTTGCCAAAAAGTTCGATTTTGGTTTCATCTGACCAGAGCACCTTCTTCCACATGTTTGGTGTGTCTCCCAGGTGGCTTGTGGCAAACTGTAAACGACACTTTTTATGGATATCTTTAAGAAATGGCTTTCTTCTTGCCACTCTTCCATAAAGGCCAGATTTGTGCAGTATACGACTGATTGTTGTCCTATGGACAGAGTCTCCCACCTCAGCTGTAGATCTCTGCAGTTCATCCAGAGTGATCATGGGCCTCTTGGCTGCATCTCTGATCAGTCTTCTCCTTGTATGAGCTGAAAGTTTAGAGGGACGGCCAGGTCTTGGTAGATTTGCAGTGGTCTGATACTCCTTCCATTTCAATATTATCGCTTGCACAGTGCTCCTTGGGATGTTTAAAGCTTGGGAAATCTTTTTGTATCCAAATCCGGCTTTAAACTTCTCCACAACAGTATCTCGGACCTGCCTGGTGTGTTCCTTGTTCTTCATGATGCTCTCTGCGCTTTAAACGGACCTCTGAGACTATCACAGTGCAGATGCATTTATACGGAGACTTGATTACACACAGGTGGATTCTATTTATCATCATTAGTCATTTAGGTCAACATTGGATCATTCAGAGATCCTCACTGAACTTCTGGAGAGAGTTTGCTGCACTGAAAGTAAAGGGGCTGAATAATTTTGCACGCCCAATTTTTCAGTTTTTTATTTGTTAAAAAAGTTTGAAATATCCAATAAATTTCGTTCCACTTCATGATTGTGTCCCACTTGTTGTTGATTCTTCACAAAAAATTACAGTTTCATATCTTTATGTTTGAAGCCTGAAATGTGGCAAAAGGTCGCAAAGTTCAAGGGGGCCGAATACTTTCGCAAGGCACTGTATATATATATATATATATATATATATATACAAATTGTATTTTGTTGTTATTTAAAATCTGTACAAATCAGAAATGCAAACAGTGTTCTAACACTTGTTTTTATTTTTTAATCCCAGGAGGTGAATTAGTAATCCCTGTACTTGTAGAAGATCCCTTAGAAATCCCTCCTATAGCTACTCGTGCACCCTTCATCACCCTCCCCCCTACCTTTCGCCCCCTCCTTACCATTATTGAGACCACCAAAGATTCCCTGTCCATGACCTCTGAGGCGGGGTTACCTTGCTTGTCGGACCAAGGCAGCGATGATTGTGATGATGATGGCTTGGTGATATCTGGGTATGGCTCAGGGGAAGCTTTTGACTCTAACCTGCCCCCTACTGATGATGAAGATTTTTACACCACCTTCTCCCTGGTAACAGATAAGATCATGTCTACGTCGGCCTTTGAAGGTGGCTACAAAGCACAAGCGCCCAAGTGGGAGTCCAAGGACTTTAGACCTAACAAAGCCTTCGAATCTGGTAGGACTACTACCACGTCTTTGTCCCCTGAGCTGATCCGCACCACAACTTCTTCCACGCCCGAAATGGTACCCAAATTGCCAGCAGGCAAAATGAATAACCGAGAGCTTAAGCCCCAGCCAGACATAGTGTTGCTTCCATTGCCCACTGCCTATGAGCTAGACAGCACAAAGCTAAGGAGCCCATTAATAACCTCCCCAATGTTCCGTAATGTACCCACAGCAAACCCCACGGAGCCAGGCATCAAACGGGTTCCGGGGGCCTCAGAGGTGGTTCGTGAATCTAGCAGCACCACTGGAATGGTCGTCGGAATAGTTGCTGCAGCTGCTTTGTGCATCTTAATTCTCCTCTATGCCATGTATAAATACAGAAACAGGGACGAAGGATCTTACCAGGTTGATGAAACTAGAAATTACATAAGCAATTCAGCACAGACAAATGGCGCTGTTTTGAAGGAGAAACAGCAAAGTGCAAAAAGTAGCAACAAGAAACAGAAAAACAAGGACAAAGAATATTATGTGTAAAAATAGAAAAAATATAAAGAGGACTATATTAAATCAACATATCGGAAGTTGCAATTTTAAAGAAGAAAAAAAAACTCCAAGCAACGCAAGGAGAAAGTGAACTATATTGTAATATAAAGCACACTTACTATTGTAAGCATACGAAGATGGCTACTAGCAACATTAGTGACCTTATTCTTCAGTCTGGTCGAAGAAGTTATCAGTGTAGAATACTTCACAGCTACATCATCCCAAGTGACTTTTAGAGATCTGTGATCCTTGACGTAAACTTTGTTTTTTGTAACCCTGTAACAATATTTTGGCCATTTCGAGCATGTATGCAACATGTAGTGCTGGCAACTTTTTAAGAATGGGTCTAAAAAAAAATTAAATAAATAAGGATCATCTAAAAAAGGGACTATTGCCATAAAAATGACAAATTTGTATTGTTTCTACATTATAAAGTGTTGTGTCTTATCATTTTTGCTGTTTGCAAAAACACTGTATTAAATGAAACAAAAACACGGACAGATCGTTCTTGATCTACTGGCCTTGTTATTTAATTGTACAACTAACATTGTAATTGAGAACCTATGGTAGGTAGAGAGCAGCTGTCAAGTTAAGAATTTGTTCTCAAGTTTCAGTAAAGTATCTGATTGTAGTGCATGCCATCAAATGCTATGTGGTGTTCGACTTCGGCTGAAAAAAAATCTAACAGGCCAAAAGATTCATGATCAAAGTTGCATACCTCTGTTTTTTTATTTTAGAAGACAAAAGAAATCACATATACATTCTGTCAATCAGTACAGTATATCTTTTACAGCCTTTGATGCTGTGATCCATTCCCTCTCTTCTCTTTTTTAATAAGCTGCTGTGACTCTTGTGATGTCTGATGGAAGGCTGGTACTAGTACTATAACACTGTTAAGGATGTTAAAACAGAAATAAATCTAATGTGAAAGTGTGCATTTTATCTGTTGTCACAGTCAACTGTGTCAAGCAACAAATTTGTTTACATATTTTATTACATTATTGCTGTTGTACTTTGTAGGTAGATTACTGTACATAACATTTAAGTTGGATTATTTATTTTGTATTTTACTGTACAGACTGATCATTTGATTTATCAGTGTATTTCATGAGGATATTCAAAACTGTAATCTGATTATAAAGAAAGATTTTGGAGCAACACAAAATATACATATTTTGAAAAGAGAGGAAAAAAACTTGTTAGGTTAGAAATCTAATCTTTCTCGGTGATGTTTCTAAGTCGCATGAATATTTGACTCCTGGAAGTTGTCAATCAAATACAAAATGCCCTTCTTAATTGTATCGAGGCTTTCTTGTTATCAATTATTTTTGTGTTATTTTTTTATTTCAATGTGAACAAAAAACACAAAATAAAAACAGATTCTAAAAGTATTAAAGCACGATCCAGGCTATCTAATGAAAATAATATGATTATACAGCGGTGTCTTGTTACAGATTGCTGTTATGGAGTCTTGCGAAATGACTTCTTGCTTCTTTTTTTCTTTTCTGTGTTATCTTTTTTTGTGTGTATTCTTATTTTCAAAGACTTTTGGATCAATATGTGCAGACTGTATGTGGGCTTCTAACGTTATTTTTTTTAACCAAATTTGAGTTAATGTGAATATTAATTTTAATTTACTGTGTTGTTACTGATTTAATTCATTCATCTTTTTATTTATTTGGCATCTATGTTCGAGGATATGCTTAGCAATAAAATATTATTCCCAAAGTTGTGAATGTTACACTTTGATACATTTATTTATAACACTACAGGCTGATGTTCACCATTTTCTCCTTTTCTCAAGTGTTACAGAACTAGCAGTATACAACTGAACTAGCAGTTTATAATACTGAACAAACCAGGGCTCCTAGAATCAATGTATTTGATATATAGAGTGCTACAGAACGCAATGTAGTGTTTACAACAAGCACATTCCTTTACTGTGTCTTGTGTTGTATGTATAGCAGTGCTGATATACTGTATTTTTCAATATAGTCACAGGTATTATTTTATTTTATGTACACCATAAATCACCTAGAACCAAAATAATGTCATGTTTACCGACAGTGCTTGTGAATAGATAAAGATTGTCCGTGTATCCTGTCCCTGTATTTAGATGAATGGTCCCTTCTGCAACAACACTGATAGTCTATATTGGAAATGCAATGAGTAGGGCTAGGAAATTCACAAGCACTGCCGAGAATTATTTGTTACATAGCATGTTGTGTTCCGTTTAATTCCTTAGCTGGCTTGTGACCAAGGATATGTGAATACAAATATCCAAAACAATCCTGATTAGTTTAAAGAAAGGTATCGCTGTGATATGTTGGATACAGAAAATGTAAAGTAATGCATTTGTTGTTAACACTATAGTGTTCTTTGACCTTTGAGTAAGGCTTTGTAACATTAACAATTAAAAAGTGACAATTTAGCACATTAAACCAGACTTTATTTAAATGCAGTTAAAGATTTGTATATAGGGTCTTGAAAGAGTAGGCCCACACATTGTATTTTCATGACATTTGTAATTGCTTTCTTGTATCGTTGTTTTTGTTTCCATTTTTGTTTTATGTCTTGCAAACTGGTCTTTTTCTTCATCTATATTTCCACACATGAAGATCAAAAGTAACAAAAAACTTAGAATATAACCAAACAGGATGACAGTATGACCACCATAAAAATGCTATTTCCATGCTACCGGAACTTAAAATTGAATGTCCATTAAATAAGATAATCAAGATGATCAGCCAATATATTAAAAGAAACAAATAGTAACCACTGTTTCAGAACCTCAGCCTTTTTGCTGGCTGCCTTGGGCAAAAGCTCAACGCCTTTCCAAAGTGAAAAATATGATCAGTTTAGCAAGCAAAGAACACCCCTCAGACAGATTACATTGAATTCCAAATATATAGGGTTATATTCATATAACATATCGCAGATTTCAGCACTATGCCAGTATGTACTGCAATAGATCATCTTTAACCACCCTACTCTCAATGCTGCACTTCTGCCATTTCTCCACAGTCTGCTTCAAGAGGTTACCTGAAGGAATGTAGAGATTGAAAACACACAAGTGACAGGAAAAGAAGCAATTGGTTACTGAGAAAGAGAGCCCAAAGCATGAGTTTAATCGCTGCTTTTTATATGACACACATGGCTGCAAAGTCTCTGCCTTCCTTTATGTGATCCCTTAAAGTATAATGTGGGGACATATATTTGAGCAATGAAATATATGTGTGGAGTGATCAGTAAAACATCTTTGTTAATTTTAAATATGAGCATGTGTACAGAAACTTTGATATATTAGGTAAGAATCATTTTGTGAAATCCACGTACTATAAGCAATTAATGGACAAATGACACAAATGTTATTGCCTGTAATTTTCCAGATCAGACGATGAAGGAGGATATTGCCCAGTATTCAGAAACTAGGAGATGCATTTTCCTCATTACTGAAGACATAAGAAACTAACCTTATCAATAGTGCTGCTATCACAATTGAAACGTTTAAGAAGAGCCTTGTAAAGAAAACGAAAACAGGTACATAGACACATGTTTTAGACTTGCCTTTATCCAAGCATTACACTGACGAAAGCATGAGCCAAAACATGTGATTGTAATGGAATGTTTTTAAAGTTATGGACGGTGGATTTTTCTTGTTTGTGGTGAGTTTGATGATATAAAACAGGTCATTGTAAAAAAGGCAATCAATAACCAGGATATGGGAGAGGAATAATACGATGACTTGTATCCTCATTACTAAATAGTCCAGAATCTCTACATAGCTTGCTGCAGCTGCTACTGAATACCAAAAATGAATGCAATGAAGCTGGAAAGGGTGCATTGGATGGCCTGTTTTTGAAAGACAACAGAGAATAAATTCTTACAGTCAGCTTCACCATCTAACACAGAAACATGGCAGACAATCCCTGATGATCTGGAGAAGTTTCAGGGTAGGAGTTGCTGCAGGTACAGCTATGGCCAAAAGTTTTGCATCACCTAGAATTTTAGGACTGAGACATAATTAGAAATAAAAAGGCGTTATGACCATAATTTAGATCTTGTATTTAACATCATGTAATTAAATAAACTACAAAATGATATTGCAAAAGCCTACCGGAAACCAGTGTCTATGGAAAACTACAAAGAGGTATATAATTCAATATGTTAATGTAACATTATTCAGCCAGTTTCATTTGACTTTATAAAGCAAAATTAGTTAATTCTAGTGCGATAGAAAACTTTTGGCCATAGCTGTACATTTGACAGTCCAGTACACATACACCCTGCTGTACTCTGGCATTTGGCATGAAAGTAATTAAATTTAATATCACATTCCCCTTAGACAAATACCAAAATCATGTTCTTCATAAATTATTAATCTGTTCAAGAATGCCACGAGGTGCAAGGTACATGCACGGTCGTGTCAGTCCGCCACCTGACATCAGTTTCATACAGTTGCCTGAAATGAGAACAAACACTATTCCCTTTTTAGCTCTGGTATTACAAAGAAACACTTTACATGTCTTGTTTTCAAATGCTCCAGTTATCTTGCTGGAATTTCATATAATGGTATTTTCAAAGAAAGTGGAAAAGTTGCAGCAGTCATACCAATGCATAAATACATATTTTAACAAGTCATTGAGAAACAAAAACAAAGAACTAGACTATGACTGGCTTCAATAAAAGTGGTTCTATGTTTATTATAAATCATTCTATAGCTAGGGGTGCAAATTTGACCTTGTATAGTGCCAGCAACATTACATTCTGGCACCAGTAGACATGTTTAATTAGTATTATGATTTGTTTTAAATTCCTTAGCAACCATAGATGACTATAGTGACCCACCCACACACATCCACATACTGTACACAGTCCTGTTGGAAGTTGAGATCAAAATACATTAAATGGTCAATTATTATGCCTAACATTATTTAAATGCATAATAGACATGTTTAAATAAGTACGGTACTATGGTGTAAATTGTGTAAACCGGCGACTCACCACACAAGCTCGCTCGGGTTCTTTTTCCCTTCCAGACATGACCCAACAGACACGATTTGAGAGAATAAGCGCTGGCACACACTTTTAATGATACAAAATAAATCAAAACAAAACAAAGACCTAGCTCCTTCGGAGCACTAACTAAACATTCGCCAGGAACCTACTCTAAATAAGCCGGACAGCTAAGCCGTTTACCGGTTGAAAACAAAAACACACAGGTCTTAAAGCTGAAAACAAAAGGCTTCACACAGTATCTCTTTTTTTTGTATGGTTGAAAACACCATCAATCAGGCTCTCCACACAGCAGCGGCCCTGAAGAGACTGTCTGCTTTCTTTAAATACCCTGCACCTGGCTCTTATTTACAATAATGGCCAGGTGCAGGTGATAATTAACAATAAAACAATTAACCAAAACACACGTTTTTAGGCAGGGAGGATTTTAACCCCCTCCCTGCTGTGTTACAATTGCTATAGTATATACTGTACACTCTGGGCATTCATTATGATGTTGAACTGCTGTCAGACGATTTGGAATCACTACAAATGAATCCAAAGCAGTAGGTGTTAAATAAGTACAATATTTTTTTTGCTACAATCCCTTATAAACACCACTACAAAGTCAGGTTGTAACAGCACTATATTGCTTGAAATGTGTACTCCATTCAAAATAATATTATTATGAAATATGATGCAGCGATCAAATTTTCCAGAACTAGCTATGTTACAGTTTACCGTATATTCATTACACATTTCTACATATCATGGTGCACCATAATAAATACATTTAAGAGAGCTGTTTATGCAGCAAAATTCCTTCTGAAGCAATTGTGTAATTTCACATATGTGGTTTATTAAACTTGCTTGCTGTGCCTGTCATTTCTGTGGTAACTTCAAGATGGTATCACAGGAGAGAACAGTATCTTTCCACTTAATGAATTACCAGATGCTGTGTTACTTTCTTTTGACACACCAAGAGCTTAAGCAGCCAAGTCCCACCAGGTTCTGGAAACAAGCACTACAAATTTAGTACAACAATTTCAATTAAGCTGAATCCTCTTAACTTTTTAATAGATCAGTTCCTTTGTGGTGCTTGTTTAATGACAAACACGAGGCTATACGGTTGTAGGTACTAGAATAATCAATGTAAACGAAGCCAGCATTATAGGCTGAGGTGCTATAGATGATGTTGCTTAAGAATTACATGAAGAATCACTTTTTAATTAATCTAATAGCCCCCTGTCTGTATTGTCAATGATTTTATATTATAGCCCTCTTCTCCAGGCCATATTGGGGGAAGACTATTGTTACCGACTGGGGCTATAATGCCCAAAGCCACGGGCCACTGTTGTGAATTTTCACATTAAACAATTATAAGCCTATCAGATGAATGGAATGGGAATGCTGTCTTCTGATTGGTTGCTGTAGAGGGCATTAATGGCCAGGAAATGCCTTCAGAATGTCCACACAACCATCACCAATAAAGTACAGTAAGGTATCAATCCACCAAAAAGAACATCTAGTAATATGTCGGTCAGCTGTCAGAACCACAACATAAAAATGATAGAATTTACTGACTGCATTGTAAACCTTTCCTTATTAGGTGATCTATCAATACAACAATGGGTCTCGGATTAAATATATAGGTCACAAAAATGAGTCCTCTATAAAAAATTACTGAGCTCCATCTCTATCCAACAAACGAGAATGGTCTTCACATCTTTCCAATGTCTTAACTCCTGCAATTATTGATGTCCTGGCCGGAAATGCCCTGCCTGTCGGTCAATATTGCTTAAATGATAAAAGCATTCGAACACTGAAAGAAAATAAATTCAACTTGAAGGCTAAGGGAAGGAACTTATAGTTGGATGCACTGTACATGCATTTCAGAACTGACACCTCAATGCATGCTCCAGCTGTATAATGTACAGGCATGTGTTTGGTGCCAGTGTGTTACCAGCATTGACTATGGTGTAAAAAGGGAACAAAACTAGACTTGGTGATTCCCCTTCATTTAACCCATCAACAATTTAAATGGTCTGAAAATAAATAAGCGTACTATTACATTCAAGGGTTTGAATTTTAGGGTTAGGGTAAGGGTAAGGTTTAGGTTTAGGGTTCAGGTTCGGACTAGTGGCTGAGCAGGATACTAATGCAGAACACAATAGGGTATGGTAGTGTAATTGTATATTGACTGATTCATACGGACAAAATCAGATAATGTTTAAAAGAAACTGAAAGAAAATCATGTTATGAGTACAGAAAAGTGTTCAAGTGGTCCAGGGCCAACCTTAAGGGTACCCATTGTGCAACAGTAATAGTTTTTTCAACCTGTGAAAGTACTAGGGAGACTGCACTCTCTGCACAATAGTGAGGCTATTACTGTTCTATGATTTATCTTATACATCAGGGACTTAGGGGAGTTTAGCAAACCTCAAGCATTCCCCCCTATACAAGATACTTATTAGAATCCTTATTAGAATCATTATTATTGCTCATTTTCAGAGATCTATTTTAAAGTGGGGAGCAGAGCTTGTTAAGAGATTTTAGATTAACATTTGTACTTTTTTAACATTTACAGTATGTGCACATACTTATTTAGCACCCCCCCACCCACCCCAATTCACCTTTTTGCCAGGTGAAAGCATTTTCTCAAATGTAAGATTTCAATAAGCACACCTTATTACATGGATGGCTGGGTTATTGAACTGCATTGACAGCAGGGCCATGCTCCAGGCAGTAGAAAGTTCATTACTATTCTGCTAAGACTGAAAATTCAATAATCCCTCAACAAGTTCCAGATAAGCTAGGTTGATTAGGCAGATTCATTATTTTATCCCTTT
Source organism: Acipenser ruthenus (assembly GCF_902713425.1). Classification (NCBI taxonomy): domain Eukaryota; kingdom Metazoa; phylum Chordata; class Actinopteri; order Acipenseriformes; family Acipenseridae; genus Acipenser; species Acipenser ruthenus. Next base: position 28,984,099 of record NC_081203.1, on the reverse strand, counting down.
ATTGTAAAGGCTTTGTTTGTTCTTTCTTGGCACAAATGCAGTATCTAAATGAATAATTCTGCATGTTTCAGGTTGAAAATGTAGTTCTTTCATGCCGCATATGAATCAGTTTCATATATTTGTATTGCAATTTCATTAGGTGTTTACCCATGAAGACTTTTATTCTCTTTGTCAACATAGCAACACTCTGTGAAAGTTAATGATTTTTGTCTTACATGCTTCTGGATCATTATAATTTAAGGTATCTCAACTCTTTAAAAGTTTTCTGAACCCGATAAAGCTTCAAATCTTAAAGTTTTTAATTTAAGGAAAATATATTGACACCCACCACAAGTTGGTTTGTTACTGTAAGTTGGATTTGTTTCTGTTCTCAGTTGGTGTGTATTTATAAGGATTACTTATTTTACTTAAAGAATAAGGGTATATAAGATGGGAATTTAGCCAAAAGTGATAGTCAACAACTAAATATTTACTATGGAAGCTGAGTCACCTTTTATTGAAAGTTGCATGTTACTTATGACAATTTGTTTCACAACATTACTGTAAAAAAAGTATTGACCACTAATAGTTGCCTTTTGATACGTTTAAAAACAGAAAAGGGCTACAAAACTCAGGTGAAGTGAAATTTGGATTCACTAGCATCAGAAATCTGAATACACGACCTGGCTTTCCTTGGTGATGATACAGAGTAATTAAACTTGCTGAAACCGAAACTACAAAACTGAAGTTGTAACACATCTACACGATCCTGTTCATTCATTCAATTGGTAATGTGTTAATAAATATTTACAACAAGTTAAGAACACCTGTTCAATGTATATAGTAAACGTATTCAAGTAATATTTTCCAAATTTAAAAACAAAATGAATATACTATTCCTAAAAGGTAATGTTCAATTATTACTAGGGTAATGACTGACCACCCTTTATTGGTGTTTGCAAGGAGGGGTTAGAGAAATGCTGACATTAAGACAATAAAACTGAGGGATGAATCTAGGGTCAGGACCTTAAGGTTAAACTGCGTGGTCTTGGCAAAGAAGGTTGGCTGTATAACACATTTTTCAGAAACATTGACATTAAGGATTTCTGGCAAGTGAAATGGGCTTTTGATGGTGAATGGGCAAATCAAAAGGGTTAAGAATTATCACTTTCAAGGTTATTAAACTTTAAATAGCTAGATTTTTATTGAACCAAGCTTTAGTCTCGACTGCAGACTATTGCAGGTTTTACAATAACATGTTCTTCCTACATCAAAGTGTGCACTCCCAAAAGATTCTCAAAAGAAAAAACACTGTACTCCACCACTGACAACCAAAAAGGCCTGTAACGAAATTGAGGTGGCTGAACCATGAACACCATCAGAAACATGAAATGGAGGTTATGTTACTGCTCGAGATAAAGCACTTTCACTGAAGATGAAGGGAAATTTAGTTTCAGCAAGTAGGTTCTCTTAGACAAAATTGAGAAATCAATCTAGAGGGGTTTACCTTATCTTAGAGTAAGTGGAAAATCTGGAAGGACGCTACAGTAGGTAGGAGGGCCATCAGTTCTGATATTCAGATGAGCAAAACTAAAACTGAAAATGGCCAAAACATTTTCTCAAAAAGGAGTGATCCCCTTTGCCTTTTTATTGGGCAATTATACACTTAGTTTCCGCACACTCATATTGTACTCATCAAATTGAAATGATATTACCATACAGATCTTGGCCATGTGATTTGAATGTCAAACTCTGCTGAATTTGTAAAGCACTAAATAAGGAAAAGGATAGGGCATGTGAGCCTTAACATAAGGCCACATTGATGCAGTTAACTAATCTTTTTAAAAGTTGCATATTGCACATTGCATTGAAGACACTGTTAAATCTGGTGCATATATTTCTATATGATTTTGCCTGCTTATTTAATATCTGATAGTGTAGGGTTTTCTAATTACAATACCGGGCAGGTACTATAACACTTAAGGATCCAAGCAAAGACTATTTCAATTGGAATGATTTGTCTCTAACCGCTGCGATGCTTTAAGCAACACACGTCAGTGCGGTATGTGAAATACATGGGTGCAAATCCTGCCACCAAGAACATCAAAACATCAACAAATGACCAAATTAACATCATTAACCTCCAGTTATCTGTCTGCGCTTCTGTGCATGCTTGCTGGTGCCTGGATGTTGTTTTCAAGTTAATTCACAGAGATACATTTTTCATTTCATCTCCAATGTATTGATTTTTTTGTTTATCTTTCATTATACAGATGGCAAGCTCGGATGTAAAATTCTGTCTTTTCAGATTCAATAAATGCCCGTACCAGCTCAGAGATTTAAAAAGATACCATACCCCAGTGGGAAATGTGTTATTATTTAATAAATGCAATGGCTATCTGTGCTTCAAAGTTTGGAGTGTGTTATACACACCCGCCCTCCCTGTGTATAACACACCATAATGCACATTAATGAGCAGCTTTGGGTTACATCAATTAATAATATGTGAGTTATATTAAGAAAATGCAGTCAAGTTGAATTTAAATCAAAGGTGCCACTATATTTGAAATATTGTATCAAATGCCGATTTTTTTATATTTTTTTTAAATCAAAGAGCAATTTTGCCCTTTCAAACACAGATCATAGGTAGAAAAATATAATGGCAGTACTTCAAAATTCACTTTATTTTCCATCAATATTTCAGGGGTAAAATCCAAACCTTATTAACAACCATTTCATGTGTGACACAATAATGTTTAAAATATGGTTTACGCAACTGACAGTATCCATGACTGTATGAAGAATAAACATCTGCTGTATGTGAAAAGTAATCTGACACGAGAACCAAGTTAGTTATTCTACACTTTGTCGCAGATGCATCTGCTAAGAAATAAATAATAATAATAATAATAATGGTGGCTTTTAGTTATATCCATCATACAGCATGCCACCGCCACACTCCCCCCCCCCCCCCCCAATAAGTATTTGGGGGAATATATTTCTGTTTTAAGAGCCTTTTTCCACCTGATTATGTCGAACAAGAGCTTCACAGCAGGGTGCTCAGCAGATTTCAAGTGATAACCAATGAAGGTTTTGTTCGCTCTAGTGCATCACAGAAAAAACCTAGGTGTTCTTTCAAGCAGCTTTCTTACACAATCTTTATGTGTGATATCATTTGCATAGGAATGGAGGGTGATGTATGCAGCATGTTTTAAAAGTATTTGAACACATTATTTCATGAGTTGCTTGCAGTTTACTTAGGGAGATTGAGTGGCAAGGATCTCCAACGTGCCTGACCATTGAAATATAGGGCCCTATTATGGAATCTCCTGTTTATTGTGAAACATCGTGGCCCATATTGTGAAGGCAAAAGGAATTTCTTTTTAGAGTGGAACACATTCATTTAAATTACATTTTAACAGCTTTTTTTTTTTTTTTTTACTATCCTCTTACTTTTTTATGGTGTTTGCAATTGTTTTGTCGGCCCGAGTGCCAAGTTTTATTGTTATTTCTGTACAGCCTGAGTAAGATGCTAAAAAAAACAGCAGCATTTCTACAGTAGTAACCCCATCTGATTCTCATAGTATGTATGTCATTCAATCAGGGAAGCACCAACATCTCAAATATTGTTCTAATTTAATATGGAATTAGATGTCACTTAAAAAAAAGCTAAACTTTCCCAAATTGTCTTAGTTAACTTTGAGACAGTTATTCTAAGCAACTTGTTTGCTGCTGCTTTTTAAGTACAGGAAGCTTCAAATAAAAATTATCTTTCAGTTCCTTCCACCTTCATGCAATTAGGTCTGATCCATCAAGGTCATAGTAATAAGGCTTTTACAATAATGACCTTGTGTTTTGGACATTTTTCTCATGGGATTAAGTTATTAACCACAATCCTGCAGGTATAATGAAGGAAATCAATGGCACTGTCCCTTTAGGAATCAAGATTGATAATGTTCACTGTAGTTAAGATAAGTAAGAATTGAACAAAACAATCTGGCTGTTGACCTAGGCTAGTCCCAATAATATTAACTTACATTTCTTTACTTAAGCTGACCCTAAAATATATCGTTTGGGGTCATTTCTCCAAACTAAGGTTCATTCACTATTAATTTATCAAAATGTGAACAGAACGTTAGCCTACTGAGAGGTGACACCACATTTACGGAGGTGAACTTTAAAGTAGAACTACTGTACCACTCAAGAGCAGGGAACATTGCTTCAGGCTTTAGCTTCGTTCTGATATCAGGCAGTACAAAGGCAATAAAAACATGGCTTTTCCATGCTTTTTATCTGACCTAGCTTCTGTTCACGTTTTAGAATCAAACTGTTTAGCCTTTTGCCGCCTTCTAGAATAATCTTTGGCTGGTAATGTGCGAATTTGACCCAAATCACAAAACAAATTCCTGTAGTTACACCAAATATTTATTTTTTTTAATTAAAATGCCATTACTATTACTATAATCTTTTTGTCAGTAGTGGCATCTACAGTATTTTTTAACCAGTGGGTTATCATGTTGTCTGTCAAGGGAATACACAGACATTCTGATATTGTAAATGCCATGTTTTTGTTTTAAAATTTAATAGCACACAGTGAATATATTTATTGTGGTTCTGTAGAAAAAGATTGATTTAGCTTCAGATGTATTATCATGATCAGAGAACAAAAGGAACCAACTGTTATAAATGGACAGTTCTGTATATGCCAAATGAACGCTGCTACAGCAAATGTCAACCATTCACAGGAAATCAGGAATCAGTATGGAAGCCCTGCTTAAGTTCATCCATTTAATTTCCGTGTAATATACTTCATTCACAGCTATTTAATGTATTTCTCTGGTCATACCCGAACATGTAATGAGGGAAATGCCTCTCGAGTCTCTGCTACTGAGTCTGAATCATTTGTCACTCATGTTTGAACCTCACTCTCTCAATCATTTGCTATAATGCCATGGGCTACCTCAAGCATTTTAGATACAAATGCCATGTTAAAAGATGAGAGAAAGAGCGCCCTCTAGGGACCTAGCTCAAGCAGCGCTTAAGAAGCATCTTGGCAGCTTTACAAAAAAATAGATTTTTAAACCTTGCACCACATGACATAGCCCCTGACTTTGTATTTTAAACGCATACAAATGGACACCTGTTATTATTTCTCTACAAAACAGAACATAGAGTCTTATAATAACAACAGCAGCCTGCCAAAGATTAAATGGACTGCCTGTGCTTAAATGAATGAAGGAAGCTATGCTAGAATTATTGTTGTATTGAAGCCATTTCTTCACCTGTAGTTTGTCCGACTTCGGTCATGTGATCAAATGTCATTAAAAGCAATTATATAATCTGGAGGTTGCTGGTGACCAATGTGAATTAAGTGTTTATAATCCTGTTCCTATTCCTCTGCGGACCAGAAACCCAGTCACCAAACCATTGTTACAGCTGGCACACACAGCATGATTTTCAAAAGGGGCAAAATAAGAACTAGGTCGCAAAGCTTTCTAAAAGCTGATTTGGGTCACTAAGTAAATGGCTTTCAAAGGGTTTGATTAAATAAGTCATTTATTCACTTGTTGACGGTTTAAAAATATAAATCAAGTGATGTGGTTACATTAATCAGGCTTTAAAAATAATTTTGGAACCTCGTTCTTATTTTGCCCCTTTTCAAAATCATGCTTTAAGTGTCACCTTGGCACGCAGCTCATTACAAAGGCGGGACGGAACACTCAACTTTTCTGGTTGGGCAGTGTGTGAAAACTGGCAATGCATCTTTATAGGCTATGTCACATTTTACATTTGTTAAATGTACAGTACCTGTTATACACTTGACACCTGTTCACATTTCAATGCATAAGCATAGTTAAAAAATATTCATGGTATTTTTTACCATTAATTATACTCTTAAAATTAAATATTTTACTAGGTCATCCACTTCATTTCCGGTATTGTTTGTTTTGACACCTTTCTAGCCTCCTGCAAATCTTTTTGTTAAAATAATCATCTACTTTTTTTTCTCTTGGGAAATAACAGATGCTGTACCTTCTCATTTTTTATGTGGTAAAAATGAAGTTATTTTATTCTACTTTTTTCCCTTTTCTTCTGGTCAATAACCGTTTGAATGAAGTACAGTTAATTTTTTGTCTCTTGTGAGAGAAATCGTCTTTGTCACATTGTGGAAACTACTGACAAAGAAAGAGACAATTCTGGGCTGTTTGGTCGCGTGTTTTTCTTCCTTTTTTCCAATTACGTGTCATCAATTTTCTTCCAGTTCTCAGAAAGAAGAGCGGTGTTGTGCCTGTGGGTCCCATGGAGTGCAAGAAATGCCTGTTATCTTCTGTTATTATTCCAAAGGACAGGTCATCTTTACAACAGTTATAAACAATATTTTTCTTTTTTTGTGAGATCAGTGTAAAAACAAAAAAATGTGAGGAAACAAGAAAGTGCCATGCACCATGAAAGCATGGTGAGAACACATTGATCTTGGCCTGAATACCACATGCCATTCAGTAGTGGAGTTTTTCTTGAGCAGATATTTTCAATTGTGCAAAATTGTATGATGGGAGGGGTACTAATGTCCCTTTGGTACTATGTTGAAACCACCAATGTCATTTCTCCTGAGATGAATGTGAACCATGGCCTCCTGCTGTGCCCCGTAACTTCGTAAAGTGAATGTAATAAATGGTCATTACTATTCCAGGACAAGTCTTTTTTCATAGTTATTTTATTCTGCCACAAGAAAGGTCTCACATTTTATATATCTTTTTGAGAAACCCTAAGGGTCTCCTCAATCAGACGTCGTATTTAAAGACACTTTATCTTCATGTCTTTGAAAAGTACTACAGTGCTCCCCCTTTAAAACGCTGTAGTTGGGAGCCATAGTTAAGAGACCGCGCTATTTGTGTTCCGCCTTATAACGAGAATACTAGTGTTAGTGTAATGGCATTATTGGGCAAATGGGAGCCATGGTCTTATAACCTGTTCCGCAGTGTAAAGGGTCGCCTTATAAAGGGGGAGCACTGTATTTGCCTGTGATAGTTTTTTTGTAGACATAGACATAATGGTGTTATTTTGGGACAGCAGAACAAGAAAGCAGTGAGACTTGACTACTTACTGATAGCAGACAGTTAAGGTATGGGAAGTGTTATTCTTCATTATGTAATTCACATGTTTATGGTACAATAAATAGCTTTTCAGTGCAGATGATTATGTACACTCAAGTATGCCTGTACTTGTTTATTAAAGCTAGTGATCAATGGTTTTATGTTTAAGAAAAGTCGACATTGATTTCCATTCATTGCAGATATAGCAAGAACACCATGAACTGTTGCAGTTATTATCTTATCAAGTTCCCCATGGCAAATGTGAAGGATGTTCTGTGCGTACATCTTTTAAGAAAGGTTTTTCCTTGATAAATGAATGTGCGCAGTATTATCTGAGAGAGAGGGCTAAACAAATAGATATGGTGCAAATGAATTGCTGAAGTAAGATCATGGATCACATATTGATCAATATAACCATTAGTTCTTATACGGTTGGTATAAAACATTGCATTACTGTTGCTGTAATTGATCGACTGAACAATTGGGTTAACACTGGGTTATGTAGAGTTGATAATGACTTTTATTTAGCACATGCTGCCATACCTTTTTGATGGTAGTTAATGGTGAACGTTTATCTCGTGGTATCTATGTTGCTGGACGTATCCTTTTGTGGATCTGAAACTATAACAGATCAAATGAAAAGTCATTTTTCAAAATGAAGCAGATTCCAATAAACATTTTAAAAGTGTGCCTTTGGACTAACAGCAATAAGACACATAAATCAGGCAGTAAAACATTCTATAGCAGAGCTGCAGTTATATTTTAAGATACTCCAGTACCTCTGATGCTTCAGAAATAAGTATGAAAAAAATGTTGGACACATTAATGCTTCTAAGTGTCCTTCATCTGCCAGGTGATAAAAGAAAATAAATAAAATAATTCTTATCCAGAGCGGTTTCTGTTATACCCTTTATGTGGGCAGCCCTTAAGAGGGGAATTATACAGTTTATAGAGACTTAAAAAATAATTTAACTTAAATTAAATTGTGCAAAAAATGCTGGACAACATAACACCACAATGAATCTAAATAAATAGCTTTAATTCATTCTCTTGAGAATGAAAATAAATTAGCATTTATTGCAAAATATGGTTCACAAGCACAGTGTGACTGCTGCTTTGAAGCCTAAAGTCCACGACTTTGCTTTCCTGTTTTGTTATTCAGTGGTGCTTCAGCAACACATTCCAATATGCTATATATAATCGCATACATCAACATCTATTTTGGCTTCAGCTACCCAGAACCCCACGAGAGACAATTTACAAAAACTAGGACATCGTTTAAAAGGATGGAAGAATGTACTCAACAGAAACACAATTTGTAAAGGTCAGACGGTGTGATTGAATGGGGTGTATTATAAATATGAGCATGTGACTATCACATGGTTGCCTGAATAATTGACCTTTATGATATCTGTGTAGCATCAGCAGCTCTGGCTGTCCTATGCTATTCCTTCTGCTTACAGTACAATGTTAATTTTCAAGTTTTGCGACAACAGTACTCCGTATTATAATTTAATAAATGTAATGTAACACACATGTCTGGGCAGCCTTAGGTTATACTGTAGTGTCTGCTATTGCTGTTTGGCTTATTAAATGAACATTAATAACTTCCCTGTGCATATGCATTAATAAACACTAATCTTAATAGAAACCCTTTTATGCTGATTGTGCCAAATTCACAAATAAGCAGAATGTAGTAATATGGAAGAAAAATCTACTTTTTCAGGCTAGGTATTTATTTGATATTTTTACTGTCCCCATTAAACAAATATAGTTACTCCCTTAAAACAGAAATTCCAATATCAAAACTCCACTAGGTTCAAGACTGTAATGAAATAAGAGGGTGATTGATGATGGTACAAATTCAAGTTACTCATATCCACTTGAAGACTTTTTTGGGTGTGGGTACCGAAATCTGTTTCTCTAAAGATCAGTGGGGGTCCCATGGCGTTAAGCCTGGTCAAGGAAAAAATCATAGAAAATCACACAAAAACCAATAAAGGTAAATATATTTTGCCAGTATTCGGTCCCTGTCAAAAGATTGTGAGTTTCTTCAGTCTCCTTGGGAACGGGGGGTCAAGGACTGATGTTGGGAGTTGACATGACTAAATATCTGAGTGCATTTGTGACTTACTGTAAAAGGAGATATAACGTTAAGAGAAGCATTGCTCCAAGAATTCTGCAGGCGATGATCTTTAGTATGTGAAGTAAAAAGATGTGCACAAGTCTGTTGTGTTAAATGCCAGGGAATACAGGTGGTGCTCATTCTGATCTAAATGTTCTTTACTGCCTCATAATCTCTGCTGAAAAATCTGGTCAGTTTCCTTGGATCTTTGGTGTCTCCCATCTTGATGTGCAATACTTCCTGGTCTCTAAAGTGGGATTTTTGGAATCAGTACTCAGTGACTTTTGTGCCTCAGTCTGTTTTGAAGTGGGGGTGGTTTGGGGTGAAGAATCAGTGTAAAGAATGCATGTAAACCCTAAAATTTGAATATGTTATCAGTCCATTTGTTTTCCAGAAAATGTAAAGTTAATTTTAGACAAAACTTGACCGTGTACAAAAGAATATGATGACATTACTCTAAGGCTAATGTGTTAGTTTGCACGTTCTACTATTAAAGAACAATTGTCAAGCTCAACTCGTTAGCATAGAGAAGCCCAAGGGATGACACAAGCCATAAGTGCCAACTGTAAATAGTAAGTTGACAGTATAATAATATTTGGATATTACATGTGATTATCAGTTTTCTTTTTAAATATTTCTTTATCCGCAGGTACTTAAATACATATTAAAAGTTAATTGACCTGAAAAGAACAGCTTGTACTTAATACTGAAGAATGAGCTTCATTCGTGCACATGCCTGTTTTATATTCCAAGATGTCAATCCTTTCACAGATTTCTTCTTCTTAAATGTTAGAATCTCTCCTAGCCTAACTGACATGGAGCTTTCCATTTTGGCATTAAGGGTATAACAGTAATAGTAAAAAATAAATAAATAAATTTGTAGTCAGAGATTTGGTTATCCAACACTAGGGGTCCCTATAAGATAATATGTGATAAGTGCTTCCAACCAAGATAAACCATGAACTGTTTCTTGTCATCAACTCGAGACAGAAATGATTTTGATGAATTGTATCCATGCAGTTAGCAATGCAATTGTTAGCAGGATTTAAGTTTAAAACCAATTTGTCGTTGTTCATAAAGGAGTGTATCATTTATACTTCATATTTTCCACAAAGAATTAAGTTAGCTGCATATTTTGCCTGTCTCTTACTGTGGTAAACACAATCCAAAAGTGACGATGCTCTTAGCTTAATCATGTAAAAAAGCAGATGTTGTCATGGGCTAGAGCTCAGGTTGTTGTTGTGCTTTACTTTATATTATTAATTGAATTGTAATAATAATAAAACTAGGCTTGTTAAGCATACATGCCACTAACACAAGAAACGGGTAACTGATAGAATCAGGATCATTCCAGTATACACAGCACGACAGCACTGTATCACATTAAAAGGTGACTTTTACACTATGACAAGCCAGCATTACACTTACCTATGAGTGAAGATGTTTTGTTATTTTCCTGGTTTGTGTGTCTAGGGAACAAGATGTAACTTACAAATCCATAGAACCAGATTCTTGCCATATGTAGCACAGCAGTGTACGTAGTGGCATTATGTACACAAACGCACAAGCTGGCATTAAGGGTTTGTCGAGCGAGGAATGTGAAACTAACCATATAACAATCTGAAAAAAAAAATATCTAAATGGAGTTTAAACTTTTAGTTTATTGACTTACATGTAATGTTAACAGGAATTTAGATAGTGCCATTCGTTTAATTGTACATAAAAGTTTGTGTCAAGTTCATTTGAGACTAAGCTGTTCCAACTATAAAAGGATTACCATTGTAAACAGAACTCATTAACTCCTGAGAAAAACCATTAAAGCATATAAAGGAAAATTCATGCAGAAGATAGCTACTGTAAGCAAACAAGTGCATATGACTAAAATAACTATTTTATTTTGAACAAGATTTTACATTGAAAAAACCATGTTGTTGCCTAGCTGAACTATTGGGTGCATGAAGGAAAGTATGCACCTCTGCTTTACTAAAAATGATTTGCTCTCAGAATGACGAGCATAAGACAGGTCTTTACATCTGCATTTGCATATCTCTTTAGGAACTGATTCAGAATTATAGTGACAGATGTTGTCAATCCTGAAAAACACAGCTGTTATGAACACAGATGGCCTTCTTCATGATGACAACATTAAAAATGGCCAGCATTGTAAAATGATTTAATTAATGCAGTATTGGTTTTAATTCCAGTTGTTTAAAACAAAAACAGTAATAATTACTGGTATAATTGTATGCTTATATGTACCTTTGCATTTACTAATGCTTCTGTTAACTATAGGGTTCCTGATTTGCATAATGTAATGTGCAGATCTGTTTTTTATAGCAACATACAGTATTGGCAATTCAGTGTATGGTCTAATTGTACAGTAATGTATCTTCTTTTCCACAAACACAGTTCAGATCGCCTAAATGACACACGCAGTACTATTAAAGACTGAACAGATGGAACACAGCAGAGCAATTGGATTTGGCATGTCCCACTTGACAGGCATGTGACTCGTGAGGGTATGCAGCAATTCTTCAATGGATCATTCTTACTTGTCCATGTAGTCGGATTGACCATAACCGAAGTGTGGAAGTTATCATCTTCAAATATTGAATCTGATTAGCAGCAACAAATCAATACAGTGTATGTATGTATGTACAACAATAAAACTGTTTGAAAGTCAACAAAAACTGTAAAAACTTAAATAGTTGACTTTTGTCAAATAGACTCAAAGAACATCGGTATACATTGTTTGCATTTCTAAACTACACATTTATAACAATAAACTAAAAAGATTATTTTGCTTTTCTTGCATTTTTGATTAAAATGACTGCCTCGTGCCTGTCTTCCGATGGATTTGGACTGAGCAGCTTTTAATATGTTTCAAATTGAATTTGATTCTTGAAAATTTAACTGGGTTTAGAAGTTTTCCCAGCACACGTATCCAAGTTGTTTTTCTAGTTTGTGCTGCTCTGTGTATTTCCCCTGAATGAAAGTTACATTTAATGTTCCACAAATAAAATTAGATAGGGACACTTGTCCCCTCACACCTCTGGAAAGGGACTGGTGTAACCTGACTGTTTTTTTTTACTCACCCACATACTGCATACACACACTTCTGCTTCTCCCCTAGGAGAACAAGCAGTGATGATTGAAAGTTGAGGGCGATTACATAATCTGGTCAATCAGCAATTACATATAAGAAAGGATCAGAAAATATGGTACAGTCAGATGACAATTTGACTGAGCAGTAACAAGGTTAAGCATCTGTGTGATAAAATAATATTTAGTAAAAAAAAAAAAAAACTGAACAACAAAGTTTTATTTAAATAATAAGCAGCACTGTACACAACATTACATTACATATTTTTAAATTCAGTTAAATCACTCCAAGTAGCCATACATTCTTTATATTGGCACAAAAACAGACAGGAATTCATGTTAAGAGAAAAGGTGTGATTACATCGAATCACTGACAGAGCTATAGGACCCTTTCGTGAGTGATCTTCATCCACACACCAATATCCCAAAACAAACCCTTGTCTGTAGATGTGGGACCAACACTAAAAGCCTTTTTTATTTCAATTCTTGAAAGCATGGCCTTTTTGGCTTCAAAATAGTGCAATGTGTAGCTTTTCTGCTTCAGCACCTTAAAAACGTGCTTACTTTTGCACATAGTAGCTCTGTAACTAATTACAAACATTACCAGTTTAATTCAGTAATTTTAGTACCCGCTGTGCATTTTTGCTAATTCCAAAAATACTTCTCCTGGCCTCATGACATAAATTGTAAATAAAATTGTTGCGTGTTAATCAATAAAAACAATGGTTTATTAATATCGAAGGTGATCTTTAGAACTATCTTGCTGGTATGTTGGGAGATCATATTATCAAAACAGATGTATCATGTGCAAAAAAGCATCTTAAAACAGTACTACAAAGTTTGTGTACCTATATTATTGAATTTAGATAAGAAATTATTTAATTTTTAAATAAATGTAATACAAGATAGATGTAATACATGGTGCACATAACCACTACATATATCACAACAATGTATAAATGACACAAAAATATATAAACTTTTCATCTCATAAAAATAAATTAAACTTATAAAAGTTGGTTTCAAATGCTCTCATTTCTGTTTTTGTTAAAATATATGTGTTGTTGTTGTTGTTGTTGTTATCAAAACATTTAAATTGTCTATTTGGTGTGCTTTGCTTTATTGCTTCTTAAATTTTACAGCATTTTTTTTTTTAATTTTAAACATGACAATCTGATCGGTTCCACAAGTTCAATCCTATGTAATCAGCCAGACCTTGTTAAATAGTAACTGATATTTTCAGTTTACAGCATTTAAGTTCTGAGAATTGTTTGGTTTGAACCTTCTTTACACCTTCGCTTCTGGGTTTTACATTTACTCACTTCCTTTTTCTCCTTTTGTGTCTAGAAATATGTCAGTTTTTTTATCGCTTCCCATAGTTCTGCTCAAGCCAATGCCTTACTTTTTTAAGATTGTAAAAAAATGGTCCTTTCCCACCCAGATAGGCAATTTTCTGTTTATGCACAATGCACACTCTTTCAAATGAGACGCCATAAGCCACATTAGTGTTGTTGTCCATGCAGTCTGCCACCAGCTGGCACTGAGGTGGTAAAGAGAAGCGTTCCAGCAGGTTGTGGGCAGCCAGGCAACGCTCTTCCAGGCTCCTGTGCTTCCTTACCTCAAAAGAATTGAACCCCATTCCTGGAACTGCCCAGCCATCTGTCGGGTGAGCCTCATCGATATAGACTAACAGGAAGTCAGCCACATCAGAGAACTCTTCAACCAGCTGCCTAAACGCAGGCAGGTGGCTGATGAATGGGGGTCAGGTGGCAGAGCCAAAGTTGACAACCAAAGGACGGTCAGAAGACTCAAAATCCAGCAGCCGGCATTCCATTCCGCTCTTACCGCTAAAGCTTTTCCTTCTGCTGCTTGCACCCGATACTCTAACCACCTTGGAATTGGGCGCCTCACCACCCAGCTTCACCTTACAAAAGAAAAGCAAGCTGTGATTTGTTATATTCTTTTAACATGCTATATCAGATCTGTTTGAGCATGTCTAAACGACCTCATGTGCAAAGCTACAGATCACCTGCGAACAATGATACAACAATGAACTTCTAGCTAGTGCAAAAATTCATGCAACTGCTAATTCCTGCAACTGGATATATTCTAATTAAATTGCTGCCTTTTTTTTTTTTTAAATGTGCCACTTTTCAGCCAACTTTACAATAGAGGTATGCAGACTAGGGTGATTCAATATGTCCATCTGCTGTGTCTGACGTCTAGCTATAATAATTTAGCTCTATAACAGAACTTGTAATCAATTTCAACCTCGTAATCACACTAGTAAAACCAAGGAAACAGCGTCTGAAAGACAAACGTTTTACCTAGTGTCGTTCTCATGTAATTCCTCTACCAGAGAGATCATTGCGCAATTTAAAATTAAAGCATGTGCATTGCTGTTAGCACCCGTTACCATAGTAATGGGACGCACGCATCTGTAACTAGTAAATTACTTTGCACGGATACATTCATAAGGTATTCTTCACTGCAAAGTTGGGACAACTTAAAACATGAATAATATGAGCTATGCAGTACATGGAATCGTGTAGTGCTCTCCAAAATTACAATAATTTCTAAATCCGTTTACCTGTTTATACGCATCGAGAAGAAAGCTGTTCCACACAGACCGCAGCCCAGCTGATGTTAACATGCGCTGCCATTCACCACCAGCACCAGAGCGGCTCAGGAGTGACACCACCCGCTTCACCAGGACCACTGAATCATACAGCGCCAGGAACAGGCAATTGGAGAAGAACCCTGGCAAAATCTGTAGCCTTACCAGCACGTCTACACTTAGCAAACCCATGGTGGGTTCTTTTAACTTTATATCATGGTAATTTATATTCATGTCTTCATTTCTGTAAACCCAAGGAATATCTTCAATTGTCTTATGTTCTCTTTACTGGTAAGTTTCTCCCTTCAGTAAACTAGTAACTTCTAGAAAATCAGCGCTTGCTGAAAGTGAACGGATCATAACTTTTTGTCCCCTCAAACTTTGCTACTAGTCTGTCAATATCAGGACTTCTAGTTCTGTCTGGTGCCGCTCTTTATATCCGTGCGTAAATCATTCACCGAGGCTTATCTTGAATAAGATCATGACGTCAACGCTGAAAGCTTTTCTTTGGCTAGGACAAGTATAAAACAAATGGAAACAGAGACAATAGGGTGGAACTTTATATTGTCTCTGTTAAATTCATTCACTCCTGGAATAGTCGCAGTGACTTGTGCACCTTTGAAAAGGAAGGACAGGATTGACGTTTATATGACGCAGAAATTAAAATCCCTTTCTTGTTTGATTAAAAGAGTAAGATTATCCACGTTTAATCTTCAATTGTAGTTTAAAGGGTAAAGAGAATAAGCTGTCAACTACGCAGTTTTAATTTCATTCGAATACATTGAATTCACTTTATTATTTTATTTAATGAAAGTTTATCCACTACTGACCCGCCAGTGCCAGGTATCAGTTTAAGTTGAGATTGCCAGATAAGTCTAAAGCGTGTTTTAATATTGCTATTTCTTCAAACTAATTGTTGCTTTTTGTTGTTGTTTTGTTAAGCTGTTTCACCAGTCACTGATCTACACATTATTAAATAGATATAGTTTCTGTAAAGTCTACCGTTTTTTCTCTTGGTCGTCACCAGCTCACCCTCAGCTGCCAGGGTATTCAGCAGGGTAATGACAACTGGTTATTATCTCAAACGAATTAGGATAAACAAGATTTAACAAAACCTTTTAAAACCCATCTGTAGGCATAACAAGTAATGTGAAATTATTTAAAATAATTATAATTTATTTCATGTTTTAAAGCATGTTGTTGTTCTAAATCACTTCTTAGATTTGCATACATTGTATTAAAAGTTTAGCCATTTCTTTTTTAAAGATATAGTAATGTATCATCATATACATTAAAAATGAGTTCCGTTTAAGAGCAAATGGTTTCAGTTGATAAAAAGGAAACATTTGCACACACATGGATGCTTGTTATTTGTGGCATGGCTAAAGAGATTCAATGAAATGCTTGGTAACTTCTCACTTTACCAGCCTGCCCTCGGGCAGTGTCATCACTATATTAAACATCATTACTCCATATAGGGTCATTAGAAAGTCTCTTCATTTATCTACTTTGCACTGCTACAGCTGTATGCCATTTCTGTGTGTTAGCTTGCCAATGGAGTCGGGACTAATGGTGGACATAATAATTGTCTAAGCTAATTCAGCATCAGCAATAGATTGCTGGTGTTGGCCATTGTTTGGTGACTCAACCTGCAACGCTGTATTGCTCTGTGGTGATTAGGTGATTCTATAATAACCCTTAAACACACTCCACTATGTGGATTCACAGTACATTTTAATTGAGCTGCCTTGTGTTTTTGTGTGAATATGTTTATGTATGTACTGCATGTAAAAACAAATGTAACACACTTAAAAAAAAAAAAAGAAATTCTCAACTGCCTCCCCTCAAATTATAACTATAAAGAGTATTGAGGAATGTACAGTATGTCTACTATGAACTTCACAAACTCATTCCAACCATGCTCTGGAACATGTTTTTGAAACCTAATTGTGGGGTTTGTTGGTTTCTGAGAGCATGGACATTTTGATGATAATTTCTGTGTTTTGTTTTTTTTTAATTAGGAATGGTACATATGTTAGTGGGTGTGAAGTAGTGTTTTGTTTAATCTAGCTCCCCCTCATACCAGTGTGAATATCATGCTGTTACTGTTGTGCTGTTATTATATATAAAATGAAAACTGAACCAAACTGCATGAAATGGCAGTTCTCACCAAAGCTCCCCGACTAGTTACTTGCAGACATTGATTAATAAACATCTTGTTGAAGTTTGTCTGAGATTTATTCCAATTAGAAAATGCCCCTTCGCATTTTGCTTAAAACATAGCCCTCTGTATTCAATATTACTATCTCAAGTTTCATACTTAAACTTTAATATTTTAATAATTCTTTGAGAAATTAAGTGCATTTTTTTCTTTAGAACAGCAACTACAATATTTTCCTTGTTAAATTACTTCTAAGTAGATATCTAACTATCTGATTGTTGCTATAAAATATTTCATAATCCTCAACTCTTATCAATGTATCTATTTGTATAGATAATATGCGTTTTGGGCAACGGTGTCATTTTGCAAAAGGAGATGTGTGTGTGTGTGTGTATATATATATTATATATATAACATTTTTGTGTTAAACTTTCATACACATCTCCTTTTGCTCAGAAGAGCCAGCTGCCCAATGTTTCAGTATGGTTCATACCTTTCTCAAGGAAGCTTGAGTTTCACTAAACCCAATTAAATCCCATTCCTAACATTATTTAATGATAGGAAAGGATGAGTGGTCTCAGATAAATGCAATGTTGTTTCTAATCTATTAACTGTAATGTGATGCACTTGTGTTTATTCATACAAACTCTTTCTGAACTTGTTTTCCATTTCCATAATTATCTGGTAACCTTACATTTCATTTATGAAGCTGAGCATGAACCAACTAACAGCTGTGTTTTGATTTTTTATGACCTCATTGTAATGATTCCCTCATCTTACTGGTGCATCACACATTTTACATTGTATTTGCAGTATATCCACTGCATTCATGTTTGTAAAACTTAGATCCTCCGTTTTTGTTGTTGCACAGTACAATCCCCACAACATCTAAGAAGAGCAAGCTACAGTAGGTATACTTGACACAAGCATCATTTGTGTCAGACACAGCATTTCAGTATTAAATAAAATAACCATTTAATATTGAACTTCAAATGCTCCCAACATAGCTGTGAAGTGTGGAGTAGTGGTTAGGGCTCTGGACTCTTGGGTCCACATGGGTTCAATCCCATGTGGGGAACACTGCTGCTGTACCCTTGAGCAATGTACTTTACCTAGATTGCTCCAACTGTATAAATGGGTGATTGTAATCATGTGTAAAAATAATGTAATTGTATGTAAAAATAATGTGATATCTTGTACAATTGTAAGTCGCCCTGGATAAGGGCGTCTGCTAAGAAATAAATAATAATAATAATAATAGCTGGCAACTTGGCTGCACAGAGTGGCTTTGCTAGATTACTTCATCTTTTTCTTTTTCTTTTACTTTGACGTCTTAAACTATAAAAAAGTAAGCCACAGCATGTAAAACCACAGGAAGTAGCATCTTAATGGAGTTTTGAAGTGCTGTCATGAATAAAACATTTTTATATAACTGACTAAACTCCATGTAGTCCTGTTCAGGGTTTAAACAGGATTCATTTTAGAGAAGGTCTGCTATATATAGTTTTATTATTATTATTTATTTCTTAGCAGATGCCCTTATCCAGGGCGACTTACAATTATTATTTTTACATACAATTGCATTATTTTTTTTACACATTACTTTTACATACAATTACCCATTTATACAGTTGGGTTTTTACTGGAGCAATCTAGGTAAAGTACCTTGCTCAAGGGTACAGCAGCAGTGTCCCCCACTAGGAATTGAACCCACAAGCCTCCGGTCCAGAGCCCTAACCACTACTCCACACTGAAATGATTTAGAACAACAACATGCTTTAAAACATGAAATAAATTATAATTATTTTAAATAATTTCACATTACTTGTTATGCCTACAGATGGGTTTTAAAAGGTTTTGTTAAATCTTGTTTATCCTAATTCGTTTGAGATAATAACCAGTTGCCATTACCCTGCTGAATACCCTGGCAGCTGAGGGTGAGCTGGTGACGACCAAGAGAAAAAACGGTAGACTTTACAGAAACTATATCTATTTAATAATGTGTAGATCAGTGACTGGTGAAACAGCTAAACAAAACAACAGCCCTAACCACTACTCCACACTGCTGCCCTATATACAGTATATATATATATTAAATATTTACATTTAGTACAAAATCGATAGTTTTTTATTTATGTTATTTATATAGGACAATTTACACTAGAATTAATTAGCATGGATAAACATAAATCTATAGACTTGATCAAACTAGCTTATATAGATTCGTTCTTGGAGAGGACTTTGGTCTGTTTGGGCCAACACTATCTAGGTGGAGTTGTCCCCATTTAAATGGTTTTAACAATATTAGCTTCTGTTTCTATATATACATATTTATATACACAACTCCAGCTAGTATTTTGCTTAGTCTGTCTGTACTTCAAACATACAGTTTTCAATAGGGGGTTAACATTTTGAACATTGCATTTTATTATATGCAGTTAAAGTACTTTACTTTTCAACCCCCACAACTAAATCCCTGATTTAAGAGATCTTATTTGAGTTCCATGATTTATTTTGCAGAATGGCTGGTGTACTAAACAGCAGGTTTTCAGTTTGAATTGCACAATAATGCACCATGTTTGTTTTCAGATCACTGAATCTTTTGGCACTCCCTTCCATTTTCACATTTAAGAGTTTCTTAAATTTAAAATAGTAATTATTATTAGTAGTAATAATAATAATAGATATTATTTTGTTAAGTTACTTGTTTTAAAACATAAAACAGTACATATTTAAACATTAATGAATGGCCAAATTCTTACACATCATAGTATTATGATTTATATGGGAACATAGGAAAAACCTAGAGAGAGACAAATTAGTCTCCAAATTTCTAAACGATAAAATCTTTGGCTGTGTTTACTATGAAAGAGAAATCGCGCCATGATAGAAATACTCATTAAGCACACAATATTCTCATGCTACGTTCACTTTTTCACTTAGGTTGCTATCCTTGCAGCCTGATGCTTAACTGATCTGGGGATAAATCAACTGAACAGTGCTGTATACTGACAGGTGACCTGACATTGAACTCTTATTAAACTGTAAAGTTCTGTGGAACTTACAGTAAGTAACTTTGTTGACTACAGATGTTAACTTGTACTGTTAAATGTATGCATCTAAATTAAGCGTCAATATTTACGATAAAATCTTTAGAGCACAGCCCTATTAAAGTACAATTACAGACCAATTCTTATTATGGTTTATGCTCTTCTTTTAACATCTTAACATATTCTTTCTTTTTTTTTTAAGCTTCCTATGAGCTTGTAAGCGATTATGATTGCTAGAGAAATACAATGTGTGGCTGCCATACATAACATGTAAGTTTCATATGCCTTTTATAAACTCTTACTGTGTCTTTCAGCTGCAATTACATTTTTACTTTTAGCTTCATTTATGAAATTGCAAAGGAGTACCAAGTCATCACAGTTCTTAAAATCGGTAATCTGGGAACAATTTGCTGAAGTGTTTCAAAGGATTAGGACTGAACAGCTAAAAGATGAAACTAAGGAAGTTCATTTCACATGACCAAACGTAATACAAATTTCAAATCAATCCCCATGATAGAATACATTTTACAGACAGTAAAATCAGTTGTCTTTGTAGCTGGAATCAGAGAATTATAAACACTACAATAAATAAACACATTTACTGAATTTTCAAATGCTTCTGGATTTAGAAAATAAACACAAATAAACCCAATATAAAATCATTAATATGATGTAAGTAAAAAACAGTAAATGCCAGTGAAGCTAAGCTGTAAAAACATCTCTGTTAATACACCCAATTATGGAAATAGCATAATCATCACATAAAATATGGAAGCACGATTTCAATAAAGAGTAATGCCAGAGGCATTACATGAGGTGACTTCATTTTATAACAGTTGATTTTCAAGTAATAAATATCATTCATAATGCAATAGTGCTAAATTCAGAACTACTAAAATGAAACATACAGGTAATGTAATAAATTCAATGGCAAATGTGTTGGCAAGAAGTCTTTTTCAAAGTCTTCAAACATTTTAATCTATTACGTTTCTTTTAGTATTTCTATAAGAAAAAAAATGTTATAAAACTATTAAGTCAGTGTTTGTTTTTGTGCCTGGTCATTACTGTAAAAAGGCAATTTGTCATATAAATGTATCATGTTTCTTTGTAGCAAGAAATTGAATTTAAAATATATATATATATATGTAAAAAACAAGGCATTGTGGCATTTTGGTTAAATAAAAGTTAAAATACAATGTAGTATAAATATTGTAGCTATCATTTAAATTACTAAAAAGGCTTTTTATACTAAATCTCCTTTTGGTCTTTATGAGATGTTGTGCCATTAGTCAAACAGTTGTCCTGGCTGGTATCAAAATCAGGTGAAGCCATTCTTTTGTGTGGTGCTGTGGAAAAATGATACAGAAATCTTTTTTTTTTAGAAGGCATTAAAATTGTCATTTACACACACAAAAACAATGGCTGTATCTTGCCAAATACAAAAGCTATAGACGTGTATTTTGGCAGTGTACTTCTCCTGTATAGAAAATTAAGAAGTTTGATTGAACTGTACCACAGAACAGAGAAAGCCATTGACTATATGTGTTAAATGGCTTCCATCAACAAACCAACTGGTCTGGAATCCAGGAGGCATATTAATCTTGCAGTGATAACTATGAATTGTAGGAAACTTCAGCTATTCTTTTTATTTCACAAAGCTGTGGAGAACGATTTTAATTTAAACAGAAGACTGTTTCAAGATGTCAAGACCGGTTTAAAAAATATCAAGAAATGTTTACTGTAACAAAATTTGAACAATATCTTACTCATTTGTATCTTTCTGTCAATCACAAATGAATACATGTCATTAAAAAAATCCATGACATACAATTTCTAGAATGAGCTCTTTGGGTTGGATTTTCATGACATATCTTGTTTATGCCACAAATGTTTACATTTGCTTTAAATAAGCTATCAATAAGAATATGCTGATGCTACACCAGCTCTATGACAATCGATTACTGTTTGCATCCTTCAGACCTCTGGTTTGTAAAGACTTTATGATTCCTCATCTAAGTATTAGTTTACGTTCATCTTCAAATATGTGGTATTTCGTGAATGATGTTGCCTTGTATATAGAATGCCCTTGAAGTATAATTGTATTGCAGTATAGCACAATGAAACAAAATAAACAAACAAAACTGTAATGACCAGAGTGGTATAAGCAGTTATTACCAGACTGTCTGAAATGTAAAACATGTAGGGCAGTCTACTACAGATACCAAATGTAACCTAATAAAGCGAAATTTGAATTTACTGGAGAATAGTAACATTAAGAATGAACTTCAATATTCAATATTCTACTCACAGGTGTTGTCTGTAAGAAGGGAGCTGGACAGGAAGCTATTTTGTCCTCGTATTGAAGAAGAGAGAGTGGCAAGACGGGCACTTTGAGATGTTGCATCCATCTTCATGTCCTGCATACAGGGAACATTAAACCATTCAATAACATATTAGTCAATCCTGCTTAAGAGTGTATTTTAGGTTATATTTACAATGAAAATAGAGAGGCAGCATGCTATGATTGTAGCGCTATTATTTCTGAAAAAATCTACTTGATCCTGTCCTTTTTTATTATGACTGATATATCGCATGATACATCTCTTATATGTTGCGATACATTTAGATGTGCATGTTTTTTATTTAAAATACTTTACCCCATTATTATTATTATTATTATTATTATTTATTTCTTAGCAGACGCCCTTATCCAGGGCGACTTACAATCGTAAGCAAATACATTTCAAGTGGTACAGTACAAGTAATAATACAATAAGAGCAAGATAAATACCCCATGACCCATGTATTAGTGTTTGTAATTATGACAGTCCACGGGAGACAGTATGTATACATTAACCCTATATTCCTGGATTCTTCTTTTTGATTCCTCCAACTGATGTTGCAAAGTGCCAACAATTTCTTTGTATTTAGCATATCTCTGCTCGATCATCTCCCTCTGTCTCTGTGAATCCTGGAAAGAAAGAGCAATGTTGTGTTTATTATAGATCGCAAAAATGATTCAAATGCATAAAGCATTTTCCCATTTTGATATATACTTATAGAGTATGTAGAGTAAAAATAATAACATCAACAGGCATGTGGAATGTCCCCTTCTTGTACTGGACAGAGCAATCTTTAGCAGAAATATTTCCGATCTTTGATGCAGCTGGTATCTTTTTCATTTTAAAGAAATCATGCACTCTATGCAGTGTGTGCAAACATTTACCTGATGCCATGTTTCTAAATGCAGTGTAACAGGCAGTGATAAAAAATATGTATATTTACACTATTCTTTCAAAAATGGGGATTTTCACAGGGAACTACATATTACACGGCAATGGGTAAATGTCACGGAAATCGTGTAATCTGTGAAAAAAACACAGCCTTACTTAATTGCAAAACTATGGTTGTATTTTGGTCTCGACTGCCATAGTTTATAATAAAAAAGGAATGCGTGTTAGATGGATTTAATAATTGAAAAAAGATTGCACTCGACATTACCTCCATAAATTCAATGCGTGTGTCTATATGCATTCTGCTTTCTATCACTATGGTAAAGAGTAGGAAGTTGTAATTAGGTCATGATACTAAGTGCAGACTAGTTAATCAGAATCAGAATAGCTCCAAAGGCTATGCAGAATAGACAGTGTTTGAACATTACACCCCACATCAACATTTTATTTTGAATCTGATCCAAATCTCTTATCTGTTACACGGTTCAAGCAAACACATATGTCTGCATACGACTGGTGCCAACTATGCACAGGATTTCATAAGGATTAGCACTTATCTATAACGTTAAATCTGCCAGATCAAAAAGTAACAACTTCTAACACTGACATGAACTAATTGTAAGGGAAATGGACAAGTCCAAAAGAAATGGGTTTAAGGGATACTTTCATATAATTGACATGTTCTTGTATTTATTATCTGTTTAATATAGTATTAATGTGTGTTCTGCATGATTCTCTATTGGTGTTTCTACTTAGATCCTTATTTGCCAGCAAACATGTTTCTGAAAAGACTGCTCAATCTGACTGTGGGAGTGAGGTGGAGATGCATAAGTGTTCTACTGTGGGCTGAATCATTGTGCAGTGAAGCCTGTGCAACACGGATGATTCCACACCTCTTCACCACAATCAGCCTTGAGGAGTCTTCTCAGACGCACATTGTCTGGAATAGTTAAACAGACAATACACTAAACATTAGGGGCAGCTAGAGAATACAGTATAGTATACAATTAATGAAATATAAGTTTACTAAAAAAAAAAAAAAAAAACATATTAAAAAATGACATCTGCCTACAGAATACATTATACTGATAAACCATCCTTACATTCATTGAAACGTTGTTTTAGAAAAATTGCACAGAAAAAAAAAATATTTGTAAATGAGCGCTGCTGACAGCTTCTTACTTCCAGGTCTCTGAAGTCTTCTAACAGATTGAGCTTTTCAGGAACAGATTCCAGATGGTCCAGAGCTAACCGGGTACTCTAGAAAAAACAAAAAGGTTAGAAGTACATTTTGTGATGATGTGTAATGCATATCACAATAAAATGTCAAATCATGATGCGTTTACTGATCATGAACCTGTATTAAGGTTAGTATTTAGTATTTTTTCAATAAATCTTATGCAGCGACAATCTTCACGCTTCAAAGCAGAAACTGACTATTTCAAAAGAGAAAAATTGGTGTAACTTTGTTTTTGTAAACATATGCTGAATTTTGCCTAATTTCCACAATGAGCAGATGAAACAAATAAACTAAAACAAACAAAGAGTTTGGTCAGACAGAACAGGATTGTTTGTTCTTTAATTTCTGAGGAAACATGAGTTTAGAAGGAAAGTCTGGCAACCTACATTGCATGAGCAACAATTCTCTGAAACTTGATTAAAAAACGAAGGCCATATTTGTGGTTATTTGCTTTTGCTTTGGCTGAACTTTTTTTGTGATTAAATTCCAATAACCCATGCTTAAAGACCAAGCCACATATTAAATTGAACGAACACAAAAGTATTTTGCAAGTGGAGTCCAGTTAACATGTAATGGAATGTATGCTAGGTAACCCCATACAAAAAAAAAACAAGTTGCTTACTAAGGAATACCAGTCATGCAATTCCTAGAAAGTGGTTGTGTTGAAAAAGACATTACATGAATTAGCAAAGGGAATGACACTGCCTCACACACACAGAGTATACGGTATTATCTGTCTGGCGATTATGACTTCTTGCATAACAAAACCAACTGGTTACTGATAAGGGTTGCTGCCTTAACTATATTACTTGTGGAATCAGAATAGGCTTTCTGTTATGGAAATGAAACAATGGGTTATTTCAGCCCTGTAATCCATTCCTTTGATAATTCATTCGGTGTTAGATATTACAGACGGAATTTGTTCAACACATTGTACTTTGTTTTTGTTGATAGAATAGTAAGCAAATGGTGATAAAAGCAGAAACAACAACAGAGAATCAAACAGAGAATCACAATAGGATATTGAAAAGGTATGAAATTAAATATTAGAAAAATGCAGCAGAAATAAAGTATTCCTTCACTGTCTAGATCAGTGTTTCTCAAACTGTGGGGTGCAGAATGTATCCTGGGGGAGTGTGAGATGGGTCATGAATTTATGTATTTTTTAAATGACATAAAAATAGAAAGAAACAGTAGATCGTTACTTCATTAGCTACATAGTGAATTACATCACAAAGACATTAGATTTAAAGAGAAATAAATGTGTGGTTACCATGGCATCAAAAAGCCTAGAAATACCTCCACTTTCCTTTGACAAAGGTATGTTAAACAGACTGAAACGTTGGGAAGTTGGCTCTTTGAACTAAAACACACACACACACATTATATATATATATATATATATATATATATATATATATATATATACACACACACATACATACCTACATACGTATATATATACACACACACGCACACACAAACATATATATACATCTAATAATAACCTGAAACAAATCTTACTGCTGACATCTCCGGTCATGTCAAAGTTTATAGATGGTGTTGTGCATTTTAGATGGTTGACTGGTGCCTTTTATTTAAGCATGCATATTATTGGACAAAGTCTGCTGCCATCTGCTGATGTACATTGTTTATTGGCATACTATATGGTGTGCACATTAGTATGCGTTGGACACAATTGGTAAACTGTTATTTGCAGTATTAAGTTGGCTCTTATTACGATGGATCAGTGGCTGGTTCGTGCAAAAGAAGAAAAAAAAAAAAACACAGCAGTGACATACAGAGATGGCAGTAGCATGTTGATTTTTAGTTTTTTACCAGTATATGTACATGTGTGTGTAGGGGGACGTCAAGTACCACAGACAAGAGAAAA
This sequence comes from Acipenser ruthenus, assembly GCF_902713425.1. NCBI lineage: Eukaryota > Metazoa > Chordata > Actinopteri > Acipenseriformes > Acipenseridae > Acipenser > Acipenser ruthenus. Next base: position 28,957,604 of record NC_081203.1, on the reverse strand, counting down.
GGGGGTGCAATCCAAAAAGTTTGAGAACCGCTGGTCTAGATTATCTATATTTGCTATGGATCTATAAGCCTCAGCAGTGTAGTGGTCCTGTAGAGGCTATGTGTGCCACTGAAAATCAATGTCATACAACCTGTGTAAAATCATCTAGAATTCATTTTTAAATCCATCTCTTCTTGCTGACTCTGTGTGCATTTTATCACAACAAGATAGAAAGCAGTTACATTTAGAACATCTCCAGTACTTAAATGCATGTTTATATTCCCAAGTGAATTATTATAGAAATGAAGAGAAAATGAATTCATTATAAAAGTGCATCAAAGGTTACTGAAGATCTGTTAGATTGAGATAACCACTTTTAAATGAAGCAAGATTAGAATGTATGCACCTGTCTGAAAGCAGCTTATCTGTAGCATTTTAAAGTACCTAGTGATAAACCTTCTTTAGCCATTAAGTAAATTACTGCTGTGTTTAAAGGTTAATGGCAATCTTCTTTCAGTGTACTGCAAGCAAGGTATGTTGATGTATTTGTATACTTTAAAATCACACAAATAAACCTGTTAAGGATTAACCTTCTTAAATGGTAATGGCAGTTAACAGCATGTAGCTTTTTAAACACTTACCATTTCTAACTCCACAATTCGGTCCTTTTTCAAGAAAGAGACAAAAAAGTTATTTAATATAAGTCTTAACATTGTTATTCCAATAAAGTTAAAAGGAATTTTTGTGGTCCTGAGGGATTTGAATAAGAATTGAGTACAGTTACAATCAATATGTTGCCTTTATGTAGGGCAACTTACAGAAACTATGCAGCAGCTGCAGAGTCACTTACAACAATGTCTCACCCGAAAGACAGAGCTCAGGGTCACACAATGAGTCAGTGGCTGAGCCGGGATTTGAACCTGTAGTATCAATTACCAATTAAAACCACAAGGTGTCAAACAGGCAAGTTCAACTTCAATGGTTTAATTTGAGATCAATGTCGAGCCATAACCTAGACATGCTGTGCACATTGAACATACTGTAAATCCCCTGAAAGGTGTCATCTTAAGCCAGCCTGTCACCTCATCTCTCTTTTCCAGTATAAAATGTTTACATAAAGAGGCTAGTTACAATGTAGCTCATGATTCACATGGGAAAGAGCAATGATAATTCATTTTTTAATACACTGTAATTGACTGCACTGGTGGTTGTATTAGAATGTCAAACTTGAAGTCTGTCAACTAAAAAGGGGGTTGAACCTTTCATAAATAGAACTCTTTCAGAGTGAATTATGTTCTTCTTGTAATGATATACAAGAGCTGTCTGAACTTCTGTTCCTTATCTGCCACTCATGTAAGCACATATGAGAAATTCCACCCTGGACTCATAATTACAATTACTAGTTTCGGCAGACTAGCTTAAACAGTCCATTTTCTCTTGATTAAAATCCAGCTCAACATCTTTAGGGAGTAATTAATTATACAACACAGTTGGCAGGTGCAACACCATAACCACAGATGTTCCAATAGAACTTGCAGATATGGCTCAAAACAACATCACTGTGCTATTGCAGTAAAACGTTTTTGTTACAAAATGATACAGTGGAAAATTAAAAGAAAAATTGATCATTTTTTATTAAAACAAAACAAAATAGAATATTGCCTGAAATCATATTTTATCAAAACATTAAAAAGCATTATAAAAGACAGCTTTTAGGAGCAAAGTCAAACACTAAACAAATAAAATAAAATAATAATAAAATACAAACTCACCTGAAGTTGTCTCATCTCTTCATCTTTTCCACGTGTCTTCTCGAGTAAATCTAAAAAAAAAATTTTAAGGCATAATGTACACACCCAACTGTGCAGAGCTCTCGTGCTTTGTCACCAGAAACCCTTGATAGAATTACAGCCTTATATGTAGAGTGTTGGTGTATATTATTTGTTATAATATGACACAACAGACATAAATGATAGATCTAGCAATGTTTGTTTGAACAGTTGAATAAGTGTTGAGAATAAGCTAAAGATGTTTAGTTTTTAACAATTCATTTTAAACTTGAGTATTTTTATTATTTTATTTAAAAAAAAATGTAGGTGGATTGGTGGGGTGTGGGGAAACTACATGTATTTCTGCTTAACAATCCCACTTCAGGTGGTAAATTTAACTTCAGAATGAGTAAATATTGGCCTGTTAAAAGAACATTCAGTTATTTCAAACTTGAGTTTAAATTCCTGATACCAGACTGCTACACGCTTCAAATGTGACCTTTGCCCTTTACTTGCAACTACTTCATGCTGATGTGACACTTTTGCCCAGTGATATTATTTAGGGAGTGGGCAGTACCAGTTGCCAATGAATCTTGTTTTAGGAAATTAGCACCAGATGAAGAGAAATGTTAAAATGGACACAAAAAGAGAAACCAAATCTTACCATTACGGTTTCCTTTGGCATTTTAGCAATCGTTATTTGTTAAAGAATTTTAAGCAATTTGAAAATATATTTGAAGTTCTAAATGTGTATTAACAATAATACAGCAACCACGAGCTGTGCCACATTCCGGTTTACAAATGAATAAAGAAGTGGCGTCAATGTAGTTTGTGCAGCGATTTTAGCAAATGTTGGAGGGGTGTAAATTAGTGTAAATTTTGCTTCATAGTTTGATTGAGAGTTTGAGATAATGGATCATGAGTATGCTGAATCTTATTCAGTTTTTTAATCGTTACAGTAACACAAACAAACTGGGTTCCTAAGAAAAAAAAAAAAAAAATCTGCTAGTTGCATATATATATATATATTCAAAAGATGAGTAATAGGATGCGCATATTATGGAACTTAATATAGCTAGTTTTTCCCCTCACTCTAATTTAAAAAAATGTCTTTGTCTGTCTACACTGCCCAGACTTCAACCTGCTGGGGTGCAGAGAAATCACATCCAGGTTCATTGGCAAGGTTACTGCAAGATGGTTGCAAACCTTTTTTGAGAGTGGACTAAGACTTTGACAGTGACTTCTAAACCCGTTTATTATCTGCAAAGAGAAAATACTGAAGTCTCCTGGGAACCCAAGGACAGTCTCTGCGGTCATTCCATATCAATAGGGCTTAAAAAAAAAAAGAGAGAGTACTTCCACCCCTTTGAATGATACTACATCAGTTCAAACTATATGACCGATGAAAAAAAAAAAAAAAAAGCTAATTTCCCACTAGAAGGCCCGAATGTGAGGCTGCCAATTTTAAATTGTTGTTTCTCTTGTAATAATAGAGCTTAGAAAAAAATATGCAGTGTTTCTGCAAAAAAACTACTGTGTGCTAAATTAAATCAACATCTGAGCCTCTTGAAAGCTTTTTTGGTGTATTATATTCAGATTTACTATAAAAATAAAAAAAAAACACAACCAAGTAAATGCAGTGAAATCTTTTTAGGTTCTGCATAATGTAAATCTGTGGCTTTTGTAATTGCTTTAGAGTTTGAATAACTTACACCCTCTAGGTGTAAATACATTGCTGTTTACAGATGTAAAATACTATAAGGGTATATATTTTAGGTTTATTCTACAAAATGTACAGTGATAATTGAATTGCAATTTCAAGGACGGGTTGCAAAGGAATTATTACAGCTTAAATTACACAACTACACATTACCTTTTTAGTAGGCTGCTTTTCAAAAGAATGGATAAGCTATACAAATAGATACTAGATTAATAAAATGTATTGTAAATATAAACATGGTAAAACTTTTTACTTTTACTCTTTTGACTATTGTTACTATTTGAGGCTTATTGTATGACTATGAAGTCTACATTGCTTATGTTTATTATTTAATATGTATCTGCCTTGTAAAAACATCAATACCAATATCTAAAAACAACAACTCTAGCATGAATAACTTCTATCTATATAGCTATCTAAATATATAAACCAAATGAATAGTGCCATTGCTATTGGCCAGTTAGATGATAAAATACAGAATTGCTCTGGGAAGATGTGTCAATGTCAGCAGCCAGTGATGTGGAAAAAGCAGCAAGTAAGTTAAAGCCTTACCTTTGACAGTCTCATCTATCAAAGTGCCTGCAAGGAGGAAAATTGCCCCAAGCCAGCAAGCAATAATGCAGTATCGAGAAAGACCACCAGCAGAATGTACGCTCATAATGCAAACTCTTTGTTAAGGATTCTAGTTTATTGGGAGTAATGGATTCAGTACAAGAAGAAAACAACCTGTGAAATTAAACAAATTGAAAACAGCACTATGTACTCAGCATGCAGTAAGCGCACACACCTTTTACTATTCCATATGCATTAATAAAGTTTTTCTTTCTGAGAAAGTAAGAGAGATAAATGGTCTGAAGAATGCCGAGTTGTCAATAAGAAGAGGCTAATTCCATTAAGACATGCTCTCAAGTTCGGTAGCAATTTTCTTGTGGCATTATCCAAAAATATTTGCCAATAACTCACAATGATAATTTTAGTATCTAAGATATTAACTGATTTCAGTTACTTATTGGGTTTTTGCAATTTTGCAGCTTAAAATATGTTATGTCAGTTGCAGTTTCTTTTTTACATACAGGCTGGACAACTAATTAGAAATGCCTGCTCAATCGTACACAATTATATGAAAATGGACAATCCTCTAAATAACATATCTGACATTTACAGAAGTTGTTTTCAATCATGATGGGCTAAGCAGACTCTGTTGGCAAGACAGGCCCTTAGTTGGCAGGTGCTTCCAAATATAATGAGGAAGTATCCAAAGTAATCACTCTAAGGTCAAGACTTTGCTGCAAACTTCTACCATCAGCTTCCAAGGTTGTAAATCAATACAAAATGAACCACCACTAAATAAAATAATCAGTTCATCTTTGTAATGCATTTTATGAAACTCTCTTTCAAAAAAGTCTTCTATCGTCTGTGCATTAAAACTGGAGATGAATTCATATTGACCTATAAGGTCTTTTCTGAGGTAACCCGTGGCATTGTATAGCTATGCAGTCTCGTTTTCTTTTCTTAGTAAGTATTTTAAAAAATCTTGGCATAATGCATAATCAAGCTAATCCAAAAGATATTAAACCTGAATTACCTATTGTCCCAGGCAGCAGCACTCTTTGCTAACTAAGCTGTTCTTAATAGAATAGGAGTTCTACGAATCGATTTAACTTTAACAGAAATGTTCTCAGGAACGAGACAGCATCACAGTGCCAAATGTGTACTCGGTAAACAATTAGGGTAATTTTAAAGGACAACTAGAGTTAATTTTGCTTCATGTCTAGAGCCGATGGCAGATTATACTGGCCAGTGTATTTATATGAGCCAATATGTCTCAAACTAGTTCAACCCAAAAAAAACCCCAAAACTCAGGTTAATAAAACTGGTACAAAACTTATCCATATTGCATGATCATTCATTTTAAATTAGTGCTGTGTTATAAATCTGAAACAGCTTTATTGCAAAGAAACAGTGTTAGACAGTTTGCATTCCTGTACATTGCCAGAATATAAGATTATCAGCACCATTCCGCAGTGTGAAAGTACAGATTCAAAGAAAGAAGGCAGTTTCTGTGTGCAAAAAGGGTATGGCATTTTTTTTCACTGGACATGATCAAGGGCTGCGAAGCAGAAGAGACCTCAGGAATTGATCATAGGAGGGGTGTGCTTTATTACTTAGAGATAAGTAAGGAGATTCCCTTTGGCTTGCGGACAGCCGTCCTCGTGGAGGTGAGACCGAACAGATCAGTCTCCAAGGCTGGGAAGCAACCGATACTCCTCCCCCCCCCAACGGGGGATCTAATCTAGAGGTGAGAAAATGGGAAGATGACAGATTTAGATAGATTTGGCCGGGGGTCCCCATTGTCTGGCTGAGAACCTTCCTCGCGGAAGACATAGCCAGCAGCGGCTGGGCTTCTAAGGTTGGGAAGTGAGCTTCACTTTACCCCCAGAGGGAGACTGTTGCAGAGGTGGAGCGACAGTTGCTGAGGTGGAGTGGCAGAATAGAGGAGGAAAGCATAGTGGGGGATGAGGGGAGGATGGTGGAAAACAAAAACGCAAGACAGAGAGCAAACTCATGCCTTGGGGGTTAAATAGGGGCTTAGCAGATGTTATTGGTTGGAAGGAAATAAGGGGAGGAGCACTCGCTCATGCCTCCCAAATCACACGGAAGTTTACAATTACCTATTTGGTGATGTGGGAATCCAGTTAAATCTGACTGCTTTTTTTGACAAAAAATTATTCTCCAAAGCTACTAAAATCTACTCATCAATACAGAAACACTTGTAAAAACTGTTGATGGAATTTAGTTATGTATCTATATTAAAATAAATTATGATAATACAGCAAATTCTTTACAAAATGACAGCTATACTCATTTACTAGTACCTAATTTAAGCACAGGCTTATAATTACACTTGATTATTTTGGTCTGTTTCCAATCTGAAGAAAGAGTCCAATAATTTTAATTGTATCAAGCTAATCCAAATATGAAAGTAACCCACTTCATAAAGGTAAGAATGTGAATAAAAAGAACCCCCTTAAATAAAAAGGGTACCATGGTACACTAATCTTTCTTTACTGTGCTAGATGTGAGCACACATTGCTATTTGAAATACTTAAGCAGGTATTTGATTAATCTTAGATCACTAGAGTAAGTGCTGGATTAAATCAAGTTTATAAACATCAGTACATCATTCTAAATTGTGTCACCACACAAGTACAACATACCCTTCTTAAGGATTCATTCCATTTTTAATCACATCTGTAGGGCAAGCCATTGAAGTAATCCTATTAATCCAAGACCTCACTGTCTAGAGCACCACCAGCCAACCCGTTGCTGCTGTTACAAATTTTCAAAAATAATCTTTATCAAATAATCTGCCAAGGGAAATTCAGTCTTAAAGGTGTTTCCAAATTAAATAATGTATGATTTGTGTTTGTATAAAGAAGGTTGCTTTTTAACAGAATAACATGCTTTTAGATTTTCTTTTCATCCGCTAACTGTAAGCCATGCAATACTATCTACACCACTCTCCAGAAAGTATTGGTATAAAAGGATGCTCCAGTATTGATGGAGGTGTACAAATGGTATAAATGACATAAAGACAATGCCCTGCTCTCACTAGGCAAGGCATTCTCTTTATGTAATTTATAACAGTGACCCTTAAAATACTACAGTATTTTCATGCCCTACCACAGCTGTAAATTCAAAAATAGATCCATCAGTAACATGAACAAGCATATAAGATTGTCCTCTATGAATTGTATGCAAATGCAATTGTCTGACATACATACAGATGAACAGATGACTTCATACACCTTCAGATTCTCTCAAAAGCTTGTGCTAAAGTATTTCCAGACAAGGGTTCATCCTAATATAAATAAGTACTTTAGATATAAGTAAAAACAATGTGACATGTAATCCCCTAGATTACGATTCTATTAATATCTTCTTGTAATTTCAAGAATACAGACAGACTGTCATACAGTCTGTCGGCGAGCCAGACAGCTTGGTTCTTAGAAAATAACTCACAATAGCCATTCTCTAAATAAATGCAAAACTCTAAGTGCCATACAGAAAGATAGGTCTGCTATCACACAGAGCATTACAGTTCCGTGCTGCTTCTCATTTCCAATCATGATTACTCACACCTGTTTGTCTCCCAATTTGTGAACTGTGGTATTGCTTGACTTGCCAAAAAATACGGGGGTCTGATCAGCATTTCCGATCTGTCCAAGCTGGTACTGTTTATTAGAAACGCTGAAATTGTAAAAATTTCTCTTCAAATTCCTCAGGAAGCTAATGATGCTTCTTTGAAAATCGCTGCCTGTATGTCATGGATGATTCCATATCGGGCAGTAACGTTTTGGGTCGTCTTTTCTCTGCAGTCAGTCACGTTGCTGTTTGTGTACTCGGGTCTTTTGTTGCCGATTTTTTTTTTTTTTTTTTTTTTTTTTTTTAATATTTAGTCATCGCCAATGGTTTTTACCCCGGTTTATCTGGAATGCCCAATTATTATTTTTATCCCGGTTCATCGATGCAATCCCCTGGTGACTCGCGGAATGGCAGCTGAAACACGTGTCCTCCGAAATGTGTTCCTGCCAATCCATCATTTTTCGGATCCACAGCGAAGCCACCAGACCATTTGTTCCAGAGCACAACACAGATCTGAATGGCTCCACTACAGACCTGGAGGCGCCCTATCAGCCACAGGGGTTGCTGGTGCGCAGTGAACCGTGGATTGCCCTGCCGACCTAAGCCCTCCCGACCCGGGCGGCAGTCGGCTAATTGTGTGCCACCCCCTAGGAACCCCCGGTCACGGTCGGCAATGACATAGCCTGGATTCGAACCTGCGATCTCCAGGCTATAGGGCACATCCTGCACTCCAAGCAGAGCGCCTTTACTGGATGCCCCTTGTTGCCGATTTTAATACACGCATCACTATACTGTACTCTAACTTAAGACGCAGAAAAAACTAAATGGTTTCAAAAGTGTGTCTTAAATTCAAAGGAATACGGTATATATTATTCAGTCAGCTTTGTGGCATTTGAAATGCTACTTTTCTAAATTGAGTCTTACCCAACCGATTGTATTCAATAGAGGTGTGTAAACAAAAGTCTAATAGTTTAATTGATATCCCACATCAATACAATATGTATTTATCTCCCTTCATAAGAACAAAAGGTCTTGAGCCTTTTAATAGCTATTGATGTTCTATGAGCTAGCTTTGTTTCATTTACACAATACCTTTCTGTTTTGACCATGGGAATTGGGTGATGAATGTCGTTGCCAAGCCCTTCTCCAACAATGAATTGCTCTCTTGTTCTCGATTTATGTAAATTTTGTAAAAGGTAGGGTTTTCTTTTTATAGTTGTAGTGACCCCTTCTTTCATCAAAATATATTTTGTAAATCAAGAATGAACTGTTATTTCAGTAAAACAACTTCACTAAGGGGATTACCCAAATTGCTTTTGTGAGACAAACTGTGTACATGGTCACTTTATATTTCCAAAGACAAAAAAAGAAATAAAAAACAAAAGCCTTTATTAATGTACTAATATGATATGCTACGGCTTAACAGACACAAGAATGATGCTGATGTTTTTAGTGCTAAATATGAAAGATCACGATAAGATCCCACGTTCTGAAAGTCAAATCAATTTCCTTGAGGCTGGTTTTAAAGCCTTATCTTATTAAAAGTACTTTATTTTAATATTTTTAATATTTTAATATTTTTAACAAGCACATTAAACAACTGATCATCTGTCTTTTCTGATTTACCCATTTAACTTCTGTCATTAAAAATAAATTCAATCATAGAGACTTCTTTGTTCTATGTGCATTTTCTGCAGGCATTTTATCTGTACAGGGAATCTGTGTCTGGGGGGGAAAGCATATGACCAAAAAAATAACAAAACACTAAAATTCCAAAAAAATACAAAAACTCCCAGAACAAGTCTTTAAAAAGCATAATAGCCAGTAGTGCAGGATTTAAAAAGTCCTCCCCCATCTCTACCACCCCAGAGATTCAGAAAAATGTACCTAATTCTAAAGTGGGTCAAGGTTTTCTTATCGTGTAAATAGCACTATTTAATTAACCTTTGTCTAGACAGCACTGAGCTGCAGACACAGTCTACATTACAAAGTGTATAGTTCAGTTTTTGTTTGTAGTCTGCATGTATTATGTAATGTTACATCACAATGTGCTCTCTTATATATTACCAAAGTTCATGATCTATTTTCTATTGTATTACAGTATATTTATCACAAGAAAAAAAATACCATCTTATTTGAACCCTGAAGTCAATCAATCAGCTATGTTCAGATTAAACCAAATCAAACCCAGTTTTTAAGATAAATGATTTCTTGGGAGACCCTGTACTCTCACAATTTAAAAAATAAAGGGTATTGTACATATAGGCTAATTGGTCACAACGTTATGTTTAGGGCTTCTGTTCTTCGGTGCTTATTCTGTCAAAATATGTATAGTAGTAACTCGATAGTACTTGCACACTTAAGTTGTACCTTCTTTCCTTTGCTGTCTTCCACAACGAAATCCCTATGGTCACAGGCACATTCTTCTGGAGGTTTTGTGTCTAGGCATTTTTTTACATTTCGCCACAATTCTGTAATCTTGTTTTAAATCTTGCAAGCGCAGTCTCCAATAGAAATTCAGGAATGTGCTGTCACTCAGTAGTTGGGGCGGGTTTAAAGTATTCAGAACGAATCAATGATAGATAAAGTCGCCTTGGGTAAGCGCGTCTACTAAGAAACAAATAATAATAATAATAATAATAATAATAATAATAATAATAATAATAATAATAATACTACAAGTCAAGAAGGCGGGGTATTGCCCAGCAGCACTGGGAAATGAATTTATTATTATTTTTGTAGTAGGTTTTATTTTTTTTAATGGGAAAAGAGCAAAGTCAATGTGAATTGATTAACCATTTCCACAGTTTTTCCGGTGTTGTCTGGTGTTTATTGGCTATTCACCAATTTCATTTTTTTGTATCTGGGGTGTTTTATCTGGTTTTATCGGTTAAAACCAAAAATCAGAAGCCCTAGTTATGTTGTAGACTGAGGTTTGTAGGAGGTGTTTCCAAAGCCCTTGTAAAATATTGTAAAAACAAACACTAAGATATTTTCCATCTTTGAATCTTACCTTCCGTATCATGATCAATATGCAAAATGCATATTCTTTCCCAGAGTTCCAAAATCATATAAAATAGAAAGCTTAGTTTCAACATTCACATAATAATTAACAACTGAGGATGGTGTAGGGTAAGCAAACTTTCATCCAGCATTAACTTCCAAATAAGCTGCTTAGCATTAACGTCCTATACTACGTCAGCTATTTCTTACAAAGAACACTCTTTTCAGGTGCTCCCCCCACAGTGCTTAGTGTTCAGTAGAACATATTTAACTACAAACAATGGAAAAGCAGCTAGCAGAGTTTATTTCTCTTATTATAGGAGGCTGTGTGGTCCAGTGGTTAAAGAAAAAGGGCTTGTAACCAGGAGGTCCCCGGTTCAAATCCCACCTCAGCCACGGACTCATTGTGTGACCCTGAGGAAGTCACTTAACCTCCTTGTGCTCCGTCTTTCGGGTGAGACGTAATTGTAAGTGACTCTGCAGCTGATGCATAGTTCACACACCCTAGTCTCTGTAAGTCGCCTTGGATAAAGGCGTCTGCTAAATAAACAAATAAAAATAAATATTAGGAATGCGCTTTGTAATGCCCTCTTATCGAATCGATAGCCTGAATAGGCTTTCACCTTTGTGATTCTCCAATATATTAAAAGGTTGTCTTTGAGGTATAAACAGGTTGGAATCTGACAAATATTTATGTTTTTTTTTTCTTATTAAATCAGGTATCAATTGTTGGCTCCCTCCATTGCTAATGTAGGTCAAAACATAGTTTGATTAGTTTTATTTCACTGAAACAAAATCACACATATATTATAAACCAACTATATTGCTCCAAACAAAGAAGGGGTGTTCAGAGGGGTGTATATAAGCATGTACATTATGTAAATTCACGTGTCACAATCATTTCCGGTATGCATGATATGCATACATGATACCAGGCCTGCCATAGTGTTTGTGGAGATCACAATTTACATTGACGTACTGTTATGAAGTAACGCCACAAGTAAGAGCCCTCTGGCTCAGGGGAGCACTAGGTACCTTGAACTGTATCCTGAGTAGGTACCTTTGTTGATCATATGGCTGCTGACGTTAGTTTCATTAACTAGTTTTGAGAGCCTTTGTTTAGTCTGCTGGTACTTCAACAAAAACTCTCTTTTTGAAAGACAACAGAGAGAATGTAGTAAATAACCAACCTCTCTTTTCTCTGTGAATCTCTTCAAGTAGCTGCTTCTGCTTTGTGATTTGCCCAATCAGAAGTTGCCGCTCTGATTCCTTATTCTGTTTGAGGCCCTTGAGCTGCTCCCGGCTCTGCTGGAGATGACGTCGCAGCCTCTTTTCTTGCCCCTCTCTCTCCTTCGCCTCCTCACACAACCACTGCAGCTTTGTCTGGAGCAAAGAGAACAAACAAGAGCGTCAGTCTTTATGTATTAAAGGTTCTGAAAAATGCATATTGCTGTATTAACCAAAAAAAATAAAATAAATATGTGAAATATGGTACTATATGTTCTCATTTTTAGTTCTAAGAAAAAAAAGGGCTGCAAGCAGAATTAATCATGTCCATTGAATTTTGATCAATTTGCTTTTCATTCCATGTTTAATGTCACAAGTCAGAAAAATCTGCTTAAAACCAGTATAATTAAATAATACAAATGCAACAAATAATGATTGTAATGGCAGCAAACTTCTATAACACAATGTCAGTAGAGTACATACAGTCAACAACAGCAACTTCATTGAACCCTGAAGTTTATGCTGAACTTATTATACATTAACTATACAAGTTCAATATCCAGAGCTCATGGGCTCATTCATGATCGTAAAGTCTATTGACTTTTCTGTAGTTGTCCACCAGATCATTTGGCAACACCATGAAACACGTCCCCAACCTGGATCCTATATTATTGAGGTAGTGTAGAATGCTGGTGCATGCAATCATTTGCTAAGTTACCAATCACCTTAGAATTTCACATAAATGGCTATTCGCACTCAAATTTGTTTACACGCTCACTTCAAACCATGAAGAGACTGTATTATGAAACATAGGAATACATTGTAGACAAGCTGATAAACCAGAACAAAAACAAATCTGAACATAAAACTTTTGAACTGAAGGCTTTTCTTTTTAGTAGCACAATTTTAACAATTTGGTACAATGGGCATTACTGTACTTAATTTCGTTACCTTCATTTCAGCCAGCCAGCGATGAGGGTCCTTCTGCAAGCCAGGTGTAAGGGATATTGCCTATAAACAAATGTAATTACTGTAATGTGTCCTCTAGAGTGATTTTTAAAATGAATCATTAAAAAGCTGTTCTCAGCAGACGAGTTTGGTGGTGGCATTACAATTTAATTTAAAGCCACAACAACAGTGAAAGTAGTCAATCTCATGCTTTCTAATTATAGATTGTTTAGGGTTATCTTAATGCAATTCTGATAAAAGGATTGCTGAGATATCATCCAAAGGCCTTTTTTTATTTTCTTTATTGCACTACTTCATAATTCAATAGTACTGTATTACGATAACCTTGTTGCTTGTTTTAAAGCATAAAATCAAGTTAGTCATTGGCAGGAATAGTTGATCTAAATTGAAGTTCAAAACCATGTAATTTAATCCCATATTTAAAATACTAAAAAGTCAAATGTGGGAAGGGACTAATTGTGTATTATAGGTTGGTCCCTGATGGAGAACAGACTGCGGCATTGGCAATATTTGATGTAATCTAATGTAAAAACAAGGTTTTTCAGAGGCCAGTGGTTTCTTGCAAGCCTGTCACATGTTTTGACCTAGAGGTTAATACAAACGAATTAACAACATTTAAATTAGTGAAAATAATTAAACATATAAATCAGTTATATCTTTAAATGCTGTAGTGACTTGCAAAATATCTGAACAACTCAAATTACCTATTTATATTAGAATAAATGCATAAAACAACATTAAATAATTATTACTTTGAATTGTTCATCCGAGTCCCTTGAAAAGGCTTCACATGCAGAGTCAATTTCAATTCCTATTGTGCAAAGTATGGACTCTTGTTCCATTTCCATTAAACCAAGCTGCTCCTGGAGTTCCACAATTGTTCCATCCATGCGTTTCAGGCACTCACCACCACTGGTGACCATTTTCCCCTAGAAATGAGAAGAGTCCGATCTAAGTAACAGTCCCCCAATTGTTTCATTTACAGGCAGTAATTGTAAAAATTAAACTTGAATGTGTTAAAGAAAATGTTGACTTTTCAAAGTTCATAAGGTCTGTCAGTATTCAAATGTGGCCAATACTTGGTACAAATACTGTAAAATAAAATACCATTGTTAGAATCTTGAAAATTAATCTTGGAAGTTATTTTTCTTCTTAGATACTCTAAATATTAAACTTTTGTTTTAAAAAACAAAATGTTATTTCATTCCTTGTAAATTTGTCATATGAACCCAATCTTAAAAATCTCTGGAATAAGTGTCAAACTGTCATCTTTCCATTAAGTTTGTTAGTTAATTATTATTATTATTATTATTATTATTATTATTATTATTATTATTATTATTATTTCATCTAGGTCATATAATATTAGTGCATTTCCTTATATTGGTCTGTGGCTCATTTAATTTACAAGGTTATATTACCTTCATCCATCAGATTTATTTGCAACTATAAATTGTCAAGTTATAAAGCACTTAAAAATGGTCACACAATGGTTTCCATTTTAAACACATTTGTTTGCATTACTGTGTCATAGATATTCTCACTTTGATTCTGGAACAACATGTTGAAATCAACCATGATCCCCTTTATTTTCTTCTTTTTTTAATTAAAATAAAAATGGCCTATAAATCAACTTTAGATTATAATTACATGATATGTTCTCATCATTTAAAAGGTATCAAAAGTCACTTTTAAATAGGAATTATCTAATTTAGCAGATTATAGTATTTGCTCCCATGGATACCTGTAAATGTTATTTTCAGTAATTTATAGAATTGCCTTGGAAAAAGTACAATCATCTGTATTCATGAGTAACCTCAATCCTTTAATTATAATATTAATGTACTTCTTTTATAAAGTGCTAGTTCATGTCGACATAAAACATGTAGCAAGTTGATTATTATATTCACTCTAATTTAGAATATACATAATTATGATGGTGCCTATAATTATTGAGTAGTGCGAAATGAATGGTGACTGTTTAAATGTTCCAACACTACAGTGGAAATATCAAGGTTCTTTGCACATAGCCTAGACAATCTCCAGTTCTGAATTGACCATAGCTGAATCTAGATGCAGAGGGTCTAAAATAATGGAAACAGCTTGCACGTGCTATATTACATTGTATAAAAGCTGTGACAAAGTCAACTGTTCAATCAAATGTTTAATTTAACACATTAAGTCAAGACACAAAAAAGAGCAATAAAATGTTCATAAAGTTTAATCTAGGCTATTTATCTAATAGATAGATAGATAGATAGATAGATAGATAGATAGGAGGGAGAGAGAGATACAAATTTTTATGTGACATAAATAATATGCCATATCATGCAGATAAGTGAATGTCTATGCATAAAAAATATAAAAAGTAAAAGATCAGTTAATATTTGTACCGCCATGCTACTCTGTCTGGGTGAGACATTAAAAAGTTAATGTCTAAACCCTGATAGACAGGACACGCTTCACCAGTTCTGTTAATCCCTCAGCTTGATAAATGATAACTTCACCCTTTACCAGGAAAAACTAAAATAAAATTCTTATGAAATAACATAGGATCACACAGTGACAGTGAGGCCATTCTTACATGCATTGCGTTTTTGTAATAAATTTTAAAAACATCAGCACCAGAGCTAGACCTCAGTATAACTATTTGTCAATAAGAGGAAGGAGCAATTGACAAACATGCATGGTATAAAATGATTTTTTTTTATTTGTTTTTATTTTACAGTGAATAAGGGGAGTTATCATCTCAAGACAGAAAACCATATATAAAGTTGGAGTTTCAGATATTCTATTGATCATTTAGCTGTTTGAAAGCAATGTTACTACTAAATTAAATGCAATAGTATATGTTGTTCAGTAACAGACTTAATCATGAGTAGTTACATTCATTCAATACATCAGGGTAGCAGAATGTCCAAAATCTTGATACGTTTCAAAGTTAAGACCATTCAATTTGCAATCACCCAAATAAATCATTTTTTTTTTCTATTCAAATATCCTGTAGACTGTAATTAACTAGCTAAGGCCGAGCATAAGTGCCGTGTTCAATGGAATTGCTTCACTTTAAGAGTCAGACCGTAATCATACCATGCCAATCGCTGTAAGCGTCTATGACAAAGGAGCATGTAATTCAATGTAGTTTTATTAACATTTAAATTTCTGTCCTTGTCAGAAGTCATATGTAAAAGTCGTTAACAGGAATAGTAAATCCTATGTAATATATATTGTTATAATGTTGTTGGTTTCAGATTTTCCTGTATGAAAAACGCACACATTATGGTAAAGGTCATTTAGATTTTTTCTAATGGTAATTTATTTGAAGCTGTTGGAGAAGAATATTTATAGAACGTTTCTGCAGACACTTCAATGCTGTACATCCAGTCAACTTCCAAAAGTCGTGTGAAGTAATTAAGTTGCCAAACAGAGATTTCTTTAACCTAGTGTAGTACCAGATAATCATCACTTAAAATTAAAATACATGTTTGCCAATTTATTTCTTTTAAAACTGTACATTGAGTCCTAAAAAGTGAATGGATGTGCATTGTGGAGAAAATGTATGGAATGTTTTTGTTAGCTACAATTACTTATCGAAAGGTATCTTCATAAAACCCTGTTATTTGATTTCATTTTCACATACACTCGCAAATAAAACTAACGATTTATAAAAAAAAAAAATAATCCACGTAACTCACTTAAAAATATTACTTGAAAGACAAAGATGTATAAATGTGAGAGCAAAGCTCTTAAAGCCTTGTTTGTCCACAATGACAGACAGCCATAATGAATCCTTGCTCTCTATAAAGGTTGAGGGGAGCTCACCTTTTCTTCTAGCTCCTGCTTCAGCAGCTGGTACTTCCTCTTGAGCTTAGTGCTTTCCTCTTCACTCTGGGTTAATTCCTCTGTCAGTTTGTCACATTCAATCTTCATCTTTTCCAGCTGCCGACGCTGTGCTTTAACTAAGTTTTTGTCCTCTGTTGCTTCAGCCTGAAGGAAAAGAAAAGCAACCCAATTATTCATCTGTTTCTCACTGTTGATAAACCTTATTGTATCACAGTAAATGAACTAACAATACAAGTTGATAGGAAAGACACTGGTCAGTAGTAACGTAGGTCTAATTATGTCAAGTGCAGCCATTTCATGACTTTGGGTCAGATCTAGCACTTGCAAATTCTGTAGGTTTTTTTTTAGGGAAATGTGTCCTTGATGCCTTTTGCACAGATTAACACCATGGGAAACAAAATCAGCTACTTTGTACTGTCTTAACAAAAACATTTTTATTTAATGCCTACTAAAAAATGTATATTTTAACACGCATGCATTGTTTGTGCTACTACACAGATTGTGTGAACTTTCACACTTCCCAAAGAACTGTTAAAAAAAAAAAAAAAAAAAAAACACCAACATTGCCAATTGTACAGTTACCTTGAAAGTTCTTATGTGGTTTTCCTGCTCATCCCTTTCTTGTCTAAAAAGCCGGACAGCCTCCTGGATATTCTTTTCATGTTTCGTTTTCAAATTTTCCATCTCTGATCTGAGACCTGCCAGTTCTCTATGATGCAGATCCCTTTCGAGTTTGATCTGTCTGCCCACAGAGAGTAGTTCCTCTTGTCCACAGTCATATGCGCTTTGGAGGTCACCAAGGTCTTTCTTCAACTCTTTCCTGGCTGTTTCCTCATCAGAAAGTCTGTTGGTCAACTCAGCCCGAATGGCACTCAGGTGTTTAATCTCCCCTTGCATCTCAAGCAGCGTCCCCCGATCCTTTTCATTTTTCCTGCTTAACACAAGAACCTCACTCTCCAGTGCCTGGTTATCGCTCTTCAGTTGTGAATGCAACAGGTTCTGGTTTTGAACCTCGTTCTCGAGCTTGCTGGCAACTTCCCGCACCTCTCTAATCTCATGCTCCAAGTCCATATGCTGCGATTTTGTCTCATTGAGTTCAACATCTTTACGGTGAATGTCCTCTTCTTTTTGTGCCAGTTTTGAGATGACGTCACTCAGCTCCTTGCGAAGGTTCTCCATCTGTAGCATGACTGAGTGGAGCTGCCCTTGTAGAGTTTCCTTTTCTTTGGTCACCTATATGAAGTTGCATTGACTATTATTAGTATTTATATTTTTTCAAATTTGATATGGATTAATTATATTGAAATTAAATGTAGCAATTAACCTCTCAAAGTCAAAACATGGAATATACTTAGCCTTTATATGTGGTGTGTGTTTTTTGCTTATTGTAAATGGGCTCTACGAATGTATTGCTTGCTATTATAAAGGTACAAAGACAGCCTAGTACCGGATGACAGACACTAGAAGGCTGTGTGGTCCAGTGGTTAAAGAAATGGGCTTGTAACCAGGAAGTCCCCGGTTCAATTCCCACCTCAGCCACTGACTCACTGTGTGACCTAGAGCAAGTCACTTGTGCTCCGTCTTTCGGGTGAGACGTAATTGTAAGTGACTTCTGCAGCTGATGCATAGTTCACACACCCTAGTCTCTGTAAGTTGCCTTGGATAAAGGCGTCTGCTAAATAAACAAATAATAATAATAATAACTAGAAGGTAGAAGTTTACAAACTGACTCCAGTTGACACACATTGTGTGGATCAAATAAACATCAAGAATTGAGACAAGCTGAAGATTTTCAATGTATAGGTGTTCAGACTTTAATTCCTCTTGTCTTCTTAGTTTAATAAAAGTACCCAGTACTAGTGAAATTGTGTTTAAATGAAATTAACACCTAATTAACTAAAGACTGTGGGTGGTGTGAGTAGCAAGTATAACAAAAAAGATACAGCCTGACACAAGAAGAAGAAGAGTGGGAGTTTAAGGTGAAGGAGATACCAATCAATCAAAGGCAATGTAATCATTGTATATAATGACGGACAACATGCTTGTTCTTCCTGCATCTACAATATTATGCACCTTATGTCTCAATGTGCCACCAACAGCAATTAATTCATAGAATAAAAAATACACAAAACACAGTTAGCACTACAGATATACAGCATGTGTCATACCTTCTGTTGCCTGTTGATTTTATAAATAGTACTGCGACAACTCAAAACTAGATACCTATCTGAAATAGTTGTTTAATGCAGCAAAGTATCAGGAGGCCTGTCTGCTTTTACATTTAAGTAAATCTCACACAAAAACATGCCCTGACAACAAACAAAAGTAACACACCACGGAAACTGAATCTATAGCCATTGCACCACCAGGCCACACAGGTTAGTGCAGCAGTGTGGAAATAATGTATGGCTATCCCGTACCTGTGGAACTCTCCGACAGGCTTTAAAGAGAGAGAAAGAAGTGTAGAAATTAAAAACACAGACACAGAAATGATCCAAGATTAATCAAAATGAATAAAAACAAAAAAATGGAAAATAAAGATCTATGCAGATGGGAAAAATGCCACATAGAATGTAATAAAACACATTTTATATGATGTCTGTATCACTGCTACAATGTTCTATGCTGTTGAGGAAAATAGGATTCTATGTGCTAAGTATCTAATTTTCCCAGTTAACTACCTGCTTGTTTTTGTCCATTGTTAGCTCTGCCGTCTCGTTCTGCTTCTCCAGATCACGTTCAAGTTTCTTACACTTTAGTTTCCAGAGCCTGATGGACTCCTGGGCTTTAGCTTTCAGTTCTTCCTTCTTTTTGTCACTCTCCTCCTTCAGGAGTTCGGCCTGTTTAAGCTGGTTCACATGCTTCTCAGCCTCCCTGCCACAGTCCTTCAATTGAGTGTCCAAATCCTCAATCTGGAGCTCCATGCGCTTTCGGTCCGTCTCACAGTCTTCGTAACGGTTCTGGATTTCTTTCAGCTGATCAAGCATCCTCAGCTGCTGTTTCTCCCTCTTGTCAAGGTCTGATGACAGCACCTATCAAAGAAAAAGCAATAATTTGGAAAAAAAGAATTCCAGTATATAATAAATAAATACATAAATAAATAAAAAACACTTAAATATTTGGTGTAAAAAATGCAGTACTAGGATGAACAAGGGCTTCCATTAGAAAAATGTAGGATTTGTTTTCATGTAGACCAACTCATTGCTACTATGATGTTGGTTATTATTTTATTTATACTATTATTTTATGTTATTAGTGTTGTTTCTGATGCCATTGGGGATTATGGTTTTTTTTTTTAAGTATTAAAATGAGTAATCTATTTTTTTATGTTTAGGCAAATCACCTCAAATGTTACAAGCAAAGCACTTAGCCCAAGGGCAGTTTAAATCTTAATATTTATTTATGGACATTTTAGAAGCCAAAAGGTTAATGTCTTTTTTATAAAGTCTGTAACAACCTACACTGTAGGCTTCACAGTGGTCTCATTAAGCTTTTTCTGTTTTAAATTAGGCTTACTGTGCAAGACTGTATTTTGGCGATTTTGCTGATGCTTTTTCCAGGACTTAACTATTTAACACTACACAGCAAATAATTATACTGTGCAGATGCACTGAAAATGTTCACCGTCATCTTCTGATCAGACACACTTTTACAAATTGTAGGAGAATGTTATTTATGGGATGTGTGTTATATACACGGGAGGCAGTACACTCTGGTTATAGCATCTCATACTGTATACAATAATACCTCAGTTGTGACTGAAGACAACAGGATTAAGAACCCGCTTGAGCTTTTCTATACCTTATTCCAGTATTCCATTTTCAACTTGGGAAAAAATTCCCTGTATACTAAATATCAAATCAGATTTAAGAAAAGTCTCAAAATATTAAAAAATACTAGTACCCTCTAAATTGTAAAAAAAGGTACACTGAATTAAACCTCATACAGGCAAAATAAAACGTATGGTTTAGCACTGGTTTTCTTATTTTGCTCTTTAAAAACAAAAAAAACAAAGACAATGCTATATATTTCCTCCACTGTATCATCAGAGATGAATGTACTGCAAAATAAAATCAACAGGGGATCTTCCAGTTATGAAGAATGATTACAGAGCACATTCATGTCAATGTGTTAATGTAGATGAGTTTGATTGATAAATAACACAACTAGAAGGAGGGTTTTACAGAACTGTTTTCTTTGTTGTTACAAACTACTTAGTTATATCTCTGGGAACCGGTGTTAAACTGGTTTCAAGGAAAATGCATTCCTGCATTGATATATGCATTTCTCAAGACTACACCCCCAGTGCCTTTCACCATTGTAATCCTGGTAATGTCAGTGTCATCCAAATAAGCTATGGGGAAAGTGCCTGCTGTGTAGTCATAACCAGCTTTTCACAAACCATTAAAAACAATATCTGATGTATACATTTGTTATCATTATCCAATACAGCTCCTAAAAAAGTGAATGAATTCTAGATTGAAAATTAATCCTCCAGAGAGCATGAAGTCCTACTCATATGTGCCACTGCTAAAGATGTGTGTTTTTTGGACTTCCAGCATGATCATATTTGAAAACAAGACATTAGGAGGTTCATGCATATGTAGAATTGTATTTACACAAATTGAATTGTTAATTGATTAAATCAATTCCATGCTAATTTCATATTGTATTTATTTTTTCAGCATCACAAATGAGTGCTCAGATTTATATATCTCGTAAAGTGGTTTCTTATGTGTTATTTTATGTATACTGGATTTAAAGTTTGTCAGACTGAGGGGTAGATGTACTAAAGTCCAATAAGTAGATAATATCATTAAATGTTTTATAAAACATATCGGTTTCTGAAGAAACACAACACTACCTCAATATGGGCAGAGAGTTGAGCTTTCTCCCTCTCTTTACGCTCAATGCATCTTTTCAGTTCCTGTACTTCAGACATGACAACATTCTGACTGAGCTGCAACCTCAGTTCTTGTATCTGTTTTTCCAACTCTTGCTTCTCACGGTCAGATCGATCAGTCACTGAAAATAAAATGAAGAAAAACATACATATATAAATGGAGCTACATAGAGCCCAATTCATTTTATTTAATCAACAATTATGTACTTTCTGAAATAACAAATACTTTTCTGTTTTACATGTATAAGTATTTCAGCTACCGTAACATGTTTTAAGTTACTGTGATACCACTGCGATGTGCACTTTATAAAAAAAAATTAAGCCTTTTAGACGGCATAATAAAAACATTTTTCACTCAAAACAAGATAATTCCATTAATAATCCATAACTTCAAAAACACTCAATCACAGATTTTAAAACCTTTGTTGTTTCTCAGATAAAATGGTCTTGATTGTAGACATGTTACTCAATGGTCATTTTGAAGGCAAGCTCTTACCTGCTCTTAGCATCCTTTGATCCTCCTCCTCTTCATTACGACTTCTCTGGAGAAGAGCAATCTGAGAAATCTGCTGCTGCATGTCCAGGCGATCTTGCTCAGTTTTCAAAAGCTGTGTGCGTAGGTCATCAACCTAAACACAATTTGAAAACGTTTAAATGCTGTGGGCTGCAGTGAAGTATTAGATTGCTGGTGTACAAACTAGCCCCTCTAATGGTTTATGTGACCCTTTGACTCAATATCAGGTGCGCACATTTTGTTCCTAATTTGTCCTACTTATAACAGCAAACTATATCAACACATACTGGCAAATAACAGAAAGTTTATTCACTACCTTCAATTTATGACTGTTTCTTGTACATACTGCCCAAGAGGCTTTGTGCACGGAATACTGGGCTATTTCATTCTTGCAAATAAACTTTGCAATCCATTTGGGCAATCTCTATTCATACTGTAGGCCATCCTATCGATGCAGGTGTCAACAGTGAAACTTTTCCTTATGAATACGCATTGACCTTGAGTTTCAGAGTTCACTGGCAGCCTCACCTGCTTACTGGTTCAGAATGCATTATCAAATGTGATTTAAGCTCAACATGAGATTTGGCCTGATTTATAGAATAGACAATTGGTCGAAAATTTGCTGAAATCAATACCTGTTGAAGAAGAGTGTCCCGACCCCCTTCAGACTGGTCCAGTCGTCTCCTAGTTCGCTCCAGCTCTTGTTCAATCTTAAGGTTACAAAACACAATCAATTATTCATAAAAATAACAAAGACCAAGTCCATCATCTATACTAGCTATATTGAATTATGTCATTCTACTGGGTCCATGCCCTGAGGTGATGTTGATGGGTACTACTTTTTATTTTTTTTAAACTAATTTCACCAAACTGATTCTGCAAGGCCAACATTCCTTATCTGAAAAATTATCCACATCTATAGTACTAGGATTTCTTTTTACACCATCCAGGAATCCTAAAAGGGGCATAGTAAACCAATGTTGGAAAATTTGGAGATTTTGATGAGTATAACAAAATGCTGAACGACTATTCAGTGCTACTCCTACTACAGAAACCAAGTCTGAATCATATTCCAATATACCAGAGCAGTTCTAGCTAAGTGGGACACAGACAAGTGCTGGAAGTTTATGAAAAAATACTCCAGAGAATAGAAATGGGGATTAGAATCTGGCCCTGCTTATAAATATTAAAATCTAGCTGCACAAATTACATAGTATAGGGTCATTCCACCTATATCTATTGATAGGAAGGAATTGGTAGCAGTTTCCTTCACAGGAGGCGTCTCATCTCTGCCACCTGAAGAGAAAATTATGTCAGCAGACGTGAGCTGGTTGGAAAAAGCCATTTAACCCTTTTGTTTACCATGGCTCTTCTCTGCAATGAATATGAAATTGTGCCACATTCAGACCATTCCATGTACAGTAGACTCCCTTACACAGACATGGTGCCTTTGAGAACAATGAAAGGCATGCTCTAGTTTTCTTGATTAACAGAAACCAAACTATGCATTTGTACAAAATGTTATTCAAATCACATCACTGGTTCTACTTCAGCTGGTTTTCCACAGGCTTGACCAAAAGGATAGAGGGTTCCCCACAATTCTTGAACATCACTTAGTTGATCTGTTTATCAATGAAATTCATAACTCACTCCTTTTTTTGTAAAATAGAGTGTGAGGAACAGATAGATGAAAATCCTTATTTTAGTAACTGCAGCTTTCTCTGAGTGGCTGTAGTTCTACTCTACTCTGATGGGTAATGGATAACATTCATTTGTTTACTACTCAATTGAAGCACATAACTGCAGCACAAAGAGTATAAATCCCTCAACCTATGATTGAACCCAATGAAACTGCATAAAAAATAAATAAATCCAATAATCCAAATCCAAACAAATGTCTGGTGCTTCAAAAAATTTGCTTAAAATAAGAGCTACAGGCAGCGAGGTACTGAGTGTTAACTAAATGAAATGGTTCATTTAAGAATGGGTGGCTGCATAAGTAGTCATAACATTTTCTACCAAGACAGACTGTATTTTGAGGTGCAGAAACAAATCTGCATCTTGAAAATGTGAATGCATTTTTATTTGATGCAGTCACAGGTTTTAAAGAACACCCCTGCTACCTGCTTTTCCAAGACATCCTAACACAAGGGGCTGAAGAAGTCATTAGCAGACTTCAATGGTACTGTCTCCTAATGTTTTTTTTCTTTTTCAAAGAATAAACATAATCAGCTGCTTGTTTATGTAAGGCACCGATCAGTATATTACAGTTTCAAATGTTCTTTATTTTCTTGGTGTGCATCTTGTCTGTAAAGTAGGCTGTTTTTATTTTAAGATGATTACGTTCCTATGCTACTCACATCACATTACAGTAAAAGACTGTGTGTTTTCTGTAAGAATTGTTTTTATTTTCCACTGGGCAGCAATTATCGTATGTGAACACTGCGCTTTATTTTTCTTCCTCTAAATCATGACCTGTAGATTAAATTCCTTCTGGAAATAATAAATATCTCTTTCAAAGTTAAAGTGACAAGATGTTTTTTTTTTTTTTTTATCATTTCAATCTAAAATTATTTTGTAACAAGTTTTTGACAAAGAGTTTCTCCCTTTTTTTATACTGTACAATTTATGGTTTGGTTCAAGAATCATATTTTTCACATGATGGACAAGAAGAGAGAAAAGAAACACACTTTCTGCACCCGTCTCTTGCCTTCAGTTCATAAAGTATGCATTCCCGTGTACAAGACCATCTTGCATCCACCTGGAAATCAGGGCATGGGTCCACAGGGTTCACAGATACTTGACATCACAAAATGCCACGTAAAAGTTACGTCAGGAAAAACTTGCAGTGATTTAAAAGTTCCACAAAAACCATACAAATATATTATATATTATTGTATTTTTAAGACTTGGCCACTTATGAGATGTCTTCAGTAGCTATCACATTAGTGAACCCACCAGTGAGGTCAAGGGACCAGACAATGGGCAAAAAGTTTCATAGACCAGTGGACCAGGTTAGTTACTAAAGCATAACCTCTAAACAAAGTGTTATAAAATATTCTACCATAGTTGCCATCAAAATAGCAGAAAAACCCATGGTCACACAACCCAAAAGTGTACTTGAATGTTTTAGCATCAGATGACAAATCAGAGATGTGATGAGCGTCTCGATTTGGGTGGCAACTGCCACTTTCCAAGCTGATGAGGGGAGTACTCGTACTCGAGACAGAGATAGAAGAGAGAAGATAACAAACTATCACAGACTCCTTGCTGTGAGTCACATAGCTATCTGTGATGAGGCTGGAGCACTGTTGGAGCGTGTCCAGGGTGTCCTAATGAAGGAAGGTGACAATCTCCTTACAGGGGAAAAAAAAAAGAGTTCTAACAAAAACACTTCACCATGTCTGTCCTTGTTTTGGAAATGCACATTCTTACCTGGCTCTTTTCACATTCCGTTTTCAAAAGCTTGCTCTTCATCACCTCCTCCATTTCACTGCCTTTCACTTCATGTTTTTTCAAAGCCTAAAAAAGAAAAACAACATGACAAAGGTTCAGAGTGTTTTGGTTTTTTTTTTTTTGTTTTGTTTTGTTCTTTTACACAAACATGAATCAAGCTATTAATATTGATGATGTTTAAAATGTGCCGTGATAATGACTGCCGTTGGCGGTTGTAGGTATGAGTGTAACCACGCCGGTTCTAGTGTTAAAGTAGTCCATAAATGAACATTTTGTGTGTGTGTGTGTGTGTATGTTTTGTACGGCCTTTCTGCTGGAGATTACATGATATTAAGTCAGAAGAACTGGATCTTGACTGCCAAAATCTCATGAGCCACAAGCACGATTCCTGCTCCGGTTTACATGGGTTTTTACAGCTATTTTTATTGTGAGAAAACGATGGACCCTGCCCTTAAAGTCGCGCTGCCAAAAGGACGTCCTTTTGCTGCTGCACGATGTATTTGCGTGACAACGTCACACAGTCATGATTGTAGAGTCGATTTTCATGTGCATGTAAACCCAGCCATTGTTTCCATTCTCCTAGAAATGACAATCTCACAATCAATTTCAGAAATCAGAAACCTGAAGCACCAACTCCTTCGATGCTTCCTCCAGCTGTGCATTGGTGACTCTCAGTGCAGACAAAGCAGATCAGCAAGGACATGGATGGGATCGAGGCACAGATTTTCTACTCACAGGCAATGACCCATTACATGATCTAGAGTTAGTATCAGGGATAAAATAAAGAATACCCCAGAGTGGTCAAGGTTGCCAATGGCATAGAGACATCAAATAGCGAATAAAAGAAGGTGTTGATATCTGCTCAGAGCATGTGTACTGTTGCAGTATTAGTGAACTACCAGAATCCAATAAAAGAAAACGAAAAAAATAAAACTGTTTATGTTGATAACTTTAACAACTGAAAACATGTTATATTATATTTTACTGGTATGTGTAATAAAGGTAATTAATGCACACATCTGAAAATTAATAATCGTTGAAATGAAGTGACTTAAGTATGAATTCTAATTGTTTTATATGGATGGTGTAACACTATTAATAACAATTTTCTAGCTTTGTTTTCTTTACAATCAAATATTCAATGAAAACGTTTGATCATAAGAGTAAACACTGCCATCTGGTGGCCAACTATGTAAATTAAAAAAAGAACAGAACTAGCTATCTGATCATGTATCAAGTAACCAAACAATATCACCAAACTGAACAAAGTGTAGGCTGTAGAAAATAACAGAAGTCACTTTTGCTTGCAGGACACTAAAAAGCTGTCAGGATGCATCTTCACATGCTGTTGTATCTGTCAGTAGTTATTCTGTACAATTATTTATAGGTTGTCATAGTTGTCTATATGTGTGAAAGCCAAAATGTGGTAAAACACACTGGTAGGCATTCCTAAAAGCTGGACTGGACACTTAAAAGAGTATACAAAAAAATAGTAAAATCCTTGATTCCATAGTGAAATATAACCAGTCATCAAACAGACTGAGCATTTGTGGAAGCTGAAGATACAATATATGGCTGCTTCGAATAATTCACTTATATCGGGAAGAAAAAAAAAGATTTTTGGACTTCTTAGTTTAAATATCCGGTTATACAGTTTTTACTCTATATTTTCAAGCTGTAAATCTATTTATTCTTGTACTGTATAACAGTAAACAGTAATTAGACTTAATAAGCAGTGCTTAATATACTAAACCTAACTTTTCAGAACATGCCAATTACGAAGCTGTGATGGTTATTATTATAGCATATTTGGAAAAAAGTCACAAGAACACTGCCCCACTCTTGGTTTATTGCCTGTGACTTTCTTCTTTCACCTTTATGTTTTTCTCTGTGCAGCCCATGACTTACCTCCTGTAGCTGCAGTGACACGTGTCCAAGCTGATCCTGACGTCTCTCTCCATGTTGTCGCTCAGTACGCATTTCTCTCTCTATCTCCTGTAGACGCCTTTCCACTCGTTCAGATACCTTTAAACCACCAGAAAGATAATGAACATGTGTGCAGTTTTCACTACTTCTTTAATACATTTAACAAATGAGCACAACTATTCTCATTCTCAACAAGATTGTTAGTCACATTTAAGGTGATCTCACATTATTTGTTAGCTTTAAGAAAACGTGTGTAAGTCCTCACAGCCAAGATAGCATACCTGTTCAATGACTTTAGGATAATCTTATGTTTGTTTATTTTTACCAATTTGAACAGTTATCATTTTTGCCTGGAGGGCTTATGCATAGTGTGTGTGTGTGTGTGTGTATATATATATATATATATATATATATATATATATATATATATATATATATATATATATATATATATATATATATATATATATATATATGGTATTTAAAGCAGTAAGAAAAGGTCTTAGAGCAGCCATTAAAAAACATTAAAAAGCCTTTTTGAGTTTTTTCACTTTAAGTTACATTTCAGTAGAAAGACATAGTATTTATTTCCATGAACTAACAAACTTCAGGTTCCAGGTATGAAGTGCAAGGATGTCATTTTGAATTCAAAGTTTCTGATGCGAAACATTTAGTACAAACAATCAAGTGTTAATACAAAACATATGAAAGTAGCAGGTTTAAAACTCACAGCTTCTGCCCTCTGTGATTCTTGGAGTCGGCTAGACAAATCCTCCAAAGTTCTTTTAGTTTCAATCTCAGTCCTGTAAAAGAGCATATTGATCGCCTACGTCTTAATTTCATGGATAAAAACTCTCAAGATAATACAGAATGGCTCCAGCCCCATAAACAATCCAACATTAACATGGTGCCGTTATGTCCATAGAAAATACCAGACTGAAAATCGAAGTGTTTCAGGGGATAAAGAACACAAATAATGGGATAATTAACAGATACAATATATTACAAAATGGGGAAGAGTGATAACTAACCATGGATGATTCTGTATTTCAATATTAGTAGTATTTCTAAATATTTTTTAACCATGTATCCTAGTAAAGTACTATATTATTCACAGCTGGGCTTGCATTTACTTTCCTTACTATTTTTTTCCCATATATATATATATATATATATATATATATATATATATATATATATATATATATATATATATATACCCTACTTTCTAGTTTTACAATGCTTAACCTCTAATATAAATTATGTACTCTGACGTTTCTTTGGCATTGATGGATTTTAACTGCTACTGTAGAGTAGATTACATTCATGTGACATAGGACAATCTATTCACCAGCACATTATTAATATTTCCTGCAGTATATGCTGGCTTTTTTATATATTTTTTTAGTTTGGAGTAAAAAGCTTTGCAAATATGACCCTCTGAAATTATTTCAATAACATGTCATGCATAAATTCTGAAAACTACATTATGCAGTATGTGTGTTAAGATGAATAAACCCCTCACCCAGTCCCAGCGTTTTCATGTTGTAGTTTTTTAAATAATAGCTTCTTTGGGCTTTTTCAGGCACCCACAAAATTCTGAATACTTGTAAAGGCTATTCATGGCTACTGAAATAGACAAGCCACACAGAAATCTCTGGATGACACAGTTTAATTATACCAGTACTGAAGTGTACTTGTATTTAGCAGCATGCCTCCTGCATCAGATAAATTGTGGATAAAGCAATGTTTTCAATAACGCTTGAATATGTTTGTTACTAAATGCAAGTAAAACTTGCAGCAATTATACTAGTTATACAGCTTTAAGTAATTATTTGATTTAGTATATGTTCCATCAGGGTGAGTTTTAATATAATCCTTTACCTTGCCTGGAAAGGTAGCAGCCCAGTCTCCATTTACTATTATTATTATTATTTGTTTATTTAGCAGACGCCTTTATCCAAGGCGACTTACAGAGACTAGGATGTGTGAACTATGCATCAGCAGCAGAGTCACTTACAATTACGTCTCACGCGAAAGACGGAGTACAAGGAGGTTAAGTGACTTGCTCAGGGTCACATAATGAGTCAGTGGCTGAGGGGGGATTTGAACCGGGGACCATCTGGTTACAAACCCTTTTCTTTAACCACTGGACCACACAGGAGTAATTAATGTAAATTAATGCTTTCTGCAAAAAGTGTCCAGTACTTTGCCAAAATGTGTGGTGGTTTTGTACTGTATACCCGAGAGGTCTACATTGATACTTCTGTATTTAACTTTTATTACTGTTTTATACTATTTCATGAAAACAGTCTAACATCACATACATGACACTTTAAGCATGTGTGGATATATTAGGAGATGCAGTCAAAAAGTGGGAAATATATTGTTCTTGTTCCTGATGAAGAGGAAAAACTGAGGAAATTCATTTATTTCATGAATTAATTAGTATTACTGGCAGCCTTTTCAGAGAGCAAGAAAGGAAACCTTGAACATTATTTTTGTACAAAAGAAAAACACATCAAACCTATTTCTCCTGACAATCTCTCTGTCAATGTCGTCTCCAATTCGCAGCTGATCACTGCTGAGGTCTCGAAGAGACTGGTGTAATGAATGCACCTATGAAAGAAGGGATGTTAAAACACTCCATTCGATTACTATGTTAGTGTTTAGCACCATTTATAAACAACTGAGAAAGTATTTGCAATAATTTAGTTGGTTGCAATAATTTTCTGCTATACCACCCCTCCCCCCAGAGTAGCTTTGTAGTGGTATTTTCTTAATTTGATAGTAAATTTTGAAAGTAAAATTGAGTACAATACAACAGAGCTGGTAAAAAAAATTGATTTAAACACTGAGTGGAGATTCACAGAATCTACTGCAAAACACGTGTTCATTATTCTATGTAACTGTATTTACCATTGGGTTAAATCTACAAACATGAAAAGGTTATTAAAATGGAATTCAGTTAGGGGAATGTCAAGGGCAAAGAATGTGTTAAAAGGTTTGTATTCCTTTCAGACTATTTGCCTTTGACCTTGCACTCACAGGGCTCAAAGTAATTGTTGGTTTAGAACACTACACAATTCTATAACATGCTTCGCTTAAAAAATATATATATGTATAATTAAATTCCCAGTTTTGTCATGTCTCTTTAATAGATATGACAGGTCTTATTGTGGAAGGGTGAATATCAAATGTTTTCAACCTGAAAGATCCTGCAGATGTATTTAAAAAGCTGCGTTTGTGAGTCTTGGTTTGCTTACATGCTCAGGTGGGTCCATTTCATCCACAAATCGCACGGTCGCAGACCTTGACCGTCTTCTGGTGCCATTCGAATCCCTATAGTCCCGGAGAGGTGAGGTAGGCCGGTAATGACGACTTTCTATGAACAAACACAGAAAGCAATTACATTTGCTCTGCAGGTTTGCGTGCACTTGGGTGAATGTCATTCTAATACACATCAACAGTTTCTCTTTTCAAATCATGCACAGCTGTTCAATTTTCTTACACTTTGCTGCTTTGGAAAAAAGGACATCACATCCATACAGACTCATACAGCGTGTCCTGATAAATGCGTATTGTGAATGTTTAACAAATGTGTATAAAATCAAGATCTATGGAGGCTAGGAGACTGTGATAAAACTATGGTGATGACGCAAAATCAATGCTGTTACCATGTTCACCATGTAGAGTGGGACAGACAGACAGGCAGACAAACAAATTCTTTTTCTTTTCTTTTTTTTTTTTTCAATACAGCGTTGTCTGTTTTCTTTCCTTTCCAATAACCACCTGGGGTTGTAACATGGTCAAAATCTAAAATAAATGGACAAAAGTAAAGGCCAAACCATGAAGGCATATCCACAATTATTCCTTTACAAACTTGCCAGAAGCTGATCCGCCATCTAAGTCACTTGTATGTAAAGTTGATCCGGAGTTTCTCCGTAATCGCTGGTGTCTTAGCTGGTGTATAGACTCTTCTAAATTGTCTCTCAGCTATAAAATAAAATAAAATAAAAATTAAACACATACCAAAATTATGACATTGAAAGTATTTCAATTGATCAAAACACAGATTTTGCTACTTTAATAGGAACCCCAGCCAACGTAAAGTAGGCACATCAAGAGGCAACCAATGCTATGCATCAGAGAAAGTGTTTGATCAACTGCAGTATATAAGGCCTGTAGCACTTTACCTGTTGTGAGAATGTAAACTTCAGTATCTAACCAAAATGTAATTACATGTCTTGTAAATTAACAAACAAGACTACACATAGATGTCGATTCTGATTTTACAGTAATCAATGTGAATGAGTGTTTTTAAGCTTTTGGTTTTAGGTTTTAGATAGAAAGATTCCTTAAAGCACTTACAATATTTAAAGTAATACAAAAATACAGCTTATCAGTCCTTACTGTTGTCATTGCTTCTGCTTGATCCCCTGTGTGCTCTCTATATTGGCCCAACATCCGATCAACATAATTAAGATTTCGACTTGTATCCTTGGGGTGGGGGAAGTAATGACATTTATGTCAACCAAGTTTACTTTCCAAATTGTAGTTTATTTGAATGTATTGCTGTTTTAATAAGGAACAACTAAATATCTGAATCAGCACTTAATTACTACAATGCCATCCCATGACAACATCATTAGTCATTAAATTGAAAAATTAGTAATTACAAAAATACAGTTAACAGACTTACACATACTGCTACAGATGTTTTTTTTTTTTTCTCAAAGTCCCCAGATTTTAATGATTTAAACAGCGGCAGTATTTTGATTTGCCACCGTTTATATCAATTGAATAGACCTCACTGTCTTCAGTCCCATCTGTAATTATCTCCTGTAGAATATATTCATACCTGCAAAGTGCTTGCCAAAGTTTCAATTTTCCCAGAAATGTCTCCAGACGAATTTATTCTGCTTCTTCTTTGGGGGCCAAAATGTGTGGCTCGAACCGGTCCTGGGCGGCTTCCCCGATTTCTATGGTAAGTATCGGAATCACTCGAAGACTCTGCCATGGGTAGGGTTGCTTTGGTTTGAAGAAAAACGACATATAAATAAATAAATAAATAAATAAGTAAGTAAATAAATAAATAAATGATAGATAGATAGATAGATAGATAGATAGATAGATAGATAGATAGATAGAGTTCATTTAATTTTGAACCTGCTTACATCCCCAGGTATATGCATTTTCAGCAGCAACCTAAAACCACGCCCAAATTAAATTCAATGAAAAACTACATAGTCGAGACATAGACTTACAACACAGGCAGGTATAAACAAATATACCTGTACAGTACTATTGTTTTTTAAATCCATTCATATTGGTTTTTTTTCTTTGATATGTAACCTGATGGAGTCATAATCATATTGTGACCATTTGCAGCTTACAACACTGTACGTTTTTAATCAGGATTGTAGTGCAGTGATTGATTTTATTTATTTATTTATTTGACTGGATCAACACTGAATTTTTAACATTTCTGACATGTCATAAGATGTATTGCACCCAGATTTAGCTATGAGCTCATTTTCATTGGCAGTCCCTGGGCAGGTGTATAGAATGGAAGAAAATAAATAAACAGAAGCAAACACAAAAACGGAAAAAGAAAATAATACAATAACATTTACAGAAGGGAGCCATTTGCAATTAACAGTTTAAATAACTTTAAGTTATATCCTCAAACATAATGCAATTATTTCCTCCAAACAAATACACAGTTACTGTATAATGACAAAAAGAAAACAGCTAAAAATGTATAGTACCAAAATAATTACCCCTGATTTTAATAATCACAATACAACCATTTGCCTAAATCTACTAATATACCACAGTTAATAACATATGTTAATCCAATCAAATAGTATATTTACAATTCGTGATCACAGATGTGTGTTTTGTTTTAACCATACCTTTATAAGTAAAATCTTTAAATGCATTAGTACCTTTAATGTCGTCTGGTAAAGAACTCCATAAAGTTACACCAAAGTGAAAATACAGTTTGTGTACATTTTGTAGGTCATCTTGCCTCCATACAGTTACCTTAACAGCTGCCCTGGTAATTCTGTTATTCTAATCTGAACGGAGTTTTATAAATGTAATTAATGGGGTTGAGTTAGTTTCAGTCCTCAGTCTACATTTTTACAAAGCAACTGGTACTACTAGCCAATTACTAAGTTACCAAAATAAAATAATAATAACATCATCATAATAATAATAATAATAATAATAATAATAATAATAATAATAATAATAATAATAAAACCAGACATTTTCCACAATTTATATTGCACTTGCACTTCAGTGCAGCCATTTAAAATAACAGTATGTTGCTTCAGATTTATCGATGTTTTATTGGCGAAAAAGTAAGTGCACAATTTAGCAACAGCTTTCCATTTTGACAGATGACAGCAGAAAAACCGAAATAACCGCTGACGTCTGATGATTGGTGAACGTCTACGATTTGGTAATATAGCAACACAAAGAAATGAGTCTGTCTTACCTGCTTGTAACAAACTCACATTAACTCAAATCACATCATTTTACCTGCAACTGCTATTTCACTTTCTATTACTGCAGCTATGGCAACTTGAACTGGCCGCCCTAAAACAGGAAGACTGGGAGGACCTACAGGCGGCGTCGCAAGCAAGGCAGGGAGATGTGGTTCTTAGTGTAAAATTCGAGTATAGAAAGACACAGCGGGGATGGGTAAAAAAACTACAGCGCCCAGCAAATCCAGAGTCAGCTACTGTTGTGTCATATGTAAAGGAAAGCCATGGTAATGGTCGTCTACAAATATGCCTAACAGAATATTTGCGCCAATAGACCCGCCCTTTCACAAGAAGCAGGATTTTTTTTTTTTTTTTTTTATCAAAGTGCAGTAAAGCAGTATTTTTTTAAAGCGACAGTAACAAAATACGTTAATTGCCGGAAGCAAGCATAACCAACGTGATCTGCAAAGTGAAACTCGAAATTGAGTATAAATGTTTTAAATCATTGTAATTTAAAATACAAAATAATGTGAATTAACATTAACGTTTGATACGCCGTTTCATTCTTTCTTATTTGCGTTCACAGGGTTATGTATCATCATTTATGCATCAGTCAAATAAGTCATGTTTGAAGTCCTATTAATTAGTATCCCCTACTGTACCTTCTGAGAGACCAGCAGTGAGTTTACATTATGTGATAATCCATATATTAACAAAATAACTTACAAGCTTCGGTTTCAAGCTAGATGGCAGTTTTTATAGTGCTTGGTATTTACTATTCAACCTCCAATGTTACAAGGTAAACCAACAGAGAAAATTAAGGAGTCTTTTTTTAAAGAGTCTACTTTACCAGAATTTTTACATGAGCATCGACATTTATGATACACAAAAACAACCGAGGACACGACCTCGGGTGTCCTCATAGCTAGTTACGCCCATGGATGCAACAGCGACATCTGAAGGTGTTTCCAGGATAAAACCAAGAAAAAAAAATTGTCAAAAAACATTTTTGGTTGAACTAAATTGAACAGCAGTTTACAGAGCGTACTATAGTTTGAATTAAATATATTTTGCATTCAGTGTTTTGTAGCATAATGTAAAGTTTGTGAAAATATTTAAACTTTAAAGCTTATAACACAAATGATTGTTCTTAGTATACAGTAACCGTCTTATACATGCAATAACAATTATCACAGTAGTACTAGTTTGCGACATTATTATTATTTGTTTATTTAGCAGACGCCTTTATCCAAAGCGACTTACAGTGACTAGGGTGTGTGAACTATGCATCAGCTGCAGAGTCACTTTACAACTACGTCTCACCCGAAAGACGGAGCACAAGGAGGTTAAGTGACTTGCTCAGGGTCACACAATGAGTCAGTGGCTGAGGGGGGATTTGAACCAGAGACCTCCTGGTTACAAGCCTTTTTCTTTAACCACTGGACCATACAGCCTCCTAAACAATATTACATCAGTAATATTGTTTTTTTTTTATTATTTCAATATACCACTTACTGTGGTAAGTGATGGTAACGGTAAACTGTAGATTACAGAACAAACACCAGAGCGCCTCGAAGCATCATTCTTCACTCAAGTGCACTTACCCGCAACACAGACCAGAAGACCACACAGAGCCCACTACTGCATGTCTTACATCGTACATCATTGTACAAAGTAAGAAGCCGATACAGACAGGCTGCTAGTTTGGCATAGAAGCGAAACAAAGTTACAATATCATGTATGTAACATTGTTAATTTAAAAAGCTAAAGTGATACAAAAATACTATACGCGGAAGGAAAAATCGTGTAAAGAAAACATTACAGATATAACCTATTCACTGTACGCATAACTAATTTGATGTATTTTTGAAACGCTTCACTTGCAATATCATTTTAGATTAACCAGCATTTCTGGTGGTAAACATCTACTGTCAAACCGAGCAGTTTGACAGTAAACCTTTTTTTAAGAAAAAGAGTGTGTAACTGGACATTGTGAAAGAATGGCACTGATAAACCGTTTGTTGATTACACTTTTTATGATAAGTGCAACTGGTACTGTGGAAGATTTGGAATCCTGTCCTGCTATTTGCGAATGCTCTGAGTGGAAGACGTTTAAAATTACTTGCTCGGATATTGATGTGATACCCAAGTTTCCTTCAAACACCAGGACTTTGTGAGTACTTTAGAAACTGCATATTTATAATCACCATTATTTATTGGGGGTTTTAGTGGTATTCAGCATGCTTTTTTCGTTTGTTTTGTTTTTTGTATAAGCCACTTAGCACATTTCAATATTCAAAAAATATTTAAGAATTGAGTGCATATAATTGATATTATATATATATATATATATATATATATATATATATATATATATATATATATATATATATATATATATATATATATATATGCATATATACACACACACACACACACACATATAAATATATGGAAATTATTGTATTCTTTATGATAAAACGGTCATTTTTACCTCTGCAATGCTAAACTAACTTGTAATTTTAATTCTTAACTAACTTGAAATAACATTGGATAAATACAAGAAGATGTATGTTGTATACACTTTCTCAAACATACAATGTAATTGTTATTGCTGCGCTGAACGTAACTTTTGAAGTGAAGGGTTGGCAACAATGTTCAGTCCTAGTACAACAAAGGTAAGTATAATCCCTAGTTCCCTGTAAATTGGAACTTTGTTGAAGTGGTGCTTTAGTATTCTTATGGAAGAATCTTCCCAGGCTTATATAACTTTACAAATCCGTATTTATATGAAGTTTATTTGATAAGGACAAGTATAGCCGAGGGTTAATTACATCCCAATGTAATTAACCCTTATTTCAACGCTAGATCAATGGGTTAAGACTATACAGTATATATGTCCAATGAATCCATTGTTAAATAGTGAGGCAATTACTTACAATAATGACTTACTGTATTATGAAACCAGTTAAATGTGGCACATCTAATACAAAAATACACTACATAAACAATGGGTTAAACACAGATGTTTATTGGCACATTACTCAAGCTTTAAAACAATTGAAAAGAGTAAGAGCTAACCAATGAAACTAATGGCTATATGACTTGGCCAGTGCCTAACTGTGCCTTATTCAAATATATTTAAAGCAGCTCTTAAAACTAACATTCCAGCTTGCCTACATGATTAACCCAGAAAAGAAAAAAAAAACTGTGAAATTGAAAAATATATATATATAGGTTTTACCCTAATCTGGTTCCTTGTTTTTGCAGTGCTCACATGTGAGTTTCCAAAAAATAGGACACATAGTATTATTGTAAAAATAATAATAATAATAAAATCTATAATTGAATTGATCACTTTATTTGAAAACGCAGGTCCAACAAAAAATAGCTCCATGGGGGACTAAATGGTTTATTTAGTAATAGGTAAAGAAATGTATACAACGCTATGACAACCGTTTAGAATGGAATTCTCTCGTGATGTTTTTAAAGGCACTGAGGAAAAACTTCTAGTCAAAACATATTTCATATTTTTTTTTCTTTTAGTATTATACATTTTGTATATAAATATAGTTAAGCTACTTATTATAAAAATTCACAGACAGACATATTATTGTAGTTTTTTTCTAGTCGTCTGTACATCTCCTTAATAAAGCCTTGAGAACCCATTGACATTATCATTTTCTCCCCAAATTGGAATAGCCAATTATTTTTAGGCTCAGCTCACCGCTACCACCCCCGCGCTGACTCGGGAGTGGCGAAGACGAACACACGCTTTCCTCCAAAGCATGTGCCTTCAGCCGACCGCTTCTTTTACACACTGCAGGCCCACCATGCAACCATCTCAGAGCTACAGCGTCGGAGGACAACGCAGCTCTGGGCAGCTTACAGGCAAGCCTGCAGGCGCCCGGCCAGACCACAGGGGTCGCTGGTGTGCGAAGGACACCCTGGTACCCCGGTCGGCAGTGCAATAGCCTGGACTCGAACCGGCGACGTCCAGGCTATAGGCGTATCATGCACTCCAAGCAGAGCGCCTTTATCCTTTACCGGATGCGCCACTCGGGAGCACCCAAATTGTTTTGCTCTATTGGCCCAGCGACCATCATGCTTTGCAATCGGTAATATGCTTTGATCCACCTCTGGGGTGAAATCAAAACACTTTAATAAGAGATTGCATCCTTCTTAGAATTGCTAACAACTGGTGATACTGGCTGTTTGGAAGCCACAGAAAACGACAATTAACATTAATTTACCACAAATGTTGCATTTTGGTTTCATATGTTTCTTAAACTACCTGTAGTGCACAAATGAAAACGGTTAATTGAATGTATAAATATAATATAAGGATATATGGAATGTTTGCATCCTGTTGATTTAAACCTCATCATACCATGTAATTTCACTAATAGAATGAGTGCCTTTTGACAGAGACGTTTCCATTATTGGAAAATGAGGGGAAAAAATGTGCCTTTGCTGTACAAATTAAATGTAATTCAGTGGTAGAAATCCAATTTTAAGCCTGAGCCATGCATTTATATAGACCACTGGTGGTATTATAATATAGGTAGTCTCAGAAAAACATCATACTTTAAAATCCTATTGTGCAGTGGATATGTGAAAACATTGACAAAATTATGCTTTTAATCATAAAATCAGCAAACTTGGCATGTTAAACTTTCACCTTGTAAACCTTTCTGGATAGGGAGACATTTAAATTACTTTCATTCTTTCACATACTGTATGTGCTCCAGATCGTTGCAGAAATATTACAATTTCTTTTGTTTCTTCATGTGTATTAACTACACAGGGAGAGAAATCCTGATTGAGATGGTAAGCGTAACAATTTTAGTTTCAGTGTCACAGGCAACGCTGCCAGATTTGTCTTCCAAAGTTTGGAAGTAACCAGCCTAAAAGTAGCCAAATTGTATTTTTGAAACCAGCCAAAAACAGCCCAAAACCGAAATACAAAAATAACACAGGTAAGTAAAGTTATAAACATTTTTTTTATTTATTTATCTGTTTTTGCTTGTTTGTTTGGTTTTTTTGTTTGTTTTATTTCAAAAAAAACATTTTTCACAATTTATAATACAAACACAGCTGTTTCTTATCTGATGAGATCCAACGCGTTAGGTCCAGTCTAGTCTGTTCCTTTTAGAACAAATCTTAATTTTACCAATCCTTTTTTCCTGTCATTCCTTAAACACAATTCTACTTTGAAGTTTTCTATCAGACATTAGTTTTAGTTATGTTCTGTATTTAAGTTATTGCACAGTGTTGCTTTTCCTAAGAGTCAATATAGTATGGGACATGTACATAATGAAACAGCTTGGCCGACGAGAGAAAGGAAAGGGTACAGGCATCTTGATGACACAACCACACCCCTAAGAACTAGCAAGAGTAGATTCTACCAAGACAGAGCTATCCGGATTCTCAAGACATATAGCAGAAGAGAAAACAAGTATTTGCCACTTCAGAGATTCAAGCTGTTTTTCCATGCAGCTGATGCAGCAAAGCAAGGCTGCAAGCAAGTCATGTTTCATTTAATGGACTCTGATGTGCTGGTCCTGGCCATATCTTCATTCCAGCACCTGGCTGTCAGTAAAATGATGGTTGCCTTTGACAGTGGAAAGCACATCAGGTACATACTGTAGCAGTACATGAAACAAGTCTCTTGGCTTAAGCAATGCCCTTACTGTTTTCGATGCCTTCACTGGCTGTGACACCTGTTTCATCCTTTGCTGGTAGAAAACTGTGGGATACATGGAGCACACTTGGTCATGTCGCACATTTTACAACCATGCACATTCCTCCTTTTTCACTGCGGTACTTTCTGTAGTCAAACAGATCCATCAGATGGAGTTATCACAAGTCTTTTTTTTTTTTCAAGGTAGTCACCAGTCATTGACAGCAGCTGGCTGTTTGGGTCTACAGAGGGTATGCTGTCCACTGAGCCAGTGCACTAGTTCCTATTTAGCTTTGTGAAACACCTAACTGGTTTAATCTTAATATGGATTTTGTTTCCTACATGCCATCACAATCACAATTGAAGCTTGGGGTTTGATTATAATTGGTTGATTTAGTGAATTAGTAATCCAAAGGTTTGTGAGATATTCTACAATGTCTTGAAATCAGTACCAGATATCAATATTAACCTAAAAAGGCATTCTAAACATTGCACTTGCTAACTTCTTAAAATATCTGTTTATGGACAATGTTCAGTATGTTGTTCAAGCTAGAGGTCCACTGAGAGCTCAGTAATGTTCTGAATGTTGTAGCTCATGCTGTGGGTTGTGAAATCACAGGACCCCTCACAGATTGTCAACCTCTTTGTGGCCTCCCTGAGCTAATAATCCTGGCAAAGCAATTGTTGAGTCTGCATTACAGCATCAAATTCTGCCTTCATTGCCCCAACACCCTGCACCCCACCTACTGTAGCGGATAGTACAAATGTGCGAATACGTATCTTCTTAAATTTGTATGTGTTTACTACTATATTTACAATTGCATCACAAAAACAAAACAATTCTAATGAAAATATAAAATCTACTAAAAGCATGACCTTTTGAAACCTTTTTAAAAAGGTTAACTAAAGTTGTCGAAGACTTAAGAAGGTGGAACACTTATATGAACGACTTTGTTATGCTAAAGAAAAAAAAATCTTTTGTTCTGTCCTTTGATCTGCTCAACAGCTTTCCAAAGAACGTCACAGGAAACCCTTGACAACTAAAAAAGCAAACTCTAGATCAATTTATGTTTTTTAGGGGATGGGTGATGAGTGTGACTGGAATTACTGTATGAATAAATCTGTCTGTAGGCCACCGAATCCTGTCTGAGAGACAGGCTGCTGAAAATGTGTTACATATCCACCAGCCAGCCAGTGCTAGGCCTCTGCCAGAACAGCCTTAACTGTTCTGACATGAGGGGCACCGTGTAATTACCTTTAATCTGCCTTGTTTTTCTTCATAAAACTTACACTATGAGCTTCTTACATACAGTCATTTGGGTGTGTAAAATGGCTGTTTGTAAGTTGGTGTAATTGCTTGTAATTCAGTTGTTTATTTATCTTCTGTGTAACATTGGAAACATTATATCGCGTGTTAACAGAAATCAGTACCCAGCACAACAAGACTGCGTAAAACATTGAGAAACATCAACTCAAGGAATTAAATTTGGAATTATTTTAAATTAGGTCATTTAGATCAAGTGTGTACACTATTGTGTTTTTAAAATGAAAGAATGTTTTATGTTTATGTTTTATACATAAATAAAGTCAAAGTGAATCTTATTTTATTAAATAATGTCCGGTTTTACTTAATCTTGATAGTGGTTTATTGCACTGGGAATTGTGTAAAAATACTAGACACTTCATTTTGATTTACTTAAGAATACAGTTTTCGGTCATGTGGCTAATAAAAATATACGTCTGACAATCAGATTTTTATTTTAAATAAACAGCCTCTATTATAGGCTTTTAAACTGCACATTTCCACAACATGTTCAACAAAAATCAATTTGCATTCCTAAAATTGATCCGAACAGTTTTTAGTTTTGAAAACATGTCTTATGCTATATACCAAGTTATTAAGAGCTCTGAGCTAAGACAAATATGAAATGGCTGCGTTTTGGAAAATAGAGTCTATTAGAATACAGAAATGAATACACTAAAACTAAACAGCCACATGTGTATACTAAAGTAATCTGTCAAACAAACTGATCTAACCAAACAGAGTTTGATCAGAGTGCTTAACACCGAAGCTGTCTAGACAGGTTAAAACCATGAGGAAGGGAGGATTTAGTTATTCAAAGCCTGCACACAAACTCAAGTAAATAACGTCTTCTCGCTTTCAGTTATCCTCCCAATAACCTTTTTGTCAGCCTCCATCTCCACTGAGCTACCCATGCTAATTGTAATCTCTAACATTTATAAAAACAGGCCCAGAACTTGTCTGATTGCAGCTCAGAAGGTGAAGCTCTTAATTCTCCAAAGGTCCATGTGTATACAATAGAGCATTGAGCATTCAATTTGTCTTTTTTATACAGTGGCTATATTATTTTAAGATAACTTACAGCGTTGTATTCTGATTTTCAGGGTTTTATATTTTGAGTTAAAAAGTAATTTTTTAGCTGTATTTTCTAGCTCATTTCCACACATACACAGAGTAGAGGGGACATTGGGTGAAATCAGGTTATAAATTTAATGATACACTTAAAACATCAGAAGCCTTATATTTTAATATACTTTCAATTTATAAACTTTAAAGAAAGGAAATACCTTTATTCATTTATTTTACAAAAATGGCCAATGTGATTGGTTAATAAAATATGCAGGATTAAATAACCTACACAACTTTAATATAGGAATTTCTCAGGTAAATATTTTGATCGTTTTTAGTGAAATTCTAAATTTCTGTTCAGGGGTGGAAATCAAGCTTTATCCTACGTACATGTGTTTGTATGTATTAGAAAGCACGTGGAATGAACTCAGATTGCCAGACTGTGAAAGGCAGATATTCTTTCCTTGTAACCTGTTGACAGGCTTAAAGATAAAATTTAATTAGACCAATCAAAGCGAAGTCTTATCAGTTTACCATCATTTTCAGAATAGCACATGTACCCTTTTATACATTTTAGTAGAAAAACAATGTGTTGTCTTCTATTCAATATATTATGCTAGGTCCATTTACAATAATAATGGTGTATAGATCTATTCCAAACAATCAAGGTTGAATTTTGGCTCATGATTTTCACATGCAATGTTATTTTGTTTTAAAAAAAAGTGTCTTAAAAATAGAATGCTTGAATTAAGGATATTTCTTCATGAAAAACATTCATAAAAGCAAAGCATTCATGAAAGTTAGACCAATAGGCAATATTTAACAGGTAGGAATCTAAAGTCAGTACAGACAATCTTAGTTGACTGTCTTGTAATTGAGCGAGCACCTAAAATAGGGCAATCAAAGCAACAGCGTTAATCACTTTTTGGTAAGAAGAACTTGAATAGCTTCCTACCAAATTTTTGGAAGTTACTTCTTGTTATTGTTGGTCTCATCCAAGTATGTGTGTTAAGCCTAGAAGTCAATGCTTTCATTGTGGCCATCATGGCACTGAGTGGAGAATCAAAGAATTTAAAGTCCTCAGCACTTCAATGAGAGGAAACTTTACGATGTCTCCAAGTGAGAGATTGAAAACACGAAGCAGGCAAAATATAATCAGACAGTGGAACAGGTCTGAAGAAACCTTTCTGATTCAATACAGATGGAATTCAGCTGCACAGTAAATACAACCATTTAATGCTTTAAAGACATACTGATGTCCACAACCTGCTCTCCAAACATTATTTTCCCTTAGCTTCCTAGTCACGAACAGCACCAGTGCAAAATACACAGCCCCAATACACAGAATGCTCCAGAATCTTTTTTTTTTTTTTTTTTTTAAATACATATGGAATATGTGAATATTCAGATACATGGAAGCATACTGAATGATTTAGGGTTTCACTCTCTTTTCTCTCATTTAGTTGCAGTGAACCAAACCAGGCACTTCCAGTTTACATTAGGGACAGCTGTGTAATATAGTCTGAAGTTCATTTCTGGCAACAAATTCTGATTTTAAAACCAATAAAACCTATCAACCCATATGCCGTTGAACGTTCACGGTGTAGCCTCTGTTTATAACATACAACACTACTTCTTCTAATGTAGTTAAAATATAAGAGAATGACTTAACCTATACAGAAAACCAGGAAGATGGCAGAAAATATCAACTGGCCTTAGCCATGTTTTTCTTAAAATATATTTTGAATTCTAAATGTCCCATTTTAATCTTCATTTCTATTTATTTTCATAGCAACCTCCCAGAATCATAATTGACTCTATGATTTTCTTAAAACAGCGGTGATCCACACCAGAATACGGCCAGTATTTTGATTATTGTAATTTAGAATTAAGTTAATTGCCTGTGTGGCTGGTGT
Organism: Acipenser ruthenus; assembly: GCF_902713425.1. Lineage (NCBI taxonomy): Eukaryota > Metazoa > Chordata > Actinopteri > Acipenseriformes > Acipenseridae > Acipenser > Acipenser ruthenus. The sequence goes on along the minus strand of NC_081203.1, from coordinate 28,913,682 downwards.
CCTGTAACGGACCTGTTTAATCTCGCAATGTTTATTTTAATTTGTCAAAGCACCTCATTTTAGGTTCCACTGACAAATCCACAGATTAGTTTCCACTGCTGAATTGGTTTATTGTCTGGATACATTATCATAGCATGGCATACATTTACATTAATACTGTAAAGTTAGGTTTCATAATGGAAACACACACGGTACATAGATTTGATAGGGGATCAATCTATTAGCAATGAGGTCTTTCATTCCAAACCAGAAGCTCCAACTCTACTTTTCTGGGTTTGATCTCAGCATTAAGTGAGATACAGCATGGCATGCCGAGTCAAAACCAAAACATCTTGTCTGTGTGATTACATATCAGAATCAATTAACTAACATCTTGCTGGTATTAAAATAGATTTAGAAAAGGCGTTGCCAAAAGTAAGATGCAAAGAATTTCCATCCTGCAAAAAACATCAGGTCTTCCAAAAGCAAAATTCTAAAACGTATTCTAACCGAGAATAACCATGCAGACCCTGTTTAGCTTTGGTTCTGGTCCACCTGTGTTCTTATACAGTGGTGCTCTGACAGGCTTTATCAGTGTACATGGAAAAAAAAAAGAAAAATCAAATGATCAAGAATTATTTTTGGACTATTAGCAGTTGATTTTTACATAGTTATAAAACTCCATTACCTTGATGCTAATTTGGTTTGTTCTTCGTCATTTATAACTTGGTTTGTTGATTTATCATGGAATTTCACATGATCATTTTTTCTAATGTTTATTACAGTTATTATTATAGCGTCATACCAAAAATGTTTGCTGAGAAATATTGCAAGTGTGATATCATCATTAGTTTGTATGGGCTTTTATGAAATACGTTGCAGATATACTGTACCTCACAGGCAAATTAAGTTGAACCTGTATCTATAACTCATTGTTACCCATATACATGTAAACTTCCAGTAATGCTGTAGCTATCAATTTAAACACTCTATCAAGCACCATAAAAGGTTTTGAAAAATGCATGCCTGGCTGCACCTTTATCACAAGTCTGTGATATTGGAATTAGATTTCTTTGTGTTATTGTAGTGGTTAAGTGAAAAATATTTCGAGTTGTCCCTGCTATGTGACATAACAAATGGTACAGTACCCACTGATAACCATCCTTTTTTTAGTTACAAATTATCCTGTTCAAATACAAATTTAAGGCCACAGTCATTTGTTTTGACCCATCAGTGTATGCAATTTGTTTTCAAGACAAAACTACATAAACTCATCATCAGATATATTTTCTGACTTAGAGGGTTAACACAATTGAAATAAAAAAATGTAAGAATGTAATTCATGCACTTTTTTTCTCTCTGTAATGCATTAACTTAATAAATAGCAAATCCAGATATTCTTTTCCATCCTGTTATTTCAATTCTGCCCATGTTATAAGACCATTAATCAAACTGATTGTGGGTATTGGACCACAGCACAATAAAATAAGACAACCACGTTGAACCTGCAAGGACAGGGCTTGCATTTTTTGTTTGATTGTTTCTTTTAACAAAATACTCCACTGGATGAGACTTGCCGGACTTCCATATTACTGCACCGGTCTTTACATAGCAAAATATTTGTAATGAAAACATTCTTTAAACTAATCTAAAAAGTAAAATGGAAATGTAATTGAGTACTTTAATAAGAGGAATATAGTTAAACAGCAGAGGTAAACAGCTTGGATAGTGGGGAACAACATTACATTGATTCAAAACAAGAATAATATATGCATACTGTATATTTGTAGCAGGTGCTTGTTTTATTTTATTTGATAATCCCTCACATAGTTATTTCAGCACAATTCCCAGTGCATTATAGCATTCAAAGTTAAATACACAGTTCACAATTCATCTCAGGACTTGCATCTCACACCTAAATACAGATGCTTAGATTATGTACAAAAAATTATGTTAATGATTAGACATAACCTTTTTTCAATCATATTGTAAAACCTCAGGTCTGCCTAATGAACTGTTATCTAAAAAATATATCTTATCATAATATGACCTGGCATGATTCTACTAATAAAAAAGGGCTCTTTTCTCTACAAAAAAAAAGTCACTGTTTTTTCAGCTACAGTCCTTTGCCTATTTTGCAAACACCTGATTTGGTGGCAGGTAATTTTCAGTATCTACTTTATGGAAATATAACAGACAGTATAACACACACACACACTCATAGAAGGCAAAATGATATCACTCCTGTTTTTATTTCTGCTTGTGTGGTTATAGAGCTGTAAACCTAGTATCACTGACAGGTCAATATCCAGAATTGCCTGTAACTTAAAAACTCTCATGGAATTTTCTCCTTTAATAAAACAGTGTTTTAAAGAAAAAAACAACAACAATAATGTTTAACTCATTGAATTTACATCATGTCAGAACTGTTTAATAAACTAAAAGTCCAAATATATATGAGACAGAATGCTAACAAAACACCAGGACAAAAACATAAACAAAAGTGCTTTTTAAATTTGAAGCTGTTGCTGAAAACACATGTAAAGCCACTTCTCTAGGTGTAATTAAAATAATTGTTTTTGTAAAATAAGAAAAAAAGCCTGCTTATAAAAATGTATGTAATGTGATTATGCTGTTTAAAGCAAGTCATTACAGTTATTATCTTCTACACAGGCGGTTCATGGAGACACAGCTGACAACAATCCACAGTGAAGCATTTTCAAACCTCCCAAACATTTCCAGAGTGTAAGTACCTGTTCTGCTTTTCTCACATTTGTTCTTTTTTTTCTGCTTTATTAAAAAAGCACTTACTTTAAACAAGAAACGTATAGTAGCCTGTATAGATGCTTCAGAGATTTAGCATTTCTAAATTTTTTTTGTACAATCAAAATAATTTTTCTGCTGTCTTGACCGTTACAGTTGACAAAGGATTTAAAATGTAATCATTAACGATGCATATACATACACAGTGCGGAAAGCCAAAAATATGTTTCTAAAACGATGCCTGAGATGAATGCCATAGAAAGTGAACCAGGTATTATAATAGCTAACTGTATAGACTAACAAGCAGTAAGTTGTTGTTGGGTCGGCATTTCTTTTGTGTACATAGACAATTAAACATTCCTCGGCTCCAATAAAAGGTATTTTTAGATATTGGCCCACTTGCATCAACATTCACAATATGCAGCTTTCCTAATGCTTGTGGTTCAGAATGGGATTTTAAAAGTATTTCTTCATCTGACCGCCTCACACAGCCATAATTACCGTGTGCTTGTGGATTATTTGTACTTTCTTTCTTTCTTTCTTTCTTTCTTTCTTTCTTTCTTTCTTTCTTTCTTTTAAAATAAAGAAACATTTTCCAAGTCACGCAAAATGTTCTATATGTTAAGCGTTTTGTATCTGACAATCACAGAGTGGTCGCACTTTTATAAGTCTGACAAAGCATTAAAATCAGATAAAAGGTATACAGGATGTAAACCAGAGTAAATGATAAAAAAAATAAATAAATAACATTGCGTCGTTTTCCTAATGCAGGTGTTTGCTCAGCTCTAGACCCTTATTATTTTCAGCAAAAAAAGTGGTCTGATTCCTGGAAATTGCAACATCAGTTTCCTCCCAACAAATCAAACGTCCCTGCTTTGTATCTCCCCTCTCATTTTGCCGTGCCTTAAATTTTAAGAATTGCTTGGTTTGATGCTGCTTAAGTGAAACCGCCAACTGGAAAGCTGCACAATTATCTCAACTTCTCAAACGCACATCTGCCTTAGTTTTAGATCTACCCCCTGGTCTGACCTTAGTGGTATGACAATGTAAATAGCCTTATTATGACCTTTCAACTATGACCCTAAATACAACTTCCTTTTTTACCACACTACAGGCTTTGTGAATACATGCTTGGAGCACAAAGTTTGGATGCTGACATACAGATAATTATGAATTCCCCTCTGTTTATTACTGTCTGGTTACTGTTACACGTGTGTGTTGTATCCTCTTGCGACCCCAGGGTTCTATAAAATACTCATTTAAAAAAAAGAAAAATTCAAAAGTATATACATATGTGGGATATATGCATTGTATTTGTGTAACATGATTTAATAATTTAAAATTGTAAATTATTACCCATATACATGTAAACTTCCAGTAATGCTGTAGCTATAAATTTAAACACTCTACACCTGAATATGAAATGAGAAACTCAAGCCTCAATTTTATATGTGTTGTGCTTCATAGGCGATGTAAAATTTCACTGGTCTGATTATAAGCACATCGAACTTGACTGTCCTCAAAATATGATGCAGCAGTTTGTAGCCAAAAGAAAGGATTTACATTTTTTTTCTGTGAAGAAATATTGATTTAGAATGTTTCAAATTATATAAATACAGCTTGTGTTCTGATTTTTTCAAAGAAAATTTGATGTGGTATTTAATGCGTTGAAAATAAAATAATACAATTATTGCACATTTTGTTCATCCGGTGTTTTTTATTTTTTAATTATTTTTGACAGGAAAATAAACATGCAAAAACATTTCTTGGCTGAGTAAAGAAAACATTATTGAAAATAAGTAATTTTGTATTAAATATGAGAAGAACAAAAATTGGATCTTTGACACATATGATAAAAAAATAAATAAAAAAAAACATTTTAAAAAATGTGAGTCAGAAGTATGATATTTTAATCTTCCAAAGCTGCTTCGGCCCCTAAAAATAACATTATGAAGCATTATGTGTAGACATAAAAAATGAAAAACCAAGTAATAAATAAGTATACAGTGGTACCCATAGCTTATGTAAACCAATTGTATGAATATAAATTGTATACTGTCTATACTAGCCCACATGACATTCATCAGGACATAATTATACTCACCCAAAAAAGCTATTTAGAGATCACTGTTTAAAATGTAGATAGTAATAAGCTCCTAATGAGATAACAGATGTTTTCCTCTGAAATGCACAATAGGCATGAAGGCTAATCAGAGTATTGTCAGACACATGCAAGTTTGTGGAACACATGGTTTTTCAAAATAGTCATTTTCTGGCACGTAGCAGTGAGTTATCCCCCCCCCTCCCTTGTTGCATCCAATGTGATAATCCACATAATCCACATAAATGTTTAATGCTAATTGTTTTTTTTTTTTCTGGTAGGTATATTTCTATCGATGCAACTCTGCAGAGGCTGGAAAAACATGCATTTTACAGTTTAACCGAAGTAACGCACATGTGAGTAATCCTTTTATATATAAATAAGATTCCACATCACTTCTGCCAACACAACATTATTACACACCTGCATAGTCAAGACCAGAGCGAGAGATGACTGGTAATGTTTATGTACCTGCACATTTTGGTAATAGTTGTCTTTGAAATCTTTGTAGAGTTAACGTATTATAATTGAATCTGCAGTGGAGTAAAAACAACCATCACACTGTAATAGTTGTGGTGGTTTCACAATACGTTCACCTTGTTCTGTGATTATATTCCTATAGAAAGCACTATTATTATTATTATTATTATTATTATTATTATTATTATTATTATTATTATTATTGTTGAAACAGGAATGAAGTCTGGTTTGACATTAAATCGGAGCTCCTCAGTACATCCCATTCTCAAATAATAGGTTTATTATTTATTGACCCTATTTTTTTGGTAGCTTAAAAGTTGAATTGGGTCTGTAGTTCCAAATAAAATATTAAGTGATTTCATTAAAATATAGACTGAATTACATATTTCCCTTCCATTATTCAACTAAATTACAAGAGGTACCTGAAAAATATTATGAACTATGTACAGTATTTTTTGTAACCATAATGAAGCAATCATATAAATGTCTACTGCATTCGAAATAAAAATAAAAAGACCTTTAATCCTTTAGAAATGTATATATGTGTGTGAAAAACAGAAAATATTCTGGGGGATCATCATATTTTTAATGCTTCTTTTAGATGTGCCTTTGAAGCTTGGATGTTACAATGCAGTAAATTAAAAAAAAAAACATGGTCTCATCTAATGCACAATATTGATAAAGAACCCGTAATGTGGACCATAACTACATAACTACAAAGCTGTAGAAAGCTCCTGATACAATGAACTCCTTCCTGAGCATTACATTTCCAAGAACCAAATGATAAAAGGCTGGTATAATTAGGCGATTAAGTGAGTGGTTGTGTACTGCCATTCTGTCTGCTATATGCTCATGCAGAGATCTGTAACCAGGCACTTCATGCTGGTGGGCAGGCTGGGTCTGTCAGCAATCAATAAAATTGAAGCTCCTTTTATTTTAGTTGGATCCTTTAGTTAATTTCAGTGCTGATTTGTGCACACCACAAATAATAATATTTTCTCTCAGTTTTCTTTAAAGGGTTAGACAGAAAATAATATTATGCTTCCTGTCAGCTGCTTGCGGTCAGTTACCTTGTGTTAAAGCAGCATGAGGCTACACTAAGAATGTTTTAGCTGAGATTTGTGGTCTTGCTGCTGGTGAGCAGAACAGGGACTGAGGACAGAATGTGGTTTCAGGCACTCTGTGATACAGGTCCCACTCTGAAGAGTGTAATTGACAGGTAACATCCTACTGTATATGTTGGTACACACCTCGACGCTAATGTAAAGATGCCCTACAGTGAACATTAATTGTAAGGATTTGAGAGAAGTGTATCCCTGTTTGGAATATTATACATCCTTTAAAGAGTTAGGCTGCTGAATTGCCAAAATCACTAAACTCATAGGAACTTTTGTGAGCTGTACAAGTAAAATACCTTTGAAATAAAAGTCCTTGTTAACTTACATGCACTCTAACCCAGGAACTCAACATAGAAACATTATTTGAAACCAACTAATCCCCGCAGGAGTATTTTCCTTTTCATAACATTTATCTATCTTATTATATATTATAATAGCAGTTTCTAAATATATGCCGGTATACACAAATAAATACGCTGCCCAGGTAACCAATGATACATACTAATCTTAAAAGGAAATTAACAAATTATGATAAGCAGTGCTCTTACGCCAAACCATCAATGGCACTTTTTTTTCTGAAGGAAAAAATAAAATCCATTAAAATTCTAAATTGCTTGCTTCTAGATTGCTTGCAAGCCTTTCAATTAAAAGTCTTAGTTGTTTATTTCTGGTGTTTGGTAACCTTATTGGGTGCATTTCTCCTTTCTGAGCTTTGAGAATTTAACCCTGTGTGTGCCATTTAAATAACAGCACCATCACCTCATTTCCATATAACCCTAAAATGAACCTTTTACTGAAATAATGTCAGCGTTCTGTCATAAAGTGAATTTGATTTGTCTTAGTTTGTCTGGGTACAGTGTATGTGACAGGTGTATTAATAGAATTAATATAACATACTATTTTCTGAGGAATATTACACTTATAACAGTACACTAGAGGCACTAATAGCTGAAACATTTGCCAACTGTTTTTAGTTTGCATATGTTTACCATCATATGTTTCGAAGTTATGGATGATATAACGTAAACTAGCAAGAAACAAAATAGCAGCAGGAAGGAGTAGGTGGACTACTGAACCATATTCACAACACATCAAGGACTGCTTTAGGATTGTTTATTTTGTTTAACTTGTTTTATATAATAGTTTGAAAATCAACTTTTGCCTTTGCACTTTCTTCAGAATAGGGTTTTGCTACTGTGCAAATATTTATTGATCTGATAACAACAGCTTCCTCCTACAGATGTACAGTGCCTTGCGAAAGTATTCGGCCCCCTTGAACTTTGCGACCTTTTGCCACATTTCAGGCTTCAAACATAAAGATATGAAACTGTAATTTTTTGTGAAGAATCAACAACAAGTGGGACACAATCATGAAGTGGAACGAAATTTATTGGATATTTCAAACTTTTTTAACAAATAAAAAACTGAAAAATTGGGCGTGCAAAATTATTCAGCCCCTTTACTTTCAGTGCAGCAAACTCTCTCCAGAAGTTCAGTGAGGATCTCTGAATGATCCAATGTTGACCTAAATGACTAATGATGATAAATAGAATCCACCTGTGTGTAATCAAGTCTCCGTATAAATGCACCTGCACTGTGATAGTCTCAGAGGTCCGTTTAAAGCGCAGAGAGCATCATGAAGAACAAGGAATACACCAGGCAGGTCCGAGATACTGTTGTGGAGAAGTTTAAAGCCGGATTTGGATACAAAAAGATTTCCCAAGCTTTAAACATCCCAAGGAGCACTGTGCAAGCGATAATATTGAAATGGAAGGAGTATCAGACCACTGCAAATCTACCAAGACCTGGCCGTCCCTCTAAACTTTCAGCTCATACAAGGAGAAGACTGATCAGAGATGCAGCCAAGAGGCCCATGATCACTCTGGATGAACTGCAGAGATCTACAGCTGAGGTGGGAGACTCTGTCCATAGGACAACAATCAGTCGTATACTGCACAAATCTGGCCTTTATGGAAGAGTGGCAAGAAGAAAGCCATTTCTTAAAGATATCCATAAAAAGTGTCGTTTACAGTTTGCCACAAGCCACCTGGGAGACACACCAAACATGTGGAAGAAGGTGCTCTGGTCAGATGAAACCAAAATCGAACTTTTTGGCAACAATGCAAAACGTTATGTTTGGCGTAAAAGCAACACAGCTCATCACCCTGAACACACCATCCCCACTGTCAAACATGGTGGTGGCAGCATCATGGTTTGGGCCTGCTTTTCTTCAGCAGGGACAGGGAAGATAGTTGATGGGAAAAATTGATGGGAAGATGGATGGAGCCAAATACAGGACCATTCTGGAAGAAAACCTGATGGAGTCTGCAAAAGACCTGAGACTGGGACAGAGATTTGTCTTCCAACAAGACAATGATCCAAAACATAAAGCAAAATCTACAATGGAATGGTTCACAAATAAACATATCCAGGTGTTAGAATGGCCAAGTCAAAGTCCAGACCTGAATCCAATCGAGAATCTGTGGAAAGAACTGAAAACTGCTGTTCACAAATGCTCTCCATCCAACCTCACTGAGCTCGAGCTGTTTTGCAAGGAGGAATGGGCAAAAATTTCAGTCTCTCGATGTGCAAAACTGATAGAGACATACCCCAAGCGACTTACAGCTGTAATCGCAGCAAAAGGTGGCGCTACAAAGTATTAACTTAAGGGGGCTGAATAATTTTGCACGCCCAATTTTTCAGTTTTTTATTTGTTAAAAAAGTTTGAAATATCCAATAAATTCCGTTCCACTTCATGATTGTGTCCCACTTGTTGTTGATTCTTCACAAAAAATTACAGTTTCATATCTTTATGTTTGAAGCCTGAAATGTGGCAAATGGTCGCAAAGTTCAAGGGGGCCGAATACTTTCGCAAGGCACTGTATTAATACACTCGTATTAAATAGTCTATTGTGTGCATATATATTTTCAGGTCAGATAGTGCTAAAAGCTGGTATAAGTCCTATACTGAATTTAAGGTTTGTTCACTGAAAATGTAAAAGTACGATAAGGTTTATTATTCAGGTTTTTGTGTTTGTTTTTCTTGAACAGAGAGATACGAAATGCAAGGAGTTTGACATATATTCACCCTGATGCTTTTAAGAATCTACCAGTTTTAAAATACCTGTAAGTAATATCATTTGGTATTTGCTAGTATCTGTATGCTATTGTGTAGTGACATGAAAATGTAATGTACTGAAGGACAATGCAACCTCAAATGCAGCAACAATGGAAGAAATGGTTAATAACATGTTCTTATTTTGACATACCAAAGGTATGAACTAACTGGGAATCCATACAGTGGCATGAAACCATATCATATTGGTTGGTTGAATTTAGAGAGTTGGAAACTAATAATTGCAATTTTTTTAATTAAACCAACTTCTGACAACAACATCATATCAGAATATTTATAGAATGTTATTTCGACAGACCGGGTGCAGTGTAATTCACGTTGATTTGCTGAGCTTTCTAAATGCTGTTCTCTTTCATTTCAGTGGGATTTTTAACACTGGCCTTGATGCGTTTCCTGACCTTACAAAGATTAATTCTTCTGATGTTAACTTTTTACTGTAAGTTGATATTTGTTGGGCTTTCCTGCGCATTCTCTACCCTTAATACAAAGGTCCTGCTAGCTAGAAACACGTTTCTTAGTTATATATGCTAATGGGCAGTAAAGAGATTAGCTGTTCTGCAGCTTCTGTGTGATTTATTTGGAAATTGTTTACATTTATATTAGGGCTGTGGAGATACTCCGAATTTCAGAGGAATTCCCTTTGAGATATTTTGGTTGGCAGATATCAAATGAAACTGAACAAGCCTATTAATAAATGTGATCATTTCACATTAAGAAAAGTGCAATTGAGTACCAATCAATGGCAGTCATTTCAGCATTAAACAATTTACAGGCCCATTGTAGTCTAATTATCCTTTCACCCGGGGCGCTTTGACTGCTGTACCAAAGCCATAAAATGACAATGTAAATATGTCGCAAAACTACCAAATGCAGCTCATTCGTCACGTACACATGACCTTTCCTTAGCATCACTTTAAGAGCTACCGCTGTGATAACTGGGATACTTACTCTTTGTTGAGTTTAATCCAAGGATAAATCTTGCCCAGGACTACAATCCCACAATTCACTGCAGAGATGATGTAAATCAAAATCTTTTTTTTTTTATCAAAAAGGATAAAAGTAAGGTCAAATAATACAAGTAGTCACTAATAAAATACAAGTGGTTTTCATTAGTTTGATCACAAGCTTATATTAAATCACACGGCTAGATTTGTATTGATTGTACTGAATAATTGTGTAAACAAGGACAACTGAGGGGCCACTTTGTTTTACATTGAGGGATTAACAGGTTTTATTCCATTTAATTAATATCCAACAACATAAAACATCTTAAAAGCAAATCGTTTGAAAATCTGCACAGCCCTAGTGTTTGTAGTTATATTTTAGTAACAATTATGTTTTATTCTTTTATTGACAGTGAAATTGCTGATAACCCCTACATTACATCAGTTCCTGGTAATGCTTTCCATGGTTTGTCCAGTGAATCACTAACACTGTGAGTATCACTTCTTATCATCTCCATAACGTTTACAGAACATTTTATACAACTGCAGTTTTTTATTCAGTGCACTGATGTACTGTAAGTGATCTCTGTGGTACAGACACCCCTGTCCTTGTGGATAAGATAACAACAATGCTAAGGGGTCAGTTTACACGTGATCACTGTGGCTCTCCTTGTTGTCACCAAAGAATACAGCAGAGCAAGGAATGTCATTTCTGAGACGTCCATGATAATTCAGAGACTTCACATTTGCTGGAAAGAGTTGCTTAAAATAACCTTAATGCAGTATTAACCAAAGGGATATATATATATATATATATATATATATATATATATATATATATATATATATCCTGACTATGGTTATATAGTGGAGTGCTACTTGCATTTTTAGGCATACCAAGACAGATTGTGATAAACTTGGTATTAAAAGCTTGGTCACACTGAGCGACTTGTGGCTTGTGACTGGTAATGAAGTCTTTAGCTTAAGAACTGGACATCTTAATTTTTTTAACTGTACATGTATATATATATTTTATTTCTACAGCTAATTATGCAGATGTGCAGCTAGCATTCCTTAGCAGAACAGCAGTAGTGAATATGTAGTATATATGTAAAATAGTATGGACCTATTAAAACAAACAAAACCCAGGTGTTTAGTATGATAAATATCCTTTCTCATCATATTTCTGGCTGCTGAATGAATCTTTGCTGGTCATATCAATGATAGACTAATGGGGTTGAGATGACTTTTGATGGGTTTATCGCAGGAAGAAAGCCCCCATGGTCAGTTCAAAGGCAATCGCAACATGCTGTGTAGGCTCAAGATATATACATCAGAAAAATTCAAGGAGCCCACACCCAAGAAAATGAACTTATGGTTTAATTTCATTTTGTTTTGCTGTATTGAAACCAATATAATTTTAAGCTCTTATATTTTAATATCAATACTGTACTTAGTGGTTCACTCATGTACTTATGTTTTTCAGCAAACTTTATAATAATGGATTTACTGAAGTCCAAGGGTATGCCTTCAATGGAACAAAGCTGGATGCTGTGTAAGAACATTTCAATGCTTTTCAGTAAAAAATAATATATTGTGGTGTGCTGGTGAGGTATATGCCCATATGAAGAGTGCTATTAAGAGGGACCATTGTTCAACGCTGTTCATTTACTGATAACAGTATATTAACATTCATTCATGGGAATGCTATGAAGCTCTAGGGTTTACAGTAGGGGAAATCTGGACTGGTTGTGTCGCTAGTGTACCATACCAGGTGTCCGTTATTCTTTTATGACCTTTTAGCCTTTACTTAAGACCAATATAAACTGTGCCAGAAGATTGTTGAATTAAAGCATTTAATTTAATTAGGTTGGCTTTTTTCATTTTTTTTTTTTTCAGAATGTCCTTTTCCAACTTTCTGTTTGACCGTAACTTTTCCCATGAGAAAGAATATCTTCCCAAAAGGGTGATCAAAACGATAGGGTTTTTACAACCGGAAAGGAAACCTAAAAATGGTCCTGTTGTGTTTTCATGTTTTCATTTTATTTTCTTCTTTGTTCTGTCAGAACTTTATTCTGAAAGTTTCCTTTCAGGATATGAAATATTAATTTGTTTCTGCCCCTTTATCTGACCTTGCAAGCCTAAAGGGGATAAAATTAAGCAATGCTGAAGTCTTTGTTGTGAGTTTTACCACACCAATGTTTGTGTTGGAAAGGGGTAAAGCCCAGTGCTAAAACTGATCCCCATGTTCTAAAACCAAGATAAACACTCACCCTTTCACCTTATTATTGCAATTAGATGTACAGATTTTAAAGTATGTATTTTAAAGGTGCAGTATATTTCAAAAGTGTTTTGTCTGATATTTATCTATAAATACAACTACAAGTTTAAATAACTTTTTTAACATTATAATCCACAATATTCATCAATTATTTTTTATTTTTATTTAAAGTTAAAGTGATAGGGTGCCAACAGGGTTGCTGCCAGCACTGTGCTGTTATTTGAGATGTATTTATTATTTCTAAGCTTTGTGATTAAATCATAAGGTTAATGACTAACATTAAATTGCTGAACTAAAAAATAAAAAGGTTAGATATTGGGTTTTTTTTTGGGGGGGGGGGGGGGGGGGTTTAAACAAAAAACAAAAACATGCCTGTGGTCAAGCAAGTTAAATTATAAACATAGTTAAGTATAGTGCCATCTTTACAGCCCATTTGCTGAAAGCATTCTGTAAATGAAAAACTTTTATCAATTTACTGCAGGTATCTTCACAAAAACAAGTACTTGACTGCCATCGATCAAGAGGTATTTGCAGGAGTGCACAGTGGACCAACGCTGCTGTAAGTATTAGACATACTTCTCTTATACAGTACTAGCTGAAGTACCCGGCATTGCCTTGGGAAATTCAATATTTCAGTGTTTCATGCATGACAAATTGGGGAATGGTAGCCTTATGGTTTCCTATAAGTTACCGATCTTGGGTGTCGCACAATGCGCTCGGACCCTTTTCCCTTTTTTGTGGAGAACGGGTGTGAGAAAGGAGAAAAAGTAAAGAAAAGAAAAGAAAAGAAAAGTAACGTTTCTTTGACTCACCATGTTTGTTTGTCTGTTTACTGTTTTATCGTTTTGTTCATCTATTTATTTTGGCTTAAAGTGCCGTGTTCTGTTTTGTTCAACTTTTATTTATTTGTTTATTAAAACACTGAGCGCTGCCGCAACTCAGTTTCATCACTACTGCCTGTGTGTGGGATTCTTTCTGGCCTGATGTCATCCACTACAGCCTGCTTGTCACAGAGATACATGGCTACTGTAGTGACCCAGCGATGGGGTTACTAAATAAAGTACCCCAGAGGTCAAAAATTTGGATCCAAACTTAGCCCTTGACCTTCCCCTGGATGAAAGGAGGTCATGCAAAGTTTGGTTGCACTGGCTCCTGCGGGGTCCGAATGCATAAAGGAACAGACAGACACACAAACTTTCTTCTTTATATATTAAGATATCGAATTTTAGCCACTGGTGGTCCAGTGGTTAAAGAAAGGGTCTTGTTACCCTAAACCGTAAACTGTCAAAACTGTGTAGACTGGACCATACGGACCATGTATCTATAGTGAATACTTTGTATAATCCCCACTGTCATATGATGCAGTTTAACCAATTAATCAAGACTGTATTGTTAATGACATGGCATAACTGTAAACCTTGAGCCTTTTTACATGGACACGCATGTCCGTGGCAAGAGTTATCAGTTTCCGTGGCAGTGAACACATCTAACACACACACACACACACGTAATTGTATAGAACTTCCGTTTTGTTTGTATGTGGCCAAGATGTTTTTTTTGTTTTTTTTTAAATATCCGTCACCACTCGACATGGTGCTGCCCCTGCTTCCTCCCCAGATGAGAAGTCTCAGTTTGCCTTTCAATTATTGTTAGCTGCATAAGAATGGCATGAAAACTTGATACTCTATTGTTTTCACAACCCATTTCTGTTGTCAGCTGTCTAGATAGGGCTTTCAGCCAACTGTGGCACTAAAACTCATGCATACCCCACATTCTTCATCTTGTCTGTGTAAAATGTTTTCTGTAACAATTTAGTAATTGTCTGTTCATTGAGCCAAAATATTGGATGTTTTATGAAAACACACTAATAGAATAGTTAACATTGTAGCTCCAGGGTTTAAACATGCTTGATCGATTTTTACCACCTTTATTTCGATGCTTATACTTCTTCATAACCTCGTAGCTCATCTAAATGCATTGTTATGTTTAACTCATAGAGCTATAGCGGCTTGGTGATCAAGTATTACAGAGGGCTTTTATGAACATGTTGAAATGAAGTCATGGGGATGATGTTATTGGCAAAATATTTGAGAATGACAAAATCAGACACTCAAAGCTAAAGCGTTTTTACATGTATTACAGAATTTCCCAAGAGTCGAAAGAATTAGTAATTGATCTGCTGGTCACCAGTTTAAACTCAAAAATAACTCCTCATTGTTCTCTCCAGATTGCAGTGTAAAAGAATAGTTCTGTAAATGTGCAGTTGAGTACAAGAAAAGATCTTGGTGAAAACGTTAGCTGACTTCTGTAACACCTAAAAAGTGTCAACAATTCCTAATACACAGGGAATAGGAAAAGATTAGTCTTAAGATTTTACGGATGGTTTCACAGACCCAATATTGGTGGTAATCGGGGGCTGTGAAACCTGTAGTTAGGTAGTTGTGTAGTTTTGTTGTTGTTATTATTATTTTTTATAATCTGTATTGGATTTTTCATTGCACAAGTAGACTGAACATACAATTTCAAAAGTCTAGTTTTCCACATTTTTATGATTCCAAAGGAGTTTCAGTTGTGAACAATGTGTGTTAAAAAAAACATTATGGATGTCTAGTCTGGGAGCTTACGGTGCCTAGAAAGAATTCAAACTACTTTTCTAATGAGTGCTTAAAAAAAGAAAATATCTTTGGATCTTGAAGTATTTAGATTTTCTGTGCTTGTTTGTGCTTTAGCGATGTGTCTCAGACCAGTGTGAACTCTCTGCCAACAAAAGGCCTGGAAACCGTCAAGGAGCTCATGGCAAAGAATACATGGACTCTCAAGAAACTCCCACCAATAAAGACTTTGCGAAGATGACTCAGATTATGGTGACGCTATATACAATGAAAACTCCAAGCTCCAAGATTTCCATAGCAACTCCCACTACTATGTATTTTTTGAGGAGTTAGCTGACGAAGATGTTGGGTTTGGACAAAAGCTAAAGAATCCCCAAGAGGACTACATCCAGGAATTTGACAGCCACTATGATTACACTGTCTGTGGAGGTAGCGAGGAAATGATCTGTACCCCAAAGCCAGATGAGTTCAACCCCTGTGAAGACATCATGGGCTACAACTTCTTGAGAATTGTAGTGTGGTTTGTGAACCTCCTAGCCATTCTGGGAAATGCCTTTGTCTTGCTGATCTTGCTTAGCAGCCATTATAAACTAACTGTCCCCCGGTTTCTAATGTGCAACCTAGCCTTTGCCGATTTATGTATGGGGATTTATTTGCTGCTGATCGCGTCAGTGGACCTCCATACCAGGTCAGAATACTACAATCATGCCATTGACTGGCAGACAGGACCAGGATGCAATACTGCTGGCTTTTTCACCGTTTTTGCCAGTGAGCTTTCAGTCTACACGTTGGTGGTCATCACACTGGAGCGCTGGTACGCCATTACCTTCGCCATGAGATTAGATCGAAAAATACGCCTTCGCCACGCTTCTGCCATTATGCTTTGCGGATGGATTTTCTGTTTCCTTTTGGCCATTCTGCCCCTTGTTGGGGTCAGCAGCTACATTAAGGTTAGCATATGCTTGCCCATGGATACTGAGACACCTCTTGCTCAAGCCTACATCATCTCTGTCTTGATGATAAACATCATTGCATTCATTATTATCTGTGCCTGCTACATCAAAATTTATGTGACTGTTCAGAACCCACAATACAAGCCTGGGAGCAAAGATACAAAGATAGCCAAGAGGATGGCCATTCTGATCTTCACCGATTTCACCTGCATGGCTCCAATTTCTTTCTATGCCATGTCTGCGATAATGAACAAGCCTTTGATAACAGTCAGCAACTCAAAGATCTTGTTGGTCCTCTTCTACCCTCTCAACTCCTGTGCCAACCCTTTTCTCTATGCTATTTTCACCAAGGCTTTCAGAAGGGATGTCTTTATTTTGCTGAGCAAGTTTGGCTTCTGTGAGCACCAAGCACAGATCTACAGAGGGCAGACGGTTTCAGCCAAAAACAGCAGTGCCTGCTCTGGCCAGCGTGGAAGTCGTGGAATGGGGCAGGCATTGACAATCATCAAAGACTATTCAAAGCATGAACACCATGGGGAATACCATCCAGCACTGACACCACACCACGTAAGTATGGAAGACTGCAGGCAGAGTGAATTGTAACCCTTTGATTGAAAAGAAGTAGCTTTGGTACTATAGATGCTATAAATATGTTCTTATGGTGATTGTCCAGTAAAGTGTTCTGTTACTTGTGTCAAGGTTATTAGATAGCTCAATGCATTGTTCATGGTTCTAAAGTGATTCTGATTTCTTTAGATTCTGCTTATATATATATCCGTTCTATAGATTTCTTTAGATTCTGCTTATATATATCCGTTCTATAGAGGACTAATATAAAATGGTGTTGTAAATCTTGTTACAATGTGTTGATTAAGTCATGTGCATATTTGAGTATTTAGCTGCACAGTGCATAGTTTCTGGTACCATACAAGGGTTTTTACAAGCTTATGAATTTATTTGCTGATGTTTTGTAATAACATTCACATTCATCTAAAATATACACTAAAAGCTGTGTCTTATTCCGTTTTTATTTTAAAAAGACATTCCGCTTGCTGAAGGCATCTGGGATAGTCAAACACTGGGGGGTCATAATTTAACTTAGCCATGCCCCTTATTTAGTATGTATTGATTAATAAGAAGTTTGTCCTTTGTATTAACTTGGGTGGATCCTGAAACAGTCAACTTTCATTAATAAGAATTTAAAGGGACAAGCAAAAAATGTATTGTATCAGTAATTCTTATTATCAGGAGTCTAAGCCAAATGCATACTGTTTTTATTGAAGTTACAGTAACACTGAAATCAAATTTAAATTACAGTACAATGCAAAATATTATACATGTAAAAGTACTGTGCATTTTATTGAAAATATGGTTGTAAGTGAACTTTTAAAAAGTATACATTGCAAATGAACTGCACTTGAAATCTGCATGTCCCAATCTGATCACAGGCATTTTTAAACCACAAAATCAAGGCGTCCTCAACATCAGGGTATTCAACAAATCGGAAACGCTGACGACTTGCATCCACAGTTTGCTGTTCATAGGCCTGTATTATTGTATCCTGGTTTTTCAGAATGGTTGAAAAAGTTTTCACAGGAATATTGAAATCTGCAGCAACATTTTTTTCTTGTACGGTGGTGCATTGTCCGAGGCTTTCAACACTTCCACTTTTGTCTGCAAGGGTAATGCAAGTTTTTTGCACTGCTTCATGGAAATGGTACTGATGCATGAGCACTATGGCAACTTGAAAACTCTGTCTATGGAAACCCAAAATGCATCATAGGATCAGTAGTCCCAAAACAGTACTAAAATACAGTACATAGGTGCTAATCTGGATGCAGGTTAGTGCATTTCCCAAATTAATTTCCAATCAGCTGTTAAAAAATGGGCTATATATATTATATATATATATATATATATATATATATATATATATATATATATATATATATATATATATATATATATATATATCTCAAACATGTACCAGAAGGATATTGTTAATTGTCTGAAACAATGCTTTATTTAAATAATATTTAAGATAATATTTTAAAACAGCAGGTACTGTATGGCAATATATTGTACTTTAAACTTGTGTTTGGCATTCCTATATTTGTATATTAGCTAATGTACTAATTTTTATATTGCAAGTGAACTGTTGTACGTAACTTAATAAAACTGCTGTAAATTGGTTATTAAAGGTAAATTGCAAGGCTAAAAAAGTTGTGTTGAAATGTTGATTGAGAATGTGTCTGCAGAGAGCAAAATGTGGTTCCATCATTGTTTCTTTCAAGGCAGTTCCAATGTTGCCGGGAGTCCTGAAAGCCCATGTGAAGTGCCCTCTCCCATCCGAATCATTCTCAACTCTACGCGGGTTGGTCAGTGAAGTAGGTGGCACATAAGACTCCCAGCTTCATTGACCACATTGTTATCACATGATTTTTTTTTAAAAAAAATTTAATTTATGGTTCACTTTTATCAACCTCATATCTGAAGAAAAAAAACAGAATGTTATCGTTCTCTTGATGTCTTATTTGGTACTGGCTTCAAATGCAATATTCTAATTTCAGCGATTCCAAGGATTTAAATATAAAGTGACAACACATTTACAGTTATTTACCTACTCTTTTCTTTCATAGTCATTGTAGTGTTGTTTGTATTCAAGATCAATGGGCACTATTAAGTAACCACTATTTTAGGAAAGCGAAAGAATTTCTTTAAGAGTGATGTGTTTATATAATGTCACTTACTATTATACTGTTTACTTCCATTTGCAGGTGGTACTGGATGATATCCCATTAGACATATTAAGGAAATAATTTATAAAAAAAAAAAAGGCTTTTGTAATGGCTTCAAGATGCAATGCTGATGCAATATTGATTCTTACAAATTAGAAGAGACAGATTTCATATGCTAAGTAACCAGTCTACTTACACTGCTAGTTTGTAGTGATAGATTCTATAAAAGATCAACAAAGTTATTAGGCGATAAATCTGCAGTGAATTAGTGCAGAATTCTGGTATAAGAAAGAATCAATTTAAACAAGCTAAACAAAAACATTTTGAACTGTATACTTTTAAGAAGCCACAAATTTGAGAACTAATTAGTTAATGGATGTGAAAGATGGTGCTATTAGAGAATAGTCTATCTTCATAAAATACAATGCTCATAGTTATGTATGCATTGCTCACAACTTAGAAAACATAAATAAATTGTACTTTAGTGTTCCAGGAGAGTTCAGAATTGTATAGAGTATGTGAAGACAGTCGGTGTTATTCTCTCTCTTATTTACCCACATTACAGACTTGTTTACATTTGCCAAGCAGCAGAGAACACTGTAAGAGAACAAGAAAATAAGGAGAAAATAATGCCAAGAATAGAATAAACAGTAACCAAATAAATTAAATCCATCTTACTGTTCTTAAAAGGGGTAGAAAATCCTAGATATGCAGCATATCTAATGGGTGGTCACAAAATAGTGACTGGTGTGTTGCATACCCTTTTCATCTGTCAAAATATTATATATGGGGGGCTCCCGGGTGGCGCATCCAGTAAACGCATTCCGCGTGGAGTGCAGGATGTGCCCTATAGCCTCGAGATCGCAGGTTCGAATCCAGGCTATGTCACTGCCGACCGTGACAGGGGGTTCCGAGGGGACGGCACACAATTGGCCGAGCGCCGCCCGGGTATGGAGGGCTTCAAAAAGCGTGCCCCCCCCCCCCCCTTTCAGAAAAAGATGAGATGCTGAAAAAAAATGAAACCTAGAAGGAGAGTGACAGAGAAAACTCTTTACAGCTGACAGTTGTTGTCTGCAGGTGAGAATGCCAGTCGACATGGAAAGTTTACATCATAAAGATTATCCTGAATGATAGCTCTCTATTTCTAAACCAATTTCGAGGTAATCAAAACAGCGGCTATTCAACACATTCCTGCAATTCACATGATATCATAATATCACTCCACAATTCAATTTTCAGCAAACAGGACTAACATCTGGCAAACATTTTAATCAGACTGGCTGATTCCATTTGAAACTGCACTTTGGGTTATTATTTTAAAAAATCTCATTGTTTCAAGCTAGCCAACACATTTAATAGTCTCAAGAATACCAGGCTTGTTCTGGGGTTTCATGAACAGCTAAAGAAATTAATTATGTCAAGCATGTTCATTCTGCTGCCAGACAGGCTGTTCTTTGGGAAAGAATGTGCAACTGTATTTGATACGCTGCAAAAACAGGTGAATTTCAGCTATTCTCAGCTAGCATACTGCTGACTACAGTGGCCATCAGAAACAAACCAAATAAACATACAAGATACTTAATCTGAAACAACACATCTCTACTATATATGTAACTCAGTCAGTAGAAAACACCTATTAAGACAAACTATGATATTCTGGTGGGTGAGATGTAGTTTCTTGCTACAAAAAAAACAAAACTTACCCTATAGGGTGATTTTTTAATTGGTGTGCCGCAATCCTTAATGTGGCAGGGCTTAAAACAGTCCTAGGTTTCAGAACTACCTTCAATTAAGTATATTATTTAAATAATCAAGAGTCAGGAGTTAAATAAATTGTTTCTCAGTATAGCTGCATAAACAGCTCATATTAGTAACCCTGCACCCTGACTTCATCATGCTATGAACAGGTTTACCAGGGGCCTGTTTGATCCAACTCCTGGCACCTGTTCATTCCAATAATTTACCTGAACAAGGGAAGTTCTGAAACCCCAGACTGGAGCAGGGTGGGTGCTAGTTTCAAGCCCTGTTGATGATTTTACAAAGTGTGAAATAACAAAAAAGATGTACTACAGTATGTACTAATTACCAGTATATAGTCTTAGCACCACATAAAATACCAAAAAAAAACCACAAAGGCTTTTAGTTGAAACAATTGTCTAAAGTATTTGTTTCTTTTACTATTACTATATTTCTTACAAAAATGCTGATTGTCTCAGATGGTGTAGTTACAGAGCTAGTAAGAAACAACTAAGGTATGAGCTCTTAAATGCACATACTGGTCTTGTCGTTTAAAGTTGTGTACCTGTAACACTGGTATTGAGAAAAAGAATATGCCACCCAGTGGAGAAGGAAACGAAGGAGAACAAGATTCTTTACTGCTGACCCCATGCACAGGAAAACACTCTTCGGATGCAGTTACATTCTTCTCTTCTACAGCACAAAGCAACCTCCAAGGAAATGAGTTGAAATGATTACATATAATACATGTACAGTACATGGGTTATTCTAGTGCTGCATTTGCATTCCCTCGACAGGTATCGTTTGTAGTTGATTCAACAGATAAACGATGTGTTCTCTTCACATGGGGTAATCAAACACCTGCTCTCAATAGATTCAACCATTGCCCTAATTAACGATTATCCACCAGGTGGCAGCACTCTCAAATGATCCAAATAGCATTAATCAATAATCAGTTAATGCATCACGCTAGTTTTACAACATTTCCTCTCTCGTAGACAGTTTAAGCATATTTTAGGTTAGTGGAGCCAAGAGGAAACCGTTTATATTACCTTATTCTAGGCTGGTCTCTTAAAAGTTTTTTTTTTTTGGACTTGCTCTAGTGCCGAATATTTGTCATCAAAACTGTTCCCCTTCTTGACCACCAAAGTGTCTGTGTCTGCTGTGCGAGGCTCAGTGAAAACACATTTTTTTTACCATCTCAAACTACAATTGTTAACATGTTTAGTTAAGATTTAAACTGATGTGTGCCTTCTGTTCATATGTTTAATACGATGAAAAATCTTTATAGAATCTATTACTTGATTGGTTTTAAAATCCGTCTTTGCTCGCGGGTATGAAAATAAAGAGTGTTTTCGAGTAATACACGATTACAGGTAGCCATCGAACGCTTACAAACATACTAGCCTCGGAAACAGCAACGGTGCATATTCATAACAACGGCATGCCGCGCAGCTGAATGAAATAAAAAAAATACTGCAGAAGTGTTTCTTATTCTGCTTTCTGAACACAAGCTTCAAGAAAATGTGTTCAAAACCATTTGAAAAACACAGACTTAGCACTAGAGCCCGTGAAGAAATACAAACCAAAAGAACCCTCTCCCCCCTCAGGTACAATTATTTCTCAATATATGCCTGAACTCTATTCTTCTTTAAATTCCTGTTCTTAAATAATATCTTATTAATGTGTAATACAACAACCCGACACTGTTTTCTATAGGGATCAGTCGTGCTATCATTACTCAATAAAAAGACGACAAATACAGCACGGCTTTATCCACTTGGGAGTTCCCTTATGACCCCGTAACGCCCATCCTTGTGAGGAGAGGCTATATACTGTTGCATGGTGTATAATTATTTACTACAAGGTACGCATTACATTTATATACTGTTGCACATTTACAACATACTGCAACAATAACTCAAACATACCACGAGAAAGTAGCATATTATATTATATATTACATTGAGTACAATAGTAAGCATTTCATTTTTCCATAGACAAATGTACTACAGTATATTAAAATATGTTAGTGTATACTTCAGTATCGAATACAAATTTAAAAACATATTCGCAAACAGAAGAGATTAAACACTACTAGCATAGATGACTTTCCAGGCCTCAGTGGCATGGATCATTTTCATAAAACTAAAGATACAGATTCCTCCTTTAGACAGTCTGAGCTCAGCTGCCGTTTAAAGCAGATCTGTGGTAATGTATTTATTTTATTTACAAAAGTATCGCAAAGCACTGTACAGTACATAGCAGGAAGAAAAAAAAAAAGAACAAACCACAATACATTTGTATAGCATGTCACACATACAACTGCCACAGTCAGACCATTTAATCATCAGTATGCATATGATAATACAAAAGCAGCAATTAGCACTAATCTTGGACTACCTAATGCTAATATTAGGTAATGCTAATCGTGGTCTGTGAAACCAGCTGAAAAGTGTATGTGGTATTTTAACCGTAAAACCTGTACATACAATTCAATTTAATTAGCTTTGAATCATTAATGAAATGTGCCAACTCCTGCTTCTTTTATTTGTCTTTATGCTGGTCTCTTATTGTGCTGAGAAACCATTTCAAAGTTAGCTGTAAAATGCTTTTAACCATTTGTCCTAAATTATTTTTGGTCGAGCTGAACTATGCTTAATTAAGTTACATTATTTTGGTAAATGGGACTTAAAAGTCCCGTCAGTACTTTAAGATCTCTAAACGGCACTAGTATAAGGCAAGACCTAGAGGTCCCGCCAGGGGTGAAAGGGTTAAAGTGCAGCTGTCATATTAAGCTTGGTCTGCCTGCCCAAAATATTAAAAGCATCAAAGAATGAATTGATTCCTGTCTAAAAAAAATGTAAAATTGTTAAATACTGTAATTACGACAATTTGGAAATTGCAGTACATGTTTAAATTAATTCACATTTGCTTTTAGTGCTGCACATTATCAAAAAGATGGTACAGTATTGTGAATAGGATGCTGCCTGTAAGAGATGGTCAATTAAAGTTAATTTAAAATCCTTTAGGTTTGGAATCCAAAATCAAGGAAAATTTCCTCGATTCTAAGTGGAATGTTCAATACTAATTGTACATGCTGTTCAGTATGAGTGCATACTTGCATGGTAAATAAATAAAAGTCTGAATGTTCCAAAATGTACATTCAATAAACGAATTTCAAGAGACTAATCATTGTCTGCCCTCTATTGGTTAAAACACTCATTACAGAATTAATTTCTCAGTTCATAAACAAATTAATTTTACAAAAAATAAATCTGTTTGTTGATTGAATTAATTTAGTAAAAAAAACACCACTATTTTGAGTCGAGGAAGAAATACCATTGTAGTATAGTCATATTCAGACAAATACAGTACAGTGTATATTTAATTTTGAATGTAACATAACTAATCATAAACCAATCAAAACAGGTAATCTTGGCTGCAAAACTATTACTTTGAATTAAGTTACATACAGGCATGGCATTTGTTATGTTTAGTGTACTATTTAACATTCAGTTTTTGTTCTTGTAAATGCAAATAAAGCTTGACTTTACATTTTACTTTTCTGACTTGTAACTGAAGAGAGGGTAAATGGTCTTAATCAAATATTGAAACGCTATACATGTGTCAACTTGCAGCCTGGAAACCACAAACACACAGATGCATTACTTTGACCATTTTTATTTAAATCTTGGGGTGGGTTGGGTTAACATGCAATATAAAAACAAGCAGTCTATGATTCCAAAGGGACCCTGGCATAACCAATCTGTACCAACTGCTGACTTTCTTAAAAGAAAAAAAAAAATACGTAAGCATCCACCACAGAAATTTCCACCAAAAACAAACTGAGTGCAAATATCTTTGGCAATTCACTGGCATGTACCGGTACTGCTCAAATTACACCAACATAAATTTACAATCACTTTTAAAAGGCAATATAATAAATAGGATTTGAAAGCAGTGTGGAGTAGAAAAAGAGAGGGGGGAGAAAAGTAGTTCAGCAGTCACACAAAACTTGGAGCTATTTTTTGAAAAAATAAATGCTGTTATTTCTGAAATAAGATTAAGCACATGGATGGTATAGAAACATTTAACATTTTTAGGTTTAATAAATGTCACAACACAAAGCATTTTCTTAATACTTTAATTTTAGCAAAGGCAAAAATATTTAGGTAACTCAAAATAGGTCTTAGTACAACAAAATACTAAGTTCTATAATTGTATTCAAAGCGTGGCCTTTAAAACATGTAAGTGTAAATTACAAAGAGCAACCTTGATTTGAAAACAGTACAGTATGAATTATACAAACATAATAAATAGATTTCCCTCTTCACATACAGTATGTACAACAGCAGTCAACATTAATAGTAGCTAAACAGTGGTACACTGCTTGTATTAAAAAGGAAATCAGCTGACACACAACAAATGAAGCAGACTGTAGATGAATGCATTTTTTCCCCTCTAGTTCTTCTGAATTAAGGATATATAATTCCTGATTAACTTAAATAGAAAGGCACAATAAACAAAAAAGGTACATACAAGGTTCATGTAAGAAATGATCTAAACGAATGATTCCCACCGATATACTGTGCTGCATGGAATAAGGTTCTCTCAAGTTGTTTCACAAGAAGGGACAGTTGTCCTGGGCTCTCAAAGTTTCAATCTGCAGTCACCTGATATACATGTGCCTTTATTGTATTGAAATTGTGTACATCAACTATGGATAAGAATGAAAATAGTTAAAAGGACAAGCTGCATTTTAAGGCGGCTCATTTGAACACCGATCTATGTGCAAAATGAGACAATTCCATCACCTACCCCTTAATTGTAACACATTTTGCAATACTGTACTGCTTAAACAAATAAGCCAGCAAACAAATACCATTTCCTTTTATAAAAGCTATTTAAATTTAAAAGTTCCAAATCAATTAAAGTTCATGTAAAATCATGATTAAAATGCAAGTACAATAAAAGAATAAAGGACGATTTACCAACCTGTGATGAGCATCTCTGCATCAGAATAAAGAATACTTGAAAAAGGAACACTCGTATCATAATAAGAGCACAGTTTGGTGTGTTTCGTTTACAGACTGACCAGCCCAAACCCCCATTGCCCAAAAATTAAAAAAAAAAAAAAAAAAAATCACAGGAATAAATACAAAACAAAAACTACAAATTATAACTTAAATGCACCATACAGAAGTGCAGCTGATAATACAGAAACCATCATTCAACTAACAGGCTGCTTTGGCTCATTAGTAACAATGTCCACAGACAGACACACAACAATTAAAAGACAATCCTTCAGGATTTACCATGCTGCTGTTGACTGACACTGTAGCAAACATAAAAGCTAGACTTTAATACAAAACAGTGCAAATAACCTGGCTTGCTTAAAAAAAAAAAAAAAAATCTAAAATGTATTACACATTTGTTCTTCTAAAGTTGAAAATTCACAGAAAAAAAAAAGAATGAAAGTAGACAAGTAAGGTTTTTGGAATCTTGCATGTCACTAAAAAAAAAAGCATCAAGATATCATTGTAAATCACAATTTGTTAAAAAAAAAAAAAAAAAAAAAAAAAAACACACACACAACACGGTGACCAACATTTAAAGCCTGGGGTCTAAAACTAAACATTTCCATGCAATATATTTTTTCTTCAGCATGTTATATTTTGGAAAGAGATCACCAATGCCAAATGTTGATCTATAGAAACATTTGGCTGGTTTTACAGACATTGTTGGACAACCTTAACTAAGGTAGCATTAGGTAGAACACTTATGGCTAATCGGGGTCTGTGAAACCAACCATTAGTTTCTACTTGCTAATCAAAAGTTATCTATAGTGGAAGCCAGGATTAAAAAAATAAATAAAAAAATAAGTCAGATGAGCACAGCATTATTGCCTAAAACAGAAGAATTTAAGAGAGTTACTTATTTTGTTTCAACCATGATCTCCAATGAGACTTCTTATTTTATCAAGAAGCATGGGATTCCACTTTTAAAAACTTTTAAAAAGAAAGAAAATCCAGATTGGATGCACATATTTTGCAAAACGAAACTTCAAATTCTTCCGAAAGAGAACTACATTTCCCTTGAAGGAAAACTACAATTCCTAAGCCCAGTTGTCTTTACCAGTCAACAGCACTATTAATTTATAACCATACAAATCGACGTCCACATAAGCTGTAGAAAGAGGGAGTCTTGTTCATTTACCCTAGTGTTTGTATTAACACTAAGTTATTCCACTTCCAGTAGCTCTGGGTTTTTCTAGTAACTCAGCTGAAGTGCATTTAGTCCAGTCTTGATGTGTCTTGCATTAGTTTACAACAAAATACCAGAAAAAGTTACCATTCTGCATCCCCAATGGCTTTTGAAAATACATAATCTCTTCCATTTAGATTCATGATGCCATCTTTGAGGTGGAATTTCCATTTGTTCTTACTTCTGTGAATCTAAAAAAAAAACAAAAACACAAAAATAAATTATCCAATTTATATTGCTCAATAGCGCACAGTATTTAAAGTGTTAAACACGCTATACAGTATGACAAAACATAACGGTTACTTCCCTATTATAGTACAAGCACCAATTTCTTTTTAAACAATCTAAAATTGTTTAGTTGATTTTATTTGCAACTTCTTGGTCATAAATCAGTGTTGACCACTTATTGCTGTATGGTATCAAGTGTATGAATAATCCTGTCGTTCTAAACATGACTGCTGGGTCACTCACTTTAACCAGAAGCATTTGTATTGGCAAGCAAGTTCAGTGTTGGGGTGGTGAACCAGTTTATGTATGTGCATGACAACATGCATAATTTATCTGTGTGGCTAAGTGAGTAAAGTTCATGCCTCAGGTATTGTTAGTAATATTAGTATCCCAGCAATATGAAACATATTTAACTATTTTTGTTGTGTGACCCCAAAACTATATTAGTCCCTCACATAACACTACTTTTGAATGGTATTTTATTCAAATTAAATAATGCAATGTGTTGTTATAACCTCCAAGGCACTTTAATACTCGTACTTTATCATATTGACAAACAACCACATTTTCTGTATCAAACAGCTCTTGTCCTTCTTCATCACTAACATCATCCTCGCTGTTTAAAGGCTCCTGTGGAAGAGAGATAAGTCTTACATTAGCCTTTTTCTGCACCACTATAACCAGTGACCATAAATCTCAAGACGATTACATTTCTACATAAATTTCAGACAGGTGTCAGGATATGCGTTAATTATTATCTTTTATTGTAACCTTGAAGTGTGGTTCAGAGGGCAGAAGCTCTCACAGATCTGAAATCCAACACCAATATCATCCCTCCAGCTACAGTAAGCAGCCCAGCATGAACTTCTGTGTAATAACCCACTCAAATCATCCTTCTCTCTCCTACAGCTGAACCTGCCCTTGATGTCTCAGACTCCCCTCATAATGTAACTCCTGTGCCATCTCGCTGGATTCCTGCTACCCAACAGTAATGCTGCTCTCACCACAGGCACTGTTTTACCCAATCCATCTGCTTCTACAGATTATTTTTCTGACATGTGCCTCCAAATTACTATTACATCAAGAAACTTATTCTATCACTCACCACCACTGTTTCTTCAGTCACTGATAGTGTTGATGCGCTTGGAAATTGGATAACTCGCCTGTAACCATCAAGCCCCGTACCTCTCTCTCGCAATTTAAAATCTTACTTAGGATATCAGTAAAAAAGTACCTCTTCTACTTGTCCATCCTCCCCCACATCCTTGTCCTTGTCATCTTCCTCATCTTCATCATATTCATCTTCTTCCTCTTCCTCTTCCGAGGATGTGTCTCCAGCCCCATCAACTTGTAGCATCATTTGTGGCTGTGGCTGCTGCTGCTGCTGCTGCTGGACCTGTGCAACATTCTGTCCAGCCTGTGCTGCAGCAGCTACCATGGTAGCCGCCTGCATAACCTGCAAGGAGAACTCATCATCTTATGGCAGGAACAGCAGAACACTGCTTTGGAGTCAGCACAGAACAAAATTAATTTCCATTTTGACTACATATTGAGGCATCCTATTAAAAAAGCAATTGGTAAACACAGGAATGCAACAAGATTCAGCAAAGAATCTAAAGACACTGTTCTAAAGAACAATTTGAAAACTGAATTCAATTTCTCTGACTAACATGAGCTTCTTTCTGCGACCTGTAGCACACGCTTGTTACATGGGTCATCTAAAAAGAGACTGATTAACAAGATATTCAAAATGTATTAAATCTACTCTATCTAGAGAGATTTAAAACATTCAGATTCTTCTCTTGGAATCATTGCCATGCTAGCAGTTGGTAGTTTTATGACAAATATATTTTGTCCAAACCCGATGTATATTTTACATCAGCAAAAATGCAAGTAAAAATGTTACTGTCAAATTAAAATTCAAGATATTTCCAGCAAAGCCAGACGCATGCAAAGACAACAAAATTGGTTTCCGATTTCTGATTAAACATTTGTGGAATACTTTCTACCTGTGCATTTTGAGGAACCTTGTTTCCTGCAATGACAATCTGCTGAGGCTGGATGATCACACCAGTTTGCTGTGGGATGCCTCCTTGGATAGGAGCCAGTACCTACAAAAATTCCAAACCTCTTAAAACACATGCTAAAACCCAATGTAACATATATAATTCTCAGGTTCAAATACCAAAATTGCTAACTTAGGGTGGTGGTTACATTTGTAACTCCAAAGCTGAACTGTATTATGTATCTTTTTCATTTGACTTGAATCTATATGCAAGTGTTTAATACAACCACTATCTTGGGCAAAACTGCCAACTAGTGTCCTAAAGAAATAACTTTCTACAGTAATATGCACTGTGTCCATTCTGAAGACACATCATAACCAGTGCAAGCACATTCATAGGATCTTCATAATCACACAGTACCTGAAACAGTGCATAAGAGGTACATTTTTTAAATACATAAATGT
The DNA here is from genome assembly GCF_902713425.1 of Acipenser ruthenus. Classification (NCBI taxonomy): domain Eukaryota; kingdom Metazoa; phylum Chordata; class Actinopteri; order Acipenseriformes; family Acipenseridae; genus Acipenser; species Acipenser ruthenus. Next base: position 28,883,875 of record NC_081203.1, on the reverse strand, counting down.
ATTACTAGTGTAATATTATTCTGCAAAGTATAAAGGCACCGCAACAGCAGTTTGAATCCAAGTGCAAATCTAAGAACATGAAACACTGAATGTACATAGAGTTTATTGGATTATAGCCAAATGCAATATGTCTATATAAAGGCTTGTATATCATAGCAATTATCAGTTGGTGTTCATTAATTAGTTTTAGTATCGCTCTGATCAAAAGTGTACAAAAAAGTGACAAACCTGTTGTATAACAGGTGCTTGCACTCCACCTGGCTGCATTTGTGGTATAACTTGCTGTTGCAAGAGAACCTGTTGCTGTGGCTGGATAATATACTGGGTACCATTTGGGGCTCTAACCACCTGCAAGATCTGGCCTGTGGAAAAAAAAAAGACAAAAATAAGTTACCATTTTTATTGAAATACTTTGTTTCAGAAACCATAGAAGTTTCAACATTATGGCTGGTAAATAAGAATGTATAATACACTGCCAATAAAAGCCAAAATTGTTTAAGTTTATACAATTTGATTTACCTTGATTTGTAATCAGTTGTTGATAGGGAGTGACACCTGAGGGCAATGCCAGTGTTGCTGCAGTGGCTGCTGCACTCTTCATAGAAAAAAGAAAAGATTTAAAAAATACTAAAAATGCATGCAAATACATACCTGCAGAGGTATTTTTCAAAAATGGCAATTTAAACAAAATGATTTTAGAGACTTAGGTCTTCACAGCTGTTATTGTTGGAGTCAGGTATAGCAGAAGCCACATTTATGCAACATAACTGACAATCAAATACCAGCTTAAATGTAGTGCCAAATAAACAAAATTAGAACTATTAAGTTAGATTTATAAAGCTAGCCAGAAAAAAAAAAAAAAAAAAAAAGAATCCCAAAAAACTACTATTACAAGACTTTATATTGTACACCCTCATACAAATGTAAAAAAAATAAATAAATAGAACAAGTTGGGAGAATGCAAGAGAAGTTCAATTAATATTCAATTGTTTATTGGCAAATTAACATCACAATAAATAGGGGCAAACTTTGTACTGGTGCAAAACACTACTGTCTCTACCGTCTTACCGCACTTATAAACTTATCTGCCTATTCCTGAATTTAACTTCACATGCTTGTGAGAGAAATGTAACGTCATACAAAGCCTAGTGTAATCCACTACAACTCCAAATCTGTGATGCCCTTTAAGTTGCAAAGACGCTGCAAAAGAAGCTATCTGCAAGAGCTCTGCATACCTGCTCAGAAACAACAAACCTATATTTTCAAGTGGCAGTCGCGTTGTGATCTGCAACAAAATGTATTCTAAGAAAAGGGGGCGTATAAAAAGTTTGCACTCACTAGCTCACTAGATACATTTGATAAATATGCTTTGTTTTGCAATGCCAAAGTAAGCTACAGGCCATGTAAAAATAAAGAAAGCTACAAATTAGGGGTTTTATGGTTAATTTGTTGCATATAGAAACTTATTGCATCTGATTTTAGAACAAGTTTCAAGTTATTTTGCATAAATGTACTCAATTAATTCTGGTAAAGCAACTGTTTGAGTCAAATCCAATCCAACTTATTTTAATAGGGTTCTGGACATTGGCTCTTACTGGCAATGTTTCAGGGTTTTTGCAGTAATGTCGTATGTGATAGTGGACGAGGGAATTGACAAAATAACTATACTGACACCCATTGTTAGTCTGTGCATGCGCTTATATGCACGGTAATACGGTAATGATTGTATAAACAAGGACAGCTGCATTTTCACTGTATTTGTTCAAGATTTTGTGCCATGCCCACTTTCTGCTACCTCTTTTCCTTAACTAAAAAAAGGATCAAACGCAGGCCCTTTGTTACTATCCAGGTACTTTACCATATATCCTACAAGGCCATCAGGCTGGCTTGTGATGTGCCTGGTCAGATTCCTTCTCCCATTCTGAATCACACAGCTATTCTATACAGTGGAATATAAATACAATATGATTCCTGTTTATTGTCTACACATAGTACTGGAGACAAATCATATCTCATGCTTTCCTTCAACACAATAGAACAAAGGATGTTATACTGTACATCCTTATTTAAGCTTCCTGAGCAAGGGAGCTGAAGAAGGAGTCTTAGACCTCTTACTGGTTAATGTGCATTTAGCACACAATAAAAACATGCACTTAAACTAGCAGAATTGCAACTAAGCAACAAATAAATATAATTCAATGCTTTCGAAGGAAAACCTACAACAATAAATTAGTCTACATTTTTAAACCAAGAGCTATTTTTACACATCACAAAAACAAAGACATTGAAGACCAATCACTAGCTCAGATTTTGTACATTTTGTAATTTAATATCAATCTTACCATTCCTGTGGCATTCATGTGTTGTAATATTTTTGGATCTTGCACAATAACCTGTTGTTGTGTTGCTGTGCCAGGAATAGAGAGAGAAAAAGAAAGGCTGTGGTTTAATTCTAAAAGATTCTCTTTCCCCCACCCCCAACATTTGAAACCCGATGTGTCAGATTCATTTTCTGTAGTCGTCAACCCGACAATGATTTAATCTGGAATCTCTTTAGTTGTTGTCCATGGTGCCATCCTATAAAATTAAACAGTACCCCAATTACTTAAGTACATCTAAAGAACATGGCAACCAGCAACAAGGGGACTGGCACTATAATGCCCCTTTCTATAAAAAACAAAAGCTTTGTGTTAAATTTCATGGAAAATTCACAGATTTGATATTATCCAGGCTACAAGCTGTAAAAACATTTGTCACACTATTGGCAAAACATGCGTCAGCCTGAATGTATTCACATTACTACATTAAAGAAAATACAACTAAATCCAGAATCAACTTTCAAACTGCATGTGAAAAAACACCAACTTTTAAAATAATGACAAAATATACACTGCAGTGACAATTTTAATTACTGGGCAGCAGTGTCTCACCTTGGCTTGGTGGAATAATGACCTGCTGCTGCTGGGACTGTTGCTGGGCTTGCTTCACCTGCTGCTGTTGTGCCTGTGCCTGTGCCTGCAGTAACAACTGCTGCTCTTCAGTGTGAAACCCATCAACAGCTTTGGACTGCATTAACTTGTTCTCCCATAACTGAGGCAGAAAAAATAAAAATGAAGCATGCACAAGAATAACCGCACAGAGCTGCAGAGATATAAACATCATGAATCTGATTGTCTGACAGGTATCTGGTGTGAATTATGCAACTTTCACTGGAAAGTCATTTATATAAGTTTACACCGTTAGGGTATTTAAATGAATAATGTCCACAAAATCCAGTTAATACAAAGCCAAACAAAAACAAAAGCATCCCCAGCAGCATAATCTAAGACATATATCATATCAGATAAATGAAAAAATGTGAAAAAGATTGGATCATTGATTTTTCCTGAAGTTAAACAATGTGACAAAAACGTTAGATGTTCATTGGACACCACCTGTAGTTGAATTTTATTGCGAGAACTGTAGAATATAACCGAGTAGCAACTATAAAAGACTATGTCAAAGCATGCGATCTGTACAATTTATATGGCCAGAGTTTAAAACAATGCAGCAGTGAAAGATTTAATTTTAACTGGACAATCAAAAACAGCTGTATACCAAACATTAAGACAGTAACTCACAGGATACTCTTTACAGCTGTAACTTCAAGTCACATTATGATATGCCTCAATATGGCAGCCATATTAGGTCAGAGCTCAATTTCATGGTTAGAAACACATTCAGCACAAAGGGTTTACATAACCCTTCAAATATGAAGTGACTACCTCATACAAGGCTTTGACACTGTCAGTGATAGCTTTGAAAGAAAAAATAAAAAAAGTCAGGAGACAGCAGTGGTTTGACAAACTCAAACAAATGACTTCATACCGTCTTAAGTTCCAAAAGTACTTGTTCATCCACGCCTTCATCAAGGAAGAGTTCTCGGACATCATTTATCACATCTTCAATCACCGATCTGTATAATTTAGGCTGTAATAAAAACGATAAAAAGGGGTATATAGATTCACTAACAAATTAGCACTAACGATTATACACTTCAAAGGTTTTAAAAAATGAATTAGATTCAGACATTGTGCAATACATTTTTAATAACGAGGAAAAAAAAAAAAAAAAAAAAAGTAACATTTATATAAACTCATTTTAAGACAGCGCAACACAGAGAGTTGCCCTGGTAGAAACTGCAGCAAAAGTTCCACCCCAATCACAAGCAAAGCAGGAATAATTGAGAACATCTACTTACATGTATTAAACATGAATAACCAACTAAAGATGAATGTAAAGCATAGTGGTGAGCAGAAGCCAGAATCTTTTGACTTTGTACGGTCTGATTTTCCACATCAAGACTGTTGTATATAGTCTGGGCAGACACCAAGCAGATGTCTCAATAGGAATGTCAGATACATACTGTAGGACCATTGCTGTTACAAGAGCAGATTACATGTGGGTTAGCAGCTCTAGTGGACCAAGTTCTGAGGAGATGGTGTTTCTTCAGTTCGTGGTGGATGATGAATATGCTAAAGAAATTGCTCCAGTGCCTGTTTATGCATGCAAAAGACCATTGCGTGCCCCATATGTTGGGAGTGTCAGGTGGTAAAAACAGGTATTTTGATGACTGCTTTATTTGTCAGGTTATGACCTACACAAACATTATAATGTTTTAAATATTCGGTGACATAAAAGGCCAAGTACCCTAGTTGGTCTAGATGAGTAGGAATGAACCATATAGCATAGTAAGGTTCCCAATACTATAATGGTGACATAGTTTACAGAATTTCAAGTAAACAGAACGTATCCTCTGCAAAATTATCTTGAGCTGTTTTAAAAGGTGGTACAGGTCTTAACACTCTGTGTTGGTAAGTGTAACAGTACTTGTTTGTCTCCCTGGAAACCTAGTGCAATGCTTCAGCGTTAAACTTTTTATATATATATTATATATATATATATAAAAAAATGGGATTACAACACACACACACACACAATATATAATATTATATATATATATATATATATATATATATATATATATATATATATTGTGTGTGTGTGTGTTGTAATCCCATTTTATATATATTATATATATATATATATATATATATATATATATATATATATATAACAGTTTTCTTTATACGCAGCTGAAGGGCTTTTGCCCAAAACATCCTGAAAAAATATTTAATCATTTAAACTATATCTATATATATAAGTACACAACTCACTGTACCAACTAGCATGAAGGCTGTGTGTTATTTATATTAATTATTCTTGTAATATTGCCACAGACAATTCCATATTTAATAAAATGTACCACAAACTCACAAAAGTTGTGACGTTAAGATACACTACATGCACTCATTTTAAAGCTACACTGCTCCACCTTGTCTACAGTACATTACTCATCAAAATGGTAGCTGCAGTGTAAACTAGCTTGTATGCTGTTTCTGTGCACCAATTCCTCACAGCCACTCAAAATGCACTTCCCTCGCTCAAGCCCGTCTGCTCACTATTTAAAGCCCGATGTGGTGTTTATATGGAGAGCCTATGACGTATTTTGAATAGCACCTTCCCATCGCTGCCAGAGTCTATATTAGAGAGCTGCAATGGCTCTATATAAAGAAGGCTGCGCCAGGGAGGAGTTCAGAATCGTCGACAGAGGAGGAAGGGAAGCCATTATGAAATTAGGTTGTTGTTTGTGCGTATGGGAGACATTTTTCTACCGTTAATTGTTTAAAACCCAAGTTTTGCCAGGCATGGACATAAATTTGGGGTTCTAATTTGATATTAAGGCGGGTTAATCAAAGTAAACACAGTTTGGGTTTATTTATATTTGCAAAGGGAAAATTTGTATTGCATTCTGATAAGGACTGCATTCAGTGCAATCCACACTGAAACTGCATGTTGGTCGGAAAGAACCACCGATAAAAGTTAAACAGAGAAGGTGCTTTTCAACTTTTTTTTCTCTTTTGTAATTCAACCCAATGTAAATCTACACAGAATCCCAATAAACAACTTAAAAAAGGGAAAGAAAAACGAGGCTTTAATTACTTTAACGTATAAGACACAATTAATATAAAAGCGCTGTGCACACATTTACACAAATGACAATGTTTGTTTCACTTATTTTATACAAAATTTGAGGGAAAACTGTACGCAGCTACCAAATGCATTCGCTGCCAGACAGTAAGATACCAAGGACTTTACGAAACCAAACCTTACCTTGCATTTTAGCTGTACACAAAAATAAAATTATCTTGTAAGGCAAGCCGATGTCTTTTTTAAAGAGATATACATAAAAAATAAGACTGTAGAGACCTTTACAACAAACAAACACTGAAAATGTACCCAAGCGAAGGTTTAAACTTTGGTTTCGCCAAAAGATCAGGGCTGGCTGTTTCTTTTTCCCCCAGTTGCACTGAAAGTGTATGAAATTACTATTTTTCTCCCATTGTGAGTGTTCATAGTAGTAAAATTTAGTCAGCAGTACATTTTCATTCGGCGTCATATCTGACTGACTGGTACACTCAGGAGATCCTTACCACTGGGTTTGAGTTAGCCGAGCTCGCCATTAATGCTGAGTAAAAAAAAAAAAAAAAAAAAAACACTACAAAACGAACAGCAAAAACAAATATAAACGCAACCTACTAAAACCTATAATTTCAATGATTAAAATAAACTAATTTAAAATGGTATAACATAAAATAAAACACTATTCTAGCCGCTTATTTCTAATCCCAGGGGCTGCTCTGTCCAGCCGTCCGCTCTTCGTCGTTCCCTCCTTTATATACTGAGCGATGAAGCTGCGAGTACGCGAGACACAGGGCAGGGTCAACCAGGCCAGTATGACAAATACCGCGAGAACTGATTTAGAAATCCGACACTTTGGCAGTGGATGACGTATTAGCTCAGCAATTCTAACATACGGGGGATTGGCTGTTACCTTATGGGAATTGTAGTCATCTCTGAGTTACACTTTTCTTCTCCAGGATAATTAAAATAAATGGTTGCATCAAATTTGTTGTATATATTTATTATTAACAACTGTTTTTGTTGTTTAATGCATTTTTTTTTAATTGAGTGACCAATTATTAATATTCTTTATTTCCTCCGAGCTCGCAAATTGGCACTGTCCAAGCTGTGTGACTCATCCTGCGCTCACACACAGTCACAGCGGCAGCGCTTTAACTGGGTGAGTCACTCGGGGACCATGCGTTGAATTTTTTTTTTCTTTTTTTTCTTTTCTTCTTAAAGACACAATACTGAACTGTACAGATGTTTGTAGTAATGCAACTCCTAATTTACTTCCAAATAAACTAACATGACATGGCAAACGTTTTGACTAGAACTTTTTTTCAGCACTTTTGAGTGTTTAAATAGTTATGGATAAATGTACTTCCAGTAGATGGCAGAGTTGTTATACAAAATACAGTAAAACCTGAAAAAATCAATCACCAAATAAACGGTATAGTAGGTGTGGCTACGTATTCAGTGTGCCATTCACAAAAGAATATATAGAATCGAGAGAGAGAAATCTGTTAGAGGTTTAGTGGCTGGCAAAAGAGGGGTTCTCAATGGTTCGTGAAGTTACTTAAAAACCGAATTGTTTTAAGAAATGAAAAAATGGGGTATAATCCCTATAATTATTATTATTATTTATTTCTTAGCAGACGGCCTTATCCAGGGCGACTTACAATTAAAACAAGATATCACATTATTTTTACATACAATGACATTATTTTTACATACAATGACCCATTTATACAGTTGGGTTTTTACTGGAGCAATCTAGGTAAAGTACATTGCTCAAGGGTACAGCAGTAGTGTACCCCTCCGGGGAATTGAACCCTCTGGTCAAGAGTCCAGAGCCCTAACCACTACTCCACACTAAAGTGAAGGATGCTCAGCTTTTCATTCGACTTGAAATTACTTTTCTTAAATGTCTTCGTTGAAATCAATGAAGAGTTCTATTTGAATATAATGAACCGGTCACTGCAGTACTAACCTGTAATACAGAGAATGCGCCTCCACAAACACTTACCTTTACCCTTCTATGCTGTATTTCCTCAGTCAGAGGAAGGGAACAAGACAGTGGATCTTTATCTGGAGCTACTAAAAGTGTGTGTAATTGCAAGCATGGTGCCCCTCCATGTACCCTTTCTTGAGGTCTCATACTTATATTACGTATTTCAAGTAGTTACCATGCCTTTTTTCGCTTTACCAATGGTACACTACAGTGAACTTTTATAAGGGCTGAGAGGACAGAGCCTTTTACCTCTTTCCAGAACACAAACACATTACTTTAGGAGTCTAACAGTCTCAGACCTTGATCCACATCACCAGTGACGATGAAGTTGCAGCTGGATGACTCCTGAGCCCTTCCAGTATCTGCACTCACATTTGTCCCCTGCTATTACTGCACCTTCATTTTCACACAGCTAGGTAGGACTGACTGGGAAAAGGGTACAGTGGTGGCCTGGGGAGTAGGGAGTGAGGTGGTGAATTCCTCAGGGCAGGCTGAATTTTATTGGGATACCCATGACAGGCCTCCTCTTCTGTAATATATTTTATTAGGATCTCTAATGACCTGCTTGAAGGACAGAACAGGGCCCGCTAACACCATGCTAGGGTTGAGCTGTGACGTAGAAGGAAGAGTGCCTGCTGCTAAGCCATTGGCACCACTTTCTGTCTGATTTTAATGTAGGTTCCCAATCCATCTTCAACTGAGGCCCACCAGCCTTGCTTAGCTTCTGTTATGTGATGACAGCAGTCCCCACAGTGATAGTGCCTGCAGACTCAGTGTTCTGTCATACACATACTTTGTCAATGAGATGCTACAGTGCATTGAAAAAGCGCAGCTGATATTTCTTACAGGGAGACAAAACATGTTTTATTTGACACAATAACTTTATTAAGTCTTGAATGTACAAAAGAAGCAACAGCAATAGAGTGCATTTATAAAGTAAAAGTCAACATTTTTGTTCATTCCAGTTTACACATACACAGAACTCTGTGCTGATGGCACATTGCTTACAGTATTACAGTAGTAGACTCACATGGCTCATACCAGCCAATACATTCTTAAAGAAAGTGGTCCCAGCAAACTGCGTTTAAGAAAGGAGGGGCAATACTTACTGTACAAAATGAACTGCTGCCAGGCATACAGTATTACAACATTTTGAAGAGTATGATATTTACTGAAGTTAAACTCTACATACATTCAAACAAGGCCAAATATTGATCACTGTTTCACTGAAGGGAGGGACAGCTTTTGTTTTTCACATACACTAACAAGTAGTGGGACATCCTGTGACTAATACTATGGCAATATTTGTTTTTTGAAGTGTGGTGTGTAACATAGGCAGCCACAGAGTAAAAACAAAGAATAAAAAACCCGCAGCTTGGTACTTACACAGTTCAAATGCTGTGCCCGTTGTTCTTACAATAGCATTTGTTTTACTGGTCTGATATTATGTAGTGCTTTGAGGACTTAATTACATCTTTAAAATGTCATCAATAGAAGCATCAGAGTAAAAAAGGAGTTGAACCCTTGAATATGATGACAGCTTAGCAAGCCTGGGTGAGTCTGACCCTGTAGATGTACTAAAGGACCCTCACAATCGGTATGGTCTAGTAACAGATTGGTGTCACCTATACTGCGGAGCTCTTTACAGAAATGTTTTTAGTGTCTTTTTGACTTAAAAAAATATAGATTTCCCATACCTATTTTTTCATTTATTTACATTTTCCTTACCACTAGCGTTTGCCTTTTACCAGCTTTCAAATTCTCTTCTAGTTTTCTACATGTAAATCTACAGACACCCATTAATCAAACAATTATCTACAGTAGTGTATCCCCTCTTTTTTCTGTTTGTTTTTATCATTATTTTTGCATCATTATAATCCTAGTAAGTTTTTTTTTTTTTTTAATGGCCTATACAAACCTTAAAGATTCAAGGCTTTAAGGTCCTTTCATATGCTATTCTGATTATCAGAATAAATCCAGTGTTCAATTTCTCCATTTTATGCTGTAACAATTGTAAATCGTTCAGTCTGAAGCACACCTGTAATGGTATTTAATCATACCACAAGCCTATTCTTTTGTATCAAATTAAGATACAAGCGCTTCTACAATTGGATTACAAGTGGATAAATGAATGTAAAGTATCACATACAGTAAGTACATAAAGATGTAAATACTGGTGCCTCCACAATAGCATTAAGCATTTTAAGGATTTTTTGTATTAGAGAAACTCATTCGCCACCCTTTTTTCCCCACAAAAAAAGCTAAAAAAGCAAAATAAATATCTGAATTTTTCTGCAGAGATATATTTTTTACATTTTTTTATAGCATCTTCTATGTGAAAATCACAACTGAGAAACAGTTGTTTGCAACGCAACAGTTCCAACAAAAGGAAGCTGCTCTCCACCGTGAAACCAGCATTTGAAATGATGTTGCTGTCTAATTAAACAATATTGATATTCTCCTGCATCAAATACTTCGTGGATTTGACTATAATATTAAACTTTCAGCTTTTGAAAACTGTCTGGCCATCAAATGGATTATTTTATCTCATTAACACGTTATTTCAGGATTTGATAATTCACAAACTGGGTTCATTCACGGTTAGGGCATGTCAGCAGTAAATTGTCACGTTCCCTAATAAGGGCCCTTCTTTAATTTACTGTTTTCAATATTTCACGATTCTCCGATATGTCTCAGACAGCAAAATAAAAAGGGAGCACTGTACTGTACTGTTTTCAAAATACCAACCCAAAAGAAATAAAGCTGTCAAATCTATTAAAATCCAGCTATTTAGAAGATGAGGATGTGCATAATGAGAGCTTGATTTAATAAAGGTTAAGAATCCACTTAAGAATTAATAAGTGTCTGGAATAAAAAAAAAAAGCAAATACAAAGCATACACATACACATGGTTATGTATTTTAATTGTATGCTTCTCCAGTGCTGGTGAAGCAGGTTTAAATCTTTTATCATACCACAGCCAGCAACTGGCATCCTTGTAACTGAATACTGAGCAAACTGAAGCAGTCAAACCAATAGTGAAGCAGTCAGATGTTTTGCTCAATAGCTTGCCAGGCAGTGTCACCTGAAAATAGTGTTACTTTGTTTTTCAAACTGCAAACGGATACATTAATGCATCCTCTCCTGTGTTACTCTCTCCAAAGTGCACCATTTTTTTAAAATCCTTTATCCTTGAATCAATGTTCTTTCCAGTGCTTACTGCTGGCCACATTCATTTGGTTGGTCTGTCTGTGTTCCATTCATCTCCTGCATTTGATCAATTTTCAGTTGAACTTCAACCTATTGAAAGAAAAATAAACATTTTTAACAATACAAAACAAACCGCGATAGTAATTGACCAGTTGTACAATGATCACAGTAACAGAAAGACAGACAACGAAAAAGCTAAACAGAGTAAAATGGAAATAATAATAATAATAATAGAGTTTGAGAAAGAAGTTAAGCAATGCAGTGAGAAGGGTCACATACAACTTTTCACAAACAGAGAAGGATGGGAGGGAGCTTGGGCCAATCAAAACAGGATAGGGTTGCCATGGGTACTGTAATTTGTTATAACATACGGACGGAATAGAACGGCATTCCTAAGGGTGGGGCAACTGTATCAGTTTAGCAAAAACAGGTGTCTGTCCAACAAAGCAGTTCTTTGGACAGAGCAATAACACTGGAGAAAAATGAAGTTCCATGATGTTCCAAAATGAAGACTGGGTCCTTCCTGGAACAATACCAGAACATACAGTTGGAATGGGTAAGTAGAAACTATCATAGGCCAAATCAAAGTTGACTTGAGATCAGTGTATTTATGATTTTAAATTGAATTAGGCAAGAAGAAGAACGTACCAGAGAAAAAAAAAACACTCAAATCCTGTTGCCACAATGCACTGAACAAATAGTGGTGCAAGTTAGGAGCATGTAGGACAAGCCAGAGAAGCCTGAGACCCAAGAGAAAGACAGCAAAGGAAGAGAAATGAGCCTACACACAGAACCTACATTCTCATCACAAACACACATAGTAATAGCACCCCACTTGAGCCCCCAGTTTTCAATGTACAGCATTGTGAACCTGAATCAAAGAAAAAAAGTGAAAATAAAACCTGAAAAAGGTCAAGAGCAAAACATAAAGCGACTTGTGAGAAGGCAGTAACATTTTTTAGAACTATATTTCAAATATTATGTAATACAGTAGTCCGTCGTGTATCTGACTCAGTAAGGGTGGATATGTAAAAAGTCGATAAATTAATCATCTTTAAAATACCATTATACACCGCTGTAATTACTATATTCACACAATTATTGTTTTGAGATGCAGCTTTTATTAGGGAGCTCCTCTAAATCCCTTGTTTAGAAAGATACAGGGTATTAATGCTTGTGACAGGGTAGCCGTCTGCCGTGTGGGTGCGTGCATTCGCTGCTGAGCATTGAACAGCGCACGTGACACTACCAGCAATGGTAGCGCACGGAGCACATACAACACAGTGCACAAAAACTTTGGTGGGATGTACAATCTCTGAACTAATCTTCTCTGTCCAATAATAAACAAGCTTTGCTGAAGAGCTTGATCATGGCAGATAAACGTTTAGGGCGGATATATGACGGATTTCAGTAATAATAATAATAATACATATTGTTTTTATCGCCATTATGGTTAGTTTATTATTTTTGTGACATCACCTTTTTTATGTCACTGATATCTGAGGTCTCGGATCAGCATTGAATTACAAGACCAGCTTCAGGCAAATTGCAATGTGTCCATTAGGGGGGGCTCATATGCCATCAAATTGAAAACAGAAAACAAGGTGATTTTTGCCCCGAAAGGTTATGAAAATAGCATTATTACTAAGTATAAGTACTTAGAAAACATTTTTGCTTATATAAAGACCTGAAGACTTGTTACTATTTAGATTCCACTCCTCAGTCTCTCTTTGCCAGAAACTAACATGACATTACACACATACAGCAAGTCTCAGCTAAGTCCAAGATAATGGAATACTCCATAGGCAGTGACTAAGAGGCAAATGAATCACAGTGATGCTGAGACAGAAACATCCAGCTGTACAAAAGACTACATCTAACATATATATTTTCATAGATATGTTAGATGTAGGGAGCATTGAAAATAAGAAGCCATGTGACAAGCCAAGGTATGTAAACACACTGCACTGCCAAGGAATGATGACAGGCCTGTCCACGCTCCCAAACACTGAAGGACGCAGAAAACTGAGGTCTTAGCTGTTATTATTGTCAGCTGTCCCACACATGATTGCTCCAGTTTGCTTTTTAATATACCCACCAATTGGCAGGCAGTGTAAGCAAGTCTAAGTCTGTTGACCAGCGAGGGTATTTGAACAGCTTAAATGGAAATTTCCATATGATGATACACACCCAAGAACAAGCTATACTAACACTGTCATGCTTGGAACAAAGCTTCTAGAAAAGATTTCAGAGCAGAAGTGTCAAACCTTTTTGACTACAAATGCCATTCTAATGTAATTAACCAGAGAAAAGTAACAGCATTACAGCCCAGTATGAAAGTGCTGACTATTAGGGATTGCTCCGGGGCTGTCTCAGTAATTGAAACTGTAAATATTACTTGATACATTTTAAATTATTCAGTTTTCAGATATTGTGTCTATAAAGTAAATACATTGTAATACAGTACCTCATAATCACAAAATCCCAGACAGCACTAATGTTATCAAAACATTCGGTCACACGCTTTACTTGGTATAATATATTATTAGTGGTGATTATTGTTTGTTGAACTGTAACACTCCTATGTTTATACTAGAACATAAGTGGTTATTAAGTGAAGGCAGGACTGTAATCCCAATAACACTCCCTAAAATAAAGATGCTGCAAGAACGTCACAGTACTATTCTGTTCAGATCTGCTTTTTAAACGCACTTCTACTGGTATTATTAAACACATGTGTTTCAATACTTATGACCTACTAAAGCTTAAACAATTAGAAATGCTTTACAATACCTGGTAGCAGTAATGTGCTTTGTAGCTGACCCATTTCTTCACATCGCTTTTCTCTCCAACAGACAGGGAGCGCACAGTGGCTTTGGAGGCTGAGGCCGCAGGCATGTCGAACTCCACGTCCAGGTGTCGTGCAAACATCGAGTGCACCTCCCGGTCCGAGCCCAGCTCCAGATGAAAGAAGAAACTGTGAGGGTGGCCTGAAGCTACCAAGAGCAAACACAGCCTACAGTCAGGGCAGGTTTAGGCAAGGGAATTCAGGTAAGGCCTAAGGATTATTAGTGTTCTGTTTTCTAAAGAATACCCATTGGATAGCAATTTGAGCTTAATCAGACAAATAACATTGTGTAATAAAAGATCCTACTTGCTAAGGTACTGACCAAGGCTTTAAAAAAACAATATTACCTCTCATTAACAACTTTCTTGCAAGTATAATTTTTTTCACACTTTATTTTCACTTTGAATCAAGTAAGGAGACCTTTCATTTTACAGGTGGGGAAATGAATGTAGGTTTAATTTTATAGACAGACAATTAAGCTTTATTATGTCAGACATGCTGAAAACAGGCAAACTCTCTCAGGCAAACAGACAAAGCCTAGGATACCAAAACAAGCTTGGATGACAATGGAACTGATTCCAAGCAACCCTTCTGAAACAAACATGCACAGCAAACAAAACTTTTAATGACTGATAAATGATCAAAAATCTTATTCGATGTTGTTGTTCAACAAGCAGGATGAGAGAGTGGTCTTCAGTGGTGCGATGAATCACGAGATGCCTAGAAAGTTCGCCATTTAGAGAAAAAAGAAAAAGCTTCTCGTCACTCTTTGTTAAGTGAGGTGGAAATGATTGGGTCCGAAAGGACTTGCAAGCCTGTGATTTTTGTGAGCTAATGCATGATGACAGCAAAGCTTTGTGTGATGAATTAATAGGGAGAGAGGAAACCCTGCTGCTGCATTATTTAAAGCTCTTAAGGGCTAACTATTAACTGAAATACACCAGAAACACCAAATACATAGGGCCTTAGCAAATTCACATATATAAAGATGCAGTTCTATTGACAGGTGTATCAGTTACTGGTGGAGTTTTGTATCCATTAGCAACTAATCTTCTGTAGTTTTTCTAGTTCTCTCTAATATCTGACATATCTTACAAAAGCCATCCTCAATATAACACAGCCAATAACCAATATTATAGTCCGCAAGGGAAATGGAAGAATACAATGCTAGCATGAATACAAAATGAATTTAAAATGAAGGATATGCTTTATGTATAGGAGGCCAGTGTATGGATAAAATAGTTTCAATACTTGCCTGGAATCACATCAACATATATTATAAAGCAACCAATTACAGGATCTGTCAATGTTACTAATAGTTTAATTATAAAGTGAAAGAAAATCATTCCTTTGAAATATCTGTCTGGATTAAAAATATGTTTGCATAAAGCATCATTTCTGTAAATGGGTTGTAAAGAAGCACTTGAGCATCTCCTGACAGTAAATATTTCACAGCTGTAATGTGGACCCACATATCACCCACTCATCAAAGCCACAGTTCTTTGGAATTTGGGGTTTTATCTGATTATACAAAAGCATCAGGGGGCAAATGTCGCTTCACAACACTAAAGCAAACTCGTACAAATGGAGGCTTTGCACTGGTGCAAACACAAAAAATATATATTTAAGGCATATTTCTGATTGACTTATTTCCCCCCCCCCCCCCCCCCCCCCCAAGTACAGTGACATTTAACACTGGCTTGCAACATTTTACCCATTTCCATTCACTTTAAACAGTCAGAAGTTTAAGATTTACAGTAGTTTTTTGGCTCTCGTGCCAAGCATTCAAGTCTACACAATCTTACGTGTTTAGCTGACTGGATTAATACAGTAACAAGTACATGCCTTCAATATAAAGTGGACAGTGGGGAAAAATGTAAAGAGTAACCTTTACATACAGCATTGCTTAAAAAACAGTCATTCTGAAACTGGTTAATACAACATGTCTAAATAAACCGAAACCAATAGCTAGCTATCATGAAGACTTTCAGCCCACGGGACATGCGAGTACACACTAATTATTTATTTAAAAGACACTATTTTAATAAGCAAGTGTAAAAATGGCTCCAAAATGATTAACCTAGGGCAAACAAAAACAATAATACACCTCACCTGAAACACTGCACAGCAAGGATACGATTAACAAGAACTGGAAGTGTGGTAGGTGCTTGACTTGTTTATGTGAGATCAACTTTCAGTCTAAACTATTTTTTAGTAGGGAACCTTCCATCTGTACTAAGTGGCAGGAAACAGTATCAGACCATAAACACATGTTGATGTTACACTTCATTAGCATTAAACATCCATAACATAACACACATAATAATTAAGAAAGCATTAACACATACAAATAAAATAACACAAATAAAAAAAGTTCCTACCTGAGTTTTTATCAGGAAGTCTGTTTATCCTCCATACCACCGCCTTAAAAGCATGCTCGTATTTGGCAGTTCCCAAAGTTACTCTCATTACAGGCTCTGTCCCAGAGACGCTGGAGGAACCAAAACTTGCCCCTTTATTCATTTTGGCTTTCAAAGACTTCTCTCCTGTGACACTCTCCCGCCGGAAATTCTTTATCAGAGTTTGCCCGACAGGGTAGCGGATCATCACGTTTTCACAGGGAACCAAAGTCAGTGGATCCCGGTTGGATGAAAACCCTGATGACGTCACTAACCAAGACTGTAGTTCCACCTCGGCTCCCTTGACAGTAGCTATGGTCCTGAGAGTAAAGGGCAGGGTTTTTTCTGCAAAAGCTGTCCTGAAGCGCATCAACTCAAACCTATGTGCGCTCGGGGGAACAAACGCAATAGATCTTGTATTTGCAAATTCCTTTTCATCCACATATTTGTTAAACTGGCAGTCTCTGAGTTTAATCCATCTTGTTGTGCTGTTTGGAATGATGTCATGTCTAGAAACAACTTCATTTCCCTTGATTTGGACATCATTAAAACCTATCCTGCATACTGGTGTCCCTGAAACAAAAGCCAAAACGCTGACATGAGTCACCACTGACTGGCGTAAGATCCGGTTATCCCCTTTGGCCACCACACCACAAAACTCATCCCTAACTTCTATGGATATCTCGTCCTCCAAGTAATTCGAAGGACGCAAATATGTGTCCACATCCAGTGGCAGACTCATCAAAGTATTTTGAACCGCTGATATAAAACTCAAAAAATCTTCGTAATTTTTTGTTCCAAGTTTAACAATTTGTTCAATTATGGGTGTGTGAACTACCGCTACCTTTGGCTGATATTTCTTTTTTTCCTTGTAAGTTACATGGTCTATCCGTATTGTGTGAATTTTCCCATTTTCATCAAAGGTTTGTAGCTTGGGCTCTGATAACCCGTGGTTGGCATTCAACTGAAGCGTCTTAAAAGGTTTTGCCATTCCTTTTTCATAATAAAGTTGTAAGCAACCGGCCTCTGTCAGTTTCACATGAATCACTCCCCAGTGCCTGGATGACATCATGCTCTTCTTTTCAGGTATCCTTAGCATCATTGGCCAACCATCTTTAGGCTCCAAGTGGGACGGCACAAAAGGTGGTTCATCAAGTTCATCCGAATCTATGGGTTCATCAGGCATGGTAGGATTATCTGCTTCATCTGCAATTTGCATCTGCTTCAATTGCTCTAAGGTTTGATTTTGAGGAACATTATTGAACATGTCCTCGTGGATGCTGGTATCAAAAACAGGAGAGAAAAGCAGGACGGAGTCTCTTTTGACATCGACTCCTTCAGTGAGAAAGGGAGAGCTGAATGAATACACCTGAGGACTCCCTGATCCATTGCTCTCTGACGTATCAACAAGCGGGGGCTCCTGCTTATCAAAGTAGGCACTGAAAGGGTTAATGGGTGATGGCTGAACATCCAAAAGTTTGCTGTCCAAAAATGGATTTATCTTACTGCATGGTGTTCTGGTATTTGCTGGAGGACTGTCGGGAGTGAAAACGTAATTGGTCTTTTCCGGAGTCAAATCAAACAAGTTCCTTGTCAACTCTGTCTTTAGCGAATGTCCTTCAGAGATCATCAAGTTACTGTTGGAGTCTTGAGCGGGAGCATAGTTGAAGTTGTCAACCTTTAAAGGTTTTGGAGAAGGAAGAAAGCAGGAGTCCTCATCGTCATCGAAGGTGACCCAGCTTGCAAAGCGGGTCTTTTTTCTGTCTGACTGTCCATTCATTTGTTTTTCAGTTTGAAGCCAGTTAGCTGCATCCATGTCTATATCTTCATCTTCTTGAAAGACAGAAGAATCTATAAAATAAAAGAGATGGTAGAAGTTAACTGAGTTAACCGGTCCAGCATATAAAAATAGTCCAATATGCCTATATTTCACTTTTAACTAAAAATTTTTTCCAGTTGGTTAACTTTTGAATGAACTGTGGTTGTGAATCTGTCGCCAGTTGCTACTATGTCCTTTATAATGACAGAGTAAAAATGGAAAAAAAAACAACAACAAAGACAGCAGATTTTCTCCTCTTACTTGGAAGCCTTGTTGGGTGGGGCAGTGAGACCACATGGGATAACTGATCTATCACCAAAATACAGCTATTGTACAAACACGGCAGCATGCAAAACGTCTTCACTGTACTGCACAGCCCACTCCCTTTAAAACAGCAATAATTACAGTATCGACTAACAGTTGAGCCATTCAATATAAAAAGGGCACGCAATAATTAACCCTGTAATGCCCATTTTTGTATCGTATATGATACAATGCTTAGCCACCCCTCTATATTATAATAATCCTCATAAACGAGGATTTCTATATACAGTACATTATGTGCTGCCAGACAGAAACAAAAAAAAGTAGTTACATAAATAAAGTACATGTAGCTTTTCTCATTTAAAAAAATGCTTGGGCACTACAGGGTTAATCTATTTAGCAAACACCAGACAGTCAATTACTGTGCACCAAGGTGACAACAAAAAAGTCCCCCTTTCGCACTTAAGTTTATATGACCAATAGGCACATCACACAGATCACAGCTTTATCACGTTACCTAGTATGGTTTCTGCACAATTTATAGAACTTGTAAAAGCTCAATATGAGATATTCCAAAAATCGACCACCTCTTTTTAATAACTTTTAATCCATACTTCAATCACAACAGACCTTGGTTTCTATCCTTAAAATGTCAACTAATACTCTAATATTTACAGTGCAAATAATAAATGAGATTTCTGCTATGTCTTCCCCACATTGCGACTCAACATAATGTGGTGTAGAAGGTACTGGTAACTTCAGTTGTCTCTGATATAGCTTTTAAACATGCAGAGTACAATAACCTAAAATAAGCTGTCACCTTATCTTCCCAGGCACTTTTAAGCAGACAGCAACAATTGTTTAGCATCAGGGTGACCGGTTTGTGATTGTACTGGATGTGCTCCAGCTCTAAAATGAACCACTGTTCAAAAATGTTAGTTACAGCCTATGGCAACTCTATGGAAAGACTGTGGCTAAACTGTTTCTAGTCTGCAATTTCTATCTATAAATAAACCTTTTAAAAAGCACTGTAATACAGGAGAGGGAAAGGATAGAATGCTCTTTCCCCAACCATGAAAAGCTCAGAAGAGCTGAACACACTCCTTATTTTAAGTGTTTGCTACATATGTTCTAGCACATCGTGATTTATGAAACAATAAAGTGTGTATTTGCTCCGGAAGCTTGAAAAGGATCAGAGACTGACCACCTCTCACATTTGCAATGCAGCAAGTTTGTCTATACATTTCCTGTCTAGATATTTTCGACTGGATGGGTAACCAGGGAAATCACAGGTCACTGTGCTAACAAGTGTCCTATACAAGTTTAATCACAACTGAATAAGTTCTTCTCAAGATGGGACATATGGACCGACTAATAATGGATACAGTACTAGTAAAATCAATACTTTATTGCTGTAGCCATTTTCTTTAAAAATCAATTTTGTTTATTACTTGATTAAACTTCAGAGCGGTCCCACTTTAAGATATGTGTACGACTAAGAACAATTACAAGACTTAACCCCAACTTTCATCCCACTTAGTGTCACTTCCAATCTCCGGTGTTCCCTAATGCAGGTACCATTTACAAATATGAAAGAATCATGCCTTACTTCTGGGTTTGCTCTAGCTTTTGCTAGCCTCAGAGCTTTGCAGCTGCCTCATATTCACACTCAGATGGAAGGAGAGGCTGGCAGGGAAGAAAATCCCCATGACAGTGAACTGCCAGTTCTTTCTACCACACACTAAAGCACAGCAACTCAGTCCCCTAGAAACGTAAATACTGAGTAACTGTGTGGATACTACTCACATCGCCTGTAATAAACTGGTTATTTTCAGACCCTCCGGTTAAGAGAAACTGATCTGGCATGTGGTGCCATGCTATTCAAAAGGTAATGCTATTCTCTTTCATTTTAAAACATGATCGCTCCTGCCTCTGCCTAAGTTCAATACCAAAGCTCCCTTGGGACTAATTAAAACAGTGAAATTATTCTGTTTAATTCAAGTTTCCTGTGTTCTACTTTTACAATATAATTCTCCTTATTACCTAAACTGCCACACTGAAAAGGATAAAACCAATATATATGCTAAAAGTATACTGCAAACATGAAAATGGCTAGGTGTGTATGTATGTACATATCATGGGAGATAATCTATGGAACTCATATACAGTATAAAGCACCACCTGCTCGATGTTAATGTCTTCCTGGTGCCTGGTACGCCTTTTTTTAACCAATACTATCCTACAATCCTTTGAACTTTTCAGAAGCTATTCCTTCTCTGACACTTTGTAAAATCCAATATTTAATTTCTGTCATAAGTTTTCAGTTTAAAATGTAATGCTTCTAGCATCACACGCTGACACTCAAGAAGAGCAAACTTGTGTAAGTGCCTGATGGCTGCCACTAACATGCAGCAGTGAGGCCTCATCATGACAACAACTTGACATTCAGTTTTATACTCAGCCACTGTGGAAAACAAGGCAGCATTTATCTACTGGCCACAGAGTTGTTTTCATTAAACACAGGTAACCAAGCAGAGGTGACCTTTCATAACACTTCACAAATCACAGGAAACGACATGATCAGTATTGCATGTCTCTTGGGAAGTCATTGTTATTTGTTCTAGAAACTTTAAATGTTACTGTATATCTGAGCCAGTCAAATACACCTTCCCAGCAGCGCATACTGTATGTAATCAGTATTAGCAACGAAATACACTTCAAGATCGGTTAAACAAGAGGCTGCCCTCAAGTGGTTAATAAAAAGCCTACCCTTTCTAAAAGTGTTCCTAGGCTTTTCCTATGGTTATACTTTGCATTTACCATTGATTACTGTGATTTGATTTGCTATATTTTTATTATGCTTTACCATATCTCTCTGGGTTGTACAATCCTTACCTATGCTTGACCATTGAGATTCAAGTTTTGTAACTCAATGTAAATACTAGTTGTGTCTCCACCTCTGTGAGATACATTTACAGTAAATATACTGCTTTGTTCATACAGAGATTTCAAGTGGAACTGTTTATTGCCTTTTTTGATGTGTATAAAGCAGTAACACATGTGATGCTGTTGTCTACACTTAACTCATGTTAATGCATTTTACTATGGGAGTTACCCATATTGTAACAACTCGAGATTTTCAGAAATATATAGTTAACTGACCAGGTGTAGTTCTGTACAGACATGTCTACTGAGTATCTCATTTTTATAGCCGGGTGTAGGCGAGTGCTTTGTCTTAAACATGTTCATTCCAATTAATGGCAAAAACACCATAAAGACAGCTTAACCTGTTGCTCAGCGACAGTATTATCCAGTTCAACTTTACATTTCTTTGCCAAGGTCACACAGTATATCCCTAGTACTACATTAAATGCACAGAATAGGCTTTATTCAGCACAGCTTCACCCAGTGTATACTTCAGCCATGTGAACGCCATTTCATTCTAACAGATGAAGCTGACAGCTCAGAATGTAACAATCACCATTCTGAATTAAGATGCCTTCTGCTGTCTGTTTAAAATGTAATACAGTTTTTAAAGGAAGGCTTTCCTACTCTAAATCCTAATACTTTGTATCCACCTGCTATTTCAGTGAGGCTCTTTCTACCAGGAATTGTAGAGTTAATATGTACACATTTCTACATTCATTCCACTCCTACAGATTCCCACAATCCCTCTATTTACAAACTGAAGAGCTGCTCAGACCAGAATGAGACCTCTTCCTTTTTAAACAGTATTATAAATCACAGTTTATACAAAAAAAGCAGATTTACGATTAGGTTCAATACTCAAAACTCAATAGCATTGAGTACTGAAACTGTTTTTTAAACAGCAGAACTCCAAGATGTAAATCCTAAGAAAAACTGAATTGGTGTATATATTTACTTGGAGCTTGAATAGAGCATTTCAAACAGTAAATAATACATACTTGTGTTCAATCTACAGTTCTGTAAATGGAAGCCGTTATTAACATGCAACACAAAGGACAAGAAGATTACTAAACTAAAAAAGAGAAAAATATGGACAGCATTAATCAGAGAAGAAATT